>NC_072407.2:54130000-55527500 GCF_028858775.2 Pan troglodytes
GAAGAATTCTGAGAAACTTCTTTGTGATGTGTGCATTCATTTTACAGAGTTGAACCTTTCTTTTGATTGAGCAGTTTGGAAACAGTCGTTTTGAAGAATATGAAGAGGATTATTTTTGAGCCCATTGAGGCCTATGAGGTAATAGGAAATATCTTCACATAAAAACTGGTCAGAAACATTCTGAGAAACTACTTTGTGATGTGTGCTTTCATTTCACAGAGTTGAAATTTTGGTTTGATTGAGCAGTATGGAAACAGCCTTTTTGTGGTATCTACAAATGGATATTTGGAGCATTTTGAGGCCTATGGTGAAAAAGGGAATATCTTCATATAAAAACTAGGCAAAATATTATGAGAAACTTATTTGTGATGTGTGCATTCATTTCACAGAGTTGAACCTTTCTTTTGATTCAGGATTTCGGAAACAGTCATTTTTAGAATTTGCAGAGGAATATTTGGGAGGCCATTGAGGCCTATGGGGCAATAGGAAATATCTTCTTATAGAAACTAGACAGAAGTTTTCTGAGAAACAAATCTGTGATGTATGCATTCATCTCACAGAGTTGAACCTCTCTTTTGATTGAGCAGTTTGGAAACAGTCTTTTTGTAGAATCTGAAAATGGATATTCGGAGCACCTTGAGGCCTATGGCGGAAAAGGAAATATCTTCAAATAAAAACTAGACAGAGACATTCTGAGAAACTGACAGAGTTGAATCTTTCTTTGGATTGAGCAGTTTTGAAACCTTGTTTTTGTAGAATCTGAAAGTGGATATTTGAAGCACTTTCAGGCATATGGTCTAAAAGGAAATATCCTCACATAAAAAGCAGACAGAAGCATTCTGAGAAACATCTTTGTGATATCTGCTTTCCATTCACAGAGATAAAATTTTCTTTTGATTGAGAAGTTTGGAAACAGTCTTTTTGTAGTATCTGCAAATGGATATTTGGATCGCTTAGAGGCCAATGGTGGAAAAGGAAATATCTTCACGTAAAAACTAGACAGAAGCATTCCGAGAAACTTCTTTGTGAAGTGTGCATTCATCTCACAGAGTTGAACTTTCTTTTTATTGAGCAGTTTTGAAACACTCTTTTTGTAGAATCTGTCATTGCATATTTGGAGTGCTTTGTGGCCTACTGTTGAAAAGGGAATTTCTTCACATAAAAACTAGACAGAAGCATTCTGAAAAAGTTTTTGTGATGTGTGTATTCAACTCACAGAGTTGAACTTTTCTTTTGATTGAGCAGTTTGGAAAGAGATTTTTATAGTATCTGCAGATGGATATTTAGAGGGCATTGAGGCCTATAGTGGAAAAGGAAATATCTTCACATAAACACTAGACAGAAGCATTCTGAGAAGCTCCTTTGTGATGTATGCATTCATCTCAAAGAGGTGAACATTTCTTTTGATTAACCATTTTGGAAACACCCTTTTTTTAGAATCTGCAAGTGACTATTTTGAGCTCTTTGAAGCCTATATTGGAAAAGAAAATATCTTCACATAAATACTTGACAGAAGCATTCTGAGAAACTTCTGTGTGATGTGTCCATTCAACTCACAGAGTTTAACCTTTCTTTTGATTGAGCAGTTTGGAGACAGTCTTTGTGTAGTATGTGCAAATTGATATATGGAGCACTTTGAAGTCTGAGGTGTAAAAGTAAATGTCTTAACATAAAAACCAGACAGAAAAATTCTGAGAAACTTCTTTGTGATGTGTGCATTCATTTCACTGTGTTGAGCCTTTCTTTTGATTTAACAGTTTTGAAACACAGTTTTTGTAGAATCTGCAAGCAGAAATTTGGTACAATTTGCAGCCTATGGTGGAAAAGCAAACATCTTCATATTAAAACTAGACAGAAGCATTCTGAGAAACTGCTTTGTGATGTGTGCATTCATTTCACAGAGTTGCACCTTTCTTTTGATTGAGCAGTTTTGAAACACTCTTTTTGTAGAATGTGTGAGGGGATATTTGGAGCGTTTTGCACCCTATAGGGGAAAAGAAAATAAATTCACTTAAAAACTACACAGAAGCATTTTGAACAAACTTGTTTCTGATGTGTGCATTCATCTCACAGAGGTGAACCTCTCTTTTGATTAAGCTGTTTTGAAAAACTCTTTTTGTAGAATCTGCAAGAGGATATGTGGAGCACTTTGTGGCCTATGGTGGAAAGGAAATAACTTCGCATAAAAACTAGAGAGAAGCATTCGGTTAAACCTCTTTATGATGTGAGCATTCAACATAGAAAGATGAAGCTTTGTTATGACTGAGCAGCTTGGAAAACGTCTTTTTATAATATCTGCAAATGGATATTTGGAGTGCTTTGAGGCCTATCGTGGAAAAGTAAATATCTTCACATAAAATCTAGACAGAAGAATTGTGTGAAATTACTTTGTAACCTGTGCATTCAACTCACAGAGTTGAACCATTCTTTGATTGAGCAGTTTGGAAACAGTCATTTTGTAGCATTGGCAAATGGATATTTGGAGCACTTTGAGGTCTATGGGGGAAAAGGAAATATCTTGGCATAAAAGCTAGACAGAAGTATTCTCAGAAACTTCTTTGTGATGTATGCATTCAATTCACAGAATTGAAACTTTCTTTTGATTGAGAACTTTGGAAACACTCTTTTTGTAGAATCTGCAAATGGATATTTGGAGCACTTTGGGGCCGATAGCTGAAAAGGAAATATCTTCCCATAAAAACTTGACAGAAACATTCTGAGAAACTCCTTTGTGATGTGTGCATTCATCTTACAGAGTTGAACCCTTCTTTTGATTGAGAAGTTTTGAAACACTCTTTTTGTAGAATCTGCAAGTGTATGTTTGGAGGGCTTTGAGGCCTATTGTGGACAAGGAAATATCTTCACATAAAAACTAGACAGAAGCATTCTCAAAAACTTCTTTATGATGTGTGCATTCAACTCACACAGTTGAAGCTTCCTTTTCATTGAAGAGTTGGAAAACACTCTTCTTGTCATATCTGCAAAGGGATATTTGGAGCGCTTTGAGACATACAGGTGAAAAGGAAATATCTTCACATAAAAACTAGACAGAAGGATTCTGAGAAACTGCTTTGTGATATGGGCATTCATCTCACAGAGTTAAACATTTCTTTTGATTGAGCAGCTTTGAAACACTCTTTTTGTAGAATCTGCAAGTGGATATTTGCAGCTCTTTGAGGCCTATGGCGGAAAAGGAAATATCTTCACATAAAAACTAGACAGAAGCATTCAGAGAAACTTCTTTGTGATGTGTGCATTCATCTCACAGAGTTTAACCTATCTTTTGATTGAGCAGTTTTGAAACACTCTTTGTGTAGAATCTGAAAGTGGATATTTCAAGCGCTTTGAGGAGTATGGTGGAAAAGGAAATATCTTCACATAAAAACTAGACAGAAGCATTCTGAGAAACTTCTTTCTGATGTGTACATTCAACTCACAGAGTTGAAAATTTATTTTGATTGAGCTGTTTGGAAACACTCTTTTTGTAGTATCTGTAGGGGATATTTGGAGTGCTTTGAGGCCTATAGCTGAAAAGGAAATATGCTCAAATAAAAACCAGAGAAAAGCATTATGAGAAACTTATTTGTGATGTGTGCATTCATCTCACAGAGTTGAACCTTTTTTTGATAGAGCAGTTTTGAAACACTCTTTTGTACTATCAGTAGGGGACATTTGGAGTGCTTTGAGGCCTATGGTTGAAAAGGAAATATCTTCATATAAAAACAAGACAGAAGGATTCTCAGAAACTTCTTTGGGATGTGTGCATTCAACTGCTGGAGTTGAACCTTTCTTTTTCTTCAGCAGTTTTCAAACCCTCTTTTTATAAGATTTGCCAGTGGATATTTGGAGCGCTTTGAGGCCTATGGCGGAAAAGGAAATATCTTCACATAAAAACTACACAGAAGCATTCTCAGAAACTTCTTTGTGATGTGTGCATTCAACTCACAGAGTTGCACCTTTCTTTTGATTGAGCAGTTCGGAAACACTCTTTTTGTAATATCTGTAAATGGATGTTTGGAGCACATTGTGACCTATGGTGTAAAAGGAAATATCTTCACATAAAAACTAGACAGAAGCATTCTGAGAAACTTTTTTTGTGGTGTGTGCATTCGTCTAACAGAGTTGAACCTTTCTTTTGATTGAGCAGTTTTGAAACACTCTTTTTGTAGATTCTGCAATTGGATATTTGGAGCGCTTTGTGGCCCATGGTGGAAAAGGAAATATCTTCACATAAAAACTAGAAAGAAGCATTCTCAGAAACTTCTTTATGATGTGTACATTCAACTCACAGAATTGGACTTTTCTTTTGATAGAGCAGTTTGGAAACACTCTTTTTGTAGTAACTTCAAATGGATATTTGGAGGGCTTGGAGGCCTATGGTCAAAAGGAAACATCTTCACATAAAGCTAGACAGAAGTATTCTGAGAAACTTCTTTGTGATATTTCTATTCAACTCACAGAGCTGAACCACTGTTTTGATGGAGCAGTTTGGAAACAGTCGTTTTGTAGCATGCGCAAATGAATTTTTGCAGTGCTTTGGGGCCTTTAGCTGAAAAGGAAATATCTTCCCATAAAAACTAGACCGAAGCATTCTGAGAAACTTCTTTGTGATGTGTGCATGCAACTCACAGAGTTGAACCTTCCTTTTGATTGAGCAGTTTGGAAACACTTTTTTTGTGGAATCTGCAAGTGAATATTTGGAGTGCTTTGAGGCCATTGGTGGAAAAGGAAATATCTTCACAAAAGACGTAGACAGAAGCATTCTCAGAAACCACTTTGTCATGTGGATATTCAACTCACAGAGTTGAACATTTCCTTTGATTCAGCAATTTGGAAATAGTCTTTTTGTAGCATCTGCAAATTGATATTTGGAACGCTTTGGGGCCTATAGCTGAAAAGGAAATATCTTCACATAAAGTCTACACAGAGGCATTCTGAGAAATTTCTTTGCATTGTGTGCTTTCATCTCACAGAGTTGAAACTTTCTTTTGATGGAGCAGTTTTGAAACACTCTTTCTGTGGAATCTGCAAGTGGATATTTGGAGTGCTTTGAGGCCTATAGTGGAACAGGAAATATCTCACATAAAAACTAAGCAGAAGTATTCTCAGAAACTTCTTTGTGATATGTGCATTCAACTCACAGAGTTGAACCTTTCTTTTGATTGAGCAGTTTGGAAACACTCTTTTTGTAGTATCTGCAAATGGATATTTGGAGTGCTTTGAGGCCTTTAGCTGAAAAGGAAATATCTTCACATAAAAACTAGACAGAAGCATTCTGAGAAACTTCTTTGCGATGTGTGCATTCATCTCACCGAGTTGAACCTTTCTTTTGATTGAGTAGTTTTGAAATACTATTTTTGTAGAATCTGCAAGTGGATATTTGAGGAGTTTTGAGGCCTATGGTGGAAAAGGAAATATCTTCACATGAAAATTAGACAGAAGTGTTCTCAGAAACTTCTCTGTGATATGTGCATTGAACTCACAGTGTTGAACCTTTCTTTTGATTGAGCAGTTTGGAAACACTCTTTTTGTAGTATTTGCAAGTGGATATTTGGAGCTCTTTGAAACCTGTGGAGGAAAAGGAAATATCTTCTCACAAAAACTAGCCATAAGCATTCTGAGAAACTTCTTCAATATCTGTGAATTCAACTCACAAGTTTGAAACTTTCTTTTCTTTGAGCAGTCTTCAAACACTCTTTTTGTAAAATATGCATGTGCATATTTGGAGCTCTTGCAGCCTCTACTGGAAAAGAAAATATCTTCACATAAAAACTAGACAGAAGCACTTTTCAGAAATTCCTTTGTGATGTGTGCATTAATCTCACAGAGTTGAAAGTTTCTTTTGACTGAGCAGTTTTGAAACACTCTTTTGTAGAATCTGCAACTGGATATTTGGAGTGCTTTGAGGCCAATGATGGAAAAAGATACATCTTCACATAAGAAATTGACAGAAGCATTCCCAGAAATTTCTTTGTGATGTGTGCATTCAAGTCACAGAATTAAACCTTTCTTTTGATTGAGCAGTTTTGGAAACACTCTTTTTGTGGTATCTGCAAATGGTTATTTGGAGTGCTTTGTGACCTATAGCTGATAAGGAAATATCTTTACACAAAAACTAAACAGAAGCATTCTGGGAAACTTCTTTGTGATGTGTGCCTTCACCTCACAGAGGTGAAACTTTCTTTTGATTGAGCAGTTTTGAAACACTCTTTTTGTAGAATTGGCAACTGGATATTTTTAGCGCTTGGAGGCCTATGGTGGGAAAGGAAATTTCTTCACAGAAAAACTAGACAGAAGCATTCTCAGAAACATCATTGTGATGTGTGCATTCAACTCACAGAGTTGTAACTTTGTTTTGATTAACTGTGTGGAAATACTCTTTTTGTAGTAACTGCAAATGGGTATTTGAAGCACTTTGACTCCAATTGCTGTAAAGGAAATATCTTCACATAAAAACTAGACAGAAACATTCTGAGAAACTTCTTTGTGATGTGTCCATTCATGTCACAGAGTTGAACTTTTCTTTTGATTGAACAGTTTTGAAACACTCTTTTTGTAGAATCTGCAAATGGATATTTTTAGCGCTTACCTCCTCCAGTGGAAAAGGAAATAACTTCACATAAAAACTGGACAGATATGTGGTTGGAGCCAAGATGGCCAAATAGGAACAGCTCTGGTCTACAGCTCCCAGTGTGAAGGATGCAGAAGTCGGATGATATCTGCATTTCCATCTGAGGTACCGGGTTCATCTCACTATGGATGGCCAGACATGGGGCACAGGACAGTGGGTGCAGTGCACTGTGCATGAGTGGAAGAATGGTGAAGCATTGCCTAACTCAGGAAGCACAAGGGGTCAGGGAGTTCCCTTTCCTAGTGAAATAAAGGGGTAACAGATGGCACCTGGAAAATCGGGTCACTCCCACCATAATACTGTGTTTTTATGATGGGCTTAAAATACTTCACACCAGGAGATTCTATGCCACACCTAGCTTGGAGGGTCCTACACCCACGGAGTCTCACTGATTTCTAGCACAGCAGTCTGAGATCAAACTGAAAGGCAGCAGCGAGGCTGGGGGAGGGACACCGGCCACTGCCCAGGCTTGCTTAGGTACAAAAAGCAGCCGGGAAGCTCCAACTGGGTGGAGACCACCACAGCTCAAAGACACCTGCCTGTCTCAGTAGGCTCCACCTCTGGGGGCAGGGCACACAGAAACAAAAAAACAGCAGTAACCTCTGCAGATTTAAATGTCCCTGTCTGACAGATTTGAAGAGATCAGTAGTTGTCCAAGCATGCAGCTGGAGATCTGAGAATGGGCAGGCTGACTCGTCCAGTGAGTCTCTGATCCCTGATCCCCAAGCAGCCTAACCGGGAGGCACCCCTCAGTAGGGGCCGACAGACACCTCACACGGCCGGGTACTCCTCTGAGAAAAACTTCCAGAGGAACGATCAGACAGCAGGATTCATGATTCAAAAAAATCCACTACTCTGCAGTCACCGCTGCTGTTACCCAGGGAAACAGAGTCTGGAATGGACCTCTAGAAAACTCCAACTGACATGCAGCTGAGGGTACTGACTGTTAAAAGGAAAACTAACAAACAGAAAGGACATCTACAGCAAAATCCCACCTGTACATCACCATCATCAAAGACCAAAAGTAGATAAAACCACAAAGATGGGGAAAAAACAGAGCAGAAAACCTGGAAACTCTATAAAGCAAAGCACCTCTTCTCCTCCAAAGGAACGCAGATTATCATCAGAAACGGAACAAAGCTGGATGGAGAATGACTTTGACGAGATGGGAGAAGAAGGCTTCAGATGATCAAACTACTCCGAGTTACAGGAGGAAATTCAAACCAAAGGCAAAGAAGTTGAAATCCCTGAAAAAAATTTAGACGACTGTATAACTAGAATAACCAATACAGAGAAGAGCTTAAAGGCGCTGATGGGGCAGAAAACCAAGGCTCGAGAACTACATGAGAAATGCAGAAGCCTCAGGAGCTGATGAGACCAACTGGAAGAAAGGGTACGAGTGACGGAAGACAAAATGAATGAAATGAAGTGAGAAGGGAAGTTAAGAGAAAAAAGAATAAAAAGAAATGAACAAAACCTCCAAGAAATATGGGACTATGAGAAAAGACAAAATCTACGTCTGATTGGTGTACCTTAAAGTGATGGGAAGAATGGAACCAAGTGGGAAAACATTCTGCAGGATATTATACAGGAGAACTTCCTCAATTTAGCAAGGCAGATCAACATTCAGATTCAGGAAATAAAGAGAACGCCACAAAGATACTCCTCAAGAAGAGCAACTCCAAGACACATAATTGTCAGATTCACCAAAGTTGAAATGAAGGAAAAAATGTTAAGGGCAGTCAGAGAGAAACGTCGGGTTACCCACAAAGGGAAGCCCATCAGACTAACAGCAGATATCTTGGCAGAAACTCTACAAGCCACAACAGAGTGGGGGCCAATATTCCACATTCTTAAAGAATAGAATTTTCAACCCAGAATTTCATATCCAGCCAAACTAAGCTTCATAAGGGAAGGAGAAATAAAATACTTTACAGACAAGCAAATGCTGAGAGATTTTGTCACCACCAGGCCAGCCCTAAAAGAGCTCCTGAAGGAAGCACTAAACATGGAAAGGAAAAACCAGGACCAGCCACTGCAAAATCATGCCAAATTGTAAAGACCACCATGGCTAGGAAGAAACTGCATCAACTAACATGCAAAATAACCAGCTAACATCATAATGACAGGGTCAAATTCACACATAACAATATTAACTTTAAAAGTAAATGGACTAAATGCTCCAATTAAAAGACACAGACTGGCAAATTGCATAAAGAGTCAAGACCCATCAGTGTGCTGTATTCAGGAAACCCATCTCACGTGCGGAGACACACGTAGGCTCAAAATAACAGGATGGATGAAGATCTACCAAGAAAATGGAAAACAAAAACGGCAGGGGTTGCAAACCTAGTCTCTGATAAAACAGACTTTAACCAACAAAGATCAAAGGAGACAAAGCAGGCCACTACATAACGGTAAAGGGACAAATTCAACAAGAAAAGCTAACTATCCTAAACACATATGCACCCAATACAGGAGCACCCAGATTCATAAAGCAAGTCCTGAGTGACCTACAAAGAGACTTAGACTCCCACACAATAATAACAGGAGACCTTAATACCCCACTGTCAGCATTAGACAGATCAACGAGACAGAAAGTTAACAAGGATACCCAGGAATTGAACTCAGCTCTTAACCAACTGCACCTAATAGACATCTACAGAACCCTCCACCCCAAATCAACAGAATATACATTTTTTTCAGCACCACACCACACCTAGTCCAAAATTGACCACATAGTTGGAAGTAAAGCTCTCCTCAGCAAATGTAAAAGTTCAGACATTATAACAAACTGTCTATCACATCACAGTGCAATCAAACTAGAACTCAGGATTAAGAAACTCACTCAAAACTGCTCAACTACATGGAAACTGAACAACCTGTTCCTGAATGACTACTGGGTATATAATGAAATGAAGGCAGAAATAAAGATGTTCTTTGAAACCAATGAGAACAAAGACACAACATACCAGATTCTCTGGGACACATTCAAAGCAGTGGGTAGAGGGAAATTTATAGCGCTAAGTGCCCATAAAAGAAAGCAGGAAAGCCCCAAAATTGACATCCTAACATCACAATTAAAAGAACTAGAAAAGCAAGAGCAAATACATTCAAAAGCCAGCAGAAGGCAAGAAATAACTAAAATCAGAGCAGAACTGAAGGAAATACAGACACAAAAAACCCTCCAGAAAATTAATGAATCCAGGATCTGCTTTTTGAAAAGATCAACAAAATTGAAAAACTGCTAGCAAGACTAATAAAGAAGAAAAGAGAGAAGAATCAAAAGGATGCAATAAAAAATGATAAAGGGGATATCACCACCGATCCCACAGAAATAAAAACTACCATCAGAGAATACTACAAACACTTCTATGCAAATAAACTACAAAATCTAGAAGAAATGGATAAATCCCTCGACACATACATCCTCCCAAGAATAAACCAGGAAGAAGTTGAATCTCTGAATAGACCAACAACAGGATCTGAAATTGTGGCAATAATCAATAGCTTACCAACCAAAAAGAGTCCAGGACCAGACGGATTCACAGCCAAATTCTACCAGAGGTACAAGGAGGAACTGATACCATTCCTTCTGAAACTATTCCAATCAACAGAAGAAGAGGGAATCCTCCATAACTCATTTTATGAGGCCAGCATCATCCTGATACCAAAGCCGGGCAGAGACACAACAAAAAAAGAGAATTTTAGACCAATATCCTTGATGAACATTGATTCAAAAATCCCCAATAAAATACTGGAAAACGAAATCCAGCAGCACATCAAAAAGCTTATCCACCATGATCAAGTGAGCTTCAACCCTGGCATGCAAGGCTGGTTCAATATATGCAAATTAATAAATGTAATCCAGCATATAAACAGAACCAAACACAAAAACCACATGATTTTCTTAATAGATGCAATAAAGGCCTTTGACAAAATTCAACAACACTTCAGGCTAAAAACTCTCAATAAATTAGGAATTGATGGGATGTATCTCAAAATAATAAGAGCTATCTATGACAAACCCACAGCCAATATCATACTGAATGGGCAAAAACTGGAAGCATTCCCTTTGAAAACTGGCACAAGACAGGGATGCCCTCTCTCACCACTCCTATTCAACATAGTGTTGGAAGTTCTGGCCAGGGCAATTAGGCAGGAGAAGGAAATAAAGGGTATTCAATTAGGAAAAGAGGAAGTCAAATGGCCCCTGTTTGCAGATGACATGATTGTGTATCTAGAAAACCCCATTGTCTCAGCCCCAAATCTCCTTAAGCTGATAAGCAACTTCAGCAAAGTCTCAGGAAACAAAATCAATGTACAAAAATCACAAACATTCTTATACACCAAAAACAGACAAACAGAGAGCCAAATCATGAGTGAACTCCCATTCATAATTGCTTCAAAGAGAATAAAATACCTAGGAATCCAACTTTCAAGGGACATGAAGGACCTCTTCAAGGAAAACTACAAATCACTGCTCAATGAAATAAAAGAGGATACAAAGAAATGGAAGAACATTCCATGCTCACGGGTAGGAAGAATCAATATCGTGAAAATGGCCATACCGCCCAAGATAATTTATAGATTCAATGCCATCCCCATCAAAATACAAATGACTTTCTTCACAGAATTGGAAAAAACTACTTTAAAGTTCATATGGAACCAAAAAAGAGCCCGCATCACCAAGTCAATCCTAAGGCAAAAGAACAAAGCTGGAGGCATCACGCTACCTGACTTCAAACTATACTACAAGGCTACAGTAAGCAAAACAGCATGGTGCTGGTACCAAAACAGAGATATAGATCAATGGAACAGAACAGAGCCCTCAGAAATAACGCCGCATATCTACAACTATCTGATCTTTGACAAACCTGAGAAAAACAAGCAATGGGGTAAGGATGCCCTATTTAATAAATGGTGCTGGGAAAACTGGCTAGCCGTAAGTAGAAAGCTGAAACTGGATCCCTTGCTTACACCTTATACAAAAATTAATTCAAGATGGATTAAAGACTTAAAAGTTAGATCCAAAACCATAAAAACCCTAGAAGAAAACCTCAGCATTACCATTCAGGACATAGGCATGGCCAAGCACTTCATGTCTAAAACACCAAATGCAATAGCAACAAAAGCCAAAATTGACAAATGGGATCTAAATAAACTAAGGCGCTTCTGCACTGCAAAAGAAACTACCATCAGAGTGAACAGGCAACCTACAAAATGGGAGAAAATTTTTGCAACCTACTCATCTGACAAAGGGCTAATATCCAGAATCTACAATGAACTCAAACAACTTTACAAGAAAAAAACAAACAACCCTATCAAAAAGTGGATGAAGGTCATGAACAGACACTTCTCAAAAGAAGACATTGATGCAGCCAAAAAGCAGTGAAAAAATACTCACTATCACTGGCTATCAGAGAAATGCCAATCAAAACCACAATGAGATATCATCTCACACCAGTTAGAATGGCAATCATTAAAAAGTCAGGAAACAACAGGTGCTGGAGAGGATGTGGAAAAATAGGAACACTTTTACACTGTTGGTGGAACTGTAAACTATTTCAACCATTGTGGAAGTCAGTGTGGCGATTCTTCAGGGATCTAGAACTACAAATACCATTTGACCCAGCCATCCCATTACTGTTTATATACCCAAAGGACTATAAATCAAGCTGCTATAAAGACAAATGCCCACATATGTTTATTGTGACACTGTTCACAATAGCAAAGACTTGGAACCAACCCAAATGTCCAACAATGATAGACTGGATTAAGAAAATGTGGCACATATACACCATGGAATACTATGCAGACATAAAAAATGATGAGTTCATGTCCTTTACAGGGACATGGATGAAATTAGAAATCATCATTCTCAGTATACTAGCACAAGAACAAAAAACCAAACAGTGCATATTCTCACTCATTGGTGGGAATTGAACAATGAGAAGACATGGACACAGGAAGGGGAACATCAAACTCTGGGGACTGTCATGGTGTGAGGGGAAGGGGGAGTGATAGCTTCAGGAGATATATCTAATGCTAAATGACGAGATAATGGGTGTAGCGCACCAGCATGTCACATGTATACATATGGAACAAACCTGCACATTGTGCACATGTACCCTAAAACTTAAAGTGTAATAATAATAAATTTTTAAAAAATGAAAAATAAAAACTAGAGAGAAGCATTCTGCGAAACTTCTTTGTGATGTGCGCATTCAACTCACAGAGTTGAACCTTTCTTTTGATTGAGCAGTTTTGAAAATCTCTTTTTGCAGGATCTGCAAGTGGATATTTGGAGAGCTTTGAGGCCTATGGTTGAAAAGAAATGTGTTCACATAAAAACTAGACAGAAGAATTCTCAGAAACTTCTTTGTGATGTGTGATTCCACTCACAGAGTTGGACATTTCTTTTGATTCAGCAGTTTGGAAACACTCTTTTTATAGAATCTACAAGTGGATATTTGGAGTGCTATGAGGCCTATGGGGGAAAAGCAAATATCTTCACATGAAAACTAAACAGAACAATTCGGAAAAACTTTTTCATTATGTGCGCATTTATGTCACTGTGTTGAATATTTCTTTTGATTGAGCAGTTTTGAAACACTCTTTGTTTAGGATATGCCATTGGATAATAGGAGGGATTGGAGGCCTATGGAGGAAAAGGAAATACCTTCACAAAAAAACTAGACAGAAGCATTCTCAGAAACTTCTATGGGATGTGTCCATTCAACTCACAGAATTTCCTTTGATTGAGCAGTTTGGAAACCCTCTTTTTGTAGTATCTACAAATGGGTATTTGGAGCCCTTTGAGGCATATAGCTGAAAATGAAATATCTTCACATAAAAACTAGACAGAAGCTTTCTGAGAAACTTCTTTGGGATGTGTGCATTCATCTCACAGAGTTGAACCTTTCTTTGATTGAGCAGTTTTGAAACACAGTTTTTGTAGAATCTGCAAGTGGATATTTGGAGCACATTTAGGGCTATGGTGGAAAAGGAAATATCTTCACATAAAAACTAGACAGAAGCATTCTCAGAAACTTCTTTGTGATGTGGGCATTCAACTCACAGAGTTGAACCTTTCTTTTGATTGAGCCATTTGGGAACACTCTTTTTGCAGTATCTGCAAATGGATATTTGGAGCGCTTTGAGGCCCGTAGTGGAAAAGGAAATATCTTCACATCAAAAATAGACAGAAGCATTCATAGAAACTCCTTTGTGTTTTCCCCACTCACCTAAGGAAGTCAAACCTATCTTTTGATAGAGCAGTTTTGAAACACTCTTTTTGTAGAATCTGCAGGTGGATATTTGGAGCGCATTGAGGCCTACGGTGTAAAAGGAAATATTTTCACATAAAAACCAGACAGAAGCATTTGCAGTAACCTGTTATGTGTGCATTCAACTCACAGAGGTGAAGCTTTCTTTTGACTGATCAGTTTGGAAACATTTATTTGTAGAATCTGCAAGTGGATATTCGGAGAGCTTTGAGACCTATAGCTGTAAAGGAAATATCTTCACTTAAAAACTAGACAAAAGCAATCACAATAACTTGTTATGTGTGCATTCAACTCACAGAGGTGAAACTTTCTTTTGACTGAGCAGTTCGGAAACACTCATTTGTAGAATCTGCAAGTGGATATTTGGAGCACTTTGAGGCCTATAAATGTAAAGGAAATATCTTCACATAAAAACTGGACAGAAGCATTCAGAGAAACTTCATTTTGATGTCTGCATTCATCTCACATTGTTGAGCCTTTCTTTTGATTAAGAAGTTTTGAAACACTCTTTATGTAGAATCTGCAGGTGCATATTTGGCGTGCTTTGAGGCCTATGGTGGAAAAGGAAATATCTACACAAAAAAAACTACACAGAAGCAATCTCAGAAACTTCTTTCTGATGTGTTTATTCAACTCACAGAGTTGAACTTTTCTTTTGATTGAGCAGTTTGCAAACACTCTTTTTGTTGTGACCGCAAACGGATATTTGGAGCACTTTGTGGCCTATAGTTGTAAAGGAAATATCTGAACATAAAAGCTAGACAGAAGCATTCAGAGAAATTTCTTTGTGATTTGCGCATTAACATCATGGAGTTGAACCTTTCATTTCGTTGAGCAGTTTTGAAACACACTTTTTAGAGAATGTGCAAGTAGATATTTGGATTGCTTTGAGGCCTATGGTGGAAAAGGAAATATCTTCACATAAAATCTAGACAGAAGCATTCTCAGAAACTTCTTTGTGATGTGTTCATTCAACTTTCAGAGGTGAACCTTTCTTTTGAATGAGCAGTTTGGAAACACTCTTGTTGTAGAATCTGCATGTAGATATTTGGAGCACTCTGAGGCCTATAGCTGAAAAGGAAATATCTCCACACAAAAAAATAGACAGAAGCATTCAGATAAACTACTTTGTGATGTGTGCATTCAACTCACAGAATTGAACTTTTCCTTTGATTGAGCAGTTTTGCAACATTCTTTTTGTAGAATCTGCAAGTGGATATTTGGAGCGCTTTGAGGCCTATGGTGGAAATGGAAATATCTTCACATAAAAACTAGACAGAAGCATTCTCAGAAACTTCTTTGTGATGTGTGTATTCAACTCACAGAGTTGAACCTTTCTTTTGATTGAGCCGTTTGGGAACACTCTTTTTGCAGTATCTGCAAATGGATATTTGGAGCGCTTTCAGGCCTGTAGTCGAAAAGGAAATATCTTCACATAAAAAAATAGACAGAAGCATTCATAGAAACTTCTTTGTGTTTTCCCCATTCACCTAAGGGAGTCGAACCTTTCTTTTGATAGAGCAGTTTTGAAACACTCTTTTTGTAGAATCTGCAAGTGGATATTTGGAGCACATTGAGGACTATGGTGTAAAAGGTAATATCTTCTTGTAAAACCTAGACAGAAGCATTTGCAGTAACCTGTTATGTGTGCATTCAACTCACAGAGGTGAACCTTTCTTTTGGTTGAGTGGTTTGGAAACACTCATTTGTAGCATCCACAAGTGGATATTTGGAGCGCTTTGAGGCTTATAACTATAAAGGAAATAACTTCACATAAAAACTAGACAGAAGCATTCAGAGAAACTTCTTTTTGACATGTGCATTCAGCTCACAGAGTTGAACTTTTCTTTTGATTGAGGAATTTTGAAACACTCTTTTGGTAGAATCTTGAAGTGGATATTTGGAGTGCTTTTAGGCCTATGTTGAAAAGGAAATATCTTCACATAAAAACTAGACAGAAACATTCTCAGAAACTTCTTTGAGATGTATTCATTCATATCACGGAGTTCAAATTTTTGTTTGATTGAGCCGTTTGGACACACTCTTTTTGTAGAATCTGCAGGTGGATAATTGGAGCACTTTGAGTCCTAATGTGGAAAAGTAAGTATCTTCACATAAAAGGTAGACAGAAGCATTCAGGGAAACTTCTTTGTGATGCATGCATTCATCTCACAGAGTTGAAACTTTCTTTTGATTGAGTAGTTTTGAAACCCTCTTTTCAGAGAATGTGCAATTGGATATTTGCAGTGCTTTGAGGTCTACGGTGGAAAAGGAAATGTCTTCAGGTAAAAACTAGACAGAAGCATTCTCAGAAACTTCTTTGTGATGTGTTCATTCAACTCACAGAGTTGAACCATTCTTTGATTGAGCAGTTTGGAAACACTCTTTTTGTAGTATCTGAAAGGGATATTTGGAGCGCTTTGAGGTCTATAGCTTAAAAGGAAATATCTTTACATAAAAACTAGACAGAAGCATTCTCAGAAACTTCTTTGTGATGTGTGCATTCATCTCACAGAGTTCAACCTTTCTTTTGATTGAGCAGTTTTGATACACTCTTTTTGTAGGATCTGCAAATGGATATTTGGAGTGCTTTGAGGCCTATGGTGGTAAAGGAAATTTCTTCATGTACAAACTAGACAGAAGCATTCTCAGAAACTTCTTTGTGATGTGTGCATTCAACTCACAGAGTTGAATTTTTCTTTTGATTGAGCAGTTTGGAAACACTCTTTTTTTAGTAACTGCAAGTGAATATTTGGAGCGCATAGAGGCTTATAGCTGAAAAAGAAATATTTTCATATAAAAACTAGACAGTAACATTCTGAGAAACTTCTTTGTGATCTTTATTCATCTCACAGATTTGAAACGTTCTTTTGGTTGAACAGTTTTGAAACACTCTTTTGAAATATCTGCAAGTGGATATAATGGGAGCTTTGAGGTGTACGGTGGAAAAGGAAATACCTTCACATAAAAACCAGACGGAAGGATTCTCAGAAACTTCTTTGTGATGTGTGCATTCAACTCACAGAGTTGAACCTTTCTTTTGATTGAGCAGTTTGGAAGCACTCTTTTTGTAGAAACTGCAAGTGGATATTTGGAGCGCTTTGTGGCCTATGGTAGAAAAGGAAATATCTTCACCTAATATCTAGACAAAAGCCTTCTCAGAAACTTCTGTGTGATGTGTGCACTCAACTCACAGAGTAGAAACTTTCTTTTGATTGAGAAGGTTGGAAACACCCACTTTGTAGTATCTGCAAATTGATATTTGGAGCGCTTTGAGGCTTATAGCTGAAAAGGAAATATCTTCACATAAAAACTAGAAAGAAGCATTCTGACGAACTTCTTTGTGATGTGGGCATTCATCTCACAGAGTTGAACCTTTCTTTTGATTGAGCAGTTTTGAAACACTCTATTTGCAGATTCTGCAAATGGATATTTGGAGGACTTTGAGACCTATAGTTGAAAAGGAAATATCTTCACATAAAAACTAGACAGAAGCATTCTGAGAAACTTCTCTGTGATGTGTCCATTCAACTTACAGAGTTGAAACTTTCTTTTGAGCAGTTTTGAAACACTCTTTTTGTAGAATCTGCAAGTGGATATTTGGAGCGATTTCATCATCTACTGGAAAAGGAAATATCTTCACATAAAAATTAGACAGAAGCATTCTGAGAAACTTCTTTGTGATGTTTGAATTCACCTCACAGTGTTGAACTTTACTTTTAATTGAGCAGTTTTGAAAAAATATTTTTGTGGAATCTGTAAGTGGATATTTGGAGCGTTTTGTGGCCTGTGGTGGAAAAGGAAATATCTTCACATAAAAACTAGACAGAAGCATTCACAGAAACTTCTTTGAGATGTGTGCATTCACCTCACAAAGGTGAACATTTCTTTTGTATGAGCAGTTTTGAAACACTCTTTTTGTAGAGTCTGCAAGTGGCTATTTGGAGCGTTGTCAGTCCTATGGCAGAAAATTAAATATCTTCACATATAAACTAGACAGAAACATTCGAGAAAATTCTTTATGATGTCTGCATTCATTTCACAGATTTGAACATTTCTTTTGATTGAGCAGTTTTCTTTTTTATATTTTTGTTTTATTATTATTACACTTTAAGTTTCAGTGTATATGTGCACAATGTGCAGGTTAGTTACATATGTACACATGTTCCATGCTGGTGTGCTGCACCCATTATCTCATCATTAAGCATCAGGTACATCGTCTAATGCTATCCCTTCCCCCTCCCCCCAACCCACAACAGTCCCCAGAGTGTGTTGTTAGCCTTCCTCTGTCCATGTGTTCTCATCGTTCAATTCCCACCAATGAGTGAGAACATGCATTGTTTGTTTTTTTGTCCTTGCAATAGTTTACTAGGAATGATGATTTCCAATTTCATCCGTGTCCCTACAAAGGACATGAACTCATCATTTTTATGTCTGCATAGTATTCCATGGTGTATATGTGCCACATTTTCTTAATCCAGTCTATCATTGTTGGACATTTGGGTTGGTTCCAAGTCTTTGCTATTGTGAACAGTGTCGCAATAAACATATGTGGGCATTTGTCTTTATAGCAGCTTGATTTATAGTCCTTTGGGTATATAAACAGTAATGGGATGGCTGGGTCAAATGGCATTTCTAGTTCTAGATCCCTGAAGAATCGCCACACTGACTTCCACAATGGTTGAAATAGTTTACAGTCCCGCCAACAGTGTAAAAGTGTTCCTATTTCTCCACATCCTCTCCAGCACCTGTTGTTTCCTGACTTTTTAATGATTGCCATTCTAACTGGTGTGAGATGATATCTCATTGTGGTTTTGATTGGCATTTCTCTGATAGCCAGTGATAGTGAGTATTTTTTCACTGCTTTTTGGCTGCATCAATGTCTTCTTTTGAGAAGTGTCTGTTCATGACCTTCACCCACTTTTTGATAGGGTTGTTTGTTTTTTTCTTGTAAAGTTGTTTGAGTTCATTGTAGATTCTGGATATTAGCCCTTTGTCAGATGAGTAGGTTGCAAAAATTTTCTCCCATTTTGTAGGTTGCCTGTTCACTCTGATGGTAGTTTCTTTTGCAGTGCAGAAGCGCCTTAGTTTATTTACATCCCATTTGTCAATTTTGGCTTTTGTTGCTATTGCATTTGGTGTTTTAGACATGAAGTGCTTGGCCATGCCTGTATCCTGAATGGTAATGCTGAGGTTTTCTTCTAGGGTTTTTATGGTTTTGGATCTAACTTTTAAGTCTTTAATCCATCTTGAATTAATTTTTGTATAAGGTGTAAGCAAGGGATCCAGTTTCAGCTTTCTACTTATGGCTAGCCAGTTTTCCCAGCACCATTTATTAAATAGGGCATCCTTACCCCATTGCTTGTTTTTCTCAGGTTTGTCAAAGATCAGATAGTTGTAGATATGCGGCGTTATTTCTGAGGGCTCTGTTCTGTTCCATTGATCTATATCTCTGTTTTGGTACCAGCACCATGCTGTTTTGCTTACTGTAGCCTTGTAGTATAGTTTGAAGTCAGGTAGCGTGATGCCTCCAGCTTTGTTCTTTTGCCTTAGGATTGACTTGGTGATGTGGGCTCTTTTTTGGTTCCATATGAACTTTAAAGTAGTTTTTTCCAATTCTGTGAAGAAAGTCATTTGTATTTTGATGGGGATGGCATTGAATCTATAAATTATCTTGGGCGGTATGGCCATTTTCACGATATTGATTCTTCCTACCCGTGAGCATGGAATGTTCTTCCATTTCTTTGTATCCTCTTTTATTTCATTGAGCAGTGATTTGTAGTTTTCCTTGAAGAGGTCCTTCATGTCCCTTGAAAGTTGGATTCCTAGGTATTTTATTCTCTTTGAAGCAATTATGAATGGGAGTTCACTCATGATTTGGCTCTCTGTTTGTCTGTTTTTGGTGTATAAGAATGTTTGTGATTTTTGTACATTGATTTTGTTTCCTGAGACTTTGCTGAAGTTGCTTATCAGCTTAAGGAGATTTGGGGCTGAGACAATGGGGTTTTCTAGATACACAATCATGTCATCTGCAAACAGGGGCCATTTGACTTCCTCTTTTCCTAATTGAATACCCTTTATTTCCTTCTCCTGCCTAATTGCCCTGGCCAGAACTTCCAACACTATGTTGAATAGGAGTGGTGAGAGAGGGCATCCCTGTCTTGTGCCAGTTTTCAAAGGGAATGCTTCCAGTTTTTGCCCATTCAGTATGATATTGGCTGTGGGTTTGTCATAGATAGCTCTTATTATTTTGAGATACATCCCATCAATTCCTAATTTATTGAGAGTTTTTAGCCTGAAGTGTTGTTGAATTTTGTCAAAGGCCTTTATTGCATCTATTAAGAAAATCATGTGGTTTTTGTGTTTGGTTCTGTTTATATGCTGGATTACATTTATTAATTTGCATATATTGAACCAGCCTTGCATGCCAGGGTTGAAGCTCACTTGATCATGGTGGATAAGCTTTTTGATGTGCTGCTGGATTTCGTTTTCCAGTATTTTATTGGGGATTTTTGAATCAATGTTCATCAAGGATATTGGTCTAAAATTCTCTTTTTTTGTTGTGTCTCTGCCCGGCTTTGGTATCAGGATGATGCTGGCCTCATAAAATGAGTTATGGAGGATTCCCTCTTCTTCTGTTGATTGGAATAGTTTCAGAAGGAATGGTATCAGTTCCTCCTTGTACCTCTGGTAGAATTTGGCTGTGAATCCGTCTGGTCCTGGACTCTTTTTGGTTGGTAAGCTATTGATTATTGCCACAATTTCAGATCCTGTTGTTGGTCTATTCAGAGATTCAACTTCTTCCTGGTTTATTCTTGGGAGGATATATGTGTCGAGGGATTTATCCATTTCTTCTAGATTTTGTAGTTTATTTGTATGGAGGTGTTTGTAGTATTCTCTGATGGTAGTTTTTATTTCTGTGGGATCAGTGGTGATATCCCCTTTATCATTTTTTATTGCATCCTTTTGATTCTTCTCTCTTTTCTTCTTTATTAGTCTTGCTGGCAGTCTTTCAGTTTTGTTGATCCTTTCAAAAAGCAGATCCTGGATTCATTAATTTTCTGGAGGGTTTTTTGTGTCTGTATTTCCTTCAGTTCTGCTCTGATTTTAGTTATTTCTTGCCTTCTGCTAGCTTTTGAATGTGTTTGCTCTTGCTTTTCTAGTTGTTTTAATTGTGATGTTATTGTGTCAATTGTGGATCTTTCCTGCTTACTCTTGTGGGCATTTAGTGCTGTAAATTTCCCTCTACCCACTGCTTTGAATGTGTCCCAGAGAATCTGGTATGTTGTGTCTTTGTTCTCGTTGGTTTCAAAGAACATCTTTAATTCTGCCTTCATTTCATTATACACCCAGTAGTCATTCAGGAGCAGCTTGTTCAGTTTCCATGTAGTTGAGCAGTTTTGAGTGAGTTTCTTAATCCTGAGTTCTAGTTTGATTGCACTGTGATGTGATAGACAGTTTGTTATAATGTCTGAACTTTTACATTTGCTGAGGAGAGCTTTACTTCCAGCTATGTGGTCAATTTTGGACTAGGTGTGGTATGGTGCTGAAAAAAATTTATATTCTGTTGATTTGGGGTGGAGAGTTCTGTAGGTGTCTATTAGGTGCAGTTGGTTCAGAGCTGAGTTCAATTCCTGGGTATCCTTGTTAACTTTCTGTCTTGTCGATCTGTCTAATGCTGACAGTGGGGTGTTAAAGTCTCTCATTATTATTGTGTGGGAGTCTAAGTCTCTTTGTAGGTCACTCAGGACTTGCTTTATGAATCTGGGTGCTCCTGTATTGGGTGCATATATATTTAGGATTGTTAGCTCTTCTTGTTGAGTTGATCCCTTTACCGTTATGTAATGGCCTTCTTTGTCTCCTTTGATCTTTGTTGGTTTAAAGTCTGTTTTATCAGAGACTAGGATTGCAACCCCTGCCTTTTTTTGTTTTCCATTTTCTTGGTAGATCTTCCTCCATCCTGTTATTTTGAGCCTATGTGTGTCTCTGCACGTGAGATGGATTTCCTGAATACAGCACACTCATGGGTCTTGATTGTTTATCCAATTTGCCAGTCTGTGTCTTTTAATTGGAGCATTTAGTCCATTTACTTTTAAAGTTAATATTGTTATGTGTGAATTCGGTCCTGTTATTATGATGTTAGCTGGTTATTTGGTTCGTTAGTTGATGCAGTTTCTTCCTAGCCATGGTGGTCTTTACAATTTGGCATGATTTTGCAGTGGCTGGTACCGTTTGTTCCTTTCCACATTTAGTGCTTCCTTCAGGAGCTCCTTTTGGGCAGGCATGGTATTGACAGATTCTCTCAGCATTTGCTTGTCTATAAAGTATTTTATTTCTCCTTCAGTTATGAAACTTAGTTTGGCTGGTTATAAAATTCTGGGTTGAAAATTCTTTTCTTTAAGAATGTTGAATATTGGCCCCCACTCTGTTGTGGCTTGCAGAGTTTCTGCCAAGAGATCCACTGTTAGTCTGATGGGCTTCCCTTTGTGGGTAACCCGACCTTTCTCTCTGACTGCCCTTAACATTTTTTCCTTCATTTCAACTTTGGTGAATCTGACAGTTATGTGTCTTGGAGTTGCTCTTCTTGAGGAGTATCTTTGTGGCATTCTCTGTATTTCCTGAATCTGAATGTTGGCCTGCCTTGCTAGATTTGGGAAGTTCTCCTGGATAGTATCCTGCAGAGTGTTTTCCAACTTGGTTCCATTCTCCCTGTCACTTTGAGGTACACCAATCAGACGTAGATTTGGTCTTTTCACATAGTCCCATATTTCTTGGAGGTTTTGTTCATTTCTTTTTATTCTTTTTTCTTTTAACTTTCCTTCTCACTTCATTTCATTCATTTCATCTTCCGTCACTGGTACCCTTTCTTCCCTTTGATTGCATCAGCTCCTGAGGCTTCTTCATTCTTCACGTAGTTCTCTAGCCTTGGCTTTCAGCTCCATCAGCTCCTTTAAGCACTTCCCTGTATTGGTTATTCTAATTATGCATTCGTCTAAATTTTTTTTCAGAGTTTTTAACTTCCTTGCCTTTGGTTTGAATTTCCTCCTGTAGCTCAGAGTAGTTTGATCATCTGAAGCCTTCTTCTCACATCTCGTCAAAGTCATTCTCCATCCAGCTTTGTTCCATTGCTGATGAGAAACTTCTTTCCTTTGGATGAGGCGAGGTGCCCTGCTTTATAGAGTTTCCAGTTTTTCTGCTCTGTTTTTTCCTCATCTTGGTTGTTTTATCTACTTTTGGTCTTTGATGACAGTGATGTACGGATGGGTTTTTGGTGTTGATGTCCTTTCTGTTTGTTAGTTTTCCTTCTAACAGACAGGACCCTCAGCTGCAGGTCAGTTGGAGTTTGCTAGAGGTCCACTCCAGACCCTGTTTGCCTGGGTAACAGCAGTGGTGGCTGCAGGACAGTGGATTTTTGTGAACTGCAAATGCTGCTGTCTGATCATTCTTCTGGAACTTTTGTCTCAGAGGAGTACCTGGCCGAGTGAGGTGTCAGTCTGCCCCTACTGGGTGGTGCCTCCCAGTTAGGCTGCTTGGGGTTCAGGGGTCAGACACCAACTTGAGGAGGCAGCCTGCCCATTCTCAGATCTCTAGCTGTATGCTGGGAAAACGACTGCTCTCTTCAAATCTGTCAGACAGGGACACTTAAGTCTGCAGAAGTCACTGCTGTCTTTCTGTTTGTGTGTGCCCTGCCCCCAGAGGTGGAGCCTACAGAGGCAGGCAGGAGTCCTTGTGCTGTGGTGGTCTCCACCCAGTTGGAGCTTCCTGGCTGCTTTGTGTACCTAAGCAAGCCTGGGCAATGGCATGCGTCCCTCCCCCAGCCTTGCTGCTGCCTTGAAGTTTGATCTCAGACTTCTGTGCTAGAAATCAGTGAGACTCCATGGGCGTAGGACCCTCTGAGACAGATGTGGGATAGAATCTCCTGGTGCCAAGTATTTTAAGTGCATCAGAAAAGCGCAGTATTAGGGTGAGAGTGACCCAATTTTCCAGGTGCCATTTGTTACCCCTTTCTTTGACTAGGAAAGGGAACTCCCTGACCCCTTGGACTTCCCAAGTAAAGCAATGCCTTCCCATGCTTCGGCTCACACACGTTGCACTGTGCACACTGTCCCGTGCCCACTCTCTGGCAATCCATAGTCAGATGAACCCAGTACCTCAGACAGAAATGTAGAAATCATCCAACTTCGACATCTCCCACGCTGGGAGTTGTAGACCAGAACTGCTCCTATTTGGCCATCTTGGCTCCAACCACCTTTCTGTCTAGTTTTTATGTGAAGTTATTTCCTTTTCCACTAGAGGAGGTAAGCACTCCAAATATGCACTTGCAGATCCTACAAAAGGAGTGTTTCAACACAGCTCATACAAAAGAAATGTTCAACTCTGTGAGGTGAATAAACACAGCCAAAGAAGTTTCTCTGAATGCTTCTGTTTAGCTTTTATGTGAAGATATTTTCTTTACCACCACAGGCCTCAAAACGCTCTAAATATCCACTTGCAGAATCTACAAAAAGAGTGTTTCAAAACTGCTCAAATGAAAGAAAGGTTCAACCCTGTGAGATGAATTCACATATCACAAAGAAGTTTCTGAGAATTCTTCTGTCTAGTTTTCATGTGAAAATATTTCCTGTTTCAACATAGGCCTCAAAGTGCTCCAAATAACCATTTGCAGATTCTACCAAAAGAGTGTTTCAAAACTGCTCAATCAAAGGCAGGTTTCATCTCTGTGAGATGAATGCACACATCACAAACAAGTTTCTCAGAATGCTTCTGTCTAGTTTCTATGTGAAGATATTTCCTTTTCCACCATAGACCACAAAGCACTCCAAATATCCATTTGCAGATACTTCAAAAAGTGTGTTTTTAAAATGCTCAATCAAAAGAAAGTTTCAACTCTGTTAGTTGCATGCACACATCTCAAAGAAGTTTCTGAGAATGATTCTGTCTAGTTTTTATATGAAGATATTTCCTTTTCCATAATGGGTCTCAAACTGCTCCAAATATCCACTTGCAGATTCTACAAAAAGAGTGTTTTGAAAGTGCTCAATCAAAAGAATGGTTCGCTTCTGTGAGATGAATGCACACATCACAAAGGAGTTTCTCAGAAGGTTTCTGTTTAGCTTTTATGTGAAGATATTTCCTTTTCAGCTATGGGCCACAAAGCCTCCAAATATCCATTTGCAGTTAATACAAAAAGAGTGTTTCCAAACTGCTCAGTTAAAAGAAAGGTTCAACTATGTGAGTTGAATGCACACATCCCAAAGAAGTTTCTGCGAATGCTTCTTTCTAGTTTTTATGTGAAGTTATTTCCTTTTCCACCATAGGCCTCGAGGTGCTCCAAATATCCACTTGCAAATTCTCCAAAAGAGTGTTTCAAAACTGCTCAATCAAAAGAAAGATTCATCTCTGTGTGATGAATGAACACATCAAAAAGAGGTTTCTCAGAATGCTCTGTCCAGCTTTCATGTGAAGATATTTCCATTTCAGCTATAGGCCAAAAACCGCTCCAAATATCCATTTGCATTACTAAAAAAAGAGCGTTTCCAAACTGCTCAATCAAAAGAAAGTTTCTACTCTGTGAGTTGAATACATGCATCATGAAGAAGTTTCCAGGAATGCTTTTGTCTAGTTTCTATGTGAAGATATTACCTTTTCCACCATTGACCTCAAAGGGCTCCAAATATCCACTTGCAGATTATACAAAGAGAGTGTTTGAAAACTACTCCATCAAAAGAAAGGTTGAAATCTGTGAGATGAAGGCACACATCACAAACAAGTTTCTCAGAATGCTTCTGTGTACTTTTTATGTGAAGATATTTCCTTTTCCATGATTGGGCTCAAAGGACTCCAAATATCCACTTACAGATACTACAAAAAGAGTGTTTCAAAACTGCTCAATCAAAAGAATGTTTCAACTCTGTGAGATGAATGCACACATCACAAAGAAGTTTCTCAGAATGCTTCTGTCTAGTTTTTATGTGAAGATACTTCCTTTTCAGCTATAGGCCTGAAAGAGCTTCAAATACCGATTTGCAGATACTCCAAAAAGAGTGATTCCAAACTGCTCATTCAAAAGACAAGTTCAACTCTTTGAGTGGAAGACAGCATCACAAAGAATTTTCTGAGAATTCTTCTGTATACTTTTCATGTGAAGATATTTCCTTTTCCACCGTAGGCCTCAAGATACTCCAAATATCCACTTACAGATACTACAAAAAGAGTGTTTCAAAACTGCTCGATCAAAAGAATGTTTCAACTCTGTGAGATGAATGCACACATCACAAAGAAGTTTCTCAGAATGCTTCTGTCTAGTTTTTATGCAAAGATACTTCCTTTTCAGCTATAGGCCTGAAAGCACTTCAAATACCCATTTGCAGATACTCCAAAAAGAATGTTGCCAAACTGCTCATTCAAAACACAAGTTCAACTCTGTGAGTGGAAGACAACAACCCAAGGAAGTTTCTGAGAATTCTTCTGTATAGTTTTCATGTGAAGATATTTCCTTTTCCACCGTAGGCCTCAAAGCACTCCAAATATCCACTTGCAGATTCTACAAGAAGAGTGTTTCCAAACTGCTCAATCAAAAGAAAGGTTGAACCCAGTGAGGTGAATGCACACATCACCAAGACATTTCTCACAATACTTCTGTCTAGTTTTTATATGAAGATATTTCCTTTTCAGCTATGGACCCCAAAGTGATCCAATTATCCATTTGCAGATGCTACAAAAAGAGTGTTTACAAGTTGCTCAATCAAAAGAAAGGTTTAACTCTGTGAGTTGAATGCAAACATCCCAAAGAAGTTTCAGAGAATGCTTCTGTCTGGGTTTTATGTGAAGATATTTCCTGTTCCACCATTGGCCTCAAAGCGCTCCAAACATCCTCTTGCAGATCCAACAAAGAGAGTGTTTCAAGACTGGTCAATCAAAGGCAGGTTTCAACACTGTGAGATGAATGCACACATCACAAAGACCTTTCTCAGAATGCTTCTGTCTAGTTTTTATTTGAGGATATTTCCTTTTCAGCTATCAGCCTCAAATCGCTCCAAATATCCATTTGCAGATACTACAAAAAGTGTGTTCCCAAACGGCTGAATCAAAAGAAAGGTACAACTCTCTGAGTTGAGTTGAATGCACACAACACAAAGAAGGTTCTGAGAATGCTTCTGTCTAGTTTTTATGTGAAGATATTTCTTTTTCTTCTATAGGCCTCATAGCGCTCTGAATATCCATTTCCAGGTACTACAAAAAGAGTGTTTCCAAACTACTCAATCAAAAGAAGGGTTCAACTCTGTGCCTTGAAAGCACACATCAATAAGTGGTTTCTGAGAATGTTTCTGTCTAGTTTTTATGTGAAGATGTCTCCTTTTCCACTATAGGCCTCAAAGCACTCCAAACATCCACTTGCAGATTCTACAAAAAGAGTGTGACAAAACTGCTCAATCAAAAGAAAGGTTCAACTCTGCGAGATGAATTCACACATCACAAGCAGGTTTCTCAGAATGCTTCTCTCTAGTATTTATGTGAAGATATTTCCATTTTCACCTTAGGCCTCAAGGCACTCCAATTATCCATTTGCAGATACTACAAAAAGAGTGTTTCCCAACTGCTCAAACAAAAGAAACATTCAACACTGTGAGATCAATGCATACATCACAAAGAAGTTTCTCAGAATATTCCTGTCTAGTTTTTATGTGAAGGTGTTTCCTTTTCCACCATAGGCCACAAAGAGCTCCAAATATCCACTTGGAGACTTTACAAAAAGAGTGTTTCAATACTGCTCAATCAGAGGAAAGGTTCAACACTTTGAGATGAATGCACACATCTCAAAGAAGTTTCTCAGAATGCTTCTGTCTAGTTTTTAGGTGAAGATACTTCCTTTTCAGCTATAGGCAACAAAGTGCTCCAAATATCCATTTGCAGATGCTACAAAAAGAGTATTTCCAAACTGCTTAATCAAGGGAAAGGTTCAACTCTGTGAGTTAAATGTGTACATCTCAAAGAGGCTTATCAGAATGTTTCTGTATAGTTTTTATGTGAGGATATTTCCTTTTCCAACGTAGTCCTCAAAGGGCTACAAATATCCATGTGCAGATACTACAAAAAGAGTGTTTCAAAACTGCTCAATCAAAAGAGAGGTTCAACTCCGTGAGTTGAGTTCACACATCACAAAGAAGTTTCTGAGAATGCTTCTGTCTAGTTTTTATGTGAAGATATTTCCTTTTCCACCATAGGCCTCAAAGCGCTCCAAGTATTCAACTGCAGATTCTACAAAAACAGTGTTTCAAAACTGCTCAATCAAAAGAAAGGAACCTTAGTGAGATGAATGCACGCATCACAAAGAAGTTTCTCACAATGCTTCTGTCTAGCTTTTAGTGAAGATATTTCCTTTTCAGGTATATGCCAAGAAACGTTCCAAATATCCATTTGTAGTTACTAGAAAAAGAGTGTTTCCAAACTGCTCAATCAAAAGAAAGTTTCAACTCTGTGAGTTGAATGCACACATCACAAAGAAGTTTCTGAGAATGCTTTTGTCTAGTTTCTATGTGAAGATATTTCCTTTTCCACCACAGGATTCAAAACGCTCCAAATAACCGCTTGCAGATACTACAAAAAGAGTATTGCAAAACTACTCAATGAAAAGAAAGGTTCAACTCTTTGTTGTGTATGAGCACATTCCAAAAAATTTCTGAGAATGCTTTTGTCTAGTTTTTATGTGAAGATATTTCCTTCTCCACCATAAGCCTCAAAGTGCTCCAAATATCCACTTGCAGATTCCACAAAAAGAGTCCCTAAAAACTGCTCTGTCAAAAGAAAGGTTCACCTCATTGAGATGAATGCACACATCAGAAAGAAATTTCTCAGAATGCTTCTATCTAGCTTTTATGTGAAGATATTTCCTTTTCGGCTATATGCCAAGAAGCACTCCAAATATCCATTTGTAGTTACTACAAAAAGAGTGTTTCCAAACTGCTGAATCAAAAGAAAGGCTCAACTCTGTGAGTTGAATACACACATCACAAAGAAGTTTCTGAGAATGATTCTGCCTAGTTTCTATGTGAAGATATTTCCTTTTCCACCACAGGCCTCAAAACGCTCTGAATATCCATTTGCAGATTCTACAAAAAGAGTTTTGCAAAACTGCTGAATGTAAGAAAGGCTCAACTTTGTGACGCGAATGTGCACATCCCAAAGAAGTTTCTCAGAATGCTTCTGTCTAGTTTTTATGTGAAGATATTTCCTTTTTCCACCATAGGTCTCAAAGCTCCTCATGTATGCATGTGCAGATGGTACAAAAAGAGTATTTCAAAACTACTCAATCAAAATAAAGTTTTGAACCTGTGAGATGAGTGCACACATCACAAAAACTTTCTCAAAATATTTCTGTCGAGTTTTTATCTGAAGATATTTCCTTTTCCACCACAGTCCTGAAAGCACTCCAAATATCCACTTGCAGATTCTACAAAATGAGTGTTTCAAAATGGCTCAATTGAAAGAAAGTTTCAACTCTGTGAGGTGAATGCACACATCACAAAGAAATTTCTCAGAATGCTTCTGTCAAGTTTTTATGTGAAGATATTGCCTTTTCAGCTACAGGCGCCAAAGCACTCAAAAGATCCCTTTGCAGAGACTACAAAAAGGACGTTTCAAATCTTCTCAATCAAAAGAAAGTTTCAATACTGGGAGCTGAATGCACATATAACAAAGAAGTTTCTCAGAATGCTTCTGTGTAGTTTTTATGTGAAGATATTTCCTTTTCAGCTATAGGCCTCAAAGCACTCCAAATATCCATTTGCAGTTACTACAAAAAGAATGTTTGCAAAGTGCTCAGTCAAAAGAAAGGTTCAACTCTGGGAGTTGAATGCAAACATCAGAAAGAAGTTTCTGAAAATGTTTCTGTCTAGCTTCCATGTGAAGATATTTCCTTTTCCACCATAGGCCTCAAAGTGCTCTAAATATCCACTTGCAGATTCTACAAAAAGTGGGTTTCAAAACTGCTCAATCAAAAGAAACGTTCAACTCTGTGAGATGAATGCGCACATCACAAAGAAGTTCCTCAGAATGCTTCTTTCTAGTTTTTATGTGAAGATATTTCCTTTTCAGCTATAAGCCACAAAGCACTCCGAATATCCACTTACAGATTCTACAAAAAGAGTGTTTCTAAACCACTCAATCAAAAGACATTTTCAACTCTCTGAGAAGAATTCGCACATCACAAAGACGTTTCTCAGAATGCTTCTGTCTAGTTTTTATGTGAAGATATTTGCTTTTCCACTGCAGCCCTTAACGTGCTCCAAATATCCACTTGCAGATTCTAAAAATAGAGTGTTTCAAAACTTCTCAATCAGAAGAAGGATTCAGCTCTTTGAGATGAATGCACACGTCACAAAGAAGTTTCTCAGAATGCTTCTGTCTTGTGTTTATGAGAAGATATTTCTTTTTCAGCTACAGGCCTCAAAGTGCTCCTAATATTCATTTGCAGTTAGTACACAAAGAGTGTTTCCAAACTGCTGAATCAAAAGAAAGGTTCAACTCTGTGAGTTGAATGGGCACATCACAAAGAAGTTTCTGAGAATGCTTCTTTCTAGTTTTTATGTGAAGATATTTCCTTTTCTGCCATAGGCCTCAAAGCGCTCCAAATATCCACTTGCAGATTCTACAAAAAGAGTGTTTCCAAACTGCTCAATCTAAAGAAAAATTCAACCCTGTGAGATGAATGCACTCTTTACAAAGAAGTTTCTGAGAATGTTTCTGTCCAGTTTTTATGTGAAGATATTTCCTTTTCAAACGTAGGCCTCAAAGCGCTCTAAATATCCACTTTCAGATTCTGCAAAAAGAGTTTTTCAAAACATCTCAATCAATAGAAATTTCAACTCTGTGTGATGAATGCACACATCACAAAGAAGTTTATCTGAATGCTTCTGTCTAGTTGTTCATAAAGTTAATTCCCTTTCAGCTACAGGCCTCAATGCGATCCAAATATCCATTTGCAGATACTACAAAAGAGTGCTTCCAAATGCTAACTAAAAAGAAAAGTTCAGCTCTGTGAGTTGAATGCACACATCGCAAAGAATATTCTGAGAATGCTTCTGTCTAGTTTTTATTTGAAGATATTTCATTTTGCACCACAAGCCTCAAAGAGCTCCAAATATACACTTGCAGATTCTATAAAAAGAGTGTTTCAAAACTCCTCAATCAGAAGAAAGGATCAACTCCGTCAGATGAATGAACACATTACAAAGAAGTTTCTGAGAATGATGTTGTCTTGTTTTTAGTTGAAGATATTTCCTTTTCAGCTATAGGCCTCAAAGCGTTCCCAATATCCATTTGCAGGTACTACGAAGACTGTTTCCAAGCTGCTCAATCAAAAGAAAGGTTCAACTCCATGAGTTGATTGCAAACATCACACAGAAGATTCTGAGAATGCTTCTGTCTTGTTTTTATGTGAAGATATTTCCTTTTCCACCATACGTCTCAAAGCACTCCAAATATCCACTTGCAGATTCTACAAAAAGAGCGTTTCAAAACTGCTGAATCAAAAGAAAGTTTCAACACTGTGAGATAAAGGCATACATCACAAAGAAGTTTCTCAGAATGCTTCTGTCTAGTTTTTATGTGAAGATATTTCTTTTTCAGCTATAGGCCTCAAAGCGCTCCAAATATTCATTTGCAGATACTTACAAAAAGAGTGTTTCCAAACTGCTCAATGAAAGGAAATGTTCAACTCTGTGAGTTGGATGCATAAATCACAAAGAAGTTTCTCAGAATGCTTCTGTCTACTTTTTATGTGAAGATATTTCCTTTTCAGCTATAGACCTCAAAGCGCTCCAAATAGCCATTTGTAGATATTACAAAAGGAGGTTTTCCAAACTGCTCAATCAAAAGAAATGTTGAACTCTTTGAGTTGAATGCACACATCCAAAGAAGTTTCTGAGAATGCTTCTGTCTATTTTTTATGTGAAGATGTTTCCTTTTCCAACATAGGACTCAAAGCGTTCCATATATCCACTTGCAGATTCTAAAAAAAGAGTGTTTCAAAGCTGCTCAATCAAAAGAAATGTTCAGCTTCATGAGGTGAATGCACACATCACAAGTAGTGTCTCAGAATGCTTCTGTGTATTTTCTATGGGAAGGTATTTCCTTTTCAGCAATAGGCCTCAAAGCACTCCAAATAGCTATTTGCAGATCCTTCAAAAAGGGTGTATCAAAACTGCTCAATCAAAAGAAATGTTCAACTCCATGAGTTGAATGCACACATCACAAAGAAGTTTCTGAGATTCCTTCTGTGTAGTTTTTATGTGAAGATATTCCTTTTTCCTCCTTAGGCCTCAAAGCACTCCGAATATCCACTTGCAGATTCTACAAAAAGAGTGTTTCAATACTGCTCAATCAAAAGAAAGGATCAACTCTGTGAGATGAATTCACACATCACAATGTAGTTTCTCAGAATGCTTCTGTCTAGTTTTTTGTGAAGATATTTCCTTTCAACCATAGGCCTCAAAGCCCTCCAAATATCCATTTGCAGATATGTCAAAAAGAGTTTTTCAAACTGCTCAATCAAAAGAAAGGTTCAACTCTGTGAGTTGAACGCACACATCACAAAGAGGTTTCTGAGAATACTTCTGTCTAGTTTTTATGTGAAGATATTTCCTTTTCCACCATAGGCCTCCAAGTGCTCTAATTATGCTCTGGCAGATTCTACAAAAATAGTATTTCAAAACTGCTCAAACAAAAGAAAGGTTCAACTCTGAGAGATGAATGCACACATCACAGAGAAGTTTTTCAGAATGCTTCTGTCTAGTTTTTATGTGAAGGGTTTTCCTTTTCAATCATAAGTCTCCAAATATCCAAAAAGAGTGTTTGTTTCAAAACCACTCAATCATAAGAAAGGTTCAACACTGTGAGATGAATGCTCACATCCCAAAGAAGAAGTTTCTGACAACGTTTCTGTGTAGTTTTTATGTGAAGATATTTCCTTTTCCACCACAGGCCTTCACGTGCTCTAAATACCCATTTGCAGATACTACAGCAAGAGAGTTTCCAAACTGCTCAACCAAAAGAAAGGTTAAACTCTGTGAGTTGAATGTACACATCACAAAAAAATTTTCTGAGAATGCTTCTGTCTAGTTTTTATGTGAAGATATTTCCTTTTAAACCATAGGCTTCAAACCTCTCTAAATATCCACATTCTGATTCTACAAAAAGAGTGTTTGCAAACTGCTCAATCAAAGAAATGGTTCAACTCAGTGAATTGAATGCACACATCACAAGGATGTTTCTCAGAATGCTTCTGTCCAGTTTTTATGTGAAGATATTTCCTTTTCCACCACAGGCCTCAAAGCACTCCAAATTTCTCTTTGCAGATTCTACAAGAAGAGTGTTTCAAAACTTCTCAATCAAAAGAAAGCTTCAACTCTGTGAGACAAATGCACACATCACAAAGAAGTTTCTCAGAAGGCTTTTGTCTAGTTTTTATGTGAACATATTTCCTTTTCCACCATTGTCCTCTAAGGGCTCCAAATGTCCACTTGCAGAGGCTACAAAAAGTTTCAAAAATGCTCAATATAAAGGAAGGTTCAACTCTGTGAGATGAATGCACAGATCACAAAGAAGTTCCTCAGAATGCTTCTGTCTAGTTTTTATGGGAAGATATTTCCTTTTCAGCTATAGGTTTCAAAGCGCTCCAAATGTCCATTTGCAGATACTATAGAAGAGTGTTTCCAAACTGATCAATAAAAAAAATGTTGAACTCTGTGACTTGAATGCACACTTCACCAAGGAGTTTTCTGAGATGGCTTCAGTCTAGTTTTCATGTGAAGATATTTCCTTTTCCACTGTAGGACACAATGCGCTCCAAATATCCACTTGCAGATTCTACAAAAAGAGTGTTTCCAAACTGAAAGAAAGGGTTCACCTCTGTGAGTTGAATGCACACATCACAAAGATGTTTATGCGTATGCTTCTGTCTACTTTTTATGAGAAGATATTTCATTTTCCACCACAGGTCTCAAAGCGCCCCAAATATCCACTTGCAGATTGTACAAAAAGAGCATTTCAAAACTGCTCTATCAGGAGAAAGGTTCAACTTTGTGAGATGAATGCACACATCCCAAAGAAGTTTCCAGAATGCCTCTGTGTACTTTACATGTGAAGATATTTCCTTTTGACCACAGGCCTCAAAGAGCTCCAAATATCCATTTGTTGATACTACAAAAAGAGTGTTTCCAAACTGCTCAATCAAAAGAAAGATTCAACTCTGTGAGTTGAATGCACACATTGTGAAGAAGTTTCTGAGAATGCCTCTGTCTAGTTTTTATATGAAGATATTACCTTTTCCACCATAGTTCTAAAAGCGCTCCAATTATCCACTTGCAGATTCTGCAAATGAGTTTTTCAAAACTGTTCAATCATCAGAATGGTTCAACTCTGTGAGGTGAATGCACACCTCACAAAGAAGTTTCTCTGAATGTTTCTGTCTAGTTTTTAAGTGAAGATGTTTCCTTTTCAGCTATACGATTCAAAGTGCTCCAAATATCCATTTGCAGATATTTGAAAAAGAGAGTTCCCAAACTGCTCAATCAAAATAAAAGTTCAACTCTGTGAGTTGAATGCACACATCACAAAGAAGTTTCTGAGAATACTTCTGTCTAGTTTTTATGTGAAGGTATTTCCTTTTTCACCATAGGCCTCAAAGCGCTACAAATATCCACCTGCAGATTTTACAAAACGAGTGTTTAAAGCTGCTCTATCAAAAGAAAGGTTCAACTCTCTGAGACAAATGCACACATCACAAAGAAGTTTCTCAGAATGCTTCTGTACTGATTTTATGTGAAGAAATTTCTTTTCGACCATAGATCTCAAAGTGCTCCAAATATCCATTTGCAGATATCACAAAAAGAATGTTTCCAAACTGTTCAATGAAAGGAAAGGTACAGCTCTGTGAGATGAATTCACACATCACAAAGACATTTCTCAGAATGCTTCTGTCTAGTTTTTATGTGAAGATATTTCCTTTTCAGCTGTAGGCCTCAAAGCACTTCAAATATCCATTTACAGATACTACAAAAACAGTTTTTCCAATCTGCTCAATCGATATAAAGGTTCAACTCTACGATTTCAATGCACATATCACAAACATGTTTGTGAGAATGCATCTGTCTAGTTTTTATGTGAAGAAATTTCCTTTTCCACCATAGGCCTCAAGCGCTCCAAATATCCAGTTGTAGATTCTACAAAAAGAGTGTTTCAAAACTGCTCAATCAAAAGAAAGCTTCAACTCTGTGAAATGAATGCACACCTACAAAGAAGTTTCTTAGAATGCTTCTGTCTAGTTTTTATGTGAAGATATTTCCTTTTCAGCTATAGGCTTGATAGTGCTTACATATCCATTTGCAGATACTACAAGAAGAGTGTTTCCAAACTACTCAATCAAAAGAAAGTTTCAACTCTGCATGAGAATGCTTCTGTCTAGTTTTCATATGAAGATATTTCCTTTTCCACCATAGGCATCCAAGCACTCCAAATATGCACTTGCTGATTCTACAAATATACTGTTCCAAAACTGCTCAATAAATAGAAATGTTCAACTCTGTGAGATGAACGCACACATCTCAAAGAAGTTTCTCAGAATGCTTCTGTCTAGTTTTTATGTGAAGATAATTCCTTTTCAGCTATAGGCTTCAAAGACCTCCAAATATCTACTTGTAGATACTACAAAAACAGAGTTTCCAAACGGCTCAACCAAAAGAAAGCTTCAACTCTGTGAGTTGAATGTGCACATCACAAAACAGTTTCTGAGAATGCCTCTGTCAAATTTTAATGTGAACATATTTCCTTTTCCACCATAGACCTAAATGTGCTCCAAATATCCACTTGCAGATTCTACAAAAGAGTGTTTCACAACTCCTCAATCAAAAGAAAGGTTCACCTCTGTGAGTAGAATGTGCACATCACAAAGAAGTTTCTCAGAATGCTTCTGTCTAATTTTCATGTGAAGATATTTACCTTTCCACCAAAGGCCTCAAAGCGCTCCAAATATTCTTTTGCAGATACTACAAAAAGAGTGTTTCCAAAGTGCTCAATCAAAAGAAAGGTTCAACTCTGTGAGTTGATTGCACAGATAACAAAGAAGTTTCTCAGAATGCTTCTTTCTAGTTTTTATGTGAAGATATTTCCTTTTCTGCCGTTGGCCTCAAAGCACTCCAAATATCCACTTGCAGATTCAACAAAAAGTGTGTATCAAACCTGCTCAATCAAAAGAAAGTTTCAACACTGTGAGATGAATGCACACATCACAAAGAAGTTTATTGGAATGCTTCTGTCTAGTTTTTATGTGAAGATATTTCCTTTTCAGCTATAGGCCTCGAAGCACTCCAAATATCCATTTGCAGATACTACAAAAAGAGTGTTTCCAGACTGCTCACTCAAAAGAAAGGTTCAACTCTGTGAGTTGAATGCACACATCACAAAGAAGTTTCTGAAAATGCTTCTGTCTAGTTTTTATGTGAAGATATTTCCTCTTCCACCATAGGCCTCAAAGTGCTCCAAATATCAACTGGCAGATTCTACAAAGTGTGTTTCAGAAATGCTCAATCAAAACAAAGGTTCAATTCTGTGAGATGAATTCACACCTCACAAAGAAGTTTCTCAGAATGCTTCTGTTTAGTTTTTATGTGAAGATATTTCCTTTTCTGCTATGGGCCTCAAAGTGCTCCAAATATCCTTTTGCAGATACTACACAAAGTGTGTTTCCAAATTGTTCAATCAGAAGAAAGATTCAACTCTGTGAGTTGAATGTACACATCACAAAGAAGTTTCTGAGAATGCTTCTGTCTACTTTTTATGTGAAGATATCTTCTTTTTCACCATAGGCCTCAAAGCGCTTGAAATATCCACTTGCAGATTTTACAAATAGAGTATTTTGAAATTGCTCAATCAAAAGAGAAGTTCAAGTTTCTCAAAATGTTTTGCTCTAGTTTTTATGTGAAGGTATTTACTTTTCAGCTATAGGCCTCAAAGCACTCCAAATATCCATTTGCAGTTACTATAAAAAGGGTGTCTCTGTACTGCTCAATGTAAAGAACGGTTCAACTCTGTGAGTTGAATGCCCACATCACAAAGAAGTTTCTGAGAATGCTTCTGCCTAGCTTTTATATAAATATATTACCTTTTCCACCAAGGGCCTCAAGGTGCTCCAAACATCCTATTGCAGATTCTACAAAAGGAGGGTTTAAAAACTGCTCAATCAAAAGATTCAACCCTGTGAGATGAACACACACATCACAAAGTAGTTTCTCCGAATGCTTCTGTCTAGTTTTTATGTGAAGATATTTCCTTTCCAGCTCTAGGCCTCAAAACACACCAAATATCCATTTGCAGATACTACAAAAAGGGTGTTTCCAAACTGCTCAATAAAAAAAAAGGTTCAACTCTGTGTGAGAATGCTTCTGTCTAGTTTTCATGTGAAGATATTTCCTTTTCCACCATAGGCCCCAAAGCGCTCCAAATATCCACTTGCAGATTCTAAAAAAGACTGTTTCAAAATGGCTTAATCAAAAGAAAGTTTCAACTCTGTGAGATTAAGGCTCACATCACAAAGAAGATTCTCAGAATGCTTCTGTCTAGTTTTTATGTGATGATAATTTCTTTTAAGCTATAGGCCTCAAAGTGCTCCAATATCCATTTGCAGATACTACAAAAGAATGTTTATAAACTGCTCAATCAAAAGAAACGTTCAAATCTGTGTGAGAATGCTTCTGTGTAGTTTTCATGTGCAGATATTTCCTTTTCCACCATAGGCCTCAAAGCACTCCAAACATCCACTTACAAATTCTACGAAAAGACTGTTTCAACATGGCTCAATTAAAGGAAAGTTCAACTCTGTGATATGAATGCACACATCACAAAGAAGTTTCTGAGAATGCTTCTGTCTTGTTTTTAATGTGAAGATATTTCCTTTTCAGCTACAGACCTCGAAGGGCTCCTAACATCCATTTGCAGATACAACAAAAATAGCATTTCTTAACTGCTCAATCCAAAGAAAGGTTCAACTCTGTGAGATTAATGCACACATCACAAAGAAGTTTCAAAGAATGTTTCTGTCTTGTTTTTCTGTGAAGATATTTGCTTTTCCACCATAAGCCTCAAACCAAACAAAATATCCACTTGCATATGCTACAAAAAGAGTGTTTCAAAACTGCTCAACCAAAGGAAAGGTTCAACTCTGTGAGATGAATGCACACATCACAAATAAGTTTCACTGAATTTTTCTCTCTAGTTTTTATGTGAGGATATTTCCTTTTCAGCTATAGGCCTCAAAGTGCTCCAAATATCCATTTGCAGATACTACAAAAAGAGTGTTTCCAAACTACCCTATCAAAAGAAAGGTTCAAAACTGTGAGTCAAAGGCACACATCCCAAATAAGTTTCTGAGAATGCTTCTGTCTAATTTTTATGTGAAGATATTTCATTTTCCACTGTAGGCCTCAAAACACCCCAAATAACCATTTGTGGATTTTACAAAAATAGTGTCTCAAATCTTCTCAATCAAAAGAAAGATTCAATTCTGTGAGATGAAGGCACACATCACAAAAAGTTTCTCACAATGCTTCTGTCTAGTTTTTATTTGGAGATATTTCCTTTTAAGCTATCGGTCTCAAAGTGCTCCAAATATCCATTTGCAGATACTACAAAAAGAATGTTTCCAAACTGTTCAATGAAAAGAAATGTTCAACTCTGTGAGTTGAATGCACACATCAAAAATAAGTTTCTGAGAATACTTCTGTCTAGTTTTTATGAGAAGATATTTCCTTTTCCACCATAGGCCTCAAAGCACTCCAAATATCCATTTGCAGATACTATAAAAAGAGTGTTTCCAAACTGCTCAATCAAAAGAAGGTTTGAAATCTTTGAGTTGAATGCATACATTACAAAGATGTTTCTGTGAATGCTTCTGTCTATTTATTATATGAATATATTTCCTTTTCCACCATAGGCCTCAAAGTGCTCCAAATATCCATTTGCAGATTCTACAAAAAGAGTGTTTCAAAACTGCTCAATCAAAGAAAGATTCACCTCTCTGAGGTGAATACTCACATCACAAAAAAGTTTATCTTAATGCTTCTGTCTAGTTTTTATGTGAATATATTTCCCTTTCAGCTATAGGCCTCTTAAGCACTCCAAATGTCCATTTACAGTTACTGCAAAAAGAGTGTTTCCAAACTGTTCAATCAAAAGAAAGTTTCAACTCTGTGAGTTGAATGCACACATCACAAAGAAGATTATGAGAATGCTTCTGTCTAGTTTTCATGTGAAGATATTTCTTTTTTTAAACAATTCATTTTGTTTATTGTTGTGAAGATTACAATAAATAACATGTAAGTCTTGCATGTTATGTGCTCATTATATAGTGTTCCTCATTCTTTTTTTATTTTATTATTATACTTTAAGTTTTAGGGTACATGTGCAAAATATGCAGGTTAGTTACATTTGTATATATGTGCAATGCTTGTGTGCTGCAGCCGTTAACTTGTCATTTAGCTTTAGGTATATCTCCTATAGCTCCCTCTCCCCTCTCCACCCCCACCACAAATGTCCCCAGAATGTGATATTCCCCCTCATGTGTCCATGTGTTCTCATTGTTCAATTCCCACCTATGAGTGAGGATATGCGGTGTTTGGTTTTTTGTTCTTGCTATAGTTTACTGAGAATGATGGTTTCCAATTTCATCCATGTCCCTACAAAGGACATGAACTCATCATTTTTTATGGCTGCATAGTATTCCATGGTGTATATGTGCCACATTTTCTTAATCCAGTCTATCATTGTTGGACGTTTGGGTTGGTTCCAAGTCTTTGCTGTTGTGTATAGTGCCACAATAAACATATGAGTGCATATGTCTTTACAGCAGCATGATTTATAGTCCTTTGGGTATATACACAGTACTGGGATGCCTGAGTCAAATGATATTTCTAGTTCTAGGAGCCACACTGACTTCCACAAGGGATGAACTAGTTTACTTCCTTCTGAAACTATTCCAATCAATAGGAAAAGAGGGAATCCTCCCTAACTCATTTTATGAGGCCAGCATCATCCTGATATTAAAGAAAGGCAGAGATAAAACGAAAAAAGAGAATTTTAGACAAATATCCTTGAAGAACATTGATACAAAAATCCTCAATAAAATACTGGCAAATCGAGTCCAGCAGCACATCAAAAAGCTTATTCATCATGATCAATTTGGCTTCATTCCTGGGATGCAAGGCTGTTTCAATATACACAAATCAATAAATGAAATCCAGCATGTAAACAGAACCAAAGACAAAAAACACATGATTATCTCAATAGATGCAGAAAAACCCTTTGACAAAATTCAACAACACTTCATGCTAAAAACCCTCAATAAATTAGGTATTGATGGAACGTATCTCAAAATAATAAGAGCTCTCTATGACAAACCCACAGCCAATATCATACTGAATGGGCAAAAACTGGAAGCATTCCCTTTGAAAACTGGCACAACACAGGGATGCCCTCTCTCATCATTCCTATTCAACATAGTGTTGGAAGTTCTCGCCAGGGCAATTAGGCAGGAGAAGGAAATAAAGGGTATTCAATTAGGAAAAGAGGAAGTCAAATGGTCCCTGTTTGCAGATGACATGATTGTGCATCTAGAAAACCCCATTGTCTCAGCCCAAAATCTCCTTAAGCTGATAAGCAACTTCAGCAAAGTCTCAGGATACAAAATCAATGTACAAAAATCACCAGCATTCTTATACACAAATAACAGACAAACAGAGAGCCAAATCATGAGTGAACTCCCATTCACAATTGCTTCAAAGAGAATAAAATACATAGCAATCCAGCTTACAAGGGATGTGAAGGACCTCTTCAAGGAGAACTACAAACCACTGCTCAATGAAATAAAAGAGGATACAAACAAATGGAAGAACATTCCATGCTCATGGGTAGGAAGAATCAATATCATGAAAATGGTCACACTGCCCAAGGTAATTTATAGATTCAATGTCATCCCCATCAAGCTACCAATGGCTTTCTTCACAGAATTGGAAAAAATTACTTTAAAGTTCATATGGAACCTTAAAAGAGCCCGCATCCCCAAGTCAATCCTAAGCCCGAAGAACAAAGCTGGAGGCATCATGCTACCTGCCTTCAAACTGTACTACAAGGCTACAGTAACCAAGACACCATGGTACTGGTACCAAACAGAGATAGAGATCAATGGAATAGAACAGAGCCCTCAGAAATAATGCCACATATCTACAACTATCTGATCTTTGACAAACCTGAGAAAAACAAGCAATGGGGAAAGGATTCCCTATTTAATAAATGGTGCTGGGAAAACTGGCTAGCCATATGTAGAAAGCTGAAACTGGATCCCTTCCTTACAACTTATACAAAAATTAATTCAAGATGGATTAAAGACTTAAACATTAGATCTAAAACTATAAAAACCCTAGAAGAAAATCAAGGCATCACCATTCACAATAGAGGCATGGGCAAGGACTTCATGCCTAAAACACCAAAAACAATGGCACCAAAGCCAAAATTGACAAATGAGATCTAACTAAACTAAAGAGCTTCTGCACAGCAAAAGAAACTACCAACAGAGTAAACAGGCAACCTACAAAATGGGAGAAAATTTTCACAACCTACTCATCTGACAAAGGGCTAATATCCAGAATCTACAATGAACCCAAACAAATTTACAAGAAAAAAACAAACAACACCATCAAAAAGTAGGCGAAGGACGTGAACAGACACTTCTCAAAAGAAGACATTTATGCACCCAATAAAATCATGAAAAAATGCTCACCATCACTGGCAATCAGAGAAATGCAAATCAAAACTACAATGACATACCATCTCACACCAGTTAGAATGACAATCATTAAAAAGTCAGGAAAAAACATGTGCTGGAGAGGATGTGGAGAAATACGAACACTATTACACTGTCAGTGGGACTGTAAACTAGTACATGTGAAGATATTTCCTTTTCCACCATAGGCCTCAAAGCACTCCAAATATCCACCGGCAGATCCTACAAAAAGAATGCTTGAAAACTGCTCAATCAAAACAAACGTTCAACTCTGTGAAAAGAATGCGCATATCACAAAGAAATTTCTTAGAATGCTTCTGTCTAGCTAATTTGTGAAGATATTTCATTTTCCACCATAGGCCTCAAAGCACTCCAAATATCCATTTACAGATACGACAAAAACAGTGTTTCCAAACTGCTCAATGAAAAGTAAGGTTCAACTCAGTGAGTTGAATGTGCACATCACTAAGAAGTTTCTGAGAAAGCTTCTGTCTAGTTTATATGGGGAGATATTACCTTTTCCACCATTGGCCTCAAAGCTCTCCAAATATCCACATGCAGATTTTACAAAAAGACTGTTTCAAAACTTCTCAGTCAAAAGAAAGGTTCAACTAAGTGAGTTGAATGCACTCATCACAAAGGAGTTACTGAGTATGCTTCTGTCTACTTTTATGTGATGATATTTCCTTTTCCACCGAAGGCCTCAAAGCCCTTAAAATGCCCACTTGCCGATCCTACAAAAAGAGTGTTTCAAAACTGATCAATCAAAGGAAAGGTTGAACTCTGTGAGATGAATTCACACCTCACAAACAAGTTTCTCAGAATGCTTCTGTCCAGTTTTTATGTGAAGATATTTCCTTTTCAGCTATAGGCCTCAAAGCACCCAAAATATCCATTTGTACTTACTACATAAATATTGTTTCCAAACTGCTCAATCAAAAGAAAAGTTCAACTCTGAGAGTGAAATGCACACGTCACAAATAAGTTTCTGAGAATGCTTCTGTCTAGTTTTTACGTGAAGTTATTTCCTTTTCCACCTTAGGCCACAAAGTGCTCCAAATATCCACTTGCAGAATCTACAAAAAGAGGGTTTCAAAACTTCTCAATCAACAGAAAGTTTCAACTGTGTGAGACGAATGCACACATCCCAAAGAAGTTTCTTAGAATGCTTCTCTGTAGTTTTTATGTGAAGATATTTACTTTTCAGCTTTGGCCTCAAAGCGCTTCAAATATCCATTTGCAGTTCCTACAAAAAGAGTTTTTCCAAACTGCTCAATCAAAAGAAAGGTTCAAATCTGTGAACTGAATGCGTTCATCACAAGAAGCTTTTGAGAATGCTTCTGTCTAGTTTCTATGTGAAGATATTTCCTTTTAAAACATAGACTTCAAAGCACTCCAAATATCCACTTGCAGATTCTACAAAAAGAGTGTTTCAAAATGGCTCAGTCAAAAGAAACTTTCAACTCTGTGAGATCAATGTGCACATAAAAAAGAAGTTTCTCAGAATGCTTATGTCTAGTTTTTATGTGAAGATATTTCCTTGTCCACCATAGGCATCAAAGTGCTCCAAATATTCACTTGCAGATTCTACAAAAACAGTGTTTACAAACTGCACAATCAAAAGAAAGGTTCAATTCTGAGAGCTGAATGCACACATCGAAAATAAGTTTCTGAGCATGCTTCTGTCTAGTTTTTATGTGAAGATATTTCCTTTTACACCATAGGCCTCTAAGCCCTCCAATTATTGACTTGCAGATTCTACAAAAAGAGTGTTTACAAACTGCACAATCTAAAGAAAGGTTCAATTCTGAGAGTTGAATGCACACATCAAAAAAGTTTCTGAGCATGCTTCCGTCTAGTTTTTATGTGAAGATATTTCCTTTTACAACATAGGCCTCTCAGACCTCCAAATATACACCTGCAGATGCTACAAAAAGAGTGTTTCCAAACTGCTCAATCAAAAGAAAGGTTCAACTCTGTCAGTTGAATGCACACATCACAAAGATGTTTCTGATAATGCTTCTGTCTAGTTTATATGTGGAGATATTTCCTTTTCCACAATAGGCCTCAAAGCGCTCCAAATAACCACTTATAGATTCTACAAAAAGAGTGTTTCAAAACTTCTCAATCAAAAGAATGGTTCAGCACTGTGAGATGAATGCACACTTCACAAAGTATTTTCTCAGAATGTTTCTGTCTAGTTTTTATGGGAAGATATTTCCTTTCCCTCCATAGGCCTTAAAGCACTCACAATATCCACTTGCAGATTCTACAAAAAGAGTGTATCAGGACTTCTCAATCAAAAGAAAGGTTCAACTCTATGAGATGAATGCACACATCCCAAAGAAGTTTCTCAGAATGCTTCGGTCTAGTTTTTATGTGAAGGTATTTCCTTTTCAGCTATAGGACTCAAAGTGCTACTAATATGCACTTGCGGTTACTACAAAAAGAGTGTCCCCTAACTGCTCAATCAAAAGAAAGGTTCAACTCTGAGAGTTAAATGCACACATCACAAAGAAGTTTCTGAGAATGCTTCTGTCTAGTTTCTATGTGAAGACATTTATTTTCCAACATAGGTCTCAAAGCACTCCAAATATCCACTTGCAGATTCTACAAAAGGAGTGTTTCAAAATTGCTCATTCAAAAGAAAGGTTCAACTCTGTGAGATGAATGTGCACATAAAAAGAAGTTTCTCAGAAGGCTTCTGTCTAGTTTTTATTTGAAGATATTACCTTTTCCACTGCAGGCCTCAAATTGCTCCAAATATCTACTCTCAGATTCTACAAAAAGAGTGTTTCCAAACTGCTCAATCAAAAGAAAGGTTCAAATCTGTCAGTTGAATGCAAACATCACAAAGTATTTTCTGAGAATTCTTCTGTCTAGTTTTTATGTGAAGATATTTCCTCTTCCACCAGAGGCTTCAAAGTGCTCCAAATATCCACCTGCAAATACTACAAAAAGAGGTTTGCAAAACTTCTCAATCAAAAGAAAGTTTCAACTCTGTGAGATGAAGGCACACTTCACAAAGAAGTTTCTCCGAATGCTTCTGTCTAGTTTTTCTATGAGGATATTTCCTTTTCAGCCATAGGCCTGAAAGCGCTCCAAATATCCATTTGCAGTTACTACAAAAAGAGTGTTTCCAAACTGCTCAATCAAAAGAAATGTTCAACTCTGAGAGTTGAATGCACACATCACAAAGAAGTTTCAGAGAATGCTTCTGTCTAGTTTTTATGTGAAGATATTTCCTTTTCCACCAATAGGCATCAAAGCACTCCAAATATCCATTTGCAGGTACTACAAAAAGAGTGTTTCCAAACTACTCAATAAAAAGATAATTTCAACACTTTATGTGAATGCTTCTGTCTAGTTTTCATGAGAAGATATTTCCTTTTCCACCATAGGCCTCAAAGTGCTCCAAATATGCACTTGCAGATTCTACAAATACACTGTTTCAAAACTGCTGAATCAATAGAAACGTTCAACACTGTGAGATGAATGCACACATCACAAAGAAGTTTCTCAGAATGCTTCTGTCTAGTTTTTATGTGAAGACACTTCCTTTTCCATCATTGGCCTCAAAGCGCTCCAAATATCCACTTGCAGATTCAGCAAACTGTGTATCCAAATTGCTCAATCAAAAGAAAGTTTCAACTCTGTGAGATGAATGCACACATCACAAAGAAGTTTCTAAGAATGATTCTGTCTAGTTTTTATGTGAAGATATTTCCTTTTCAGCTATAACACTCAAAGCGCTCCAAATATCCATTTACAGATACTAGAAAAAGAATGTTTCCAAACTGCTCACTCAAAAGAAAGGTTCAACTCTGTGAGTTGAATGCACACATCCAAAGAAGTTTCTGGGAATGATTCTGTCTAGTTTTTATGTGAAGATATTTCCTCTTCCACTGTAGGCCTCAAAGCACTCCAAATATCTACTGGGAGATTCTACAAAAAGTGTGTTTGAAAATTGCTCAATCAAAAGAAAAATTCAACTCTGTCAGACGAATTCACCAAGACAAAGAAGTTTCTCAGAATGCTTCCATCTAGTTTCCATGTGAAGATATTTCCTTTTCTGCTATGGGCTTGAAAGCACTTCAAATATTCTTTTGCAGATGTTACACAAAGAGTATTTCCAAATTGCTTAATCAAAAGAAAGATTCAACTCTGTGAAATGAAGGCACACATCACAAAGCAGTTTCTGAGAATGATTCTGTCTAGTTTTTATGTGAAGATATTTCCTCTTCCACCATAGGCCACAAAGCACTCCAAATATCCACTTGCAGATTCTACAAATAGAATGTTTCAAAACTGTTCAATCAAAAGAAAATTTCAGGTATCTCTGAATGCTTCTGTCTAGTTTTTATGTGAAGATATTTCCTTTTTAGCTATAAGCCTCAAAGCACTTAAAACATCCATTTGCAGTTACTACAAAAAGAGTGTTTCCAAACTGCTCAATCAAAAGAAAAGTTCAACTCTGAGTAATGAATGCACACATCACAAAGAAGTTTCTGAGAATTCTTCTGTCTAGTTTTTATGTGAAGATATTTCCTTTTCCACCATAGGCCTCAAAGCGCTCCAAATATCCACTTTAAGATTCTACAAAAAGAGTGTTTCCAAACTGCTCAATAAAAAGAACCTTTCAACCCCATGAGACGAATGTGCAAATCCAAAGAAATTTTTCAGAAAGCTTCTGTCTAGTTTTTATGTGAAGATATTTCCTTTTCCATCATAATAGGCCTCAAAGTGCTCCAAATATCCACTTGCAGATTCTACAAATAGAGTGTTTCAAAATTGCTCAATCAAAAGCAAGGTTCAACTCTGTGAGGTGAATGCACACATCACAAACAAGTTTCTCAGAATGCTTCTGTCTAGTTTTTATGTGAAAATATTTCCTTTTCAACATAGGACTCAAAGCGGTCCAAATATCCATTTGCAGTTACTACAAAAACAGTTTTTCAAAACTAATCAATCAAAAGAAAGATTCAGCTCTGTGAGATGTATGTGCACTTCACAAAGAAGTTCCTCAGAATGCTTCTGTCTAGTTTTTATGTGAAGTTATTTGCTTTTCCACTGTAGGCCTCAAAGCACTCAGAATATCCACTTGCAGATTCTACAAAAAGAGTGTTTCCAAACTGCTCAATCAAAAGAAAGGTTCAACTCTGTAAGATGAATGTACACATCACAAAGAAGTTTCTCAGAATGCTTCTCTCTAGTTCTTACATAAAGATATTTCCTTTTCAGATATAAGTCTCAAAGCGTTCCAAATATCCATTTGCCGTTACTACAAAAAGAGTGTTTCCACACTGCTCAATCAAAAGAAAGGTTTAACTACGAGAATTGAATGCACACATCACAAAGGAGTTTCTGAGAATACTTCTGTCTAGTTTCTATGTGAAGATATTTCCTTTTCCACCATAGGACTCAAAGCACTCCTAATGTCCACTTGCAGATTCTACAAAAAGAGTGTTTCAGAAATCCTCAATCAAAAGAATGGTTCAACTCTGTGAGATGAATGCACACATAATAAAGAAGTTTCTCAAAATTCTTCTGTGTAGTTTTTATGTGAAGATGTTTCCTTTTCAGCTTTAGGCCACAAAGCGTTCGAAATATCCACGTGCAGTACTCCAAAATAGTGTTTCCAAACTGCTCAATCAAAACAAAAGTTCAACTCTGAGTGTTGAATGCACACGTCACAAAGAAGTTTCTGAGAATGCTTCTGTCTAGTTTTTATGTGAAGATATTTCCTTTTTCACAACAGGCCTCAAAGTGCTCCAAATATCTGCTTGCAGATTTTGCAAAAAAAAAAGTGTTTCAAAACTACTCAATCAAAAGAAAGGTTTAACTCTGTGAGATGAATGCACATATCACAAAGAAGTTTCTCAGAATGCTTCTATCTAGTTTTTATGTGAAGATATTTCCTTTTCAGCTATAGGCCTCAAAGCACTCCAAATATACAATTGCAGTTACCACAAAAAGCATGTTTCCAAACTGCTGAATCAAAGGAAAGGCTCAACTCTCTGAGTTGAATGCACACATCACAAAGAAGTTTCTGAGAATGGTTCCGTCAAGTTTCTATGTTTAGATATTTCCTTTCCGGCAATAGGCCATAAAGCGTTCCAAATATCCACTTGCAGATCCCACAGAAAGAGTGTTTCAAAACGGCTCAATCAAAAGATAGGTTCAACACTGTGAGACGAATGGCACATCCAAAGAAATTTCTCAGAATGCTTCTGACTAGTTTTCATGTGAAGATATTCCCTTTTCCACCATTGGCCTCAAAGCACTCCAAATATCCACTTGCAGATTATACAAAAAGAGTTTTTCCAAACTGCTAAATCAAAAGAAAGTTTCATCTCTGTAAGTTGAAGACACACATCATAAAGAAGTTTCTGAGAATGCTTCTGTCTAGTTTTTATGTGAAGATATTTGCCTCTTGACCATAGGCCTCAAAGTGCTCCAAATATCCACTTGCAGATTCTACGAAAAGTGTGTTTCAAAGCTGCTCAATCAGAAGAAAGGTTCAACTCTCTCACCTCAATGCACACATCACAAAGAAGTTTCTCAGAATCCTTTTGTCTAGTTGCTATGTGAAGATATTTGCTTTTCCACCATAGGTCTCAAAGCGCTCTGAATATACACTTGCAGAATTTACAAATAGAGTGTTTCAAAACTTCTCAATGAAAATAAATGTTCAAATCTGTGAGGTGAATCCACACAACACAAAGAAGTTTCTGAGAATGCTTCCATGTAGTTTTTATGTGAGAATATTTCCTTTTCAGCTACAGGCCTGAAAGAGCTCCATATATCCATTTGCAGTTACTACAAAAAGAGTGTTTCCAAACTGCTCAATGAAAAGAAAAGGTAAGCTCTGAGAGTTGAATGCACACACCACAAAGAAGTTTCTGAGAATCCTTCTGTCTAGTTTTTATGTGAAGATATTGCACTCACAGAGTTGAACATGTCTTTTGATTGAGCAGTTTTGAAACAGTCTTCTTGTAGAATCTGCAAGTGGATATTTGGAGTGCTTTGAGGACTATGGTGGAAAAGGAAATATATTCACATAAAAACTAGAAACAAGCATTCTGAGAAACTTTTTTGTGTTGTGTACATTCACCTCACAGTGTTGAACCTTTCTTTTGATTGAGCAGTTTGGAAACACTCCTTTTGTAGAATCTGCAAGTGGATTTTTGGAGCACTTTGTGGCCTATGGTAGAAAAGGAAATATCTTCACATAAAACCTGGACAGAAGCATTCACAGAAACTTCTTTGGGATGTGTGCATTCCACTCAAAGTGTTGAACCTTTCTTTTGATTCAACAGTTGGAAACACTCTTTTTGTAGTATCCGCAAATGGATATTTGGAGCACTTTGAGGCCCATAGCTGAAAAGGAAATATCTTCTCATAAAAACTAGACAGAAGCATTCAGAGAAACTTCTTTGTGATGTGTGCATTCACCTCACAGACTAGAACGTTTCTTTTGATTGAGCAGTGTTGAAACAATCTTTTTGAATCTTCTGCAGGTGGATATTTGGACAGCTTTGAGGTCTATGGTGGAAAAAGAAATATCTTCACATAAAAAGTAGAGAGAAGGATTCTGAGAAACTTCTTTTTGATGTGTGCACACAACTCACAGAGTTGAACTTTCTTTTGACTGAGCAGCTTGGAAACACTCTTTTTGTAGTATCTGCAAATTCATATTTTGAGTGCTTTGAGACCTGTTGCTTAAAAGGAAATATCTTCACATAAAAACTAGACAGAAGCATTCCGAGAAACTTCTTTTGGATGTCGGCATTGATCTCACAGAGTTGAACCTTTCTTTTGATTGAGAAGTTTTGAAAAACTCTTTTTGTAGAATCACCAAGTTGATATTTTGAGCGCTTTTAGGCCTATGGTGGAAAAGGAAATATCTTCACCTAAAAACTAGACTGAAGCATTCTCAGAAACTTCTTTGGGATGTGTGTGTTCAACTGACAGTGTTGAACTTTTCTTTTGATTGAGCAGATTGGAATCACTCTTTTTTAGTATCTGCAAATGGATACAAGAGCGCTTTCAGGCCTATAGCTGAGGAGAAAATGTCTTCACATAAAAACTAGAGAGAAGCACTCAGAGAAATTTCTTTGTAATGTGTGCATTCTCCTCACAGTGTTGAACATTTCTTTTCATTGAGCAGCTTGGAAACACTCTTTTTGTAGAATCTGCAGGTGGATATTTGGAGCACTTCGAGGCCTAGAGCTGAAAAGGAGATATCTTCACATAAAAACTGGAAAGAAGAATTCTGTGAAACTTCTTCGTGATGTTTGCATTCATCTCACAGAGCTGAAAATTTCTTTTGGTTGAGCTGCTTTGAAACACTCTGTTTTCCAATCTGCAAGTGGATTCAATTCAAAGAATTGAACCTTTCCTTTGATTGACCAGTTTGGAAACACTCTTTTTGTAGTGTCTGCAAATGGATATTTGCAGCGCTTTGAGGCCTCTTGCTGAAAATGGAATATCCTCACGTAAAACTAGACAGAAGCATTCTGAGAAACTTCTTTGTGATGTGTACATTCATCTCACAGAGTTGAAACTTTCTTTTGATTGAGCAGTTTTGAAACACTCTCTTGGTGGAATCTGCAATAGGATATTTGCAGCTCTATGAAGCCTATGTTGGAAAAGGAAATATCTTCACATAAAAACTAGACAGAAGCATTCTCAGAAAATACTTAGTGATGTGTGCATTCATCTCATGGAGAAGAACCTTTCTTTTGATGGAGCAGTTTGGAATCAGTCTTTTTGTGGTATCTACAAAAGGGTATTTGGAGTGCTTTCAGGCCTGTGGTGGAAAAAGAAATATCTTCACATGAAAACTAGATAAAAGCATTCTGAGAAACTTATTTTTGATGTGCATATTTCTCTCATAGAGTTGAACCTTTCTTTTGACTGAGCAGTTTTGAATCACTCTTTTTTTTTAATCTGCAAGTGGATATTTTGTTTGCTTGGAGGCCTATGGTGGAAAAGTAAATATCTTCACATAAAAACTAGATAGAACATTCTGAGAAACTACTTTGTTATGTGTGCATTCAACTCACAGTGTTGAAACTTTCTTTTGATTGAGCAGTTTGGAAACATTCTTTTTGTTGTATCTGCAAATGGATATTTGGAGCGATTTGAGGCATATAGCTGAAAAGGAAGTATCTTCACATAAAACTAGACAGAAGCATTCTGAGAAACGTCTTAGTGATAGATGCATTCATCTCGTAGAATTGCACCTTTCTTTTAATTAAGCAGTTTTGAAACTCTCTTTTTGAAGAATCTGCAAGTGGATATTTGGAGCGCTTTAAGGCCTATGGTGGAAAAGGAAATATCTTCACATAGAAACTATACAGAAGCATTCTCAAAAACTTCTTTGGTACGTGTGCATTCAACTCTCATATTTGAAACTTTCTTCTGATTGAGCAGTTTGGAAACACTCTTTTGTAGTATCTGCAAATGGATAATTTCAGTGCTTTGAGGCCTACAGCTGAAATGGAATTATCTTCACATAAAAAGTAGACAGAAGCATTCTGAGATACTTCTTTGGGATGTGCACATTTATCTCACAGAGTTGAACCTTTCTATTGATTGACCAGTTTTGAAACACTCTTTTTGCAGAATCTGCAAGTGGATATTTGGAGCCCTTTGAGGCCACTGGTGGAAAGCGAAATATCTTCACATAAAAAGTAGACAGAATCATTCTCAGAAACTTCTTTGTGATGTGTGCATTCAACATAGAGAGTTGAACTTTTCTTTTGATTGAGCAGTTTGGAAACATTATTTTTGTAGTATCTGCAAATGGATATTTGGAGTTCTTCGAGGCCTATAGCTGAAAAGGAAATATCTTCACAAAAAAACTGGACAGAAGCATTCTGAGAAACTTCTTTGTGATGTGTGAATTCATCTCACAGAGTAGAAACTTTCTTTTGCTGAACAGTTTGGAAACACTCTTTTTGAAGAAGCTATCAGTGGATATTTGCAGTGCTTTGAGGCCTACGGTGGAAAAGGAAATATCTTCACATAAAAACTAGACAGAAGCATTCTCAGAAACTTCTTTGAGATGTGTGCATTTAACTCACAGATTTGAACCTTTCTCTTGATTGAGCAGTTTGGAAACACTCTTTTTGTAGTAAATGCAAATGGATATATGGAGCACTTTGAGGCCTATAGCTGAAAGGGAAATATCTTCACATAAAAACTGGACAGAAGAATTTGGAGAAACTTCTTCGTGAAGTGTGCATTCATCTCACAGAGTTGAACTTTTCTCTTGATTGAGCTATTTTGAAAGACACTTTTGGTAGAAGATGCAAGTGGATATTTGGAGTGCTTTGAGGCCTATGTTGGAAAAGGAAATATCTTCACATAAAAACTAGACAGAAGCATTCTCAGAAACTACTATGTGATGTGTGCATTTGACTCAGAGAGTTGAACCTTTCTTTTGATAGAGAGGTTTTGAAACACTCTTTTTATAGAATCTGCAAGTGGATATTTGTAAAGCTTTGAGGCCTGTGTTGCAAAAGGAATTATCTTCATTTAAAAACTAGACAGAAGCATTGTCAGAGACTTCTTTGTGATGTGTGCATTCAACTCACAGAGTTGAACTTTTCTTTTGATTGAACCGTTTGGAAACACTCTTTTTGTAGTATCTGCAAATGGAATTTTGAATGCTTTTAGGCCTATAGTTGAAAATGAAATATCGTCACATAAAAACTTGACAGAAGCATTCTGAGAAACTACTTTGTAATGTGTGCATTCATCCCACAGAGTTGAACCTTTCTTTTGATTCAGCAGTTTTTAAACACTCCTTTTGTAGACTCTGCAAATGGATATTTAGAGCGCTTTGAGGCCTGTGGTGGAAAAGGAAATATCTTCACATGACAACTAGATAGAAGCATTCTCAGAAAATTCTCTGTGATGTGTGCTTTCCTTTCACAGAGTTGAATCTTTCTTTTGATTGAGCTATTTGGAAACTTTCTTTTTGTACTATCTGCAAATGGATATTTTGTTCACTTTGAGGCATATATTTGAAAAGAAAATATCTTCACATAAAAACTACACAGAAGCATTCTCAGTAACTTGTTTGTTTTGTGTGCGTTCATCTCACCGAGTTGAACCTGTCATTGATTGAGCAGTTTTGAAACACTGTTTTTGTAGAAGCTGCAAGTGGATATTTGGAGTGCTTTGAAGCCTATGGTGGGAAAGGAAATATCTTCACATAAAAACTAGACAGAAGCATTCTCAGAAACTTCTTTGTGATATGCGCATTCAATTCACAGAGTTGAACGTTTCTTTTGATTGAGCATTTTGGAAACACTCTTTTTGTAGCATCTGCAAACGGATATTTGGAGTGCTTTGAGGCCTATAGTTGAAAGGGAAATATCTTCACATGAAAACTAGACAGAAGCATTCGGAGAAACTTCTTTGTGATGTGTGCATTCATCTCACAGAGTTGAAAATTTCTTTTCTTTAAGTAGTTTTGAAACTCTCTTTTTGTGGAATCTGCAACTGGATGATTGGAGTGCTTTGAGGCCTATGTTGGAAAAGGAAATATCATCACATAAAAACTAGTCAGAATCATTCTCAGAAAATTATTTGTAATGTGTGCATTCAACTCACAGAACTGAGCCATTCTTTCAACTAAGTTGTTTGGAAACACTCTTTTAGTAGTATCTGCAAATGGAAATTAGAAGCACTTTGAGGCCTACAGTTGAAAAGGAAATATCTTCATATAAACACTAGACAGAAGTATTCAGAGAAACTTCCTTGTGATGTCTGCATTCATCTCACAGAGTTGAACCCTTCTTTTAATTGAGCAGTTTTGAAACACTATTTTTTTAGAATCTGCATATGGATATTTGGAGAGCTTTGAGTCCTATGGTGGAAAAGGAAATATCTTCACATAAAAATTAGGCAGAATCATTCTCAGAAATTAATTTGTGATGTGTGCATTCAACACACAGAGTTGAACCTTTCCTTTGATTGAGCAGTTTGAAAACACTGTTTTAATAGAATCTGCAAATGGATATTAGGAGCGCTTTGAGGCCTATGGTTGAAAAGGAAAAATCTTCACATAAACACCAGACAGAAGCAATCTAAGATACTTCTTTGTGTTGTGTCCATTCATCTCACAGATTTGAACCTTTCTTTTCATTGAGCAGTTTTGAAACACTGTTTTTGTAGAATCCGCAAGTGGTTATTTGGAGAGGTTTGAAGACTATGGTGGAAAAGGAAATACCTTCACATAAAAACTAGACAGAAGCATTCTCAGAAAACTTCTTTGTGATGTGTGAATTCAACGCACAGATTTGAACTTTTCTTTTGATTGAGCAATTTGGATACACTCTTTTTGTAATATCTGCAAATGGATATGTGGAACGCTTTGAGGCCTATTGTTGAAAAGTAAATGTTTTCACATAATAACTAGACAGAAGCATTCTGAGAAACTTCTTTGTGATGTGTGCATTCATCTCACAGAGTTGAAACTTTCTTTGGTTTTCGCAGCTTTCAAACACTCTTTTTGTGGAATCTGCAAGTGGATAATTGCAGTGCTTTGAGGCCTATCATGGAAAAGGAAATATCTTCACATAAATGTTAGACAGAAGCATTCTCAGAAAATTCTTTGTGAAGTGTGCATTTATCTCACAGGGTTGAACCTTTCTTTTGTTTGAGCAGTTTTGAAACTCTTTTTTTGTGGAATCTTCAAGTGGATAATTTTAGCGCTTTGAGGCCTATGGTGGAAAAGGAATTCTCTTCATATAAAAACTAGACAGAAGCATTCTGAGAAACTCCTTTGTGATGTGTGCATTCGTCTCACAGAGTTGAACCCTTGTTTTGATTGAGCAGTTTTGAAACATTCGTTTTGCAGAATCTGCAAGTGGATATTTGGAGCGCTTTGAAGCCTAAGGTGGAACAGAAAATAACTTCGCACAAAAATTAGACAGAAGCAGTCTCAAAAAATTCTTTGTGATGCATGCATTCAACTAACATAGTTGAACCTTTCTTTTGATTGAGCTGTTTGGTAACACTCTTTGTAGTATCTGCAAATATAAATTTGAAGCGCTTTGAGGCCTTTAGCTGAAAAGGGAATATCTTCACATAAAAACTAGACAGAAACATTGTCAGAAAACTCTTTCTGTTGTGTGCATTCAACACACAGATTTCAACCTTTCTTGTGATTGAGCCCTTTGGAAACACTCTTTTTGTAATATCTGCAAATAGATATTTTGATCGCTTTGAGGGTTATAGTTGAAAAGCAAATATCTTCACATAAAAACTAGACAGAAGAATTCTGAGAAAATTTTGTGATGTGTGCATTCATCTCACAGAGTTGAACCTTTCTTTTGATTGAGCAGTTTTGGAAAACTTGTTTTGTAGAATCTGCAAGTGGATATTTGGCACGCTTTGTGGCCTATGGTGTAAAAAGAAATATCTTCACATAAAAACCAGACAGATGCATTCTCAAAGACTCCTTTGTGATTTGGGAATTCAACTCACAGAGTTGAACCTTTCTTTTGATAGAGCAGTTTGGAAACACGTTTTTTGTAGTTTCTGAAAATGGATATTTTCAGCGCTTTTAGGCCTACAGTTGTAAAAGAAATATCTTCACATAAAAACTAGATGGAAGCATTCTGAGAAACTACTTTGTAATGTGTGCAGTCATCCCACAGAGTTGAACCTTTATTTTGATTGAGCAGTTTTTAAACACTCCTTTTGTAGATTCTGCAATTGGATATTTGGAGTGCCTTGAGGCCTATGGTGGATAAGGAAATATCTTCACATCAAAACCAGATAGAAGCATTCTGAGAAACTTTCTGCATGTGCGCTTTTGTCTCACAGAGTTGAACCCTTCTTTTGATTGCGCAGTTTTGAAACACTCTTTTTGTAGAATCTGCAAGTGGACATTTGGAACGCTTTGAGACCTATGGTGGAAAAGGAAATATCTTCACATAGAAACTAGACAGAAGCATTCTAAGAAACTTCTTTGTGACGTGTGCATTCAATTCACACAGTTGAACCTTTCTTTTGATTGAGCAGTTTGGAAACACTCTTTTTGTAGTAACTGCAAAAGGATATTTGGAGCATTTTGAGGCCTATAGCTGAAAAGGAAATATCTTCATATAAAAACTAGACAGAAGCATTCAGAGAAACTTCATTGTGATGTGTGCATTCATCTCACAGGGTTGAAACTTTCTTTTGATTGAGCAGTTTTGAAACACTCTTTTTGTGGAAGCTGCAAGTGGATATTTGGAGTGCTTTGAGGCCTCTGGTGGAAAAGGAAATATCTTCACATAAAAACTAGACAGAAGCATTCTCAGAAACTTCTTTGAGATGTGTGCATTTAACTCACAGAGTTGAACCTTTCTCTTGATTGAGCAGTTTGGAAACACTCTTTTTGTAGTAACTGCAAATGGATATTTGGAGCGCTTTGAGGCCTACAGCTGAAAAGGAAATATCTTCACATAAAAACTAGACAGAAGCATTCATAGAAATTTCTTTGTGATGTGTTAGTTCATCTCCCTGAGTTGAACCTTTCTTTTGATTGAGCAGTTTTGAAATATTCTTTTTGTAGAATCTGAGAGTGGATATTTGGAGGGCTTTGAGGCCTATGGTGGAAAAGGAAATATCTTCACATAAAAACTAGACAGAAGAATTCTCAGAAACTTCTTGGCTATTTTTGCATTCAACTCACAGAGTTGAACCTTTCATTTGATTGAGCAGTTTGGGAACAGTCTTTTTATAGTATCTGCCAATGGATATTTGGAGTGCTTTCAGGCCTATAGCTGAAAACAAATTATCTTCACAAAAAAACTAGACAGAAGAATTCTTAGAAACATCTTTGTGATGTGTGCATTCATCTCACAGAGTTGAATATTTCTTTTGTTTGAGCAGTTTGGAAAGAGTCTTTTTGTACTAACTGTAAATGGATATTTGAGTGCTTTGAGGCTTATAGCTGAAAAGAAAATATCTTCACATAAAAACTAGACAGAAGCATTCAGAGAAACTTCTTTGTGATGTGTGAATTCATCTCACAGAGTTGAAACTTTCTTTTGATTGAGCAGTTTTGAAACACCCTTTTTGTAGAATCTGCAAGTGGATATTTGCAGCGATTTGAGGCCTATGGTGGAAAAAGAAATATATTCACATAAAACTGGATGGAAGCATTCTCAGAAACTTCTTTGTGATGTGGGCATTCAACTCACAGGGTTGAACCTTCCTTTTGATTGAGCAGTTTGAAAACACTCTTTTTGTAGTATCAACAAATGCATATTTCAGCACTTTTAGGACTATAGCTGAAAAGGAAATATCTTCACATCAAAACTAGACAGAAGCATTCTGATAAACTTTGTGAAGTGCCCATTTGTCTCACAGAGTTGAACCTTTCTTTTGATTGAGCAGTTTTGAAACACTCTTTTTGTGGAATCTGCAAGTGGATATTTGGAGTGCTTTGAGACCTATGGTGAAAAAGGTAATATCTTCACCAAAAAACTAGACAGAAGCATTCTCAGAAACTTTTTATGATACATACATTCAACTCACAAAGTTGAACTTTTCTTTTGATTGCATAGTTTGGAAACACTCTTTTTGTAGTATCTGCAAATGGTTATTTGGAGCGCTTTGTGGTCTAGGTCTATAGCTGAAAAGGAAATATCTTCCTGTAAAAAATAGACAGAAGCATTCAAAGAAATACTTTGTGATATGAGCATTCACCTCACATATTTGAACCTTACTTTTGGTTGAGCACTTTGAAACACTCTTGTTGTAGAATATGCAAATGGATATTTGGAGTGCTTTGAGGCCTATGGTGGAAAAGGAAATATCTTCACATAAAAACTAGACAGAAGCATTCTCAGTAGCTCCTTCATGATGTGTGCATTCATCTCACAGATGTGAAACTTTCGTTGGATTGAGCATTTTTGAAATACTCCTTTTGAAGGATTTGCAAGTGTATATTTTGAGTACTTTGAGGCCTGTGGTAGAAAAGGTAATATCTTCACAGAGAAACTAGACTGAACGTTTATCAGAAACTTCTTTGTGCCTTCAACTCACAGAGTTGAAACTTTCTTTTGATTGAGCAGTTTGGAAAGACTATTTTTGTAGTAAGTGCAAATGGATAATTGGAGCGCATTGAGGCCTACTGCTGAAAAGAAAATATCTTCACATAAAAACTAGACAGAAGCATTCAGAGAAACTTCTTTGTGATGTGTTCATTAAACGGACAGAGTTGAACATTTCTTTTGATTGAGCAGTTTTGAAACACTCTTTTTGTAGCATGTGCAACGGGATATGTGGAGAGATTTTAGCCCTATGGTGGAAAAGGAAATATATTCACGTAAAACTGAACAGAAGCATTCTCAGAAACATCTTTGTGATGTGTGCATTCAACTCCCAGAGTTGAACCTTTATTTTGATTGAGCAGTTTGGAAACACTCTTTTGTAGTAACCGCAAGTGGATATTTGGAGTGCTTTTAGTCCTATGGTGGAAAAGGAAATATCTTCACATAAAAACTAGACCGTAGCATTCTGTGAAACTTCTTTGTGATGTGTGCATTCATCTTACAGAGTTCAATCTTTCTTTTGATTGAGCAGTTTTGAAACACTCTTTTTGTAGAATCTGCAAGTGGACATTTGCAGTGCTTTGAGGCCTATGGTGGAAAAGGAAATATTTTCATATAAAAACTACAATGTAGCATTCTCCGAAAATTTTTTGTGATGTGTGCTTTCAACTCACAGACCTGAACCATTCTTTTGATTGAGCAGTTTTGAAACACTCCTTTTGTAGTATCTGCACATGGATATTTGGAGCGCTTTGAGGCCTATAGTTCAAAAGGAAATATCTTCACATAAAAACTAGACAGAAGCATTCTCAGAAACTTCTTTGTGATGTGTGCATTCAACTCAAAGAGTTGAACCTTTCTTTTATTAAGCAGTTTGGAAACACTCTTTTTGTAGTATCTGCAAATGGATATTTAGAGCGCCTTGAGGGATATGGTGGAAAAGGAAATATCTTCACATAAAAACTAGACAGAAGCTTTCTCAGAAACTTCTTTGTGATGTGTACATTCAACTCACAAAGCTGAACCTTTCTTTTGATTGAGCAGTTTTGAAACACTCTTTTTGTAGAATCTGCAAGTGGATATTTGGAGTGCCAGGATGCCTATGGTGGGAAAGGAAATATCTTCACCTAGAAACTAGACAGAAGCATTCTCTGAAACTTCTTTGAGATGTGGGCATTCATCTCACAGAGTTGAAACTTTCTTTTTATTGTGCCATTTGGTGACACTCTTTTTGTAGTATCTGCACTTGATATTTGGAGCACTTCGGGGCCTATGGTGGAAAAGGAAGTATCTTCACATAAAAACTAGACAGAAGCATTCTGAGAAATGCCTTTGTGATGTGTGCATTCATCTCACACAGTTGAACCTTTGTTTTCACTGAGAAGTTTTGAAACACTCTTTTTGTAGAATCTGCAAGTGGATACTTGGAGCACTTTGAGGCCTATGGTGGAAAAGGAAATATCTTCACATAAAAAGTAGACAGAAGCATTCTGAGAAACTTGTTTGTAATGTGTGAATTCATCTCACAGAGTTGAATCTTTCTTTTGATTGAGCAGTTTTGAAACACTCTTTTTGAAGAATCTGCAAGTGGATATATGGAGTGCTTTGAGGCTTATGGTGGAAAATGAAATATTTTCACAAAAAAACTAAACAGACGCATTCTCAGAAACTACTTTCTGATGTGTACACTCAACACACGGACTTGAACCCTTCTTTTGATTGAGCAGTTTGGAAACACTCTTTTTGTAGTATCTGCAAATGGATATTTGGAGTGCTTTAAGGCCTATTGTGGAAAATGAAATGTAGCTGAAAAAAATATATCTGCACATAAATGCTAGACAGAAGCATTCTGAGAATTTTCTTTGTGATGTGTCCATTCATCTCACAGAGTTGAACCTTTCCTTTGATTGAGCAGTTTTCCTTTATTTTATTTTATTTTTATTTATTATTATTACACTTTAAATTTTAGGTTACATGTGTACAATATGCAGGTTAGTTACATATGTATTCATATGCCATGCTGGTGTGCCGCACCCATTAACTTGTCATTTAGCTTTAGGTCTATCTCCTAATGCTATTCTTCCCCCCTCCCCCCAACCCACAACAGTACCCAGAGTGTAATGTTCCCCTTCCTGTGTCCATGTGTTCCCATTGTTCAATTCTCAAATATCAGTGAGAACATGCAGTGTTTGGTTTTTTGTTTTTGTGATAGTTTACTGAGAATGATGATTTCCAATTTCATCCATATTCCTACAAAGGACATGAACTCAACATTCTTTATGGCTGCATAGTATTCCATGGTTTATATGTGCCACATTTTCTTAATCCAGTCTATCATTGTTAGACATTTGGGTTGGTTCCAAGACTTTGCTATTGTGAATATTGCCGCTATAAACATTAGTGTGCACGTAAATTTATAGCAGTATGATTTATAGTCCTTTGCGTATATACCCAGTAATGGGATGGCTGGGTCAAATGGCATTTCAAGTTCTAGATGCCTGAGAAATCGCAACACTGACGTTCACAATGGTTGAACTAATTTACATTCCCACCAACAGTGTAAAACTAATCCTATTTTTCCACATCCTCTCCAGCACTTTTTGTTTCCTGACTTTTTAAAGATTGCCATTCTAACTGGTGTGAGCTGGTATCTCATTGTGGATTTCATTTGCATTTCTCTGATGGCCAGTGATGGTGAGCATTTTTCCATGTGTTTTTTGGCTTCATAAATGTCTTCTTTTGAGAAGTGTCTGTTCATGTCCTTTACCCACTTTTTCATGGGGTTGTTTGTTTTTTCTTGTAAATTTGTTTGAGTTCATTGTAGATTCTGGATATTAGCCTTTTGTCAGATGAGTATATTGCAAAAATTTTCTCCCATTTTGTAGGTTGCCTCTTTACTCTGATGGTAGTTTCTTTTGCTGTGCAGAAGCTCTTTAGTTTAATTAGATCCCATTTGTCAATTTTGGCTTTTGTTGTCATTGCTTTTGTTGTTTTAGACATGAAGTCCTTGCCCGTGCCTATGTACTGAATGGTAATGCCTACGTTTGCTTCTAGGGTTTTTATGTTTTTAGGTCTAATGTTTAAGTCTTTAATCAATAACCAATTAATTTTTGTTTAAGGTGTAAGGAAGGGATCCAGTTTCAGCTTTCTATATATGGCTAGCCAGTTTTCCCAGCACCATTTATTAAATAGGGAATCCATTCCCCATTGCTTGTTTTTCTCAGGTTTGTCAAGGATCAGATAGTTGTAGATATGCAGCATCATTTCTGAGGGCTCTGTTCTTTTCCATTGATCTATATCTCTGTTTTGGTACCAGTACCATGCTGCTTTGCTTACTGTAGCTTTGTAGTATAGTTTGAAGTCAGGTAGCGTGATGCCTCCAGCTTTGTTCTTTTGGCTTAGGATTGACTTGGCGATGTGGGCTCTTTTCGGTTCCATATGAAATTTAAAGTAGCTTTTTCCAATTCTGTGAAGAAAGGCATTGGTAGCTTGATGGGGATGGCACTGAATCCATAAATTACCTTGGCCATTTTCACGATATTGATTCTTCCTACCCATGAGCGTGGAATGTTCTTCCATTTGTTTATATCCTCTTTTATTTCATTGAGCAGTGGTTTGTAGTTCTCCTTGAAGAGGTCCTTCAGGTCCCTTGTAAATTGCATTCCTAGGTATTTTATACCCTTTGTCGCAATTGTGAAGGGGAGTTCACTCATGATTTGGCTCTCTGTTTGTCTGTTGTTGGTGTATAAGAATGCTTGTGATTTTTGTACATTGATTTTGTATCCTGAGATTTTGCTGAAGTTGCTTATCAGCTTAAGGAGATTTTGGGCTGAGACAATGGGGTTTTCTAGATATACAATAATGTAATCTGCAAACAGGGACAATTTGACTTCCTCTTTTCCTAATTGAATACCCTTTATTTCCTTCTCCTGCCTAATTGCCCTTGCCAGAGCTTCCAACACTATGTTGAATAGGAGCGGTGAGAGAGGGCATCCCTGTGTTGTGCCAGTTTTCAAAGTGAATGCTTCCAGTTTTTGCCCATTCAGTATGATATTGGCTGTGGGTTTGTCATAGATAGCTCTTATTATTTTGAGATACATCCCATCAGTACCTAATTTATTGAGAGTTTTTAGCATGAAGGGTTGATGAATTTTGTCAAAGGCCTTTATTGCATCTATTGAGATAATCATGTGGTTTTTGTCTTTGGTTCTGTTTAAATACTGGATTACATTTACTGATTTGCGTATATTGAACCAGCCTTGCATCCCAGGGATGAAGCCCACTTGATCATGGTGGATAAGCTTTTTGATGTGCTGCTGGATTCGGTTTGCCCGTATTTTATTGAGGATTTTTGTATCAATGTTCATCAAGGATATTGGTCTAAAATTCTCTTTTTTGGTTGTTCCTCTGCCTGGCTTTGGTATCAGAATGATGCTGGCCTCATAAAATGAGTTAGGGAGGATTCCCTCTTTTTCTATTGATTGGAATCATTTCAGAAGGAATGGTACCAGTTCCTCCTTGTACCTCTGGCAGAATTTGGCTGTGAATCCATCTGGTCCTGGACTCTTTTTGTTTGGTAAGCTATTGATTATTGCCACAATTTCAGAGCCTTTTGTTGGTCTATTCAGAGATTCAACTTCTTCCTGGTTTAGTCTTGGGAGAGTGTATGTGTCGAGGAATTTATCAATTTCTTCTAGGTTTTCTAGTTTATATTTGCATAGAGGTGGTTGTAGTATTCTCTGATGGTAGTTTGTATTTCTGTGGGATCAGTGGTGATATCCCCTTTATCATTTTTTATTGCATCTATTTGATTCTTCTCCCTTTTCTTCTTTATTTGTGTTGCTAGCGGTCTCTCAATTTTGTTGATCCTTTCAAAAAACCAGCTCCTGGATTCATTAATTTTTTGGAGGGTTTTATGTGTCTCTATTTCCTTCAGTTCTGCTCTGATTTTAGTTATTTCTTGCCTTCTGCTAGCTTTTGAATGTGTTTACTCTTGCTTTTCTAGTTCTTTTAATTGTGATGTTAGATTGTCAATTTTGGATCTTTCCTGCTTTCTCTTGTGAGCATTTAGTGCTATAAATTTCCCTCTACACACTGCTTTGAATGTGTCCCAGAGATTCTGGTATGTTGTGTTTTTGTTCTCATTGGTTTCAAAGAACATCTTTATTTCTGCCTTCATTTCGTTATGTACCCAGTAGTCATTCAGGAGCAGGTTGTTCAGTTTCCATGTAGTTGAGTGGTGTTGAGTGAGTTTCTTAATCCTGAGTTCTAGTTTGATTGCACTGTGGTCTGAGAGTCAGATTATTATAATTTCTGTTCTTTTACATTTGCTGAGGAGAGCTTTACTTCCAACAATGTGGTCAATTTTGGACTAGGTGTGGTGTGGTGCTGAAAAAAATGTATATTCTGTTGATTTGGGGTGGAGAGTTCTGTAGATGTCTATTAGGTGCACTTGGTCCAGAGCTGAGTTCAATTCCTGGGTATCCTTGGTAACTTTCTTTCTCGTTGATGTGTCTAGTGTTGACTGTGGGGTGTCAAAGTCTCCCATTATTATTGTGTGGGAGTCTAAGTCTCTTTGTAAGTCACTCAGAACTTGCTTTATGAATCTGGGTGCTCCTTTATTGGTTGCATATATAATTAGGATAGTTAGTTCGTCTTGTTGAATTGATCCCTTTACCATTATGTAATGGCCTTCTTTGTCTCTTTTGATCTTTGTTGGTTTAAAGTCTGTTTTATCAGAGACTAGGATTGCAACCCCTGCCTTATTTTGATTTCCGTTTGCCTGGTAGATCTTCCTCCATCCTTTTATTTTGAGCCTATTTGTGTCTCTGCACGTGAAATGTGTTTCCTGAATACAGCACACTGCTGGGTCTTGACTCTTTATCCAATTTGCCAGTCTGTGTCTTTTCATTGGAATATTTAGTCCATTTACGTTTAAAGTTAATATTGTTATTTGTGAATTTGATCCTGTCATTATGACGTTAGCTGGTTATTTTGCTCATTAGTTGATGTAGTTTCTTCCTAGCCTTGATGGTCTTTACAATTTGGCATGATTTTGCAGCAGCTGGTACTGGTTGTTCCTTTCCATGTTTAGTGCTTCCTTCAGGAGCTCTTTAAGGGCAGGCATGGTGTTGACAAAATCTCTCAGCATTTGCTTGTATGTAAAGGATTTTATTTCTCCTTCACTTATGAAGCTTAGTTTGGCTGGATATGAAATTCTGGGTTGAAAATTCTTTTCTTCACATCCCTTGTAAGTTGGATTCCTAGGTATTTTATTCTCTTTGAAGCAATTGTGAATGGGAGTTCACTCATGATTTGGCTCTCTGTTTGTTATTGGTGTATAAGAATGCTTGTGATTTCTGTACATTGATTTTGTATCTTGAGAATTTGCTGAAGTTGCTTATCAGCTTAAGGAGATTTTGGGCTGAGACAATGGGGTTTTCTAGATATACAGTCATGTCATCTGCAAACAGGGACAATTTGAATACCTCTTTTCCTAATTGAATACCCTTTATTTCCTTCTCCTCCCTAATTGCCCTGGCCAGAACTTCCAACACTATGTTGAATAGGAGAGAACTACAAATCACTGCTCAATGAATTAAAAGAATATACAAACAAATGGAAGAACGTTCCATGCTCATGGATAGGAAAAAACAATATCATGAAAATGGCCATGCTGCCCAATGTAGTTTATAGATTCAATGCCATTCCCATCAAGCTACCAATGACTTTCTTCACAGAATTGGAAAAAACTACTTTAAATTTCATATGGAACCAAAAAAGAGCCCTCATCACCAAATCAATCCTTAACCAAAAGAACAAAGCTGGAGGCATCATGCTACCTGACTTCAAACTACACTACAAGGCTACAGTAAGTAAAACAATAAGGTACTTTTACCAAAACAGAGATATAGATCAATGGAACAGAACAGAGCCCTCAGAAATAATGCCACATATCTACAACTATCTGATCTTTGACAAACCTGAGAAAAACAAGCAATGGGGAAAGGATTCCCTATTTAATAAGTGGTGCTGGGAAAACTGGCTAGCCATATGTAGAAAGCTGAAGCTGGATCCCTTCTTAACACCTTGCACAATAATCAATTCAAGATGCATTAAAGACTTAAATGTTACACCTAAAACCATAAAAACCCTACAAGAAATCCTAGGCATTACCATTCAGGACATAGGCATGGCCAAGGACTTCATGTCTAAAACACCAAAAGCAATCACAACAAAAGCCACAATTGACAAATGGGATCTAATTAAGCTAAAGAGCTTCAGCACAGCAAAAGAAACTACCATCGGAGTGAACAGGAAACCTACAAAATGGGAGAAAATTTTCACAACCTACTCATCTGATAAAGGGCTAATATCCAGAATCTACAATGAACTCAAACAAATTTACAAGAAAAAACTAACAACCCCATCAAAAAGTTGGTGAAGTACATAACAGACACTTCTCAAAAGAAGACATTTATGCAGCCAAAAAACACATGAAAAAATGCTCACCATCACTGGCCATCAGAGAAATGCAAATTTAAATCACAATGAGATACCATCTCACATCAGTTAGAATGGCAATCATTAAAAAGACAGGCAACAACAGGTGCTGGAGAGGATGTGGAGAAATAGGAACACTTTTACACTGTTGGTGGGACTGTAAACTAGTTCAGCCATTGTGGAAGTCAGTGTGGTGATTCCTTAGGGATCTAGAACTAGAAATACCGTTTGACCCAGCCATCCCATTACTGGGTATATACCCAAAGAATAATAAATCATGCTGCTATAAAGACACATGCACACCTATGTTTTTTGTGACACTATTCACAATAGCAAAGACTTGGAACCAACCCAAATGTCCAAGAATGATAGACTGGATTAAGAAAATGTGGCACATATACACCATGGAATACTATGCAGCCATAAAGAATGATGAGTTCATGTCCTTTGTAGGGACATGGTTGAAATTGAAAATCATCATTCTCAATAAACTATCACAAGAACAAAAAACCAAACACTGCATATTCTCCCTCATTAGTGGGAATTGAACAATGAGAAGACATGTACACAAGAAGGGGAACATCAGACTCTGGGAACTGTTATGGGGTTGGAGGAGGGGGTAGGGAGAGCATTGGGAGATATACCTAATGCTAGATGACGAGTTAATGGGTGCAGCACACCAGCATGTCACATGTATACATATGTAACTAACCTGCACATTGTGCACATGTACCCTAAAACTTAAAGTATAACTATAATAAAAAAAAGGAAACTCACAAATAATAAAGTAGACTCCTTTCACACTAAAAATGATTTCTGACACCAAAGAAAAAAAAGAAAGAAAATTCTTTTCTTTAAGAAGGTTGAATATCGGCCCCCACTCTCTTCCAGCTTGTAGAGATTCTGCCGAGAGATCTGCTCTTAGTCTTATGAATTTCCCTTTGTGGGTAACCCGACCTTTCTCTCTGGTTGCCCTTAATATTTTTCCTTCATTTCAACTTTGGTGAATCTGACAATTATGTGTCTTGGAGTTGCTCTTCTCAAGGAGTATCTTTGTGGCATTCTCTGTGTTTCCTGAATCTGAATGATGGCTTGCCATGCTAAATTGAGGAAGTTCTCCTGGATAATTTCCTGCAGAGTGTTTTCCAACTTGATTCCATTCTCCCCATCACTTTCAGGTACACCAATCAGTCGTAGATCTGGTCTTTTCACATAGTCCTATATTTCTTGGAGGCTTTCTTCATTTCTTTTTATTCTTTTTTCTCTAAACTTCCCTTCTTGCTTCATTTCACTCATTTCATCTTCCATCACTGATACCCTTTCCTCCAGTTGATTGCATCGGCTGTTGAGGTTCTGCCTACTTTACGTACTTTTGAGCCTTGAATTTCAGCTCCATCAACTCCTTTAAGCACTTCTCTCTATTGGTTATTCTAGCTCTACATTCGTCTAATGTTTTTTTCAAATTTTTTAACTTCTTTGCCTTTGGTTTGAAGAGTAGTTTGATCATCTGAAGCCTTCTTCTCTCAACTCATCAAAGTCATTTTTCATCCAGCTTTGTTCCATTGCTGGTGAGGAACTGCATTCCCTTGGAGGAGGAGAGGTGCTCTGCTTTTTAGAGTTTCCAGTTTTTCTACTCTCTTTTTTCCCCATCTTTGTGGTTTTATCTACTTTTGGTCTTTGATGATGGTGATGTACAGATGTGTTTTTGGTGTTGATGTCTTTATGTTTCTTAGTTTTCCTTCTAACAGACAGGACCCTCAGCTGCAGGTCTGTTGGAGTTTGCTACAGGTCCACTCTTGACCCTGTTTGCCTGGGTATCAGCAGTCTTGGCTGCAGAACAGTGTATTTTTGTGAACCACGAATGCTGCAGTCTGATCATTCCTCTGGAAGTTTTGTCTCAGAGGAGTACCTGGCCGTGTGAGGTATCAGTCTGCCGCTACTGTGGGGTGCTTCCCAGTTTGGCTGCTTGGGGATCAGGGGTCAGACACCAACTTGAGGACGCAGCCTGCCCATTCTCAGATCTCCAGCTGTATAGTGGGAGAAGCACTGCTCTCTTCAAAGCTGTCAGACAGGGACATTTAAGTCTATAGAGGTTACTGCTGTCTTTTTGATTGTCTGTGCCCTGTCCCCAGAGTCGAAGCCTACAGAGGCAGGCAGGCCTCCTTGAGCTGTGGTGGGCTCCACCCAGTTCGAGGTTCCAGGCTGCTTTGTTTTCCTAAGCAAGCCTGGGAAATGGTGGGCGTCCCTCCCCAAGACTTGCTGCCATCTTGCAGTTTGATATCAGACTGCTGTGCTAGCAATCAGCAAGACTCCATGGGCATAGGACCCTCTGAGCTATGTATGGGATATAATCTCCTGGTGTGAAGTATTTTAAGCCCATCAGAAAAGTGCAGTATTAGAGTGGGAGTGACCCGATTTTCCAGGTGCCGTCTGCTACCCCTTTCTTTGACTAGGAAAGGGAACTCCATGACCCCCTGTGCTTCCTGAATGAGGCAATGCCTCACCCTGCTTCAGCTCACACACGATGCACTGCACCCACTGTCCTGCACTCACTGTCTGGCAATCCCTAGTGAGAGGAACCCAGTACCTCAGATGGAAATGCAGAAATAACCTGACTTCTGGGTCTCTTGCACTGGGAGCTATAGACTGGAGATGTTCCTATTCGGCCATCTTAGCTCCAACCAACTATCTGTCTAGTTTTTATGTGAAGTTATTTCCTTTTCCAATAGAGGAGAGAAGCACTACAAATATCCACTTGCAGATTATACAAAAAGAGTGTTTGAAAACTGCTCAATCAAAAGAAAGGTTCAACTCTGTGACATGAATGGACACATCACAAAGAAGTTTCTCCTAATGCTTTTGTTTAGTTTTTATGTGAAGATTTTCCCTTTTCCACCATTGGCCTCAAAGCACTCCAAATATCCAATTGCAGACTCTACATAAAGAGTGTTTCAAAATTACTCAATCAAAAGACAGGTTCAAATCTCTGCGATGAATTCACACTTTACAAAAAGTTTCTCAGATGCTTCTTTCTAGTTTTTATGTGAAGGTATTTCCTTTTCAGCTATAATCCACAAGGTGCTCCAAATATTCACTTGGAGATATAACAAAAAGAGTGTTTCCATACTGCTCTGCCAAAAGAAAGGTCCAACTCTGTGAGTTGAATGCACACAACCCAAAAAAGTTTCTGAGAATGCTTCTGTCTAGTTTTTATGTGAAGATACTTCCTTTTCCATGATAGGCCTCAAATCACTCCAAATATCCACTTGCAAATTCTACAAAAAGAGTGTTTCAAAACTTCTTAATCAAAAGAAAGGCTCAACAATGTGAGATGAATGCACACATCACAAAGAAGTTTCTCAGAATGCTTCTGTCTAGATTTTATGTGAAGATGTATCCTTTTCAGCTGTAGGCCTCAAAGTGCTCCAAATATTCATTTGCAGGCATTACAAAAAGAGTGTTTTCAAAGTGCTCTACCAAAAGAAAGATTCAACTCCATGAGTTGAATGCACACATCCCAAAGAAGTTTCTGAGAATGCTTCTGTCTAGTTTTTATATAAAGATACTTCCTTTTCCACCATAGGCCTCAAAGCACTCCAAATATCCACTTACAGATTCCACAAAAATAGTGTTTCAAAACTACTTAATCAAAAGAAAGTTCCAACACTGTGAGATGAATGCACACATCACAAAGAAGCTTCTGAGAATGCTTCTGTCTAGTTTTTATATGAAGATATTTCCTTTTCAGCTATAGGCCCCAAAGCACTCCAAATACCCATTTGCACATTCTACAAAAAGAGTGTTTGCATGCTGCTCAATCAAAAGAAAGGTTCAACTCTATGAGTTGAATGCACACATCCCAAAGAAGTTTCTGAGAATGCTTCCATCTAGTTTTTATGTGAAGATATTTCCTTTTCAACTACAGGCCTCAAAGCACTCAAATATCCACTTGCAGTTGCTACAAAAAGAGTGTTTCCAAACTGGTAAATCAAAAGAAAGGTTCAACTCTTATAGTTGAATTCACACATCACAAAGCAGTTTCCAGAAATGCTTCCGTCTAGTTTCTATGTTCAGATATTTCCATTTCCACCATAGGCCTCAAAGCATTCCAAATATCCACTTGCAGATTCTACAAAAGACTGTTTCAAAACTGCTCAATCCAAAGGAAGTTTCTCCTCTGTGAGGTGGATGCACATATCACAAAGAAGTTACTCTGAATGCTTCTGTCTTTTTTTAGGTGAAGATATTTCCTTTTCAGCTACAGGCCTCAAAGCGCTCCAAATATCCATTTGCAGTTACTACAAAAAGAGTGTTTCCAAACAGCTCAATCAAAAGTAAGGTTCAACTCTGTGAGTTGAATGCACACATCACAAAGAAGTTTCTCAGAATGCTTCTGTCTAACTTTTATTTAAAGATATTTCATTTTCCACCACTGGACTCAAAACACTCCAACTATCAACTTGCAGATTCTATAGAAGCAGTGTTTCAAGACTGGTCAATCAAAAGAAAGTTTCAACTCTGTGAGATGAAAGCGCACATCCAAAGAAGTTTCTCAGAATGCTTCTGTGTAGTTTTAAGTGAAGATATTTCCTTTTCAGCTATAGGCCTCAAAGCACTTCAAATATCCATTTGCAGTTACTACAAAAAGAGTGTTTCAAAACTGCTGAATCAAAACATTCAGCTCGGTGAGATGAATGTGCACTTCACAAAGAAGTTCCTCTGAATGCTTCTGACTAGTTTTAAGTGCAGATATTTCCTATTCCACCATAGGTCTCTAAGCGCTTCAAATATCCACTTACAGATTCTACAAAAAGAGTGTTTCCAAACTGCTCAATCAAAAGAACGGTTCAACTCTGAGAGTTGAATGCACACATCACAAAGATGTTTCTGAGAATTCTTCTGTCTAGTTTTTATGTGAAGATATTTCCTTTTCCAGCATAGGCCTCAAAGTGCTCCAAATATCCACTTGCAGATCCTACAAAAAGAGTGTTTCAAAACTTCTCAATAAAAGGAAATGTTCAACTCTGTGAGATGAATGCGCACATCAGAAGGTAGTTTCTCAGAATGCTTCTGTCTAGTTTTTATGTGAAGATATTTGCTTTTCTGCTATAGGCCTCATAGAATTCCTAATATCCATTGGCAGTTACTACAAAAAGAGTGTTTCCAGCCGGGCGCGGTGGCTCACGCCTGTAATCCCAGCACTTTGGGAGGCCGAGGCGGGCAGATCACGAGGTCAGGAGATCGAGACCATCCTGGCTAACACGGTGAAACCCCGTCTCTACTAAAAATACAAAAAATTAGCCGGGCGTGGTAGCGGGCGCCTGTAGTCCCAGCTACTTGGGAGGCTGAGGCAGGAGAATGGCGTGAACCTGGGAGGCAGAGCTTGCAGTGAGCCGAGATCGCGCCACTGCACTCCAGCCTGGGCGACAGAGCGAGACTCCGTCTCAAAAAAAAAAAAAAAGAGTGTTTCCAAACTGCTCAATTAAAAGAAAAGTTCAACTTTTAGTGTTGAATACACAGATCACAAAGAAGTTTCTGAGAATGCTTCTGTCTAGTTTTTATGTTAAGATACTTCCTTTTCCATAATAGGATTCACTGCACTCAAAATATCCACTTGCAGATTCTACAAAAAGAGTGTTTCAAAACTTCTCAATCAAAAGAAAGGTTCAGCTCTGTGAGATGAACGCACACATCCCAAAGTAGTTTCTCAGAATGCTTCTGTCAAGTTTTCATGTGAAGATGTTTCTTTTTCAGCTATAGCCCTCAAAGCGGTCCAAATATACCTTTTCAGTTACTACAAAAGAGTGTCTCTAAACTGTTCAATTAAAAGAAATATTCAACCCTGCAAGTTGAATGCACCCAACAAAAATAAATTTCTGAGAATGTTTTTGCATAGTTTCTATGTGAAGATATGTCCTTTTCCATCATAGGTCTTAAAGCACTCAAAATATCAACTTGCAGATTCTACAAAAAGAGTGTTTCAAAACTGCTCAATCAAAAGAAACATTCAACACTGTGAGATGAATGCACACATCACAAAGAAGTTTCTGAGAATGCTTCTGTTTAGTTTTTATGTGAAGATATTTCCTTTTCAGGAATAGGCCTCAAAGTGCTCCAAATATACATTTGTAGTTACTACAAGAAGAGTGTTTCCAAACTGCTCAATCAAAAGGAAATTTCAACACCACTGTGTGTTGAATGCACACATCACAAAGAAGTTTCTGAGAATGCTTTTGTCTAGTCTATATGTGATGACATTTCCTTTTCCACCATAGGCCTCAAAGTGCTCCAAATATCCACTTATGATGCTAAAAAAACAGTGTTACAAAGCTTCTCAATCAAAAGAAAGGTTCAACTCTGTGAGATGAATGCACACATCACAAAGAAGTTTCTCAGAAGGCTTCTGTCTAGTATTTATGGGAAGATATTTCATTTTCCACTATAGGCCTCAAAGCGCTCTGAATATCCACTTGCAGATTCTACAAAAAGAGTGTTTTTGAAAGTGCTCAATCAAAAGAAAAGTTCAACTCTGAGTGTTGAATGCACACAACACAAAGAAGTTTCTGAGAATGCTTCTGTCTAGTTTCTATGTGAAGATGTTTCCTTTTCCACCTTAGGCTTCAAAGTGCCTCAAATATCCACTTGCAGATTCTACAATAGGAGTGTTTCAAAACTGTTAAATCATAAGAAAGTTTCAACTCTGTGAGATGAATGCACACATCACAAAGAAGTTTCACAGAATGGTTCTGTCTAGTTTCTACGTGAATATATTTATTTTTCTGCTATAGGCCTCAAAGCACTCCAAATATCCATTTGCAGTTTCTACAAAAAGAGTGTTTCCAAACTGCTCAATCAAAAGAAAGGTTCAACTCTGATAGTTGAATGCACACATCTCAGAGAAGTTTATCAGAATAATTCTGTGTAGTTGTTATCTGTAGATATTTCCTTTTTCACCATGGGCCACAAAGGGCTCCAAATATCCACTTGCAGATTCTAGAAAAAGAGAGTTTCAAAACGGCTCTGTCAAAATATAGGCTCAACACTGTGAGATGAATGCAAATATCGCAAAGATGTTCCTCAAAATGCTTCTGTGTAGTTTTTATGTGAAGATATTTCCTTTACCACCATAGGCCTCAAAGTGCTCCAAATATCCACTTGGAGATTCTACAAAAAGAGTGTTTCAAAACTAGTCAATCAAAAGAAAGCATTATCTCTGTGAGATGAATGCACACATTGCAAAGAAGTTTCTCAGAATGCTTCTGTGTAGTTATTATGTGAAGATATTTTCTTTTTCACCATACACCACAAAAGACTCTAAATATACACTTGCAGGTTCTACAAAAAGAGAGTTTCAAAACTGCTCTATCAAAAGATAGGTTCAACTGTGTGAGATGAATGCACACATCACAAAGACGTTTGTGAGAATGCTTCTGTGTAGTATTTACGTGAAGATAATTCCTTTTCCAAAACAGGCCTCAAAGTGCTCCAAATATCCACTTGTAGATTCTACAAAAAAAGTGTTTCAAAACCGCTCAATCAAATGAAATGTTCAACTCTGTGAGATGAATGCACACATCACAAAGAAGTTTCCCAGAATTCCTCTGTGTAGTTTTTACGGGAAGGTATTTCCTTTTCCACCATCGGCCACAAAGCGCTCCAAATATCCACTTGCAGATTCTACAAAAAGAGTGTTTCAAAACTGCCCTATTAAAAGAAAGGTTCAACTCTGTGAGATGAATGCACACATCATGAAGAAGTTTCTGAGAATGCTTCTGTGTAGTTTTTATGTGAAGATATTTCCTTTTCCACAACAGACCTCAAAGCACTCCAAATGTCAACTTAAGATTCTACAAAAATAGTGTTTCCAAATTGCTCAATCAAAAGAGAAGTTCAACCCTGTGACATGAATGCACATGTAACAACGAAGTTTCTCAGAATACTTCTGAGTATTTTTTATGTGATGATATCTCCTTTTCCACCATAGGCCACTAAGGGCTCCAAATATCCACTTGCAGACTGTGCAAAAACAGAGTTTCAAAACTGCTCTATCATAAGATATGTTCAACTCTGTGAGATGAATGCACACATCAGAACGTAGTTTCTCAGAATGCTTCTGTGTAGTTTTTATGTGAAGATATTTCCTTTTCCACCATAGGCCTCAAAGCATTGCAAATATCCACTTGCAGATCCTACAAAACGAGTGTTTCAAAATTGCTCAATCAAATGAAATGTTCAACTCCATGAGATGAATTCACACATCACAAAGAAGTTTCTCAGAATGCTTCTTTGTAGTTTTCAAGTGAAGATATTTCCTTCTCCACCACAGGCCACAAAGAGCTCTAAATATCCACTTGCAGATTCTACAAAAAGAGAGTTTCAAAACTGCTCAATCAAATGAAATGTTCAACTCCGTGAGATGAATCCACACATCACAGAGAAGTTTCTCAGAATGCTTCTGTGTAGTTTTCAAGTGAAGATATTTCCTTCTCCACCACAGGCCACAAAGGGCTCTAAATATCCACTTGCAGATTCTACAAAAAGAGAGTTTCAAAACTGCTCTATCAAAAGAAAGGTTCGACTCTGTGAGATGAATGCACACAAAACAAAGAAGTTTCTTATAATGCTCCTGCATGGTTTTTAGGTGAACATATCTCCTTTTCCAAAATAGGCCTCAAATCAATCCAAATATCCATTTGAAGATTCTACAGAAAGTGTTTCAAAACTGCTCAATCAAAAGAAAATTCTGTGAGTTGAATGCATACATCACAAAGAAGTCTCTCAGAATGTTTCTGTGTAGTTTTTATGTGAAGATAATTCCTTTTCCACCATAGGCCTCAAAGTGCACAAAATTGCCACTTGCAGATTTTACAAAAAGAGTGTTTCAATTGCATGTGTTGTTATTATAATCAATGTGAGCAAATACTGCTTTAGGCTCTGATGATGCCTAGTGCTGTATAAGAATGGCCATCACATGTCTACTATATGCAGATGAGTATTAATTGTTAGACATTAGCTAGTAACCATGTGTCTCCGCAGATATGGTAGACAGTGATTTCTCTTGTTGGTTATTATGCTGTCAGCCCTTTTAAGGATACTGTGTTATGCTACAGGTAGGACTTAATCAGAATAAAATGAGTTAAGTGATCAAAAAAATTATTTAAACATGCAATTACCAGATGGTAACAGAGTGAGTTCAAGATCCTACAATTCCAGTAGGTTGAGGAAATAAAAGAGAGTGGGATGGATATTGCTGTTAGGGTTTATTCATTCTCCAAATTCTAAGTCAGTTAACTAAATTTCTATCCATCTTCTATTCTTGGTTCTGCCACTAAAACATAGAGAATAAAGAAACAACCACAAAATTTTTAGTTATAATCGTTTCTTACATACTTGCCCATTATCCCACTAAAAGCACATTATTTCTTTAAAAAATAAATTTAAAACAAACTAAATCATGCCAAAGCATGCCAGATATAGTGTACAATCATATACTAAATAACATTGTCTGTTTATATCATCTCAGAAAGGTCTCCTGTCACTATTCCATGTATTACATTTTCCCTGATGGTCTCTATCAATGCACTATGTTCTTTTTCTTATTGTACTTATAATAAATGCTAATGACTTGAAAAAAAAAGAGTGTTTCAAAACTGCTCAATGAAAGGAAAGGTTCAACTCTGTGAGATGAATGCACACATCACAAAGAAGTTTTGGAGAATGCTTCTGTGTAGTTTTTATGTGAAGATATTTCCTTTTCCACAATAGGCCTGAAAGCGCTCCAAATATCCATTTGCAGATTCTACAAAAAGAGTGTTTCCAAACTGCTCAATCAGAGTTTCAACTCTGTGACATGAATGTACACATCACAAAGAATTTTCTCAGAATACATTTGTGTATTTTTTATGTGAAGATATTCCCTTGTCCACCATAGGCCACTCATGGCTCCAAATATCCACTTGCAGATTCTACAAAAAGAGAGTTTCAAAACTGCTCTATAAAAAGATATGTTCAACTCTGTGAGATGAATGCACACATCACAAAGAAGTTTTGGAGAATGCTTCTGTGTAGTTTTTATGTGAAGATATTTCCTTTTCCACCATAGGCCTCAAAGCGCTCCAAATATCCACTTGCAGATTCTACAAAAAGAGTGTTTCAAAACTGCTCAATCAAAAGGAAGGTTCAACTCTGTGAGATGAATGCACACATCACAAAGAAGTTTTGGAGAATGCTTCCGTGTAGTTTTTATGTGAAGATATTTCCTTTTCCACCATAGGCCTGAAAGCGCTCCAAATATCCATTTGCAGATTCTACCAAAAGAGTGTTTCCAATCTTCTCAATCAGAACAGAGTTTCAATCTGTGACATGAATGCACACATCACAAAGAAGTTTCTCAGAATAGTTTTGTGTATTTTTTATGTGAAGATATTTCCTTTTCCACCATAGGCCACTGAGGGCTCCTAATATCCACTTGCAGATTCTACAAAAAGAGAGTTTCAAAACTGCTCTATCAAAAGATATGTTCAACACTGTGAGATGAATGCACACATCACAAGAAGTTTCTCAGAATGCTTCTGTGTAGTTTTTATTTGAAGATATTACCCTTTACACCATAGGCCTCAAAGCACTCCAAATATCCACTTGCAGATCCTACAAAAAGAGTGTTTCAAAACTGCTCGATCAAAGGAAAGGTTCAACTCTGTGAGATGAATGCACACATCACAAAGCAGTTTTGGATAATGCTTCTGTGTAGTTTTTATTTGAAGATATTTCCTTTTCCACAATAGGCCTCAAAGCACTCCAAATGTCTATTTAAGATAATACAATAAGAGTTTTTCCAACCTGCTCAAACAAAAGAGAAGTTGAACTCTGTGACATGAATGCACACATAACAAAGAAGTTTCTCAGAATACTTCTGTGTTTTTTTTTTTATGTGAAGATATCTTCTTTTCCAACAGAGGCCACTAAGGGCTCCAAATATCCACTTGCAGATTCTACAAAAACATAGTTTCAAAACTGCTCTATTAAAAGATATGTTCAACTCTGTGAGATGAATGTACACATCAGAAATTAGTTTCTCAGAATGTTTCTGTGTAGTTTTCATGTGAAGATATTTCCTTTTCCACCATAGGCCTCAAAGCACTCCACATATCCACTTGCAGATTCCACAAAACAAGTATTTCAAAACTGCTCAATTAAATGAAATGTTCAACACTGTGAGATGAATTCACTCATCACAAAGAAGTTTCTCAGAATGCTTCTGTGTAGTTTTTAAGTGAAGATATTTCCTCCTCCACCACAGGCCGCAAAGAGCTCTAAATATTGACTTGCAGATTCTACAAAAAGAGAGTTTCAAAACTGCTCTATCAAAAGAAAGGTTCAACTCTGTGAGACGAATGCACACAAAACAGTTTCTTATAATGCTTCTGTGTAGTTTTAATTGAACATATTTCCTTTTCCACAATAGGCCTGAAAGCGACCCAAATATCCATTTGAAGATTCTACAGAAAGAGTGTTTCAAAACTGCTCAATGAAATTTCAACTCTGTGAGATGAATGCATACATCACAAAGAAGTTTCTCAGAATGCTTCTGTGTAGTTTTTATGTGAAGATATTTCCTTTTCCACCATAGCCAAAAAGGGCTCCAAATATCCACTTGCAGATTCTACAAAAAGAGAGTACCAAAACTGTTCTATCAAAAGATAGGTTCAACTCTGCGAGCTGAAAGCACACATCAGAAAGAAGTTTCTCAGAATGCTTCTGTGTAGTTTTTAAGTGAAGATATTTCCCTTTCCACCATAGGCTGCAAAGGGCTGCAAATACCCACTTGCAGATTCTACAAAAAGAAAGTTTCAAAACTGCTCAATCAAAGGAATGGTTCAAATCTGAGTTGAATGCCCACTTCACAGAGAAATTTTTCAGAATGCTTCTGTGTAGTTTTTATGTGAAGATATTTCCTTTTCCATTATTGGCCTCCATGGTCTCCAAATATCCACTTGCAGATTCTTCTAAAAGTGTTTCCAAACTGCTCTATCAAAAGAAATGTTCAACACTCTGAGATGAATGCACACATCACCAAGAAGTTTCTCAGAATGCTTCTGTGTAGTTTTTATGTGAAGATATTTCCTTTTCCACTATAGGCCTCCATGGTCTCCAAATATCCACTTGCAGATTCTTCTAAAGGTGTTTCCAAACTGCTCTATCAAAAGAAATATTCAACAGTCTGAGATGAATGCACACATCACCAAGAAGTTTCTCAGAATACTTCTGTGTAATTTTTTATGTGAAGATATTTCCTTTTCCACTATAGGCCTCCATGGTCTCCAAATATCCACTTGCAGATTCTTCTAAAGGTGTTTCCAAACTGCTCTATGAAATGAAATATTCAACACTCTGAGATGAATGTGCACTTCACAAAGAAGTTTCTCAGAATGCTTCTGTGTAGTTTTTATGTGAAGATATTTCCTTTTCCACAATAGGCTTCAAACTCTCCAAATATCCTCTTGCAGTTTCCACAAAAAGAGTGTTTCAAAACTGCTCAGTCAGAAGATAGGTTCAACTCTGTGAGAGGAATGCACACATCACAAAGAAGTTTCTCAGAATGCTTCTGTATGATTCTTGTAAGATGATATTTCCTTTCCACCATAGGCCTCAAAGCATTCCAAATATTCACTTGCAGACCCTACAAAAAGATTGTTTCCAAACTGCTCAATCAAAAGAAAGGTTCAACTCTGTGAGTTGAATATGCACATCACTAAGAAGTTTCTCAGAATGGTTCTGTGTAGTTTTTAAGTGAAGATATTAACTTTTCCAAAATAGGCCTCAAAGCACTCTAAATATCCACTTAAAGATTCTACAAAAACAGAGTTTCAAAACTGCTCAAAAGAAAGATTCAACTCTGTTAGATGAATGTACACATCACAAAGAAGTTTCTCATAATGCTTCCGTGTAGTTTTTATTTTAAGATGTTTCCTTTTCCACCATAGACCTCAAAGGGCTCCAAATATCTACTTGGGGATACTAGAAAGGAAGGTTTCAAAACTGCTCAATCAAAAGAAAGGTTCAAATCTGTGAGATGAATGCACACATCACAAGGAAGTTTCACAGAATGATTCTGTGTAGTTTTTAAATGAAGGTATTTCCTTTTCCACCATATTCCACAAACGGTCCCAAATACCCAATTCCAGATTTTACAAAAAGAGAGTTGCAAAACTTCTCCATCAACAGATAAGTTCAACTCTGTGAGTTGAATGCACACATCACAAAGAAGTTTCTCAGAATGCTTCTGTGTAGTTTTTATGTGAAGATATTTCCTTTTCCACAATAGGCCTCAAAGTGCTCCAAATATCCATTTGCAGATTTACAAAAAGAGAGTTTCAAAACTGCTCCATCCAAGGAAAGTTTGAACTCTGTGAGATGAATGTACACATCACAAGGTAGTTTCTAAGAATGCTTCTGTGTGTCTTTTATATGAAGATATTTTATTTTCCCAAATAGGCCACAAAGTGCTCCTAATATCCACTTGAAGATTCTACAAAAACGGTGTTACAAAACTGTTCAATCAAAAGAAAGATTCAACACTGTGAGGTGAACACACAAATCAGAAAGAAGTTTCTGAGAATGCGTGTGTGTGTGTTTTATATGAAGATATTTCCTTTTCCACCATAGGCCTCCATGGTCTCCAAATATTCACTTGCAGATTCTTCTAAAAGTGTTTCCAAACTGCTCAATCAAAAGAAATATTCAACACTATGAGATGAATGCACACATCACAAAGAAGTTTCTCAGAATGCTTCTGTGTAGTTTTTATGTGAAGATATTTCCTTTTCCACAATAGGCCTCAAAGCTCTCCAAGTATCCTCTTGCAGATTCTACAAAAAGAGAGTTTCAAAACTGCTCTATCAAAAGATAGGTTCAACTCTGCTAGCTGTATTCACACATCACAAAGAAGTTCCTCAGAGTTCTTCTGTGTAGTTTTTATGTGAAGATAATTCCTTTTCCACCATAGGCCTCAAAGTGCTCCAAATATCCACTTGCAGATTCCACAAAAAGAGAGTACCAAAACTGTTCTATCAAAAGATAGGTTCAACTCTGTGATCTGAAAGCACACATCACAAAGAAGTTTCTCAGAATGCTTCTGTGTAGTTTTTAAGTGAAGATATTTCCCTTTCCACCATAGGCTGCAAAGGGCTGCAAATACCCACTTGCAGATTCTACAAAAAGAGAGTTTCAAAACTGCTCAATCAAAGGAATGGTTCAACTCTGTGAGTTGAATGCCCACTTCACAAAGAAGTTTTTCAGAATGCTTCTGTGTAGTTTTTATTTGAAGATATTTCCTTTTCCACCATAGGCCACAAAGGGCTCCGACTATCCACTGGCAGATTTTACAAAAGGAGATATTCAAAACTGCTCAATCAAAAATAGGTTCACCTCTGTGAGATAAATGCATACATCTCCAAGAAGTTTCTCAGAATGCTTCTGTGTAGTTTTATGTGAAGATATTTCCTTTTCCACAGTAGACATCAAAGTGTTCCAAATATCCACATGTAGAATCTACAAAAAGAGTGTTTCAAAACTGCTCAATCAAAAGATTGGTTCAACTCTGTGAGATGAATGCACACATCACAAAGAAGATTCTCAGAATGCTTCGGTGTAGTTTTTCTATGAAGATATTTGCTTTTCCACAGTAGGATTCTAACCGCTCCAAATATCCACTTGCAGATACTTCAAAAATAGTGTTTCAAAACTGCTCAGTCAAAATAAAGCTTCAACTCTGTGAGATGAATGCACACATCACAAAGGAGTTTCTAAGAATTCTTCTGTGTAGTTTTTGTGTGAAGATATTTCCTTTTCCACTTTAGGCCGCTAAGTGCTCCAAATAACAACTTGCAGATTCTACAAAAAGAGTGTTTCAAAACTGCTCAATCAAAGGAAAGGTTCAATTCTGTGAGATGAATGCACACATCACAAAGAAGTTTCTCAGAATGCTTCTGTATAGTTTTTATGTGAAGATATTTGCTTTTCCACAGTAGGCCTCAAAGCGCCACAGATATCCACTTGCAGATCCTACTAAAACAGTGTTTCAAAATTGTTGAATGAAAAAAAAGTTTCAACTCTGTGAGATGAATGTACACATCAAAAAGAAGTTTCTCACAATGCTTCTGTGTAGTTTTTATTTTAAGATATTTCCTTTCCACCATAGGCAGAAAAGGGCTCCATATATCCACCTGCAGATTCTAGAAAAAGAGATTCAAAACTGCTCCATCAAAAAATAGGTTCAACTCTGCGAGTGGAATGCACACATCAGAAAGCAGTTTCTCAGAACCCTTCTGTGTAGTTTTTATGTGAAGATATTTGCTTTTCAAGAGTAGGCCTCAAAGAGCTCCAAATATCCACTTGCAGAGTCTACAAAAACAGTGTATCAAAACTGCTCAATAAAAACAAAGTTTCAACTCTGTGAGATGAATGCACACATCACAAAGAAGTTTCTCAGAATTCTTCTGTGTAATTTTACGTGAAAATATTTCCTTTTCCACAATAGGCATCAAATGTCTCCAAATATCCACTTGCAGATTCTACAAAAAGAGAGATTCAAAACTGCTCAATCATAAGATAGGTTCAACTATGTGACATGAATGCACACATCACAAAGAAGTTTCTCAGAATGCTTCTGTGTAGTTTTTATGTGAACATATTTCCTTTTCCACAATAGGCCTCAAAGAGCTCCAAATATTCACTTGCATATTCTGCAAAAAGAGCGTTTCAAAACTGCTCAATCAAAAGAAATGTTTAACTCTTTAAGATGAATGCACACATCACAGAAAGGTTTCTCAGAATGCTCCTGTGTAGTTTTTATTTGGGGATATTTGCTTTTCCTCATTAGGCCTCAAAGCGTTCCAAATATCCACTTGCAGATTCTACAAAAACAGTGTTTCTAAACTACTCAATCAAAAGAAAACTTCAACTCGGTGATATGAATGCACACATCACAAAGACGTTTCTCAGAATGCTTCTGTGTAGTTTTTATATGAAGATATTTCCTTCTGCAGAATGGACCACAAAGCCCTCCAAATATCCACTTGCAGATTCTACAAAAAGAGGGTTTCAAAACTGCTCAATCAAAAGAAGGTTTCAAGTCCATGAGATGAACACAAACATCTCAAATAAGTTTCTCAGAATGCTTCTGTGTAGTTTTTATGCGAAGATATTTGCTTTTCCGCTGTAGGTCTCAAAGCACTCTTAATTTGCTCTTGCAGATTTTACAAAAACAGTGTTGCAAAACTGCTCAATCAAAAGATAGTTTCAACTCTGTGAGATGAATGTGCACATCAAAAAGAAGTTTCTCAGAATGCTGCTGTGTAGCTTTTATGTGAAGAAATTTCCTTTCCTCCTTAGGCTCCAAAACGCTCCAAATATCCACTGGCAGATTTTACAAAGGAGACATTCAGAAATGCTCTGTGAGATGAATGCACACATCACAAAGAAGTTTCTCAGAATGCTTCTGTGCGTATTTTATGTGAAGATATTTGATTTTCTACAGTAGGCCCAATATCGCTCCAAATATCCACTTGCAGATTCTACAGCAACAGTGTTCAAAACTGCTCAATCAAAAGAAAGGAATAACTCTGTGACATGAATCCACACATCACAAAGAAGTTTCTCAGAATGCTTCTGTGTAGTTTTTATTCGAAGATGTTTCCTTTTCCACCGTAGGCTTAAAGGGCTCCAAATATCCACTTGCAGATTCTACAGAAAGAGAGATTCCAACCTGCTCAATCAAAAGATATCTACAATGCTGTGAGTTGAATGCACACATCACGAAGAAGTTTCCCACAATGCTTCTGTGTAGTTTTTATGTGAAGATACTTCCTTTTCAACAATAGGCCTCAAAGCTCTCCAAATATCCACTTGCAGATACTGCAAAAAGAGAGATTCAAAACTACACAATGAAAAGAGGTGTTCGACTCTGTGAGTTGAAAGCACACCTCACAAAGGAGTTTCTCAGAATGCTTCTCTGTAGTTTTTATGTGAAGATATTTCCTTTTACACCATAGGGCACAAAGGGCTCCAAATATACACTTGTAGATTCTACAAAAAGAGAGATTCAAAACTGCTCAATCAAAAGATAGGTTCAACTCTGTGAGTTCAATGCACATATCACAGAGAAGTTTCTCATAAAGCTTCTGTGTAGTTTTTATGTGAAGATATTTCTTTTCCACAATAGGCCTCAAATCTCTCCAAATATCCACTTATGGATTCTATAAAAAGAGTGTTTCAAAACTGCTCAGTCAAAAGAAAGGTTCAACTCTGTGACAGGAATGCTCACATCACAAAGTAGTTTCTCAGAATGCTTCTGTGAAGTTTTTATGTGAAGATATTTGCTTTTCCACAGTATGCCTCAAAGCGCTCCAAATATCCATGTCCAGATTTTACAAAGCAGTGTTTCAAAACTGCACAATGAAAGGAAAGGATCACCTCTGTGAGATGAATGCAACCAATAAAAAGAATTTTCTCAGAATGCTTCTGTGTAGTTTTTATGTGAAGATATTTCCTTTTCCACAATAGGCCACAAAGGGCTCCAAATATCAATTTGCAGATTCTACACAAAGAGAGATTCAAAACTGCTCAATCAAAAGATAAGTTCAATTCCATGAGTTGAATGCTCACGTCACAAAGATGTTTCTCAGAATGCTTCTGTGTAGTTTTTATGTGAAGAGATTTCCTTTTTCATAATAGGCCTCAAATCTCTCAAAGTATCCACTTCCAGATTCTACAAAAAGAGTGTTACAAAACTGCTCAATCAAAAGAAAGTTTCCACTCTGTGTGATGAATCCACTCATCTCTAAGGAGTTTCTCTCAATGCTTTTGTGTAGTTTTTATTTGAAGATATTTCCTTTTCCACAATAGGGCACACAGGGCTCCAAATACCCACTTTCAGATCCTATAAAAAAAGAGATTCAAAATTGCTCAATCAAAAGATAGGTTCAACTCTGTGAGTTGAATGCACACATCAAAAAGAAGTTTATCAGAATGCTTCTGTGTAGTTTTTATGTGAAGATATTGCCTTTTCCACAGTAGGCCTCAAATCGCTCAAAATATCCACCTGCATATTCTACAAAAAGAGTGTTTCTAAATTGCTCCATTAAAAGAAAGGTTCAACTCAGTGAGATGAATGCACACTTCACAAAGAAGTTTCTCAGAATACTTCTATGTAGTTTTTATTTGAAGACATTTCCTTTTCTACAACAGGCCGCAAAGGTCTCCAAATATCCACTTGCAGATTCTAGAAAAAGAGAGATTCAAAGCTGCTCAATCAAAGGATATGTTCAATTCTGTGAGTTGAATGCACATATCACAAAGAAGTTTCTAAGAATGCTTCTGTGTAGTTTTTATGTGAAGATATTTCCTTTTCCACAGTAGGCCTCAAATCGCTTCAAATATCCACTTGCCTATTCTACAAAAAGAGTGTTTCTAAACTGTTTCATCAAAAGAAAGGTTCAACTCAGTGAGATGAATGCACACATCACAAAGATGTTTCTCTTAATGATTCTGTGTAGTTTCTATGTGAAGATATTTGCTTTTCCAGAGTAGGCCTCAAAGCGCTCTCAATATCCACTTGCAGATTCTGCAAAAAGAGAGATTCAAAACTGCTCAAACAAAAGAAACGTTCAAATCTGTGTGATGAATGCACTCATCACAAAGAAGTTTCTCTTAGTGCTTCCATGTAGTTTTTATTTGAAGATATTTCATTTTTCACCATAGGGTGTAAAGGGCTCCAAATATCCAATTGCAGATTCTACAGGAAGAGAGATACAAAACGGCTCAATCAAAAGATAGTTCAACTCTGTTAGTTGAATGCACACATCACAAAAGGTTTCTCAGAATGCTTCTGTATAGTTCTTATGTGAAGATATTTCCTCACCCAAAATAGGCCTTAAAGCCCTTCAAATATCCACTTCCAGATTCTACAAAAAGAGTGTTTCAAAACTGCTTAAACAAAGAAAGTTTCAACTCTGCATGATGAATGCACTCATCACAAAGAAGTTTCTCTGAATGCTTCTGTGTAGTTTTCATTTGAATATATTTCCTTTTACACTATAGGGCGCAAAGGGCTCCAAATTTCCACTTTCAGATTCTATAAAAAGAGAGATTCAAAACTGATCAATCAAGAGATAGGTTCAACTCTGTGAGTTGAATGCACACATCACAAAGAAGTTTCTCAGCATTCTTCTGTGTAGTTTTCACACGAAGATATTTCCTTGCCCCAAATAAGTCTCAAAGCTCTCAAAATATCCACTTGCAGATACTGCAAAAAGAGATATTCAAAACTGCTCAATCAAAAGACAGGTTCGACTCTGTGAGTTGAATGCACACCTCACAAAGAAGTTTCTCAGAATGCTTCTGTGTAGTTTTTATGTGATATTTTCTTTTCCACAGTAGGCCTCAAAGCATTCCAAATATCCACTTGCAGATTCTACAGAAAGAGAGTTTCAAAACTGCTCTATCAAAGGATAGGTTCAGCTCTGTGAGTTGAATGCACACATCACAAAGAAGTTTCTAAGAGTGCTTCTGTGTGGTTTTTATATGAAGGTATTTACTTTTCCAAAATAGGCCTCAAATCCCTCAAAATATCCACTTCCAGATTTTACAAAAAGAGTGTTTCATTACAGCTTAATCAAAAGAAAGCTTCAACTGTGTGTGATGAATGAACTTATCACAAAGAAGTTTCTCTGTATGTTTCTAGTTTTTAATTGAAGATATTTCCTTTTCCACCATAGGGAGCAAAGGGCTCCGAATATCCACTTGCAGATTCTACAAAAAGAGAGATTCAAAACGGCTCAATCAAAAGATAGATTCAACTCTGTGAGTTGAATGCACACATCACAAAAGTTTCTCAGAATGCTTCTGTGTAGTTTTTATGTGAAGATATTTCCTTTTCCACAATAGGCCTCAAATCGCTTCAAATATCTACTTGCAGAGTCTACAAAAAGAGTGTTTCAAAACTGCTCTATCAAAAGAAAGGTTCAACTGTGTGAGATGAATGCACACACCACAAAGAAGATTCTCAGAATCATTCTGTGAATTTTTTATATGAAGATATTTGCTTTTCCACTGTAGACCTCAAAGCGCTCCAAATATCCACTTGCAGATTCTACAAAAACTGTTTCAAAACTGCTCAATCAAAAGAAAGCATCAACTCTGTTAGATGAATGCACACATCACAAAGATGTTTCTCATAATGCTTCTGTGTAGTTTCTGTTTGAAGATATTTCCTTTCCCACAATGGGCCACAAAGGGCTCCAAATATCCACTTGCAGATTCTAAAAAAAGAGAGATTCAAAACTGCTCAATCAAAAAATAATTTCAACTCTGTGAGTTGAATGCCCACATCACAAAGAAGTTTCTCAGAATACTTCTGTGTAGTTTTATTTGAAGATATTCCCTTTTCCACCATAGGGTGCAAAGGACTCCAAATATCCACTTGCAGATTCAACAAAAAGAGTGATTCAAAACTGCTCAATCAGAATATAGGTTCAACCCTTTGAGGTGAATGCACACATCACATAAATTTTCTCAGAATGCTTCTGTGTAGTTTTTACTTGAAGATATTTCCTTTTCCACCATACACCGCAAAGGGCTCTAAATATCCAATTGCAGGTTCTACAAAATGCTTCTGCATAGTTTTTATATGAGGATATTTGATTTCCACAATAGGCCTCAAAACTACAAATACATACTTGCAGATTCTGCAAAAAGAGAGATTGAAAACTGCTGAATCAAAAGATAGGTTAGACTCTGTGTGTTGAATGCACACCTCACAAAGAAGTTTCTCAGAATGCTTCTGTGAACTTTTTATGTGAAAATATTTGCTTTTCCACAGTAGGCCTCAAAGAGCTCCAAATATTTACTTGCAGATTCTATGAAAAGAGTGTTTCAAAAGTGCTGAATCAAAAGAAAGGTTCAACTCTGTGAGATGAAAGCACACATCACAAAGTAGTTTCTCAGAATGCTTCTGTCTAGTTTTTATGTGAAGATATTCCCGTTTCGGATGAAGGCCTCAAAGCAGTCCAAATATCCAAATGCAGATTCTACAAAAAGAGTGTTTCAAAACTGCTCAATCATAAGATAGGTTCAACCCTGTCAGATGAATGCACACATCACAAAGAAGTTTCTCAGAATGTTTCTGTGTAGTTTTTATTTGAAGATATTTCCTTTTCCACTATAAGCCAGAAAGAGCTCCAAATATACACTTGCAGTTTCTTCAAAAGAGAGATTCACAACTGCTCAATCAAATGATAGTTTTAACTCTGTGAGTTGAATGCAAACATCACAAAAAAGTATCTGAGAATGCTTCTGTCTAGTTTTTATGTGAACTTATTTCCTTTTCCACCTGAGGCTTCAAGGTGCTCCAAATACAACTTGCAGATTCTACAAAAAAAGTGTTTCCAAACTTCTCAATCAAAAGAAATGTTTGACTCTATGAGATTAATGCACACATAACAAAGAAGCTTCTCAGAATGCTTCTGACTAGTTTTTATGTGATGATATTTCCTTTTCAGTTATTGGCCTCAAAGCACTCCAAAAATCAATTTGCAGTTACTACAAAAAGATTGTTTCCAAACTTCTCAATCAAAAGAAAAGTTCAACTCTGAGAGTTGAATGCACACATCACAAAGAAGTTCCTGAGAATGCTTCTATCTACTTTCTATGTGAAGATTTTTCCTTTTCCACCGTAGGCCTCAAAGCACTGCAATTATCCACTTCTAGGTTCTATGAAAAGAGTTTTTCAAAACTGCTCAATAAAAAGAAAGGTTCAACTCTGTGAGTAGAATGTACTCATCACAAATAAGTTTCTGAGAATGCTTCTGTCTAGTTTTTATGTGAAGATATTTCCTTTTCCTCCATAGGCCTTAAAGCACTTCAAATTTCCACTTACAGATTCTACAAAAAGTGTTTCAAAACTTCTCAATCAAAAGAAAGGTTCAACTTTGTGAGGTGAATGCACACATCACAAAGAAGTTTCTCAGAATGCTTCTGTCTAGTTATTTTTTGAACATATTTCCTTTTCAGCTACAGGCCTCAAAGCGCTGGAAACATTCATTTGCAGTTACTACAAAAAGAGTGCTTCCGAAGTGCTCAATCAAAAGAAAAGTTGAACTCTGAGAGTTGAATGCACACATTACAAAGGAGTTTCTGAGAATGGTTCTGTCCAGTTTTTATGTGAATATATTTCCTTTTCCACCACAGGCCTCAAAGCACTCCAAATATCCACTTGCAGATTCTACAAAAAGAGTGTTTCAAAACTTCCCAATCAAAAGAAAAGTTCAACTCCATTAGATGAATGCACACATCACAAAGAAGTTTCTCAGATTGCTTCTGTCTGGTTTTTACGTGAAGATATTTCTTTTTCCACCATACACAATGAAGCACTCCAAATGTCCACCTGCAGATTCTACAAAAAGAGTGTTTCCAAGCGGCTCAATCAAAAGAAAGGTTCAACTCTGTGAGGTGAATGCACACATTACAAAGAAGTTTCTCAGAATTGTTCTGTCTAGTTTTTATGTGAGGATATTTCCTTTTCCAACATAGGCCTCAAAGCGATCCAAATGTCCACTTGTAGATTCTGCAAAGGAGAGTTTCCAAACTGATCAATCAAAGGAAAGGTTTAACTCTGTGAGATGAATGTACACATCTCAAAGAAGTTTCTCAGATTGCTTCTGTCTAGATTTTATATGAAGATATTTCCTTTTCCAGCATAGGCCGCAAACGGCTCCAAATGTGCACTTGCAGATTCTACAAAAAGAGTGTTTCCAAACTGCTGAATGAAAAGAAAGATTCAACTCTGTGAGATGAATGCATGCATCACAAAGAAAATTCTCAGAAGTCTTCTGTCTAATTCTTATGTAAAGATATTTCATTTTCCACTATAGGCCTCGAGGCTCTCAAAATGTCCACTTGCAGATCCTACAAAAAAAGAGTTTCAAAACTGCTCTACCAAAAGAAAGGTTTGACTCTGTGAGATGAATGCACACATCAAAAAGAAGTTTCTGAGATTGCTTCTGTCTAGATTTTATGTGAAGATATTTCCTTTTCTACCATAGGCCGCAAATCACTCCAAATGTTCACTTGCAGATTCTACAGAAACAGTGTTTCCATACTGCTCAATCAAAAGAAAGTTCAACTCTGTGAGATGAACTAATGCATTACAAAGAAGTTTCTCAGAATTCTTCTGTCTAATTTTTATGTGAAGATATTCCCTTTTCCAACATAGGCCACAAAGCACTCCAAATGTCCACTGGCAGATTATGCAAAAGGAGAGTTTCAAAACTGCTCAATCAAAAGAAATCTTTAACGCTGTGAAATGAATGTGCATCTCACAAAGAAGTTTCTCAGATTGCTTCTGTCTAGATTTCATGTGAAGATATTTCCTTTTCTACCATAGGCCGCAAAGTGCTCCAAATGTCCACTTGCAGATTCTACAAAAAGAGTGTCCCCAAACTGCTGAATCAAAAGAAAGATTCAACTCTGCCAGATGAACGCATGCATCACAAAGAAGTTTCTCAGAATTCTTCTGTCTAGTTTTTATGTGAAGATATTTCATTTTCCACCACAGGCCTCAAGGCCCTTGAAATGTCCATTTGCAGATTCTACAAAAAGAGAATTTCAAAACTGGTCCATCAAAAGAAGGGTTCAACTCTGGGAGATGAATTCACACATCACAAAGCAGTTTTTCAGAATGCTTCTATCTATTTTTTATGTGAAGATATTTCATTTTCCACCATAGTCCTCAAAGTGCTCCAAATGTCCACTTTCAGATTCTACAAACAGAGAATTTCAGAACTCCTCAATCAAAAGAAAGGTTTAACTCTGTGAGATGAATGCACACATGACAAAGAAGTTTCTGAGATTGCTTCTGTCTAGATTTTATGTGAAAATATTTCCCTTTCTACCATAGGCCGCAAAGTGCTCCAAATGTACACTTGCAGATTCTACAAAAAGAGTGTTTCCAAACTGTTCAATCCAAAGAAATATTCAACTCTGTGAGATGAAAGCACACATCACAAAGAAGTTTCTCAGAATTCTTTGATCTAGTTTTTATGTGAAGATATTTCCTTCTCAAATGTTGGCCACAAAGCAATCCAAATGTCCACTTTCTACAAAAAGAGAGTGTCAAAACTGTTCAATCAAAGGAAAGGTTTAACTCTGTGAGATGAATGCACACATGACAAAGAAGTTTCTGAGATTGCTTCTATCTAGATTTTATGTGAAGATATTTCCTTTTCTACCATAGGCCGCTAAGTGCTCCAAATGTCCACTTGCAGATTCTACAAAAAGAGTGTTTCCAAACTGTTCAGTCAAAGAAATGTTCAACTCTGTGAGATGAAAGCACACATAATAAAGAAGTTTCTCTGAATTCTTTGGTCTAGTTTTAATGTGAAGATATTTCATTTTCAAATGTTGGCCACAAAGCGATCCAAATGTCCACTTGCAGATTCTACAAAAAGAGTGTTTCCAAACTCCTCAATTCAAAGAAAGGTTCAACTCTGTGAGATGAATGCACACATCACAGAGAAGTTTCTCAGAATTCTTCTGTCTATTTTTTATGTGAAGATATTTCATTTTACACCTTAAGCCTCAAGGCTCTCAAAGTGTCCACTTGCAGATTCTACAAAAAGAGTATTTAAAAACTGGTCCATCAAAAGAAACGTTCAACTCTGTGAGATGAATGCACACATCAAAAAGAAGTTTCTCCCAATGTTTCTATCTGGTTTTTATGTGAAGATATTTCCTTTTTCCACCATAGGCCTCAAAACACTCCAGGTGTCCAATTGCAAATTCTACAAAAAGAGAGTTTCAAAACTGCTCAATCAAAAGAAATGTTTAACACTGTGAAATGAATGCACACATCAAAAAGAAGTTTCTCAGATTGTTTCTGTCTTGATTTTATGTGAAGATATTATTTCCTTTTCTACCATAGGCTGCAAAGCACTCCAAATGTCCAGTAGCAGATTCTCCAAAAAGAGTGTTTCCAAACGGTGCAATCAAAAGAAAGGTTCAATTCTGTGAGAGAACACACGCATCACAGAGGAGTTTCTCAGAGTTATTCTGTCTAGTTTTTATGTGAAGATATTTCCTTTTCCACCATTGGCCTCAAAGCGCTCCAAATGTCCACTTGTATATTTTACAAAAAGAGAGTTTCAAAATTCCTCAATTAAAAGAAAGGTTTAACTCTGTGAGATGAATGCACACATCTCAAAGAAGTTTCTCAGATTACTTCGGTCTAGATTTTATGTGAAGATATTTCCTTTTCACCCACAGGCTGTGAAGCACGCCAAATGTCCACTTGCAGATTCTAAAAAAAGAGAGTTTCCAAACTGCTCAAGTGAAAGAAAGGTTCATCTCCATGAGATGAATGCACACATCACATAGAAGTTTCTCAGAATTCTTCTGTCTAGTTTTTTTGGGAATATATTTCCTTTTCCACCGTAAGCCTAAAAGCGCTCCAAATGTCCACTTGCAGATTCTACAAAAAGAGATTTTCAAAACTGTTCAATCAAGAGAAAGTTTTAACTCTGTGAGATGAATGCACACATCACAAAGAAGTTTCTCCGATTGCTGCTGTCTAGATTTTATGTGAATATATTTCCTTTTCTACCATAGGCCGCAAAGTGCTATAAAATGTTCACTTCCAGGTTCTACAAAAACGGTGTTTCCAAACTCCTCTATCAAAACAAATGTTCAACTCCATGAGATGAACACACACATCACAAAGAAGTTTCTTAAAATTCTTCTGTCTAGTTTTTATGTGAAGATATTTCCTTTTCCACCATAAGCCTCAAAGCCCTCCAAATGTCCACTTGCAGATTCTGCAAAAAGAGAGTTTCAAAACTGCTCAATAAAAAGAAAGGTTTACCTCTGTGAGATGAATCCACAGATTACAAAGAAGTTTCTCAGATTGTTTCTGTCTAGATTTTATGTTTAGATATTTCATTTTGTCCCATAGGCCGCCAAGCGCTCCAAATGTCCAATTGCAGATTCTACAAAAAGAGTGTTTCCAAACTGCTCAATCAAAAGAAAGGTTCAACTCTGTGAGATAAACGCACACATCACAGAGAAGTTTCTGAGAATCATTCTGTCCTGTTTTTCTGTGAAGATATTTCCTTTTCCACCATAGGCCTCAAAGAGTTCCAAATGTCCACTTGCAGATTTTACAAAAAGGAGTTTCAAAAATGCTCAATCAAAAGAAAGGTTTCACTCTGTAAGATAAATGCACACAACACTAAGAAGTTTCTCAGATTGCTTCTGTCTAGATATTATGTGAAGATATATCCCTTTCTGCTGTAAGCCACAAATCGCTCCAAGTATCCACTTGAAGAATCTAGAAAAAGAGTGTTTCCAAACTGCTCAATCAAATGAAAAGTTCTACTATGTGAAATGAGTGCACACATCACAAAGAAGTTTCTCAGATTGCTTCTGTCTAGATTTTATGTGAAGATAAATCCTTTTACACTGTAGGCCACAAATCGCTCCAAATGTCCATTTGCAGATTCTATAAAAAGAGAGTTTGAATACTGCTCAATCAAAAGAAAGTTTTAAATCTGTGAGATGAATGCACACATCACAGAGAAGTTTCTCAGGTTTCTTCTGTCTAGATTTTATGTGAAGATATTTTGTTTTCTACCATAGGCTGCAAAGTGCTCCAAATGTCCACATGCAGATTCTATAAAAAGATTGCTTCCAAACTGCTCAATCAAAAGAAAGGCTCAACTCTGTGAGATGAACGCACACATTACATAGAAGTTTCCCAGAATTCTGTGGTCTAGTTTTCATGAGAAGATATTTCCTTTTCCACCATAGGCTTCAAAGTGATCAAAATGTGCACTTGCCGAGTCTGCAAAAAGAGAGTTTCCAAACTGCTCAATCAAAAGAAAGTTTAAGTTTGTTAGATGAATGTACACATCTCAAAGAAGTTTGTCAGATTGCTTCTGTCTAGATTTTATGTGAAGATACTTGCTTGTCAACCATAGGCTGCAAATCGCTCATAATGTGCACTTGCAGATTCTAAAAAAAGAGTGTTTCCAAACTGCTCAATTGAAAGAAATGTTCAACTCTGTCAGATGAGTGCACACACAACATAGAAGTATGAAAGAATTCTTCTGTCTTGTTTTTTTGTGAAGATATTTCCTTTTCCACCATATGCCTAAAAGGGCTCCAAAATCCACTTGCAGATTCTACAAAAAGAGATTTTCAAAACTGCTCAATCAAAAGAAAGTTTTAACTCTGTGAGATGAATGCACACATCACGAAGAAGTTTCTTAGATTGCTTCTGTCTAGATTTTATGTGAAGATATTTCCTTTTCTACCATAGTCTGTAAAGCGCTCCAAATGTCCACTTGCAGATTCTACAAAAAGAGTGTTTCCAAACTGCTCAATCAAAAGAAAGGTTCAAATCTGTGAGATGAATGCACACATCACAAAGAAGTTTCTCAGAATACTTCTGCCTAGTTTTTACGAGAAGACATTTCCTTTTCCAAAATAGGCCTCAAAGCTCTCCAAATGTGCAATTACAGATTCTACAAAAAGAGAGTTTCAAAACTGGTCCATCAAAAGAAAGGTTTAACTCTGTGAGATGAATGCACACATCACAAAGAAGTTTCTCAGATTGCTTCTGTCTAGATTTTATGTGACGATATTTCCTTTTCTACTATAGGTCGGAAAGCACCTCTAATGTCCAGTTGCAGATTCTACAAAAAGAGTGTTTCAAAACTGCTCGATCAAAGGAAAGGTTCAACTGTGTGAGATGAGTGCACAAGTCACAAAAAGTTTCTACGAATTCTTCTGTCTAGTTTTTATGTGAAGATATTTCCTTTTCCACCATAGGCCTCAAGCACTCCACATGTCCACTTGCAGATTCTACTAAAAGAATGTTTCCAAACTGCTCAATCAAAAGAAAGGTTCAAATCTGTGAGATGAACACACACATCACAAAGAAGTTTCTCAGAATTCTTCTGCTTATTTTTTATGTGAAGATATTTCCTGTTCCTCCATAGGCCTCAAAGCGCTGCAAATGTCCACTTGCAGCTACTACAGAAAGAGAGTTTCAAAACTGCTCCATCAAAAGAAAGCTTTAACTCTGTGAGATGAATGCACACTTCACCAAGAAGTTTCTCAGATTGCTTCTGTCTAGTTATTATGTGAAGATATATCCCTTTCCGCCATGAGCTGCAAATCGCTCCAAATATACACTTGCAGATTCTAGGAAAAGAGTGTTTCCAAACTGCTCAATCAACAGAAAAGTTCTACTATGTGAGATGAATGCACACATCACAAAGAAGTTGCTCAGAATTCTTCTGTCTAGTTTTTATGTGAAGATATTTCCTTCTCCACCCTAGGCCTGAAATCGCTCAAATGTCCACTTGCACATTGTACAAAAAGAGAGTTCCAAAACTGCTTCTTCAAAAGAAAGGTTTAACTCTGTGAGGTGAATTCACACTTCAAAGGAAAGTTTCTCAGATTGCTTCTGTCTCGACTTTATGTGAAAATATTTCCTTTTCTACCATAGGCCACAAAGTGCTCCAAATGTCCACTTGCAGATTCTACAAAAAGGGTGTTTGCAAAATGCTCTATCAAAAGAAAGGTTCAACCCTGTGAGATGAACGCACACATCACAAAGAAGTTTCTCAGAATCCTTCTGTCTAGTTTTTATGTGAAGATATTTCCTATTCCACCATAGGACACAAATCGTTCACAATGTCCACTTGCAGATTCTACAAAAAGAGAGTTTCAAATCTGCTCAATCAAAAGAAAGTTTGAACATTGTGAGATGAATGCACACATCACAAAGAAGTTTCTCAGATTGCTTCTGTCTAGATTATATGTGAAGATATTTCCTTTTCTACCATAGGCAACAAAGAGCTCCAAAAGTCCACTTGAAGATTCTACAAAAAGAATGTTTAAAAACTGCTCAATCAAAAGAAAGGTTCAACTCTGTGAGATGAGTGCATACATCACAAAGAAGTTTCTCAGAATTCTCTAACTAGTTTTTATGTGAAGATATTTCATTTTCCTACTTAGGCCTCAAGGCGCTCGAATGTCGACTTGCAGATTCTACAAAAAGACTATTTCAAAACTGGCCCATCAAAAGAAAGCCTCATCTCTAGCAGATGAATGCACGCATCACAAAGAAGTTTCTCAGATTGCTTCTATCTAGATTTTATGTGAAGACATTTGCTTTTCCATCATAGGCCTCAAAGCACTCAAAATGTCCACTTGCAGTTTCTGCAAAAAGAGAGTTTCAAAACTGCTCAATCAAAGGAAGGGTTTAACCCTGTGAGATCAATGCACACATCACAAAGAGGTTTCTCAGATTACTTCAGTCTAGATTTTATGTGAAGATATTAACTTTTCTACCACAGGCTGCAACGTGCTTCAAATGTCCACTTGCAGATTCTACAAAAAGAGTGTTTCCAAACTGCTGAATCAAAAGAAAGGTTTCAGTCTTTGAGATGAATGCAGGAATCACAAAGAAGTTTCTGAGACTGCTTCTGTCCAGATTTTATATGAAGATATTTCCTTTTCTACGTTAGGCCGCAAAGCACTCCAAATGTCCAGTTGCAGATTCTACAAAAAGAGTGTTTCCAAACTCCCCAAACAAAAGAAATGTTCAACTCTGTGAGATGAATTCACACATCATAAAGAAGTTGCTCAGAATTCTTTTGTCTAGTTTTTATGTGAAAGTATATCATTTTCCACCAAAGGTTCCATGGCACCCAAAATCTCCCTTTGCAGATTCTACAAAAAGAGTATTTCAAAACAGATCCATCAAAAGAAAGTTTCAACCCTGTGAGATAAATGCACACATCACAAAGAAGTTTCTCACAATTCTTCTGTTTAGTTTTTATGAGAAGATATTTCCTTTTGCACAATAGGCCTCAAAGCGTCCAAATATCCACTTGCAGATGCTACAAAAAGACAGTTTCAAAACTGCACAATTAAAAGAAAGGTTTAACTCTGTGAGATGAATGCACACATCACAAGAAGTTTTCTCAGAATGCTTCTGTGTAGACTTTATGTGAAGATATTTCCTTTTCTGCCTTAGGCCGCTAAACACTGCAAATGTCCACTTGCAGACTATACAAAAAGAGTGTTTCCAAACTGCTAAAAGAACAGAAAGGTTCCAAACTGTGAGATGAATGCACACATCACAAAGAAGTTGCACAGAATGCTTCTCTCTAGTTTTTATGTGAAAATATTTCATTTTCCAAAAAAGGCCACAAAGCACTCGAAATGTTCCCTTGCAGATTCTACAAAAAAAGTATTTCAAAACCAGTTCATCAAAAGAAAGGTTCATCTATGGGAGATGAATGCACACATCACAAAGAAGTTTCTCAGAATGCTTCTATCTGTTTTTTATGTGAAGGTATTTCCTTTTCCATCGTAGGCCTCAAAGTGCTCCAAATGTCCACTTGCAGATTCTACAAAAAGAGAGTATCAAAACTGCTCAATTGAAAGAAAGGTCCAAATCTGTGAGATGAACGAACACATCACAAAGAAATTTCTCAGAATTCTTCTGTCTAGTTTTTATGGGAAGATATTTCCTTTTCCACCATAGGCCTCAAAATGCTCCAAATGTCCAGTTGTGGATTCTACAAAAAGGGAATTTCAAAAATGCTCTATGAAAACAAAGGAAAACTCTGTGAGATAAATGCACACATCATAAAGAAGTTTCTCAGATTGCTTCTGTCTAGATTTTATGTGAATATATTTCCTTTTCTACCTTAGGCCTCAAAGCGTTCCAAATGTCCACATACGGATTCTACAAAAAGAGTGTTTCCAAACTGCTCAATCAAAAGAAAGTTTCAACTCTGTGAGATGAACGAACGCATCACAAATAAGTTGGTCAGAATTTTTCTGTCTAGTTTTTATGTGAAGATATTTCATTTCATAGGCCACAAGATATTTCATAGGCCACAAGATGCTAGAAATGCCCACTTGCAGATCCTACAGAAAGAATATTTCAAAACTGGTCCATTAAAAGAAAAGTTCAATTCTGGGAGATGAATGCAGACATCACAAAGAAGTTTCTCAGAATTTTTCTGTCTAGTTTTTCTGTGAAGACATTTCCTTTACCAACATAGGCCTCAAAGTGCTCCAAATGTCTGCTTGCAGATACTGCATAAAGAGAGTTTCAAAACTGCTCAATGAAAAGAAAGGTTTAACTCTGTGAGATGAATGCACACATCACAAATAAGTTTCTCAGATTGCTTCTGTCTATTTTTTATGTGAAGATAGATCCTTTTCTAACATAGGACACAAAGTGCTCCAGATGTCCACTTGTAGATTGCACAAAAAGAGTGTTTCCAAACTGCTCAATAAAAAGAAATGTTCAATTCTGTGAGATGAACGCATGCATCACAAAGGAGTTTCTCAGAATTTTTCTGTATGGTTTTTATGTAAAGATATTTCCTTTTCCACCATAGGCCTCAAACCGCACAAAATGACAACTTGCAGATTCTACAAAAAGAGAGTTTCAAAACTGCTGTATCAAAAGAAAGGTTCAATTCTGTTAGATGAATGCACGCATCACAAAGAAGTTTCTCCGAATTCTTCTGTCTAGTTTTTATGTGAAGATATTACCTTTTCCATGATAGGCCTCAAATCGCTCCAAATGTCCACTTGCAGATTCTAAAAAAAGAGAGTTTCAAAACTCGTCAATTAAAAGAAAGTTTTAATTGACTGTGAAATGAATGCACACATCACAAAGAAGTTTCTCAGGTTTCTTCTGTCTAGATTTCATGTGAAGATATTTCCTTATCTTCCCTAGGCCCCAAAGCGATCCAAATGTTCACTTTCAGATTCTACAAAAAGAATATTTCCAAACTGCTCAATCAAAAGAAATGTTCAACTCTCTGAGATGAACACACACATCACAAAGATGTTTCTCAGAATTATTCTGTCTAGTTGTCATGTGAAGATATTTCATTTTCCACCATAGGCCTCAAGGTGTTTGACATTTCCACTTGCAGATCCCACAAAAAGAGTATTTCAAAACTGGTCCATCAAAAGAAAGTTTCAACTCTGGGAGAGGAATGCACACATCACAAAGAAGTTTCTCAGATTGCTTCTGTCTAGATTTTATGTGAAGATATTTCCTTTTTTAACATAGGCCACAAAGCGCTCTGAATGTCCCCTTGCAGATTCTACAAAAAGAGTATTTCCAAACTGCTCATTCAATAGAAAGCTTCAATTCTCTGAGATGAACGCACACATCACAAAGAAGTTTCTCAGAATTCTTCTGCTTATTTTTTGTGTGAAGATATTTTGTCCACTTGCAGATTCTACAAAAAGACAGTTTGAAAACTCTGCAATCAAAATAAATCTTTAACTCTTTGAGATGAATGTACACATCTGAAAGAAGTTTCTCCGCTTCCTTCTGTCTAGATTTTATGTGAATATATTTCCTTTTCTGCCATAGACCACAAGGCACTCCAAATGTCCAATTGCAGATTCTACAAAAAGAGTGTTTCCATACTGCTCAATAAAAAGAAAGTCTCAACTCTGTGAGAAGGATGCACACATCACAAAGTAGATTCTCAGAATTCTTCTCTCTAGTTTTTCGGTGAAGATATTTCCTTTTCCACCACAGGGTTCAAAGCACTCGAAATGTCAACTTGCAGATTCTACAAAAAGAGAGTTTCAAAACTGCACAATCAAAAGAAAGTTTAATCCTGTGAGATGAATACACACATCACAAAGAAGTTTCTCAGATTGCTTCTGTCTAGATTTTATGTGAAGCTATTTCCTTTTCTTCAAAAGGCCTCAAAGCACTCCAAATGTCCACTTACAGATTCTACAAAAAGTGTTTCCCAACAGCTTAATCAAAAGAAAGATTCAACTATTTGAGAAAGATGCACACATCACAAAGTAGATTCTCAGAATTCTTCTCTCTAGTTTCTCTGTGAAGATATTTCCTTTTCCACCACAGGGTTCAAAGCACTCGAAATGTCAACTTGCAGATTCTACAAAAAGAGAGTTTCAAAACTGCCCAATCAAAAGAAAGTTTTAACTCTGTGAGATGAATACACACATCACAAAGAAGTTTCTCAGATTGCTTCTGTCTAGATTTTATGTGAAGCTATTTCCTTTTCTTCAAAAGGCCGCAAAGCACTCCAAATGTCCACTTGCAGATTCTACAAAAAGAGTGTTTCCAAACTGCTCAATCAAAAGACAGATTCAACTATGTGAGAAGAACGCACACATTACAAAGTAGTTTCTCAGAATTCTTCCTTCTAGTTTTTCTGTGAAGATATTTCCTTTTCCACCAAAGGGTTCAAAGCACTTGAAATATCAACTTGCAGATTCTACAAAAAGAGAGTTTCAAAACTGCACAATCAAAAGGAAGTTTCAACACTGTGAGATGAATACGCACATCATAAAGAAGTTTCTCAGATTGCTTCTATCTAGATTTTATGTGAAAATATTTCCTTTTCTACCTTAGGCCGCAAAGCACTCCAAATGTCCTTCTGTCTACTTTTTATGTGAAGATATTTCCTTTTCCCCCTAGGCCTCAAAGTGCTCCAAATGTCCACTTGCAAATTCTACAAAAAGAGACTTTCAAAACTTCTCTATCAAAAGAAAGGTTTAACCTTTTGAGATGAATGCACACATCACAAGCGTTCCAAATGTCCACTTGCAGATTCTACAAAAAGAGAGTTTGAAAACTCCTCAATCAAAAGAATGATTTAATTCTGTGAAGTGAATGCCCACATCACAAGGAGGTTTCTCAGTTTGCTTCTGTCTAGATTTTCTGTAAGATTTTTTTGTACCATAGGCCACAAAGTGCTCCGAATGTCCACTTGCAGAATTTACAAATAGTGTGTCCAAACTACTCAAAAAAAAGAAAGGTTCAAATCTGTGAGCTGAACACACACATCACAAAGAAGTTTCTCAGAATTCTTCTGTCTAGTTTTTATATGAAGATATTCCTTATTCCACCATAGGCATCAAAGCACTCCAAATGTCCAGTTGCAGATTCTAGAAAAAGAGAGTTTCAAAACTGCTCTTTCAAAAGAAAGGTTTAAATGAGTGAAATGAATGCACACCTCACAAAGAAGTTTCTCAGATGGCTTTTGTCTAAATGTGAAGATATTTCCTTTTCTGCCATAGGCCGCATACCGCTCCAAATGTCCACTTGCAGATTCCACAAAAAGAGTGTTTCCAAACTACTCAATCAAAAGAAAGGTTCAACTCTATGAGATGAAAGCACATATCACAAAGAAGTTTCTCAGAATTCTTCTGTCTGGTTTTTATGTGAAGATACTTCATTTTCCACCATTGGCCTCAAAGCGCTCCAAATGTCTACTGGCAGATGCTACAAAAAGAGAGTTTCAAAACTGCTCTATCAAAAGAAAGGTTCAACTCTGTGAGTTGAATGCACACATCACAAAGAAGTCTCTGAGAATCTCCTGTCTAGATTTTATGTGAAGATATTTCCTATTCTACCATAGAATGCAAAGTGGTCCAAATGTCCATTTGCAGATTCCACAAAAAGAGTGTTTCCAAACTGCTCAATCAAAAGAAAGCTACAACTCTGTGAGATGAATGCAAACATCACAATAAGTTTCTCAGGATTCTTCTGTCTAGTTTTTATGTGAAGATACTTCCTGTTCCACCATAGGCATCAAAGCACTCCAAATGTCCGCTTGCAGATCCTCCAAAAAGAGATTTTAATAACTGCTCAATAAAAAGAAAGGTTCAACTCTGTGAGATGAATGCCCACATAACAAAGAAGTTTCTCAGATTGATTCTCTCTGGATTTTATGTGAACATATTTCCTTTTCTACCACAGGCCGCAAAGCACTCCAAATGTCCACTTTCAGATTCTACAAAAAGAGAGTTTCCAAACTGCTCAATCAAAAGGAAAGTTCAACTATGTGAGATGAAAGCACACATCACAATGAAGTTTCCCAGGATTCTTCTGGCTAGTTTTTATGTGAAGATATTTCCTTTTCCACAATAGGCCTCAAAGTGATCCAAATGTCCACTTGCAGATTCTACAAAAAGTATATTTCAAATCTGGTCCTTCAGAAGAAAGGTTCAACTCTGGGAGATGAATGTACACATCACAAAGAAGTTTTTCAGAATGCTTCTATCTAGTTTTTATGTGACAATATTTCCTTTTCCACAATAGGCCTCAAAGCGATCCTAGTGTCCACTTGTAGATTCTAAAATAGAGAGTTTCATAATTTCTCAAACAAAAGAAAGGTTTAACTCTGTGAGGTGAATGCACACAACACAAAGAAGTTTGTCAGGTTGCTTCTGTGTAGATTTTATGTGAAGATATTTCCTTTCTAACAGAGGCCACAAAGCGCTCCAAATCTCCACCTGCAGATTCTGCAAAAAGAGAGATTCAAAACCACTCAATCAGAAGATAGTTTCAACTCTGTGAGGTGAATACACGCATCCCAAAGAAGATTCTCTGAATGCTTCTGTGTCGTTTTCATTTGAAGATATTACCTTTTTCACCATAGGGGGCAAATGGCTCCAAATATTCAGTTGCAGATTCTACAAAACGGAGATTCAAAACTGCTCAATGAGAAGATAAGTTCAACTCTGTGAGTTGAATGCACACCTCACAAAGCAGTTTCTCAAAATGCTTCTGTATAGTTTTTATGTGAAGATATTTCCTTTTCCACAATAGACCTCAAAGCTCTCCAGACATCCACTTGCAGATTGTGCAAAAAGAGAGATTCCAAACTACTCAATCAAAAGACAGGTTCAACCCTGTGTGTTGAATGCACATATCACAAAGAAGTTTCTCAGAATGGTTCTCTGTAGTTTTTATGTTAAGATATTTCCTTTTCCATGGTAGGCCTCAAAGCCCTCGAAATATCCACTTGTAGATTCAACAAAAAGAGTGTTTCAAAACTGCTCAATCATAAGATAGGTTCAACCCTCTGAGATAAATGCACACACCACAAAGGATCTTCTCAGAATGTTTCTGTGTAGTTTTTATTTGAAGATAGTTCCTTTTCCACCATAGGCCGCAAAGCGCTCCAAATATCCACTTGCAGGTACTGCAAAAAGAGAGATTCAAAACTGCTCAATCAAAGGATAGGTTCAACTCTGTGAGTTGAATGCACACATTCCAAAGAAGTTTCTCAGAATGCTTCTGTGTAGTTTTTATGTGAAGATATTTGCTTTTCCAAAGTAGGCCTCAAAGCGCTCCAAATCTCCACATGCAGATTCTGCAAAAAGAGAGATTCAAAACTGCACAATCAGAAGATAGTTTCAACACTGTGAGGAGAATACATGCATCCCAAAGAAGTTTCTCTGAATGCTTCTATGTCATTTTTATGTGAAGATGTATCCTTATCCACCTTAGGCCACTAAGGGCTCCAAATATCCACATGCAGATTATGCAAAAAGAGAGATTCAAAACTGCTCAATCAAAAGACAGGTTCAATTCTGTGAGTTGAAGGCACACAACCCAAAGTAGTTTCTCAGACAGCTTCTGTGTAGTTTTTAGTTGAAGATATTTCCTCTTCCACAGTAGGCCTCCAAGGGCTCCAAATATCCACCTGCAGATTCTGCAAAAACATAGATTCAAAACTGCTCAATGAGAAGATAAGTTCACCTCTGTGAGTTGAATGCACACCTCACAAAGAAGTTTCTCAGAATGCTTCTGTGTAGTTTTTCTGTGAACCTATTCGATTTTCCACAGTAGGCCTCTCAGTGCTCCAAATATCCACTTGCACATTCGACAAATGGATTCAAAACTGCTCAATCAAAGAAAGATTCAACACGGTGACATGAATGCACACATCACTAAAAAGTTTCTCAGAATGTTTCTGTGTAGTTTTTATGTGGAGATGTATCCTTTTCCACCACAGGCCACAAATGGCTCCAAATATCCACTTGCAGATCCTGCAAAAAGTGAGATTCAAAACTGCTCAATCAAAAGATACGTTCAACTCTGTGAGTTGAATGCACACAATGCAAAGAAGTTTCTCAGAATGCTTCTGTGTAGTTTTTAGTTGAAGATATTTGCTCTTCCACAATAGGCCATGAAGGGCTCCAACAATCCACCTGCAGATTCTGCAAAAAGATAAATTCAAAACTGCTCAATGAGAAGATAAGTTTAACTCTGTGAGTTGAATGCACAGCTCACAAAGAAGTTTCACAGAATGCTTCTGTGTAGTTTTTCTGTGAACATATTCAATTTATCACAGTAGGCCTCTCAGCGCTCCAAATATCCACTTGCACATTCTACAAAAAGAGAGATCGAAATCTGCTCAATCAAAAGAAAGGTTCAACTCTGTGAGATGAATGCACACATCGCTAAGAAGTTTCTCAGAATGTTTCTGTGTAGTTTTTATGTGAAGATATTTCCTTTTCCGTCATAGGCCACAGAGGGCTCCTAATGTCCACTTGCAGATTCTACAAAAGAGAGATTCAAAACTGCTCAATGAGAATATAAGTTCAACTCTCTGTGTTGAATGCACACCTCACAAAGAAGGTTCTCAGAATGATTCTGTGAAGTTTTAGATGAAGATATTTCATTTTCCAAAATAGGCCTCAAAACTCTCCAAATATCCACTTGCAGATTCTACAAAATGAGAGATTCTAAACTGCTCAATCAAAAGTTAGGTTCAAGTCTGTGAGTTGAATGCACACATCACAAGTTTCTCAGAATGCTTCTGAATAGTTTCTATTTGAAGATACTTCCTTTTCCACAATAGGCCACAATGGGTTCCAAATAGCCAACTGGAGATTCTACAAGAAGAGTGACACAAAACCGCTCAATCAAAAGAAAGTTTCAACTCTGTGACATGAATGCACAAATCACAAAACAGTTTCTCAGAATGCTTCTGTGTAGTTTTTATCTGAAGATATTTGCTTTTCCACGGTAGGCCTCAAAGCGCTCGAAATATCCACTTGCGGATTCAACAAAAAGAGTGTTTCAAAACTGCTCAATCATAAGATAGGTTCAAACCTCTGAGATGAATGCACACATCACAACGACGTTTCTCAGAATGTGTCTGTGTAGTTTTTATTCGAAGATATTTCCTTTTCCACAGTAGGCCTCAAAGGCCTCGACTTATCCACTGGCAGATTCTACAAAAAGAGTGTGTCAAAATTGCTCAATCCAAAGATAGGTTCAACTCTGTGAGATGAATGCACAAATCATAAAGAAGTTTCTCAGAATGTTTCTGTGTAGTTTTTATTGGAAGATATTTCCTTTTCCAGCATAAGGTGAAAATGGCTCCAAATATCCACTTGCAGATTCTACAAAAAGAGAGATTCTAAACTGCTCAATGAAAAGATAGGTTCAACTCTGTGAGTCGAATGTACACATCCCAAAGAAGTTTCTCAGAATTCTTCTGTGTAGTTTTTAGTTGAAGATATTTGCTCTTCCACAGTAGGTATCAAAGGGCTCCAAATATCCACCTGCAGATGTCAAAAGAAAGATAGATTCAAAACTGCTCAATGAGAAGATAAGTTAAACACTGTGAGTTTAATGCACACCTCACAAAGAAGTTTCTCAGAATGCTTCTGTGTAGTTTTCATGTGAAGATATTTGCTTTTACGCAAGAGGCCTCAAAGGGCTCCACACATCCACTTGCAGATTCTTCAAAAAGAAAGATTCAAAACTGATCAATCAAAAGATAGGTTCAACTCTGTGAGTTGAATGCACACATCCCAAAGAAGTTTCTCAGAATTCTTCTGTGTAGCTTTTAGTTGAAGATAGTTGCTCTTCCACAGTAGGTCTCAAAGGGCTCCAAATATCCACCTGCAGATTCTAAAAAAAGATAGATTCAAAACTGCTCAATGTGAAGATAAGTTAAACTCTGTGAGTTGAATGCACACCTCACAAAGAAGTTTCTCAGAATGCTTCTGTGTAGTTTTTATGTGAAGATATTTCCTTTTCCACAAGAGGCCTCAAAGGGCTCTACACATCCACTTGCAGATTCTGCAAAAAGAAAGATTCAAAACTGATCAATCAAAAGATAGGTTCAACTCTGTGAGTTGAATGCACACATCAAGAAGAAGTTTCTCAGAAAGTTTCTGTGCAGTTTTGAAGCGAACATATTTGATTTTCCACAGAAGGCCTCACAGTGCTCCAAATATCCACTTGCAGATGCTACAAAAAGAGAGATTCAAAACTGCTTAATCAAAAGATGGGATCAACTATGTGAGTTGAATGAACACATCATGAAGAAGTTTCCCAGAATGCTTCTGACTAGTTTTTATGTGAAGATATTTCATTTTCCACAATAGGCCTCTAAGGGCTCCAATTATTCACTTGCAGATTGCACAAAAAGAGTGTTCCAAAACTGCTCAATCAAAACAAAAGTTCACCTCTATGAGATGAATGCACTAATCACAAAGGCCTTTCTCAGAATGCTTCTTTCTAGTTATTATGTGAGGATATTTCCTTTCCCACAATAGGCCTCAAAGGGCTCCAAATATCCACCTGCAGGTTCTACAAAAAGAGTGTTTCAAAACTGATCAGTCAACAGAAAGGTTCAACTCTGTGAGATGAATGCACACATCACAAAAAGTTTCTCAGAATTCTTCTGTGTAGTTATTATCTGAATATATTTGCTTTTCCACGGTAGGCCTCAAAGCACTCGAAATACCCACTTGCAAATTCTACAAAAAGTGTGTTTCAAAACTGCTCCATCACAAGATAGGTTCAACACGCTGAGCTGAATGCACGCATCACAAAGAAGTTTCTTAGAATACTTCTGTGTAGTTTTTATGTGAACACATTTTATTTTCCACAGTAGGCCTCACAGCACTCCAAATATCCAATTGCAGATACTACAAAAAGTGAGATTCAAAACTGCTCAATGAAAAGATAAGTTCAAGTCTGCGAGTTGAATGCACACATCATGAAGAAGTTTCTGAGATTGTTTCTGTGTAGTTTTTATTTGAAGATATTTCCTTTTCCACCATAGGGTGCAAAGGGCTCCAAATATCCATTTGCAGATTCCACAAAAAGAGAGATTCTAAACTGCTCAATCAAAAGATAGGTGCAACTCTGTGAGTTGAAAGCACATATCCCAAAGAAGTTTCTCAGAATTCTTCTGTGTAGTTTTTAGTTGAAGATATTTGCTCTTCCACAGTAGGTCCCAAAGGGCTACAAATATCCACCTGCAGATTCTGAAAAAAGGTAGATTCAAAACTGCTCATTGAGAAGATAAGTTCAACTCTGTGAATTGAATGCACACCTCACAAAGAAGTTTCTCAGAATGCATCTGTGTAGTTTTTATGTGAAGATATTTCCTTTTCCACAATAGGCCTCAAACGGCTCCAAACATCCACTTGCAGATTCTGCAAAAAGATTCAAAACTGCTCAAAAAAAAAAAAAATAAGTTCAACTCTGTGAGTTGAATGCACACATCACAAAGAAGTTTCTCAGAATGCTTCTGTGTAGTTTTGAAGTGAATATATTTGATTTTCCATAGTAGGCCTCACTGTGCTCCAAATATCCACTTGCAGATTGCACAAAAAGAGAGATTCAAAACTGCTCAATCAAAAGATAAGTTTAACTCTGTGAGTTGAATGCACACATCACGAAGAAGTTTCTCAGAATGCTTCTGACTAGTTTTTAAGTGAAGATATTTCCTTTTCCAAAATAGGCCTAAAAGGGCTCCAAATAACCACTTGCAGATTCAACAGAAAGAGTGTTTCAAAACTGATCAGTCAAAAGAAAAGTTCAACTCTGTGTGATGAATACACACTTCACAGGGAAGTTTCTCTGAATGCTTCTGTGTAGTTTTTCTGTGAAGATATTTCCTTTTTCACAATAGGCCTCAAAGGGCTCCAAATATCCACTTACAGATTCAACAAAAAGAGTGTTTGAAAACAGCTCAATCAAAAAGAAAGATTCAACTCTGTGGGATGAATGCACACAGCACAAAGAAGTTTGGCAGAATGCTTCTGTGTAGTTTCTATGTGAAGATGTTTGCTTTTCCACGGTAGGCCTCAAAGAGCTCAAAATATCCACTTGCAGATTCTACAAAAAGAGTGTTTCAAAACTGCTCAATCATAAGATAGGTTCAACCCTGTGAGGTGAATGCACACATCCAAAGAAGTTTCTCTGAATACTTCTGTGTAGTTTTTATGTGAATATATTTCCTTTTCCACAATAGACTTCAAAGGGCTCCAAAAATCCACTTGCAGATTCTGCAAAAAGAAAGATTCAAAACTGCTCAATCAAAAGATAGGTTCAACTCTGTGAGTTGAATGCACACATCACAAAGAAGTTTCTCGGAATTCTTCTGTGTAGTTTTGAAGTGGACATATTTGATTTTCCACAGTAGGCCTCACTGCTCCCAAACATACATTTGCAGATTCTACAAAAAGAGAGATTCAAAACTGCTCAATCAAAAGATAGGCTCAACTCTGTGAGTTGAATGCACACATCATGAAGAAGTTTCTAAGAATGCTTCTGACTGGTTTTTATGTGAAGATTTTCCTTTGCCATTATTAGCCTCAAAGGGCTCCAATTATCCACTTGCAGGTTCTAAAAAAGAAGTGTGCCAAAACTGCTCAATCAAATGAAAGGTTCAACTTTGTGAGATGAATGCACACATCACAAAGACGTTTCTCAGAATGCTTCTTTGTAGTTCTTATGTGAGGGTATTTCCTTTCCCAAGATAGGCCTCAAAGGGCTCCAAATATCCACTTGCAGTTTCTACAAAAACAGTGTTTCAAAACTGATCAGTCAAAAGAAAGGTTCAACTCTGTGAGATGAATGCACACATCACAAAAATTTCTCAGAATGCTTCTGTTTAATTTTTATGCGAGGATATTATTTTTCAACAATAGGCCTCAAAGGACCCTAAATATCCACCTTCAGATTCCACAAAAAAAGTGTTTGAAAACTGCTCAATTTAAAGAAAGGTTCAACTCTGTGAGTTGAATGCATGCATCACAAAGAAGTTTCTCAGAATGCTTCTGTGTAGTTTTTAAATGAACATATTTGATTTTCCACAGTAGGCCTCACAGTGCTCCAAATATCCAATTGCAGATTTTACAAAAGAGAGTTTCAAAGGTGCTCAATCAAAAGATAGGTTCAAGTCTGTGAGTTGAATGCACCCATCATGAAGAAGTTTCTGAGATTGTTTCTATGCAGTTTTTATTTGAAGATATTTCCTTTTCCACCATAGAGTGCAAAGGGCTCCAAATATCCATTTGCAGATTCCACAAAAAGAGAGATTCTAAGGTGCTCAATCAAAAGATAAGTTCAAGTCTGTGAGTTGAATGCACCCATCATGAAGAAGTTTCTGAGACTGTTTCTATGCAGTTTTTATTTGAAGATATTTCCTTTTCCACCATAGAGTGCAAAGGGCTCCAAATATCCATTTGCAGATTACACAAAAAGAGAGATTCTAAGGTACTCAATCAAAAGACAGGTTCAACTCTGTGAGTTGAATGCACACATCACAAAGAAGTTTCACAGAATGTTTCTGAGTAATTTTTATGCAAAGATATTTCCTTTTCCACAATAGGCCTCAAAGGGATCCAAATATCCAACTGCAGATTCTACAAAAAGAGTGTTTGAAAACTGCTCAATGAAAAGAAAGTTCAACTCTGTGAGATGAATGCACACATCCCAAAGAACTTTCTCAGAATTCTTCTGTGTCGTTTTTATCTGAAGATATTTGCTTTTCCACAGTAGGCCTCAAAGCGCTCAAAATATCCACTTGCGGATTCAACAAAAAGAGTTTTTCCAATCTGCTCAATTATAAGATAGTTTCACCTCTCTGAGCTAGGTGCATGCATCACAAAGAAGTGTCTCAGAATTCTTCTGTGTAGTTTTTATGTGAACATGTTTGATTTTCCACAGTAGGCCTCACAGTGCTCCAAATATCCAATTGCAGATTCTACAAAAAGAGAGAATCAAAACTGCTCAATGAAAAGATAAGTTCAAGTCTGTGAGTTGAATGCACACATCATGAAGACGTTTCTGAGATTGCTTCTGTGTAGTTTTTACTTGAAGATATTTCCTTTTCCACCATAGGGTGCAAAGGGCTCCAAATATCCATTTGCAGATTCCACAAAAAGAGAGATTCTAAACTGCTCAATCAAAAGATAGGTTCAACTCTGTGAGTTGAATGCACACATCCCAAATAAGTTTCTTAGAATTCTTCTGTGTAGTTTTTAGTTGAAGATATTTGCTCTTCCACAGTAGGCCTCAAAGGGCTCCAATGTCCACCTGCAGATTCTGCAAAAACATAGATTCAAAACTGCTCAATGAGAAGATAAGTTCACCTCTGTGAGTTGAATGCACACCTCACAAAGAAGTTTCTCAGAATTCTTCTGTGTAGTTTTTATGTGAAGACATTTCCTTTTCCACAATAGGCCACAAAGGTCTCCAAACATCCAATTGCAGCTTCTGCAAAAAGAAAGATTCAAAAGTGCTCAATCAAAAGACAGGTTCAACTGTTTGAGTTGAATGCACACATCAAAAAGAAGTTTCTCAGAATGCTTCTGTGTAGTTTTGAAGTGAACATATTTCATTTTCCTCAGAAAGCCTCACTATGCTCCAAATATCCATTTGTAGTTTCCACAAAAAGAGAGATTCAAAACTGCTCAATCAAAAGATAGGTTCAACTCTGTGAGCTGAATGCACACATCATGAAGAAGTTTCTCAGAATGATTCTGACTAGTTTTTATGTGAAGATATTCCCTTTTCCACAATAGGCCTTAAAAGGCTCCAAATATCCACTTGCAGATTCAACAAAAAGAGGGTTTCAAAACTGCTCAATCAAAAGATCGGTTACAATCGGTGAGTTGAATGCACACATCCCAAAGAAGTTTCTCAGAATGCTTCTGTGTATTTTTTATGTGAAGGTATTTGCTCTTCCACAGTAGGCCTCAAAGAGCTCTGAAAATCCACCTGCAGATTCTGCAAAAAGAGAGATTCCAAACTGCTCAATGAGAAGAAAGTTCAACTCTGTGAGTTGATTGTACACCTCACAAAGAAGTTTCTCTGAATGCTTCTTGGTAGTTTTCATGTGAAGATATTTCCTTTTCCACAATAGGCATCAAAGCTCTCCAAACATCCATTTGCAGATTCTGCAAAAAGAGAGATTCAAATCTGCTCAATCAATAGATGGGTTCAACTCTGTGGATTGAATGCACACATCACAAAAAAGTTTCTCAGAATGCTTCTGTGTAGTTTTTATGTAAACATATTTCATTTTCCACAGTAGTTCTCACAGCACTCCAAATATCCAATTGCAGATTCCACAAAAAGAGAGATTCAAAACTGCTCAATCAAAACACAGGTTCAACTCTGTGAGTTGAATGCACATGTCATGAAGAAGTTTCTGAGATTGCTTCTGTGTAGTTTGTATTTGAAGATATTTCCCTTTCCACCATAGGGTGCAAAGGGCACCAAATATCCATTTGCAGATTCTACAAAAACAGAGATTCCAAACTGCTCAATGAAAAGATAGGTTCAACTCTGTGAGTGGAATGCACACATCACAAATTAGTTTCTCAGAATGCTTCTGTGTAGTTTTTATCTGAAGATATTTGCTTTTCCACGGTAGGCCTCAAAGCGCTCCAAACACCAACTTGCAGATTCTGCAAAAAGAGAGATTCAAAACTGCTCAATCAAAAGATAGGTACAATTCTGTGGGTTGAATGCACACATCACAAAGAAGTTTCTCAGAATGTTTCTGCATAGTTTTTATGTGAAGATATTTCCTTTTCCACCATAGGGCACAAAGGGCTCCAAATATCCACTTGAAGATTCTACAAAAAGAGAGATTCATAACATTTCAATGAGAAGATAAGTTCAACTCTGTGAGTTTAATGCACACATCAAGAAGAAATTTCTGACAATGCTTCTGTGTAGTTTTTATTTGAAGACATTTCCTTTTCCACCATGGGGTTCAAAGGGCTCCAAATCTCCACTTGCAGATTCTACAAAAAGAGTGTTTCAAAACTGCTCAATCAAAAGGAAGGTTCAACTCTGTGAAGTGAATGCACACATCACAAAGAAGTTTCTCAGAATTCTTCTGAGTTGTTTTATGTGAAGTTATTTTCTTTTCCACAACAGGCCTCAAAGGGCTCCAATTATCCACCTGCAGATTCTACAAAAAGAGTTTTTCAAAACTGCTCAGTCAAAAGAAGGGTTCAACTCTGTGAGATGAATGCACACATCACAAGGAGTTTCTCTGAATGCTTCTGTGTAGTTTTTATGTGAAGATATTTCCTTTTCCACAATAGGCCTCAAAGTGCTCCAAATATCCACATGCAGACTGTACAAAAAGAGTGTTTCAAAACTGCTCAATCAAAAGAAAGTTTTAGCTCCATGAGATGAATGCACACATCACAAAGACGTTTCTCAGAATACTTCTGTGTAGTTTTTATCTGAAGATATTTGCTTTTCCACGGTAGGCCTCAAAGTGCTCCAATTATGCACTTCCAGATTCTACAAAAAGAGTGTTTCAAAACTGCTCAATCATAAGATAGGTTCAACTCTCTGAGTTGAATGCAAACATCCCAAAGAAGTTTCTCAGAATGTTTCTGTGTAGTTTTTATTTGAAGATATTTTCTTTTCCACTATGGGCTGCAAAGGTCTCCAAATATACACTTGCAGATTCTGCAAAAAGAGAGATTCACAATGGCACAATCAAAAGGTAGGTTCAAATCTGTGAGTTGAATGCACACATCCCAAAGTAGTTTCTCATAATTCTTCTGTGTAGTTTTTATGGGAAGATATGTGCTTTTCCACAGCAGGCCTCAAAAAGCTCCAAATATCCACCTGCAGTTTCTGCAAAAAGAGAGAATTGAAACTGCTCAATCAAAAGATAGTTTCAACTCTGTGAGTTGAATGCCTACATCACTCAGAAGTTTCTCTGAATGCTTCTGTGAAGTTTTTATTTGAAGATATTTCTTTTTCCACTATTGGGCACAAAGGGCGCCAAATATCCACTTGCAGATTCTACAAAAAGAGAGATTCAAAACTGCTCAATATGAGGATAAGTTTAACTCTGTTATTTGAATGTAAATCTCACAAAGAAGTTTCTCCTAATGCTTCTGTGTAGTTTTCATGTGGAGATATTTCCTTTTCCACAGTAGGCCCCAAAGCTCTCCAAATATCCACTTGCAGATTCTACAAAAAGAGAGATTGAAAACTGCTCAATCAAAAGATAGGTTCAACTCTGTAAGGTGAACGCACGCATCATGAAGAAGTTTCTGAGAATGCTTCTGTTTAGTTTTTATTTGAAGATATTTCCTTCTCCACCATAGGGTGAAAAGGGCTCCAAATATCCACTTGTAGATTCTACAAAAAGAGAGACTCTAAACTGCTCAATCAAAAAATATGTTCAACTCTGTGAGTTCAATACACACATTACAAAGATGTTTCTCAGAATGCTTCTGTGTAGTTTTTATGTGAACATATTTGATTTTCCACAGTAGGCCTCACAGCACTCCAAGTATCCACTTGCAGATTCTGCAAAAAGAGATTCAAAACTGCTCAATCAAAAGATAGGATCAACTCTGTTTTGAATGCACACATCATGAAGAAGTTTCTGAGAATGCTTCTCCATAGTTTTTATATGAAGATATTTCCTTTTCCACTCTAGGGCACAAAGGCTCCAAATATCCACTTGCAAATTCTACAAAAGGAGAGATTCTAACCTGCTCAATGAAAAGGTAGGTTCAATTCTGTGAGTTGAATGCACACATCACAAAGAAGTTTCTCAGAATTGTTCTGAGTAGTTTTCATGTGAAGATATTTCCTTTTCCACAATAGGCCTCAAAGGGCTCCAATTATCCACTTGCAGATTCTATAAAAAGAATGTTTCAAAACTGCTAAATCAAAAGAAAGGTTCAACTCTGACAGATGAATGCACACATGAGTATGAAGTTTCTCAGAATTCTTCTGGGTAGTTTTTATCTGAAGATATTTGCTTTTCCACGGTAGGCCTCAAAGCACTCTAAATATCCACTTGCAGATTCTGCAAAGGAGAGTTTCAAAACTGCTCAATGATAAGATAGGTTCAACCCTGTGAGATAAATGCACACATCACAAAGAAGTTTCTCAGAATGCTTCTGCATAGTTTTTATTTGAAGATATTTCCTTTTCCACCATAGGCCACAAAGGGCTCCAAATATCCACTTACAGATTCTGCAAAAACAGAGATTCTCAACTGCTCAATCAAAAGATAGGTTCAACTCTGTGAGTTGAATGCACACATCAAGAAGAAGTTTCTGAGAATGACTCTGTGTAGTTTCTATTGGAAGATATTTCCTTTTCCACCATAGGGAGCAAAGGGCTCTAAATATCCACTTGCACATTCTACAAAAAGGGAGATTCTAAACTGCTCAGTCAAAATATAGGTTCAACTCTGTGAGTTGAATGCACACATCACAGAGAAGTTTCTCAGAATGCTTCTGAGAAGTTTTTAGGTGTAGATGTGTCCTTTTCCACAATAGGTCTCAAAGGACTCCAATTATCCACTTGGAGATTCTACAAAAAGTGTTTTAAAACTGCTCAATCAAAAGAAAGGTTCAACTCCGTGAGATGAATGCACACATCTCAAAGAGGTTTCTCAGAATGCTTCTATGTAGTTTTTATGTGAAGATATTTCCTTTTCCACAATAGGCCTCAAGGGGCTCCAAATATCCACTTGCAGATTCTATAAAAAGAATGTTTCAAAACTGCTAAATCAAAAGAAAGGTTCAACTCTGACAGATGAATGCACACATCACAAAGAGGTTTCTCAGAATGCTTCTGTGTAGTTTTTATCTGAAGATATTTTATTTTCCACTATAGGCCTCAAAGCGCTCCATATATCCATTTGCAGATTCTACAAAGAGTGTTTCAAAACTGCTCAATCATAAGACAGGTTCAGCCCTGTGGGATGAATGCACACATCACAAAGTAGTTTCTCAGAATATTTGTGTGTAGTTTCAAAACTCCCCTATCAAAAGAAAGGTTCAACTCTGTGAGTTGAATGCACACATCACAAAGAAGTTCCTCAGAATGCTTCTGAGTAGTTTTATGTGAAGATATTTCCTTTTCCACAAGAGGTCTCAAAGGGCTCCAAGTATCCACTTCCAGATTCTACAAAAAGAGAGCTTCAAAACTGCTTAATGAGAAGATTAGTTCAACTCTGTGAGTTGAATGCACACCTCACAAAGTAGTTTATCAGAATGCTTCTGTGTAGTTTTTATGTGAAGATATTCCTTTTCCACAATAGGCCTCAATGCTCTCCAAACATCCACTTGCCGATACTGCAAAAGAGAGATACAAATATGCTCAATCAAAAGATAGGTTCAACACTGTGAGCTGAATGCATGCATCACAAAGAAAGAAGTTGCTCAGAATTTTTCTGTGTAGTTTTTTGTTAACATATTTGATTTTCCACAGTAGGCCTCACAGCACTCCAAATGTTCACTTGAAGATTCTACAAAAAGAGAGACTCAAAACTGCTCAATCAAAAGATAGGTTCAAATCTGTGAGTTGAATGCACACATCCCAAAGAAGTTTCTGAGAATGCTTCTGTCTAGTTTTTATATGAAGATATTTCCTTTACCACAATAGGCCTCAAAGGGATCCAAATATCCACTTGCAGATTTTACAAAAAGAGTGTTTCAGAACTGTTCAACCAAAAGAAAGGTTCAACTCTGTGAGGTGAATGCACCCATCACAAAGATGTTTATCAGAACGCTTCTGTTTAGTTTTCATCTGAAGATATTTACTTTTCCGCAGTAGGCTTCAAAGAGCTCCAAATATCCACTTGCAGATTCCACGGAATTAGTGTTTCAAATCTGCTCAGTTATATGATATGTTCAAACCTGTGAGATGAATGCACACATCACAAAGAAGTTTCTCAGAAAGTTTCTGTGTAGTTTTTATTTAAAGATATTTTCTTTTCCACCATGAAGCATGAAGGGCTCCAGATATCCACTTGCAGATTCTGCAGAGAGACTCAAAACTGCTCAATAAAAAGAGAGGTTCAACTTTGTGAGTTAAATGCACACTTCCCAAAGAAGTTTCTCAGAATGCTTCTGTGTACTTTTTATGTGAAGATATTTGCTTTTCCACAGTAGGCCTCAAAGGGCTCCAAATATCCACCTGCAGATTATGGAAAAAGAGAGATTCAAAACTGCTCAGTCAAAAGATAAGTTCAACTCTGTGAGCTGTATGCATAAATCCCAAAGAAGTCTCTCTTAATGCTTCTGTGTAGTTTTTATTTGAAGATATTCCCTTTTCCACCATTGGGTGCAAAGGGCTCCAAATATCCACTTGCAGACTCTACAAAACGAGAGATTCAAAACTGCTCAATGAGAAGATAAGTTCAACTCTGTGAGATGAATGCATGCATCACAAAGAAGTTTCTCAGAATGCTTCTGTGTAGTTTTTATGTGAAGATATTTCCTTTTCTATAATAGACCTCAAAGAGCTCCAAATATCCACTTGCAGATTCTACAAAAAGGGTGTTTCAAAACTGCTCATTCAAAAGTAAGATTCAACCCTGAGAGATGAATGCACACATCACAAAGAAGTTGCTCACAATGTTTCTCTGTAGTTTTTATTTTAAGATATTTCCTTTTCCACCATAGGCCACAAAGGGCTCCAAATATCCTCTTGCAAATTCTGCAAAAACGGAGATCCAAAACTGCTCAATCAAAAGATAGATTCAACTCTGTGAGTTGAATGCATACATCACAAAGATGTTTCTCAGAATGCTTCTGTGTAGTTTTTATGTGAAGATATTAGGTTTTCTACAGTAGGCCTCAAAGGGCTCCTAATATCCACCTGCTGATTCTGCAAAAAAAAGAGATTCAAAAGTGCTCAATCAAAAGATAGGTTCAACTCTGTGAGTTGAAAGCATACATCACTAAGAAGTTTCTCTGAATGCTTCTGTGTAGTTTTTATTTGAAGATATTTCCTTTTCAACCCTAGGGTGGAAAGGGCTCCAAATATCCACTTGCAGATTCCACAAAAAGAGAGACTCAAACCTGCTCAATGAGAAGATAATTTCAACTCTGTGAGTTTAATGTACACCTCACAAAGGAGTTTCTCAGAATGCTTCTGGGTAGTTTTTATTTGAAGATATATCTTTTTCAACCCTAGGGTGGAAAGGGCTCCAAATATCCACTTGCAGATTCTACAAAAAGAGAGATTCAAACCTGCTCAAGCAAAACATAGGTTCAAACCTCTGAGTTGAATGCACATAACATGAAGAAGTTTCTGAGAATGCTTCTGTCTAGTTTTTATGTGAAGATATTTCCTTTTACACAATAGGCCTCAAAGCTCTCCAAACATCCACTTGCAGATTCTGCAAAAAGAGAGATTCAAAACTGCTCAATCAAAACATAGGTTCAACTCTGTGAGATGAATGCACACATCACAAAGTAGTTTCACAGAATGTTTCCGTCTAATTTTTATGTGAGGCTATTTCCTTTTCCACCTTAGGGCCCAAAGAGCCCCAAATATCCACTTGCAGATTCTACAAAAAGAGTGTTTCAAAACTGCTCTATCAAAAGAAAGGTTCAACTCTGTGTGTTGAATGCTCTCATCTCAAAGAAGTTTCTGATAATGCTTCTGTCTAGTTTTTATGTGAAGATATTTCATTTTCTGCCACAGGCCCCAAAGCACTCAAATATACACTTGCAGATTCTAGAAAAAGAGAGTTTCAAAACTGCTCTATCAATAGAAAGGTTCAACCCTGTGTGTTGAATGCACACATCACAAAGTAGTTCTGGGAATGCTTCTGTCTAGTTTTTAAGTGAAGATATTTCCTTTTCCACCAAAGGTCACAGAGCACTACAAAGATCCACTTGCAGATTCTACAAAAAGAGTGTTTCAAAACTGCTCTGTCAATAGCAACATTCAGCTTTGTTAGTAGAAAGCACTCATCACAAAGAAGTTTCTGAGAATGCTTCTGTCTAGTTCCTATCTAAAGATATTTCCTTTTACAACATAGGCCCCAAAGCGCTCAAAATATCCACTTGCAGATATTACAAAAAGAGTGTTTCAAAACTGCTCTATCAAAGGAAAGGTTCAACTCTGTGAGTTGAATGCACACATCACAAAGAAGTTTCCGAGAATGCTTCTGTATAGTTTTTATGTGAAGATATTTCCTTTTACACCATAGGCCTCAAAGCGCTCCAAATATTCACTTGCAGATTCTACAAATAGTGTTTCAAAACTGCTCTATTAAAAGAAAGGTTCAACTCAGGGAACTGAATGCACATATTACAAAGAAGTTTCTGAGAATGCTTCTGTCTAGTTTTTATATGAAGATATTTCGTTTTAGACCATTGGCATCAAAGTGTTTCAAATATCCTCTTGCAGATTCTAGAAAAAGAGTTTTTCAAAACTGCTCTTACAAAAGACTGGTTCAACAGTCTGAGTTGAATTCACACGTCACAAAGAAGTTTCTGAGAATGCTTCTGTCTAGTTTTTATGTGAAAGCATTTCCTTTTCCACCATAGACCTCAAAATGCTCCAAATATCCTCTTGCAGATACTACAAAAAGAGTGTTTCAAAACCGCTGTATTGAAAGAAAGGTTCAATTATGTCAGTTGAATTCACTCATCACAAGGAAGCTTCTGAGGATGCTTCTGCCTAGTTCTTATGTGAAAATATTTCCCTTTCCACAATAGGCCTCAAAGTGCTCCAAATATCCACTTGCAGATTCTTCAAAAAGAGGGTTTCAAAACTGCTCTAACAAAAGAAAGGTTCAACTCTGTGAGCTGAATGCACTCATCACAAATAAGTGTTTGAGACTTCTTCTGTCTAGTTTTTACATGAAGATATTTCCTTTTCCACCATAGACCTCAAAGCGCCCCAAATATCCACTTGCAGATGCCAGAAAAAGACTTTTTCAAAACTGCTCTATCAATAGAAAGGTTCAACTCTGTGAGTTGAATGCACACATCACAAAGAAGTTTCAGGGAATGCTTCTTTCTAGTTATTATGTGAAGATATTTCCATTTCCACCATAGGCCTCAAAGTGCCCCAAGTATCCACTTGCAGATTCTACAAAAAGAGTGTTTCAAAACTGCTCTATCAAATGAAAAGTTCAACCCTGCGAGTTGAATGCATCATGAAGAAGTTTCTGACGAAGTTTCTGTCTAGTTTTTATGTGAAGATATTTCCTTTTCCACGAAAGGCCTCTAAGCACTCCAAATATCCACTTACAGATTCTAGAAAAAGACTGTTTTAAAACTGCTCTATTAAAAGAAAGGTTGAACTCTGTGAGTTGAATGCACACATCACAAAGAAGTTTCTGAGAATGCTTTTGTCTTCTTTTTAAAGGGCTCCAAATATCCACCTGTGGATTCTGCATAAAGAGAGATTCAAAACTGCTCAATCAAAAGGTAGGTTCACCTCTGTGAGTTGAACGTACACTTCACAAAGAAGTTTCTCAGAATGCTTCTGTGTAGTTTTTATGTGAAGATATTTCCTTTTCCACTGTAGGCCTCAAAGCCCTCCAAACATCCAGCAGCAGATTCTGCAAAAAGAGAGATTTAAAACTGCTCAATCAAAAGATAGGTGCAACTCTGCGAGTTGAATGCACACATCACAAAGAAGTTTCTCAGTATGCTTTGGCCTAGTACTTTTGTGAAGATATATCCTTTTCCACCATAGGCCTCAACGGGCTCCAAATATCCACTTGAAGGTTCTACAAAAAAAGAGTGTTTCAAAACTGCTCTATCAAAAGAAAGGTTCAGCACTGTGAGTTGAATGCACTCATCATAAAGAAGTTTCTGAGAATGTTACTGTAAAATTTTTATGTGACGATATCTGCTTTTGCACCATAGGCCAAAAGTGTCCAAATATCCACTTGCAGATTCTTCAAAAAGAGTGTTTCAAAACTGCCCAATCAAAGGAAAGTTTCAACTCTGTCAGTTGAATGCACACAACACAAAAAAGTTTCTGAGAAAGCTTCAGTTTAGTTTTTATGTGAGGATATTTCCCTTTCCACCATAGGCCTCAAAGTGCCCCAAATATCCACCTGCAGATTCTACAAAAAGAGTGTTTCAAAACTGCTCTATCAAAAGAAAGGTTCAACTGTGTGTATTGAATGCACTCATCACAAAGAAGTTTCTGAGAATGCTTCTCTCTAGTTTATATGTGAAGATATTTCCTTTTCCACCACAATCCCCAAAGAGCTCCAAATATCCACTTGCAGATTCTACAAAAGGAGTGTTTCAAAACTGCTCAATAAACGGAAAGGTATAACTCTGTGAGTTGAATACACACAACACAAAAAGTTTCTGATAATTCTTCTGTCTATTTTTTATGTGAGGATATTTTCTTTTCCAACATAGGCCTCAAAGTGCTCCATTTATCCACTTTCAGATTCTAGAAAAAGACTGTTTCAAAACTGCTCTATCTAAAGGAAGTTTCAGCTCTCTGAGTTCAATGCAGACATCACAAAGAAGTTTCTGAGAATTCTTCTGTCTAGTTTTTATGTGAAGATATTTCCTTTTCCACCATAGACCTCAATACTCAGAGAGTTGAAACTTCCTTTTGATAGAGCCGTTTTGACACACTTTTTTTGTAGAATCTGCTAGTGGATATTTGGAGTGATTTGAGGCCTTCAATGGAAACGGAAATATCTTCACATAAAAACTAGACAGAAGCATTATCAGAAACTTTTGTGTGATGTGCGCATTCAGCTCACAGGGTTGAAATTTTCTTTTGATAGAGCAGTTTTGGAATACTCTTTTGGTAGAATCTTCAAGTGGACATTTGGAGTGCTTTGAGGCCTATGGTGGAAAAAAAATCTTCACATAAAAGCTAGACAGAAGCATTCTCAGAAATTTCTTTGTGATGTGTGCATTAAAATCACAGAGTTGAACATTCCTTTTGATAGAGCAGGACTGAAACACTCTTTTTGTAGAATCTGCAAGTGGACATTCAAAGCGCTTTGAGGCCAATGGTGAAAAAGGAAATATCTTCACAAAAAACTAAACACAAGCATTGTCAGAAACTTCTTTGTGATGTTTGCTTTCAACTCACAGAGTTGAACATTCCCTTTTATAGAGCAGTTTTGAAACACTCTCTTTGTAGATTTTCCAAGATGATATTTGGACCGCTTAGATGAAATTGTTAGAAACGAGAATATCTTCACATAAAAACTAGACAGAATCATTGTCAGAAACATCTTTGTGATGTTTGCATTCAATTCACAGAGCTGAACATTCCTTTTGATAGAGCAGTTATGAAACACTCTTTTTGTAGGATCTGTAAGTTGATATTTGGACCGCTGAGAGGCCTATGGTGGAAACGGGAAAATCTTCACATTAATACTAGACAGAAGTGTTCTCAGAACCTTCCTTGTGATGTGTGCATTCAACTCACACAGTTGAACCTTTCTTTTGATAGAACTGTTTTGAAAAATTCTTTTTGTAGAATCTGCAAGTGGACATTTGGAGTGCTTTGAGGTCTACACTGAAAAAGGAAATAACTTCACATAAAAACTAGACAGAAGCATTTTCAGAAACTTCTTAGTGATGTTTGCTTTCAACTCACAGAGTTGAACATTTCTTTTCATAGAGCAGTTTTGCAACACTCTTTTTGAATAATCTGCAAGTCGATATTTGGGCCACTTTGAGGCCTTCATTGGAAACGGGAATATCTTCACATAAAGACAGAACAGAAGTATTTGAGAAACTTCTTTGTGATGTGTGCATTCAACTCTCAGAATTGAGCATTCCTTTTGATAAAACAGTTTTGAAACACTCTTTTTGTAGAATCTGCAAGTGGAGATTTTGAGTGCTTTGAGGCCTTTGGTGGAAACGGGAATATCTTCACATAAAAAGTAGACAGTAGCATTCTCATAAACTTCTTTGTGAAGAGTACATTCAACTAAGAGGGTTGAACCATCCTTTGATAGAGCAGTTTTGAAACTCTATTTTTGTAGAATCTGCAAGTGAATATTTACACAGCTTTCAGGCCTATGGTAGAAAAGGAAATATCTTCACATAAGAACTAGGCAGAAGCATTCTCAGAAACTACTTTGTTTTGAGTGCATTCAAAGCACAGGTTTGAACCTTTCTTTTGATAGAGTAGTTTTGAAACACTCTTTTCATAGAATCTGCATGTTGATATTTGGAGCTCTTTGAGGCCTTCGAAGGAAATGGGAATATCTTCACATAAAAAATGGACAGATACATTCTCAGAAACTTCTTTTTGAAGTATGCATTCACCTGAGAGAGTTGAACTTTCCTTTTGAGAGAGCAGTTTTGAAAATCCCTTTCAGTAGAATCTGCAAGTGGATATTTGGAGCGCTTTGAGGCCTTTGGTGGAAACTGGAATATCTTCACATAAAAAATGGAGAGAAGCATTCTCAGCAACTTCTTTGTGATGTGTGCATTCAAATCACAGAGTTGAACATTTGTTTTGATAGAGCAGTTTTGAAGCACTCTTTTTGTAGAATCTGCAAGTGGATATTTAGACGGCTTTGAGGGTTATGGTAGAAAAGGAAATATCTTCACATAAGAAGACAGAACCATTCTCAGAAACTACTTTGTGATGTGTGCATTCATCACACAGAGTTGAACCTTTCTTTTGATAGAGTAGTTTTGAAACACTCTTTTTGTAGAATCTGCAACTGGATATTTGGAGCGCTTTGAGGGCTATGGTGGAAATGGGAATATCTTCACATAAAAAATAGACAAAAGCATTCTCGGAAACTTCTTTGTGATGTGTGCATTCACCTCAGAGAGTTGAACCTTCCCTTTGAGAGAGCAGTTTTGAAACACTCTTTTTGTAGAATCTGCAAGTGGACATTTGGAGGGATTTGTTGCCTATGGTGAGAAAGGAAATATTGTCACATAAAAACTAGAAAGAAGCATTCTCAGAAACTTCTCTGTGATGTTTGCATTCAACACACAGAGTTGAACCTTTCTTTTCATAGAGCAGTTTTGAAACTCTTTGTAGAATTTGGAAGTGGACATTTGGAGCATTTTGATGCAAATGGTGAAAAATTAAATATGTTCACATAAAAACTAGACAGAAGCATTCTCAGAAACTTCTTTGTTATGTTTGAATTTAACTCACAGAGTTGAACATTTCTTTTCATAGAGCAGTTTGGAAACATTCTTTCTTGTAGAATCTGCAAGTGGATATTCGGACCACATTGAGGCCTTCATTGGAAAAGGGAATATCTTAACATTAAAAACTAGACAGAAACATTCTCAGAAATTTTTTTGACTTGTGCATTCAACTCAGAGAGTTGAAATTTCCTTTTGATAGAACAGTTTTGAAATCCTCTTTTTGTAGAATCTGCAAGTGGATATTTGGACCGCTATGAGACCTACAGTAGAAAAGGAAATCACTTCATATAAGAACTACACAGAAGCATTCTAAGAAACTACTTTGTGATGTGTGCATTCAACTCAGAGAGTTCAACGTTCCTTTTGATAGGGCAGTTTTGAAACACTCCTTTTGTGGTACCTGCAAGTGGATATTTGTGCTGCTTTGAGGCCTACGGTAAAAAAGGCAATATCTTCATGTAAGAGCTACACAGAGGAGTTCTCAGAAACTACTTTGTGTTGCATGCATTCAGTTCACAGAGTTGAACCTTTCTTTTGGTTGAGTGGTTGTGAAGCACTCTTTTTGTAGAATCTGCAAATGGACATTTGGAGCGCTTTGTTGCCTATGGTGAAAAATGAAATATCTTCACATAAAAACAAGACAGAAGCATTCTCAGAAACTTCTTAGTGATGTGTGCATTCAACTTAGAGAGTTTAACATTTCTTTTGATAGAGTAGTTTTGAAACACTCTTTTTGTAGAATCTGCAAGTGGATATTTGGAGCGCATTGAGGCTTTCGGTGCAAACGGGAATATCTTCACATAAAAACTAAACAGAATCATTCTCAGAAATATCTTTGTGATGTGAGCATTCAACTCACAAAGTTGAAACTTTCTTTTGATAGAGCAGTTTTTAAACACTCTTTTTATAGAATCTGAAAGTGGACATTTGGAGCGCTTTGAGGCCTAAGGTGAAAAAGGAATATCTTCACATAAATACTACACAGATGCATTCTCAGAAACTTCTTTGTGATGTGCGCATTCAACTCACAGAGTTGAACCTTTCTTTTGATAGAGCAGTATTGAAACACTCTTTTTGTAGAATCTGCAAGTGGACATTTGGAGCACTTTGATGCCTATGGTGAAAACGGAAATATCTTCACATAAAAAATAGACAGAAGAATTCTCAGAAACTACTTTTTATGATTGCATTCAACTCACAGAGTTGAAGATTCTTTTTCATAGAGTAGTTTTGAAACACTCTTTGTAGAATTTGCAAGGAGATATTTGGACCTCTTTGAGGCCTTCGTTGGAAACAGGAATATCTTCACATAAAAACTAGACAGAAACATTCTCAGTAACTTCTTTGTGATGTGTGCATCAAACCCACAGAGATGAACCTTACTTTGATAGAGTAGATTTGAAGCAATCTTTTTATAGAATCTACAAGTGGACAGTTGGAGCGCTTTGAGGCCTATGGTGAAAAAGGAAATATATTCACATAAAAACTAGACAGAAGCATTCTCACAAACTTCTTTGTGATGTGTGCATTCAACTCACAGAGCTGAACCTTTCTTTTGATATAACAGTTTCGAAAAAAACTTTTCATAGAACCTGCAAGCGGACATTTGGAGTGCTTTGATGCCTATGGTGAAAAAGGAAATATCTTCACATAAAAACTAGACAGAAGCATTCTCAGAAACTACTTTGCTATGTTTGCATTCAACTCACAGAGCTTAACATTCGTTTTCATAGAGCAGCTTTGAAACACTCTTTTTGTAGAATTTGCAGGTGAATATTTGCACTGCTTTGAGGCCTTCATTGGAAACAGGAATATCTTCACATATAAACTAGACAGAAGCATTTTCAGTAACTTCTTTCTGATGTGTGCATTCAACTCACAGAGTTGAACCTTTCTTTTGATAGAGCAGTTGTGAAGCACTCTTTTTGTAGAATCTGCAAGTGGATATTTGGAGCGCTTTGAGGCCTATGTTGAAAAAGGAAATATCCTCACATAAAAACTAGACAGAAGTATCCTCAGAAACTTCTTTGTGATGTGTGCTTTCACCTCACAGATTTGAAACTTTCTTTTGATAGAGCACTTTTGAAACACTCTTTTTGTAGAATCCGCAATTGGATATTTGGACCACTTTGAGGCATTCAGTGAAAACGGGAATATCTTCACATAAAAACTAGACAAAAGCGTTCTCAGAAACTTCCTTGTGATGTGTGCATTCAACTCACAGAGTTGAACCTTCCTTTAAATAGAGCAGTTTTGAAACAGTCTTTTTGTAGAATCTGCAAGTAGGTATTTGAAATGATTTGAGTCCTATGGAGGAAAAGGAATTATCTTCACATAAAACTAGACAGAAGCTCTCTTGGAAACTTGTTTTAGATGTGTGCATTCAACTCACAGAGTTGAACCTTTCTTTTGATAGAGCAGTTTTGAAACACTCTTTTTGTAGAATCTGGAAGTAGCTATTTGGAGCTCTTTGAGAACTGCGATGGAAACGGGAATATCTTCACATAAAAACTTGACAGAAGGATTGTCAGAAACTTCTTTTTGACGTCTGCATTCAACTCAGAGAGTTGAACCTTCCTTTTGATAGTGCAGTTTTGAAACACTCTTTTTGTAGAATCTGCAAGTGGACATTTGGAGCGCTTTGACTCCTTCGTTGGAAAAGAAAGTATCTTCACAGAAAATCTAGACAGAAGCATTCTCAGAAACTTCTTTGTTATGTGTGCATTAAATACACAGATTTGAACCTTCCTTTTGATAGAGAAGTTTTGAAGCACTCTTTTTGTAGAATGTGTAAGTGGATATTTGGAGTGCTTTGAGGCCTATTATGTAAACGAGTATATCTTCACATAAATACTAGACAAAAGCACTCTCAGAAACTTCTTTCTGAAAAACTCTTTTTGTAGAATCTGCAAGCCGATATGTGGAGCTCTTTCAGGCCTTCAGTGGAAATGGGAAACTTCACATAAAAACTAGACAGAAGCATTCTCAGAAACTTCTTTCTGATGTGTGCATTCATCTCACAGAGAGGAAAGTTCCGTTTGATAGAGCTGTTTCAAAACACTCTGTCTGTAGAATCTGCAAGTGGATATTTAGAACGCATTGAGGACTTCGGTGGAAATGGTGTGTCTTCACATAAAACAACACAGAAACATTCTCAGAAACTACTTTGTGACGTTTGCTTTCAAATCACAGAGTTGAACATTCTTTTTCATAGAGCAGTTTTGAGACACTCTTTTTGAAGAATTTGCAAGTGGATATTCGGACCGCTTTGAGGCCTTCATTGGAAACCGGATATATTCACATAAAAACTAGACAGAAGCAATGTCAGAAACTTCTTTGTGATGTGTGCAGTCAACTCACAGATTGGAAACTTTCTTTTAATAGAGCAGTTTGGAAACACTCTTTTTGTAGAATCTGCAGGTGAATATTTGGAGCGCTTTGAGGCCTATTGTGAAAAAGGAAATATCTTCACATAAAAACAAGACAGATGCATTCTCAGAAACTTCTTTGTGATGTGTGCATTCAACTCACAGAGTTGAACCTTTCTTTTGATAGAGCAGTTTTCAAACACTCTTTTTAAAGAATCTGCAAGTGACATTTGAGCACTTTGATGCCTATGGTGAAAAGGGAAATATCTTCACATAAAAACAAGACAGAAGCATTCTCAGAAACTTCTTTGTAATGTTTTCTTTCAACTCACGGAGTTGAAACTTTTTTTTGATAGAGCAGTTTTGAAACACTCTCTTTGTAGAATCTGCAGGTGGACATTTGGAGTGCTTTGATGTCTCTGGTGAAAAAGGAAATATCTTCACATGAAACCTAGACAGAAGAATTCTCTGAAACTTCTTTGTGATGTTTGCTTTCACCTCAGAGAGTTGGACATTCCTTTTCATACAGCAGTTTTGATAGAGTTTTTCTTTAGAATTTGCATGTGGATATTTGGACCACTTTGAAGCCTTTGTTGGAAACGGGAATATCTTTACATAAAAAGTAGACAGAAGCATTTTCAGAAACTTATTTGTGATGTGTGCATTCAACTCACAGAATTGAACCTTGCTTTTGATGTAGCAGATTTGGAACACTCTTTTTGAAGAATCTGCATTTGGATATTTGGAGCACATTGAGGCATTTGGTGGAAACGGAAATATCTTCACATAAAAACTAGATAGAATCATTCTCAGAAACTCGTTTTTCATGCGTGCCTTCAACCTACAGAGTTGAACCTTTCTTTTGATAGAGAAGTTTTGAAAAACTCTTTTTGTAGAATCTGCAAGTAGACATTTGGACCTCTTTGAGGCCTTCGGTGGAAATGTGAATATCTTCACATAAAAACTAGACAGAAGCATTCTCAGAAACTCCTTTGTGATGTGTACATTCAATTCACAGAGTTGAACCTTCCTTTGGATAGAGCAGTTTTGAAGCAATCTCTTTGTAGAATCTGCAAGTGGACATTTGGAGAGCTTTGAGGCCTATGATGAAAAGGGAAATATCTTCACATAAAAACTAGACAGAAGCATTCTCAGAAACCTCTTTCTGATGTGTGCATTCAACTCACAGAGTTGAACATTTCTTTTGATAGAGTAGTTTTGAAACACTCCTTTTGTAGAATCTGCAAGTGGACCTTTAGAGCGCTTTCATGCCTAAGGTGAAAAAGGAAATATCTTCACATAAAAACAAGACAGAAGCGTTCTCAGAAACTTCTTTGTAAAGTTTGCTTTCGACTCACAGAGTTGAACATTCCTTTTCATAGAGCAGTTTTGAAACACTCTTTTTGTAGAATATGCAAGTGGATCTTTGGACCGGTTTGAATCCTTCATTGGAAATGGGATATTTTCACATAAAAACTAGACAGAAGTATTCTCAGAAACTTCTTTGTGATGTGTGCATTCAACTCACAGAGTTGAACATTCCTTTTGAAAGAACAGTTTCAAAACATTCTTTTTGTAGAATCTTCAAGTAGATATTTGGACCTCTTTGAGGCCTTCGGTGGAAACAAGAATATCTTCACATAAAAACTAGACAGAAGCATTCTCAGAAACTTCTTTGTGATCTGTGCATTCAACTTGCAGATGTGAACATTCCTTATAACACAGCAGTTTTGAAATAAAACTAGACAGAAGCATTCTCTGAAACTACTTTGTGATGTGTGCCTACAACTCACAGAGTTGAACCTTTCTTTTGATAGAGCAGTTTTGAAACACTCTCTTTGTAGATTTTCCAAGATGATATTTGGACCGCTTAGACGAAATTGTTGGAAACGAGAATATCTTCACATAAAAACTAGACAGAATCATTGTCAGAAACATCTTTGTGATGTTTGCATTCAATTCACAGAGCTGAACATTCCTTTTGATAGAGCAGTTATGAAACACTCTTTTTGTAGGATCTGTAAGTTGATATTTGGACCGCTGAGAGGCCTATGGTGGAAACGGGAAAATCTTCATATTAATACTAGACAGAAGTGTTCTCAGAACCTTCCTTGTGATGTGTGCATTCAACTCACACAGTTGAACCTTTCTTTTGATAGAACTGTTTTGAAAAATTCTTTTTGTAGAATCTGCAAGTGGACATTTGGAGTGCTTTGAGGTCTACACTGAAAAAGGAAATAACTTCACATAAAAACTAGACAGAAGCATTTTCAGAAACTTCTTAGTGATGTTTGCTTTCAACTCACAGAGTTGAACATTTCTTTTCATAGAGCAGTTTTGCAACACTCTTTTTGAATAATCTGCAAGTCGATATTTGGGCCACTTTGAGGCCTTCATTGGAAACGGGAATATCTTCACATAAAAACAGAACAGAAGTATTTGAGAAACTTCTTTGTGATGTGTGCATTCAACTCTCAGAATTGAGCATTCCTTTGGTTAAAAACAGTTTTGAAACACTCTTTTTGTAGAATCTGCAAGTGGAGATTTTGAGCGCTTTGAGGCCTTTGGTGGAAACGGGAATATCTTCACATAAAAAGTAGACAGAAGCATTCTCAGAAACTTCTTTGTGATTTCTGCTTTTAACTCACAGAACTGAACCTTTCTTTTGATACAGCAGTTTTGAAACACTCTTTTTGTAGAACCTGCAACTGGATATTTGGAGCGCTTTGAGACCTATGGTGGAAACGGGAATATCTTCACATAAAAAGTAGACAGTAGCATTCTCATAAACTTCTTTGTGAAGAGTACATTCAACTAAGAGGGTTGAACCATCCTTTGATAGAGCAGTTTTGAAACTCTATTTTTGTAGAATCTGCAAGTGAATATTTACACAGCTTTCAGGCCTATGGTAGAAAAGGAAATATCTTCACATAAGAACTAGGCAGAAGCATTCTCAGAAACTACTTTGTTTTGAGTGCATTCAAAGCACAGGTTTGAACCTTTCTTTTGATAGAGTAGTTTTGAAACACTCTTTTCATAGAATCTGCATGTTGATATTTGTAGCTCTTTGAGGCCTTCAGAGGAAATGGGAATATCTTCACATAAAAAATGGACAGATACATTCTCAGAATCTTCTTTTTGAAGTATGCATTCACCTGAGGGAGTTGAACTTTCCTTTTGAGAGAGCAGTTTTGAAAATCCCTTTCAGTAGAATCTGCAAGTGGATATTTGGAGCGCTTTGAGGCCTTTGGTGGAAACTGGAATATCTTCACATAAAAAATGGAGAGAAGCATTCTCAGCAACTTCTTTGTGATGTGTGCATTCAAATCACAGAGTTGAACATTTGTTTTGATAGAGCAGTTTTGAAGCACTCTTTTTGTAGAATCTGCAAGTGGATATTTAGACGGCTTTGAGGGTTATGGTAGAAAAGGAAATATCTTCACATAAGAAGACAGAACCATTCTCAGAAACTACTTTGTGATGTGTGCATTCATCACACAGAGTTGAACCTTTCTTTTGATAGAGTAGTTTTGAAACACTCTTTTTGTAGAATCTGCAACTGGATATTTGGAGCGCTTTGAGGGCTATGGTGGAAATGGGAATATCTTCACTAAAAAAATAGACAAAAGCATTCTCGGAAACTTCTTTATGATGTGTGCATTCAACTCACAGAGTTGAACCTTCCTTTTATGGAGCAAATTTGGAACACTCTGTAGAATCTGCAAGTGGACGTTTGGAGCGCTTTGAGGCCTATGGTGAAAAAGAAAATATCTTCACATAAAAACTAGACAGTAGCATTCTCAAAAACTTCTTTTTGATGTTTGCCTTCAATTCAAAGAGTTGAACCTTTCTTTTGATAGAGGAGTTTTGAAACACTCTTTTTGAGGGATCTGCAAGTGGACATTTGAATCACTTTGAGGCCTGTGGTGAAAAACGAAATATCTTCACAAAAAAACTAGGCAGAAGCATTCTCAGAGAGTTCTTTGTGATGTTTGCTTTCAACTCACCAAGTTGTATATTCCTTTTCATAGAGCAGTTTCAAAACACTCTTTGTGTAGAATCTGCAAGTGGATACTTCAACAGCTTTGAGGCCTTCTTTGGAAACGGGATATCTGCACATAAAAACTAGATAGACACATTCTCAGAAACTTATTTGTGATGTGTGTATTCAACTCACAGACGTGAACCTTTCTTTCGATAGAGAAGTTTGAAACACTCTTTTTGCAGAATCTGCAACTGGATATTTGGAGTGCTTTGAGGCCTATGGTGAAAAAGGAAATATCTTCACATAAAAGTAGATGGAAGCATTCTCAGAAACTTTTTTGTGAAGTGTGCATGCAACTCACTGTGTTGAACCTTTCTTTTGATAGAGCAGTTTTGTAACACTCTTTTTGTAGAATCTGCAAATGGACATTTGGTGCCCTTTGAGGCCTTTGGTGAAAAAGGAAATATATTCACAGGAATACTAGACAGAAGCATTCTCAGAAACTTCTTTGTGATGTTTGCTTTCAACTCACGGAGTTAAATATACCTTTTCATAGAGCACTATTGAACCACTCTTTTTGTAGAATTTGCTAGTTGATATTTGGACCACTTTGAGGCCGTCATTGGAAACGGGATATCTTCACATAAAAACTAGAAAGAAGCATTCTCAGAAACCTCTTTGTGATGTGTGCATTCAACTCACAGAGTTGAACTTTTTTTTGATAGAGCAGTTTCAAAACACTCTTTTTGTGGAATTTGCAGGTGGATATTTGGAACGCTTTGAGGCCTTCTTTGGAAACGGGATATCTTCACATAAAAACTAAACAGAAGCATTCTCAGAAACTTTTTTGTGATGTGTGCATTCTACTCACAGAGTTGAATATTCCTTTTTATAGAGCAGTTTCGAAACACTCTTTTTGTCGAATCCACAAGTGGATAATTGGACCACTTTGACGCCTTCGGTGGGAACGGGAATAACTTCACATAAAAATTGGACAGAAGCGTTCTCAGAAACTTCTTCACAATGTGTGCACTCAACTCACCCAGTTGAACCTTTCTTTTGATAGAGAAGTTTTGAAACACTCTTTTTGTAGAATCTGGAAGTGGATACTTGGAGCGCTTTGAAGCCTATGGTGAAAAAGGAAATACCTTCACATAACAACTAGATAGAAGCATTCTCAGAAACTTCTTTGTGATGTGTGCACTCACCTCTCAGAGTTGAACCTTTCTTTTGATAGAGTAGTTTTGTAACACTATTTTTGAAGAATCTGCTAGTGGACATTTGAAGCCCTTTAATGCCTATGGTGAAAAACGAATTATGTTCACATAAAAACTAGACAGAAGCATTCTCAGAAACTTCTCTGTGTTGTTGGTTTCCAGTCACAGAGTTGAAAATTCTTTTTTATAGAACAGTATTGAAACACTCTTTTTCTACAGTTTGCAAGTGGATATTTGGACCACTTTGAGATCTTCTTTGGAAACAGGATATCTTCACATAAAAACTAAAAAGAAGCATTCTCAGAAAATTCTTTGTGATGTGTGCATTCAATTCACAGAGTTGATCATTCCTTTAGATTGAGGAGTTTCAAAAACTCTTTTTGTAGAATTTACAAGTGGATATTTGGACCGCTTTTAGGCCTTCTTTGGAAATGGGATATCTTCACTTAAAAACTAGACAAAATCATTCTCCGAAAATACTTTGTGATGTCTGCATTCAACTCACAGAGTTGAACATTCCTTTTGATACAGCAGTTTGGAAACTCTCTTTGTCTAGAATCTTCATGTGTATATTTCGACAGCTTTGAGGCATTTGTTGGAAATGGGAATATCTTCACATAAAAATTAGAAGCATTCTCAGAAACTTCTTTGTGATGTGTGCATTCACCTCACAGAATTGAACCTTTCTTTTGATAGAGCAGTATTGAAACACTCTTTTGGTAGAATCTGCAAGTGGACATTTGGAGCCCTTTGATGCCTATGGTGAAAAAGGAAATATCTTCACATAAAAACTAGACAGAAGCATTCTCAGAAACTTCTTTGTGATGCGTGCATTCAACTCACAGAGTTGGACCTTTCTTTTCACTGAATAGTTTTGTAACACTCTTTTTATAGAATCTGCAAGTGGACATTTGGAGCTCTTTGATCCTGGTGCGGAAAAAGGAAATATATTCACTTAAAAACAATACAGAAGCATTCTCAGAAACTTCTTTGTGATGTTTGATTTCAACTCACAGATTTGAACATTCCTTTTCATAGAGTAGTATTGAAACACTCTTTTTGTGGTATTCACAAGTGGATATTTTGACAGCTTTGAGGCCTTCATTGGAAAAGGAATATCTTCACAAAAAAACTAGACAGAAGCATTCTCAAAAATTTCTTTGTGATTTGTGCATTCCTCTCACAGAGTTGAACATTCCTTTTGATAGAGCAGTTTCAAAACACTCTTTTGGCAGAATCTACAAGTGGATACTTGGACCGCATTGAGGCCTTCATTGGAAGCAGGATATCTCCACATAAAAATTAGACAGAAGCATTCTAAAAAACTTCTTTATGATGTGTGCATTCAACTCAGAGAGTTCAACATTCCTATTGATAGAACAGTTTTGAAACACTCTGTCTGAAGAAACTGCAAGTGGATATTTGGACCGCTTTGAGGCCTTTGGTGGGAAGGGGAATATCTTCACATAAAAATTAGACAAAAGCATTCTCAGAAACTTCTTTGCTATGTGTGATTTCAACTCACACAGTTGAACATTTCTTTTGATAGAGCAGTTTTAAAACACTCTTTATGTAGAATCTGCAAATGGATATTTGGAGCACTTTGAGGCCTATGGTGAAAAAGAAAATAGCTTCACATAAAAACTAGACAGAAGCATTCTGAGAAACTTATTTGTGATGTGTGCATTCAACTCACAGAGTTGAACCTTTCTTTTGATAGAGCAGTTTTGTAACACTATTTTTGTAGAATCTGCAAATCGACATTTGGACCCCTTTGATGTCTATGGTGAAAAAGGATACTCGTTCACATAAAAACTAGACAGAAGCTCTCTCAGAAACTTCTTTGTGATGTTTGCTTTCCACTCACAGAGTTGAAAATTCCTTTTTATAGAGGAGTATTGAAACACTCTTTTCCCAGTATTTGCAAGTGGATATTTGGACCGCTTTGAGTCCCTCTTTGGAAACGGGATATCTTCACAAAAAAACAAAAAAGAAGCATTCTCAGAAATTTCATTGTGATGCGTGCATTCAACTCACAGAGTTGAACGTTCCTTTAGATAGAGCAGTTTTATAACACTCTGTTTGTAGAATTTGCAAGTTGATATTTGGACTGCTTTGAGGCCTTCGTTGGAAACAGGATATCTTCATTTAAAAACTAGACAAAAGCATTCTCAGAAACTTCTTTATTATTATTATTATTATTATAGTTTTAAGTTTTAGGGTACATGTGCACATTGTGCAGGTTAGTTACATATGTATACATGTGCCATGCTGGTGGGCTGCACCCACTAACTCGTCATCTAGCATTAGGTATATCTCCCAATGCTATCCCTCCCCCATCCACCCACCCAACAACTGCCCCCAGAGTGTGATATTCCCCTTCCTGTGTCCATGTGATCTCATTGTTCAATTCCCACCTATGAGTGAGAATATGTGGTGTGTGGTTTTTTGTTCTTGTGATAGTTTACTGAGAATGATGATTTCCATTTTCATCCATGTCCCTACAAAGGACATGAACTCATCATTTTTTATGGCTGCATAGTATTCCATGGTGTATATGTGCCACATTTTCTTAATCCAGTCTATCATTGTTGGACATTTGGCTTGGTTCCAAGTTTTGCTATCCTGAATAATGCCTCAATAAACATACATGTGCATGTCTCTTTATAGCAGCATGACTTATAGTCCTTTGGGCATATACCCAGTAATGGGATGGCTGGGTCAAGTGGTATTTCTAGTTCTAGATCCCTGAGGAATCGCCACACTGACTTCCACAATGGTTGAACTAGTTTACAGTCCCACCAACAGTGTAAAAGTGTTCCTATTTCTCCACATCCTCTCCAGCACCTGTTATTTCCTGACTTTTTAATGATTGCCATTCTAACTGGTGTGAGATGGTATCTCATTGTGGTTTTCATTTGCATTTCTCTGATGGCCAGTGATGATGAGCATTTTTTCATATGTTTTTTGGCTGCATAAATGTCTTCTTTTGAGAAGTGTCTGTTCATGTCCTTTGCCCACTTTTTGATGGGATTGTTTGTTTTCTTCTTGTAAATTTGTTTGAGCTCATTGTAGATTCTGGATATTAGCCCTTTGTCAGATGAGTACGTTGCGAAAATTTTCTCCCATTTTGTAGGTTGCCTGTTCACTCTGATGGTAGTTTCTTTTGCTGTGCAGAAGCTCTTTAGTTTAATTAGATCCCATTTGTCAATTTTGGCTTTTATTGCCATTGCTTTTGGTGTTTTAGACATGAAGTCCTTGGCCATGCCTATGTCCTGAATGGTAATGCCTAGGTTTTCTTCTAGGGTTTTTATGGTTTTAGGTCTAAAGTTTAAGTCCTTAATCCATCTTGAATTGATTTTTGTATAAGGTGTAAGGAAGGGATTCAGTTTCAGCTTTCTACATATGGCTAGCCTGTTTTCCCAGCACCATTTATTAAATAGGGCATCCTTACCCCATTGCTTGTTTTTCTCAGGTTTGTCAAAGATCAGATACTTGTAGATATGCGACGTTATTTCTAAGGGCTCTGTTCTGTTCCATTGATCCATATCTCTGTTTTGGTACCAGCACCATGCTGTTTTGCTTACAGCATGCTGTAGCCTTGTAGTATAGTTTGAAGTCAGGTAGTGTGATGCCTCCAGCATTGTTCTTTTGGCTTAGGATTGACTTGGTGATGCGGGCTCTTTTTTGGTTCCATATGAACTTTAAAGTAGTTTTTTCCAATTCTGTGAAGAAAGGCATTGGTAGCTTGATGGGGATGGCATTGAATCTGCAAATTACCTTGGGCAGTATGGCCATTTTCACGATATTGATTCTTCCTACCCATGAGCATGGAATGTTCTTCCACTTGTTTGTATCCTCTTTTATTTCATTGAGCAGTGGTTTGTAGTTCTCCTTGAAGAGGTCCTTCACATCCCTTGTAAGTTGGATTCCTAGGTATTTTATTCTCTTTGAAGCAATTGTGAATGGGAGTTCACTCATGATTTGGCTCTCTGTTTGTCTGTTGTTGGTGTATAAGAATGCTTGTGATTTTGGTACATTGATTTCGTATCCTGAGACTTTGCTGAAGTTGCTTATCAGCTTAAGGAGATTTTGGGCTGAGACAATGGGGTTTTCTAGATGTACAATAATGTAATCTGCAAACAGGGACAATTTGACTTCCTCTTTTCCTAATTGAATACCCTTTATTTCCTTCTCCTGCCTAATTGCCCTGGCCAGAACTTCCAACACTATGTTGAATAGGAGTGGTGAGAGAGGGCATCCCTGTCTTGTGCCAGTTTTCAAAGAGAATGCTTCCAGTTTTTGCCCGTTCAGTATGATATTGGCTGTGGGTTTGTCATAGATAGCTCTTATTATTTTGAAATATGTCCCATCAATACCTAATTTATTGAGAGTTTTAGCATGAATGGTTGTTGAATTTTGTCAAAGGCTTTTTCTTCATCTATTGAGATAATCATGTGGTTTTTGTCTTTGGCTCTGTTTATATGCTGGATTACATTTATTGATTTGTGTATATTGAACCAGCCTTGCATCCCAGGAATGAAGCCCACTTGATCATGGTGGATAAGCTTTTTGATGTGCTGCTGGATTCGGTTTGCCAGTATTTTATTGAGGATTTTTGCATCAATGTTCATCAGGGATATTAGTCTAAAGTTCTCTTTTTTTGTTGTGTCTCTGCCTGGCTATGGTATCAGAATGATGCTGGCCTCATAAAATGAGTTAGGGAGGATTCCCTCTTTTTCTATTGATTGGAATAATTTCAGAAGGAATGGTACCAGTTCCTCCTTGTACCTCTGGTAGAATTTGGCTGTGAATCCATCTGGTCCTGGACTCTTTTTGGTTGATAAGCTATTGATTATTGCCACAATTTCAGATCCTGTTGTTGGTCTATTCAGAGATTCAACTTCTTCCTGGTTTAGTCTTGGGAGGGTGTATGTGTCAAGGAATTCATCCATTTCTTCTAGATTTTCTAGTTTATTTGTGTAGAGATGTTTGTAGTATTCTCTGATGGTAGTTTGTAATTCTGTGGGATCAGTGGTGATATCCCCTTTATCATTTTTTATTGCATCTATTTGATTCTTCTCTGTTTTTTCTTTATTAGTCTTGCTAGCGATCTAACAATTTTGTTGATCCTTTCAAAAAACCAGCTCCAGGATTCATTAATTTTCTGGAGGGTTTTTTGTGTCTCTATTTCCTTCAGTTCTGCTCTGATTTTAGTTATTTCTTGCCTTCTGCTAGCTTTTGAATGTGTTTGCTCTTGCTTTTCTAGTTCTTTTAATTGTGATGTCAGGGTGTCAATTTTGGATCTTTCCTGCTTTCTGTTGTGGGCATTTAGTGCTATAAATTTCCCTCTACACACTGCTTTGAATGCGTCCCAGAGATTCTGGAATGTTGTGTCTTTGCTCTCGTTGGTTTCAAAGAACATCTTTATTTCTGCCTTCATTTCATTATATACCCAGTAGTCATTCAGGAGCAGGTTGTTCAGTTTCCATGTAGTTGAGCAGTTTTGAGTGAGTTTCTTAATCCTGAGTTCTAGTTTGATTGCACTGTGGTGTGATAGACAGTTTGTTATAATGTCTGAACTTTTACATTTGCTGAGGAGAGCTTTACTTCCAACTATGTGGTCAATTTTGGAATAGGTGTGGTGTGGTCCTGAAAAAAATGTATATTCTGTTGATTTGGTGTGGAGAGTTCTGTAGATGTCTATTAGGTCCGCTTGGTGCAGAGTTGAGTTCAATTCCTGGGTATCCTTGTTGACTTTCTGTCTCGTTGATCTGTCTAATGTTGACAGTGGGGTGTTAAAATCTCCCATTATTAATTTGTGGGAGTCTAAGTCTCTCCGTAGGTCACTCAGGACTTGCTTTATGAATTTTGGTGCTCCTGTATTGGGTGCATATATATTTAGGATTGTTAGCTGTTCTTGTTGAATTGATCCCTTTACTGTTATGTAATGGCCTTCTTTGTCTCTTTTGATTTTTGTTGGTTTAAAGTCTGTTTTATCCGAGACTAGAATTGCAACCCCTGCCTTTTTTTGATTTCCATTTGCTTGGTACATCTTCCTCCATCCTTTTATTTTGAGCCTATGTGTGTCTCTACCCGTGAGATGGGTTTCCTGAATACAGCACAATGATGGGTCTTGACTCTTTATCCAATTTGCCAGTCTGTGTCTTTTAATTGGAGCATTTAGTCCATTTACATTTAAAGTTATTATTGTTATGTGTGAATTTGATCCTGTCATTATGATGTTAGCTGGTTATTTTGCTCGTTAGTTGATGCAGTTTCTTCCTAGTCTCGATGGTCTTTACATTTTGGCATGATTTTGCAGCGGCTGGTACCGGTTGTTCCTTTCCATATTTAGCGCTTCCTTCAGGAGCTCTTTTAGGGCAGGCCTGGTGTGACAAAATCTCTCAGCATTTGCTTGTCTGTAAAGTATTTTATTTCTCCTTCGCTTATGAAGCTTAGTTTGGCTGGATATGAAATTCTGGGTTGAAAATTCTTTTCTTTAAGAATGTTGAATATTGGCCCCCACTCTCTTCTGGCTTGTAGGGTTTCTGCCAAGAGATCCACTGTTAGTCTGATGGGCTTCCCTTTGAGGGTAACCCGACCTTTCTCTCTGGCTGCCCTTAACATTTTTTCCTTCATTTCAACTTTGAGGAATCTGACAATTATGTGTCTTGGAGTTGCTATTCTTGAGGAGTATCTTTGTGGTGTTCTCTGTATTTCCTGAATCTGAACGTTGGCCTGCCTTGCTAGATTGGGGAAGTTCTCCTGGATAATATCCTGCAGAGTGTTTTCCAACTTGGTTCCATTCTCCCCATCACTTTCAGGTACACCAATCAGACGTAGATTTGGTCTTTTCACATAGTCCCATATTTCTTGGAGGCTTTGCTCATTTCTTTTTATTCTTCTTTCCCTAAACTTCCCTTCTCACTTCATTTCACTTATTTCATCTTCCATTGCTGATACCCTTTCTTCCCGTTGATCTCATCAGCTCCTGAGGTTTCTGCATTCTTCACGTAGTTCTCAAGCCTTGGTTTTCTGCTCCGTCAACTCCTTTAAGCACTTCTCTGTATTGGTTATTCTAGTTATTCATTCTTCTAAATTTTTTTCAAAGTTTTCAACTTCTTTGCCTTTGGTTTGAATGTCCTCCTGTAGCTCAGAGTAATTTGATCATCTGAAGCCTTCTTCTCTCAGCTTGTCAAAGTCATTCTCCATCCAGCTTTGTTCCATTGCTAGTGAGGAACTGCGTTCCTTTGGAGGAGGAGAGGTGCTCTGCTTTTTAGAGTTTCCAGTTTTTCTGTTCTGTTTTTTCCCCATCTTTGTGGTTTTATCTACTTTTGGTCTTTGATGATGGTGATGTACAGACGGGTTTTTGTTGTGGATGTCCTTTCTGTTTGTTAGTTTTCCTTCTAACAGACAGGACGCTCAGCTGCAGGTCTGTTGGAATACCCTGCTGTGTGAGGTGTCAGTGTGCCCCTGCTGGGGGTGCCTCCCAGTTAGGCTGCTTGGGGGTCAGGGGTCAGGGACCCACTTGAGGAGGCAGTCTGCCCGTTCTCAGATCTCCAGCTGCATGCTGGGAGAACAACTGCTCTCTTCAAAGCTGTCAGACAGGGACATTTAAGTCTGCAGAAATTACTGCTCTCTTTTTGTTTTTCTGTGCCCTGCCCACAGAGGTGGAGCCTACAGAGGCAGGCAGGCCTCCTTGAGCTGTGGTGGGCTCCACCCAGTTTGAGCTTCCTGGCTGCTTTGTTTACCTAAGCAAGCCTGGACAATGACGAGCGCCCCTCTCCCAGCCTCGCTGCTGCCTTGCAGTTTGACCTCAGACTGCTGTGCTAGCAATCAGTGAGACTCCGTGGGCATAGGACCCTCCGAGCCAGGTGCAGGATATAATCTCGTGGTGCGCCGTTTTTTAAGCCCGTTGGAAAAGCGCAGTATTCGGGTGGGAGTGACCTGATATTCCAGGTGGTGTCCGTCACCCCTTTCTTTGACTAGGAAAGGGAACTCCCTGACCCCTTGCACTTCCCAAGTGAGGCAATGCCTCGCCCTGCTTCGGCTCATGCACGGTTCATGCACCCACTGACCTGTGCCCACTGTCTGGCACTCCCTAGTGAGATGAACCCGGTACCTCAGTTGGAAATGCAGAAATCACCCATCTTCTGCGTCGCTCACGCTGGGAGCTGTAGACCGGAGCTGTTCTTATTCGCCCATCCTGGCTCCTCCCCCAGAAACTTCTTTGTGATGTGTGCATTCAACTCACAGAGTTGAACATTCCTTTTGTTAGAGCAGTTTAGAAACACTCTTTTTGTAGAATCTGCATGTGGATATTTGGACAGCTTTGAGGCCTTCTTTGGAAATGGGAATAACTTCACATAAAAATGAGACAAAAGCATTCTCAGAAACTACTTTGTGATGTATGTATTCAACTCACAGATTTGAACGTTTGTTTTGATACAGATGTTTTGAAACACTCTTTTTGTAGAGTCTGCAAGTGGATATTTGGAAAGATTTGAGGCACTCGGGGGAAATGGGTATATCTTCACATAAAAAGTAGACAGAAGCATTCTTAGAAACTTCTTTGTGACGTGTGCACTCAACTCGCAGAAGTGAACCTTTCTTTTGATAGAGCAGTTTTGAAACACTCTTTTTGTAGAATCTGCAAGGGGACATTTGCAGCGATGTGCAGCCTATTGTGGAAAAGGAAATACTTTCACATAAAAACTGGACAGAAATATTCTTAGAAACTTCTTTGTTACGTGAGCATTCAGCTCACAGAGTTGAAACGTTCTTTTGATTGAGCAGTTTTACAACACTCTTTTTGTAGAATCTTCAAGTGGACATTTTGAGCGCTTTCAGGCCTATGCTGAAAAAGGAAATATCTTCACATAAAAAAAAGAAGCATTCTCAGAAACTTCTTTGTGATGCCTGCTTTCAATTCACAGAGTTGAACATTCCTTTCCATACAGCAGTTTTGAAACACTCTTTTTGTAGAATTTGCGAGCAGATATTTGGACCACTTTGGGGGTCTTCATTGGAAGCGGGATATCTTCACATAAAAACTAGACAGAAGTATTCTCAGAGACATCTTTGTGATGTGTGCATTCAACTCACATTGCTGAACATTCCTTGAGATAGAGCAGTTTCAAAAAACTCTTTCTCTAGAATCTGCAAGGGGATATTAGTACTGCTTTGATGCCCTAGGTGGAAATGGGAATATCTTCACATAAAAACGAGACAGAAGCATTCTCTGAAAGTTCTTTGTGATTTGTGCACTCAACTCAAAGAGTTGAGCTGTTCTTTTGATAGAGCAGTTTTGAAACACTCTTTTTGTAGGAGCTGCAAGTGGACATTTGGAGCGCTTTGAGGCCTATGGTGAAAAAGGAAATATCTTCACATAAAAACTGACAGAAGCATTCTCAGAAACTTCTTTGTAATATGTGCATTCAACTCACACTGTTGAACCTTTCTTTTGATAAAGCAGTTTTGTAACACTCTTTTTGTAGAATCTGCAAGTGGACATTTGGAGTGCTTTGAGGCGTGTGGTGAAAAAGGAAATATCTTCACATAAAAACTAGACAGATGCATTCTGAGAAACTTCTTTGTGATGCAGGCTTTCAACTCACAGAGTTGAACATTCCTTTTCATAGAGCAGTATTGAAACACGATTTTTGTAGAATTTGCAAGTTGGTATTTGGCCTGTTTTGAGACCTTTGTTAAAAATGGGATATCTTTTTTTTTTTAAGTATACTTACTTTATTATTTTTTTTAATTAAGCTTTAAGTTTTAGGGTACATGTGCATATTGTGCAGGTTAGTTACAAATGTATACATGTGCCATGCTGGTGCGCTGCACCCACTAACTTGTCATCTAGCATTAGGTATATCTCCTAATGCTATCCCTCCCCCCTCCCCCCTCCCCACCACAGTCCCCAGAGTGTGATATTCCCCTTCCTGTGTCCATGTGATCTCATTGTTCAATTCCCACCTATGAGTGAGAATATGTGGTGTTCGGTTTTTTGTTCTTGTGATAGTTTACTGAGAATGATGGTTTCCAATTTCATCCATGTCCCTAAAAAGGACATGAACTCATCAGAAAATGGGATATCTTTACATAAAAACTAGACAGAAGCATTCTCGGAAACTTCTTTGTGATGGGTGCATTCAACTCACAGAGTTGAACATTCCCTTTGATAGAGCAGATTCAAAACACTCTTTTTGTAGAATCTGCAAGTGGATATTTCAACTCCTTTCAGTAATTCCTTGGAAATGGTAATATCTTCACATAAACACTAGACAGAAGCATTCTCAGAAACTTGTCTGTGATGTGTGTGATCAACTCACAGTGTTAAAACTTTCGTTTTGAAGCACTCTTTTTGTAGAATCTGCAAGTGGACATTTGGAATGCTTTGGGGCCTGTGGTGAAAAAGGAAATATCTTCACATAAAAACTAGACAGAAGCATTCTCAGAAACTTCTTTATGATGTTTGCTTTCAGTTCACAGAGCTGAACATTCCTTTCCATATAGCAGTTATGAAACACTCTTTTTGTAGAATTTGCAAGCGGATATTTGGACTGCTTTGAAGCCTTCATTGAAAAGGGGATATCTTCACATAAAAAATAGACAGAAGCATTCTCAGAAACTTCTTTGTGCTCTGTGCATTCAACTGACTATGTTGCACATTCCTTGTGATAGAGCAGTTTCAAAATACTCTTTCTGTAGTATCTGCATGTGGATATTTGGACCGCTTTGAGGCCCTCAGTGGAAATGAGAATATATTCATATAAAAACGAGAGAGATGCATTCTCAGAAAGTTCTTTGTGATTTGCGCATGCAACTCACAGAGTTGAACCTTTCTTTTGATAGAGCAGTTTTGAAAAACTCTTTTTGTAGGATCAGCAAGTGGATATTTGGAGTGCTTTGAGACCTATTGTGAAAAAGGAAATATCTTCACATAAAAACTAGACAGAAGCATTCTCAGAAACTTCATTGTGATGTGTGCATTCAACTCACAGAGTTGAACATTTCTTTTGATTGAGTGTTATTGAAACACACTTTTTGTAGAATTTGCAAGTGGATATTTGGACCTCTTTGAGACCTTCGTTGGAAAAGGGATATCTTCACATAAAAACTAGACAATAGCCTTCTCAGAAACTTCTTTGTGATGTGAGAATTTAACTCAAAGAGTTGAACATTCCGTTTGATAGAGCAGTTTTGAAACACCCTTTTTTTATAATCTGCAACTGGACATTTGGAGCGCTTTGAGGCTTATAGTGAAAAAGGAAATATCTTCACATAAAAACTATACAGAAGCATTCTCAGAAACATCCTTGTGATGTGTGCATTCAACTCACAGAGTTGAACACTCCTGCTGATAGAGCAGTTTTGAAACACTCTTCTTCTAGAATCTGCATTTGGATATTTGGACCGCTTTGAAGCCTTCATTCAATACGGGAACATCTTCACATGGAAACTAGACAGAAGCATTCTCACAAACTCCTTTCTGATGTGTGCATTCAGCTCACAGACTTGAACATTTCTTTTGATAGAGCAGATTTGGAAAACTTTTTTGGAAAATCTGTAAGTGGACATTTGTAGCACTTTGAGGGCTATTGTGAAAAAGGAAATATCTTCACGTAAAAACTAGACAGAAGCAATCTCAGAAACTTCTTTGTGATGTGTGCATTCAACTTACAGAGTTGAATATACCTTTTGATAGAGCAGTTTTGAAACACTCTTTTTGTATAACCTGCATTTGTATATTTGGACCGCTTTGACGACTTCATTCAAAAAGGGAATATCTTCACATAAAAACTAGACAGTAGAATTCTCAGAAATTTCTTTGATGTGTGCACTCACCTAACAGAGTTGAACCTTTCCTATGCTAGAGCAATTTTGAAACACTCTATTTGTAGTATCTGCAACTGGATATTATGACCACTTTGAGGACTTTGTTGGAAATGGGTATATCTTAACATGAAAACCAGATGGAAGCATTCTCAGTAACTTCCTTCTGATGAGTGCATTCAACTCACAGAGTTGAACATTCCTGTTGATAGAGCAGTTTTAAAACACTCTTTTTGTAGAATCTGCACGTGGATATTTGGACCACTTTGTGGAATTCGTTGGAAACTAGTATATCTTCACATAAAAACTAGACAGAAGCATTCTCAGAAACTTCTTTGTGATGCGTGCATTCAACTGACAGAGTTGAACATTCCTTTAGATAGAGGAGTTTTGAAATACCCTTTTGACGAATCTGCAAGTGGATATTTGGACCGCTTTGAGGAATTCATTGGAAACGGGTATATCTTAACATTGAAACTAGACAGAAGCATTCACAGAAATTTCTTTGGGATCTGTGCTTTCAACTCACAAAGTTTAACCTTTATTTTGGTAAAACAGTTGTGAAACACTATTTTTGTGGAATCTGCAAAGTGGATATTTGGAACGCTTTGAAGCCTATGTTGAAAAAGTAAATATCTTCCCAAAAAAACTAGAAAGAAGCATTCTCAGAAACTTCGTTGTGATGGGTGCATTCAACCCACAGAGTTGAACATTCCTTTTGATAGAGCAGTTTTGAAACACTCTTTTGGTAGAATCTGCAAGTGGATATTAGGAACGCTTTGGGGCCTATGCTGAAAAAGGAAATATTTTCTCATAAAAACTAGACGGAAGCATTCTCAGAAACTTCTTTGTGATGTGTGCATTCAACCCAAATAGTTGAATATTCCTTTAGATAGAGCAGTTCTGAAATACCCTTTTGTAGATTCTGCTAGTGGATATTTGACTGCTATGTGGAATTCGTTGGAAACGGGTATATCTTAATATCAAAACTAGACAGAAGCATTCTCAGAAATTTCTTCATGATCTGTGCATTCAACTCAAGGAGTTGAACCTTTCTTTTGGTAGATCAGTTTTGAAACACTATTTTTTTGGAATCTGCAAGTGGACATTTGTTGTGCTTTGAGGCGTACTGTGAAAAAGGAAATATGTTCACAAAAACACTAGACAGAAGCATTCTCAGAAACTTCGTTGTGATGTGTGCATTCAACTCACTGAGTTGAACACTCCTTTTGATAGAGAAGTTTTGAAACACTTTTTTTAGAATCTGCATTTGGTTATTGGGACCACTTTGAGGCCTTCGTCCGAAACTGGAATATCTTCACATAAAAACTACACGGAAGAATTCTCAGAAACTTCTTTGCGATGTGTGTATTCAACTCACAGAGTCGAACCTTTCTTTTGATAGAGCAGTTTTGAAACACCCTTTTTGTAAAATCAGCAAGTGGACATTTGGGGCACTTTGAGGCCAATGGTGAAAAAGGAAATATCTTCTCATAAAAACCAGACAGAAGCATTGTCAGAAACATCTTTCTGATGTGTGCATTCAACTCACAGACATGAACATTCCTTTTGATAGTGCAGTTTTGTAACAATCTATTTCTAGAATCTGCAAGTGGACATTTGGAGGGCAGTGAGGCCTGAGGTGGAAAAGGAAGTATCTTCCCATAAAAACTACAGAGAAGGATTCTCAGAAACTTCTTTGTGATGATTGCATTCAACTCACAGAGTTGAAGGTTCCTTTTGACAGAGCAATTTTGAAACACTCTGCTTGTAGAATCTGCAAGTGGATATTTGGACAAATTAGAGGCCTATGGTAGTAAAGGAAATATCTTCATACAAAAACTAGACAGATGCATTCTCAGAAACTTCTTTGTGTTTAGTGAATTCAACTCACAGAGTTGAACATTCCTGTTGATGAGATAGTTTTGAAACACACTTTTCTAGAATCTGTAAGTGGATATTTGGACCTCTTTGAGTATTTCGTTGGAACACGGATAGACTTCAAATTACTAAATGGAAACATTCTCAGAAAATTCTTTGTGATGTTTGCATTCAACTCACAGAGTTGAAACTTCCTTTGATAGTTCACTTTTCAAACACTCTTTTTGTAGAATCTGCAAGAAGACATTAAGAGTGTTGTGTGGCCAGTGGTGGTAAAGGAAATATCTTCACATAAAAAGAAGATAGAATAATTCTCAGAAAATTCCCTCTGATGATTGCATTCAACTCACAGAGTTGAACATTCCCTTTGGAACAACAGTTTTGAAACACTGTTTTTGTAGAATCTGCACAGGGGTATTTGGACATCTTTGAAGATTTCGTTGGAAATGGGATAGTCTTCACATAAAATCTAAACAGAAGCATTCTCAGAAACTTCTAACTGATGTTTGCATTCAGCTCACAGAGTTGAACATTCCTTTTGATGGAGCAGTTTTGAAACACTCTTTTTCTAGAGTCTGAAAGTGGACATTTGGAGGGGTTTGAGGCCTGTGTTGGAAAAGGAAATATCATCACATAAAAACTAGACAGAATAATTCTCATAAAATTCTCTCTGATGATTGCATTCAACTCACAGAGTTGAACATTCCCTTTGGAACAACAGTTTTGAAACACTCTTTTTGTAGAATCTGCAAGGGGATATTTGGACCTCTTTGAAGATTTCGTTGGAAACTGGATAATCTTCACATAAAAACTAAACAAAAGCACTCTCAGAAACTGCTTTGTGTTGTTTGTATTCAACTCACAGCGTTGAACATTCCTTTTGATTGAGCAGTTTTGCAACACTCTTTTTCGAGAATCTGCAAATGGACATTTGGAGGGCTTTCAGGACTCTGGTGGAAAAGCAAATATCTTCATATAACAACTAGATAGAAGAATTATCAGAAACCACTTTGTGATGATTGCATTCAACCCACAGAGTTGAACATTCCTTTTGATAGAGCAGTTTTCTAACACTTTTTTTGTAGAATCTGCAAGTGGACATTTGGACTGCTTTGAGGCCTACGGTAGTAAAGGAAATAACTTCATATAAAAACTAGACAGAAGCATTCTCTGAAACATCTTTGTGATGATTGAGTTCAACTCACAGAGCTGAATATTCCTTTTGATGGAGCAGTTTCAAAACACACTTTTTGTACAATCTGCAAGTGGATATTTGGACTTCTTTGAGGATTTCGTTGGACATGGGATAAGCTTCACATAACGAAACAGAAGCACTCTCAGAAAATTATTTGTGATGTTTGCATTCAATGAACAGAGTTGAAACTTAATTTGACAGTGCAGGTTGGAAACCGTCTTTTTGTAGTGTCTGCCAGTGGATATTTGGACCAAATTTTAGCCTTCCTTTGAAACGGGTATATCTTCACAAAGAAACTAGACAGAAGCATTCTCAGAAACTTCCTTGTGATTTCTGCATTCAGCTCAGAGAGTTGGAAGTTACTTTTGTTATAGCAGTCTTGAAACACTCTTTTTGTAGATTCTGCAATTACACATTGGCACGTTTGAGGCCAATGCTAGTAAAGGAAATATCTTCATATAAAAACTAGACAGAAGCATTCTCAGAAACTTCATTGTGATGTGTGCATTCAACTCAGAAAGTTGAACATTTCCTTTGATAGAGCAGATTTGAAACTCTCTTTTTGTAGAATCTGCAAGTAGACATTTGGAGCACTGTGAGGCCAGTGGTGGAAAAGGAAATATCTTCACATAAAAACTAGACACAAGCATTCTCAGAAACTTCTCTGTGATGATTGCATTCAACTAACTGGGTTGAACACTCCTGTTGATAGAGCAGTTTTGAAACTCTCTTTTTGTAGAATCTACAAATGGATATTTGGACCTCTTTGAAGATTTCACAGGAAACGGTTGTATCTTCACTTGAGAACTAAACAAAAGCATTCTCAGAAACAACTTTGTGATGTTTGTGTTCAATTCCCAGAGTTTAACATTGCTTTCCATAGAGCATTTTTGAAACTCTCTTTTGTAGTATCTGCTAGGGGACATATGGAGCGCTTTGAGGCCTGTGGTGGAAAAGGAAAAATCTTGACATAAAAATTAGAGAGAAGCATTCTCAGAAACTACGTTGAGCTGATTGCATTTTACTCATAGAGTTGAACGTTCCTTTAAGAAGAGCAGTTTTGAAACACTATTTTGTAGAATCTTCAAGTGTATTTTTGGACCTCTTTAAAGGTTTCTTTGGAAAAGGGAATATCTTCACATAAAAACTAAACAGAAGCACTTTCAGAAACTTCTTTGTGATGTTTGTATTCAACTCACAGAGTTTAACACAGCTTTTCTTAGAGAAGTTTTGAAACATTCTTTTCTTAGAATCTGCAATTGGACATTTGGAGCATTTTGAGGCCTGTGGTGGAAAAGGAAATATCTTCACATAAAAATTAAATAGAAGCATTCTCAGAAATTTCTTTGTGATGATTGTATTCAACTCACAGTGTTGAAGATTCCTATTGTAACAGATGTTTGGAAATACCCTTTCTGAAGAATTTCCAAGTGGATATTTGCACCTCTTTGAGGATTTCATTGGAAACAGAATATCTTCACTTAAAATTAAACAGAAGCACTCTCAGAAACTTCTTGTGTTGTTTCCATTCAACTCACAGAGTTGAACATTCCTTTTGAGGGAGTAGTTTTGAAACACGCTTTTTCTAGAATCTGCAAGTGGACATTTGGAGGGCTTTGTGGACAGTGGTGGAAAATGAAATATCTATACATGAAAACTAGATGGAAGCATTCTCAGAAAATACTTTGTGATGATTGCATTCAACTCACAGAGTTGAACATTCCTTTTGATAGAGAGTTTTGAAACACTCGTTTTGTAGAATCTGCAAGTGGAGATTTGGACTGATTTGAGGCCTATGATAGTAAAGGAAATGACTTCATATAAAAACTAGACAGATGCATTCCCAGAAACTTCTTTGTGATGATTGAGTTCACCTCACAGAGCTGAACATTACTTTTGATAGAGCAGCTTCGAAACAAACTTTCTGTAGGATCTGCATTTGGATATGTGGACGTCTTTGAGGATTTCTTTGGAAATGGGATATATTTCACGGAACTAAACAGAAGCATTTTGAGAAACTTATTCGTGATGTTTGCATTCTACACACAGAGTTGAAACTTCCTTTCATAGTTCAGGTTTGAAACACCTTTTTGTAGAATCTGCAAGTGAATATTTGGACCACTTCGTGGCCTTCATTCGAAACAGGTATACCTTCACATAAAAACTAGACAGAAGAAAAATCAGAAACTTACTTGTGATGTCTGCATTCACATCAGAGATTTGAAATTTCCTATTGATAGAGCAATCTTTAAACACTCTTTTTGGAGAATCTGCAACTGGACATTGGCAGCACTTTGAGGTCTATGCTAGCAAAGGAAATATTTTCATATAAAAACTAGACAGAAGCATTCTCAGAAACTTCTTTGTGATGTGCGTATTCAATTCAGAAAGTTGAATCTTTTGAAAGAACAGTTTTGAAACACTCTTTTTGTATATTCTGCAAGCAGACATTTGGAGTGCTGTGAGGCCTGTGGTGGAAAAGGAAATATCTTCACAAAAAACTAGACAGAAGCATTCTCAGAAACTTCTCTGTGATGATTGCATTCAACTCACAGAGTTGAACACTCCTGTTCATAGAGCAGTTTTTAAACACACTTTTTCTAGAATCTGCAAGTGGAGATTTGGACTGCTTTGAGGTATATGGTAGTATAGGAAATAACTTCATGTAAAAACCTGACAAAAGCATTCTCAGAAACTCAGAGACCTGAGCATTCCTTTTGATGGAGCTGATTCAAAACACGCGGTTTGCAGAATCTGCAAGTGGATATTTGCACCATTTTGAGGATTCTACTGTAAAAGGGATAAAATTGAAGTAACTAAACAGAAGCATTCTCAGCAACATCTTTGTGAAGTTCTCATTCAAAACACAGAGTTGAAATTTCCTATGATAGTTCAGGATTGAAACCCTGTTTTTGTAGAAACTGTAAGTGGATATTTGGAATACCTTGTGGCCTTCGTTCCAAACGTATATATGTTCACATTAAAATTACACAGAAGCATTCTCAGGAACTTTTCTGTGATGACTACATTCAACACACAAAGTGGAACACTCCTTTTGATATAGCACTTTTGAAACTCTCTTTCTGTGGAATCTGCAAGTGGAAGTGTGGATCCCTTTGAAGATTTCCTTGGAAATGCGTTATTCTTCACATAAAAATTAAAGAAAAGCATTGTCAGAAACTAATTTGAGTTGTATGTATTCAAACTCCGGAGATGAACTTCCTTTTTGAAACAGCAGCTGTGAAACACAATTTTTCAAGAAACTGCAAGTCGATATTTGGAGGGCTTTGAGGCCTGTGGTGGAAAAGGAAATATCATCACATAAAAACTAGACAGAAGCATACTCAGAAACTATTTTGTGGTGATTGCATTCAACTCACAGAGTTCAAAATTCCTATTGAAAGAGCAATTTGGAAACACTCTTTTCTAGAATCTGCAAGTGGAGATTTGGACTGCATTGAGGCCTATGGTAGAAAAGGAAATAACTTCATATAAAAATTAACAGAAGCATTCCCAGAAAATTCTTTGTGATGATTGAGTATAACTCACAGAGCTGAACATTCCTTTTGATGGAGCAGTTTCCAAACAGTCTTTTTGTAGAATCTGCAAGTGGATATTTGCACCTGTGAGAGGATTTCGTAGTAAACTAGACAAAATTCACATAACTAACAGAAGCATGCTCAGAAACTGTTTTGTGATGTTTGTGTTCAACTTCCAGATTTGAACTTTCCTTTTGAAAGAGCAGCTATGAAACACTCATTTTCTAGAATAATCAAGTGGACATTAGGAGGGCTTTGAGGCCTGTGGTGGAAAAGGAAATATCTTCACATAAAAACTAGATAGAAGCATTCTCAGAAACTACATTGTGATGATTGCATTCGAATCACAGAGTTGAACATTCCTATTGATAGAGCAGTTTGGAAACTCTCTTTTTGTAGAATCTGCAATTGGAGATTTGGACTGCTTTGAGGCCTACGGTAGTAAAGGAAATAACTTCATAGAAAAACCAAACGGAAGCATTCTCAGAAAATACTTTGTGATGATTGAGTTGAACTCAGAGACCTGAACATTCCTTTTGATGGAGCAGTTTCCAAACACACTTCTCGTGGAATCTGCAAGTGGATATTTAGACCTCTCTGAGGATTTCGTTGGAAGTGGGATAAACTTCCCAGGACTACAAGGAGGCATTCTCAGAAACTTCTTTGTGATGTTTTCATTCAACTCACAGAGTTGAACCTTCCTTTCATAGTTGAGGTTCGAAACATTCTTTTTGTAGAAACTGCAAGTGGATATTTGGACCACTGTGTGGCCTTCGTTCGAAACGAGTATATCTTCACGGAAAAACCCAAGAGAAGCATTCTCTGAAACTGCTGTGTGATGATTACATTCAAGTCACAGAGTTGAACCCTCCTTTGGATTGAGCAGTTTTGAAACTCTCTGTTTGTAGAATCTGTAAGTGGATATGTGGACTTCTTTGACGATTTCTTTGGAAAAGGGAATATCTTCAAAGAAAAACTCAGCTGAAGCATTCTCAGAAACTTCTTTGTGATGTTTGTGTTCGAGTCACAGAGTTTCACATTGCTTTTCATAGAGCAGTTTTGAAACATTCTTTTCGTAGAATCTGTAAGTGGACATTTGGAGCGCTTTCAGGCCTGTGGTGGAAAAGGAAAGATCTTCACATCAAAACTAGAGAGAAGCACTGTCAGAAACTTCTTTGTGGTGATGGCATTCAACACACAGGGTTGAAGATTCCTTTTGAAACAGTAGTTTCGAAACACTCTTTCTGTGGGATCCACAAATGGATATTTGGACCTCTTTGAAGATTTCATTGGAAACGGGTTAATCTTCACATAAAAGCTAAACAGAAGCACTCTCAGAAACTTCTCTGTGATGTTTGCATTTGGCTCACAGAGTTGAACTTTCCCTTTGATAGAGTAGCTTTGAAACACTCTTTTTCTAGAATCTGCAAGTGGACATTTGGAGGGCTTTGTGGACTGTGGTGCAAAAGGAAATATCTTCTCATAAAAACTATATAGAAGCATTCTCAGAAACTATTCTGTGATGATTGCATTCAACTGACAGAGTTGAACATTCCTTTTGATAGAGCAGTTTGGAAACACTCTTTTTGTAGAATCTGCAAGTGGAGATTTGGACCTCTTTGAGGCCTATGGGAGTAAAGGAAATAACTTCATAGAAAAACCAAACGGAAGCATTCTCAGAAAATGCTTTGTGATGATTGAGTTGAACTCAGAGACCTGAACATTCCTTTTGATGGAGCAATTTCCAAACACACTTCTCGTGGAATCTGCAAGTGGATATTTGGACCTCTCAGAGGATTTCGTAGGAAATGGGATAAACTTCCCAGAACTAAAGGGAAGCATTTTCAGAAACTTCTTTGTGATGTTTGCATTCAACTCAGAGAGTTGAACCTTCCTTTCATAGTTCAGGTTTGAAACACACTTTTTATAAAATCTGGAAGTGGATATTTGGACCACAGTGTGGCCTTCATTGGAAAAGGGTATATCTTCACATCAAACCTACACAGAAGCATTCTCAGCAAGTTTTCTGTGTTGACTGCATTCAACTCACAGAGTTGAACAATCCTTTTGATGGAGCAGTTTTCAAACTCTCTTTCTTTGGAATCTGCAAGTGGATATGTGGACCTATTTGAAGATTTCATTGTAAACGGGATCATCTTCACATAAAAACTAAACAGAAGCATTCTCAGAAAGCACTTTGTGATGTTTGTGTTCAACTTCCAGAGTTGAACTTCCTTTTGAAAGAGCAGCTATGAAACACTCTTTTTCTAGAATCTGCAAGTGGACATTTGGAGGGCTTTGAGGCCCGTGGTGGAAAAGGAAGTATCTTCACATAAAAACTAGATAGAAGCATTCTCAGAAACTACTTTGTGATGATTGCATTCCACTCACAGAGTTGAACATTCTTATTGATAGAGCAGTTTGTAAACACTCTTCTTGTAGAATCTGCAATTGGAGATTTGGACTGCTTTGAGGCCTACGGTAGTAAAGGAAATGACTTCATAGAAAAACCAAACGGAAGCATTCTCAGAAAATTCTTTGTGATGATTGAGTTGAACTCAGGGACGTGGACATTCCTTTTGATGGAGCAGTTTCCAAACACCCTTTCCGTGGAATCTGCAAGTGGATATTTAGACCTCTCTGAGGATTTCGTTGGAAGCGGGATAAAATTCCCAGAACTACACGGAGGCATTCTCAGAAACTTCTTTGTGATATTTGCATTCGACTCACAGAGTTCAAACTTCCTTTCATAGTTCAGGTTTGAAACACTCTTTTTGTAGAATCTGCAAGTGGATATTTGGATCACTGTGTGGCCTTCGTACAAAACGATTATATCTTCACGTAAAAACCCAAGAGAAGCATTCTCAGAAACTTCTGTGTGATGATTGCATTCAAGTCACAGAGTTGAACCCTCCTTTTGTTTGAGCAGTTTTGAAACTCTCTGTTTGTAGAATCTGTAAGTGGATATGTGGAACTCTTTGACGAGTGCTTTGGAAACGGGAATATCTTCACAGAAAAACTCAACTGAAGCATTCTCAGAAACTTCTTTGTGATGTTTGTGTTCGAGTCACAGAGTTTCACATTGCTTTTCATAGGGCAGTTTGGAAACATTCTTTTCGTAGAATCCGCAAGTGGACATTTGGAGCGCTTTCAGGCCAGTGGTGGAAAAGGAAAGATCTTCACATCGAACATAGAGAGAAGCATTGTCAGAAACTTCTTTTTGATGATTGCATTCAACTCACAGGGTTGAAGATTCCTTTTGAAACAGCAGTTTCGAAACACACTTTCTGTAGGATCCGCAAGTGGATATTTGGACCTCTTTGAAGATTTCATTGGAAACGGGTTAATCTTCACATAAAAGCTAAACAGAAGCATTCTCAGAACCTTCTTTGTGATGTCTGCCTTCACCTCACAGAGTTGAACTTTCCCTTTGATAGAGCAGCTTTGAAACACTCTTTTTCTAGAATCTGCAAGTGGACATTAGGAGGGCTTTGTGGAATCTGGTGGAAAAGGAAATATCTTGTCATCAAAAGTACATAGAAGCATTCTCAGAAACTACTCTGTGATGATTTCATTCAACTGACAGAGTTGAACATTCCTTTTGATAGAGCAGTTTGGAAACACTCTTTTTGTAGAATCTCCCAGTGGAGATTTGGACCGCTTTGAGGCCTATGGTAGTAAAGGAAATAACTTCATAGAAAAACCAAACGGAAGCATTCTCAGAAAATTCTTTGTGATGATTGAGTTGAACTCAGAGACCTGAACATTCCTTTTGATGGAGCAGTTTCCAAACACACTTCTCGTGGAATCTGCAAGTGGATATTTGAACCTCTCTGAGGATTTCGTTGGAAGTGGGATAAATTTCCCAGAACTAAACGGAAGCATTCTCAGAAAATTGTTTGTGATGTTTGCATTCATCTCACAGTGTTGAACCTTCCTTTCATAGTTCAGGTTTGAAACACACTTTTTATAGAATCTGGAAGTGGATCTTTGGACCACTGTGTTGCCTTCGTTGTAAAAGAGTATATCTTCACATCACACCTAGACAGAAGCATTCTCATCAAGTTTTCTGTGTTGACTGCATTCAACTCACAGAGTTGAACAATCGTTTTGATGGAGCATTTTTGAAACTCTCTTTCTTTGGAATCTGCAAGTGGATATGTGGACCTCTTTGAAGATTTCGTTGGAAACGGGATCATCTTCACATAAAAACTAAACAGAAGCATTCTCAGAAACTACTTTGTGATGTTTGTGTTCAACTTCCAGAGTTGAACTTTCCTTTTCAAAGAGCAGCTATGAAACAATCTTTTTCTAGAATCTGCAAGTGGTCATTTGGAGGGCTTTGAGGCCTGTGGTGGAAAAGGAAATACCTTCACATAAAAACTAGATAGAAGCATTCTCATAAACTTCTTTGTGATGATTGCATTCGACTCAGAGTTGAACATTCCTATTGATAGAGCAGTTTGTAATCACTCTTTTTGTAGAATCTGCAATTGTTGATTTGGACGGCTTTGAGGCCTACGGTCGTAAAGGAAATGACTTCATAGAAAAACCAAACGGAAGCATTCTCAGAAAATTCTTTGTGATGATTGAGTTGAACTGAGAGTCCTGAACAATCGTTTTGAGGGAGCAGTTTCCAAACACACTTCTCGTGGAATTTACAAGTGGAGATTTGGACCTCTCTGAGGATTTCGTTGGAAGAGGGAAAAACTTCCCAGAACTACATGGAGGCATTCTCAGAAACTTCTCTGAGATCTTTGCATTCAACTCACAGAGTTGAACCTTCCTTTCATAGTTCAGGTTTGAAACACTCTTTTTGTAGAATCTGCAAGTGGATATTTGGACCACTCTGTGGCCTTCATTCGAAACGGGTATATCTTCACGTAAAAACCTAAGAGAAGCATTCTCAGTAACTTCTGTGTGATGATTGTGTTCAACTCACAGAGTTGAGCCCCCATTTGATTGCGCAGTTTTGAAACTCTCTGTTTGTAGAATCTGTAGGTGGATATGTGGACCTCTTTGACGATTGCTTTGGAAAGGGGAATATCTTCACAGAAAAGCTCCACTGAAGCATTCTCAGAAACTTCTTTGTGATGTTCGTGTTCAAGTCAGAGTTTCACATTGCTTTTCATAGAGCAGTTTGAAAACTTTCTTTTCGTAGAATCTGCAAGTGGACATTTGGAGCGCTTTCAGGCCTGTGGTGGAAAAGGAAATATCCTCACATCTAAACCAGAGAGAAGCATTGTCAGAAACTTCTTTGTGATGATTGCATTCAACACACAGGGTTGAAGATTCCTTTTGAAACAGCAGTTTCAAAACACTCTTTCTGTGGGATCCGCAAGTGGATATTTGAACTTCTTTGAAGATTTCCTTGGAAACAGGTTAATCTTCACATAAAAGCTAAACACAAGCATTCTCAGAAACATCTTTGTGATGTTTGCATTCACCTCACAGAGTTGAACTTTCCCTTTGATAGAGCAGTTTTGAAGCAATCTTTTTCTAGAATCTGGAAGTGGACATTTGGTGGGCATTGTGGACTGTGGTGGAAAAGGAAGTATCTTCAAAAAAATACTACATAGAAGCGTTCTCAGAAACTACTTTGTGATAATTGCATTCGACTCACAGAGTTGAACATTTCTAATGATAGAGCAGTTTGTAAACAATCTTTTTGTAGAATCTGCAAGTGAAGATTTGGACCGCTTTGAGGCCTATGGCAGTAAAGGAAATAATATCATAGAAAAACCAAATGGAAGCATTCTCAGAAAATTCTTTGTGATGATTGAGTTGAAATCAGAGACCTGAACATTCCTTTTAATGGAGCAGTTTCCAAACACACTTCTCGTGGAATCTGCAAGTGGATATTTGGACCTCTCTGAGGATTTCGTTGGTAACGGGATAAACTTCCCAGAACTAAACGGAAGCATTCTCAAAAATTTCTTTGTGAGGTTTGCATTCAACTCACAGAGTAGAACCTTCCTTTCATAGTTCAGATTTGAAACACTCTTTTTGTAGAATCTGGAAGTGGATATTTGGACCACTGTGTGGCCTTCGTTGGAAACGGGTATATCTTCACATCAAACCTAGACAGAAGCATTCTCAGAAAGTTTTCTGTGTTGACTGCATTCAACTCACAGTGTTGAACAATCCTTTGGATGGAGCAGTTTTGAAACTCCCTTTCTTTGGAGTCTGCAAGTAGATATGTGGACCTCTTTGAAGATTTCGTTGGAAACGGGATCATCTTCCCATAAAAACTAAACAGAAACATTCTCAGAAACTACTTTGTGATGTTTGTGTTCAACTTCCAGATTTGAACTTTCCTTTTGAAAGAGCAGCTATGAAACACTCTTTTTCTAGAATCTGCAAGTGGTCATTTGGAGGGCTTTGAGGCCTGTGGTGGAAAAGGAAATATCTTCACATAAAAACTAGATAGAAGCATTCTCAGAAACTACTTGGTGATGATTGCATTCGACGCACAGAGTTGAACATTCCTATTGATTGAGCAGTTTGTAAACACTCTTTTTGTAGAATCTGCAATTGGAGATTTGGACTGCTTTGAGGCCTACGGTAGTAAAGGAAATGACTTCATAGAAAAACCAAACGGAAGCATTCTCAGAAAATTCTTTGTGATGATTGAGTTGAACTCAGAGACCTGAACATTCCTTTTGATGGAGCAGTTTCCAAACACACTTCTCGTGGAATCTACAAGTCGATATTTGGACCTCTCTGAGGATTTCGTTGGGAGCGGGATAAACTTCCCACAACTACACGGAGGAATTCTCAGAAACTTCTTTGTGTTGTTTGCATTCAACTCAGAGAGTTGAACCTTCCTTTCATAGTTCAGGTTTGAAACACTCTTTTTGTACAATCTGCAAGTGGATATTTGAACCACAGTGTGGCCTTCTTTCTAAACGTGTATGTCTTCACATTAAAACCCAAGAGAAGCATTCTCAGTAACTTCTGTGTGATGATTGCATTCAAGTCACAGAGATGAACCCTCCTTTTGTTTGAGCAGTTTTGAAACTCTCTGTTTGTAGAATCTGTAAGTGGATATGTGGACCTCTTTGACGATTGCTTTGGAAAAGGGAATATCTTCAAAGAAAAACTCAACTGAAGCATTCTCAGAAACTTCTTTGTGATGTTTGTGTTCGAGTCACAGAGTTTCACATTGCTTTTCATAGAGCAATTTGGAAACAGTCTTTTCGTAGAAACTGCAAGTGGACTTTTAGAGCGCTTTCAGGCCTGTGGTGGAAAAGGGAAGATCTTCACATCGAAACTAGAGAGAAGCATTGTCAGAAACTTCTTTCTGATGATTGCATTCAACTCACAGGGTTGAAGACTCCTTTTGAAACAGCAGTTTCGAAACATTATTTCTGTGGGAACTGCAAGTGGATACTTGGACCTCTTTGAAGATTTCGTTGGAGACAGGTTAATCCTCACATAAAAGCGAAACAGAAGCATTCTCAGAAACTTCTTTGTGATGTTTGCATTCACCTCACAGAGTTGAACTTTCCCATTGATAGAACAGCTTTGAAACACTCTTTGTCTAGAATCTGCAAGTGGACATTTGGAGGTCTTTGTGGACTGTTGTGGGAAAGGGAATATCTTCTCATCAAAACTACATAGAAACATTCTCAGAAACTACTCTGTGATGATTGCATTCAACGGACAGAGTTGAACATTCCTTTTGATAGAGCAGTTTGGAAACACTCTTTTTATAAAATCTGCAAGTGGAGATTTGGACCGCTTTGAGGCCTATGGTAGTGAAGGAAATAACTTCATTGAAAAACCAAATGGAAGCATACTCAGAAAATTATTTGTGATGATTGAGTTGAACTCAGAGACCTGAACATTCCTTTTGATGGAGCAGTTTCCAAACACCCTTCTCGTGGAATCTGCAAGTGGATATTTGGACCTCTCTGAGGATTTCGTTGGAAGTGGGATAAACTTCCCAGAACTACACGGAGGCATTCTCAGAAACATCTTTGTGATGTTTGCTTTCAATTCACAGAGTTGAACCTTCATTTCATGGTTCAGGTTTGAAACACTCTTTTTGAAGAATCTGCAAGTGGATATTTGGACCACTGTGTGGCCTTCGTATGAAACGGGTATATCTTCACGTAAAAACCCAAGAGAAGCATTCTGAGAAACTTCTGTGTGATGATCGCATTCAAGTCACAGAGTTGAGCCCTCCTTTAGTTTGAGCAGTTTTGAAACTCTCTGTTTGTAAAATCTGTAAGTGTATATGTGGGCCTCTTTGAGGATTGCTTTGGAAACGGGAATATCTTCAAAGAAAAACTCAACTGAAGCATTCTCAGAAACTACTTTGTGATGTTTGTGTTCGATTCACAGAGTTTCACATTGCTTTTCATAGAGCAGTTTGGAAACATTCTTTTCGTAGAATCTGCAAGTGGACATTTGGAGCGCTTTCAGGCTTGTGGTGGAAAAGGAAAGATCTTAACATCAAAACTAGAGAGAAGCATTGTCAGAAACTTCTTTGTGATGATTGCATTCAACTCACAGGGTTGAAGATTCCTTTTGAAACAGCAGTTTCGAAACACTCTTTCTGTGGGATCCGCAAGTCGATAGTTGGACCTCTTTGAAGATTTCATTGGAAACGGGTTAAACTTCACATAAAAGCTAAACAGAAGCATTCTAAGCAACTTCTTCGTGATGTTTGCATTCACCTCACTGAGTTGAACTTTCCCTTTGATAGAGCAGCTTTGAAACACTCTTTTTCTAGAATCTGCAAGTGGACATTTGGAGGGCTTTGTGTACTGTGGTGGAAAAGGGAATATCTTCTCATCAAAACTTCATAGAAGCATTCTAAGAAACTACTCTGTGATGATTGCATTCAGCTCACAGACTTGAACATTCCTTTTGATAGAGCAGTTTGGAAACACTCTTTTTGTAGAATCTGCAAGTGGAGATTTGGACTGCTTTGGGGCCTATGGTAGTAAAGAAAATGACTTCATAGAAAAACCAAACGGAAGCATTCTCAGAAAATTCTTTGTGATGATTGAGTTGAACTCAGAGAACTGAACATTCCTTTTGATGGAGCAGTTTCCAAACACACTTCTCGTGGAATCTACAAATCGATATTTGGACCTCTCTGAGGATTTCGTTGGGAGCGGGATAAACTTCCCACAACTACACGGAGGAATTCTCAGAAACTTCTTTGTGTTGTTTGCATTCAACTCAGAGATTTGAACCTTCCTTTCATAGTTCTGGTTTGAAACACTCTTTTTGTAGAATCTGGAAGTGGATATTTGGACCACAGTGTGGCCTTCTTTCTAAACGTGTATGTCTTCACATTAAAACCCAAGAGAAGCATTCTCAATAACTTCTGTGTGATGATTGCATTCAAGTCACAGAGTTGAACCCTCCTTTTGATTGAGCAGTTTTGAAACTCTCTGTTTGTAGAATCTGTAAGTGGATATGTGGACCTCTTTGACGATGGCTTTGGAAACGGGAATATCTTCAGAGAAAAACCATACTGAATCATTCTCAGAAACTACTTTGTGACGTTTGTGTTCGAGTCACAGAGTTTCACATTGCTTTTCATAGAGCAGTTTGGAAACATTCTTTTCGTAGAATCTCCAAGTGGACATTTGGAGCGCTTTCAGGCCTGTGGTGGAAAAGGGAATATCTTCACATCAAAACTAGAGAGAAGCATTGTCAGAAACTTCTTTGTGATATTTGCAATCAACTCACAGGGTTGAAGATTCCTTTTGAAATAGCAGTTTCGAAACACTCTTTCTGTGGGATCCGCAAGTGGATATTTGGACCTCTTTGAAGATTTCGTTGGAAACGGGTTACTCTTCACATAAAAGCTAAACAGAAACATTCTAAGAAACTTCTTTGTGATGTTTGCATTCACCTCACAGAGTTGAACTTTCCCTTTGATAGAGCAGTTTTGAAACACTCTTTTTCTAGAATCTGCAAGTGGACATTTGGAGGTCTTTGTGTACTGTGGTGGAAAAGGGAATATCTTCTCATCAAAACTTCATAGAAGCATTCTAAGAAACTACTCTGTGATGATTGCATTCAGCTGATGGAGTTGAACATTCCTTTTGATAGAGCAGTTTGGAAACCCTCTTTTTGTAGATTCTGCAAGTGGAGATTTGGACTGCTTTGGGGCCTATGGTAGTAAAGGAAATAACCTCATAGAAAAACCAAATCGAAGAATTCTCAGAAAATTCTTTGTGATGATTGAGTTGAACTCAGAGACCTGAACATTCCTTTTGATGGAGCAGTTTCCAAACACACTTCTCGTGGAATCTGCAAGTGAATATTTGAGCCTCTCTGAGAATTTCGTTGGAAGCGGGATAAACTTCCCAGAACTAAACGGAAGCATTCTCAGAAAATTCTTTGTGATGTTTGCATTCAACTCACATAGTTGAACCTTCCTTTCATAGTTCAGGTTGAAACCCTCTTTTTGTAGAATCTGGAAGTGGATATTTGGACCACTGTGTGGCCTTCGTTGGAAACGGCTATATCTTCACATCAAACCTAGACAGAAGCATTCTCAGAAAATTTTCTGTGTTGACTGCATTCAACTCAGAGAGTTGAACAATCCTTTTGATGGGGCAGTTTTGAAACTCTCTTTCTTTGGAATCTGCAAGTGGATATGTGGACCTCTTTAAAGACTTCGTTGGAAACGGGATCATCTTCACACAAAAACTAAACAGAAGCATTCTCAGAAACTACTTTGTAAAGTTTGTGTTCAACTTCCAGAGTTGAACTTCCTTTTGAAAGAGCAGCTATGAAACACTCCTTTTCTAGAATCTGCAAGTGGACATTTGGAGGGCTTCGAGGCCTGTGGTGGAAAAGGAAATATCTTCACATAAAAACCAGATCGAAGCATTCTCAGAAACTACTTTGTGATGATTGCATTCGAATCACAGAGTTGAACATTCCTATTCATAGAACAGCTTGTAAACCCCCTTTTTGTAGAATCTGCAATTGGACATTGGGACTGCTTTGAGGCCTACGGTAGTGAAGGAAATGACTTCATAGAAAAAACAAACGGAAGCATTCTCAGAAAATTCTTTGTGATGATTGAGTTGAACTCAGAGACCTGAACATTCCTTTTGATGGAGCAGTTTCCAAACACCCTTCTCGTGGAATCTGCAAGTGGATATTTAGACCTCTCTGAGGATTTCGTTGGAAGCGGGATAAAAGCCCCAGAACTACACGGAGGCATTCTCACAAACATCTTTGTGATGTTTGCTTTCAATTCACAGAGTTGAACCTTCGTTTCATAGTTCAGGTTTGAAACACTCTTTTTGTAGAATCTGCAAGTGGATATTTGGTCCACTGTGTGGCCTTCGTACGAAACGGGTATCTCTTCACGTAAAAACCCAAGAGAAGCATTCTCAGAAACTTCTGTGTGATGATCGCATTCAAGTCACAGAGTTGAACCCTCCTTTTGATTGAGCAGTTTTGAAACTCTCTGTTTGTAGAATTTGTAAGTGGATATGTGGACCTCTTTGACGATTGCTTTGGAAAAGGGAATATCTTCAAAGAAAAACTCAACTGAAGCATTCTCAGAAACTTCTTTGTGATGTTTGTGTTCGAGTCACAGAGTTTCACATTGCTTTTCATAGAGCAGTTTGGAAACAGTCTTTTCGTAGAAACTGCAAGTGGACATTTAGAGTGCTTTCAGGCCTCTGGTGGAAAAGGGAAGATCTTCACATCAGAACTAGAGAGAAGCATTGTCAGAAACTTCTTTCTGATGATTGCATTCAACTCAAAGGGTTGAAGACTCCTTTTGAAACAGCAGTTTCGAAACACTCTTTCTGTGGGAACTGCAAGTGGTTACTTGGACCTCTTTGAAGATTTCGTTGGAAACAGGTTAATCCTCACATAAGAGCGAAACAGAAGCATTCTCAGAAACTTCTTTGTGATGTTTGCATTCACCTCACAGAGTTGAACTTTCCCTTTGATAGAGCAGCTTTGAAACACTCTTGCTACAAGCTGCAAGTGGATATTTGGAGGGCTTTGTGGACTGTGGTGGAAAAGGAAATATCTTCTCATCAAAACTACATGGAAGCTTTCTCAGAAACTACTCTGTGATGATTGCATTCAACGGACAGAGTTGTACATTCCTTTTGATAGAGCAGTTTGGAAACACTTTTTTGTAGAATCTGCAAGTGGAGATTTGGACCGCTTTTATTCCTATGGTAGTGAAGGAAATAACTTCATAGAAAAACGAAACGGAAGCATTCTCAGAAAATTCTTTGTGATGATTGAGATGAACTCAGAGACCTGAACATTCCTTTTGATGGAGCAGTTTCCAAACACACTTCTCGTGGAATCTGCAAGTGGATATTTGGACCTCTCTGAGGATTTCATTGGAAGTGGGATAAACTTCCCAGAACTAAACGGAAGCATTCTCAGAAACTTCTTTGTGTTGCTTGCATTCAACTCACAGAGTTGAACCATCCTTTCATAGTTCAGAGTTGAAACCCTCTTTTTGTAGAATCTGGAAGTGGATATTTGGACCACTGTGTGGCCTTCTTTGGAAACGGCTATATCTTCACATCAAACCTAGACAGAAGCATTCTCAGAGAGTTTTCTGTGTTGACTGCATTGAACTCACAGAGTTGAACAATCCTTTTGATGAAGCAGTTTTGAAACTCTGTTTCTTTGGAATCTGCAAGTGGATATGTGGAACTCTTTGAAGATTTCGTTTGAAACGGGATCATCTTCACATAAAAACTAAACAGAAGCATTCTCAGAAAGTACTTTGTGAAGTTTGTGTTCATCTTCCAGAGTTGAACTTCCTTTTGAAAGAGCAGCTGTGAAACACTCTTTTTCTAGAATCTGCAAGCGGACATTTGGAGAGCTTTGAGGCCTGTGGTGGAAAAGGGAATATCTTCACATCAAAACTAGAGAGAACCGTTGTCAGAAACTTCTTTGTGATGATTGCATTCGACTCACAGCGTTGAAGTTTCCTGTTGAAACAGAGGTTTCGAAATACTCTTTCTGTGGGAACTGCAAGTGGATATTTAGACCGCTTTGAGGCCTATGGTAGTAAAGGAAATAACTTCACAGAAAAACCAAACGGAAGCATTCTCAGAAAATTCTTCGTGATGATTGAGTTGAACTAAGAGACCTGAACATTCCTTTTGATGGAGCAGTTTCCAAACACACTTCTCGTGGAATCTGCAAGTGGATATTTGAACCTCTCTGAGGATTTCGTTGGAAGCAGGATAAACTTCCCAGAACTAAACGGAAGCATTCTCAGAAACTTCTTTGTGATGTTTGCATTCAACTCACAGAGTTGAACCTTCCTTTCATAATTCAGGTTTCAAGCACTCTTTTTGTAGAATCTGGAAGTGGATATTTGGACCACTCTGTGGCCTTCGTTGGAAACGGGTATGTCTTCACATCAAACCTAGACAGAAGTATTCCCAGAAAGTTCTCTGTGTTGACTGCATTCAACTCACAGAGTTGAACAATCCTTTTGAAGGAGCAGCTTTGAAACTCTCTTTCTTTGGAATCTGCAAGTGGATATGTGGACCTCTTTGAAGATTTCGTTGGAAACGGGATCATCTTCACACAAAAACTATACAGAAGCATTCTCAGAAACTACTTGTAAACCTTGTGTTCAACTTCCAGAGTTGAACTTCCTTTTGAAAGAGCAGCTATGAAACACTCTTTTTCTAGAATCTGCAAGTGGACATTTGGAGGGCTTCGAGGCCTGTGGTGGAAAAGGAAATATCTTCACATAAAAACTAGATAGAAGCATTCTCAGAAACTACTTTGTGATGATTGCATTCGACTCACAGAGTTGAACATTCCTATTGATAAAGCAGTTTGTAAACGCTCTTTTGTAAAATCTGCAATTGGAGATTTGGACCGCTTTGAGGCCTACGGTAGTAAAGGAAATGACTTCATAGAAAAACCAAGAGGAGGCATTCCCAGAGAATTCCTTGCGATGATTGTGTTGAACTCAGAGACCTGAACATTCCTTTTGATGGAGCAGTTTCCAAACACCCTTCTCGTGGAATCTGCAAGTGGATATTTAGAACTCTCTGAGGATTTCGTTGGAAGCGAGATAAATTTCCCAGAACTACACGGAGGCATTCTCAGAAACTTCTTTGTGATGTTTGCATTCAACTCACAGAGTTGAACCTTCCTTTCATAGTTCAGGTTTGAAACACTCTTTTTGTAGAATCTGCAAGTGGATATTTGGACCACTGTGTGGCCCTCGTACGAAACGGGTATATATTCACGTAAAAACCCAAGAGAAGCCTTCTCAGAAACTTCTCTGTGATGATTACATTCAAGTCACAGGGTTGAACCCTCCTTTTGATTGAGCAGTTTTGAAACTCTCTCTTTGTAGAATCTATAAGTGGATATGTGGACCTCTTTGACGATTGCTTTGGAAACGGGTATATCTTCACAGAAAAACTCAACTGAAGCATTCTCAGAAACTTCTTTGTGATGTTTGTGTTCCTGTCACCGAGTTTCACGTTGCTTTTCATAGGGCAGTTTGGAAACATTCTTCTCGTAGAATCTGAAAGTGGACATTAGGAGCGCTTTCAGGACTGTGGTGGAAAAGGAAAGATCTTCACATCAAAACTAGAGAGAAGCATTGTCAGAAACTTCTTTGTGATGATTGCATTCAACTCACAGGGTTGAAGATTCCTTTTGAAACAGCAGTTTCGAAACACTCTTTCTGTGGGATCCACAAGTGGATATTTGGACCTCTTTGAAGATTTCGTTGGAAACGGGTTAATCTTCACATAAAAGCTAAACAGAAGCATTCTCAGAAACTTCTTTTTGATGTTTGCATTCACCTCACAGAGTTGAACTTTCCCTTTGATAGAGCAGCTTTGAAACACTCTTTTTCTAGAATCTGCAAGTGGACATTTGGAGGGCTTTGTGGACTCTGGTGGAAAAGGAAATATCTTCTCATCAAAAGTACATAGAAGCATTCTCAGAAACTACTCTCTGATGATTGCATTCAACTGACAGAGTTGAACATTCCTTTTGATAGAGCAGTTTGGAAACACTCTTTTTGTAGAATCTGCAAGTGTAGATTTGGACCGCTTTGAGGCCTATGGTAGTAAAGGAAATAACTTCATAGAAAAACCAAACGGAAGCATTCTCAGAAAATACTTTGTGATGAGTGAGTTGAACTCAGAGACCTGAACATTCCTTTTGATGGAGCAGTTTCCAAACACACTTCTCGTGGAATCTGCAAGTGGATATTTGGACCTCGCTGAGGATTACGTTGCAAGCGGGATAAACTTCCCAGAACTAAACGGTAGCATACTCAGAAACTTCTTTGTGATGTTTCCATTCAACTCACAGAGTTGAACCTTCCTTTCATAGTTCAAGTTTGAAACCCTCTTTTTGTAGAATCTGGAAGTGGATATTTGGACCACTGTGTGGCCTTCGTTGGCAACGGGTATATCTTCACAACAAACCTAGACAGAAGCATTCTCAGAAAGTTTTCTGTGTTGACTGCATTCAACTCACAGAGTTGAATAATCCTTTAGAAGGAGCAGTTTTGAAACTCTCTTTCTTTGGAATCTGCAAGCTTATACCTGTACCTCTTTGAAGATTTCGTTGGAAACGGGATCATGTTCACATAAAAACTAAACAGGAGCATTCTCAGAAAGTACTTTGTGATGTTTGTGTTCAACTTCCAGTGTTGAACTTCCTTTTGAAAAAGCAGCTATGAAACACTGTTTTTCTAGAATCTGCAAGTGGACATTTGGAAGGCTTTGAGGCCTGTGGTGGAAAAGGAAATATCTTCACATAAAAACTCGATAGAAGCATTCTCAGAAACTACTTTGTGATGATTGCATTCGACTCACAGAGTTGAATATTCCTATTGATAGAGCAGTTTCTAAACACTCTGTTGTAGAATCTGCAATTGGAGATTTGGACCGCTTTGAGGCCTATGGGAGTAAAGGAAATGACTTCATAGCAAAACCAAGAGGAAGCATTCCCAGAGAATTCTTTGTGATGATTGTGTTGAACTCAGAGACCTGAACATTCCTTTTGATGGAGCAGTTTCCAAACACCCTTCTCGTGGGATCTGCAAGTGGATATTTACACCTCTCTGAGGATTTCGTTGGAAGGGAGATAAACTTCCCAGAACTACACGGAGGCATTCTCAGAAACTTCTTTGTGATGTTTGCATTCAACTCACAGAGTTGAACCTTCCTTTCATAGCTCAGGTTTGAAACACTCTTTTTGTAGAATCTACAAGTGGATATTTGGACCACTGTGTGGCCTTCGTACGAAACGGGTTTATCTTCACGTAAAAACCCAGAGAAGAAGTCTCAGAAACTTCTGTGTGATGACTGCATTCAAGTCACAGAGTTGAACCCTCCTTTTGATTCAGCAGTTTTGAAACTCTCTCTCTGTAGAATCTGTAAGTGGATATGTGGACCTCTTTGACGATTGCTTTGGAAAGGGGAATATCTTCACAGACAAACTCAACTGAAGCATTCTCAGAAACTACTTTGTGATGTTTGAGTTCGAGTCACAGAGTTTCACATTGCTTTTCATGGAGCAGTTTGGAAACATTCTTTTCATACAATCTGCAAGTGGACATTTGGAGCGCTTTCAGGCCTGTGGTGGAAAAGGAAAGAACTTAATATCAAAACTACAGAAAAGCATTGTCAGAAACTTCTTTGTGATGATTGCATTCAACTCACTGGGTTGAAGATTCCTTTGGAAACAGCAGTTTCGAAAAACTCTTTCTGTGGGATCCGCAAGTGGATATTTGGACCTCTTTGAAGATTTCTTTGGAAACGGGTTAATCTTCACATAAAAGCGAAACAGAAGCATTCTCAGAAACTTCCTTGTGATGTTTGCATTCACCTCACAGAGTTGAACTTTCCCTTTGATAGAGCAGCTTTGAAACACTCTTTTGCTACAATCTGGAAGTGGACATTTGGAGGGCTTTGTGGACTCTGGTGGAAAAGGAAATATCTTCTCATCAAAACTACATAGAAGCATTCTCAAAACTACTCTGTGATGATTGCATTCAACTGACAGAGTTGAACATTCCTTTTGATAAAGCAGTTTCGAAACACTCTTTTTGTAGAATCTGCAAGTGGAGATTTGGACCGCTTTGAGGCCTATGGTAGTAAAGGAAATAACTTCATAGAAAAACAAAACGGAAGCATTCTCAGAAAATTCTTTGTGATGATTGAGTTGAACTCAGAGACCTGAACATTCCTTTTGATGGAGCAGTTTCCACACACACTTCTCGTGGAATCTGCAAGTGGATATTTGGACCTCTCTGAGTATTTCGTTGGAAGCGGTATAGACTTCCCAGAACTAAACGGAAGCATTCTCAGAAACTTCTTTGTGATGTTTGCATTCAACACACAGAGTTGAACCTTCCTTTCATAGTTCAGGTTTGAAACCCTCTTTTTGTAGAATCTGGAAGTGGATATTTGGACCTCTGTGTGGCCCTCGTTGGTAACGGGTATATCTTCACAACAAACCTAGACAGAAGCATTCTCAGAAAATTTCCTTTGTTGACTGTATTCAACTCACAGAGTTCAAGAATCCTTTTGATGGAGCAGTTTTGAAACTCTCTTTCTTTGGAATCTGCACGTGGATATGTGGACCTCTTTGAAGATTTCGTTGGAAACGGGATCATCTTCACATAAAAACGAAACAGAAGCATTCTCAGAAAGTACTTTGTGATGTTTGTGTTCAACTTCCAGAGTTGAACTTCCTTTTGAAAGAGCAGCTATAAAACACTCTTTTTCTACAATATGCAAGTGGACATTTGGAGGGCTTGAGGCCTGTGGTGGAAAAGGAAATATATTCACTTAAAAACTAGAGAGAAGCATTCTCAGAAACTACTTTGTGATGATTGCATTCGACTCACATATTTGAACATTCCTATTGATAGAGAAGTTTGTAAACACTCTTTGTAGAATCTGCAATTGGAGATTTGTACCGTTTTGACGCCTACAGTAGTAAAGGAAATGACTTCATAGAAAAACGAAGAGGAAGCATTCCCAGAGAATTCTTTCTGATGATTGTGTTGAACTCAGAGAACTGAACATTCCTTTTGATGGAGCAGTTTCCAAACACCCTTCTCGTGGAATCTGCAAGTGGATATTTAGACCTCTCTGAGGATTTCATTGGAAGCGAGATAAACTTCCCAGAACTACACGGAGGCATTCTCAGAAACTTCTTTGTGATGTTTGCATTCAACTCACAGAGTTGAAACTTCCTTTCATAGTTCAGGTTTGAAACACCCTTTTTGTAGAATCTGCAAGTGGATATTTGGACCACTGTGTGGCCTTCGTACGAAACGGGTATATCTTCACGTAAAAACCCAAGAGAAGCCTTCTCAGAAACTTCTCTGTGATGATAACATTCAAGTCACAGAGTTGAACCCTCCTTTTGATTGAGCAGTTTTGAAACTCTCTGTTTGTAGAATCTTTAAGTGGATATGTGGAACTCTTTGACGATTGCTTTGGAAATGGGAATATCTTCACAGACAAACTCAACTGAAGCATTCTCAGAAACTTCTTTGTGATGTTTGGTTCCAGTCACAGAGTTTCACATTGCTTTTCATAGGGCAGTTTGGAAACATTCTTTTCGTAGAATCTGAAAGTGGACATTTGGAGTGCTTTCAGGCTTGTGGTGGAAAAGGAAAGATCTTCACATCAAAACTAGAGAGAAGCATTGTCAGAAACTTCTTTGTGATGATTGCATTCAACTCACAGGGTTGAAGATTCCTTTTGAAACAGCAGTTTCGAAACACTCTTTCTGTGGGATCCACAAGTGGATATTTGGACCACTTTGAAGATTTCGTTGGGAACGGGTTAATCTTCACATTAAAGCTAAACGGAAGCATTCTCAGAAACTTCTTTTTGATGTTTGCATTCACCTCAAAGGGTTGAAATTTCCCTTTGATAGAGAAGCTTTGAAACTCTCTTTTTCTAGAATCTGCAAGTGGAGATTTGGAGGGATTTGAGGACTGTGGTGGAAAAGGAAATATCTTCCCATCAAAACTACATAGGAGCATTCTCAGAAACTACTCTCTGATGATTGCATGCAACTGACAGAGTCGAACATTCCTTTTGATAGAGCAGTTTGGAAACACTCTTTTTGTAGTATCTGAAAGTGGAGATTTGGACCGCTTTGAGGCCTATGGTAATAAAGGAAACAACTTCATAGAAAAACCAAACGGAAGCATTCTCAGAAAATACTTTGTGATGATTGAGTTGACCTCAGAGACCTGAAAATACCTTTTGATGGAGCAGTTTCCAAACACACTTCTCGTGGAATCTGTAGGTGGATATTTGGACCTCTCTGGGGATTTCGTTGGAAGCGGGATAAACTTCCCAGAACTAAACGGAAGCATTCTCAGAAACTTCTTCGTGATGTTTCCATTCAACTCACAGAGTTGAAACTTCCTTTCATAGTTCAGAGTTGAAACCCTCTTTTTGTAGAATCTGGAAGTGGATATTTGGACCACTGTGTGGACTTCGTTGGAAACGGGTATATCTTCACCTCAAACCTACACAGAAGCATTCTCAGAAAGTTCTCTGTGTTGACTGCATTCAACTCACAGAGTTGAACAATCGTTTGATGGAGCAGTTTTGAAACTCTCTTTCTTTGGAATCTGCAAGTGGGTATGTTGACCTCTTTGAAGATTTCGTTGGAAACGGGTTAATCATCTTCACATGAAAGCTAAACAGAAGCATTCTCAGAAACTTCTTTGTGATGATTGCATTCACCTCACAGAGTTGAACTTTCCCTTTGATAGAGCAGCTTCGAGACACTCTTTTTCTAGAATCTGCAAGTGGACATTTGGAGGGCTTTGCGGACTGCGGTGGAAAAGGAAATATCTTTTCATCGAAAGTAAATAGAAGCATTCTCAGAAACTACTCTGTGATGATTGCATTCAACTGAGAGAGTTGAACGTTCCTTTTGATAGAGCAGTTTGGAAACACTCTTTTTGTAGAATCTGCATGTGGAGATTTGGACCGCTTTGAGACCTATGGTAGTAATGGAAATAACTTCATAGAAAAACCAAACGGAAGCATTTCAGAAAATTCTTGTGATGATTGAGTTGAACTCAGAGACCTGAACATTCCTTTAGATGGAGCAGTTTCCAAACACACTTCTCGTGGAATCTGCAAGTGGATATTTGGACCTCTGTGAGGATTTCGTTGGAAGCGGGATAAACTTCCCAGAACTAAATGAAGCATTCTCAGAAATTTCTTATGATGTTTGCATTCAACTCACAGAGTTGAACCTTCCTTTCATACTTCAGGTTAGAAACACTCTTTTTGTAGAATCTGGAAGTGGATATTTGGACCACTGTGTGGCCTTCGTTGGAAACCGGTATATCTTCACATCAAACCTACACAGAAGCATTCTCAGAAAGTTTTCTGTGTTGACTGCATTCAACTCACAGAGTTGAACAATCGTTTTGATGGAGCAGTTTTGAAACTCTCTTTCTTTGGAATCTGCAAGTGGATATGTTTACGTCTTTGAAGATTTCATTGGAAACGGGTTAATCTTCACATAACAGCTAAACAGAAGCATTCTCAGAAACTTCTTTGTGATATTTGCATTTCCTTCACAGAGTTGAACTTTCCCGTGGATAGAGCAGCTTTGAAACACTCATTTTCTAGAATCTGCAAGTGGACATTTGGAGGGCTTTGTGGACTGTGCTGGAAAAGGAAATATCTCCTCGTCAAAACTACATAGAAGCATTCTCAGAAACTACTCTGTGATGATTGCATTCAACTGACAGAGTTGAACATTCCTTTTGATAGAGAAGTTTGGAAACACTATTTTTGTAGAACCTGCAAGAGGATATTTGGACCACTTTGAGGCCTATGGGAGTGAGGGAAATAACTTCATAGAAAAACGAAACGGAAGCATCCTCAGAAAATTCTTTGTGATGATTGAGTTGAACTCAGAGACCTGAAAATTCCTTTTGATGGAGCAGTTTCCAAACACACTTCTCGTGGAATCTGCAAGTGGATATTTGGACCTCTCTGAGGATTGCGTTGGAAGCGGGATAAACTTCCCAGAACTAAACGGAAGCAATCTCAGAAACTTCTTTGTGATGTTTGCATTCAACTCACAGAGTTGAACCTTCCTTTCATAGTTCAGGTTTGAAACACTCTTTTTGTAGAATCTGGAAGTGGATATTTGGACCACTGTGTGGACTTCGTTGTAAACGGGTGTATCTTCACCTCAAACCTAGACAGAAGCATTCTCAGAAAGTTTTCTGTGTTGACTGCTTTCAACTCATAGACTTGAAGAATCGTCTTGATGGAGTAGTTTTGAAAATCTCTTTCTTTGGAATCTGCAAGTGGATATGTTGACCTCTTTGAAGATTTCGTTGGAAACGGTTTAATCTTCACATAAAAGCTAAACAGAAGCATTCTCAGAAACTTCTTTGTGATGTTTGCATTCACCTCACACAGTTGAACTTTCCCTTTGATAGAGCAGCTTTGAAACACTCTCTTTCAAGAATCTGCAAGTGGACATTTGGAGGGCTTTGTGAACTATGGTGGAAAAAGGAAATATCTTCTCATCAAAAGTACATAGAAGCATTCTCAGAAACTACTCTGTGATGATTGCATTCAACTGCCAGAGTTGAACATTCCTTTTGATAGGGCAGTTTGGAAACATTCTTTTTGTAGAATCTGTAAGTGGAGACTTGGACCGCTTTGATGCCTATGGTAGTAAAGGAAATAACTTCATAGAAAAACCAAACGGAAGCATTCTCAGAAAATTCTTTGTGATGATTGAGTTGAACGCAGAGACCTGAACATTCCTTTTGATGGAGCAGTTTCCAAACACACTTCTCGTGGAATCTGCAAGTGCATATTTGGAACTCTCTGAGGATTTCGTTGGAAGCGGGATAAACTTCCCAGAACTAAACGGAAGCATTCTCAGAAACTTCTTTTGATGTTTGCATTCAACTCACAGAGTTGAAACTTCCTTTCATAGCTCAGGTTGGAAACACTCTTTTTGTAGAATCTGGAGGTGGATATTTGGACCACTGTGTGGCCTTCGTTGGAAACGGGTATATCTTCACATCAAACCTAGACAGAAGCATTCTCAGAAAGTTTCCTGTGTTGACTATATTCAACTCAAAAAGTTGAACAATCGTTTTGATGGAGCAGTTTTGAAACTCTCTCTCTTTGGAATCTGCAAGTGGATATGATTACCTCCTTGAAGATTTCTTTGGAAACTGGTTAATCTTCACATAAAAGCTAAACAGAAGCATTCTCAGAAACTTCTTTGTGATGTTTGCATTCACCTCACACAGTTGAACTTTCCCTTTGATAGAGCAGCTTTGAAACTCTCTTTTTCTAAGCGCTGCAAGTGGACATTTGGAGGGCTTCGTGGACTGTGGTAGAAAAGCAAATATCTTCTCCTCAAAAGTACATAGAAGCATTCTCAGAAACTACTCTGTGATGATTGCATTCAACTGACAGAGTTGAACATTCCTTTTGATAGAGCAGTTTGGTAACACTCCTTTTGTAGAATATGCAAGTGGATATTTGGACCGCTTTGAGGCCAATGGTATTAAAGGTAATAACTTCATAGAAAAGCCAAACGGAAGCATTCTCAGAAAATTATTTGTGATGATTGAGTTGAACTCAGAGACCTGAACATTCCTTTTGATGGAGCAGTTCCCAAACACACTTCTCGTGGAATCTGCAAGTGGATATTTGGACCTCTGTGGGGATTTCGTTGGAAGCGGGATAAACTTCCCAGAACTAAACGGAAGCATTCTCAGAATCTTCTTTGTGATGTTTGCATTCACCTCACAGACTTGAACCTTCCTTTCATACTTCAGCTTTGAAAAACTCTTTTTGTAGAATGTGGAAGTGGATATTTGGATCAGTGTGTGGCCTTCGTTGGAAACGGGTATATCTTCACATCAAACCTAGACAGAATCATTCTCAGAAAGTTTTCTGTGTTGACTGCATTCAACTCACAGACTTGAACAATCGTTTTCATGGAGCAGTTTTGAAACTCTGTCTCTTTGGAATCTGCAAGTGGATATGTTTACCTCTTTGAAGATTTCTTTGGAAACGGGTTAATGTTCACATAAAAGCTAAACAGAAGCATTCTCAGAAACTTCTTTGTCATGTTTTCATTCACCTCACAGAGTTGAACTTTCCCTTTGATAGAGCAGCTTTGAAACAATCTTTTTTTAGAAGCTGCAGGTGGACATTTGGAGGGCTTTGTGGATTGTGGTGGAAAAGGTAATATCTTCTCATCAAAAGTACATAGAAGCATTCTCAGAAACTACTCTGTGATGATTGCATTCAACTGACAGAGTTGAACATTCCTTTTGATATACCGGTTTGGTAACACTCTTTTTGTAGAATCTGCAAGTGGAGCTTTGGAACGCTTTGAGGCCTATGGTGGTAAAGGAAATAACTTCATAGAAAAACCAAACGGAAGCATTCTCAGAAAATTCTTTGTGATGATTGAGTTGAACTCAGAGACCTGAACATTCCTTTTGATGGAGCAGTTTCCAAACACACTTCTCGTGGAATCTGCAAGTGGATATTTGGACCTCTCTGAGGATTTCTTTGGAAGCAGGATAAACATCCCAGAACAAAACGGAAGCATTCTCAGAAACCTCTTTGTGATGTTTGCATTCAACTCACAGTGTTGAACCTTCGTTTCATAGTTCAGGTTTGAAACACTCTTTTTGTAGAATCTGGAAGTGGATATTTGGACCACTGTGTGGCCTTCGTTGGAAACGTGTATATCTTCACATCAAACCTAGACAGAAGCATTCTCAGAAAGTTTTCTGTGTTGACTACATTCAACTCACAGACTTGATCAATCGTTTTGATGGAGCAGTTTTGAAACTCTCTTTCTTTGAAATCTGCAATTGGATATGTTTACCTCTTTGAAGATTTCATTGGAAACGGGTTAATCTTCACATAACAGCTAAACAGAAGCATTCTCAGAAACTTCTTTGGGATATTTGCATTCACCTCACGGAGTTGAACTTTCCCTTTGATAGAGCAGCTTTGAAACACCCTTTTTCTAGAAGCTGCGAGTCGACATTTGAAGGGCTTTGTGGACTGTGGTGGGAAAGGAAACATCTTCTCATCAAAAGTACATAGAAGCATTCTCAGAAACTACTCTGTGATGATTGCATTCAACTGACACAGTTGAATATTCCTTTTGATAGAGCAGTTTGGTAACACTCTTTTTGTAGAACCTGCAAGTGGAGATTTGTTCCGCTTTGAGGCCTGTGGTAGTAAAGGAAATAACTTCATAGAAAAACCAAACGGTAGCATTCTCAGAAAATTCTTTGTGATGATTGAGTTGAACTCAGAGACCTGAACATTCCTGTTGATGGAGCAGTTTCCAAACATAATTCTCGTGGAATCTGCAAGTGCATATTTGGACCTCTCTGAGGATTTCGTTGGAAGTGGGTAAACTTCCCAGAACTAAACGGAAGCATTCTCAGAAAATTCTTTGTGATGTTTTCATTCAACTCACAGAGTTGAACCTTCCTTTCATAGTTCAGGTTTGAAACACTCTTTTTGTAGAAACTGGAAGTGGATATTTGGACCACTGTGTGGCCTTCGTTGGAAACGGGTATATCTTCACAACAAACCTAGACAGAAGCATTCTCAGAAAGTTTTCTCTGTTGACTTCATTCAACTCACAGAGTTGAACAATTCTTTTTATGGAGCAGTTTTGAAACTCTCTTTCTTTGGAATCTGCATGTTTATACCTGGACCTCTTTGAAGATTTCATTGGAAACGGGATCATCTTCACATAAATCTAAACAGAAGCATTCTCAGAAAGTACTTTGTGATGTTTGTGTTCAACTTCCAGAGTTGAACTTCCTTTTGAAAGAGCAGCTATGAAACACTCTTTTTCTAGAGTCTGCAAGTGGACATTTGGAGGGCTTGAGGCCTGTGGTGGAAAAGGAAATATATTCACTTAAAAACTAGAGAGAAGCATTCTCAGAAACTACTTTGTGATGATTGCATTCGACTCACATATTTGAACATTCCTATTGATAGAGAAGTTTGTAAACGCTCTTTGTAGAATCTGCAATTGGAGATTTGTACCGTTTTGACGCCTACAGTAGTAAAGGAAATGACTTCATAGAAAAACGAAGAGGAAGCATTCCCAGAGAATTCTTTCTGATGATTGTGTTGAACTCAGAGAACTGAACATTCCTTTTGATGGAGCAGTTTCCAAACACCCTTCTCGTGGAATCTGCAAGTGGATATTTAGACCTCTCTGAGGATTTCATTGGAAGCGAGATAAACTTCCCAGAACTACACGGAGGCATTCTCAGAAACTTTTTGTGATGTTTGCATTCAACTCACAGAGTTGAAACTTCCTTTCATAGTTCAGGTTTGAAACACCCTTTTTGTAGAATCTGCAAGTGGATATTTGGACCACTGTGTGGCCTTCGTACGAAACGGGTATATCTTCACGTAAAAACCCAAGAGAAGCCTTCTCAGAAACTTCTCTGTGATGATAACATTCAAGTCACAGAGTTGAACCCTCCTTTTGATTGAGCAGTTTTGAAACTCTCTGTTTGTAGAATCTTTAAGTGGATATGTGGAACTCTTTGACGATTGCTTTGGAAATGGGAATATCTTCACAGACAAACTCAACTGAAGCATTCTCAGAAACTTCTTTGTGATGTTTGGTTCCAGTCACAGAGTTTCACATTGCTTTTCATAGGGCAGTTTGGAAACATTCTTTTCGTAGAATCTGAAAGTGGACATTTGGAGTGCTTTCAGGCTTGTGGTGGAAAAGGAAAGATCTTCACATCAAAACTAGAGAGAACCATTTTCAGAAACTTCTTTGTGATGATTGCATTCAACTCACAGGGTTGAAGATTCCTTTTGAAACAGCAGTTTCGAAACACTCTTTCTGTGGGATCCACAAGTGGATATTTCGACCACTTTGAAGATTTCGTTGGGAACGGGTTAATCTTCACATTAAAGCTAAACGGAAGCATTCTCAGAAACTTCTTTTTGATGTTTGCATTCACCTCAAAGGGTTGAAATTTCCCTTTGATAGAGAAGCTTTGAAACTCTCTTTTTCTAGAATCTGCAAGTGGAGATTTGGAGGGATTTGAGGACTGTGGTGGAAAAGGAAATATCTTTTCATCGAAAGTACATAGAAGCATTCTCAGAAACTACTCTGTGATGATTGCATTCAACTGAGAGAGTTGAACGTTCCTTTTGATAGAGCAGTTTGGAAACACTCTTTTTGTAGAATCTGCATGTGGAGATTTGGACCGCTTTGAGACCTATGGTAGTAATGGAAATAACTTCATAGAAAAACCAAACGGAAGCATTTCAGAAAATTCTTGTGATGATTGAGTTGAACTCAGAGACCTGAACATTCCTTTAGATGGAGCAGTTTCCAAACACACTTCTCGTGGAATCTGCAAGTGGATATTTGGACCTCTGTGAGGATTTCGTTGGAAGCGGGATAAACTTCCCAGAACTAAATGAAGCATTCTCAGAAATTTCTTATGATGTTTGCATTCAACTCACAGAGTTGAACCTTCCTTTCATACTTCAGGTTAGAAACACTCTTTTTGTAGAATCTGGAAGTGGATATTTGGACCACTGTGTGGCCTTCGTTGGAAACCGGTATATCTTCACATCAAACCTACACAGAAGCATTCTCAGAAAGTTTTCTGTGTTGACTGCATTCAACTCACAGAGTTGAACAATCGTTTTGATGGAGCAGTTTTGAAACTCTCTTTCTTTGGAATCTGCAAGTGGATATGTTTACGTCTTTGAAGATTTCATTGGAAACGGGTTAATCTTCACATAACAGCTAAACAGAAGCATTCTCAGAAACTTCTTTGTGATATTTGCATTTCCTTCACAGAGTTGAACTTTCCCGTGGATAGAGCAGCTTTGAAACACTCATTTTCTAGAATCCGCAAGTGGACATTTGGAGGGCTTTGTGGACTGTGCTGGAAAAGGAAGTATCTCCTCGTCAAAACTACATAGAAGCATTCTCAGAAACTACTCTGTGATGATTGCATTCAACTGACAGAGTTGAACATTCCTTTGGATAGAGAAGTTTGGAAACACTATTTTTGTAGAACCTGCAAGAGGATATTTGGACCACTTTGAGGCCTATGGGAGTGAGGGAAATAACTTCATAGAAAAACGAAACGGAAGCATCCTCAGAAAATTCTTTGTGATGATTGAGTTGAACTCAGAGACCTGAAAATTCCTTTTGATGGAGCAGTTTCCAAACACACTTCTCGTGGAATCTGCAAGTGGATATTTGGACCTCTCTGAGGATTGCGTTGGAAGCGGGATAAACTTCCCAGAACTAAACGGAAGCAATCTCAGAAACTTCTTTGTGATGTTTGCATTCAACTCACAGAGTTGAACCTTCCTTTCATAGTTCAGGTTTGAAACACTCTTTTTGTAGAATCTGGAAGTGGATATTTGGACCACTGTGTGGACTTCGTTGTAAACGGGTGTATCTTCACCTCAAACCTAGACAGAAGCATTCTCAGAAAGTTTTCTGTGTTGACTGCTTTCAACTCATAGACTTGAAGAATCGTCTTGATGGAGTAGTTTTGAAAATCTCTTTCTTTGGAATCTGCAAGTGGATATGTTGACCTCTTTGAAGATTTCGTTGGAAACGGTTTAATCTTCACATAAAAGCTAAACAGAAGCATTCTCAGAAACTTCTTTGTGATGTTTGCATTCACCTCACACAGTTGAACTTTCCCTTTGATAGAGCAGCTTTGAAACACTCTCTTTCAAGAATCTGCAAGTGGACATTTGGAGGGCTTTGTGAACTATGGTGGAAAAAGGAAATATCTTCTCATCAAAAGTACATAGAAGCATTCTCAGAAACTACTCTGTGATGATTGCATTCAACTGCCAGAGTTGAACATTCCTTTTGATAGGGCAGTTTGGAAACATTCTTTTTGTAGAATCTGTAAGTGGAGACTTGGACCGCTTTGATGCCTATGGTAGTAAAGGAAATAACTTCATAGAAAAACCAAACGGAAGCATTCTCAGAAAATTCTTTGTGATGATTGAGTTGAACGCAGAGACCTGAACATTCCTTTTGATGGAGCAGTTTCCAAACACACTTCTCGTGGAATCTGCAAGTGCATATTTGGAACTCTCTGAGGATTTCATTGGAAGCGGGATAAACTTCCCAGAACTAAACGGAAGCATTCTCAGAAACTTCTTTTGATGTTTGCATTCAACTCACAGAGTTGAAACTTCCTTTCATAGCTCAGGTTGGAAACACTCTTTTTGTAGAATCTGGAGGTGGATATTTGGACCACTGTGTGGCCTTCGTTGGAAACGGGTATATCTTCACATCAAACCTAGACAGAAGCATTCTCAGAAAGTTTCCTGTGTTGACTATATTCAACTCAAAAAGTTGAACAATCGTTTTGATGGAGCAGTTTTGAAACTCTCTCTCTTTGGAATCTGCAAGTGGATATGATTACCTCCTTGAAGATTTCTTTGGAAACTGGTTAATCTTCACATAAAAGCTAAACAGAAGCATTCTCAGAAACTTCTTTGTGATGTTTGCATTCACCTCACACAGTTGAACTTTCCCTTTGATAGAGCAGCTTTGAAACTCTCTTTTTCTAAGCGCTGCAAGTGGACATTTGGAGGGCTTCGTGGACTGTGGTAGAAAAGCAAATATCTTCTCCTCAAAAGTACATAGAAGCATTCTCAGAAACTACTCTGTGATGATTGCATTCAACTGACAGAGTTGAACATTCCTTTTGATAGAGCAGTTTGGTAACACTCCTTTTGTAGAATATGCAAGTGGATATTTGGACCGCTTTGAGGCCAATGGTATTAAAGGTAATAACTTCATAGAAAAGCCAAACGGAAGCATTCTCAGAAAATTCTTTGTGATGATTGAGTTGAACTCAGAGACCTGAACATTCCTTTTGATGGAGCAGTTCCCAAACACACTTCTCGTGGAATCTGCAAGTGGATATTTGGACCTCTGTGGGGATTTCGTTGGAAGCGGGATAAACTTCCCAGAACTAAACGGAAGCATTCTCAGAATCTTCTTTGTGATGTTTGCATTCACCTCACAGACTTGAACCTTCCTTTCATACTTCAGCTTTGAAAAACTCTTTTTGTAGAATGTGGAAGTGGATATTTGGATCAGTGTGTGGCCTTCGTTGGAAACGGGTATATCTTCACATCAAACCTAGACAGAATCATTCTCAGAAAGTTTTCTGTGTTGACTGCATTCAACTCACAGACTTGAACAATCGTTTTCATGGAGCAGTTTTGAAACTCTGTCTCTTTGGAATCTGCAAGTGGATATGTTTACCTCTTTGAAGATTTCTTTGGAAACGGGTTAATGTTCACATAAAAGCTAAACAGAAGCATTCTCAGAAACTTCTTTGTCATGTTTTCATTCACCTCACAGAGTTGAACTTTCCCTTTGATAGAGCAGCTTTGAAACAATCTTTTTTTAGAAGCTGCAGGTGGACATTTGGAGGGCTTTGTGGATTGTGGTGGAAAAGGTAATATCTTCTCATCAAAAGTACATAGAAGCATTCTCAGAAACTACTCTGTGATGATTGCATTCAACTGACAGAGTTGAACATTCCTTTTGATATACCGGTTTGGTAACACTCTTTTTGTAGAATCTGCAAGTGGAGCTTTGGAACGCTTTGAGGCCTATGGTGGTAAAGGAAATAACTTCATAGAAAAACCAAACGGAAGCATTCTCAGAAAATTCTTTGTGATGATTGAGTTGAACTCAGAGACCTGAACATTCCTTTTGATGGAGCAGTTTCCAAACACACTTCTCGTGGAATCTGCAAGTGGATATTTGGACCTCTCTGAGGATTTCTTTGGAAGCAGGATAAACATCCCAGAACAAAACGGAAGCATTCTCAGAAACCTCTTTGTGATGTTTGCATTCAACTCACAGTGTTGAACCTTCGTTTCATAGTTCAGGTTTGAAACACTCTTTTTGTAGAATCTGGAAGTGGATATTTGGACCACTGTGTGGCCTTCGTTGGAAACGTGTATATCTTCACATCAAACCTAGACAGAAGCATTCTCAGAAAGTTTTCTGTGTTGACTACATTCAACTCACAGACTTGATCAATCGTTTTGATGGAGCAGTTTTGAAACTCTCTTTCTTTGAAATCTGCAATTGGATATGTTTACCTCTTTGAAGATTTCATTGGAAACGGGTTAATCTTCACATAACAGCTAAACAGAAGCATTCTCAGAAACTTCTTTGGGATATTTGCATTCACCTCACGGAGTTGAACTTTCCCTTTGATAGAGCAGCTTTGAAACACCCTTTTTCTAGAAGCTGCGAGTCGACATTTGAAGGGCTTTGTGGACTGTGGTGGGAAAGGAAACATCTTCTCATCAAAAGTACATAGAAGCATTCTCAGAAACTACTCTGTGATGATTGCATTCAACTGACACAGTTGAATATTCCTTTTGATAGAGCAGTTTGGTAACACTCTTTTTGTAGAACCTGCAAGTGGAGATTTGTTCCGCTTTGAGGCCTGTGGTAGTAAAGGAAATAACTTCATAGAAAAACCAAACGGTAGCATTCTCAGAAAATTCTTTGTGATGATTGAGTTGAACTCAGAGACCTGAACATTCCTGTTGATGGAGCAGTTTCCAAACATAATTCTCGTGGAATCTGCAAGTGCATATTTGGACCTCTCTGAGGATTTCGTTGGAAGTGGGTAAACTTCCCAGAACTAAACGGAAGCATTCTCAGAAAATTCTTTGTGATGTTTTCATTCAACTCACAGAGTTGAACCTTCCTTTCATAGTTCAGGTTTGAAACACTCTTTTTGTAGAAACTGGAAGTGGATATTTGGACCACTGTGTGGCCTTCGTTGGAAACGGGTATATCTTCACAACAAACCTAGACAGAAGCATTCTCAGAAAGTTTTCTCTGTTGACTTCATTCAACTCACAGAGTTGAACAATTCTTTTTATGGAGCAGTTTTGAAACTCTCTTTCTTTGGAATCTGCATGTTTATACCTGGACCTCTTTGAAGATTTCATTGGAAACGGGATCATCTTCACATAAATCTAAACAGAAGCATTCTCAGAAAGTACTTTGTGATGTTTGTGTTCAACTTCCAGAGTTGAACTTCCTTTTGAAAGAGCAGCTATGAAACACTCTTTTTCTAGAGTCTGCAAGTGGACATTTGGAGGGCTTGAGGCCTGTGGTGGAAAAGGAAATATATTCACTTAAAAACTAGAGAGAAGCATTCTCAGAAACTACTTTGTGATGATTGCATTCGACTCACATATTTGAACATTCCTATTGATAGAGAAGTTTGTAAACGCTCTTTGTAGAATCTGCAATTGGAGATTTGTACCGTTTTGACGCCTACAGTAGTAAAGGAAATGACTTCATAGAAAAACGAAGAGGAAGCATTCCCAGAGAATTCTTTCTGATGATTGTGTTGAACTCAGAGAACTGAACATTCCTTTTGATGGAGCAGTTTCCAAACACCCTTCTCGTGGAATCTGCAAGTGGATATTTAGACCTCTCTGAGGATTTCATTGGAAGCGAGATAAACTTCCCAGAACTACACGGAGGCATTCTCAGAAACTTTTTGTGATGTTTGCATTCAACTCACAGAGTTGAAACTTCCTTTCATAGTTCAGGTTTGAAACACCCTTTTTGTAGAATCTGCAAGTGGATATTTGGACCACTGTGTGGCCTTCGTACGAAACGGGTATATCTTCACGTAAAAACCCAAGAGAAGCCTTCTCAGAAACTTCTCTGTGATGATAACATTCAAGTCACAGAGTTGAACCCTCCTTTTGATTGAGCAGTTTTGAAACTCTCTGTTTGTAGAATCTTTAAGTGGATATGTGGAACTCTTTGACGATTGCTTTGGAAATGGGAATATCTTCACAGACAAACTCAACTGAAGCATTCTCAGAAACTTCTTTGTGATGTTTGGTTCCAGTCACAGAGTTTCACATTGCTTTTCATAGGGCAGTTTGGAAACATTCTTTTCGTAGAATCTGAAAGTGGACATTTGGAGTGCTTTCAGGCTTGTGGTGGAAAAGGAAAGATCTTCACATCAAAACTAGAGAGAACCATTTTCAGAAACTTCTTTGTGATGATTGCATTCAACTCACAGGGTTGAAGATTCCTTTTGAAACAGCAGTTTCGAAACACTCTTTCTGTGGGATCCACAAGTGGATATTTCGACCACTTTGAAGATTTCGTTGGGAACGGGTTAATCTTCACATTAAAGCTAAACGGAAGCATTCTCAGAAACTTCTTTTTGATGTTTGCATTCACCTCAAAGGGTTGAAATTTCCCTTTGATAGAGAAGCTTTGAAACTCTCTTTTTCTAGAATCTGCAAGTGGAGATTTGGAGGGATTTGAGGACTGTGGTGGAAAAGGAAATATCTTTTCATCGAAAGTACATAGAAGCATTCTCAGAAACTACTCTGTGATGATTGCATTCAACTGAGAGAGTTGAACGTTCCTTTTGATAGAGCAGTTTGGAAACACTCTTTTTGTAGAATCTGCATGTGGAGATTTGGACCGCTTTGAGACCTATGGTAGTAATGGAAATAACTTCATAGAAAAACCAAACGGAAGCATTTCAGAAAATTCTTGTGATGATTGAGTTGAACTCAGAGACCTGAACATTCCTTTAGATTGAGCAGTTTCCAAACACACTTCTCGTGGAATCTGCAAGTGGATATTTGGACCTCTGTGAGGATTTCGTTGGAAGCGGGATAAACTTCCCAGAACTAAATGAAGCATTCTCAGAAATTTCTTATGATGTTTGCATTCAACTCACAGAGTTGAACCTTCCTTTCATACTTCAGGTTAGAAACACTCTTTTTGTAGAATCTGGAAGTGGATATTTGGACCACTGTGTGGCCTTCGTTGGAAACCGATATATCTTCACATCAAACCTACACAGAAGCATTCTCAGAAAGTTTTCTGTGTTGACTGCATTCAACTCACAGAGTTGAACAATCGTTTTCATGGAGCAGTTTTGAAACTCTCTTTCTTTGGAATCTGCAAGTGGATATGTTTACGTCTTTGAAGATTTCATTGGAAACGGGTTAATCTTCACATAACAGCTAAACAGAAGCATTCTCAGAAACTTCTTTGTGATATTTGCATTTCCTTCACAGAGTTGAACTTTACCGTGGATAGAGCAGCTTTGAAACACTCATTTTCTAGAATCTGCAAGTGGACATTTGGAGGGCTTTGTGGACTGTGCTGGAAAAGGAAGTATCTCCTCGTCAAAACTACATAGAAGCATTCTCAGAAACTACTCTGTGATGATTGCATTCAACTGACAGAGTTGAACATTCCTTTGGATAGAGAAGTTTGGAAACACTATTTTTGTAGAACCTGCAAGAGGATATTTGGACCACTTTGAGGCCTATGGGAGTGAGGGAAATAACTTCATAGAAAAACCAAACGGAAGCATCCTCAGAAAATTCTTTGTAATGATTGAGTTGAACTCAGAGACCTGAAAATTCCTTTTGATGGAGCAGTTTCCAAACACACTTCTCATGGAATCTGCAAGTGGATATTTGGACCTCTCTGAGGATTGCGTTGGAAGCGGGATAAACTTCCCAGAACTAAACGGAAGCAATCTCAGAAACTTCTTTGTGATGTTTGCATTCAACTCACAGAGTTGCACCTTCCTTTCATAGTTCAGGTTTGAAACACTCTCTTTGTAGATTCTGGAAGTGGATATTTGGACCACTGTGTGGCCTTCGTTGGAATCGGGTATATCTTCACATGAAACCTAGACAGAAGCATTCTCAGAAAGTTTTCTGTGTTGACTGCATTCAACTCACAGACTTGAACAATCGTTTTGATGGAGCAGTTGTGAAACTCTCTTTCTTCGGAATCTGCAAGTCGATATGTTTACCTCTTTGAAGATTTCTTTGGAAACGGGTTAATCTTCACATAAAAGCTAAACAGAAGCATTCTCAGAAACTTCTTTGTGATATTTGCATTCACCTCATAGAGTTCAACTTTCCCTTTGATAGAGCAGCTTTGAAACACACTTTTTCTACAATCTCCAAGTGGACATTTGGAGGGCTTTGTGGACTGTGGTGGAAAAGGAAATATCTTCTCATCAAAAGTACACAGAAGCATTCTCAGAAACTACTCTGTGATGATTGCATTCAACTGACAGAATTGAACATTCCTTTTTATAGAGCAGTTTGGAAACACTGTTTTTGTAGTATCTGCAAGTGGAGGTTTGGACCGCTTTGAGGCCAATGGGTGTAAAGGAAATAACTTCATAGAAAAACCAAACGGAAGCATTCTCAGAAAATTTTTGTGATGATTGAGTTGAACTCAGAGACCTCAACATTCCTTTTGATGGAGCAGTTTCCAAACACACTTCTCGTGGAATCTGCAAGTGGATATTTGGACCTCTCTGAGGATTTCGTTGGAAGCGGGATAAACTTCCCAGAACTAAACGGAAGCATTCTCAGAAACTTCATTGTGATGTTTGCATTCACCTCACAGAGTTGAACCTTCCTTTCATACTTCACCTTTGAAACACACTTTTTGTAGAATCTGGATGTGGATATTTGGACCACTGTGTGGACTTCGTTGGAAACGGGTGTATCTTCACCTCAAACCTAGACAGAAGCATTCTCAGAAAGTTCTCTGTGTTGACTGCATTCAACTCAGAGACTTGAACAATCGTTTTGATGGAGCAGTTTTGAAACTCTCTTTCTTTGGAATCTGCAAGTGGATATGTTGACCTCCTTGAAGATTACGTTGGAAACGGGTTAATCTTCACATAAAAGCTAAACAGAAGCATTCTCAGAAACTTCTTTGTGATGATTGCATTCACCTCAGAGAGTTGAACTTTCCCTTTCACAGAGCAGCTTTGAAACACTCTTTTTCTGGAATCTGCAAGTGGACATTTGGAGGGATTTGTTTTCTGCGGTGGAAAAGGAAATATCTTCTCATCGAAACTACATAGAAGCATTCTCAGAAACTACTCTGTGATGATTGCATTCAACTGACAGAGTTGAACGTTCCTTTTGATAGAGCAGTTTGGAAACACTCTTTTTTGGTAATCTGCAGGTGGAGATTTGGACCGCTTTGAGACCTATGATAGTAAAGGAAATAACTTCATAGAAAAACCAAACGGAAGCATTCTCAGAAAATACTTTGTGATGATTGAGTTGAACTCAGAGACCTGAACATTTCTTTTGATGGAGCAGTTTCCAAACACACTTCTTTTGGAATCTGCAAGTGGATATTTGGACCTGTCAGAGGATTTCGTTGGAAGAGGGATAAACTTCCCAGAACTAAACGGAAGCATTCTCAGAAACTTCTTTGTGATATTTGCATTCAATTCACAGAGTTGAACCTTCCTTTCACAGTTCAGGTTTGAAACACTCTTTTTGTAGAATCTGGAAGTGGATATTTTTACCACTGTGTGGACTTCGTTGGAAACGGGTGTATCTTCACCTCAAACCTACACAGAAGCATTCTCAGACAGTTCTCTGTGTTGACTGCATTCTACTCACAGACTTGAATAATCGTTTTGATGGACCAGTATTCAAACTCTCTTTCTTTGGAATCTGCAAGTGGTTATGTTGACCTCTTTGAAGATTTCGTTGGAAACGGGATAATCTTCACATAAAAGCTAAACAGAAGCATTCTCAGAAACTTCTTTGTGATGTTTGCAATCACCTGATAGAGTTGAACTTTCCCTTTGATAGAGCAGCTTTGAAACACTCTTTTTCTAGAATCTGCAAGTGGACATTTGGAGGGCTTTGTGTTCTGCGGTGGAAAACGAAATATCTTCTCATCGAAACTACATAGAAGCATTCTCAGAAAGTATTCTGTGATGATTGCATTCAACTGACAGAGTTGAACGTTCCTTTGATAGAGCAGTTTGGAAACACTCTTTTTGTAGAATCTGCATGTCGAGATTTGGACCGCATTGAGACCTATGGTAGTAAAGGAAATAACTTCATAGAAAAACCAAATGGAAGCATTCTTTGATGGGGGAGTTTCCAAACACACTTCTCGTGGAATCTGCAAGTGGATATTTGGACCTCTCTGAGGATTTCTTTGGAAGCGGTATAAACTTCCCAGAACTAAACGGAAGCATTCTCAGCAACTTCTTTGTGATGTTTGCATTCAACTCACAGAGTTGAACCTTCCTTTCATAGTTCAGGTTTGAAACACTCTTTTTGTAGAATCTGGAAGTGAATATTTGGACCACTGTGTGGACTTCGTTGGAAACCGGTGTATCTTCACCTCAAACCTAGACAGAAGCATTCTCAGAAAGTTCTCTGTGTTGACTGCATTCAACTCACAGACTTGAACAATCATTTTGATGGAGCAGTTTTGAAACTCTCTTTCTTTGGAATCTGCAAGTGGATATGTTGACCTCTTTGAGGATTTCGTTGGAAACGGGTTAATCTTCACATAAAAGCTAAACAGAAGCATTCTCAGAAACTTCTTTGTGATGATTGCATTCACCTCACAGTGTTGAACTTTCCCTTTCACAGAGCAGCTTTGAAACACTCTTTTTCTGGAATCTGCAAGCGGACATTTGGAGGGCTTTGTTTTCTGCGGTGGAAAAGGAAATATCTTCTCATCGAAACTACATAGAAGCCTTTTCAGAAACTATTCTGTGATGATTGCATTCAGCTGACACAGTTGAACATTCCTTTTGATAGAGCAGTTTGGAAACACACTTTTTATAGAATCTGCAAGTGGAGATTTGGACCGCTTGGAGACCAATGCTAGGAAAGGAAATAACTTCATAGGAAAACAAAACGGAGGCATTCTCAGAAAATTCTTTGTGATGATTGAGTTGAACTCAGAGACCTGAACATTCCTTTTGATGGAGCAGTTTCCATACACACTTCTCGTGGAATTTGCAAGTGGATATTTGGACCTATCAGAGGATGTCTTTGGAAGAGGGATAAACTTACCCAAACTAAACGGAAGCATTCTCAGAAACTTCTTTTTGATATTTGCATTCAACTCACAGAGTTGAACTTTCCTTTCTTACTTCAGGTTTGAAACACTCTTTTTGTAGAATCTGGAAGTGGATATTTGGACCACTGTGTGGACTTCGTTGGAAACGGGTGTATCTTCACCTCAAACCTAGACAGAAGCATTCTCAGAAAGTTCTCTGTGTTGACTGCATTCAACTCAGAGACTTGAACAATCGTTTTGATGGAGCAGTTTTGAAACTCTCTTTCTTTGGAATCTGCAAGTGGATATGCTGACCTCCTTGAAGATTACGTTGGAAACGGGTTAATCTTCACATAAAAGCTAAACAGAAGCATTCTCAGAAACTTCTTTTTGATGATTGCATTCACCTCACAGAGTTGAACTTTCCCTTTCACAGAGCAGCTTTGAAACACTCTTTTTCTGGAATCTGCAAGTGGACATTTGGAGGGATTTGTTTTCTGCGGTGGAAAAGGAAATATCTTCTCATCGAAACTACATAGAAGCATTCTCAGAAACTACTCTGTGATGATTGCATTCAACTGACAGAGTTGAACGTTCCTTTTGATAGAGCAGTTTGGAAACACTCTTTTTTGATAACCTGCAGGTGGAGATTTGGACCGCTTTGAGACCTATGGTAGTAAAGGAAATAACTTCATAGAAAAACCAAATGGAAGCATTCTCAGAAAATTCTTTGTGATGATTGAGTTGAACTCAGAGACCTTGACATTCCTTTTGATGGAGCAGTTTCCAAACACACTTCTCGTGGAATCTGCAAGTGGATATTTGGACCTCTCTGAGGATTTCGTTGGAAGCGGGATAAACTTCCCAGAACTTAACGGAAGCATTCTCAGAAACTTCTTTGTGATGTTTGCATTCAACTCACAGAGTTGAACCTTCCTATCATAGTTCAAGTTTGAAACACTCTTTTTGTAGAATCTGGAAGTGGATATTTGGACCACTGTGTGGACTTCGTTGGAAACGTGTGTATCTTCTCCTCAAACGTAGACAGAAGCATTCTCAGAAAGTTCTCTGTGTTGACTGCATTCAACACACAGACTTGAACAATCGTTTTGATGGAGCAGTTTTGAAACTCTCTTTCTTTGGAATCTGCAAGTGGATATGTTTACTGCTTTGAAGTTTTCTTTGGAAATGGGTTAATCTTCACATAAAAGCTAAACAGAAGCATTCTCAGAAACTTCTTTGTGATGATTGCATTCACCTCGCAGAGTTGAACTTTCCCTTTCACAGAGCAGCTTTGAAACACTCTTTTTCTGGAATCTGCAAGTGGACATTTGGAGGGCTTTGTTTTCTGCGGTGGAAAAGGAAATATCTTCTCATCGAAACTATATAGAAGCATTCTCAGAAACTACTCTGTGATGATTGCATTCAACTGACAGAATTGAACGTTCCTTTTGATAGAGCAGTTTGGAAGCACTCTTTTTGTAGAGTCTGTATGAGGAGATTTGGACCGCTTTGAGACCTATGGTAGTAAAGGAAATAACTTCATAGAAAAACCAAATGGAAGCATTCTCAGGAAATTCATTGTGATGATTGAGTTGAACTCAGAGACCTGAACATTCCTTTTGATGGAGCAGCTTCCAAACACACTTCTCGTGGAATCTGCACGTGGATATTTGGACCTCTCTGAGGATTTCGTTGGAAGCGGGACAAACTTCCCAGAACTAAACTGAAGCATTCTAAGAAAGTTCTTTTTTTTTTTTTTTCGTTTTTTTTTTTAAATTATACTTTAAGTTTTAGGGTACATGTGCACATTGTGCAGGTTAGTTACATATGTATACATGTGCCATTCTGGTGTGCTGCACCCACTGACTCGTCATCTAGCATTAGGTATATCTCCCAATGCTATCCCTCCCCCCTCCGCCCTCCCCACCACAGTCCCCAGAGTATGATATTCCCCTTCCTGTGTCCATGTGGTCTCATTGTTCAATTCCCAACTATGAGTGAGAATATGCGGTGTTTGGTTTTTTGATCTTGCCATAGTTTACTGAGAATGATGGTTTCCAATTTCATCCATGTCCCTACAAAGGATATGAACTCATCATTTTTTATGGCTGCAAAGTATTCCATGGTGTATATGTGGCACATTTTCTTAATCCAGTCTATCATTGTGGGACATTTGGGTTGGTTCCAAGTCTTTGCTATTGTGAATAATGCCGCAATAAACATACGTGTGCATGTGTCTTTATAGCAGCATGATTTATAGTCATTTGGGTATATACCCAGTAATGGGATGGCTGGGTCAAATGGTATTTCTAGTTCTAGATCCCTGAGGAATCGCCACACTGACTTCCACAATGGTTGAACAAGTTTACAGTCCCACCAACAGTGTAAAAGCGTTCCTATTTCTCCACATCCTCTCCAGCACCTGTTGTTTCCTGACTTTTTAATGATTGCCATTCTAACTGGTGTGAGATGACATCTCATAGTGGTTTTGATTTGCATTTCTCTGATGGCCAGTGATGATGAGCATTTTTTCATGTGTTTTTTGGCTGCATAAATGTCTTCTTTGGAGAAGTGCCTGTTCATGTCCTTCGCCCAATTTTGATGGGGTTTGTGATGATTGCATTCAACTCACAGAGTTGAACCTTCCTTTCATACTTCAGGTTTGAAACACTCTTTTTGTAGAATCTGGAAGTGGATATTTGGACCACTGTGTGGACTTCGTTGGAAACGTGTGTATCTTCACCTCAAACCTAGACAGAAGCATTCACAGAAAGTTCTCTGTGTTGACTGCATTCAACTCACAGACTTGAACAATCGTTTTGATGGAGCAGTTTTGAAACTCTCTTTCTTTGGAATCTGCAAGTGGATATGTTTACCGCTTTGAAGATTTCTTTGGAAATGGGTTAATCTTCACATTAAAGCTAAACAGAAGCATTCTCAGAAACTTCTTTGTGATGATTGCATTCACCTCACAGAGTTGAACTTTCCCTTTGATAGAGCAGCTTTGAAACACTCTTTTTCTAGAATCTGCAAGTGGACATTTGGAGGGCTTGTGGACTGTGGTGGAAAAGGAAATATCTTCTCATCGAAAGTACATAGAAGCATTCTCAGAAACTAATCTGAGGTGATTGCATTCAACTGACAGAGTTCAACGTTCCTTTTGATAGAGCAGTTTGGAAACACTCTTTTTGTAGAATCTGCATCTGGAGATTTCGACCGCTTTGGGACCTATGGTAGTAAAGGAAATAACTTCATATAAAAACCAAATGGAAGCATTCTCAGAAAATTCTTTGTGATGATTGAGTTGAACTCAGAGACCTGAACATTACTTTTGATGGAGCAGTTTCCAATCACACTTCTCGTGCAATCTGCAAGTGGATATTTGGACCACTCTGAGGATTTCGTTGGAAGCGGGATAAACTTCCCAGAACTAAACGGAAGCATTCTCAGAAACTTCTTTGTGATGTTTGCATTCAACTCACAGAGTTGAACCTTCCTTTCAGAGTTCACGTTTGAAACACTCTTTTTGTAGAATCTGGAAGTGGATATTTGGACCACTGTGTGGACTTCTTTGGAAACTGGTGTATCTTCACCTCAAACCTAGACAGAAGCATTCTCAGAAAGTTCTCTGTGTTGACTGCATTCAACTCACAGCCTTGAACAATCGTTTTGATGGAGCAGTTTTGAAACTCTCTTTCTTCGGAATCTGCAACTGGATATGTTGACCTCTTTGAAGATTTCTTTGGAAACGGGTTAATCTTCACATAAAAGCTAAACAGAAGCATTCTCAGAAACTTCTTTGTGATGATTGCATTCACCTCACAGAGTTGAACTTTCCCTTTGATAGAGCAGCTTTGAAACACTCTTTTTCTAGGATGTGCAAGTGGACATTTGGAGGGCTTTGTGGACTGTGGTGGAAAAGGAAATATCTTCTCATCGAAACTACATAGAAGGATTCTCAGAAACTACTCTGTGATGATTGCATTCAACTGACAGAGTTGAACGTTCCTTTTGATAGAGCAGTTTGGAAACACTCATTTTGTAGAATCTGCATGTGGAGATTTGGACCGCTTTGAGACCTATGGTAGTAAAGGAAATAACTTCATAGAAAAACCAAATGGAAGCATTCTCAGAAAATTCTTTGTGATGTTTGAGTTGAACTCAGAGACCTGAACATTCCTTTTGATGGAGCAGTTTCCAAACACACTACCCGTGGAATCTGCAAGTGCATATTTTGACCTCTCTGAGGATTTGTTTGGAAGCGGGATAAACTTCCCAGAACTAAACGGAAGCATTCTCAGAAACTTCTTTGTGATGTTTGCATTCAACTCACAGAGTTGAACCTTCCTTTCATTGTTCAGGTTTGAAACACTCTTTTTGTAGAATCTGGAAGTGGATATTTGGACCACTGTGTGGACTTCCTTGAAAACGGGTGTATCTTCTACTCAAACCTTGACAGAAGCATTCTGAGAAAGTTCTCTGTGTTGACTGCATTCAACTCACAGACTTGAACAATCGTTTTGATGGAGCAGTTTTGAAACTCTCTTTCTTTGGAATCTGCAAGTGGATATATTGACCTCTTTGAAGGTTTCTTTGGAAACGGGTTAATCTCCACATAAAAGCTAAACAGAAGCATTCTCAGAAACTTCTTTTTGATGATTGCATTCACCTCACAGAGTTGAACTTTCCCTTTGATAGAGCAGCTTTGAAACACTCTTTTTCTAGAATCTGCAAGTGGACATTTGGAGGGCTTTGTGGACTGTGGTGGAAAAGGAAATATCTTCTCATCGAAAGTACATAGAAGCATTCTCAGAAACTACTCTGTGATGATTGCATTCAACTGACAGAGTTGAACGTTCCTTTTGATAGAGCAGTTTGGAAACACTCTTTTTGTAGAATCTGCATGTGGAGATTTGGACCGCTTTGAGACCTATGGTAGTAAAGGAAATAACTTCATAGAAAAACCAAATGGAAGCATTCTCAGAAAATTCTTTGTGATGATTGACTTGAACTCAGAGACCTGAACATTCCTTTTGATGGAGCAGTTTCCAAACACACTTCTCGTGGAATCTGCAAGTGCATATTTGGACCTCTCTGAGGATTTCGTTGGAAGCGGGATTAACTTCCCAGAACTAAACGGAAGCTTTCTCCGAAACTTCTTTGTGATATTTGCGTTCAACTCAGAGAGTTGAAACTTCCGCTCATAGTTCAGGTTTGAAACACTCTTTTTGTAGAATCTGCGAGTGGGTATTTGGAGCACTGTGTGGACTTCGTTAGAAACGGGTATATCTTCACATCAAACGTAGACAGAAGCATTCTCAAAAAGTTTCCTGTGTTGACTGCATTCAACTCACAGGCTTGAACAATCGTTTTGATGGAGCAGTTTTGAAACTCCCTTTCTTTGGAATCTGCAAGAGGATATGTTTACCTCTTTGAAGATTTCATTGGAAATGGGTTAAACTTCACCTAACAGCTAAACAGAAGTATTCTCAGAAACTTCTTTGTGATGTTTGCATTCACCTCATAGAGATCAACTTTCCCTTTGATAGAGCAGCTTTGAAACACTCTTTTTCTACAATCTCCAAGTGGACATCTGGAGGGCTTTGTGTGCTGTGGTGGAAAAGGGAATATCTCCCCATTAAAACTACATAGAAACATTCTCAAAAACTACTCTGTGATGATTGCATTCAACAGACAGAGGTGAACATTCCTTTTGATAGACCAGTTTGGAAACACTGTTTTTATAGAATCTGCAAGTGGAGATTTGGACCGCTTTGAGGCCTATGGTAGTAAAGGAAATAACTTCATGGAAAAACCAAACGGAAGCATTCTCAGAAAATTCTTTGTGATGATTGAGTTGAACTCAGAGACCTGAACATTCCTTTTGATGGAGCAGTTTCCAAACACACTTCTCGTGGAATCTGCAAGTGCATATTGGGACCTCTCCGAGGATTTCGTTGGAAGTGGGATGAACTTCCCAGAACTAAACGGAAGCATTCTCAGAAACTTCTTTGTGATGTTTGCATTCGACTCACAGAGTTGAACCTTCCTTTCATAGTTCAGGTTTGAAACACTCCTTTGTAGAATCTGGAAGTGGATAATTGGACCACTGTGTGGCCTTCTTTGGAAACGGGTATATCTTCACATCAAACCTAGACAGAAGCATTCTCAGAAAGCTTTCTGTGTTGTCTGCATTCAACTCACAGACTTGAACAATCGTTTGGATGGAGCAGTTTTGAAACTCTCTTTCTTTGGAATCTGCAAGAGGATATGTTTACCTCTTTGAAGATTTCCTTGGAAACGGGTTAAGCTTCACATAAAAGCTAAACAGAAGCATTCTCAGAAACTTCTTTGAGATGTTTGCATTCACCTCACAGAGTTGAACTTTCCCTTTGATAGAACAGCTTTGAAACACTCTTATTCTAGAATCTGCAAGTGGACATTTGGAGGGCTCTGTGGACTGTGGTGGAAAAGGAAATATCTTCTCATCAAAACTACATACAAGCATTCTCAGAAACTACTCTGTGATGATTGCATTCAACTGACAGAGTTGATCATTCCTTTTCATAGAGCAGTTTGGAAACACTCTTTTTGAAGCATATGCAAGTGGTGATTTGGACTGCTTTGAGGCCTATGGTAGTAAAGGAAATAACTTCATAGAAAAACCAAACGGAAGCATTCTCAGAAAATTCTTTGTGATGATTGAGTTGAAATCAGAGACCTGAACATACCTTTTGACGGAGCAGTTTCCAAACACGCTTCTCGTGGAATCTGCAAGTGGATATTTGGACCTCTCTGAGGACTTCGATGGAAGCGGGATAAACTTCCCAGAACTAAACGGAAGCATTCTCAGAAACTTCTGTGTGACGTTTGCATTCAACTCACAGAGTTGAACTTTCCTTTCAGAGTTCACGTTTGAAACACTCTCTTTATAGAATCTGGAAGTGGATATTTGGACCACTGTGTGGCCTTCGTTCGAAACGGGTATGTCTTCACATGAAACCTAGACAGAAGCATTCTCAGAAAGTTTTCTGTGTTGACTGCATTCAACCCACAGACTTGAACAATCGTTTTGATGGAGCAGTTTTGAAACTCTCTTTCTTCGGAATCTGCAAGCCGATATGTTTACCTCTTTGAAGATTTCTTTGGAAACGGGTTAATCTTCACATAAAAGCTAAACAGAAGCATTGTCAGAAACTTCTTTGTGATGTTTGCATTCACCTCACAGAGTTGAACTTTCCCTTTGATAGAGCAGCTTTGAAACACTCTTTTTCTAGAATCTGCAAGTGGACATTTGGAGGGCTTTGTGGACTGTGGTGGAAAAGGAAATATCTTGTCATCAAAAGTACATAGAAGCATTCTCAGAAACTACTCTGTGATGATTGCAGTCAACTGACAGAGTAGAACATTCCTTTTGATAGAGGAGTTTGGAAACACTGTTTTTGTAGAATCTGCAAGGGGAGATTTAGACCGCTTTGAGGCCTATGGTAGTAAAGGAAATAACTTCATGGAAAAACCAAACGGAAGAATTCTCAGAAAATTCTTTGTGATGATTGAGTTGAACTCAGAGACCTGAACATTCCTTTTGATGGAGCAGTTTCCAAACACACTTATCCTGGAATCTGCAAGTGCATATTTGGACCTCTCTGAGGATTTCTTTGGAAGCGGGATGAACTTCCCAGAACTAAACGGATGCATTCTCAGAAACTTCTTTGTGATGTTTGCATTCGACTCACAGAGTTAAACCTTCCTTTCATAGTTCAGGTTTGAAACACTCTTTTTGTAGAATCTGGAGGTGGATATTTGGACCACTGTGTGGCCTTCGTTGGAAACGTGTACATCTTTACATCAAACCTAGACAGAAGCATTCTCAGAAAGTTTTCTGTGTTGGCAGCATTCAACTCACAGACTTGAACCATCGTTTTGATGGAGCAGTTTTGAAACTCTCTTTCTTTGGAATCTGCAAGTGGATATGTTTACCTCTTTGAAGATTTCTTTCGAAACGGGTTAATCTTCACATAAAAGCTAAACAGAAGCATTCTCAGAAACTTCTTTGTGATGTTTGCATTCACCTCACGGAGTTGAAGTTTCCCTTTGATATAGCAGCTTTGAAACACTCTTTTTCTAGAATCTGCAAGTGGACATTTGGAGGGCTTTGTGGACTGTGGTGGAAAAGGAAATATCTTCTCATCAAAAGTACATAGAAGCATTCTCAGAAACTACTCTGTGATGATTGCATTCAACTGACAGAGTAGAACATTCCTTTTCATACAGCAGTTTGGAAACACTCTTTTTGAAGAATATGCAAGTGGAGATTTGGATCGCTTTGAGGCCTATGGTAGTAAAGGAAATAACTTCATAGAAAAACCAAACGGAAGCATTCTCAGAAAATTCTTAGTGATGATTGAGTTGAGCTCAGAGACCTGAACACTCCTTTTCATGGAGCAGTTTCCAAATACACTTCTCGTGGAATCTGCAAGTGCATATTTGGACCTCTCTGAGGATATCATTGGAAGCGGGATAGACTTCCCAGAACTAAACGGAAGCATTCTCAGAAAATTCTTTGTGATGTTTGCATTCAACTCACAGAGTTGAAACTTCCTTTCATAGTTCAGGTTTGAAACTCTCTCTTTGTAGAATCTGGAAGTGGATATTTGGACCACTGTGTGGCCTTCGTTGGAAACTGGTATATCTTCACATCAAACCTGGACAGAAGCATTCTCAGAAATTCTGTGTTGACTGCATTCAACTCACAGACTTGAACAATCGTTTTGATGGAGCAGTTTTGAAACTCTCTTTCTTCGGAATCTGCAAGTCGATATGTTTACCTCTTTGAAGATTTCTTTGGAAACGGGTTAATCTTCACATAAAAGCTAAACAGAAGCATTCTCAGAAACTTCTTTGTGATGTTTGCATTCACCTCACAGAGTTGAACATTCCCTTTGATAGAGCAGGTTTGAAACACTCTTTTTCTAGAAGCTGCAAGCGGACATCTGGAGGGCTTTGTGGACTGTGGTGGAAATGGGAATATCTCCTCATTAAAACTACATAGAAGCATTCTCAAAAACTACTCTGTGATGATTGCATTCAACTGACAGAGGTGAACATTCCTTTTCATACAGCAGTTTGGAAACACTCTTTTTGAAGAATATGCATGTGGAGATTTGGATCGCTTTGAGGCCTATGTTAGGAAAGGAAATAACTTCATAGAAAAACCAAACGGAAGCATTCTCAGAAAATTCTTTATGATGATTGAGTTGAGCTCAGAGACCTGAACACTCCTTTTGATGGAGCAGTTTCCAAACACACTTCTCGTGGAATCTGCAAGTGCATATTTGGACCTCTCTGAGGATTTCATTGGAAGCGGGATAAACTTCCCAGAACTAAACGGAAGCATTCTCAGAAACTTCTTTGTGATGTTTGCATTCAACTCACAGAGTTGAACCTTCCTTTCATAGTTCAGGTTTGAAACACTCTCTTTGTAGAATCTGGAAGTGGATATTTGGACCACTGTGTGGCCTTCGTTGGAAACGGGTATATCTTCACATCAAACCTAGACAGAAGCATTCTCAGAAAGTTTTCTGTGTTGACTGCATTCAACTCACAGACTTGAACAATCGTTTTGATGGAGCAGTTTTGAAACTCTCTTTCTTCGGAATCTGCAAGTCGATATGTTTACCTCTTTGAAGATTTCTTTGGAAACGGGTTAATCTTCACATAAAAGCTAAACAGAAGCATTCTCAGAAACTACTCTGTGATGATTGCATTCAACTGACAGAGTAGAACATTCCGTTTGATACAGCAGTTTGGAAACACTCTTTTTGAAGAATATGCAAGTGGAGATTTGGATCGCTTTGTGGCCTATGGTAGGAAAGGAAATAACATCATAGAAAAACCAAACGGAAGCATTCTCAGAAAATTCTTTGTGATGATTGAGTTGAACTCACAGACCTGAACTCTCCTTTTGTGGAGCAGTTTCCAAACACACTTCTCGTGGAATCTGCAAGTGCATATTTGGACCTCTCTGAGGATTTTGTTGGAAGCGGGATTAACTTCCCAGAACTAAACGGAAGCATTCTCCGAAACTTCTTTGTGATATTTGCGTTCAACTCAGAGAGTTGAACCTTCCGCTCATAGTTCAGGTTTGAAACACTCTTTTTGTAGAATCTGCGAGTGGATATTTGGAGCACTGTGTGGACTTCGTTGGAAACGGGTATATCTTCACATCAAACGTAGACAGAAGCATTCTCAAAAACTTTCCTGTGTTGACTGCATTCAACTCAGAGGCTTGAATAATCGTTTTGATGGAGCAGTTTTGAAACTCCCTTTCTTTGGAATCTGCAAGAGGATATGTTTACCTCTTTGAAGATTCCATTGGAAATGGGTTAAACTTCACCTAACAGCTAAACAGAAGTATTCTCAGAAACTTCTTTGTGATGTCTGCATTCACCTCATAGAGTTCAACTTTCCCTTTGATAGAGCAGCTTTGAAACACTCTTTTTCTACAATCTCCAAGTGGACATCTGGAGTGCATTGTGGGCTCTGGTGGAAAAGGGAATATCTCCCCATTAAAACTACATAGAAGCATTCTCATAAACTAATCTGTGATGATTGCATTCAACAGACAGAGGTGAACATTCCTTTTGATAGAGCAGTTTGGAAACACTGTTTTTATAGAATCTGCAAGGGGAGATTTGGACCGCTTTGAGGCCTATGGTAGTAAAGGAAATAACTTCATGGAAAAACCAAACGGAAGCATTCTCAGAAAATTCTTTGTGATGATTGAGTTGAACTCAGAGACCTGAACATTCCTTTTGATGGAGCAGTTTCCAAACACACTTCTCGTGGAATCTGCAAGTGCATATTTGGACCTCTCCGAGGATTTCGTTGGAAGCGGGATGAACTTCCCAGAACTAAACGGAAGCATTCTCAGAAACTTCTTTGTGATGTTTGCATTCGACTCACAGAGTTGAACCTTCCTTTCCTAGTTCAGGTTTGAAACACTCTTTTTGTAGAATCTGGAAGTGGATAATTGGACCACTGTGTGGCCTTCTTTGGAAACGGGTATATCTTCACATCAAACCTAGACAGAAGCATTCTCAGAAAGTTTTCTGTGTTGTCTGCATTCAACTCACAGACTTGAACAATCGTTTGGATGGAGCAGTTTTGAAACTCTCTTTCTTTGGAATCTGCAAGAGTATATGTTTACCTCTTTGAAGATTTCCTTGGAAACGGGTTAAGCTTCACATAAAAGCTAAACAGAAGCATTCTCAGAAACTTCTTTGAGATGTTTACATTCACCTCACAGAGTTGAACTTTCCCTTTGATAGAGCAGCTTTGAAACACTCTTTTTCTAGAATCTGCAAGTGGACATTTGGAGGGCTCTGTGGACTGTGGTGGAAAAGGAAATATCTTCTCATTAAAAGTACATAGAAGCATTCTCAGAAACTACTCTGTGATGATTGCATTCAACTGACAGAGTTGAACATTACTTTTGATAGAGCAGTTTGGAAACACTCTTTTTGAAGAATATGCAAGTGGTGATTTGGACCGCTTTGAGGCCTATGGTAGTAAAGGAAATAACTTCATAGAAAAACCAAACGGAAGCATTCTCAGAAAATTCTTCGTGATGATTGAGTTGAAATCAGAGACCTGAACATACCTTTTGACGGAGCAGTTTCCAAACACGCTTCTCGTGGAATCTGCAAGTGGATATTTGGACCTCTCTGAGGACTTCGTTGGAAGCGGGATAAACTTCCCAGAACTAAATGGAAGCATTCTCAGAAACTTGTTTGTGATGTTTGCATTCAACACACAGAGTTGAACTTTCCTTTCAGAGTTCACGTTTGAAACACTCTCTTTGTAGAATCTGGAAGTGGATATTTGGACCACTGTGTGGCCTTCGTTCGAAACGGGTATATCTTCACATGAAACCTAGACAGAAGCATTCCCAGAAAGTTTTCTGTGTTGACTGCATTCAACTCACAGACTTGAACAATCGTTTTGATGGAGCAGTTTTGAAACTCTCTTTCTTCGGAATCTGCAAGTGGATATGTTGACTTCTTTGAAGATTTCTTTGGAAACCGGTTAATCTTCACATAAAAGGTAAACAGAAGCATTCTCAGAAACTTCTTTGTGATGTTTGCATTCACCTCACAGAGTTGAACTTTCCCTTTGATAGAGCAGCTTTGAAATACTCTTTTTCTAGAATCTGCAAGTGGACATTTGGAGGGCTTTGTGGACTGTGGTGGACAAGGAAATATCTTCTCATCAAAAGTACATAGAAGCATTCTCAGAAACTACTCTGTGATGATTGCATTCAACTGACAGAGTAGAACATTCCTTTTGATAGAGGAGTTTGGAAACACTGTTTTTGTAGAATCTGCAAGGGGAGATTTAGACCGCTTTGAGGCCTATGGTAGTAAAGGAAATAACTTCATGGAAAAACCAAACGGAAGTATTCTCAGAAAATCCTTTGTGATGATTGAATTGAACTCAGAGACCTGAACATTCCTTTTGATGGAGCAGTTTCCAAACACACTTCTCGTGGAATCTGCAAGTGCATATTTGGACCTCTCTGAGGATTTCGTTGGAAGCGGGATAAACTTCCCAGAACTAAACGGATGCATTCTCAGAAACTTCTTTGTGATGTTTGCATTCGACTCACAGAGTTGAACCTTCCTTTCATAGTTCAGGTTGGAAACACTCTTTTTGTAGAATCTGGAAGTGGATAATTGGACCACTGTGTGGCCTTCTTTGGATACGGGTATATCTTCACAGCAAACCTAGAGAGAAGCATTCTCAGAAAGTTTTCTGTGTTGTCTGCATTCAATTCACAGACTTGAACAATCGTTTTGATGGAGCAGTTTTGAAACTCTCTTTCTTTGGAATCTGCAAGTGGATATGTTTACCTCTTTGAAGATTTCCTTGGAAACCGTTTAATCTTCACATAAAAGCTAAACAGAAGCATTCTCAGAAACTTCTTTGAGATGTTTGCATTCACCTCACAGAGTTGAACTTTCCCTTTGATAGAGCAGCTTTGAAACACTCTTTTTCAAGAATCTGCAACTGGACATTTGGAGGGCTCTGTGGACTGTGGTGGAAAAGGAAATATCTTCTCATCAAAAGTACATAGAAGCATTCTCAGAAACTACTCTGTGATGATTGCATTCAACTGACAGAGTTGAACACTCCTTTTGATAGAGCACTTTGGAAACATTCTTTTTGAAGAATATGCAAGTGGTGATTTGGACCGCTTTGAGTCCTATGGTAGTAAAGGAAATAACTTCCTAGAAAAACCAAACGGAAGCATTCTCAGGAAATTCTCTATGATGATTGAGTTGAAATCAGAGACCTGAACATACCTTTTGACGGAGCAGTTTCCAAACACACTTCTCGTGGAATCTGCAAGTGGATATTGGGACCTCTCTGAGGATTTCGTAGGAAGCGGGATAAACTTCCCAGAACTAAACGGAAGCATTCTCAGAAACTTCTTTGTGATGTTTGTATTCACCTCAGAGAGTTGAACCATCCTTTCATAGTTCAGGTATGAAACACACTTTTCGTAGAATCTGGAGGTGGATATTTGGACCACTGTGTCTCCTTCGTTGGAAACGTGTACATCTTCACATCAAACCTAGACAGAAGCATTCTCAGAAACTTTTCTGTGTTGGCAGCATTCAACTCACAGACTTGAACCATCGTTTTGATGGAGCAGTTTTGAAACTCTCTTTCTTTGGAATCTGCAAGTGGATATGTTTACCTCTTTGAAGATTTCTTTCGAAACGGGTTAATCTTCACATAAAAGCTAAACAGAAGCATTCTCAGAAACTTCTTTGTGATGTTTGCATTCACCTCACGGAGTTGAACTTTCCCTTTGATATAGAAGCTTTGAAACACTCTTTTTCTAGAATCTGCAAGTGGACATTTGGAGGGCTTTGTGGACTGTGGTGGAAAAGGAAATATCTTCTCATCAAAAGTACATAGAAGCATTCTCAGAAACTACTCTGTGATGATTGCATTCAACTGACAGAGTAGAACATTCCTTTTCATACAGCAGTTTGGAAACACTCTTTTTGAAGAATATGCAAGTGGAGATTTGGCTCGCTTTGAGGCCTATGGTAGTAAAGGAAATAACTTCATAGAAAAACCAAACGGAAGCATTCTCAGAAAATTCTTTGTGATGATTGAGTTGAGTTCAGAGACCTGAACACTCCTTTTCATGGAGCAGTTTCCAAATACACTTCTCGTGGAATCTGCAAGTGCATATTTGGACCTCTCTGAGGATATCATTGGAAGCGGGATAGACTTCCCAGAACTAAACGGAAGCATTCTCAGAAAATTCTTTGTGATGTTTGCATTCAACTCACAGAGTTGAACCTTCCTTTCATAGTTGAGGTTTGAAACACTCTCTTTGTAGAATCTGGAAGTGGATATTTGGACCACTGTGTGGCCTTCGTTGGAAACCGGTATATCTTCACATCAAACCTGGACAGAAGCATTCTCAGAAATTCTGTGTTGACTGCATTCAACTCACAGACTTGAACAATCGTTTTGATGGAGCAGTTTTGAAACTCTCTTTCTTCGGCATATGCAAGTCGATATGTTTACCTCTTTGAAGATTTCTTTGGAAACCGGTTAATCTTCACATAAAAGCTAAACAGAAGCATTCTCAGAAACTTCCTTGTGATGTTTGCATTCACCTCACAGAGATGAACTTTCCCTTTGACAGAGCAGCTTTGAAACACTCTTTTTCTAGAATCTGCAAGTGGACATTTGGAGGGCTTTGTGGACTGTGGTGGAAAAGGAAATATCTTCTCATCAAAAGTACATAGAAGCATTCTCAGAAACTACTCCGTGATGATTGCATTCAACTGACAGAGTAGAACATTCCTTTTGATACAGCAGTTTGGAAACACTCTTTTGAAGAATATGCAAGTTGAGATTTTGATCACTTTGGGGCCTATGGTAGGAAAGGAAATAACTTCATAGAAAAACCAAACGGAAGCATTCTCAGAAAATTCTTTGTGATGATTGAGTTGAGCTCAGAGACCTGAACACTCCTTTTGATGGAGCAGTTTCCAAACACACTTCTCGTGGAATCTGCAAGTGCATATTTGGACCTCTCTGAGGATTTCATTGGAAGCGGGATAAACTTCCCAGAACTAAACGGAAGCATTCTCAGAAACTTCTTTGTGATGTTTGCATTCAACTCACAGAGTTGAACCTTCCTTTCATAGTTCAGGTTTGAAACACTCTCTTTGTAGAATCTGGAAGTGGATATTTGGACCACTGTGTGGCCTTCGTTGGAAATGGGTGTATCTTCTACTCAAACCTTGACAGAATCATTCTCAGAAAGTTTTCTGTGTTGACTGCATTCAACTCACAGACTTGAACAATCGTTTTGATGGAGCAGTTTTGAAACTCTCTTTCTTCGGAATCTGCAAGTCCATATGTTTACCTCTTTGAAGATTTCTTTGGAAACGGGTTAATCTTCACATAAAAGCTAAACAGAAGCATTCTCAGAAACTACTCTGGATGAATGCATTCAACTGTCAGAGGTGAACATTCCTTTCGTAGCTCAGGTTTGAAACAGTCTTTTTGTAGAATCTGGAACTGGACATTTGGAGGGCTCTGTGGACTGTGGTGGAAAAGGAAATATCTTCTCATCAAAAGTACATAGAAGCATTCTCAGAAACTACTCTGTGATGATTGCATTCAACTGACAGTGTTGAACATTCCTTTTGATAGAGCAGTTTGGAAACACTCTTTTTGAAGGATATGCAAGTGGTGATTTGGACCGCTTTGAGGCCTATGGTAGTAAAGGAAATAACTTCATAGAAAAACCAAACGGAAGCATTATCAGAAAATGCTTTGTGATGATTGAGTTGAAGTCAGAGACCAGAACATACCTTTTGATGGAGCAGTTTCCAAACACACTTCTCGTGGAATCTGCAAGTGGATATTTGGACCTCTCTGAGGATTTCGTTGGAAGCGCGATATACTTCCCAGAACTAAACGGAAGCATTCTCAGAAACTTCTCTGTGATGTTTGTATTCACCTCACAGAGCTGAACCACCCTTTCATAGTTCAGGTTTGAAACACTCTTTTCGTAGAATCTGGAGGTGGATATTTGGACTACTGTGTGGCCTTCGTTGGAAACGTGTATATCTTCACATCGAACCTAGACAGAAGCATTCTCAGAAACTTTTCTGTGTTGACTGCATTCAACTCACAGACTTGAACAATCGTTTTGATGGAGCAGTTTTGAAACTCTCTTTCTTTGGAATCTGCAAGTGGATATGTTTACCACTTTGAAGATTTCTTTGGAAACGGGTTAATCTTCACATAAAAGCTAAACAGAAGCATTCACAGAAACTTCTTTGTGATGTTTGCATTCACCTCACAGAGATGAACTTTCCCTTTGATAGAGCAGCTTTGAAACACTCTTTTTCTAGAATCTGCAAGTGGACATTTGGAGGGCTTTTTGTTCTGCGGTGGAAAAGGAAATATCTTCTCATCAAAACTACATAGAAGCATTCTCAGAAACAAATCTGTGATGATTGCATTCAGCTGACAGAGTTGAACATTCCTTTTGATAGAGCAGTTTGGAAACAATCTTTTTGTAGAATCTGCAAGTGGAGATTGGGACCGCTTGGAGACCAACGGTAGTAAAGGAAATAACTTCATAGAAAAACCAAATGGAAGCATTCTCGGAAAATTCTTTGTGATGATTGACTTCAACTCAGAGACCTGAATATTCCTTTTGATGGAGGAGTTTCCAAACACACTTCTCGTGGAATCTGCAAGTGGATATTGGACCTCTCTGAGGATTTCGTTGGAAGCGGGATAAACTTCCCAGAACTAAACGGAAGCATTCTCAGAAACTTCTTTGTGATGTTTGCATTCAACTCACAGAGTTGAACCTTCCTTTCATAGTTCAGGTTTGAAACACTCTTTTTGTAGAATCTGGAAGTGGATATTTGGACCACTGTGTGGACTTCGTTGCAATCGGCTACATCTTCACCTCAAACCTAGACAGAAGCATTCTCAGAAATTTCTCTGTGTTGACTGCATTCAACTGACAGACTTGAACAATCGTTTTGATGGAACAGTTTTGAAACTCTCTTTCTTTGGAATCTGCAAGTGGATATGTTGACCTCGTTGAAGATTTCGTTGGAAACGGGTTAATCTTCACATAAAAGCTAAACAGAAGCATTCTCAGAAACTTCTTTGTGATGTTTGCATTCACCTCATAGAGTTGAACTTTCCCTTTGATAGAGCAGCTTTGAAACACTCTTTTTCTAGAATCTGCAAGTGGACATTTGGAGGGCTTTGTGTTCTGCGGTGGAAAAGGAAATATCTTCTCATCAAAACTGCATACAAGCATTCTCAGAAACAAATCTGTGATGATTGCATTCAACTGACAGAGTTGAACGTTCCTTTTGATAGAGCAGTTTGGAAACACTCTTTTTGTGGGATCCGCTTGTGGAGATTTGGACCGCTTTGAGACCTGTTGTAGTAAAGGAAATAACTTCATAGAAAAACCAATTGGAAGCATTCTCAGAAAATTCTTTGTGATGATTGAGTTGAACTCAGAGACCTGAACATTTCTTTTCATGGAGCAGTTTCCAAACACACTTCTCGTGGAATCTGCAAGTGGATATTTGGACCGCTCTGAGGATTTCGTTGGAAGCGGGATAAACTTCCCAGAACCAAACGGAAGCATTCTCAGAAACATCTTTGTGATGTTTGCATTCAACTCACAGAGTTGAACCTTCCTTTCATAGTTCAGGTTTGAAACACTCTTTTTGTAGAATCTGGAAGTGGATATTTGGACCACTGTTTGGACTTCGTTGGAAACGGGTGTATCTTCACCTCAAACCTAGACAGAAGCTTTCTCAGAAAGTTCTCTGTGTTGACTGCATTCAACTCACAGACTTGAACAATCGTTCTGATGGAGCAGTTTTGAAACTCTCTTTATTTGGAATCTGCAAGTGGATATGCTGACCTCTTTGAAGGTTTCTTTGGAAACGGGTTAATCTTCACATAAAAGCTAAACAGAAGCATTCTCAGAAACTTCTTTGTGATGATTGCATTCACCTCACAGAGTTGAACTTTCCCTTTGATAGAGCAGCTTTGAAACACTCTTTTTCTAGAATCTGCAAGTGAACATTTGGAGGGCTGTGGGGACTGTGGTGGAAAAGGAAATATCTTCTCATCGAAAGTACATAGAAGCATTCTCAGAAACTACTCTGTGATGATTGCATTCAACTGACAGAGTTGAACGTTCCTTTTGATAGAGCAGTTTGGAAACACTCTTTTTGTAGAATCTGCATGTGGAGATTTGGACCGCTTTGAGACCTATGGTAGTAAAGGTAATAACTTCATAGAAAAAACAAATGGAAGCATTCTCAGAAAATTCTTTGTGATGACTGAGTTGAACTCAGAGACCTGAACATTCCTTTTGATGGAGCAGTTTCTAATCACACTTCTCGTGGAATCTGCAAGTGGATATTTGGACCTCTCTGAGAATTTCTTTGGAAGAGGGATAAACTTCCCAGAACTAAACGGAAGCATTCTCAGAAACTTCTTTGTCATGTTTGCATTCAACTCACAGAGTTGAACCTTCCTTTCATACTTCAGGTTAGAAACACTCTTTTTGTAGAATCTGGAAGTGGATATTTGGACCACTGTGTGGCCTTCGTTGGAAACCGGTATATCTTCACATCAAACCTACACAGAAGCATTCTCAGAAAGTATTCTGTGTTGACTGCATTCAACTCACAGAGTTGAACAATCGTTTTGATGGAGCAGTTTTGAAACTCTCTTTCTTTGGAATCTGCAAGTGGATATGTTTACGTCTTTGAAGATTTCATTGGAAACGGGTTAATCTTCACATAACAGCTAAACAGAAGCATTCTCAGAAACTTCTTTGTGATATTTGCATTTCCTTCACAGAGTTGAACTTTCCCGTGGATAGAGCAGCTTTGAAACACTCATTTTCTAGAATCTGCAAGTGGACATTTGGAGGGTTTTGTGGACTGTGCTGGAAAAGGAAATATCTCCTCGTCAAAACTACATAGAAGCATTCTCAGAAACTACTCTGTGATGATTGCATTCAACTGACAGAGTTGAACATTCCTTTTGATAGAGAAGTTTGGAAACACTATTTTTGTAGAACCTGCAAGAGGATATTTGGACCACTTTGAGGCCTATGGGAGTGAGGGAAATAACTTCATAGAAAAACGAAACGGAAGCATCCTCAGAAAATTCTTTGTGATGATTGAGTTGAACTCAGAGACCTGAAAATTCCTTTTGATGGAGCAGTTTCCAAACACACTTCTCGTGGAATCTGCAAGTGGATATTTGGACCTCTCTGAGGATTGCGTTGGAAGCGGGATAAACTTCCCAGAACTAAACGGAAGCAATCTCAGAAACTTCTTTGTGATGTTTGCATTCAACTCACAGAGTTGAACCTTCCTTTCATAGTTCAGGTTTGAAACACTCTTTTTGTAGAATCTGGAAGTGGATATTTGGACCACTGTGTGGACTTCGTTGTAAACGGGTGTATCTTCACCTGAAACCTAGACAGAAGCATTCTCAGAAAGTTTTCTGTGTTGACTGCTTTCAACTCATAGACTCGAAGAATCGTCTTGATGGAGTAGTTTTGAAAATCTCTTTCTTTGGAATCTGCAAGTGGATATGTTGACCTCTTTGAAGATTTCGTTGGAAACGGGTTAATCTTCACATAAAAGCTAAACAGAAGCATTCTCAGAAACTTCTTTGTGATGTTTGCATTCGCCTCACACAGTTGAACTTTCCCTTTGATAGAGCAGCTTTGAAACACTCTCTTTCTAGAATCTGCAAGTGGACATTTGGAGGGCTTTGTGAACTATGGTGGAAAAAGGAAATATCTTCTCATCAAAAGTACATAGAAGCATTCTCAGAAACTACTCTGTGATGATTGCATTCAACTGACAGAGTTGAACATTCCTTTTGATAGGGCAGTTTGGAAACATTCTTTTTGTAGAATCTGTAAGTGGAGACTTGGACCGCTTTGATGCCTATGGTAGTAAAGGAAATAACTTCATAGAAAAACCAAACGGAAGCATTCTCAGAAAATTCTTTGTGATGATTGAGTTGAACGCAGAGACCTGAACATTCCTTTTGATGGAGCAGTTTCCAAACACACTTCTCGTGGAATCTGCAAGTGGATATTTGGAACTCTCTGAGGATTTCGTTGGAAGCGGGATAAACTTCCCAGAACTAAACGGAAGCATTCTCAGAAACTTCTTTTGATGTTTGCATTCAACTCACAGAGTTGAAACTTCCTTTCATAGCTCAGGTTGGAAACACTCTTTTTGTAGAATCTGGAGGTGGATATTTGGACCACTGTGTGGCCTTCGTTGGAAACGGGTATATCTTCACATCAAACCTAGACAGAAGCATTCTCAGAAAGTTCCCTGTGTTGACTGTATTCAACTCAAGAAGTTGAACAATCGTTTGATGGAGCAGTTTTGAAACTCTCTCTCTTTGGAATCTGCAAGTGGATATGATTACCTCCTTGAAGATTTCTTTGGAAACTGGTTAATCTTCACATAAAAGCTAAACAGAAGCATTCTCAGAAACTTCTTTGTGATGTTTGCATTCACCTCACAGAGTTGAACTTTCCCTTTGATAGAGCAGCTTTGAAACTCTCTTTTTCTAAGCGCTGCAAGTGGACATTTGGAGGGCTTCGTGGACTGTGGTAGAAAAGCAAATATCTTCTCCTCAAAAGTACATAGAAGCATTCTCAGAAACTACTCTGTGATGATTGCATTCAACTGACAGAGTTGAACATTCCTTTTGATAGAGCAGTTTGGTAACACTCCTTTTGTAGAATATGCAAGTGGATATTTGGACCGCTTTGAGGCCAATGGTATTAAAGGTAATAACTTCATAGAAAAGCCAAATGGAAGCATTCTCAGAAAATTCTTTGTGATGATTGAGTTGAACTCAGAGACCTGAACATTCCTTTTGATGGAGCAGTTCCCAAACACACTTCTCGTGGAATCTGCAAGTGGATATATGGACCTCTGTGGGGATTTCGTTGGAAGCGGGATAAACTTCCCAGAACTAAACGGAAGCATTCTCAGAATCTTCTTTGTGATGTTTGCATTCACCTCACAGACTTGAACCTTCCTTTCATACTTCAGGTTTGAAAAACTCTTTTTGTAGAATGTGGAAGTGGATATTTGGATCAGTGTGTGGCCTTCGTTGGAAACGGGTATATCTTCACATCAAACCTAGACAGAATCATTCTCAGAAAGTTTTCTGTGTTGACTGCATTCAACTCACAGACTTGAACAATCGTTTTCATGGAGCAGTTTTGAAACTCTGTCTCTTTGGAATCTGCAAGTGGATATGTTTACCTCTTTGAAGATTTCTTTGGAAACGGGTTAATGTTCACATAAAAGCTAAACAGAAGCATTCTCAGAAACTTCTTTGTCATGTTTTCATTCACCTCACAGAGTTGAACTTTCCCTTTGATAGAGCAGCTTTGAAACAATCTTTTTTTAGAAGCTGCAGGTGGACATTTGGAGGGCTTTGTGGATTGTGGTGGAAAAGGTAATATCTTCTCATCAAGAGTACATAGAAGCATTCTCAGAAACTACTCTGTGATGATTGCATTCAACTGACAGAGTTGAACATTCCTTTTGATATACCGGTTTGGTAACACTCTTTTTGTAGAATCTGCAAGTGGAGCTTTGGAACGCTTTGAGGCCTATGGTGGTAAAGGAAATAACTTCATAGAAAAACCAAACGGAAGCATTCTCAGAAAATTCTTTGTGATGATTGAGTTGAACTCAGAGACCTGAACATTCCTTTTGATGGAGCAGTTTCCAAACACACTTCTCGTGGAATCTGCAAGTGGATATTTGGACCTCTCTGAGGATTTCTTTGGAAGCAGGATAAACATCCCAGAACAAAACGGAAGCATTCTCAGAAACCTCTTTGTGATGTTTGCATTCAACTCACAGTGTTGAACCTTCGTTTCATAGTTCAGGTTTGAAACACTCTTTTTGTAGAATCTGGAAGTGGATATTTGGACCACTGTGTGGCCTTCGTTGGAAACGTGTATATCTTCACATCAAACCTAGACAGAAGCATTCTCAGAAAGTTTTCTGTGTTGACTACATTCAACTCACAGACTTGATCAATCGTTTTGATGGAGCAGTTTTGAAACTCTCTTTCTTTGAAATCTGCAATTGGATATGTTTACCTCTTTGAAGATTTCATTGGAAACGGGTTAATCTTCACATAACAGTTAAACAGAAGCATTCTCAGAAACTTCTTTGGGATATTTGCATTCACCTCACGGAGTTGAACTTTCCCTTTGATAGAGCAGCTTTGAAACACCCTTTTTCTAGAAGCTGCGAGTCGACATTTGAAGGGCTTTGTGGACTGTGGTGGGAAAGGAAACATCTTCTCATCAAAAGTACATAGAAGCATTCTCAGAAACTACTCTGTGATGATTGCATTCAACTGACACAGTTGAATATTCCTTTTGATAGAGCAGTTTGGTAACACTCTTTTTGTAGAACCTGCAAGTGGAGATTTGTTCCGCTTTGAGGCCTGTGGTAGTAAAGGAAATAACTTCATAGAAAAACCAAACGGTAGCATTCTCAGAAAATTCTTTGTGATGATTGAGTTGAACTCAGAGACCTGAACATTCCTGTTGATGGAGCAGTTTCCAAACATAATTCTCGTGGAATCTGCAAGTGCATATTTGGACCTCTCTGAGGATTTCGTTGGAAGCGGGTAAACTTCCCAGAACTAAACGGAAGCATTCTCAGAAAATTCTTTGTGATGTTTTCATTCAACTCACAGAGTTGAACCTTCCTTTCATAGTTCAGGTTTGAAACACTCTTTTTGTAGAAACTGGAAGTGGATATTTGGACCACTGTGTGGCCTTCGTTGGAAACGGGTATATCTTCACAACAAACCTAGACAGAAGCATTCTCAGAAAGTTTTCTCTGTTGACTTCATTCAACTCACAGAGTTGAACAATTCTTTTTATGGAGCAGTTTTGAAACTCTCTTTCTTTGGAATCTGCATGTTTATACCTGGACCTCTTTGAAGATTTCATTGGAAACGGGATCATCTTCACATAAAAATTAAACAGAAGCATTCTCAGAAAGTACTTTGTGATGTTTGTGTTCAACTTCCAGAGTTGAACTTCCTTTTGAAAGAGCAGCTATGAAACACTCTTTTTCTAGAGTCTGCAAGTGGACATTTGGAGGGCTTGAGGCCTGTGGTGGAAAAGGAAATATCTTCACTTAAAAACTAGAGAGAAGCATTCTCAGAAACTACTTTGTGATGATTGCATTCGACTCACATATTTGAACATTCCTGTGGATAGAGAAGTTTGTAAACGCTCTTTGTAGAATCTGCAATTGGAGATTTGTACCGTTTTGACGCCTACAGTAGTAAAGGAAATGACTTCATAGAAAAACGAAGAGGAAGCATTCCCAGAGAATTCTTTCTGATGATTGTGTTGAACTCAGAGAACTGAACATTCCTTTTGATGGAGCAGTTTCCAAACACCCTTCTCGTGGAATCTGCAAGTGGATATTTAGACCTCTCTGAGGATTTCATTGGAAGCGAGATAAACTTCCCAGAACTACACGGAGGCATTCTCAGAAACTTTTTGTGATGTTTGCATTCAACTCACAGAGTTGAAACTTCCTTTCATAGTTCAGGTTTGAAACACCCTTTTTGTAGAATCTGCAAGTGGATATTTGGACCACTGTGTGGCCTTCGTACGAAACGGGTATATCTTCACGTAAAAACCCAAGAGAAGCCTTCTCAGAAACTTCTCTGTGATGATAACATTCAAGTCACAGAGTTGAACCCTCCTTTTGATTGAGCAGTTTTGAAACTCTCTGTTTGTAGAATCTTTAAGTGGATATGTGGAACTCTTTGACGATTGCTTTGGAAATGGGAATATCTTCACAGACAAACTCAACTGAAGCATTCTCAGAAACTTCTTTGTGATGTTTGGTTCCAGTCACAGAGTTTCACATTGCTTTTCATAGGGCAGTTTGGAAACATTCTTTTCGTAGAATCTGAAAGTGGACATTTGGAGTGCTTTCAGGCTTGTGGTGGAAAAGGAAAGATCTTCACATCAAAACTAGAGAGAACCATTTTCAGAAACTTCTTTGTGATGATTGCATTCAACTCACAGGGTTGAAGATTCCTTTTGAAACAGCAGTTTCGAAACACTCTTTCTGTGGGATCCACAAGTGGATATTTGGACCACTTTGAAGATTTCGTTGGGAACGGGTTAATCTTCACATTAAAGCTAAACGGAAGCATTCTCAGAAACTTCTTTTTGATGTTTGCATTCACCTCAAAGGGTTGAAATTTCCCTTTGATAGAGAAGCTTTGAAACTCTCTTTTTCTAGAATCTGCAAGTGGAGATTTGGAGGGATTTGAGGACTGTGGTGGAAAAGGAAATATCTTTTCATCGAAAGTACATAGAAGCATTCTCAGAAACTACTCTGTGATGATTGCATTCAACTGAGAGAGTTGAACGTTCCTTTTGATAGAGCAGTTTGGAAACACTCTTTTTGTAGAATCTGCATGTGGAGATTTGGACCGCTTTGAGACCTATGGTAGTAATGGAAATAACTTCATAGAAAAACCAAACGGAAGCATTTCAGAAAATTCTTGTGATGATTGAGTTGAACTCAGAGACCTGAACATTCCTTTAGATGGAGCAGTTTCCAAACACACTTCTCGTGGAATCTGCAAGTGGATATTTGGACCTCTGTGAGGATTTCGTTGGAAGCGGGATAAACTTCCCAGAACTAAATGAAGCATTCTCAGAAATTTCTTATGATGTTTGCATTCAACTCACAGAGTTGAACCTTCCTTTCATACTTCAGGTTAGAAACACTCTTTTTGTAGAATCTGGAAGTGGATATTTGGACCACTGTGTGGCCTTCGTTGGAAACCGATATATCTTCACATCAAACCTACACAGAAGCATTCTCAGAAAGTTTTCTGTGTTGACTGCATTCAACTCACAGAGTTGAACAATCGTTTTCATGGAGCAGTTTTGAAACTCTCTTTCTTTGGAATCTGCAAGTGGATATGTTTACGTCTTTGAAGATTTCATTGGAAACGGGTTAATCTTCACATAACAGCTAAACAGAAGCATTCTCAGAAACTTCTTTGTGATATTTGCATTTCCTTCACAGAGTTGAACTTTACCGTGGATAGAGCAGCTTTGAAACACTCATTTTCTAGAATCGGCAAGTGGACATTTGGAGGGCTTTGTGGACTGTGCTGGAAAAGGAAGTATCTCCTCGTCAAAACTACATAGAAGCATTCTCAGAAACTACTCTGTGATGATTGCATTCAACTGACAGAGTTGAACATTCCTTTGGATAGAGAAGTTTGGAAACACTATTTTTGTAGAACCTGCAAGAGGATATTTGGACCACTTTGAGGCCTATGGGAGTGAGGGAAATAACTTCATAGAAAAACCAAACGGAAGCATCCTCAGAAAATTCTTTGTGATGATTGAGTTGAACTCAGAGACCTGAAAATTCCTTTTGATGGAGCAGTTTCCAAACACACTTCTCGTGGAATCTGCAAGTGGATATATGGACCTCTCTGAGGATTGCGTTGGAAGAGGGATAAACTTCCCAGAACTAAACGGAAGCAATCTCAGAAACTTCTTTGTGATGTTTGCATTCAACTCACAGAGTTGCACCTTCCTTTCATAGTTCAGGTTTGAAACACTCTCTTTGTAGAATCTGGAAGTGGATATTTGGACCACTGTGTGGCCTTCGTTGGAATCGGGTATATCTTCACATGAAACCTAGACAGAAGCATTCTCAGAAAGTTTTCTGTGTTGACTGCATTCAACTCACAGACTTGAACAATCGTTTTGATGGAGCAGTTGTGAAACTCTCTTTCTTCGGAATCTGCAAGTCGATATGTTTACCTCTTTGAAGATTTCTTTGGAAACGGGTTAATCTTCACATAAAAGCTAAACAGAAGCATTCTCAGAAACTTCTTTGTGATATTTGCATTCACCTCATAGAGTTCAACTTTCCCTTTGATAGAGCAGCTTTGAAACACACTTTTTCTACAATCTCCAAGTGGACATTTGGAGGGCTTTGTGGACTGTGGTGGAAAAGGAAATATCTTCTCATCAAAAGTACACAGAAGCATTCTCAGAAACTACTCTGTGATGATTGCATTCAACTGACAGAATGGAACATTCCTTTTTATAGAGCAGTTTGGAAACACTGTTTTTGTAGTATCTGCAAGTGGAGGTTTGGACCGCTTTGAGGCCAATGGGTGTAAAGGAAATAACTTCATAGAAAAACCAAACGGAAGCATTCTCAGAAAATTTTTGTGATGATTGAGTTGAACTCAGAGACCTCAACATTCCTTTTGATGGAGCAGTTTCCAAACACACTTCTCGTGGAATCTGCAAGTGGATATTTGGACCTCTCTGAGGATTTCGTTGGAAGCGGGATAAACTTCCCAGAACTAAACGGAAGCATTCTCAGAAACTTCATTGTGATGTTTGCATTCACCTCACAGAGTTGAACCTTCCTTTCATACTTCACCTTTGAAACACACTTTTTGTAGAATCTGGAAGTGGATATTTGGACCACTGTGTGGACTTCGTTGGAAACGGGTGTATCTTCACCTCAAACCTAGACAGAAGCATTCTCAGAAAGTTCTCTGTGTTGACTGCATTCAACTCAGAGACTTGAACAATCGTTTTGATGGAGCAGTTTTGAAACTCTCTTTCTTTGGAATCTGCAAGTGGATATGTTGACCTCCTTGAAGATTACGTTGGAAACGGGTTAATCTTCACATAAAAGCTAAACAGAAGCATTCTCAGAAACTTCTTTGTGATGATTGCATTCACCTCACAGAGTTGAACTTTCCCTTTCACAGAGCAGCTTTGAAACACTCTTTTTCTGGAATCTGCAAGTGGACATTTGGAGGGATTTGTTTTCTGCGGTGGAAAAGGAAATATCTTCTCATCGAAACTACATAGAAGCATTCTCAGAAACTACTCTGTGATGATTGCATTCAACTGACAGAGTTGAACGTTCCTTTTGATAGAGCAGTTTGGAAACACTCTTTTTTGGTAATCTGCAGGTGGAGATTTGGACCGCTTTGAGACCTATGATAGTAAAGGAAATAACTTCATAGAAAAACCAAACGGAAGCATTCTCAGAAAATACTTTGTGATGATTGAGTTGAACTCAGAGACCTGAACATTTCTTTTGATGGAGCAGTTTCCAAACACACTTCTTTTGGAATCTGCAAGTGGATATTTGGACCTATCAGAGGATTTCGTTGGAAGAGGGATAAACTTCCCAGAACTAAACGGAAGCATTCTCAGAAACTTCTTTGTGATATTTGCATTCAATTCACAGAGTTGAACCTTCCTTTCACAGTTCAGGTTTGAAACACTCTTTTTGTAGAATCTGGAAGTGGATATTTTTACCACTGTGTGGACTTCGTTGGAAACGGGTGTATCTTCACCTCAAACCTACACAGAAGCATTCTCAGACAGTTCTCTGTGTTGACTGCATTCTACTCACAGACTTGAATAATCGTTTTGATGGACCAGTATTCAAACTCTCTTTCTTTGGAATCTGCAAGTGGTTAGGTTGACCTCTTTGAAGATTTCGTTGGAAACGGGATAATCTTCACATAAAAGCTAAACAGAAGCATTCTCAGAAACTTCTTTGTGATGTTTGCAATCACCTGATAGAGTTGAACTTTCCCTTTGATAGAGCAGCTTTGAAACACTCTTTTTCTAGAATCTGCAAGTGGACATTTGGAGGGCTTTGTGTTCTGCGGTGGAAAAGGAAATATCTTCTCATCGAAACTACATAGAAGCATTCTCAGAAAGTATTCTGTGATGATTGCATTCAACTGACAGAGTTGAACGTTCCTTTGATAGAGCAGTTTGGAAACACTCTTTTTGTAGAATCTGCATGTCGAGATTTGGACCGCATTGAGACCTATGGTAGTAAAGGAAATAACTTCATAGAAAAACCAAATGGAAGCATTCTTTGATGGGGGAGTTTCCAAACACACTTCTCGTGGAATCTGCAAGTGGATATTTGGACCTCTCTGAGGATTTCTTTGGAAGCGGTATAAACTTCCCAGAACTAAACGGAAGCATTCTCAGCAACTTCTTTGTGATGTTTGCATTCAACTCACAGAGTTGAACCTTCCTTTCATAGTTCAGGTTTGAAACACTCTTTTTGTAGAATCTGGAAGTGAATATTTGGACCACTGTGTGGACTTCGTTGGAAACCGGTGTATCTTCACCTCAAACCTAGACAGAAGCATTCTCAGAAAGTTCTCTGTGTTGACTGCATTCAACTCACAGACTTGAACAATCATTTTGATGGAGCAGTTTTGAAACTCTCTTTCTTTGGAATCTGCAAGTGGATATGTTGACCTCTTTGAGGATTTCGTTGGAAACGGGTTAATCTTCACATAAAAGCTAAACAGAAGCATTCTCAGAAACTTCTTTGTGATGATTGCATTCACCTCACAGTGTTGAACTTTCCCTTTCACAGAGCAGCTTTGAAACACTCTTTTTCTGGAATCTGCAAGCGGACATTTGGAGGGCTTTGTTTTCTGCGGTGGAAAAGGAAATATCTTCTCATCGAAACTACATAGAAGCCTTTTCAGAAACTATTCTGTGATGATTGCATTCAGCTGACACAGTTGAACATTCCTTTTGATAGAGCAGTTTGGAAACACACTTTTTATAGAATCTGCAAGTGGAGATTTGGACCGCTTGGAGACCAATGCTAGGAAAGGAAATAACTTCATAGGAAAACAAAACGGAAGCATTCTCAGAAAATTCTTTGTGATGATTGAGTTGAACTCAGAGACCTGAACATTCCTTTTGATGGAGCAGTTTCCATACACACTTCTCGTGGAATTTGCAAGTGGATATTTGGACCTATCAGAGGATGTCTTTGGAAGAGGGATAAACTTACCCAAACTAAACGGAAGCATTCTCAGAAACTTCTTTTTGATATTTGCATTCAACTCACAGAGTTGAACCTTCCTTTCTTACTTCAGGTTTGAAACACTCTTTTTGTAGAATCTGGAAGTGGATATTTGGACCACTGTGTGGACTTCGTTGGAAACGGGTGTATCTTCACCTCAAACCTAGACAGAAGCATTCTCAGAAAGTTCTCTGTGTTGACTGCATTCAACTCAGAGACTTGAACAATCGTTTTGATGGAGCAGTTTTGAAACTCTCTTTCTTTGGAATCTGCAAGTGGATATGTTGACCTCCTTGAAGATTACGTTGGAAACGGGTTAATCTTCACATAAAAGCTAAACAGAAGCATTCTCAGAAACTTCTTTTTGATGATTGCATTCACCTCACAGAGTTGAACTTTCCCTTTCACAGAGCAGCTTTGAAACACTCTTTTTCTGGAATCTGCAAGTGGACATTTGGAGGGATTTGTTTTCTGCGGTGGAAAAGGAAATATCTTCTCATCGAAACTACATAGAAGCATTCTCAGAAACTACTCTGTGATGATTGCATTCAACTGACAGAGTTGAACGTTCCTTTTGATAGAGCAGTTTGGAAACACTCTTTTTTGGTAATCTGCAGGTGGAGATTTGGACCGCTTTGAGACCTATGATAGTAAAGGAAATAACTTCATAGAAAAACCAAACGGAAGCATTCTCAGAAAATTCTTTGTGATGATTGAGTTGAAATCAGAGACCTGAACATACCTTTTGATGGAGCAGTTTCCAAACACGCTTCTCGTGGAATCTGCAAGTGGATATTTGGACCTCTCTGAGGACTTCGTTGGAAGCGGGATAGACTTCCCAGAACTAAATGGAAGCATTCTCAGAAACTTGTTTGTGATGTTTGCATTCAACACACAGAGTTGAACTTTCCTTTCAGAGTTCACGTTTGAAACACTCTCTTTGTAGAATCTGGAAGTGGATATTTGGACCACTGTGTGGCCTTCGTTCGAAACGGGTATATCTTCACATGAAACCTAGACAGAAGCATTCCCAGAAAGTTTTCTGTGTTGACTGCATTCAACTCACAGACTTGAACAATCGTTTTGATGGAGCAGTTTTGAAACTCTCTTTCTTCGGAATCTGCAAGTGGATATGTTGACTTCTTTGAAGATTTCTTTGGAAACCGGTTAATCTTCACATAAAAGGTAAACAGAAGCATTCTCAGAAACTTCTTTGTGATGTTTGCATTCACCTCACAGAGTTGAACTTTCCCTTTGATAGAGCAGCTTTGAAATACTCTTTTTCTAGAATCTGCAAGTGGACATTTGGAGGGCTTTGTGGACTGTGGTGGACAAGGAAATATCTTCTCATCAAAAGTACATAGAAGCATTCTCAGAAACTACTCTGTGATGATTGCATTCAACTGACAGAGTAGAACATTCCTTTTGATAGAGGAGTTTGGAAACACTGTTTTTGTAGAATCTGCAAGGGGAGATTTAGACCGCTTTGAGGCCTATGGTAGTAAAGGAAATAACTTCATGGAAAAACCAAACGGAAGTATTCTCAGAAAATCCTTTGTGATGATTGAATTGAACTCAGAGACCTGAACATTCCTTTTGATGGAGCAGTTTCCAAACACACTTCTCGTGGAATCTGCAAGTGCATATTTGGACCTCTCTGAGGATTTCGTTGGAAGCGGGATAAACTTCCCAGATCTAAACGGATGCATTCTCAGAAACTTCTTTGTGATGTTTGCATTCGACTCACAGAGTTGAACCTTCCTTTCATAGTTCAGGTTGGAAACACTCTTTTTGTAGAATCTGGAAGTGGATAATTGGACCACTGTGTGGCCTTCTTTGGATACGGGTATATCTTCACAGCAAACCTAGAGAGAAGCATTCTCAGAAAGTTTTCTGTGTTGTCTGCATTCAATTCACAGACTTGAACAATCGTTTTGATGGAGCAGTTTTGAAACTCTCTTTCTTTGGAATCTGCAAGTGGATATGTTTACCTCTTTGAAGATTTCCTTGGAAACCGTTTAATCTTCACATAAAAGCTAAACAGAAGCATTCTCAGAAACTTCTTTGAGATGTTTGCATTCACCTCACAGAGTTGAACTTTCCCTTTGATAGAGCAGCTTTGAAACACTCTTTTTCAAGAATCTGCAACTGGACATTTGGAGGGCTCTTTGGACTGTGGTGGAAAAGGAAATATCTTCTCATCAAAAGTACATAGAAGCATTCTCAGAAACTACTCTGTGATGATTGCATTCAACTGACAGAGTTGAACACTCCTTTTGATAGAGCACTTTGGAAACACTCTTTTTGAAGAATATGCAAGTGGTGATTTGGACCGCTTTGAGTCCTATGGTAGTAAAGGAAATAACTTCATAGAAAAACCAAACGGAAGCATTCTCAGGAAATTCTCTATGATGATTGAGTTGAAATCAGAGACCTGAACATACCTTTTGACGGAGCAGTTTCCAAACACACTTCTCGTGGAATCTGCAAGTGGATATTGGGACCTCTCTGAGGATTTCGTAGGAAGCGGGATAAACTTCCCAGAACTAAACGGAAGCATTCTCAGAAACTTCTTTGTGATGTTTGTATTCACCTCAGAGAGTTGAACCATCCTTTCATAGTTCAGGTATGAAACACACTTTTCGTAGAATCTGGAGGTGGATATTTGGACCACTGTGTCTCCTTCGTTGGAAACGTGTACATCTTCACATCAAACCTAGACAGAAGCATTCTCAGAAACTTTTCTGTGTTGACTGCATTCAACTCACAGACTTGAACCATCGTTTTGATGGAGCAGTTTTGAAACTCTCTTTCTTTGGAATCTGCAAGTGGATATGTTTACCTCTTTGAAGATTTCTTTCGAAACGGGTTAATCTTCACATAAAAGCTAAACAGAAGCATTCTCAGAAACTTCCTTGTGATGTTTGCATTCACCTCACAGAGATGAACTTTCCCTTTGATAGAGCAGCTTTGAAACACTCTTTTTCTAGAATCTGCAAGTGGACATTTGGAGGGCTTTGTGGACTGTGGTGGAAAAGGAAATATCTTCTCATCAAAAGTACATAGAAGCATTCTCAGAAACTACTCCGTGATGATTGCATTCAACTGACAGAGTAGAACATTCCTTTTGATACAGCAGTTTGGAAACACTCTTTTGAAGAATATGCAAGTTGAGATTTTGATCACTTTGGGGCCTATGGTAGGAAAGGAAATAACTTCATAGAAAAACCAAACGGAAGCATTCTCAGAAAATTCTTTGTGATGATTGAGTTGAGCTCAGAGACCTGAACACTCCTTTTGATGGAGCAGTTTCCAAACACACTTCTCGTGGAATCTGCAAGTGCATATTTGGACCTCTCTGAGGATTTCATTGGAAGCGGGATAAACTTCCCAGAACTAAACGGAAGCATTCTCAGAAACTTCTTTGTGATGTTTGCATTCAACTCACAGAGTTGAACCTTCCTTTCATAGTTCAGGTTTGAAACACTCTCTTTGTAGAATCTGGAAGTGGATATTTGGACCACTGTGTGGCCTTCGTTGGAAATGGGTGTATCTTCTACTCAAACCTTGACAGAAGCATTCTCAGAAAGTTTTCTGTGTTGACTGCATTCAACTCACAGACTTGAACAATCGTTTTGATGGAGCAGTTTTGAAACTCTCTTTCTTCGGAATCTGCAAGTCCATATGTTTACCTCTTTGAAGATTTCTTTGGAAACGGGTTAATCTTCACATAAAAGCTAAACAGAAGCATTCTCAGAAACTACTCTGTATGAATGCATTCAACTGTCAGAGGTGAACATTCCTTTCATAGCTCAGGTTTGAAACAGTCTTTTTGTAGAATCTGGAACTGGACATTTGGAGGGCTCTGTGGACTGTGGTGGAAAAGGAAATATCTTCTCATCAAAAGTACATAGAAGCATTCTCAGAAACTACTCTGTGATGATTGCATTCAACTGACAGTGTTGAACATTCCTTTTGATAGAGCAGTTTGGAAACACTCTTTTTGAAGGATATGCAAGTGGTGATTTGGACCGCTTTGAGGCCTATGGTAGTAAAGGAAATAACTTCATAGAAAAACCAAACGGAAGCATTATCAGAAAATTCTTTGTGATGATTGAGTTGAAGTCAGAGACCTGAACATACCTTTTGATGGAGCAGTTTCCAAACACACTTCTCGTGGAATCTGCAAGTGGATATTTGGACCTCTCTGAGGATTTCGTTGGAAGCGCGATATACTTCCCAGAACTAAACGGAAGCATTCTCAGAAACTTCTCTGTGATGTTTGTATTCACCTCACAGAGCTGAACCACCCTTTCATAGTTCAGGTTTGAAACACTCTTTTCGTAGAATCTGGAGGTGGATATTTGGACTACTGTGTGGCCTTCGTTGGAAACGTGTATATCTTCACATCGAACCTAGACAGAAGCATTCTCAGAAACTTTTCTGTGTTGACTGCATTCAACTCACAGACTTGAACAATCGTTTTGATGGAGCAGTTTTGAAACTCTCTTTCTTTGGAATCTGCAAGTGGATATGTTTACCACTTTGAAGATTTCTTTGGAAACGGGTTAATCTTCACATAAAAGCTAAACAGAAGCATTCACAGAAACTTCTTTGTGATGTTTGCATTCACCTCACAGAGATGAACTTTCCCTTTGATAGAGCAGCTTTGAAACACTCTTTTTCTAGAATCTGCAAGTGGACATTTGGAGGGCTTTTTGTTCTGCGGTGGAAAAGGAAATATCTTCTCATCAAAACTACATAGAAGCATTCTCAGAAACAAATCTGTGATGATTGCATTCAGCTGACAGAGTTGAACATTCCTTTTGATAGAGCAGTTTGGAAACAATCTTTTTGTAGAATCTGCAAGTGGAGATTGGGACCGCTTGGAGACCAACGGTAGTAAAGGAAATAACTTCATAGAAAAACCAAATGGAAGCATTCTCGGAAAATTCTTTGTGATGATTGACTTCAACTCAGAGACCTGAATATTCCTTTTGATGGAGGAGTTTCCAAACACACTTCTCGTGGAATCTGCAAGTGGATATTGGACCTCTCTGAGGATTTCGTTGGAAGCGGGATAAACTTCCCAGAACTAAACGGAAGCATTCTCAGAAACTTCTTTGTGATGTTTGCATTCAACTCACAGAGTTGAACCTTCCTTTCATAGTTCAGGTTTGAAACACTCTTTTTGTAGAATCTGGAAGTGGATATTTGGACCACTGTGTGGACTTCGTTGCAATCGGGTACATCTTCACCTCAAACCTAGACAGAAGCATTCTCAGAAATTTCTCTGTGTTGACTGCATTCAACTGACAGACTTGAACAATCGTTTTGATGGAACAGTTTTGAAACTCTCTTTCTTTGGAATCTGCAAGTGGATATGTTGACCTCGTTGAAGATTTCGTTGGAAACGGGTTAATCTTCACATAAAAGCTAAACAGAAGCATTCTCAGAAACTTCTTTGTGATGTTTGCATTCACCTCATAGAGTTGAACTTTCCCTTTGATAGAGCAGCTTTGAAACACTCTTTTTCTAGAATCTGCAAGTGGACATTTGGAGGGCTTTGTGTTCTGCGGTGGAAAAGGAAATATCTTCTCATCAAAACTGCATACAAGCATTCTCAGAAACAAATCTGTGATGATTGCATTCAACTGACAGAGTTGAACGTTCCTTTTGATAGAGCAGTTTGGAAACACTCTTTTTGTGGGATCCGCTTGTGGAGATTTGGACCGCTTTGAGACCTGTTGTAGTAAAGGAAATAACTTCATAGAAAAACCAATTGGAAGCATTCTCAGAAAATTCTTTGTGATGATTGAGTTGAACTCAGAGACCTGAACATTTCTTTTCATGGAGCAGTTTCCAAACACACTTCTCGTGGAATCTGCAAGTGGATATTTGGACCGCTCTGAGGATTTCGTTGGAAGCGGGATAAACTTCCCAGAACCAAACGGAAGCATTCTCAGAAACATCTTTGTGATGTTTGCATTCAACTCACAGAGTTGAACCTTCCTTTCATAGTTCAGGTTTGAAACACTCTTTTTGTAGAATCTGGAAGTGGATATTTGGACCACTGTTTGGAATTCGTTGGAAACGGGTGTATCTTCACCTCAAACCTAGACAGAAGCTTTCTCAGAAAGTTCTCTGTGTTGACTGCATTCAACTCACAGACTTGAACAATCGTTCTGATGGAGCAGTTTTGAAACTCTCTTTATTTGGAATCTGCAAGTGGATATGTTGACCTCTTTGAAGATTTCTTTGGAAACGGGTTAATCTTCACATAAAAGCTAAACAGAAGCATTCTCAGAAACTTCTTTGTGATGATTGCATTCACCTCACAGAGTTGAACTTTCCCTTTGATAGAGCAGCTTTGAAACACTCTTTTTCTAGAATCTGCAAGTGAACATTTGGAGGGCTGTGTGGACTGTGGTGGAAAAGGAAATATCTTCTCATCGAAAGTACATAGAAGCATTCTCAGAAACTACTCTGTGATGATTGCATTCAACTGACAGAGTTGAACGTTCCTTTTGATAGAGCAGTTTGGAAACACTCTTTTTGTAGAATCTGCATGTGGAGATTTGGACAGCTTTGAGACCTATGGTAGTAAAGGTAATAACTTCATAGAAAAAACAAATGGAAGCATTCTCAGAAAATTCTTTGTGATGATTGAGTTGAACTCAGAGACCTGAACATTCCTTTTGATGGAGCAGTTTCTAATCACACTTCTCGTGGAATCTGCAAGTGGATATTTGGACCTCTCTGAGAATTTCTTTGGAAGAGGGATAAACTTCCCAGAACTAAACGGAAGCATTCTCAGAAACTTCTTTGTCATGTTTGCATTCAACTCACAGAGTTGAACCTTCCTTTCATACTTCAGGTTAGAAACACTCTTTTTGTAGAATCTGGAAGTGGATATTTGGACCACTGTGTGGCCTTCGTTGGAAACCGGTATATCTTCACATCAAACCTACACAGAAGCATTCTCAGAAAGTTTTCTGTGTTGACTGCATTCAACTCACAGAGTTGAACAATCGTTTTGATGGAGCAGTTTTGAAACTCTCTTTCTTTGGAATCTGCAAGTGGATATGTTTACGTCTTTGAAGATTTCATTGGAAACGGGTTAATCTTCACATAACAGCTAAACAGAAGCATTCTCAGAAACTTCTTTGTGATATTTGCATTTCCTTCACAGAGTTGAACTTTACCGTGGATAGAGCAGCTTTGAAACACTCATTTTCTAGAATCTGCAAGTGGACATTTGGAGGGCTTTGTGGACTGTGCTGGAAAAGGAAATATCTCCTCGTCAAAACTACATAGAAGCATTCTCAGAAACTACTCTGTGATGATTGCATTCAACTGACAGAGTTGAACATTCCTTTTGATAGAGAAGTTTGGAAACACTATTTTTGTAGAACCTGCAAGAGGATATTTGGACCACTTTGAGGCCTATGGGAGTGAGGGAAATAACTTCATAGAAAAACGAAACGGAAGAATCCTCAGAAAATTCTTTGTGATGATTGAGTTGAACTCAGAGACCTGAAAATTCCTTTTGATGGAGCAGTTTCCAAACACACTTCTCGTGGAATCTGCAAGTGGATATTTGGACCTCTCTGAGGATTGCGTTGGAAGCGGGATAAACTTCCCAGAACTAAACGGAAGCAATCTCAGAAACTTCTTTGTGATGTTTGCATTCAACTCACAGAGTTGAACCTTCCTTTCATAGTTCAGGTTTGAAACACTCTTTTTGTAGAATCTGGAAGTGGATATTTGGACCACTGTGTGGACTTCGTTGTAAACGGGTGTATCTTCACCTCAAACCTAGACAGAAGCATTCTCAGAAAGTTTTCTGTGTTGACTGCTTTCAACTCATAGACTTGAAGAATCGTCTTGATGGAGTAGTTTTGAAAATCTCTTTCTTTGGAATCTGCAAGTGGATATGTTGACCTCTTTGAAGATTTCGTTGGAAACGGGTTAATCTTCACATAAAAGCTAAACAGAAGCATTCTCAGAAACTTCTTTGTGATGTTTGCATTCACTTCACACAGTTGAACTTTCCCTTTGATAGAGCAGCTTTGAAACACTCTCTTTCTAGAATCTGCAAGTGGACATTTGGAGGGCTTTGTGAACTATGGTGGAAAAAGGAAATATCTTCTCATCAAAAGTACATAGAAGCATTCTCAGAAACTACTCTGTGATGATTGCATTCAACTGACAGAGTTGAACATTCCTTTTGATAGGGCAGTTTGGAAACATTCTTTTTGTAGAATCTGTAAGTGGAGACTTGGACCGCTTTGATGCCTATGGTAGTAAAGGAAATAACTTCATAGAAAAACCAAACGGAAGCATTCTCAGAAAATTCTTTGTGATGATTGAGTTGAACGCAGAGACCTGAACATTCCTTTTGATGGAGCAGTTTCCAAACACACTTCTCGTGGAATCTGCAAGTGGATATTTGGAACTCTCTGAGGATTTCGTTGGAAGCGGGATAAACTTCCCAGAACTAAACGGAAGCATTCTCAGAAACTTCTTTTGATGTTTGCATTCAACTCACAGATTTGAAACTTCCTTTCATAGCTCAGGTTGGAAACACTCTTTTTGTAGAATCTGGAGGTGGATATTTGGACCACTGTGTGGCCTTCTTTGGAAACGGGTATATCTTCACATCAAACCTAGACAGAAGCATTCTCAGAAAGTTCCCTGTGTTGACTGTATTCAACTCAAAAAGTTGAACAATCGTTTTGATGGAGCAGTTTTGAAACTCTCCCTCTTTGGAATCTGTAAGTGGATATGATTACCTCCTTGAAGATTTCTTTGGAAACTGGTTAATCTTCACATAAAAGCTAAACAGAAGCATTCTCAGAAACTTCTTTGTGATGTTTGCATTCACCTCACAGAGTTGAACTTTCCCTTTGATAGAGCAGCTTTGAAACTCTCTTTCTCTAAGCGCTGCAAGTGGACATTTGGAGGGCTTCGTGGACTGTGGTAGAAAAGCAAATATCTTCTCCTCAAAAGTACATAGAAGCATTCTCAGAAACTACTCTGTGATGATTGCATTCAACTGACAGAGTTGAACATTCCTTTTGATAGAGCAGTTTGGTAACACTCCTTTTGTAGAATATGCAAGTGGATATTTGGACCGCTTTGAGGCCAATGGTATTAAAGGTAATAACTTCATAGAAAAGCCAAACAGAAGCATTCTCAGAAAATTCTTTGTGATGATTGAGTTGAACTCAGAGACCTGAACATTCCTTTTGATGGAGCAGTTCCCAAACACACTTCTCGTGGAATCTGCAAGTGGATATTTGGACCTCTGTGGGGATTTCGTTGGAAGCGGGATAAACTTCCCAGAACTAAACGGAAGCATTCTCAGAATCTTCTTTGTGATGTTTGCATTCACCTCACAGACTTGAACCTTCCTTTCATACTTCAGGTTTGAAAAACTCTTTTTGTAGAATGTGGAAGTGGATATTTGGATCAGTGTGTGGCCTTCGTTGGAAACGGGTATATCTTCACATCAAACCTAGACAGAATCATTCTCAGAAAGTTTTCTGTGTTGACTGCATTCAACTCACAGACTTGAACAATCGTTTTCATGGAGCAGTTTTGAAACTCTGTCTCTTTGGAATCTGCAAGTGGATATGTTTACCTCTTTGAAGATTTCTTTGGAAACGGGTTAATGTTCACATCAAAGCTAAACAGAAGCATTCTCAGAAACTTCTTTGTCATGTTTTCATTCACCTCACAGAGTTGAACTTTCCCTTTGATAGAGCAGCTTTGAAACAATCTTTTTTTAGAAGCTGCAGGTGGACATTTGGAGGGCTTTGTGGATTGTGGTGGAAAAGGTAATATCTTCTCATCAAAAGTACATAGAAGCATTCTCAGAAACTACTCTGTGATGATTGCATTCAACTGACAGAGTTGAACATTCCTTTTGATATACCGGTTTGGTAACACTCTTTTTGTAGAATCTGCAAGTGGAGCTTTGGAACGCTTTGAGGCCTATGGTGGTAAAGGAAATAACTTCATAGAAAAACCAAACGGAAGCATTCTCAGAAAATTCTTTGTGATGATTGAGTTGAACTCAGAGACCTGAACATTCCTTTTGATGGAGCAGTTTCCAAACACACTTCTCGTGGAATCTGCAAGTGGATATTTGGACCTCTCTGAGGATTTCTTTGGAAGCAGGATAAACATCCCAGAACAAAACGGAAGCATTCTCAGAAACCTCTTTGTGATGTTTGCATTCAACTCACAGTGTTGAACCTTCGTTTCATAGTTCAGGTTTGAAACACTCTTTTTGTAGAATCTGGAAGTGGATATTTGGACCACTGTGTGGCCTTCGTTGGAAACGTGTATATCTTCACATCAAACCTAGACAGAAGCATTCTCAGAAAGTTTTCTGTGTTGACTACATTCAACTCACAGACTTGATCAATCGTTTTGATGGAGCAGTTTTGAAACTCTCTTTCTTTGAAATCTGCAATTGGATATGTTTACCTCTTTGAAGATTTCATTGGAAACAGGTTAATCTTCACATAACAGTTAAACAGAAGCATTCTCAGAAACTTCTTTGGGATATTTGCATTCACCTCACGGAGTTGAACTTTCCCTTTGATAGAGCAGCTTTGAAACACCCTTTTTCTAGAAGCTGCGAGTCGACATTTGAAGGGCTTTGTGGACTGTGGTGGGAAAGGAAACATCTTCTCATCAAAAGTACATAGAAGCATTCTCAGAAACTACTCTGTGATGATTGCATTCAACTGACACAGTTGAATATTCCTTTTGATAGAGCAGTTTGGTAACACTCTTTTTGTAGAACCTGCAAGTGGAGATTTGTTCCGCTTTGAGGCCTGTGGTAGTAAAGGAAATAACTTCATAGAAAAACCAAACGGTAGCATTCTCAGAAAATTCTTTGTGATGATTGAGTTGAACTCAGAGACCTGAACATTCCTGTTGATGGAGCAGTTTCCAAACATAATTCTCGTGGAATCTGCAAGTGCATATTTGGACCTCTCTGAGGATTTCGTTGGAAGCGGGTAAACTTCCCAGAACTAAACGGAAGCATTCTCAGAAAATTCTTTGTGATGTTTTCATTCAACTCACAGAGTTGAACCTTCCTTTCATAGTTCAGGTTTGAAACACTCTTTTTGTAGAAACTGGAAGTGGATATTTGGACCACTGTGTGGCCTTCGTTGGAAACGGGTATATCTTCACAACAAACCTAGACAGAAGCATTCTCAGAAAGTTTTCTCTGTTGACTTCATTCAACTCACAGAGTTGAACAATTCTTTTTATGGAGCAGTTTTGAAACTCTCTTTCTTTGGAATCTGCATGTTTATACCTGGACCTCTTTGAAGATTTCATTGGAAACGGGATCATCTTCACATAAAAACTAAACAGAAGCATTCTCAGAAAGTACTTTGTGATGTTTGTGTTCAACTTCCAGAGTTGAACTTCCTTTTGAAAGAGCAGCTATGAAACACTCTTTTTCTAGAGTCTGCAAGTGGACATTTGGAGGGCTTGAGGCCTGTGGTGGAAAAGGAAATATCTTCACTTAAAAACTAGAGAGAAGCATTCTCAGAAACTACTTTGTGATGATTGCATTCGACTCACATATTTGAACATTCCTGTGGATAGAGAAGTTTGTAAACGCTCTTTGTAGAATCTGCAATTGGAGATTTGTACCGTTTTGACGCCTACAGTAGTAAAGGAAATGACTTCATAGAAAAACGAAGAGGAAGCATTCCCAGAGAATTCTTTCTGATGATTGTGTTGAACTCAGAGAACTGAACATTCCTTTTGATGGAGCAGTTTCCAAACACCCTTCTCGTGGAATCTGCAAGTGGATATTTAGACCTCTCTGAGGATTTCATTGGAAGCGAGATAAACTTCCCAGAACTACACGGAGGCATTCTCAGAAACTTTTTGTGATGTTTGCATTCAACTCACAGAGTTGAAACTTCCTTTCATAGTTCAGGTTTGAAACACCCTTTTTGTAGAATCTGCAAGTGGATATTTGGACCACTGTGTGGCCTTCGTACGAAACGGGTATATCTTCACGTAAAAACCCAAGAGAAGCCTTCTCAGAAACTTCTCTGTGATGATAACATTCAAGTCACAGAGTTGAACCCTCCTTTTGATTGAGCAGTTTTGAAACTCTCTGTTTGTAGAATCTTTAAGTGGATATGTGGAACTCTTTGACGATTGCTTTGGAAATGGGAATATCTTCACAGACAAACTCAACTGAAGCATTCTCAGAAACTTCTTTGTGATGTTTGGTTCCAGTCACAGAGTTTCACATTGCTTTTCATAGGGCAGTTTGGAAACATTCTTTTCGTAGAATCTGAAAGTGGACATTTGGAGTGCTTTCAGGCTTGTGGTGGAAAAGGAAAGATCTTCACATCAAAACTAGAGAGAACCATTTTCAGAAACTTCTTTGTGATGATTGCATTCAACTCACAGGGTTGAAGATTCCTTTTGAAACAGCAGTTTCGAAACACTCTTTCTGTGGGATCCACAAGTGGATATTTGGACCACTTTGAAGATTTCGTTGGGAACGGGTTAATCTTCACATTAAAGCTAAACGGAAGCATTCTCAGAAACTTCTTTTTGATGTTTGCATTCACCTCAAAGGGTTGAAATTTCCCTTTGATAGAGAAGCTTTGAAACTCTCTTTTTCTAGAATCTGCAAGTGGAGATTTGGAGGGATTTGAGGACTGTGGTGGAAAAGGAAATATCTTTTCATCGAAAGTACATAGAAGCATTCTCAGAAACTACTCTGTGATGATTGCATTCAACTGAGAGAGTTGAACGTTCCTTTTGATAGAGCAGTTTGGAAACACTCTTTTTGTAGAATCTGCATGTGGAGATTTGGACCGCTTTGAGACCTATGGTAGTAATGGAAATAACTTCATAGAAAAACCAAACGGAAGCATTTCAGAAAATTCTTGTGATGATTGAGTTGAACTCAGAGACCTGAACATTCCTTTAGATGGAGCAGTTTCCAAACACACTTCTCGTGGAATCTGCAAGTGGATATTTGGACCTCTGTGAGGATTTCGTTGGAAGCGGGATAAACTTCCCAGAACTAAATGAAGCATTCTCAGAAATTTCTTATGATGTTTGCATTCAACTCACAGAGTTGAACCTTCCTTTCATACTTCAGGTTAGAAACACTCTTTTTGTAGAATCTGGAAGTGGATATTTGGACCACTGTGTGGCCTTCGTTGGAAACCGATATATCTTCACATCAAACCTACACAGAAGCATTCTCAGAAAGTTTTCTGTGTTGACTGCATTCAACTCACAGAGTTGAACAATCGTTTTCATGGAGCAGTTTTGAAACTCTCTTTCTTTGGAATCTGCAAGTGGATATGTTTAAGTCTTTGAAGATTTCATTGGAAACGGGTTAATCTTCACATAACAGCTAAACAGAAGCATTCTCAGAAACTTCTTTGTGATATTTGCATTTCCTTCACAGAGTTGAACTTTACCGTGGATAGAGCAGCTTTGAAACACTCATTTTCTAGAATCTGCAAGTGGACATTTGGAGGGCTTTGTGGACTGTGCTGGAAAAGGAAGTATCTCCTCGTCAAAACTACATAGAAGCATTCTCAGAAACTACTCTGTGATGATTGCATTCAACTGACAGAGTTGAACATTCCTTTGGATAGAGAAGTTTGGAAACACTATTTTTGTAGAACCTGCAAGAGGATATTTGGACCACTTTGAGGCCTATGGGAGTGAGGGAAATAACTTCATAGAAAAACCAAACGGAAGCATCCTCAGAAAATTCTTTGTGATGATTGAGTTGAACTCAGAGACCTGAAAATTCCTTTTGATGGAGCAGTTTCCAAACACACTTCTCGTGGAATCTGCAAGTGGATATTTGGACCTCTCTGAGGATTGCGTTGGAAGAGGGATAAACTTCCCAGAACTAAACGGAAGCAATCTCAGAAACTTCTTTGTGATGTTTGCATTCAACTCACAGAGTTGCACCTTCCTATCATAGTTCAGGTTTGAAACACTCTCTTTGTAGAATCTGGAAGTGGATATTTGGACCACTGTGTGGCCTTCGTTGGAATCGGGTATATCTTCACATGAAACCTAGACAGAAGCATTCTCAGAAAGTTTTCTGTGTTGACTGCATTCAACTCACAGACTTGAACAATCGTTTTGATGGAGCAGTTGTGAAACTCTCTTTCTTCGGAATCTGCAAGTCGATATGTTTACCTCTTTGAAGATTTCTTTGGAAACGGGTTAATCTTCACATAAAAGCTAAACAGAATCATTCTCAGAAACTTCTTTGTGATATTTGCATTCACCTCATAGAGTTCAACTTTCCCTTTGATAGAGCAGCTTTGAAACACACTTTTTCTACAATCTCCAAGTGGACATTTGGAGGGCTTTGTGGACTGTGGTGGAAAAGGAAATATCTTCTCATCAAAAGTACACAGAAGCATTCTCAGAAACTACTCTGTGATGATTGCATTCAACTGACAGAATGGAACATTCCTTTTTATAGAGCAGTTTGGAAACACTGTTTTTGTAGTATCTGCAAGTGGAGGTTTGGACCGCTTTGAGGCCAATGGGTGTAAAGGAAATAACTTCATAGAAAAACCAAACGGAAGCATTCTCAGAAAATTTTTGTGATGATTGAGTTGAACTCAGAGACCTCAACATTCCTTTTGATGGAGCAGTTTCCAAACACACTTCTCGTGGAATCTGCAAGTGGATATTTGGACCTCTCTGAGGATTTCGTTGGAAGCGGGATAAACTTCCCAGAACTAAACGGAAGCATTCTCAGAAACTTCATTGTGATGTTTGCATTCACCTCACAGAGTTGAACCTTCCTTTCATACTTCACCTTTGAAACACACTTTTTGTAGAATCTGGAAGTGGATATTTGGACCACTGTGTGGACTTCGTTGGAAACGGGTGTATCTTCACCTCAAACCTAGACAGAAGCATTCTCAGAAAGTTCTCTGTGTTGACTGCATTCAACTCAGAGACTTGAACAATCGTTTTGATGGAGCAGTTTTGAAACTCTCTTTCTTTGGAATCTGCAAGTGGATATGTTGACCTCCTTGAAGATTTCGTTGGAAACGGGTTAATCTTCACATAAAAGCTAAACAGAAGCATTCTCAGAAACTTCTTTGTGATGATTGCATTCACCTCACAGAGTTGAACTTTCCCTTTCACAGAGCAGCTTTGAAACACTCTTTTTCTGGAATCTGCAAGTGGACATTTGGAGGGATTTGTTTTCTGTGGTGGAAAAGGAAATATCTTCTCATCGAAACTACATAGAAGCATTCTCAGAAACTACTCTGTGATGATTGCATTCAACTGACAGAGTTGAACGTTCCTTTTGATAGAGCAGTTTGGAAACACTCTTTTTTGGTAATCTGCAGGTGGAGATTTGGACCGCTTTGAGACCTATGATAGTAAAGGAAATAACTTCATAGAAAAACCAAACGGAAGCATTCTCAGAAAATACTTTGTGATGATTGAGTTGAACTCAGAGACCTGAACATTTCTTTTGATGGAGCAGTTTCCAAACACACTTCTTTTGGAATCTGCAAGTGGATATTTGGACCTATCAGAGGATTTCGTTGGAAGAGGGATAAACTTCCCAGAACTAAACGGAAGCATTCTCAGAAACTTCTTTGTGATATTTGCATTCAATTCACAGAGTTGAACCTTCCTTTCACAGTTCAGGTTTGAAACACTCTTTTTGTAGAATCTGGAAGTGGATATTTTTACCACTGTGTGGACTTCGTTGGAAACGGGTGTATCTTCACCTCAAACCTACACAGAAGCATTCTCAGACAGTTCTCTGTGTTGACTGCATTCTACTCACAGACTTGAATAATCGTTTTGATGGACCAGTATTCAAACTCTCTTTCTTTGGAATCTGCAAGTGGTTATGTTGACCTCTTTGAAGATTTCGTTGGAAACGGGATAATCTTCACATAAAAGCTAAACAGAAGCATTGTCAGAAACTTCTTTGTGATGTTTGCAATCACCTGATAGAGTTGAACTTTCCCTTTGATAGAGCAGCTTTGAAACACTCTTTTTCTAGAATCTGCAAGTGGACATTTGGAGGGCTTTGTGTTCTGCGGTGGAAAAGGAAATATCTTCTCATCGAAACTACATAGAAGCATTCTCAGAAAGTATTCTGTGATGATTGCATTCAACTGACAGAGTTGAACGTTCCTTTGATAGAGCAGTTTGGAAACACTCTTTTTGTAGAATCTGCATGTCAAGATTTGGACCGCATTGAGACCTATGGTAGTAAAGGAAATAACTTCATAGAAAAACCAAATGGAAGCATTCTTTGATGGGGGAGTTTCCAAACACACTTCTCGTGGAATCTGCAAGTGGATATTTGGACCTCTCTGAGGATTTCTTTGGAAGCGGTATAAACTTCCCAGAACTAAACGGAAGCATTCTCAGCAACTTCTTTGTGATGTTTGCATTCAACTCACAGAGTTGAACCTTCCTTTCATAGTTCAGGTTTGAAACACTCTTTTTGTAGAATCTGGAAGTGAATATTTGGACCACTGTGTGGACTTCGTTGGAAACCGGTGTATCTTCACCTCAAACCTAGACAGAAGCATTCTCAGAAAGTTCTCTGTGTTGACTGCTTTCCACTCACAGACTTGAACAATCGTTTTGATGGAGCAGTTTTGAAACTCTCTTTCTTTGGAATCTGCAAGTGGATATGTTGACCTCTTTGAGGATTTCGTTGGAAACGGGTTAATCTTCACATAAAAGCTAAACAGAAGCATTCTCAGAAACTTCTTTGTGATGATTGCATTCACCTCACAGAGTTGAACTTTCCCTTTGATAGAGCAGCTTTGAAACACTCTTTTTCTAGGATGTGCAAGTGGACATTTGGAGGGCTTTGTGGACTGTGGTGGAAAAGGAAATATCTTCTCATCGAAACTACATAGAAGGATTCTCAGAAACTACTCTGTGATGATTGCATTCAACTGACAGAGTTGAACGTTCCTTTTGATAGAGCAGTTTGGAAACACTCATTTTGTAGAATCTGCATGTGGAGATTTGGACCGCTTTGAGACCTATGGTAGTAAAGGAAATAACTTCATAGAAAAACCAAATGGAAGCATTCTCAGAAAATTCTTTGTTTTGTTTGAGTTGAACTCAGAGACCTGAACATTCCTTTTGATGGAGCAGTTTCCAAACACACTACCCGTGGAATCTGCAAGTGCATATTTTGACCTCTCTGAGGATTTGTTTGGAAGCGGGATAAACGTCCCAGAACTAAACGGAAGCATTCTCAGAAACTTCTTTGTGATGTTTGCATTCAACTCACAGAGTTGAACCTTCCTTTCATTGTTCAGGTTTGAAACACTCTTTTTGTAGAATCTGGAAGTGGATATTTGGACCACTGTGTGGACTTCCTTGAAAACGGGTGTATCTTCTACTCAAACCTTGACAGAAGCATTCTGAGAAAGTTCTCTGTGTTGACTGCATTCAACTCACAGACTTGAACAATCGTTTTGATGGAGCAGTTTTGAAACTCTCTTTCTTTGGAATCTGCAAGTGGATATGTTGACCTCTTTGAGGATTTCGTTGGAAACGGGTTAATCTTCACATAAAAGCTAAACAGAAGCATTCTCAGAAACTTCTTTGTGATGATTGCATTCACCTCACAGAGTTGAACTTTCCCTTTCACAGAGCAGCTTTGAAACACTCTTTTTCTGGGATCTGCAAGCGGACTTTTGGAGGGCTTTGTTTTCTGCGGTGGAAAAGGAAATATCTTCTCATCGAAACTATATAGAAGCATTCTCAGAAACTACTCTGTGATGATTGCATTCAACTGACAGAATTGAACGTTCCTTTTGATAGAGCAGTTTGGAAACACTCTTTTTGTAGAGTCTGTATGTGGAGATTTGGACCGCTTTGAGACCTATGGTAGTAAAGGAAATAACTTCATAGAAAAACCAAATGGAAGCATTCTCAGGAAATTCATTGTGATGATTGAGTTGAACTCAGAGACCTGAACATTCCTTTTGATGGAGCAGCTTCCAAACACACTTCTCGTGGAATCTGCACGTGGATATTTGGACCTCTCTGAGGATTTCGTTGGAAGCGGGACAAACTTCCCAGAACTAAACTGAAGCATTCTCAGAAAGTTCTTTTTTTTTTTTTTCGTTTTTTTTTTTTAATTATACTTTAAGTTTTAGGGTACATGTGCACATTGTGCAGGTTAGTTACATATGTATACATGTGCCATTCTGGTGTGCTGCACCCACTGACTCGTCATCTAGCATTAGGTATATCTCCCAATGCTATCCCTCCCCCCTCCGCCCTCCCCACCACAGTCCCCAGAGTATGATATTCCCCTTCCTGTGTCCATGTGGTCTCATTGTTCAATTCCCAACTATGAGTGAGAATATGCGGTGTTTGGTTTTTTGATCTTGCCATAGTTTAGTGAGAATGATGGTTTCCAATTTCATCCATGTCCCTACAAAGGATATGAACTCATCATTTTTTATGGCTGCAAAGTATTCCATGGTGTATATGTGGCACATTTTCTTAATCCAGTCTATCATTGTGGGACATTTGGGTTGGTTCCAAGTCTTTGCTATTGTGAATAATGCCGCAATAAACATACATGTGCATGTGTCTTTATAGCAGCATGATTTATAGTCATTTGGGTATATACCCAGTAATGGGATGGCTGGGTCAAATGGTATTTCTAGTTCTAGATCCCTGAGGAATCGCCACACTGACTTCCACAATGGTTGAACAAGTTTACAGTCCCACCAACAGTGTAAAAGCGTTCCTATTTCTCCACATCCTCTCCAGCACCTGTTGTTTCCTGACTTTTTAATGATTGCCATTCTAACTGGTGTGAGATGACATCTCATAGTGGTTTTGATTTGCATTTCTCTGATGGCCAGTGATGATGAGCATTTTTTCATGTGTTTTTTGGCTGCATAAATGTCTTCTTTGGAGAAGTGCCTGTTCATGTCCTTCGCCCAATTTTGATGGGGTTTGTGATGATTGCATTCAACTCACAGAGTTGAACCTTCCTTTCATACTTCAGGTTTGAAACACTCTTTTTGTAGAATCTGGAAGTGGATATTTGGACCACTGTGTGGACTTCGTTGGAAACGTGTGTATCTTCACCTCAAACCTAGACAGAAGCATTCACAGAAAGTTCTCTGTGTTGACTGCATTCAACTCACAGACTTGAACAATCGTTTTGATGGAGCAGTTTTGAAACTCTCTTTCTTTGGAATCTGCAAGTGGATATGTTTACCGCTTTGAAGATTTCTTTGGAAATGGGTTAATCTTCACATTAAAGCTAAACAGAAGCATTCTCAGAAACTTCTTTGTGATGATTGCATTCACCTCACAGAGTTGAACTTTCCCTTTGATAGAGCAGCTTTGAAACACTCTTTTTCTAGGATGTGCAAGTGGACATTTGGAGGGCTTTGTGGACTGTGGTGGAAAAGGAAATATCTTCTCATCGAAACTACATAGAAGGATTCTCAGAAACTACTCTGTGATGATTGCATTCAACTGACAGAGTTGAACGTTCCTTTTGATAGAGCAGTTTGGAAACACTCATTTTGTAGAATCTGCATGTGGAGATTTGGACCGCTTTGAGACCTATGGTAGTAAAGGAAATAACTTCATAGAAAAACCAAATGGAAGCATTCTCAGAAAATTCTTTGTGATGTTTGAGTTGAACTCAGAGACCTGAACATTCCTTTTGATGGAGCAGTTTCCAAACACACTACCCGTGGAATCTGCAAGTGCATATTTTGACCTCTCTGAGGATTTGTTTGGAAGCGGGATAAACTTCCCAGAACTAAACGGAAGCATTCTCAGAAACTTCTTTGTGATGTTTGCATTCAACTCACAGAGTTGAACCTTCCTTTCATTGTTCAGGTTTGAAACACTCTTTTTGTAGAATCTGGAAGTGGATATTTGGACCACTGTGTGGACTTCCTTGAAAACGGGTGTATCTTCTACTCAAACCTTGACAGAAGCATTCTGAGAAAGTTCTCTGTGTTGACTGCATTCAACTCACAGACTTGAACAATCGTTTTGATGGAGCAGTTTTGAAACTCCCTTTCTTTGGAATCTGCAAGTGGATATGTTGACCTCTTTGAAGGTTTCTTTGGAAACGGGTTAATCTCCACATAAAAGCTAAACAGAAGCATTCTCAGAAACTTCTTTTTGATGATTGCATTCACCTCACAGAGTTGAACTTTCCCTTTGATAGAGCAGCTTTGAAACACTCTTTTTCTAGAATCTGCAAGTGGACATTTGGAGGGATTTGTGGACTGTGGTGGAAAAGGAAATATCTTCTCATCGAAAGTACATAGAAGCATTCTCAGAAACTACTCTGTGATGATTGCATTCAACTGACAGAGTTGAACGTTCCTTTTGATAGAGCAGTTTGGAAACACTCTTTTTGTAGAATCTGCATGTGGAGATTTGGACCGCTTTGAGACCTATGGTAGTAAAGGAAATAACTTCATAGAAAAACCAAATGGAAGCATTCTCAGAAAATTCTTTGTGATGATTGACTTGAACTCAGAGACCTGAACATTCCTTTTGATGGAGCAGTTTCCAAACACACTTCTCGTGGAATCTGCAAGTGCATATTTGGACCTCTCTGAGGATTTCGTTGGAAGCGGGATTAACTTCCCAGAACTAAACGGAAGCTTTCTCCGAAACTTCTTTGTGATATTTGCGTTCAACTCAGAGAGTTGAACCTTCCGCTCATAGTTCAAGTTTGAAACACTCTTTTTGTAGAATCTGTGAGTGGGTATTTGGAGCACTGTGTGGACTTCGTTAGAAACGGGTATATCTTCACATCAAACGTAGACAGAAGCATTCTCAAAAAGTTTCCTGTGTTGACTGCATTCAACTCACAGGCTTGAACAATCGTTTTGATGGAGCAGTTTTGAAACTCCCTTTCTTTGGAATCTGCAAGAGGATATGTTTACCTCTTTGAAGATTTCATTGGAAATGGGTTAAACTTCACCTAACAGCTAAACAGAAGTATTCTCAGAAACTTCTTTGTGATGTTTGCATTCACCTCATAGAGATCAACTTTCCCTTTGATAGAGCAGCTTTGAAACACTCTTTTTCTACAATCTCCAAGTGGACATCTGGAGGGCTTTGTGTGCTGTGGTGGAAAAGGGAATATCTCCCCATTAAAACTACATAGAAACATTCTCAAAAACTACTCTGTGATGATTGCATTCAACAGACAGAGGTGAACATTCCTTTTGATAGACCAGTTTGGAAACACTGTTTTTATAGAAAATGCAAGTGGAGATTTGGACCGCTTTGAGGCCTATGGTAGTAAAGGAAATAACTTCATGGAAAAACCAAACGGAAGCATTCTCAGAAAATTCTTTGTGATGACTGAGTTGAACTCAGAGACCTGAACATTCCTTTTGATGGAGCAGTTTCCAAACACACTTCTCGTGGAATCTGCAAGTGCATATTGGGACCTCTCCGAGGATTTCGTTGGAAGCGGGATGAACTTCCCAGAACTAAACGGAAGCATTCTCAGAAACTTCTTTGTGATGTTTGCATTCGACTCACAGAGTTGAACCTATCTTTCATAGTTCAGGTTTGAAACACTCCTTTGTAGAATCTGGAAGTGGATAATTGGACCACTGTGTGGCCTTCTTTGGAAACGGGTATATCTTCACATCAAACCTAGACAGAAGCATTCTCAGAAAGCTTTCTGTGTTGTCTGCATTCAACTCACAGACTTGAACAATCGTTTGGATGGAGCAGTTTTGAAACTCTCTTTCTTTGGAATCTGCAAGAGGATATGTTTACCTCTTTGAAGATTTCCTTGGAAACGGGTTAAGCTTCACATAAAAGCTAAACAGAAGCATTCTCAGAAACTTCTTTGAGATGTTTGCATTCACCTCGCAGAGTTGAACTTTCCCTTTGATAGAGCAGCTTTGAAACACTCTTTTTCTAGAATCTGCAAGTGGACATTTGGAGGGCTCTGTGGACTGTGGTGGAAAAGGAAATATCTTCTCATTAAAAGTACATAGAAGCATTCTCAGAAACTACTCTGTGATGATTGCATTCAACTGACAGAGTTGAACATTACTTTTGATAGAGCAGTTTGGAAACACTCTTTTTGAAGCATATGCAAGTGGTGATTTGGACCGCTTTGAGGCCTATGGTAGTAAAGGAAATAACTTCATAGAAAAACCAAACGGAAGCATTCTCAGAAAATTCTTTGTGATGATTGAGTTGAAATCAGAGACCTGAACATACCTTTTGACGGAGCAGTTTCCAAACACGCTTCTCATGGAATCTGCAAGTGGATATTTGGACCTCTCTGAGGACTTCGATGGAAGCGGGATAAACTTCCCAGAACTAAACGGAAGCATTCTCAGAAACTTCTGTGTGACGTTTGCATTCAACTCACAGAGTTGAACTTTCCTTTCAGAGTTCACGTTTGAAACACTCTCTTTATAGAATCTGGAAGTGGATATTTGGACCACTGTGTGGCCTTCGTTCGAAACGGGTATGTCTTCACATGAAACCTAGACAGAAGCATTCTCAGAAAGTTTTCTGTGTTGACTGCATTCAACCCACAGACTTGAACAATCGTTTTGATGGAGCAGTTTTGAAACTCTCTTTCTTCGGAATCTGCAAGCCGATATGTTTACCGCTTTGAAGATTTCTTTGGAAACGGGTTAATCTTCACATAAAAGCTAAACAGAAGCATTGTCAGAAACTTCTTTGTGATGTTTGCATTCACCTCACAGAGTTGAACTTTCCCTTTGATAGAGCAGCTTTGAAACACTCTTTTTCTAGAATCTGCAAGTGGACATTTGGAGGGCTTTGTGGACTGTGGTGGAAAAGGAAATATCTTGTCATCAAAAGTACATAGAAGCATTCTCAGAAACTACTCTGTGATGATTGCAGTCAACTGACAGAGTAGAACATTCCTTTTGATAGAGGAGTTTGTAAACACTGTTTTTGTAGAATCTGCAAGGGGAGATTTAGACCGCTTTGAGGCCTATGGTAGTAAAGGAAATAACTTCATGGAAAAACCAAACGGAAGTATTCTCAGAAAATTCTTTGTGATGATTGAGTTGAACTCAGAGACCTGAACATTCCTTTTGATGGAGCAGTTTCCAAACACACTTATCCTGGAATCTGCAAGTGCATATTTGGACCTCTCTGAGGATTTCGTTGGAAGCGGGATGAACTTCCCAGAACTAAACGGATGCATTCTCAGAAACTTCTTTGTGATGTTTGCATTCGACTCACAGAGTTGAACCTTCCTTTCATAGTTCAGGTTTGAAACACTCTTTTTGTAGAATCTGGAGGTGGATATTTGGACCACTGTGTGGCCTTCGTTGGAAACGTGTACATCTTTACATCAAACCTAGACAGAAGCATTCTCAGAAAGTTTTCTGTGTTGGCAGCATTCAACTCACAGACTTGAACCATCGTTTTGATGGAGCAGTTTTGAAACTCTCTTTCTTTGGAATCTGCAAGTGGATATGTTTACCTCTTTGAAGATTTCTTTCGAAACGGGTTAATCTTCACATAAAAGCTAAACAGAAGCATTCTCAGAAACTTCTTTGTGATGTTTGCATTCACCTCACGGAGTTGAACTTTCCCTTTGATATAGCAGCTTTGAAACACTCTTTTTCTAGAATCTGCAAGTGGACATTTGGAGGGCTTTGTGGACTGTGGTGGAAAAGGAAATATCTTCTCATCAAAAGTACATAGAAGCATTCTCAGAAACTACTCTGTGATGATTGCATTCAACTGACAGAGTAGAACATTCCTTATCATACAGCAGTTTGGAAACACTCTTTTTGAAGAATATGCAAGTGGAGATTTGGATCGCTTTGAGGCCTATGGTAGTAAAGGAAATAACTTCATAGAAAAACCAAACGGAAGCATTCTCAGAAAATTCTTAGTGATGATTGAGTTGAGCTCAGAGACCTGAACACTCCTTTTCATGGAGCAGTTTCCAAATACACTTCTCGTGGAATCTGCAAGTGCATATTTGGACCTCTCTGAGGATATCATTGGAAGCGGGATAGACTTCCCAGAACTAAACGGAAGCATTCTCAGAAAATTCTTTGTGATGTTTGCATTCAACTCACAGAGTTGAAACTTCCTTTCATAGTTCAGGTTTGAAACACTCTCTTTGTAGAATCTGGAAGTGGATATTTGGACCACTGTGTGGCCTTCGTTGGAAACTGGTATATCTTCACATCAAACCTGGACAGAAGCATTCTCAGAAATTCTGTGTTGACTGCATTCAACTCACAGACTTGAACAATCGTTTTGATGGAGCAGTTTTGAAACTCTCTTTCTTCGGAATCTGCAAGTCGATATGTTTACCTCTTTGAAGATTTCTTTGGAAACGGGTTAATCTTCACATAAAAGCTAAACAGAAGCATTCTCAGAAACTTCTTTGTGATGTTTGCATTCACCTCACAGAGTTGAACATTCCCTTTGATAGAGCAGGTTTGAAACACTCTTTTTCTAGAAGCTGCAAGCGGACATCTGGAGGGCTTTGTGGACTGTGGTGGAAATGGGAATATCTCCTCATTAAAACTACATAGAAGCATTCTCAAAAACTACTCTGTGATGATTGCATTCAACTGACAGAGGTGAACATTCCTTTTCATACAGCAGTTTGGAAACACTCTTTTTGAAGAATATGCATGTGGAGATTTGGATCGCTTTGAGGCCTATGTTAGGAAAGGAAATAACTTCATAGAAAAACCAAACGGAAGCATTCTCAGAAAATTCTTTATGATGATTGAGTTGAGCTCAGAGACCTGAACACTCCTTTTGATGGAGCAGTTTCCAAACACACTTCTCGTGGAATCTGCAAGTGCATATTTGGACCTCTCTGAGGATTTCATTGGAAGCGGGATAAACTTCCCAGAACTAAACGGAAGCATTCTCAGAAACTTCTTTGTGATGTTTGCATTCAACTCACAGAGTTGAACCTTCCTTTCATAGTTCAGGTTTGAAACACTCTCTTTGTAGAATCTGGAAGTGGATATTTGGACCACTGTGTGGCCTTCGTTGGAAACGGGTATATCTTCACATCAAACCTAGACAGAAGCATTCTCAGAAAGTTTTCTGTGTTGACTGCATTCAACTCACAGACTTGAACAATCGTTTTGATGGAGCAGTTTTGAAACTCTCTTTCTTCGGAATCTGCAAGTCGATATGTTTACCTCTTTGAAGATTTCTTTGGAAACGGGTTAATCTTCACATAAAAGCTAAACAGAAGCATTCTCAGAAACTACTCTGTGATGATTGCATTCAACTGACAGAGTAGAACATTCCGTTTGATACAGCAGTTTGGAAACACTGTTTTTGAAGAATATGCAAGTGGAGATTTGGATCGCTTTGTGGCCTATGGTAGGAAAGGAAATAACTTCATAGAAAAACCAAACGGAAGCATTCTCAGAAAATTCTTTGTGATGATTGAGTTGAACTCACAGACCTGAACACTCCTTTTGTGGAGCAGTTTCCAAACACACTTCTCGTGGAATCTGCAAGTGCATATTTGGACCTCTCTGAGGATTTTGTTGGAAGCGGGATTAACTTCCCAGAACTAAACGGAAGCATTCTCCGAAACTTCTTTGTGATATTTGCGTTCAACTCAGAGAGTTGAACCTTCCGCTCATAGTTCAGGTTTGAAACACTCTTTTTGTAGAATCTGCGAGTGGATATTTGGAGCACTGTGTGGACTTCGTTGGAAACGGGTATATCTTCACATCAAACGTAGACAGAAGCATTCTCAAAAACTTTCCTGTGTTGACTGCATTCAACTCAGAGGCTTGAATAATCGTTTTGATGGAGCAGTTTTGAAACTCCCTTTCTTTGGAATCTGCAAGAGGATATGTTTACCTCTTTGAAGATTCCATTGGAAATGGGTTAAACTTCACCTAACAGCTAAACAGAGGTATTCTCAGAAACTTCTTTGTGATGTCTGCATTCACCTCATAGAGTTCAACTTTCCCTTTGATAGAGCAGCTTTGAAACACTCTTTTTCTACAATCTCCAAGTGGACATCTGGAGTGCATTGTGGGCTGTGGTGGAAAAGGGAATATCTCCCCATTAAAACTACATAGAAGCATTCTCATAAACTAATCTGTGATGATTGCATTCAACAGACAGAGGTGAACATTCCTTTTGATAGAGCAGTTTGGAAACACTGTTTTTATAGAATCTGCAAGGGGAGATTTGGACCGCTTTGAGGCCTATGGTAGTAAAGGAAATAACTTCATGGAAAAACCAAACGGAAGCATTCTCAGAAAATTCTTTGTGATGATTGAGTTGAACTCAGAGACCTGAACATTCCTTTTGACGGAGCAGTTTCCAAACACACTTCTCGTGGAATCTGCAAGTGCATATTTGGACCTCTCCGAGGATTTTGTTGGAAGCGGGATAAACTTCCCAGAACTAAACGGAAGCATTCTCAGAAACTTCTTTTTGATGTTTGCATTCGACTCACAGTGTTGAACCTTCCTTTCATAGTTCAGGTTTGAAACACTCTTTTTGTAGAATCTGGAAGTGGATAATTGGACCACTGTGTGGCCTTCTTTGGAAACGGGTATATCTTCACATCAAACCTAGACAGAAGCATTCTCAGAAAGTTTTCTGTGTTGTCTGCATTCAACTCACAGACTTGAACAATCGTTTTGATGGAGCAGTTTTGAAACTCTCTTTCTTTGGAATCTGCAAGTGGATATGTTTACCTCTTTGAAGATTTCCTTGGAAACGGGTTAATCTTCACATAAAATCTAAACAGAAGCATTCTCAGAAACTTCTTTGAGATGTTTGCATTCACCACACAGAGTTGAACTTTCCCTTTGATAGAGCAGCTTTGAAACACTCTTTTTCTAGAATCTGCAAGTGGACATTTGGAGGGCTCCGTGGACTGTGGTGGAAAAGGAAATATCTTCTCATCAAAAGTACATTTAAGCATTCTCAGAAACTACTCTGTGATGATTGCATTCAACTGACAGAGTAGAACATTCCGTTTGATACAGCAGTTTGGAAACACTCTTTTTGAAGAATATGCAAGTGGAGATTTGGATCGCTTTGAGGCCTATGGTAGGAAAGGAAATAACTTCATAGAAAAACAAAACGGAGGCATTCTCAGAAAATTCTTTCTGATGATTGAGTTGAACTCAGAGACCTGGACCCTCCTTTTATGGAGCAGTTTCCAAACACACTTCTCGTGGAATCTGCAAGTGCATATTGGGACCTCTCTGAAGATTTCGTTGGATGCGGGATTAACTTCCCAGAACTAAACGGAAGCATTCTCCGAAACTTCTTTGTGATATTTGCGTTCAACTCAGAGAGTTGAACCTTCCGCTCATAGTTCAGGTTTGAAACACTCTTTTTGTAGAATCTGCGAGTGAATATTTGGAGCACTGTGTGGACTTCGTTGGAAACGGGTATATCTTCACATCAAACGTAGACAGAAGCATTCTCAAAAAGTTTCCTGTGTTGACTGCATTCAACTAACAGGCTTGAACAATCGTTTTGATGGAGCAGTTTTGAAACTCCCTTTCTTTGGAATCTGCAAGAGGATATGTTTACCTCTTTGAAGATTTCATTGGAAATGGGTTAAACTTCATCTAACAGCTAAACAGAAGTATTCTCAGAAAGTTCTTTGTGATGTTTGCATTCACCTCATAGAGATCAACTTTCCCTTTGATAGAGTAGCTTTGAAACACTCTTTTTCTACAATTTCCAAGTGGACATCTGGAGGGCTTTGTGGGCTGTGGTGGAAAAGGGATTATCTCCCCGTTAAAACTACATAGAAGCATTCTCAAAAACTACTCTGTGATGATTGCATTCAACAGACAGAGGTGAACATTTCTTTTGATAGACCAGTTTGGAAACACTGTTTTTATAGAATCTGCAAGTGGAGATTTGGACCGCTTTGAGGCCTATGGTAGTAAAGGAAATAACTTCATGGAAAAACCAAACGGAAGCATTCTCAGAAAATTCTTTGTGATGATTGAGTTGAACTCAGAGACCTGAACCCTCCTTTTGTGGAGCAGTTTCCAAACACACTTCTCGTGGAATCTGCAAGTGCATATTTGGACCTCTCTGAGGATTTCGTTGGAAGCGGGATTAACTTCCCAGAACTAAACGGAAGCATTCTCCGAAACTTCTTTGTGATATTTGCGTTCAACTCAGAGAGTTGAACCTTCCACTCATAGTTCAGGTTTGAAACACTCTTTTTGTAGAATCTGCGAGTGAATATTTGGAGCACTGTGTGGACTTCGTTGGAAACGGGTATATCTTCACATCAAACGTAGACAGAAGCATTCTCAAAAAGTTTCCTGTGTTGACTGCATTCAACTCACAGGCTTGAACAATCGTTTTGATGGAGCAGTTTTGAAACTCCCTTTCTTTGGAATCTGCAAGAGGATATGTTTACCTCTTTGAAGATTTCATTGGAAATGGGTTAAACTTCACCTAACAGCTAAACAGAAGTATTCTCAGAAACTTCTTTGTGATGTTTGCATTCACCTCATAGAGATCAACTTTCCCTTTGATGGAGTAGCTTTGAAACACTCTTTTTCTACAAACTCCAAGTGGACATCTGGAGGGCTTTGTGGGCTGTGGTGGAAAAGGGAATATCTCCCCATTAAAACAACATAGAAGCATTCTCAAAAACTACTCTGTGATGATTGCATTCAACTGACAGAGTTGAACATTCCTTTTGATAGAGAAGTTTGGAAACACTATTTTTGTAGAACCTGCAAGAGGATATTTGGACCACTTTGAGGCCTATGGGAGTGAGGGAAATAACTTCATAGAAAAACGAAACGGAAGCATCCTCAGAAAATTCTTTGTGATGATTGAGTTGAACTCAGAGACCTGAAAATTCCTTTTGATGGAGCAGTTTCCAAACACACTTCTCGTGGAATCTGCAAGTGGATATTTGGACCTCTCTGAGGATTGCGTTGGAAGCGGGATAAACTTCCCAGAACTAAACGGAAGCAATCTCAGAAACTTCTTTGTGATGTTTGCATTCAACTCACAGAGTTGAACCTTCCTTTCATAGTTCAGGTTTGAAACACTCTTTTTGTAGAATCTGGAAGTGGATATTTGGACCACTGTGTGGACTTCGTTGTAAACGGGTGTATCTTCACCTGAAACCTAGACAGAAGCATTCTCAGAAAGTTTTCTGTGTTGACTGCTTTCAACTCATAGACTCGAAGAATCGTCTTGATGGAGTAGTTTTGAAAATCTCTTTCTTTGGAATCTGCAAGTGGATATGTTGACCTCTTTGAAGATTTCGTTGGAAACGGGTTAATCTTCACATAAAAGCTAAACAGAAGCATTCTCAGAAACTTCTTTGTGATGTTTGCATTCGCCTCACACAGTTGAACTTTCCCTTTGATAGAGCAGCTTTGAAACACTCTCTTTCTAGAATCTGCAAGTGGACATTTGGAGGGCTTTGTGAACTATGGTGGAAAAAGGAAATATCTTCTCATCAAAAGTACATAGAAGCATTCTCAGAAACTACTCTGTGATGATTGCATTCAACTGACAGAGTTGAACATTCCTTTTGATAGGGCAGTTTGGAAACATTCTTTTTGTAGAATCTGTAAGTGGAGACTTGGACCGCTTTGATGCCTATGGTAGTAAAGGAAATAACTTCATAGAAAAACCAAACGGAAGCATTCTCAGAAAATTCTTTGTGATGATTGAGTTGAACGCAGAGACCTGAACATTCCTTTTGATGGAGCAGTTTCCAAACACACTTCTCGTGGAATCTGCAAGTGGATATTTGGAACTCTCTGAGGATTTCGTTGGAAGCGGGATAAACTTCCCAGAACTAAACGGAAGCATTCTCAGAAACTTCTTTTGATGTTTGCATTCAACTCACAGAGTTGAAACTTCCTTTCATAGCTCAGGTTGGAAACACTCTTTTTGTAGAATCTGGAGGTGGATATTTGGACCACTGTGTGGCCTTCGTTGGAAACGGGTATATCTTCACATCAAACCTAGACAGAAGCATTCTCAGAAAGTTCCCTGTGTTGACTGTATTCAACTCAAGAAGTTGAACAATCGTTTGATGGAGCAGTTTTGAAACTCTCTCTCTTTGGAATCTGCAAGTGGATATGATTACCTCCTTGAAGATTTCTTTGGAAACTGGTTAATCTTCACATAAAAGCTAAACAGAAGCATTCTCAGAAACTTCTTTGTGATGTTTGCATTCACCTCACAGAGTTGAACTTTCCCTTTGATAGAGCAGCTTTGAAACTCTCTTTTTCTAAGCGCTGCAAGTGGACATTTGGAGGGCTTCGTGGACTGTGGTAGAAAAGCAAATATCTTCTCCTCAAAAGTACATAGAAGCATTCTCAGAAACTACTCTGTGATGATTGCATTCAACTGACAGAGTTGAACATTCCTTTTGATAGAGCAGTTTGGTAACACTCCTTTTGTAGAATATGCAAGTGGATATTTGGACCGCTTTGAGGCCAATGGTATTAAAGGTAATAACTTCATAGAAAAGCCAAATGGAAGCATTCTCAGAAAATTCTTTGTGATGATTGAGTTGAACTCAGAGACCTGAACATTCCTTTTGATGGAGCAGTTCCCAAACACACTTCTCGTGGAATCTGCAAGTGGATATATGGACCTCTGTGGGGATTTCGTTGGAAGCGGGATAAACTTCCCAGAACTAAACGGAAGCATTCTCAGAATCTTCTTTGTGATATTTGCATTCACCTCACAGACTTGAACCTTCCTTTCATACTTCAGGTTTGAAAAACTCTTTTTGTAGAATGTGGAAGTGGATATTTGGATCAGTGTGTGGCCTTCGTTGGAAACGGGTATATCTTCACATCAAACCTAGACAGAATCATTCTCAGAAAGTTTTCTGTGTTGACTGCATTCAACTCACAGACTTGAACAATCGTTTTCATGGAGCAGTTTTGAAACTCTGTCTCTTTGGAATCTGCAAGTGGATATGTTTACCTCTTTGAAGATTTCTTTGGAAACGGGTTAATGTTCACATAAAAGCTAAACAGAAGCATTCTCAGAAACTTCTTTGTCATGTTTTCATTCACCTCACAGAGTTGAACTTTCCCTTTGATAGAGCAGCTTTGAAACAATCTTTTTTTAGAAGCTGCAGGTGGACATTTGGAGGGCTTTGTGGATTGTGGTGGAAAAGGTAATATCTTCTCATCAAGAGTACATAGAAGCATTCTCAGAAACTACTCTGTGATGATTGCATTCAACTGACAGAGTTGAACATTCCTTTTGATATACCGGTTTGGTAACACTCTTTTTGTAGAATCTGCAAGTGGAGCTTTGGAACGCTTTGAGGCCTATGGTGGTAAAGGAAATAACTTCATAGAAAAACCAAACGGAAGCATTCTCAGAAAATTCTTTGTGATGATTGAGTTGAACTCAGAGACCTGAACATTCCTTTTGATGGAGCAGTTTCCAAACACACTTCTCGTGGAATCTGCAAGTGGATATTTGGACCTCTCTGAGGATTTCTTTGGAAGCAGGATAAACATCCCAGAACAAAACGGAAGCATTCTCAGAAACCTCTTTGTGATGTTTGCATTCAACTCACAGTGTTGAACCTTCGTTTCATAGTTCAGGTTTGAAACACTCTTTTTGTAGAATCTGGAAGTGGATATTTGGACCACTGTGTGGCCTTCGTTGGAAACGTGTATATCTTCACATCAAACCTAGACAGAAGCATTCTCAGAAAGTTTTCTGTGTTGACTACATTCAACTCACAGACTTGATCAATCGTTTTGATGGAGCAGTTTTGAAACTCTCTTTCTTTGAAATCTGCAATTGGATATGTTTACCTCTTTGAAGATTTCATTGGAAACGGGTTAATCTTCACATAACAGTTAAACAGAAGCATTCTCAGAAACTTCTTTGGGATATTTGCATTCACCTCACGGAGTTGAACTTTCCCTTTGATAGAGCAGCTTTGAAACACCCTTTTTCTAGAAGCTGCGAGTCGACATTTGAAGGGCTTTGTGGACTGTGGTGGGAAAGGAAACATCTTCTCATCAAAAGTACATAGAAGCATTCTCAGAAACTACTCTGTGATGATTGCATTCAACTGACACAGTTGAATATTCCTTTTGATAGAGCAGTTTGGTAACACTCTTTTTGTAGAACCTGCAAGTGGAGATTTGTTCCGCTTTGAGGCCTGTGGTAGTAAAGGAAATAACTTCATAGAAAAACCAAACGGTAGCATTCTCAGAAAATTCTTTGTGATGATTGAGTTGAACTCAGAGACCTGAACATTCCTGTTGATGGAGCAGTTTCCAAACATAATTCTCGTGGAATCTGCAAGTGCATATTTGGACCTCTCTGAGGATTTCGTTGGAAGCGGGTAAACTTCCCAGAACTAAACGGAAGCATTCTCAGAAAATTCTTTGTGATGTTTTCATTCAACTCACAGAGTTGAACCTTCCTTTCATAGTTCAGGTTTGAAACACTCTTTTTGTAGAAACTGGAAGTGGATATTTGGACCACTGTGTGGCCTTCGTTGGAAACGGGTATATCTTCACAACAAACCTAGACAGAAGCATTCTCAGAAAGTTTTCTCTGTTGACTTCATTCAACTCACAGAGTTGAACAATTCTTTTTATGGAGCAGTTTTGAAACTCTCTTTCTTTGGAATCTGCATGTTTATACCTGGACCTCTTTGAAGATTTCATTGGAAACGGGATCATCTTCACATAAAAATTAAACAGAAGCATTCTCAGAAAGTACTTTGTGATGTTTGTGTTCAACTTCCAGAGTTGAACTTCCTTTTGAAAGAGCAGCTATGAAACACTCTTTTTCTAGAGTCTGCAAGTGGACATTTGGAGGGCTTGAGGCCTGTGGTGGAAAAGGAAATATCTTCACTTAAAAACTAGAGAGAAGCATTCTCAGAAACTACTTTGTGATGATTGCATTCGACTCACATATTTGAACATTCCTGTGGATAGAGAAGTTTGTAAACGCTCTTTGTAGAATCTGCAATTGGAGATTTGTACCGTTTTGACGCCTACAGTAGTAAAGGAAATGACTTCATAGAAAAACGAAGAGGAAGCATTCCCAGAGAATTCTTTCTGATGATTGTGTTGAACTCAGAGAACTGAACATTCCTTTTGATGGAGCAGTTTCCAAACACCCTTCTCGTGGAATCTGCAAGTGGATATTTAGACCTCTCTGAGGATTTCATTGGAAGCGAGATAAACTTCCCAGAACTACACGGAGGCATTCTCAGAAACTTTTTGTGATGTTTGCATTCAACTCACAGAGTTGAAACTTCCTTTCATAGTTCAGGTTTGAAACACCCTTTTTGTAGAATCTGCAAGTGGATATTTGGACCACTGTGTGGCCTTCGTACGAAACGGGTATATCTTCACGTAAAAACCCAAGAGAAGCCTTCTCAGAAACTTCTCTGTGATGATAACATTCAAGTCACAGAGTTGAACCCTCCTTTTGATTGAGCAGTTTTGAAACTCTCTGTTTGTAGAATCTTTAAGTGGATATGTGGAACTCTTTGACGATTGCTTTGGAAATGGGAATATCTTCACAGACAAACTCAACTGAAGCATTCTCAGAAACTTCTTTGTGATGTTTGGTTCCAGTCACAGAGTTTCACATTGCTTTTCATAGGGCAGTTTGGAAACATTCTTTTCGTAGAATCTGAAAGTGGACATTTGGAGTGCTTTCAGGCTTGTGGTGGAAAAGGAAAGATCTTCACATCAAAACTAGAGAGAACCATTTTCAGAAACTTCTTTGTGATGATTGCATTCAACTCACAGGGTTGAAGATTCCTTTTGAAACAGCAGTTTCGAAACACTCTTTCTGTGGGATCCACAAGTGGATATTTCGACCACTTTGAAGATTTCGTTGGGAACGGGTTAATCTTCACATTAAAGCTAAACGGAAGCATTCTCAGAAACTTCTTTTTGATGTTTGCATTCACCTCAAAGGGTTGAAATTTCCCTTTGATAGAGAAGCTTTGAAACTCTCTTTTTCTAGAATCTGCAAGTGGAGATTTGGAGGGATTTGAGGACTGTGGTGGAAAAGGAAATATCTTTTCATCGAAAGTACATAGAAGCATTCTCAGAAACTACTCTGTGATGATTGCATTCAACTGAGAGAGTTGAACGTTCCTTTTGATAGAGCAGTTTGGAAACACTCTTTTTGTAGAATCTGCATGTGGAGATTTGGACCGCTTTGAGACCTATGGTAGTAATGGAAATAACTTCATAGAAAAACCAAACGGAAGCATTTCAGAAAATTCTTGTGATGATTGAGTTGAACTCAGAGACCTGAACATTCCTTTAGATGGAGCAGTTTCCAAACACACTTCTCGTGGAATCTGCAAGTGGATATTTGGACCTCTGTGAGGATTTCGTTGGAAGCGGGATAAACTTCCCAGAACTAAATGAAGCATTCTCAGAAATTTCTTATGATGTTTGCATTCAACTCACAGAGTTGAACCTTCCTTTCATACTTCAGGTTAGAAACACTCTTTTTGTAGAATCTGGAAGTGGATATTTGGACCACTGTGTGGCCTTCGTTGGAAACCGATATATCTTCACATCAAACCTACACAGAAGCATTCTCAGAAAGTTTTCTGTGTTGACTGCATTCAACTCACAGAGTTGAACAATCGTTTTCATGGAGCAGTTTTGAAACTCTCTTTCTTTGGAATCTGCAAGTGGATATGTTTACGTCTTTGAAGATTTCATTGGAAACGGGTTAATCTTCACATAACAGCTAAACAGAAGCATTCTCAGAAACTTCTTTGTGATATTTGCATTTCCTTCACAGAGTTGAACTTTACCGTGGATAGAGCAGCTTTGAAACACTCATTTTCTAGAATCGGCAAGTGGACATTTGGAGGGCTTTGTGGACTGTGCTGGAAAAGGAAGTATCTCCTCGTCAAAACTACATAGAAGCATTCTCAGAAACTACTCTGTGATGATTGCATTCAACTGACAGAGTTGAACATTCCTTTGGATAGAGAAGTTTGGAAACACTATTTTTGTAGAACCTGCAAGAGGATATTTGGACCACTTTGAGGCCTATGGGAGTGAGGGAAATAACTTCATAGAAAAACCAAACGGAAGCATCCTCAGAAAATTCTTTGTGATGATTGAGTTGAACTCAGAGACCTGAAAATTCCTTTTGATGGAGCAGTTTCCAAACACACTTCTCGTGGAATCTGCAAGTGGATATATGGACCTCTCTGAGGATTGCGTTGGAAGAGGGATAAACTTCCCAGAACTAAACGGAAGCAATCTCAGAAACTTCTTTGTGATGTTTGCATTCAACTCACAGAGTTGCACCTTCCTTTCATAGTTCAGGTTTGAAACACTCTCTTTGTAGAATCTGGAAGTGGATATTTGGACCACTGTGTGGCCTTCGTTGGAATCGGGTATATCTTCACATGAAACCTAGACAGAAGCATTCTCAGAAAGTTTTCTGTGTTGACTGCATTCAACTCACAGACTTGAACAATCGTTTTGATGGAGCAGTTGTGAAACTCTCTTTCTTCGGAATCTGCAAGTCGATATGTTTACCTCTTTGAAGATTTCTTTGGAAACGGGTTAATCTTCACATAAAAGCTAAACAGAAGCATTCTCAGAAACTTCTTTGTGATATTTGCATTCACCTCATAGAGTTCAACTTTCCCTTTGATAGAGCAGCTTTGAAACACACTTTTTCTACAATCTCCAAGTGGACATTTGGAGGGCTTTGTGGACTGTGGTGGAAAAGGAAATATCTTCTCATCAAAAGTACACAGAAGCATTCTCAGAAACTACTCTGTGATGATTGCATTCAACTGACAGAATGGAACATTCCTTTTTATAGAGCAGTTTGGAAACACTGTTTTTGTAGTATCTGCAAGTGGAGGTTTGGACCGCTTTGAGGCCAATGGGTGTAAAGGAAATAACTTCATAGAAAAACCAAACGGAAGCATTCTCAGAAAATTTTTGTGATGATTGAGTTGAACTCAGAGACCTCAACATTCCTTTTGATGGAGCAGTTTCCAAACACACTTCTCGTGGAATCTGCAAGTGGATATTTGGACCTCTCTGAGGATTTCGTTGGAAGCGGGATAAACTTCCCAGAACTAAACGGAAGCATTCTCAGAAACTTCATTGTGATGTTTGCATTCACCTCACAGAGTTGAACCTTCCTTTCATACTTCACCTTTGAAACACACTTTTTGTAGAATCTGGAAGTGGATATTTGGACCACTGTGTGGACTTCGTTGGAAACGGGTGTATCTTCACCTCAAACCTAGACAGAAGCATTCTCAGAAAGTTCTCTGTGTTGACTGCATTCAACTCAGAGACTTGAACAATCGTTTTGATGGAGCAGTTTTGAAACTCTCTTTCTTTGGAATCTGCAAGTGGATATGTTGACCTCCTTGAAGATTACGTTGGAAACGGGTTAATCTTCACATAAAAGCTAAACAGAAGCATTCTCAGAAACTTCTTTGTGATGATTGCATTCACCTCACAGAGTTGAACTTTCCCTTTCACAGAGCAGCTTTGAAACACTCTTTTTCTGGAATCTGCAAGTGGACATTTGGAGGGATTTGTTTTCTGCGGTGGAAAAGGAAATATCTTCTCATCGAAACTACATAGAAGCATTCTCAGAAACTACTCTGTGATGATTGCATTCAACTGACAGAGTTGAACGTTCCTTTTGATAGAGCAGTTTGGAAACACTCTTTTTTGGTAATCTGCAGGTGGAGATTTGGACCGCTTTGAGACCTATGATAGTAAAGGAAATAACTTCATAGAAAAACCAAACGGAAGCATTCTCAGAAAATACTTTGTGATGATTGAGTTGAACTCAGAGACCTGAACATTTCTTTTGATGGAGCAGTTTCCAAACACACTTCTTTTGGAATCTGCAAGTGGATATTTGGACCTATCAGAGGATTTCGTTGGAAGAGGGATAAACTTCCCAGAACTAAACGGAAGCATTCTCAGAAACTTCTTTGTGATATTTGCATTCAATTCACAGAGTTGAACCTTCCTTTCACAGTTCAGGTTTGAAACACTCTTTTTGTAGAATCTGGAAGTGGATATTTTTACCACTGTGTGGACTTCGTTGGAAACGGGTGTATCTTCACCTCAAACCTACACAGAAGCATTCTCAGACAGTTCTCTGTGTTGACTGCATTCTACTCACAGACTTGAATAATCGTTTTGATGGACCAGTATTCAAACTCTCTTTCTTTGGAATCTGCAAGTGGTTAGGTTGACCTCTTTGAAGATTTCGTTGGAAACGGGATAATCTTCACATAAAAGCTAAACAGAAGCATTCTCAGAAACTTCTTTGTGATGTTTGCAATCACCTGATAGAGTTGAACTTTCCCTTTGATAGAGCAGCTTTGAAACACTCTTTTTCTAGAATCTGCAAGTGGACATTTGGAGGGCTTTGTGTTCTGCGGTGGAAAAGGAAATATCTTCTCATCGAAACTACATAGAAGCATTCTCAGAAAGTATTCTGTGATGATTGCATTCAACTGACAGAGTTGAACGTTCCTTTGATAGAGCAGTTTGGAAACACTCTTTTTGTAGAATCTGCATGTCGAGATTTGGACCGCATTGAGACCTATGGTAGTAAAGGAAATAACTTCATAGAAAAACCAAATGGAAGCATTCTTTGATGGGGGAGTTTCCAAACACACTTCTCGTGGAATCTGCAAGTGGATATTTGGACCTCTCTGAGGATTTCTTTGGAAGCGGTATAAACTTCCCAGAACTAAACGGAAGCATTCTCAGCAACTTCTTTGTGATGTTTGCATTCAACTCACAGAGTTGAACCTTCCTTTCATAGTTCAGGTTTGAAACACTCTTTTTGTAGAATCTGGAAGTGAATATTTGGACCACTGTGTGGACTTCGTTGGAAACCGGTGTATCTTCACCTCAAACCTAGACAGAAGCATTCTCAGAAAGTTCTCTGTGTTGACTGCATTCAACTCACAGACTTGAACAATCATTTTGATGGAGCAGTTTTGAAACTCTCTTTCTTTGGAATCTGCAAGTGGATATGTTGACCTCTTTGAGGATTTCGTTGGAAACGGGTTAATCTTCACATAAAAGCTAAACAGAAGCATTCTCAGAAACTTCTTTGTGATGATTGCATTCACCTCACAGTGTTGAACTTTCCCTTTCACAGAGCAGCTTTGAAACACTCTTTTTCTGGAATCTGCAAGCGGACATTTGGAGGGCTTTGTTTTCTGCGGTGGAAAAGGAAATATCTTCTCATCGAAACTACATAGAAGCCTTTTCAGAAACTATTCTGTGATGATTGCATTCAGCTGACACAGTTGAACATTCCTTTTGATAGAGCAGTTTGGAAACACACTTTTTATAGAATCTGCAAGTGGAGATTTGGACCGCTTGGAGACCAATGCTAGGAAAGGAAATAACTTCATAGGAAAACAAAACGGAAGCATTCTCAGAAAATTCTTTGTGATGATTGAGTTGAACTCAGAGACCTGAACATTCCTTTTGATGGAGCAGTTTCCATACACACTTCTCGTGGAATTTGCAAGTGGATATTTGGACCTATCAGAGGATGTCTTTGGAAGAGGGATAAACTTACCCAAACTAAACGGAAGCATTCTCAGAAACTTCTTTTTGATATTTGCATTCAACTCACAGAGTTGAACCTTCCTTTCTTACTTCAGGTTTGAAACACTCTTTTTGTAGAATCTGGAAGTGGATATTTGGACCACTGTGTGGACTTCGTTGGAAACGGGTGTATCTTCACCTCAAACCTAGACAGAAGCATTCTCAGAAAGTTCTCTGTGTTGACTGCATTCAACTCAGAGACTTGAACAATCGTTTTGATGGAGCAGTTTTGAAACTCTCTTTCTTTGGAATCTGCAAGTGGATATGTTGACCTCCTTGAAGATTACGTTGGAAACGGGTTAATCTTCACATAAAAGCTAAACAGAAGCATTCTCAGAAACTTCTTTTTGATGATTGCATTCACCTCACAGAGTTGAACTTTCCCTTTCACAGAGCAGCTTTGAAACACTCTTTTTCTGGAATCTGCAAGTGGACATTTGGAGGGATTTGTTTTCTGCGGTGGAAAAGGAAATATCTTCTCATCGAAACTACATAGAAGCATTCTCAGAAACTACTCTGTGATGATTGCATTCAACTGACAGAGTTGAACGTTCCTTTTGATAGAGCAGTTTGGAAACACTCTTTTTTGGTAATCTGCAGGTGGAGATTTGGACCGCTTTGAGACCTATGATAGTAAAGGAAATAACTTCATAGAAAAACCAAACGGAAGCATTCTCAGAAAATTCTTTGTGATGATTGAGTTGAAATCAGAGACCTGAACATACCTTTTGATGGAGCAGTTTCCAAACACGCTTCTCGTGGAATCTGCAAGTGGATATTTGGACCTCTCTGAGGACTTCGTTGGAAGCGGGATAGACTTCCCAGAACTAAATGGAAGCATTCTCAGAAACTTGTTTGTGATGTTTGCATTCAACACACAGAGTTGAACTTTCCTTTCAGAGTTCACGTTTGAAACACTCTCTTTGTAGAATCTGGAAGTGGATATTTGGACCACTGTGTGGCCTTCGTTCGAAACGGGTATATCTTCACATGAAACCTAGACAGAAGCATTCCCAGAAAGTTTTCTGTGTTGACTGCATTCAACTCACAGACTTGAACAATCGTTTTGATGGAGCAGTTTTGAAACTCTCTTTCTTCGGAATCTGCAAGTGGATATGTTGACTTCTTTGAAGATTTCTTTGGAAACCGGTTAATCTTCACATAAAAGGTAAACAGAAGCATTCTCAGAAACTTCTTTGTGATGTTTGCATTCACCTCACAGAGTTGAACTTTCCCTTTGATAGAGCAGCTTTGAAATACTCTTTTTCTAGAATCTGCAAGTGGACATTTGGAGGGCTTTGTGGACTGTGGTGGACAAGGAAATATCTTCTCATCAAAAGTACATAGAAGCATTCTCAGAAACTACTCTGTGATGATTGCATTCAACTGACAGAGTAGAACATTCCTTTTGATAGAGGAGTTTGGAAACACTGTTTTTGTAGAATCTGCAAGGGGAGATTTAGACCGCTTTGAGGCCTATGGTAGTAAAGGAAATAACTTCATGGAAAAACCAAACGGAAGTATTCTCAGAAAATCCTTTGTGATGATTGAATTGAACTCAGAGACCTGAACATTCCTTTTGATGGAGCAGTTTCCAAACACACTTCTCGTGGAATCTGCAAGTGCATATTTGGACCTCTCTGAGGATTTCGTTGGAAGCGGGATAAACTTCCCAGAACTAAACGGATGCATTCTCAGAAACTTCTTTGTGATGTTTGCATTCGACTCACAGAGTTGAACCTTCCTTTCATAGTTCAGGTTGGAAACACTCTTTTTGTAGAATCTGGAAGTGGATAATTGGACCACTGTGTGGCCTTCTTTGGATACGGGTATATCTTCACAGCAAACCTAGAGAGAAGCATTCTCAGAAAGTTTTCTGTGTTGTCTGCATTCAATTCACAGACTTGAACAATCGTTTTGATGGAGCAGTTTTGAAACTCTCTTTCTTTGGAATCTGCAAGTGGATATGTTTACCTCTTTGAAGATTTCCTTGGAAACCGTTTAATCTTCACATAAAAGCTAAACAGAAGCATTCTCAGAAACTTCTTTGAGATGTTTGCATTCACCTCACAGAGTTGAACTTTCCCTTTGATAGAGCAGCTTTGAAACACTCTTTTTCAAGAATCTGCAACTGGACATTTGGAGGGCTCTTTGGACTGTGGTGGAAAAGGAAATATCTTCTCATCAAAAGTACATAGAAGCATTCTCAGAAACTACTCTGTGATGATTGCATTCAACTGACAGAGTTGAACACTCCTTTTGATAGAGCACTTTGGAAACACTCTTTTTGAAGAATATGCAAGTGGTGATTTGGACCGCTTTGAGTCCTATGGTAGTAAAGGAAATAACTTCATAGAAAAACCAAACGGAAGCATTCTCAGGAAATTCTCTATGATGATTGAGTTGAAATCAGAGACCTGAACATACCTTTTGACGGAGCAGTTTCCAAACACACTTCTCGTGGAATCTGCAAGTGGATATTGGGACCTCTCTGAGGATTTCGTAGGAAGCGGGATAAACTTCCCAGAACTAAACGGAAGCATTCTCAGAAACTTCTTTGTGATGTTTGTATTCACCTCAGAGAGTTGAACCATCCTTTCATAGTTCAGGTATGAAACACACTTTTCGTAGAATCTGGAGGTGGATATTTGGACCACTGTGTCTCCTTCGTTGGAAACGTGTACATCTTCACATCAAACCTAGACAGAAGCATTCTCAGAAACTTTTCTGTGTTGACTGCATTCAACTCACAGACTTGAACCATCGTTTTGATGGAGCAGTTTTGAAACTCTCTTTCTTTGGAATCTGCAAGTGGATATGTTTACCTCTTTGAAGATTTCTTTCGAAACGGGTTAATCTTCACATAAAAGCTAAACAGAAGCATTCTCAGAAACTTCCTTGTGATGTTTGCATTCACCTCACAGAGATGAACTTTCCCTTTGATAGAGCAGCTTTGAAACACTCTTTTTCTAGAATCTGCAAGTGGACATTTGGAGGGCTTTGTGGACTGTGGTGGAAAAGGAAATATCTTCTCATCAAAAGTACATAGAAGCATTCTCAGAAACTACTCCGTGATGATTGCATTCAACTGACAGAGTAGAACATTCCTTTTGATACAGCAGTTTGGAAACACTCTTTTGAAGAATATGCAAGTTGAGATTTTGATCACTTTGGGGCCTATGGTAGGAAAGGAAATAACTTCATAGAAAAACCAAACGGAAGCATTCTCAGAAAATTCTTTGTGATGATTGAGTTGAGCTCAGAGACCTGAACACTCCTTTTGATGGAGCAGTTTCCAAACACACTTCTCGTGGAATCTGCAAGTGCATATTTGGACCTCTCTGAGGATTTCATTGGAAGCGGGATAAACTTCCCAGAACTAAACGGAAGCATTCTCAGAAACTTCTTTGTGATGTTTGCATTCAACTCACAGAGTTGAACCTTCCTTTCATAGTTCAGGTTTGAAACACTCTCTTTGTAGAATCTGGAAGTGGATATTTGGACCACTGTGTGGCCTTCGTTGGAAATGGGTGTATCTTCTACTCAAACCTTGACAGAAGCATTCTCAGAAAGTTTTCTGTGTTGACTGCATTCAACTCACAGACTTGAAGAATCGTTTTGATGGAGCAGTTTTGAAACTCTCTTTCTTCGGAATCTGCAAGTCCATATGTTTACCTCTTTGAAGATTTCTTTGGAAACGGGTTAATCTTCACATAAAAGCTAAACAGAAGCATTCTCAGAAACTACTCTGTATGAATGCATTCAACTGTCAGAGGTGAACATTCCTTTCATAGCTCAGGTTTGAAACAGTCTTTTTGTAGAATCTGGAACTGGACATTTGGAGGGCTCTGTGGACTGTGGTGGAAAAGGAAATATCTTCTCATCAAAAGTACATAGAAGCATTCTCAGAAACTACTCTGTGATGATTGCATTCAACTGACAGTGTTGAACATTCCTTTTGATAGAGCAGTTTGGAAACACTCTTTTTGAAGGATATGCAAGTGGTGATTTGGACCGCTTTGAGGCCTATGGTAGTAAAGGAAATAACTTCATAGAAAAACCAAACGGAAGCATTATCAGAAAATTCTTTGTGATGATTGAGTTGAAGTCAGAGACCTGAACATACCTTTTGATGGAGCAGTTTCCAAACACACTTCTCGTGGAATCTGCAAGTGGATATTTGGACCTCTCTGAGGATTTCGTTGGAAGCGCGATATACTTCCCAGAACTAAACGGAAGCATTCTCAGAAACTTCTCTGTGATGTTTGTATTCACCTCACAGAGCTGAACCACCCTTTCATAGTTCAGGTTTGAAACACTCTTTTCGTAGAATCTGGAGGTGGATATTTGGACTACTGTGTGGCCTTCGTTGGAAACGTGTATATCTTCACATCGAACCTAGACAGAAGCATTCTCAGAAACTTTTCTGTGTTGACTGCATTCAACTCACAGACTTGAACAATCGTTTTGATGGAGCAGTTTTGAAACTCTCTTTCTTTGGAATCTGCAAGTGGATATGTTTACCACTTTGAAGATTTCTTTGGAAACGGGTTAATCTTCACATAAAAGCTAAACAGAAGCATTCACAGAAACTTCTTTGTGATGTTTGCATTCACCTCACAGAGATGAACTTTCCCTTTGATAGAGCAGCTTTGAAACACTCTTTTTCTAGAATCTGCAAGTGGACATTTGGAGGGCTTTTTGTTCTGCGGTGGAAAAGGAAATATCTTCTCATCAAAACTACATAGAAGCATTCTCAGAAACAAATCTGTGATGATTGCATTCAGCTGACAGAGTTGAACATTCCTTTTGATAGAGCAGTTTGGAAACAATCTTTTTGTAGAATCTGCAAGTGGAGATTGGGACCGCTTGGAGACCAACGGTAGTAAAGGAAATAACTTCATAGAAAAACCAAATGGAAGCATTCTCGGAAAATTCTTTGTGATGATTGACTTCAACTCAGAGACCTGAATATTCCTTTTGATGGAGGAGTTTCCAAACACACTTCTCGTGGAATCTGCAAGTGGATATTGGACCTCTCTGAGGATTTCGTTGGAAGCGGGATAAACTTCCCAGAACTAAACGGAAGCATTCTCAGAAACTTCTTTGTGATGTTTGCATTCAACTCACAGAGTTGAACCTTCCTTTCATAGTTCAGGTTTGAAACACTCTTTTTGTAGAATCTGGAAGTGGATATTTGGACCACTGTGTGGACTTCGTTGCAATCGGGTACATCTTCACCTCAAACCTAGACAGAAGCATTCTCAGAAATTTCTCTGTGTTGACTGCATTCAACTGACAGACTTGAACAATCGTTTTGATGGAACAGTTTTGAAACTCTCTTTCTTTGGAATCTGCAAGTGGATATGTTGACCTCGTTGAAGATTTCGTTGGAAACGGGTTAATCTTCACATAAAAGCTAAACAGAAGCATTCTCAGAAACTTCTTTGTGATGTTTGCATTCACCTCATAGAGTTGAACTTTCCCTTTGATAGAGCAGCTTTGAAACACTCTTTTTCTAGAATCTGCAAGTGGACATTTGGAGGGCTTTGTGTTCTGCGGTGGAAAAGGAAATATCTTCTCATCAAAACTGCATACAAGCATTCTCAGAAACAAATCTGTGATGATTGCATTCAACTGACAGAGTTGAACGTTCCTTTTGATAGAGCAGTTTGGAAACACTCTTTTTGTGGGATCCGCTTGTGGAGATTTGGACCGCTTTGAGACCTGTTGTAGTAAAGGAAATAACTTCATAGAAAAACCAATTGGAAGCATTCTCAGAAAATTCTTTGTGATGATTGAGTTGAACTCAGAGACCTGAACATTTCTTTTCATGGAGCAGTTTCCAAACGCACTTCTCGTGGAATCTGCAAGTGGATATTTGGACCGCTCTGAGGATTTCGTTGGAAGCGGGATAAACTTCCCAGAACCAAACGGAAGCATTCTCAGAAACATCTTTGTGATGTTTGCATTCAACTCACAGAGTTGAACCTTCCTTTCATAGTTCAGGTTTGAAACACTCTTTTTGTAGAATCTGGAAGTGGATATTTGGACCACTGTTTGGAATTCGTTGGAAACGGGTGTATCTTCACCTCAAACCTAGACAGAAGCTTTCTCAGAAAGTTCTCTGTGTTGACTGCATTCAACTCACAGACTTGAACAATCGTTCTGATGGAGCAGTTTTGAAACTCTCTTTATTTGGAATCTGCAAGTGGATATGTTGACCTCTTTGAAGATTTCTTTGGAAACGGGTTAATCTTCACATAAAAGCTAAACAGAAGCATTCTCAGAAACTTCTTTGTGATGATTACATTCACCTCACAGAGTTGAACTTTCCCTTTGATAGAGCAGCTTTGAAACACTCTTTTTCTAGAATCTGCAAGTGAACATTTGGAGGGCTGTGTGGACTGTGGTGGAAAAGGAAATATCTTCTCATCGAAAGTACATAGAAGCATTCTCAGAAACTACTCTGTGATGATTGCATTCAACTGACAGAGTTGAACGTTCCTTTTGATAGAGCAGTTTGGAAACACTCTTTTTGTAGAATCTGCATGTGGAGATTTGGACAGCTTTGAGACCTATGGTAGTAAAGGTAATAACTTCATAGAAAAAACAAATGGAAGCATTCTCAGAAAATTCTTTGTGATGATTGAGTTGAACTCAGAGACCTGAACATTCCTTTTGATGGAGCAGTTTCTAATCACACTTCTCGTGGAATCTGCAAGTGGATATTTGGACCTCTCTGAGAATTTCTTTAGAAGAGGGATAAACTTCCCAGAACTAAACGGAAGCATTCTCAGAAACTTCTTTGTCATGTTTGCATTCAACTCACAGAGTTGAACCTTCCTTTCATACTTCAGGTTAGAAACACTCTTTTTGTAGAATCTGGAAGTGGATATTTGGACCACTGTGTGGCCTTCGTTGGAAACCGGTATATCTTCACATCAAACCTACACAGAAGCATTCTCAGAAAGTTTTCTGTGTTGACTGCATTCAACTCACAGAGTTGAACAATCGTTTTGATGGAGCAGTTTTGAAACTCTCTTTCTTTGGAATCTGCAAGTGGATATGTTTACGTCTTTGAAGATTTCATTGGAAACGGGTTAATCTTCACATAACAGCGAAACAGAAGCATTCTCAGAAACTTCTTTGTGATATTTGCATTTCCTTCACAGAGTTGAACTTTACCGTGGATAGAGCAGCTTTGAAACACTCATTTTCTAGAATCTGCAAGTGGACATTTGGAGGGCTTTGTGGACTGTGCTGGAAAAGGAAATATCTCCTCGTCAAAACTACATAGAAGCATTCTCAGAAACTACTCTGTGATGATTGCATTCAACTGACAGAGTTGAACATTCCTTTTGATAGAGAAGTTTGGAAACACTATTTTTGTAGAACCTGCAAGAGGATATTTGGACCACTTTGAGGCCTATGGGAGTGAGGGAAATAACTTCATAGAAAAACGAAACGGAAGAATCCTCAGAAAATTCTTTGTGATGATTGAGTTGAACTCAGAGACCTGAAAATTCCTTTTGATGGAGCAGTTTCCAAACACACTTCTCGTGGAATCTGCAAGTGGATATTTGGACCTCTCTGAGGATTGCGTTGGAAGCGGGATAAACTTCCCAGAACTAAACGGAAGCAATCTCAGAAACTTCTTTGTGATGTTTGCATTCAACTCACAGAGTTGAACCTTCCTTTCATAGTTCAGGTTTGAAACACTCTTTTTGTAGAATCTGGAAGTGGATATTTGGACCACTGTGTGGACTTCGTTGTAAACGGGTGTATCTTCACCTCAAACCTAGACAGAAGCATTCTCAGAAAGTTTTCTGTGTTGACTGCTTTCAACTCATAGACTTGAAGAATCGTCTTGATGGAGTAGTTTTGAAAATCTCTTTCTTTGGAATCTGCAAGTGGATATGTTGACCTCTTTGAAGATTTCGTTGGAAACGGGTTAATCTTCACATAAAAGCTAAACAGAAGCATTCTCAGAAACTTCTTTGTGATGTTTGCATTCACCTCACACAGTTGAACTTTCCCTTTGATAGAGCAGCTTTGAAACACTCTCTTTCTAGAATCTGCAAGTGGACATTTGGAGGGCTTTGTGAACTATGGTGGAAAAAGGAAATATCTTCTCATCAAAAGTACATAGAAGCATTCTCAGAAACTACTCTGTGATGATTGCATTCAACTGACAGAGTTGAACATTCCTTTTGATAGGGCAGTTTGGAAACATTCTTTTTGTAGAATCTGTAAGTGGAGACTTGGACCGCTTTGATGCCTATGGTAGTAAAGGAAATAACTTCATAGAAAAACCAAACGGAAGCATTCTCAGAAAATTCTTTGTGATGATTGAGTTGAACGCAGAGACCTGAACATTCCTTTTGATGGAGCAGTTTCCAAACACACTTCTCGTGGAATCTGCAAGTGGATATTTGGAACTCTCTGAGGATTTCGTTGGAAGCGGGATAAACTTCCCAGAACTAAACGGAAGCATTCTCAGAAACTTCTTTTGATGTTTGCATTCAACTCACAGAGTTGAAACTTCCTTTCATAGCTCAGGTTGGAAACACTCTTTTTGTAGAATCTGGAGGTGGATATTTGGACCACTGTGTGGCCTTCTTTGGAAACGGGTATATCTTCACATCAAACCTAGACAGAAGCATTCTCAGAAAGTTCCCTGTGTTGACTGTATTCAACTCAAAAAGTTGAACAATCGTTTTGATGGAGCAGTTTTGAAACTCTCCCTCTTTGGAATCTGTAAGTGGATATGATTACCTCCTTGAAGATTTCTTTGGAAACTGGTTAATCTTCACATAAAAGCTAAACAGAAGCATTCTCAGAAACTTCTTTGTGATGTTTGCATTCACCTCACAGAGTTGAACTTTCCCTTTGATAGAGCAGCTTTGAAACTCTCTTTCTCTAAGCGCTGCAAGTGGACATTTGGAGGGCTTCGTGGACTGTGGTAGAAAAGCAAATATCTTCTCCTCAAAAGTACATAGAAGCATTCTCAGAAACTACTCTGTGATGATTGCATTCAACTGACAGAGTTGAACATTCCTTTTGATAGAGCAGTTTGGTAACACTCCTTTTGTAGAATATGCAAGTGGATATTTGGACCGCTTTGAGGCCAATGGTATTAAAGGTAATAACTTCATAGAAAAGCCAAACAGAAGCATTCTCAGAAAATTCTTTGTGATGATTGAGTTGAACTCAGAGACCTGAACATTCCTTTTGATGGAGCACTTCCCAAACACACTTCTCGTGGAATCTGCAAGTGGATATTTGGACCTCTGTGGGGATTTCGTTGGAAGCGGGATAAACTTCCCAGAACTAAACGGAAGCATTCTCAGAATCTTCTTTGTGATGTTTGCATTCACCTCACAGACTTGAACCTTCCTTTCATACTTCAGGTTTGAAAAACTCTTTTTGTAGAATGTGGAAGTGGATATTTGGATCAGTGTGTGGCCTTCGTTGGAAACGGGTATATCTTCACATCAAACCTAGACAGAATCATTCTCAGAAAGTTTTCTGTGTTGACTGCATTCAACTCACAGACTTGAACAATCGTTTTCATGGAGCAGTTTTGAAACTCTGTCTCTTTGGAATCTGCAAGTGGATATGTTTACCTCTTTGAAGATTTCTTTGGAAACGGGTTAATGTTCACATCAAAGCTAAACAGAAGCATTCTCAGAAACTTCTTTGTCATGTTTTCATTCACCTCACAGAGTTGAACTTTCCCTTTGATAGAGCAGCTTTGAAACAATCTTTTTTTAGAAGCTGCAGGTGGACATTTGGAGGGCTTTGTGGATTGTGGTGGAAAAGGTAATATCTTCTCATCAAAAGTACATAGAAGCATTCTCAGAAACTACTCTGTGATGATTGCATTCAACTGACAGAGTTGAACATTCCTTTTGATATACCGGTTTGGTAACACTCTTTTTGTAGAATCTGCAAGTGGAGCTTTGGAACGCTTTGAGGCCTATGGTGGTAAAGGAAATAACTTCATAGAAAAACCAAACGGAAGCATTCTCAGAAAATTCTTTGTGATGATTGAGTTGAACTCAGAGACCTGAACATTCCTTTTGATGGAGCAGTTTCCAAACACACTTCTCGTGGAATCTGCAAGTGGATATTTGGACCTCTCTGAGGATTTCTTTGGAAGCAGGATAAACATCCCAGAACAAAACGGAAGCATTCTCAGAAACCTCTTTGTGATGTTTGCATTCAACTCACAGTGTTGAACCTTCGTTTCATAGTTCAGGTTTGAAACACTCTTTTTGTAGAATCTGGAAGTGGATATTTGGACCACTGTGTGGCCTTCGTTGGAAACGTGTATATCTTCACATCAAACCTAGACAGAAGCATTCTCAGAAAGTTTTCTGTGTTGACTACATTCAACTCACAGACTTGATCAATCGTTTTGATGGAGCAGTTTTGAAACTCTCTTTCTTTGAAATCTGCAATTGGATATGTTTACCTCTTTGAAGATTTCATTGGAAACGGGTTAATCTTCACATAACAGTTAAACAGAAGCATTCTCAGAAACTTCTTTGGGATATTTGCATTCACCTCACGGAGTTGAACTTTCCCTTTGATAGAGCAGCTTTGAAACACCCTTTTTCTAGAAGCTGCGAGTCGACATTTGAAGGGCTTTGTGGACTGTGGTGGGAAAGGAAACATCTTCTCATCAAAAGTACATAGAAGCATTCTCAGAAACTACTCTGTGATGATTGCATTCAACTGACACAGTTGAATATTCCTTTTGATAGAGCAGTTTGGTAACACTCTTTTTGTAGAACCTGCAAGTGGAGATTTGTTCCGCTTTGAGGCCTGTGGTAGTAAAGGAAATAACTTCATAGAAAAACCAAACGGTAGCATTCTCAGAAAATTCTTTGTGATGATTGAGTTGAACTCAGAGACCTGAACATTCCTGTTGATGGAGCAGTTTCCAAACATAATTCTCGTGGAATCTGCAAGTGCATATTTGGACCTCTCTGAGGATTTCGTTGGAAGCGGGTAAACTTCCCAGAACTAAACGGAAGCATTCTCAGAAAATTCTTTGTGATGTTTTCATTCAACTCACAGAGTTGAACCTTCCTTTCATAGTTCAGGTTTGAAACACTCTTTTTGTAGAAACTGGAAGTGGATATTTGGACCACTGTGTGGCCTTCGTTGGAAACGGGTATATCTTCACAACAAACCTAGACAGAAGCATTCTCAGAAAGTTTTCTCTGTTGACTTCATTCAACTCACAGAGTTGAACAATTCTTTTTATGGAGCAGTTTTGAAACTCTCTTTCTTTGGAATCTGCATGTTTATACCTGGACCTCTTTGAAGATTTCATTGGAAACGGGATCATCTTCACATAAAAACTAAACAGAAGCATTCTCAGAAAGTACTTTGTGATGTTTGTGTTCAACTTCCAGAGTTGAACTTCCTTTTGAAAGAGCAGCTATGAAACACTCTTTTTCTAGAGTCTGCAAGTGGACATTTGGAGGGCTTGAGGCCTGTGGTGGAAAAGGAAATATCTTCACTTAAAAACTAGAGAGAAGCATTCTCAGAAACTACTTTGTGATGATTGCATTCGACTCACATATTTGAACATTCCTGTGGATAGAGAAGTTTGTAAACGCTCTTTGTAGAATCTGCAATTGGAGATTTGTACCGTTTTGACGCCTACAGTAGTAAAGGAAATGACTTCATAGAAAAACGAAGAGGAAGCATTCCCAGAGAATTCTTTCTGATGATTGTGTTGAACTCAGAGAACTGAACATTCCTTTTGATGGAGCAGTTTCCAAACACCCTTCTCGTGGAATCTGCAAGTGGATATTTAGACCTCTCTGAGGATTTCATTGGAAGCGAGATAAACTTCCCAGAACTACACGGAGGCATTCTCAGAAACTTTTTGTGATGTTTGCATTCAACTCACAGAGTTGAAACTTCCTTTCATAGTTCAGGTTTGAAACACCCTTTTTGTAGAATCTGCAAGTGGATATTTGGACCACTGTGTGGCCTTCGTACGAAACGGGTATATCTTCACGTAAAAACCCAAGAGAAGCCTTCTCAGAAACTTCTCTGTGATGATAACATTCAAGTCACAGAGTTGAACCCTCCTTTTGATTGAGCAGTTTTGAAACTCTCTGTTTGTAGAATCTTTAAGTGGATATGTGGAACTCTTTGACGATTGCTTTGGAAATGGGAATATCTTCACAGACAAACTCAACTGAAGCATTCTCAGAAACTTCTTTGTGATGTTTGGTTCCAGTCACAGAGTTTCACATTGCTTTTCATAGGGCAGTTTGGAAACATTCTTTTCGTAGAATCTGAAAGTGGACATTTGGAGTGCTTTCAGGCTTGTGGTGGAAAAGGAAAGATCTTCACATCAAAACTAGAGAGAAGCATTGTCAGAAACTTCTTTGTGATGATTGCATTCAACTCACAGGGTTGAAGATTCCTTTTGAAACAGCAGTTTCGAAACACTCTTTCTGTGGGATCCACAAGTGGATATTTGGACCACTTTGAAGATTTCGTTGGGAACGGGTTAATCTTCACATTAAAGCTAAACGGAAGCATTCTCAGAAACTTCTTTTTGATGTTTGCATTCACCTCAAAGGGTTGAAATTTCCCTTTGATAGAGAAGCTTTGAAACTCTCTTTTTCTAGAATCTGCAAGTGGAGATTTGGAGGGATTTGAGGACTGTGGTGGAAAAGGAAATATCTTTTCATCGAAAGTACATAGAAGCATTCTCAGAAACTACTCTGTGATGATTGCATTCAACTGAGAGAGTTGAACGTTCCTTTTGATAGAGCAGTTTGGAAACACTCTTTTTGTAGAATCTGCATGTGGAGATTTGGACCGCTTTGAGACCTATGGTAGTAATGGAAATAACTTCATAGAAAAACCAAACGGAAGCATTTCAGAAAATTCTTGTGATGATTGAGTTGAACTCAGAGACCTGAACATTCCTTTAGATGGAGCAGTTTCCAAACACACTTCTCGTGGAATCTGCAAGTGGATATTTGGACCTCTGTGAGGATTTCGTTGGAAGCGGGATAAACTTCCCAGAACTAAATGAAGCATTCTCAGAAATTTCTTATGATGTTTGCATTCAACTCACAGAGTTGAACCTTCCTTTCATACTTCAGGTTAGAAACACTCTTTTTGTAGAATCTGGAAGTGGATATTTGGACCACTGTGTGGCCTTCGTTGGAAACCGATATATCTTCACATCAAACCTACACAGAAGCATTCTCAGAAAGTTTTCTGTGTTGACTGCATTCAACTCACAGAGTTGAACAATCGTTTTCATGGAGCAGTTTTGAAACTCTCTTTCTTTGGAATCTGCAAGTGGATATGTTTAAGTCTTTGAAGATTTCATTGGAAACGGGTTAATCTTCACATAACAGCTAAACAGAAGCATTCTCAGAAACTTCTTTGTGATATTTGCATTTCCTTCACAGAGTTGAACTTTACCGTGGATAGAGCAGCTTTGAAACACTCATTTTCTAGAATCTGCAAGTGGACATTTGGAGGGCTTTGTGGACTGTGCTGGAAAAGGAAGTATCTCCTCGTCAAAACTACATAGAAGCATTCTCAGAAACTACTCTGTGATGATTGCATTCAACTGACAGAGTTGAACATTCCTTTGGATAGAGAAGTTTGGAAACACTATTTTTGTAGAACCTGCAAGAGGATATTTGGACCACTTTGAGGCCTATGGGAGTGAGGGAAATAACTTCATAGAAAAACCAAACGGAAGCATCCTCAGAAAATTCTTTGTGATGATTGAGTTGAACTCAGAGACCTGAAAATTCCTTTTGATGGAGCAGTTTCCAAACACACTTCTCGTGGAATCTGCAAGTGGATATTTGGACCTCTCTGAGGATTGCGTTGGAAGAGGGATAAACTTCCCAGAACTAAACGGAAGCAATCTCAGAAACTTCTTTGTGATGTTTGCATTCAACTCACAGAGTTGCACCTTCCTATCATAGTTCAGGTTTGAAACACTCTCTTTGTAGAATCTGGAAGTGGATATTTGGACCACTGTGTGGCCTTCGTTGGAATCGGGTATATCTTCACATGAAACCTAGACAGAAGCATTCTCAGAAAGTTTTCTGTGTTGACTGCATTCAACTCACAGACTTGAACAATCGTTTTGATGGAGCAGTTGTGAAACTCTCTTTCTTCGGAATCTGCAAGTCGATATGTTTACCTCTTTGAAGATTTCTTTGGAAACGGGTTAATCTTCACATAAAAGCTAAACAGAATCATTCTCAGAAACTTCTTTGTGATATTTGCATTCACCTCATAGAGTTCAACTTTCCCTTTGATAGAGCAGCTTTGAAACACACTTTTTCTACAATCTCCAAGTGGACATTTGGAGGGCTTTGTGGACTGTGGTGGAAAAGGAAATATCTTCTCATCAAAAGTACACAGAAGCATTCTCAGAAACTACTCTGTGATGATTGCATTCAACTGACAGAATGGAACATTCCTTTTTATAGAGCAGTTTGGAAACACTGTTTTTGTAGTATCTGCAAGTGGAGGTTTGGACCGCTTTGAGGCCAATGGGTGTAAAGGAAATAACTTCATAGAAAAACCAAACGGAAGCATTCTCAGAAAATTTTTGTGATGATTGAGTTGAACTCAGAGACCTCAACATTCCTTTTGATGGAGCAGTTTCCAAACACACTTCTCGTGGAATCTGCAAGTGGATATTTGGACCTCTCTGAGGATTTCGTTGGAAGCGGGATAAACTTCCCAGAACTAAACGGAAGCATTCTCAGAAACTTCATTGTGATGTTTGCATTCACCTCACAGAGTTGAACCTTCCTTTCATACTTCACCTTTGAAACACACTTTTTGTAGAATCTGGAAGTGGATATTTGGACCACTGTGTGGACTTCGTTGGAAACGGGTGTATCTTCACCTCAAACCTAGACAGAAGCATTCTCAGAAAGTTCTCTGTGTTGACTGCATTCAACTCAGAGACTTGAACAATCGTTTTGATGGAGCAGTTTTGAAACTCTCTTTCTTTGGAATCTGCAAGTGGATATGTTGACCTCCTTGAAGATTTCGTTGGAAACGGGTTAATCTTCACATAAAAGCTAAACAGAAGCATTCTCAGAAACTTCTTTGTGATGATTGCATTCACCTCACAGAGTTGAACTTTCCCTTTCACAGAGCAGCTTTGAAACACTCTTTTTCTGGAATCTGCAAGTGGACATTTGGAGGGATTTGTTTTCTGTGGTGGAAAAGGAAATATCTTCTCATCGAAACTACATAGAAGCATTCTCAGAAACTACTCTGTGATGATTGCATTCAACTGACAGAGTTGAACGTTCCTTTTGATAGAGCAGTTTGGAAACACTCTTTTTTGGTAATCTGCAGGTGGAGATTTGGACCGCTTTGAGACCTATGATAGTAAAGGAAATAACTTCATAGAAAAACCAAACGGAAGCATTCTCAGAAAATACTTTGTGATGATTGAGTTGAACTCAGAGACCTGAACATTTCTTTTGATGGAGCAGTTTCCAAACACACTTCTTTTGGAATCTGCAAGTGGATATTTGGACCTATCAGAGGATTTCGTTGGAAGAGGGATAAACTTCCCAGAACTAAACGGAAGCATTCTCAGAAACTTCTTTGTGATATTTGCATTCAATTCACAGAGTTGAACCTTCCTTTCACAGTTCAGGTTTGAAACACTCTTTTTGTAGAATCTGGAAGTGGATATTTTTACCACTGTGTGGACTTCGTTGGAAACGGGTGTATCTTCACCTCAAACCTACACAGAAGCATTCTCAGACAGTTCTCTGTGTTGACTGCATTCTACTCACAGACTTGAATAATCGTTTTGATGGACCAGTATTCAAACTCTCTTTCTTTGGAATCTGCAAGTGGTTATGTTGACCTCTTTGAAGATTTCGTTGGAAACGGGATAATCTTCACATAAAAGCTAAACAGAAGCATTGTCAGAAACTTCTTTGTGATGTTTGCAATCACCTGATAGAGTTGAACTTTCCCTTTGATAGAGCAGCTTTGAAACACTCTTTTTCTAGAATCTGCAAGTGGACATTTGGAGGGCTTTGTGTTCTGCGGTGGAAAAGGAAATATCTTCTCATCGAAACTACATAGAAGCATTCTCAGAAAGTATTCTGTGATGATTGCATTCAACTGACAGAGTTGAACGTTCCTTTGATAGAGCAGTTTGGAAACACTCTTTTTGTAGAATCTGCATGTCAAGATTTGGACCGCATTGAGACCTATGGTAGTAAAGGAAATAACTTCATAGAAAAACCAAATGGAAGCATTCTTTGATGGGGGAGTTTCCAAACACACTTCTCGTGGAATCTGCAAGTGGATATTTGGACCTCTCTGAGGATTTCTTTGGAAGCGGTATAAACTTCCCAGAACTAAACGGAAGCATTCTCAGCAACTTCTTTGTGATGTTTGCATTCAACTCACAGAGTTGAACCTTCCTTTCATAGTTCAGGTTTGAAACACTCTTTTTGTAGAATCTGGAAGTGAATATTTGGACCACTGTGTGGACTTCGTTGGAAACCGGTGTATCTTCACCTCAAACCTAGACAGAAGCATTCTCAGAAAGTTCTCTGTGTTGACTGCTTTCCACTCACAGACTTGAACAATCGTTTTGATGGAGCAGTTTTGAAACTCTCTTTCTTTGGAATCTGCAAGTGGATATGTTGACCTCTTTGAGGATTTCGTTGGAAACGGGTTAATCTTCACATAAAAGCTAAACAGAAGCATTCTCAGAAACTTCTTTGTGATGATTGCATTCACCTCACAGAGTTGAACTTTCCCTTTGATAGAGCAGCTTTGAAACACTCTTTTTCTAGGATGTGCAAGTGGACATTTGGAGGGCTTTGTGGACTGTGGTGGAAAAGGAAATATCTTCTCATCGAAACTACATAGAAGGATTCTCAGAAACTACTCTGTGATGATTGCATTCAACTGACAGAGTTGAACGTTCCTTTTGATAGAGCAGTTTGGAAACACTCATTTTGTAGAATCTGCATGTGGAGATTTGGACCGCTTTGAGACCTATGGTAGTAAAGGAAATAACTTCATAGAAAAACCAAATGGAAGCATTCTCAGAAAATTCTTTGTTTTGTTTGAGTTGAACTCAGAGACCTGAACATTCCTTTTGATGGAGCAGTTTCCAAACACACTACCCGTGGAATCTGCAAGTGCATATTTTGACCTCTCTGAGGATTTGTTTGGAAGCGGGATAAACGTCCCAGAACTAAACGGAAGCATTCTCAGAAACTTCTTTGTGATGTTTGCATTCAACTCACAGAGTTGAACCTTCCTTTCATTGTTCAGGTTTGAAACACTCTTTTTGTAGAATCTGGAAGTGGATATTTGGACCACTGTGTGGACTTCCTTGAAAACGGGTGTATCTTCTACTCAAACCTTGACAGAAGCATTCTGAGAAAGTTCTCTGTGTTGACTGCATTCAACTCACAGACTTGAACAATCGTTTTGATGGAGCAGTTTTGAAACTCTCTTTCTTTGGAATCTGCAAGTGGATATGTTGACCTCTTTGAGGATTTCGTTGGAAACGGGTTAATCTTCACATAAAAGCTAAACAGAAGCATTCTCAGAAACTTCTTTGTGATGATTGCATTCACCTCACAGAGTTGAACTTTCCCTTTCACAGAGCAGCTTTGAAACACTCTTTTTCTGGGATCTGCAAGCGGACTTTTGGAGGGCTTTGTTTTCTGCGGTGGAAAAGGAAATATCTTCTCATCGAAACTATATAGAAGCATTCTCAGAAACTACTCTGTGATGATTGCATTCAACTGACAGAATTGAACGTTCCTTTTGATAGAGCAGTTTGGAAACACTCTTTTTGTAGAGTCTGTATGTGGAGATTTGGACCGCTTTGAGACCTATGGTAGTAAAGGAAATAACTTCATAGAAAAACCAAATGGAAGCATTCTCAGGAAATTCATTGTGATGATTGAGTTGAACTCAGAGACCTGAACATTCCTTTTGATGGAGCAGCTTCCAAACACACTTCTCGTGGAATCTGCACGTGGATATTTGGACCTCTCTGAGGATTTCGTTGGAAGCGGGACAAACTTCCCAGAACTAAACTGAAGCATTCTCAGAAAGTTCTTTTTTTTTTTTTTCGTTTTTTTTTTTTAATTATACTTTAAGTTTTAGGGTACATGTGCACATTGTGCAGGTTAGTTACATATGTATACATGTGCCATTCTGGTGTGCTGCACCCACTGACTCATCATCTAGCATTAGGTATATCTCCCAATGCTATCCCTCCCCCCTCCGCCCTCCCCACCACAGTCCCCAGAGTATGATATTCCCCTTCCTGTGTCCATGTGGTCTCATTGTTCAATTCCCAACTATGAGTGAGAATATGCGGTGTTTGGTTTTTTGATCTTGCCATAGTTTAGTGAGAATGATGGTTTCCAATTTCATCCATGTCCCTACAAAGGATATGAACTCATCATTTTTTATGGCTGCAAAGTATTCCATGGTGTATATGTGGCACATTTTCTTAATCCAGTCTATCATTGTGGGACATTTGGGTTGGTTCCAAGTCTTTGCTATTGTGAATAATGCCGCAATAAACATACATGTGCATGTGTCTTTATAGCAGCATGATTTATAGTCATTTGGGTATATACCCAGTAATGGGATGGCTGGGTCAAATGGTATTTCTAGTTCTAGATCCCTGAGGAATCGCCACACTGACTTCCACAATGGTTGAACAAGTTTACAGTCCCACCAACAGTGTAAAAGCGTTCCTATTTCTCCACATCCTCTCCAGCACCTGTTGTTTCCTGACTTTTTAATGATTGCCATTCTAACTGGTGTGAGATGACATCTCATAGTGGTTTTGATTTGCATTTCTCTGATGGCCAGTGATGATGAGCATTTTTTCATGTGTTTTTTGGCTGCATAAATGTCTTCTTTGGAGAAGTGCCTGTTCATGTCCTTCGCCCAATTTTGATGGGGTTTGTGATGATTGCATTCAACTCACAGAGTTGAACCTTCCTTTCATACTTCAGGTTTGAAACACTCTTTTTGTAGAATCTGGAAGTGGATATTTGGACCACTGTGTGGACTTCGTTGGAAACGTGTGTATCTTCACCTCAAACCTAGACAGAAGCATTCACAGAAAGTTCTCTGTGTTGACTGCATTCAACTCACAGACTTGAACAATCGTTTTGATGGAGCAGTTTTGAAACTCTCTTTCTTTGGAATCTGCAAGTGGATATGTTTACCGCTTTGAAGATTTCTTTGGAAATGGGTTAATCTTCACATTAAAGCTAAACAGAAGCATTCTCAGAAACTTCTTTGTGATGATTGCATTCACCTCACAGAGTTGAACTTTCCCTTTGATAGAGCAGCTTTGAAACACTCTTTTTCTAGGATGTGCAAGTGGACATTTGGAGGGCTTTGTGGACTGTGGTGGAAAAGGAAATATCTTCTCATCGAAACTACATAGAAGGATTCTCAGAAACTACTCTGTGATGATTGCATTCAACTGACAGAGTTGAACGTTCCTTTTGATAGAGCAGTTTGGAAACACTCATTTTGTAGAATCTGCATGTGGAGATTTGGACCGCTTTGAGACCTATGGTAGTAAAGGAAATAACTTCATAGAAAAACCAAATGGAAGCATTCTCAGAAAATTCTTTGTGATGTTTGAGTTGAACTCAGAGACCTGAACATTCCTTTTGATGGAGCAGTTTCCAAACACACTACCCGTGGAATCTGCAAGTGCATATTTTGACCTCTCTGAGGATTTGTTTGGAAGCGGGATAAACTTCCCAGAACTAAACGGAAGCATTCTCAGAAACTTCTTTGTGATGTTTGCATTCAACTCACAGAGTTGAACCTTCCTTTCATTGTTCAGGTTTGAAACACTCTTTTTGTAGAATCTGGAAGTGGATATTTGGACCACTGTGTGGACTTCCTTGAAAACGGGTGTATCTTCTACTCAAACCTTGACAGAAGCATTCTGAGAAAGTTCTCTGTGTTGACTGCATTCAACTCACAGACTTGAACAATCGTTTTGATGGAGCAGTTTTGAAACTCCCTTTCTTTGGAATCTGCAAGTGGATATGTTGACCTCTTTGAAGGTTTCTTTGGAAACGGGTTAATCTCCACATAAAAGCTAAACAGAAGCATTCTCAGAAACTTCTTTTTGATGATTGCATTCACCTCACAGAGTTGAACTTTCCCTTTGATAGAGCAGCTTTGAAACACTCTTTTTCTAGAATCTGCAAGTGGACATTTGGAGGGATTTGTGGACTGTGGTGGAAAAGGAAATATCTTCTCATCGAAAGTACATAGAAGCATTCTCAGAAACTACTCTGTGATGATTGCATTCAACTGACAGAGTTGAACGTTCCTTTTGATAGAGCAGTTTGGAAACACTCTTTTTGTAGAATCTGCATGTGGAGATTTGGACCGCTTTGAGACCTATGGTAGTAAAGGAAATAACTTCATAGAAAAACCAAATGGAAGCATTCTCAGAAAATTCTTTGTGATGATTGACTTGAACTCAGAGACCTGAACATTCCTTTTGATGGAGCAGTTTCCAAACACACTTCTCGTGGAATCTGCAAGTGCATATTTGGACCTCTCTGAGGATTTCGTTGGAAGCGGGATTAACTTCCCAGAACTAAACGGAAGCTTTCTCCGAAACTTCTTTGTGATATTTGCGTTCAACTCAGAGAGTTGAACCTTCCGCTCATAGTTCAAGTTTGAAACACTCTTTTTGTAGAATCTGTGAGTGGGTATTTGGAGCACTGTGTGGACTTCGTTAGAAACGGGTATATCTTCACATCAAACGTAGACAGAAGCATTCTCAAAAAGTTTCCTGTGTTGACTGCATTCAACTCACAGGCTTGAACAATCGTTTTGATGGAGCAGTTTTGAAACTCCCTTTCTTTGGAATCTGCAAGAGGATATGTTTACCTCTTTGAAGATTTCATTGGAAATGGGTTAAACTTCACCTAACAGCTAAACAGAAGTATTCTCAGAAACTTCTTTGTGATGTTTGCATTCACCTCATAGAGATCAACTTTCCCTTTGATAGAGCAGCTTTGAAACACTCTTTTTCTACAATCTCCAAGTGGACATCTGGAGGGCTTTGTGTGCTGTGGTGGAAAAGGGAATATCTCCCCATTAAAACTACATAGAAACATTCTCAAAAACTACTCTGTGATGATTGCATTCAACAGACAGAGGTGAACATTCCTTTTGATAGACCAGTTTGGAAACACTGTTTTTATAGAAAATGCAAGTGGAGATTTGGACCGCTTTGAGGCCTATGGTAGTAAAGGAAATAACTTCATGGAAAAACCAAACGGAAGCATTCTCAGAAAATTCTTTGTGATGACTGAGTTGAACTCAGAGACCTGAACATTCCTTTTGATGGAGCAGTTTCCAAACACACTTCTCGTGGAATCTGCAAGTGCATATTGGGACCTCTCCGAGGATTTCGTTGGAAGCGGGATGAACTTCCCAGAACTAAACGGAAGCATTCTCAGAAACTTCTTTGTGATGTTTGCATTCGACTCACAGAGTTGAACCTATCTTTCATAGTTCAGGTTTGAAACACTCCTTTGTAGAATCTGGAAGTGGATAATTGGACCACTGTGTGGCCTTCTGTGGAAACGGGTATATCTTCACATCAAACCTAGACAGAAGCATTCTCAGAAAGCTTTCTGTGTTGTCTGCATTCAACTCACAGACTTGAACAATCGTTTGGATGGAGCAGTTTTGAAACTCTCTTTCTTTGGAATCTGCAAGAGGATATGTTTACCTCTTTGAAGATTTCCTTGGAAACGGGTTAAGCTTCACATAAAAGCTAAACAGAAGCATTCTCAGAAACTTCTTTGAGATGTTTGCATTCACCTCGCAGAGTTGAACTTTCCCTTTGATAGAGCAGCTTTGAAACACTCTTTTTCTAGAATCTGCAAGTGGACATTTGGAGGGCTCTGTGGACTGTGGTGGAAAAGGAAATATCTTCTCATTAAAAGTACATAGAAGCATTCTCAGAAACTACTCTGTGATGATTGCATTCAACTGACAGAGTTGAACATTACTTTTGATAGAGCAGTTTGGAAACACTCTTTTTGAAGCATATGCAAGTGGTGATTTGGACCGCTTTGAGGCCTATGGTAGTAAAGGAAATAACTTCATAGAAAAACCAAACGGAAGCATTCTCAGAAAATTCTTTGTGATGATTGAGTTGAAATCAGAGACCTGAACATACCTTTTGACGGAGCAGTTTCCAAACACGCTTCTCATGGAATCTGCAAGTGGATATTTGGACCTCTCTGAGGACTTCGATGGAAGCGGGATAAACTTCCCAGAACTAAACGGAAGCATTCTCAGAAACTTCTGTGTGACGTTTGCATTCAACTCACAGAGTTGAACTTTCCTTTCAGAGTTCACGTTTGAAACACTCTCTTTATAGAATCTGGAAGTGGATATTTGGACCACTGTGTGGCCTTCGTTCGAAACGGGTATGTCTTCACATGAAACCTAGACAGAAGCATTCTCAGAAAGTTTTCTGTGTTGACTGCATTCAACCCACAGACTTGAACAATCGTTTTGATGGAGCAGTTTTGAAACTCTCTTTCTTCGGAATCTGCAAGCCGATATGTTTACCGCTTTGAAGATTTCTTTGGAAACGGGTTAATCTTCACATAAAAGCTAAACAGAAGCATTGTCAGAAACTTCTTTGTGATGTTTGCATTCACCTCACAGAGTTGAACTTTCCCTTTGATAGAGCAGCTTTGAAACACTCTTTTTCTAGAATCTGCAAGTGGACATTTGGAGGGCTTTGTGGACTGTGGTGGAAAAGGAAATATCTTGTCATCAAAAGTACATAGAAGCATTCTCAGAAACTACTCTGTGATGATTGCAGTCAACTGACAGAGTAGAACATTCCTTTTGATAGAGGAGTTTGTAAACACTGTTTTTGTAGAATCTGCAAGGGGAGATTTAGACCGCTTTGAGGCCTATGGTAGTAAAGGAAATAACTTCATGGAAAAACCAAACGGAAGTATTCTCAGAAAATTCTTTGTGATGATTGAGTTGAACTCAGAGACCTGAACATTCCTTTTGATGGAGCAGTTTCCAAACACACTTATCCTGGAATCTGCAAGTGCATATTTGGACCTCTCTGAGGATTTCGTTGGAAGCGGGATGAACTTCCCAGAACTAAACGGATGCATTCTCAGAAACTTCTTTGTGATGTTTGCATTCGACTCACAGAGTTGAACCTTCCTTTCATAGTTCAGGTTTGAAACACTCTTTTTGTAGAATCTGGAGGTGGATATTTGGACCACTGTGTGGCCTTCGTTGGAAACGTGTACATCTTTACATCAAACCTAGACAGAAGCATTCTCAGAAAGTTTTCTGTGTTGGCAGCATTCAACTCACAGACTTGAACCATCGTTTTGATGGAGCAGTTTTGAAACTCTCTTTCTTTGGAATCTGCAAGTGGATATGTTTACCTCTTTGAAGATTTCTTTCGAAACGGGTTAATCTTCACATAAAAGCTAAACAGAAGCATTCTCAGAAACTTCTTTGTGATGTTTGCATTCACCTCACGGAGTTGAACTTTCCCTTTGATATAGCAGCTTTGAAACACTCTTTTTCTAGAATCTGCAAGTGGACATTTGGAGGGCTTTGTGGACTGTGGTGGAAAAGGAAATATCTTCTCATCAAAAGTACATAGAAGCATTCTCAGAAACTACTCTGTGATGATTGCATTCAACTGACAGAGTAGAACATTCCTTTTCATACAGCAGTTTGGAAACACTCTTTTTGAAGAATATGCAAGTGGAGATTTGGATCGCTTTGAGGCCTATGGTAGTAAAGGAAATAACTTCATAGAAAAACCAAACGGAAGCATTCTCAGAAAATTCTTAGTGATGATTGAGTTGAGCTCAGAGACCTGAACACTCCTTTTCATGGAGCAGTTTCCAAATACACTTCTCGTGGAATCTGCAAGTGCATATTTGGACCTCTCTGAGGATATCATTGGAAGCGGGAGAGACTTCCCAGAACTAAACGGAAGCATTCTCAGAAAATTCTTTGTGATGTTTGCATTCAACTCACAGAGTTGAAACTTCCTTTCATAGTTCAGGTTTGAAACACTCTCTTTGTAGAATCTGGAAGTGGATATTTGGACCACTGTGTGGCCTTCGTTGGAAACTGGTATATCTTCACATCAAACCTGGACAGAAGCATTCTCAGAAATTCTGTGTTGACTGCATTCAACTCACAGACTTGAACAATCGTTTTGATGGAGCAGTTTTGAAACTCTCTTTCTTCGGAATCTGCAAGTCGATATGTTTACCTCTTTGAAGATTTCTTTGGAAACGGGTTAATCTTCACATAAAAGCTAAACAGAAGCATTCTCAGAAACTTCTTTGTGATGTTTGCATTCACCTCACAGAGTTGAACATTCCCTTTGATAGAGCAGGTTTGAAACACTCTTTTTCTAGAAGCTGCAAGCGGACATCTGGAGGGCTTTGTGGACTGTGGTGGAAATGGGAATATCTCCTCATTAAAACTACATAGAAGCATTCTCAAAAACTACTCTGTGATGATTGCATTCAACTGACAGAGGTGAACATTCCTTTTCATACAGCAGTTTGGAAACACTCTTTTTGAAGAATATGCATGTGGAGATTTGGATCGCTTTGAGGCCTATGTTAGGAAAGGAAATAACTTCATAGAAAAACCAAACGGAAGCATTCTCAGAAAATTCTTTATGATGATTGAGTTGAGCTCAGAGACCTGAACACTCCTTTTGATGGAGCAGTTTCCAAACACACTTCTCGTGGAATCTGCAAGTGCATATTTGGACCTCTCTGAGGATTTCATTGGAAGCGGGATAAACTTCCCAGAACTAAACGGAAGCATTCTCAGAAACTTCTTTGTGATGTTTGCATTCAACTCACAGAGTTGAACCTTCCTTTCATAGTTCAGGTTTGAAACACTCTCTTTGTAGAATCTGGAAGTGGATATTTGGACCACTGTGTGGCCTTCGTTGGAAACGGGTATATCTTCACATCAAACCTAGACAGAAGCATTCTCAGAAAGTTTTCTGTGTTGACTGCATTCAACTCACAGACTTGAACAATCGTTTTGATGGAGCAGTTTTGAAACTCTCTTTCTTCGGAATCTGCAAGTCGATATGTTTACCTCTTTGAAGATTTCTTTGGAAACGGGTTAATCTTCACATAAAAGCTAAACAGAAGCATTCTCAGAAACTACTCTGTGATGATTGCATTCAACTGACAGAGTAGAACATTCCGTTTGATACAGCAGTTTGGAAACACTGTTTTTGAAGAATATGCAAGTGGAGATTTGGATCGCTTTGTGGCCTATGGTAGGAAAGGAAATAACTTCATAGAAAAACCAAACGGAAGCATTCTCAGAAAATTCTTTGTGATGATTGAGTTGAACTCACAGACCTGAACACTCCTTTTGTGGAGCAGTTTCCAAACACACTTCTCGTGGAATCTGCAAGTGCATATTTGGACCTCTCTGAGGATTTTGTTGGAAGCGGGATTAACTTCCCAGAACTAAACGGAAGCATTCTCCGAAACTTCTTTGTGATATTTGCGTTCAACTCAGAGAGTTGAACCTTCCGCTCATAGTTCAGGTTTGAAACACTCTTTTTGTAGAATCTGCGAGTGGATATTTGGAGCACTGTGTGGACTTCGTTGGAAACGGGTATATCTTCACATCAAACGTAGACAGAAGCATTCTCAAAAACTTTCCTGTGTTGACTGCATTCAACTCAGAGGCTTGAATAATCGTTTTGATGGAGCAGTTTTGAAACTCCCTTTCTTTGGAATCTGCAAGAGGATATGTTTACCTCTTTGAAGATTCCATTGGAAATGGGTTAAACTTCACCTAACAGCTAAACAGAGGTATTCTCAGAAACTTCTTTGTGATGTCTGCATTCACCTCATAGAGTTCAACTTTCCCTTTGATAGAGCAGCTTTGAAACACTCTTTTTCTACAATCTCCAAGTGGACATCTGGAGTGCATTGTGGGCTGTGGTGGAAAAGGGAATATCTCCCCATTAAAACTACATAGAAGCATTCTCATAAACTAATCTGTGATGATTGCATTCAACAGACAGAGGTGAACATTCCTTTTGATAGAGCAGTTTGGAAACACTGTTTTTATAGAATCTGCAAGGGGAGATTTGGACCGCTTTGAGGCCTATGGTAGTAAAGGAAATAACTTCATGGAAAAACCAAACGGAAGCATTCTCAGAAAATTCTTTGTGATGATTGAGTTGAACTCAGAGACCTGAACATTCCTTTTGACGGAGCAGTTTCCAAACACACTTCTCGTGGAATCTGCAAGTGCATATTTGGACCTCTCCGAGGATTTTGTTGGAAGCGGGATAAACTTCCCAGAACTAAACGGAAGCATTCTCAGAAACTTCTTTTTGATGTTTGCATTCGACTCACAGTGTTGAACCTTCCTTTCATAGTTCAGGTTTGAAACACTCTTTTTGTAGAATCTGGAAGTAGATAATTGGACCACTGTGTGGCCTTCTTTGGAAACGGGTATATCTTCACATCAAACCTAGACAGAAGCATTCTCAGAAAGTTTTCTGTGTTGTCTGCATTCAACTCACAGACTTGAACAATCGTTTTGATGGAGCAGTTTTGAAACTCTCTTTCTTTGGAATCTGCAAGTGGATATGTTTACCTCTTTGAAGATTTCCTTGGAAACGGGTTAATCTTCACATAAAATCTAAACAGAAGCATTCTCAGAAACTTCTTTGAGATGTTTGCATTCACCACACAGAGTTGAACTTTCCCTTTGATAGAGCAGCTTTGAAACACTCTTTTTCTAGAATCTGCAAGTGGACATTTGGAGGGCTCCGTGGACTGTGGTGGAAAAGGAAATATCTTCTCATCAAAAGTACATATAAGCATTCTCAGAAACTACTCTGTGATGATTGCATTCAACTGACAGAGTAGAACATTCCGTTTGATACAGCAGTTTGGAAACACTCTTTTTGAAGAATATGCAAGTGGAGATTTGGATCGCTTTGAGGCCTATGGTAGGAAAGGAAATAACTTCATAGAAAAACAAAACGGAGGCATTCTCAGAAAATTCTTTGTGATGATTGAGTTGAACTCAGAGACCTGGACCCTCCTTTTATGGAGCAGTTTCCAAACACACTTCTCGTGGAATCTGCAAGTGCATATTGGGACCTCTCTGAAGATTTCGTTGGATGCGGGATTAACTTCCCAGAACTAAACGGAAGCATTCTCCGAAACTTCTTTGTGATATTTGCGTTCAACTCAGAGAGTTGAACCTTCCGCTCATAGTTCAGGTTTGAAACACTCTTTTTGTAGAATCTGCGAGTGAATATTTGGAGCACTGTGTGGACTTCGTTGGAAACGGGTATATCTTCACATCAAACGTAGACAGAAGCATTCTCAAAAAGTTTCCTGTGTTGACTGCATTCAACTAACAGGCTTGAACAATCGTTTTGATGGAGCAGTTTTGAAACTCCCTTTCTTTGGAATCTGCAAGAGGATATGTTTACCTCTTTGAAGATTTCATTGGAAATGGGTTAAACTTCATCTAACAGCTAAACAGAAGTATTCTCAGAAAGTTCTTTGTGATGTTTGCATTCACCTCATAGAGATCAACTTTCCCTTTGATAGAGTAGCTTTGAAACACTCTTTTTCTACAATTTCCAAGTGGACATCTGGAGGGCTTTGTGGGCTGTGGTGGAAAAGGGACTATCTCCCCGTTAAAACTACATAGAAGCATTCTCAAAAACTACTCTGTGATGATTGCATTCAACAGACAGAGGTGAACATTCCTTTTGATAGACCAGTTTGGAAACACTGTTTTTATAGAATCTGCAAGTGGAGATTTGGACCGCTTTGAGGCCTATGGTAGTAAAGGAAATAACTTCATGGAAAAACCAAACGGAAGCATTCTCAGAAAATTCTTTGTGATGATTGAGTTGAACTCAGAGACCTGAACCCTCCTTTTGTGGAGCAGTTTCCAAACACACTTCTCGTGGAATCTGCAAGTGCATATTTGGACCTCTCTGAGGATTTCGTTGGAAGCGGGATTAACTTCCCAGAACTAAACGGAAGCATTCTCCGAAACTTCTTTGTGATATTTGCGTTCAACTCAGAGAGTTGAACCTTCCACTCATAGTTCAGGTTTGAAACACTCTTTTTGTAGAATCTGCGAGTGAATATTTGGAGCACTGTGTGGACTTCGTTGGAAACGGGTATATCTTCACATCAAACGTAGACAGAAGCATTCTCAAAAAGTTTCCTGTGTTGACTGCATTCAACTCACAGGCTTGAACAATCGTTTTGATGGAGCAGTTTTGAAACTCCCTTTCTTTGGAATCTGCAAGAGGATATGTTTACCTCTTTGAAGATTTCATTGGAAATGGGTTAAACTTCACCTAACAGCTAAACAGAAGTATTCTCAGAAACTTCTTTGTGATGTTTGCATTCACCTCATAGAGATCAACTTTCCCTTTGATGGAGTAGCTTTGAAACACTCTTTTTCTACAAACTCCAAGTGGACATCTGGAGGGCTTTGTGGGCTGTGGTGGAAAAGGGAATATCTCCCCATTAAAACAACATAGAAGCATTCTCAAAAACTACTCTGTGATGATTGCATTCAACAGACAGAGGTGAACATTCCTTTTGATAGACCAGTTTGGAAACACTGTTTTTATAGAATCTGCAAGTGGAGATTTGGACCGCTTTGAGGCCTATGGTAGTAAAGGAAATAACTTCATAGAAAAACCAAACGGAAGCATTCTCAGAAAATTCTTTGTGATGATTGAGTTGAAATCAGAGACCTGAACATACCTTTTGACGGAGCAGTTTCCAAACACGCTTCTCGTGGAATCTGCAAGTGGATATTTGGACCTCTCTGAGGACTTCGTTGGAAGCGGGATAAACTTCCCAGAACTAAATGGAAGCATTCTCAGAAACTTGTTTGTGATGTTTGCATTCAACACACAGAGTTGAACTTTCCTTTCAGAGTTCACGTTTGAAACACTCTCTTTGTAGAATCTGGAAGTGGATATTTGGACCACTGTGTGGCCTTCGTTCGAAACGGGTATATCTTCACATGAAACCTAGACAGAAGCATTCCTAGAAAGTTTTCTGTGTTGACTGCATTCAACTCACAGACTTGAACAATCGTTTTGATGGAGCAGTTTTGAAACTCTCTTTCTTCGGAATCTGCAAGTGGATATGTTGACTTCTTTGAAGATTTCTTTGGAAACCGGTTAATCTTCACATAAAAGGTAAACAGAAGCATTCTCAGAAACTTCTTTGTGATGTTTGCATTCACCTCACAGAGTTGAACTTTCCCTTTGATAGAGCAGCTTTGAAATACTCTTTTTCTAGAATCTGCAAGTGGACATTTGGAGGGCTTTGTGGACTGTGGTGGACAAGGAAATATCTTCTCATCAAAAGTACATAGAAGCATTCTCAGAAACTACTCTGTGATGATTGCATTCAACTGACAGAGTAGAACATTCCTTTTGATATAGGAGTTTGGAAACACTGTTTTTGTAGAATCTGCAAGGGGAGATTTAGACCGCTTTGAGGCCTATGGTAGTAAAGGAAATAACTTCATGGAAAAACCAAACGGAAGTATTCTCAGAAAATCCTTTGTGATGATTGAATTGAACTCAGAGACCTGAACATTCCTTTTGATGGAGCAGTTTCCAAACACACTTCTCGTGGAATCTGCAAGTGCATATTTGGACCTCTCTGAGGATTTCGTTGGAAGCGGGATAAACTTCCCAGAACTAAACGGATGCATTCTCAGAAACTTCTTTGTGATGTTTGCATTCGACTCACAGAGTTGAACCTTCCTTTCATAGTTCAGGTTGGAAACACTCTTTTTGTAGAATCTGGAAGTGGATAATTGGACCACTGTGTGGCCTTCTTTGGATACGGGTATATCTTCACAGCAAACCTAGAGAGAAGCATTCTCAGAAAGTTTTCTGTGTTGTCTGCATTCAATTCACAGACTTGAACAATCGTTTTGATGGAGCAGTTTTGAAACTCTCTTTCTTTGGAATCTGCAAGTGGATATGTTTACCTCTTTGAAGATTTCCTTGGAAACCGTTTAATCTTCACATAAAAGCTAAACAGAAGCATTCTCAGAAACTTCTTTGAGATGTTTGCATTCACCTCACAGAGTTGAACTTTCCCTTTGATAGAGCAGCTTTGAAACACTCTTTTTCAAGAATCTGCAACTGGACATTTGGAGGGCTCTGTGGACTGTGGTGGAAAAGGAAATATCTTCTCATCAAAAGTACATAGAAGCATTCTCAGAAACTACTCTGTGATGATTGCATTCAACTGACAGAGTTGAACACTCCTTTTGATAGAGCACTTTGGAAACACTCTTTTTGAAGAATATGCAAGTGGTGATTTGGACCGCTTTGAGTCCTATGGTAGTAAAGGAAATAACTTCATAGAAAAACCAAACGGAAGCATTCTCAGGAAATTCTCTATGATGATTGAGTTGAAATCAGAGACCTGAACATACCTTTTGACGGAGCAGTTTCCAAACACACTTCTCGTGGAATCTGCAAGTGGATATTGGGACCTCTCTGAGGATTTCGTAGGAAGCGGGATAAACTTCCCAGAACTAAACGGAAGCATTCTCAGAAACTTCTTTGTGATGTTTGTATTCACCTCAGAGAGTTGAACCATCCTTTCATAGTTCAGGTATGAAACACACTTTTCGTAGAATCTGGAGGTGGATATTTGGACCACTGTGTCTCCTTCGTTGGAAACGTGTACATCTTCACATCAAACCTAGACAGAAGCATTCTCAGAAACTTTTCTGTGTTGGCAGCATTCAACTCACAGACTTGAACCATCGTTTTGATGGAGCAGTTTTGAAACTCTCTTTCTTTGGAATCTGCAAGTGGATATGTTTACCTCTTTGAAGATTTCTTTCGAAACGGGTTAATCTTCACATAAAAGCTAAACAGAAGCATTCTCAGAAACTTCTTTGTGATGTTTGCATTCACCTCACGGAGTTGAACTTTCCCTTTGATATAGAAGCTTTGAAACACTCTTTTTCTAGAATCTGCAAGTGGACATTTGGAGGGCTTTGTGGACTGTGGTGGAAAAGGAAATATCTTCTCATCAAAAGTACATAGAAGCATTCTCAGAAACTACTCTGTGATGATTGCATTCAACTGACAGAGTAGAACATTCCTTTTCATACAGCAGTTTGGAAACACTCTTTTTGAAGAATATGCAAGTGGAGATTTGGCTCGCTTTGAGGCCTATGGTAGTAAAGGAAATAACTTCATAGAAAAACCAAACGGAAGCATTCTCAGAAAATTCTTTGTGATGATTGAGTTGAGTTCAGAGACCTGAACACTCCTTTTCATGGAGCAGTTTCCAAATACACTTCTCGTGGAATCTGCAAGTGCATATTTGGACCTCTCTGAGGATATCATTGGAAGCGGGATAGACTTCCCAGAACTAAACGGAAGCATTCTCAGAAAATTCTTTGTGATGTTTGCATTCAACTCACAGAGTTGAACCTTCCTTTCATAGTTGAGGTTTGAAACACTCTCTTTGTAGAATCTGGAAGTGGATATTTGGACCACTGTGTGGCCTTCGTTGGAAACGGGTATATCTTCACATCAAACCTGGACAGAAGCATTCTCAGAAATTCTGTGTTGACTGCATTCAACTCACAGACTTGAACAATCGTTTTGATGGAGCAGTTTTGAAACTCTCTTTCTTCGGCATATGCAAGTCGATATGTTTACCTCTTTGAAGATTTCTTTGGAAACCGGTTAATCTTCACATAAAAGCTAAACAGAAGCATTCTCAGAAACTTCCTTGTGATGTTTGCATTCACCTCACAGAGATGAACTTTCCCTTTGATAGAGCAGCTTTGAAACACTCTTTTTCTAGAATCTGCAAGTGGACATTTGGAGGGCTTTGTGGACTGTGGTGGAAAAGGAAATATCTTCTCATCAAAAGTACATAGAAGCATTCTCAGAAACTACTCCGTGATGATTGCATTCAACTGACAGAGTAGAACATTCCTTTTGATAGAGGAGTTTGGAAACACTGTTTTTGTAGAATCTGCAAGGGGAGATTTAGACCGCTTTGAGGCCTATGGTAGTAAAGGAAATAACTTCATGGAAAAACCAAACGGAAGTATTCTCAGAAAAACCTTTGTGATGATTGAATTGAACTCAGAGACCTGAACATTCCTTTTGATGGAGCAGTTTCCAAACACACTTCTCGTGGAATCTGCAAGTGCATATTTGGACCTCTCTGAGGATTTCGTTGGAAGCGGGATAAACTTCCCAGAACTAAACGGATGCATTCTCAGAAACTTCTTTGTGATGTTTGCATTCGACTCACAGAGTTGAACCTTCCTTTCATAGTTCAGGTTGGAAACACTCTTTTTGTAGAATCTGGAAGTGGATAATTGGACCACTGTGTGGCCTTCTTTGGATACGGGTATATCTTCACAGCAAACCTAGAGAGAAGCATTCTCAGAAAGTTTTCTGTGTTGTCTGCATTCAATTCACAGACTTGAACAATCGTTTTGATGGAGCAGTTTTGAAACTCTCTTTCTTTGGAATCTGCAAGTGGATATGTTTACCTCTTTGAAGATTTCCTTGGAAACCGTTTAATCTTCACATAAAAGCTAAACAGAAGCATTCTCAGAAACTTCTTTGAGATGTTTGCATTCACCTCACAGAGTTGAACTTTCCCTTTGATAGAGCAGCTTTGAAACACTCTTTTTCAAGAATCTGCAACTGGACATTTGGAGGGCTCTGTGGACTGTGGTGGAAAAGGAAATATCTTCTCATCAAAAGTACATAGAAGCATTCTCAGAAACTACTCTGTGATGATTGCATTCAACTGACAGAGTTGAACACTCCTTTTGATAGAGCACTTTGGAAACACACTTTTTGAAGAATATGCAAGTGGTGATTTGGACCACTTTGAGTCCTATGGTAGTAAAGGAAATAACTTCATAGAAAAACCAAACGGAAGCATTCTCAGGAAATTCTCTATGATGATTGAGTTGAAATCAGAGACCTGAACATACCTTTTGACGGAGCAGTTTCCAAACACACTTCTCGTGGAATCTGCAAGTGGATATTGGGACCTCTCTGAGGATTTCGTAGGAAGCGGGATAAACTTCCCAGAACTAAACGGAAGCATTCTCAGAAACTTCTTTGTGATGTTTGTATTCACCTCAGAGAGTTGAACCATCCTTTCATAGTTCAGGTATGAAACACACTTTTCGTAGAATCTGGAGGTGGATATTTGGACCACTGTGTCTCCTTCGTTGGAAACGTGTACATCTTCACATCAAACCTAGACAGAAGCATTCTCAGAAACTTTTCTGTGTTGGCAGCATTCAACTCACAGACTTGAACCATCGTTTTGATGGAGCAGTTTTGAAACTCTCTTTCTTTGGAATCTGCAAGTGGATATGTTTACCTCTTTGAAGATTTCTTTCGAAACGGGTTAATCTTCACATAAAAGCTAAACAGAAGCATTCTCAGAAACTTCTTTGTGATGTTTGCATTCACCTCACGGAGTTGAACTTTCCCTTTGATATAGAAGCTTTGAAACACTCTTTTTCTAGAATCTGCAAGTGGACATTTGGAGGGCTTTGTGGACTGTGGTGGAAAAGGAAATATCTTCTCATCAAAAGTACATAGAAGCATTCTCAGAAACTACTCTGTGATGATTGCATTCAACTGACAGAGTAGAACATTCCTTTTCATACAGCAGTTTGGAAACACTCTTTTTGAAGAATATGCAAGTGGAGATTTGGCTCGCTTTGAGGCCTATGGTAGTAAAGGAAATAACTTCATAGAAAAACCAAACGGAAGCATTCTCAGAAAATTCTTTGTGATGATTGAGTTGAGTTCAGAGACCTGAACACTCCTTTTCATGGAGCAGTTTCCAAATACACTTCTCGTGGAATCTGCAAGTGCATATTTGGACCTCTCTGAGGATATCATTGGAAGCGGGATAGACTTCCCAGAACTAAACGGAAGCATTCTCAGAAAATTCTTTGTGATGTTTGCATTCAACTCACAGAGTTGAACCTTCCTTTCATAGTTGAGGTTTGAAACACTCTCTTTGTAGAATCTGGAAGTGGATATTTGGACCACTGTGTGGCCTTCGTTGGAAACGGGTATATCTTCACATCAAACCTGGACAGAAGCATTCTCAGAAATTCTGTGTTGACTGCATTCAACTCACAGACTTGAACAATCGTTTTGATGGAGCAGTTTTGAAACTCTCTTTCTTCGGCATATGCAAGTCGATATGTTTACCTCTTTGAAGATTTCTTTGGAAACCGGTTAATCTTCACATAAAAGCTAAACAGAAGCATTCTCAGAAACTTCCTTGTGATGTTTGCATTCACCTCACAGAGATGAACTTTCCCTTTGATAGAGCAGCTTTGAAACACTCTTTTTCTAGAATCTGCAAGTGGACATTTGGAGGGCTTTGTGGACTGTGGTGGAAAAGGAAATATCTTCTCATCAAAAGTACATAGAAGCATTCTCAGAAACTACTCCGTGATGATTGCATTCAACTGACAGAGTAGAACATTCCTTTTGATACAGCAGTTTGGAAACACTCTTTTGCAGAATATGCAAGTTGAGATTTTGATCACTTTGGGGCCTATGGTAGGAAAGGAAATAACTTCATAGAAAAACCAAACGGAAGCATTCTCAGAAAATTATTTGTGATGATTGAGTTGAGCTCAGAGACCTGAACACTCCTTTTGATGGAGCAGTTTCCAAACACACTTCTCGTGGAATCTGCAAGTGCATATTTGGACCTCTCTGAGGATTTCATTGGAAGCGGGATAAACTTCCCAGAACTAAACGGAAGCATTCTCAGAAACTTCTTTGTGATGTTTGCATTCAACTCACAGAGTTGAACCTTCCTTTCATAGTTCAGGTTTGAAACACTCTCTTTGTAGAATCTGGAAGTGGATATTTGGACCACTGTGTGGCCTTCGTTGGAAATGGGTGTATCTTCTACTCAAACCTTGACAGAAGCATTCTCAGAAAGTTTTCTGTGTTGACTGCATTCAACTCACAGACTTGAACAATCGTTTTGATGGAGCAGTTTTGAAACTCTCTTTCTTCGGAATCTGCAAGTCCATATGTTTACCTCTTTGAAGATTTCTTTGGAAACGGGTTAATCTTCACATAAAAGCTAAACAGAAGCATTCTCAGAAACTACTCTGGATGAATGCATTCAACTGTCAGAGGTGAACATTCCTTTCATAGCTCAGGTTTGAAACAGTCTTTTTGTAGAATCTGGAACTGGACATTTGGAGGGCTCTGTGGACTGTGGTGGAAAAGGAAATATCTTCTCATCAAAAGTACATAGAAGCATTCTCAGAAACTACTCTGTGATGATTGCATTCAACTGACAGTGTTGAACATTCCTTTTGATAGAGCAGTTTGGAAACACTCTTTTTGAAGGATATGCAAGTGGTGATTTGGACCGCTTTGAGGCCTATGGTAGTAAAGGAAATAACTTCATAGAAAAACCAAACGGAAGCATTATCAGAAAATTCTTTGTGGTGATTGAGTTGAAGTCAGAGACCTGAACAAACCTTTTGATGGAGCAGTTTCCAAACACACTTCTCGTGGAATCTGCAAGTGGATATTTGGACCTCTCTGAGGATTTCGTTGGAAGCGCGATATACTTCCCAGAACTAAACGGAAGCATTCTCAGAAACTTCTCTGTGATGTTTGTATTCACCTCACAGAGCTGAACCACCCTTTCATAGTTCAGGTTTGAAACACTCTTTTCGTAGAATCTGGAGGTGGATATTTGGACTACTGTGTGGCCTTCGTTGGAAACGTGTATATCTTCACATCGAACCTAGACAGAAGCATTCTCAGAAACTTTTCTGTGTTGACTGCATTCAACTCACAGACTTGAACAATCGTTTTGATGGAGCAGTTTTGAAACTCTCTTTCTTTGGAATCTGCAAGTGGATATGTTTACCACTTTGAAGATTTCTTTGGAAACGGGTTAATCTTCACATAAAAGCTAAACAGAAGCATTCACAGAAACTTCTTTGTGATGTTTGCATTCACCTCACAGAGATGAACTTTCCCTTTGATAGAGCAGCTTTGAAACACTCTTTTTCTAGAATCTGCAAGTGGACATTTGGAGGGCTTTTTGTTCTGCGGTGGAAAAGGAAATATCTTCTCATCAAAACTACATAGAAGCATTCTCAGAAACAAATCTGTGATGATTGCATTCAGCTGACAGAGTTGAACATTCCTTTTGATAGAGCAGTTTGGAAACAATCTTTTTGTAGAATCTGCAAGTGGAGATTGGGACCGCTTGGAGACCAACGGTAGTAAAGGAAATAACTTCATAGAAAAACCAAATGGAAGCATTCTCGGAAAATTCTTTGTGATGATTGACTTCAACTCAGAGACCTGAATATTCCTTTTGATGGAGGAGTTTCCAAACACACTTCTCGTGGAATCTGCAAGTGGATATTGGACCTCTCTGAGGATTTCGTTGGAAGCGGGATAAACTTCCCAGAACTAAACGGAAGCATTCTCAGAAACTTCTTTGTGATGTTTGCATTCAACTCACAGAGTTGAACCTTCCTTTCATAGTTCAGGTTTGAAACACTCTTTTTGTAGAATCTGGAAGTGGATATTTGGACCACTGTGTGGACTTCGTTGCAATCGGGTACATCTTCACCTCAAACCTAGACAGAAGCATTCTCAGAAATTTCTCTGTGTTGACTGCATTCAACTGACAGACTTGAACAATCGTTTTGATGGAACAGTTTTGAAACTCTCTTTCTTTGGAATCTGCAAGTGGATATGTTGACCTCGTTGAAGATTTCGTTGGAAACGGGTTAATCTTCACATAAAAGCTAAACAGAAGCATTCTCAGAAACTTCTTTGTGATGTTTGCATTCACCTCATAGAGTTGAACTTTCCCTTTGATAGAGCAGCTTTGAAACACTCTTTTTCTAGAATCTGCAAGTGGACATTTGGAGGGCTTTGTGTTCTGCGGTGGAAAAGGAAATATCTTCTCATCAAAACTGCATACAAGCATTCTCAGAAACAAATCTGTGATGATTGCATTCAACTGACAGAGTTGAACGTTCCTTTTGATAGAGCAGTTTGGAAACACTCTTTTTGTGGTATCCGCTTGTGGAGATTTGGACCGCTTTGAGTCCTGTTGTAGTAAAGGAAATAACTTCATAGAAAAACCAATTGGAAGCATTCTCAGAAAATTCTTTGTGATGATTGAGTTGAACTCAGAGACCTGAACATTTCTTTTCATGGAGCAGTTTCCAAACACACTTCTCGTGGAATCTGCAAGTGGATATTTGGACCGCTCTGAGGATTTCGTTGGAAGCGGGATAAACTTCCCAGAACCAAACGGAAGCATTCTCAGAAACATCTTTGTGATGTTTGCATTCAACTCACAGAGTTGAACCTTCCTTTCATAGTTCAGGTTTGAAACACTCTTTTTGTAGAATCTGGAAGTGGATATTTGGACCACTGTTTGGACTTCGTTGGAAACGGGTGTATCTTCACCTCAAACCTAGACAGAAGCTTTCTCAGAAAGTTCTCTGTGTTGACTGCATTCAACTCACAGACTTGAACAATCGTTCTGATGGAGCAGTTTTGAAACTCTCTTTATTTGGAATCTGCAAGTGGATATGTTGACCTCTTTGAAGATTTCTTTGGAAACGGGTTAATCTTCACATAAAAGCTAAACAGAAGCATTCTCAGAAACTTCTTTGTGATGATTGCATTCACCTCACAGAGTTGAACTTTCCCTTTGATAGAGCAGCTTTGAAACACTCTTTTTCTAGAATCTGCAAGTGAACATTTGGAGGGCTGTGTGGACTGTGGTGGAAAAGGAAATATCTTCTCATCGAAAGTACATAGAAGCATTCTCAGAAACTACTCTGTGATGATTGCATTCAACTGACAGAGTTGAAAGTTCCTTTTGATAGAGCAGTTTGGAAACACTCTTTTTGTAGAATCTGCATGTGGAGATTTGGACAGCTTTGAGACCTATGGTAGTAAAGGTAATAACTTCATAGAAAAAACAAATGGAAGCTTTCTCAGAAAATTCTTTGTGATGATTGAGTTGAACTCAGAGACCTGAACATTCCTTTTGATGGAGCAGTTTCCAATCACACTTCTCGTGGAATCTGCAAGTGGATATTTGGACCTCTCTGAGAATTTCTTTGGAAGAGGGATAAACTTCCCAGAACTAAACGGAAGCATTCTCAGAAACTTCTTTGTCATGTTTGCATTCAACTCACAGAGTTGAACCTTCCTTTCATAGTTCAGGTTTGAAACACTATTTTTGTAGAATCTGGAAGTGGATATTAAGACCAATGTGTGGACTTCGTTGGAAACGTGTATATCTTCACCTCAAACCTAGACAGAAGCACTCTCAGAAAGTTCTCTGTGTTGACTGCATTCAACTCACGGAGTTGAACAATCTTTTTGATGGAGCAGTATTGAAACTCTCTTTCTTTGGAATCTGCAAGTGGATATGTTTACCTCTTTGAAGATTTCTTTGGAAACGGGTTAATCTTCACATAAAAGCTAAACAGAAGCATTCTCAGAAACTTCTTTGTGATATTTGCATTCACCTCATAGAGTTGAACTTTCCCTTTGATAGACCATTTTTGAAACACTCTTTTTCTAGAATCTGCAAGTGGACATTTGGAGGGCTTTGTGGACTGTGGTGGAAAAGGAAATATCTTCTCATCGAAAGTACATGGAAGCATTCTCCGAAACTACTCTGTGATGATTGCATTCAACTGACAGAGTTGAACGTTCCTTTTGATAGAGCAGTTTGGAAACACTCTTTTTGTGGGATCCGCTTGTGGAGATTTGGACCGCTTTGAGACCTATTGTAGTAAAGGAAATAACTTCATAGAAAAACCAATTGGAAGCATTCTCAGAAAATTGTTTGTGATGATTGAGTTGAACTCAGAGACCTGAATATTTCTTTTCATGGAGCAGTTTCCAAACACACTTCTCGTGGAATCTGCAAGTGGATATTTGGACCGTTCTGAGGATTTCGTTGGAAGCGGGATAAACTTCCCAGAACCAAACGGAAGCATTCTCAGAAACATCTTTGTGATGTTTGCATTCAACTCACAGAGTTGAACCTTCCTTTCATAGTTCAGGTTTGAAACACTCTTTTTGTAGAATCTGGAAGTGGATATTTGGACCACTGTTTGGACTTCGTTGGAAACGGGTGTATCTTCACCTCAAACCTAGACAGAAGCTTTCTCAGAAAGTTCTCTGTGTTGACTGCATTCAACTCACAGACTTGAACAATCGTTCTGATGGAGCAGTTTTGAAACTCTCTTTATTTGGAATCTGCAAGTGGATATGTTGCCCGCTTTGAAGATTTCGCTGGAAACGGTTAATCTTCACATAAAAGCTAAACAGAAGCATTCCCAGAAACTTCTTTGTGATGATTGCATTCACCTCACAGAGTTGAACTTTCCCTTTGATAGAGCAGCTTTGAAACACTCTTTTTCTAGAATCTGCAAATGGACATTTGGAGGGCTTTGTGGACTGTGGTGGAAAAGGAAATATCTTCTCATCGAAAGTACATAGAAGCATTCTCTGAAACTACTCTGTGATGATTGCATTCAACTGACAGAGTTGAACGTTCCTTTTGATAGAGCAGTTTGGAAACACTCTTTTTGTAGAATCCGCATGTGCAGATTTGGACCGCTATGAGACCTATGGTAGTAAAGGAAATAACTTCATAGAAAAACCAAATGGAAGCATTCTCAGAAAATTTTTGTGATGACTGAGTTGAACTCAGAGACCTGAACATTCCTTTTGATGGAGCAGTTTCCAAACACACTTCTCGTGGAATCTGCAAGTGGATATTTGGACCTCTCTGAGGATTTCGTTGGAAGCGGGATAAACTTCACAGAGCTAAACGGAAGCATTCTCAGAAACTTCTTTGTGATGTTTGCATTCAACTCACAGAGTTGAACCTTCCTTTCATAGTTCAGGTTTGAAACACTCTTTTTGTAGAATCTGGAAGTGGATATTTGGACCACTGTGTGGACTTCGTTGGAAACGGGTATATCTTCACATCAAACCTGGACAGAAGCATTCTCAGAAATTCTGTGTTGACTGCATTCAACTCACAGACTTGAACAATCGTTTTGATGGAGCAGTTTTGAAACTCCCTTTCTTCGGCATATGCAAGTCGATATGTTTACCTCTTTGAAGATTTCATTGGAAATGGGTTAAACTTCACCTAACAGCTAAACAGAAGTATTCTCAGAAACTTCTTTGTGATGTTTGCATTCACCTCATAGATATCAACTTTCCCTTTGATAGAGCAGCTTTGAAACACTCTTTTTCTACAATCTCCAAGTGCACATCTGGAGGGCTTTGTGTGCTGTGGAGGAAAAGGGAATATCTCCCCATCAAAAGTACATAGAAGCATTCTCAGAAACTACTCTGTGATGATTGCAGTCAACTGACAGAGTAGAACATTCCTTTTGATAGAGAAGTTTGGAAACACTGTTTTTGTAGAATCTGCAAGGGGAGATTTAGACCGCTTTGAGGCCTATGGTAGTAAAGGAAATAACTTCATGGAAAAACCAAACGGAAGTATTCTCAGAAAATTCTTTGTGATGATTGAGTTGAACTCAGAGACCTGAACATTCCTTTTGATGGAGCAGTTTCCAAACACACTTATCCTGGAATCTGCAAGTGCATATTTGGACCTCTCTGAGGATTTCGTTGGAAGCGGGATGAACTTCCCAGAACTAAACGGATGCATTCTCAGAAACTTCTTTGTGATGTTTGCATTCGACTCACAGAGTTGAACCTTCCTTTCATAGTTCAGGTTTGAAACACTCTTTTTGTAGAATCTGGAGGTGGATATTTGGACCACTGTGTGGCCTTCGTTGGAAACGTGTACATCTTTACATCAAACCTAGACAGAAGCATTCTCAGAAAGTTTTCTGTGTTGGCAGCATTCAACTCACAGACTTGAACCATCGTTTTGATGGAGCAGTTTTGAAACTCTCTTTCTTTGGAATCTGCAAGTGGATATGTTTACCTCTTTGAAGATTTCTTTCGAAACGGGTTAATCTTCACATAAAAGCTAAACAGAAGCATTCTCAGAAACTTCTTTGTGATGTTTGCATTCACCTCACGGAGTTGAACTTTCCCTTTGATATAGCAGCTTTGAAACACTCTTTTTCTAGAATCTGCAAGTGGACATTTGGAGGGCTTTGTGGACTGTGGTGGAAAAGGAAATATCTTCTCATCAAAAGTACATAGAAGCATTCTCAGAAACTACTCTGTGATGATTGCATTCAACTGACAGAGTAGAACATTCCTTTTCATACAGCAGTTTGGAAACACTCTTTTTGAAGAATATGCAAGTGGAGATTTGGATCGCTTTGAGGCCTATGGTAGTAAAGGAAATAACTTCATAGAAAAACCAAACGGAAGCATTCTCAGAAAATTCTTAGTGATGATTGAGTTGAGCTCAGAGACCTGAACACTCCTTTTCATGGAGCAGTTTCCAAATACACTTCTCGTGGAATCTGCAAGTGCATATTTGGACCTCTCTGAGGATATCATTGGAAGCGGGATAGACTTCCCAGAACTAAACGGAAGCATTCTCAGAAAATTCTTTGTGATGTTTGCATTCAACTCACAGAGTTGAAACTTCCTTTCATAGTTCAGGTTTGAAACACTCTCTTTGTAGAATCTGGAAGTGGATATTTGGACCACTGTGTGGCCTTCGTTGGAAACTGGTATATCTTCACATCAAACCTGGACAGAAGCATTCTCAGAAATTCTGTGTTGACTGCATTCAACTCACAGACTTGAACAATCGTTTTGATGGAGCAGTTTTGAAACTCTCTTTCTTCGGAATCTGCAAGTCGATATGTTTACCTCTTTGAAGATTTCTTTGGAAACGGGTTAATCTTCACATAAAAGCTAAACAGAAGCATTCTCAGAAACTTCTTTGTGATGTTTGCATTCACCTCACAGAGTTGAACATTCCCTTTGATAGAGCAGGTTTGAAACACTCTTTTTCTAGAAGCTGCAAGCGGACATCTGGAGGGCTTTGTGGACTGTGGTGGAAATGGGAATATCTCCTCATTAAAACTACATAGAAGCATTCTCAAAAACTACTCTGTGATGATTGCATTCAACTGACAGAGGTGAACATTCCTTTTCATACAGCAGTTTGGAAACACTCTTTTTGAAGAATATGCATGTGGAGATTTGGATCGCTTTGAGGCCTATGTTAGGAAAGGAAATAACTTCATAGAAAAACCAAACGGAAGCATTCTCAGAAAATTCTTTATGATGATTGAGTTGAGCTCAGAGACCTGAACACTCCTTTTGATGGAGCAGTTTCCAAACACACTTCTCGTGGAATCTGCAAGTGCATATTTGGACCTCTCTGAGGATTTCATTGGAAGCGGGATAAACTTCCCAGAACTAAACGGAAGCATTCTCAGAAACTTCTTTGTGATGTTTGCATTCAACTCACAGAGTTGAACCTTCCTTTCATAGTTCAGGTTTGAAACACTCTCTTTGTAGAATCTGGAAGTGGATATTTGGACCACTGTGTGGCCTTCGTTGGAAACGGGTATATCTTCACATCAAACCTAGACAGAAGCATTCTCAGAAAGTTTTCTGTGTTGACTGCATTCAACTCACAGACTTGACAAACCGTTTTGATGGAGCAGTTTTGAAACTCTCTTTCTTCGGAATCTGCAAGTCGATATGTTTACCTCTTTGAAGATTTCTTTGGAAACGGGTTAATCTTCACATAAAAGCTAAACAGAAGCATTCTCAGAAACTACTCTGTGATGATTGCATTCAACTGACAGAGTAGAACATTCCGTTTGATACAGCAGTTTGGAAACACTCTTTTTGAAGAATATGCAAGTGGAGATTTGGATCGCTTTGTGGCCTATGGTAGGAAAGGGAATAACTTCATAGAAAAACCAAACGGAAGCATTCTCAGAAAATTCTTTGTGATGATTGAGTTGAACTCACAGACCTGAACACTCCTTTTGTGGAGCAGTTTCCAAACACACTTCTCGTGGAATCTGCAAGTGCATATTTGGACCTCTCTGAGGATTTTGTTGGAAGCGGGATTAACTTCCCAGAACTAAACGGAAGCATTCTCCGAAACTTCTTTGTGATATTTGCGTTCAACTCAGAGAGTTGAACCTTCCGCTCATAGTTCAGGTTTGAAACACTCTTTTTGTAGAATCTGCGAGTGGATATTTGGAGCACTGTGTGGACTTCGTTGGAAACGGGTATATCTTCACATCAAACGTAGACAGAAGCATTCTCAAAAACTTTCCTGTGTTGACTGCATTCAACTCAGAGGCTTGAATAATCGTTTTGATGGAGCAGTTTTGAAACTCCCTTTCTTTGGAATCTGCAAGAGGATATGTTTACCTCTTTGAAGATTAAATTGGAAATGGGTTAAACTTCACTTAACAGCTAAACAGAAGTATTCTCAGAAACTTCTTTGTGATGTCTGCATTCACCTCATAGAGTTCAACTTTCCCTTTGATAGAGCAGCTTTGAAACACTCTTTTACTACAATCTCCAAGTGGACATCTGGAGTGCATTGTGGGCTGTGGTGGAAAAGGGAATATCTCCCCATTAAAACTACATAGAAGCATTCTCATAAACTAATCTGTGATGATTGCATTCAACAGACAGAGGTGAACATTCCTTTTGGTAGAGCAGTTTGGAAACACTGTTTTTATAGAAACTGCAAGGGGAGATTTGGACCGCTTTGAGGCCTATGGTAGTAAAGGAAATAACTTCATGGAAAAACCAAACGGAAGCATTCTCAGAAAATTCTTTGTGATGATTGAGTTGAACTCAGAGACCTGAACATTCCTTTTGATGGAGCAGTTTCCAAACACACTTCTCGTGGAATCTGCAAGTGCATATTGGGACCTCTCCGAGGATTTCGTTGGAAGCGGGATGAACTTCCCAGAACTAAACGGAAGCATTCTGAGGAACTTCTTTGTGATGTTTGCATTCGACTCACAGAGTTGAACCTTCCTTTCATAGTTCAGGTTTGAAACACTCTTTTTGTAGAATCTGGAAATGGATATTTGGACCACTGTGTGGCCTTCGTTCGAAACGGGTATATCTTCACATGAAACCTAGATAGAAGCATTCCCAGAAAGTTTTCTGTGTTGACTGCATTCAACTCACAGACTTGAACAATCGTTTTGATGGAGCAGTTTTGAAACTCTCTTTCTTCGGAATCTGCAAGTGGATATGTTGACTTCTTTGAAGATTTCTTTGGAAACCGGTTAATCTTCACATAAAAGGTAAACAGAAGCATTCTCAGAAACTTCTTTGTGATGTTTGCATTCACCTCACAGAGTTGAACTTTCCCTTTGATAGAGCAGCTTTGAAATACTCTTTTTCTAGAATCTGCAAGTGGACATTTGGAGGGCTTTGTGGACTGTGGTGGACAAGGAAATATCTTCTCATCAAAAGTACATAGAAGCATTCTCAGAAACTACTCTGTGATGATTGCATTCAACTGACAGAGTAGAACATTCCTTTTGATAGAGGAGTTTGGAAACACTGTTTTTGTAGAATCTGCAAGGGGAGATTTAGACCGCTTTGAGGCCTATGGTAGTAAAGGAAATAACTTCATGGAAAAACCAAACGGAAGTATTCTCAGAAAATCCTTTGTGATGATTGAATTGAACTCAGAGACCTGAACATTTCTTTTGATGGAGCAGTTTCCAAACACACTTCTCGTGGAATCTGCAAGTGCATATTTGGACCTCTCTGAGGATTTCGTTGGAAGCGGGATAAACTTCCCAGAACTAAACGGATGCATTCTCAGAAACTTCTTTGTGATGTTTGCATTCGACTCACAGAGTTGAACCTTCCTTTCATAGTTCAGGTTGGAAACACTCTTTTTGTAGAATCTGGAAGTGGATAATTGGACCACTGTGTGGCCTTCTTTGGATACGGGTATATCTTCACAGCAAACCTAGAGAGAAGCATTCTCAGAAAGTTTTCTGTGTTGTCTGCATTCAATTCACAGACTTGAACAATCGTTTTGATGGAGCAGTTTTGAAACTCTCTTTCTTTGGAATCTGCAAGTGGATATGTTTACCTCTTTGAAGATTTCCTTGGAAACCGATTAATCTTCACATAAAAGCTAAACAGAAGCATTCTAAGAAACTTCTTTGAGATGTTTGCATTCACCTCACAGAGTTGAAATTTCCCTTTGATAGAGCAGCTTTGAAACACTCTTTTTCAAGAATCTGCAACTGGACATTTGGAGGGCTCTGTGGACTGTGGTGGAAAAGGAAATATCTTCTCATCAAAAGTACATAGAAGCATTCTCAGAAACTACTCTGTGATGATTGCATTCAACTGACAGAGTTGAACACTCCTTTTGATAGAGCACTTTGGAAACACTCTTTTTGAAGAATATGCAAGTGGTGATTTGGACCGCTTTGAGTCCTATGGTAGTAAAGGAAATAACTTCATAGAAAAAACAAATGGAAGCATTCTCAGGAAATTCTTTATGATGATTGAGTTGAACTCAGAGACCTGAACATTCCTTTTGATGGAGCAGTTTCCAATCACACTTCTCGTGGAATCTGCAAGTGGATATTTGGACCTCTCTGAGAATTTCTTTGGAAGAGGGATAAACTTCCCAGAACTAAACGGAAGCATTCTCAGAAACTTCTTTGTCATGTTTGCATTCAACTCACAGAGTTGAACCTTCCTTTCATAGTTCAGGTTTGAAACACTATTTTTGTAGAATCTGGAAGTGGATATTAAGACCAATGTGTGGACTTCGTTGGAAACGTGTATATCTTCACCTCAAACCTAGACAGAAGCACTCTCAGAAAGTTCTCTGTGTTGACTGCATTCAACTCACGGAGTTGAACAATCTTTTTGATGGAGCAGTATTGAAACTCTCTTTCTTTGGAATCTGCAAGTGGATATGTTTACCTCTTTGAAGATTTCTTTGGAAACGGGTTAATCTTCACATAAAAGCTAAACAGAAGCATTCTCAGAAACTTCTTTGTGATATTTGCATTCACCTCATAGAGTTGAACTTTCCCTTTGATAGACCATTTTTGAAACACTCTTTTTCTAGAATCTGCAAGTGGACATTTGGAGGGCTTTGTGGACTGTGGTGGAAAAGGAAATATCTTCTCATCGAAAGTACATGGAAGCATTCTCCGAAACTACTCTGTGATGATTGCATTCAACTGACAGAGTTGAACGTTCCTTTTGATAGAGCAGTTTGGAAACACTCTTTTTGTGGGATCCGCTTGTGGAGATTTGGACCGCTTTGAGACCTATTGTAGTAAAGGAAATAACTTCATAGAAAAACCAATTGGAAGCATTCTCAGAAAATTGTTTGTGATGATTGAGTTGAACTCAGAGACCTGAATATTTCTTTTCATGGAGCAGTTTCCAAACACACTTCTCGTGGAATCTGCAAGTGGATATTTGGACCGCTCTGAGGATTTCGTTGGAAGCGGGATAAACTTCCCAGAACCAAACGGAAGCATTCTCAGAAACATCTTTGTGATGTTTGCATTCAACGCACAGAGTTGAACCTTCCTTTCATAGTTCAGGTTTGAAACACTCTTTTTGTAGAATCTGGAAGTGGATATTTGGACCACTGTTTGGACTTCGTTGGAAACGGGTGTATCTTCACCTCAAACCTAGACAGAAGCTTTCTCAGAAAGTTCTCTGTGTTGACTGCATTCAACTCACAGACTTGAACAATCGTTCTGATGGAGCAGTTTTGAAACTCTCTTTATTTGGAATCTGCAAGTGGATATGTTGCCCGCTTTGAAGATTTCGCTGGAAACGGTTAATCTTCACATAAAAGCTAAACAGAAGCATTCCCAGAAACTTCTTTGTGATGATTGCATTCACCTCACAGAGTTGAACTTTCCCTTTGATAGAGCAGCTTTGAAACACTCTTTTTCTAGAATCTGCAAGTGGACATTTGGAGGGCTTTGTGGACTGTGGTGGAAAAGGAAATATCTTCTCATCGAAAGTACATAGAAGCATTCTCTGAAACTACTCTGTGATGATTGCATTCAACTGACAGAGTTGAACGTTCCTTTTGATAGAGCAGTTTGGAAACACTCTTTTTGTAGAATCCGCATGTGCAGATTTGGACCGCTATGAGACCTATGGTAATAAAGGAAATAACTTCATAGAAAAACCAAATGGAAGCATTCTCAGAAAATTTTTGTGATGACTGAGTTGAACTCAGAGACCTGAACATTCCTTTTGATGGAGCAGTTTCCAAACACACTTCTCGTGGAATCTGCAAGTGGATATTTGGACCTCTCTGAGGATTTCGTTGGAAGCGGGATAAACTTCACAGAGCTAAACGGAAGCATTCTCAGAAACTTCTTTGTGATGTTTGCATTCAACTCACAGAGTTGAACCTTCCTTTCATAGTTCAGGTTTGAAACACTCTTTTTGTAGAATCTGGAAGTGGATATTTGGACCACTGTGTGGACTTCGTTGGAAACGGGTATATCTTCACATCAAACCTGGACAGAAGCATTCTCAGAAATTCTGTGTTGACTGCATTCAACTCACAGACTTGAACAATCGTTTTGATGGAGCAGTTTTGAAACTCCCTTTCTTCGGCATATGCAAGTCGATATGTTTACCTCTTTGAAGATTTCATTGGAAATGGGTTAAACTTCACCTAACAGCTAAACAGAAGTATTCTCAGAAACTTCTTTGTGATGTTTGCATTCACCTCATAGATATCAACTTTCCCTTTGATAGAGCAGCTTTGAAACACTCTTTTTCTACAATCTCCAAGTGCACATCTGGAGGGCTTTGTGTGCTGTGGAGGAAAAGGGAATATCTCCCCATTAAAACTACATAGAAACATTCTCAAAAACTACTCTGTGATGATTGCATTCAACAGACAGAGGTGAACATTCCTTTTGATAGACCAGTTTGGAAACACTGTTTTTATAGAATCTGCAAGTGGAGATTTGGACCGCTTTGAGGCCTATGGTAGTAAAGGAAATAACTTCATGGAAAAACCAAACGGAAGCATTCTCAGAAAATTCTTTGTGATGATTGAGTTGAACTCAGAGACCTGAACATTCCTTTTGATGGAGCAGTTTCCAAACACACTTCTCGTGGAATCTGCAAGTGCATATTGGGACCTCTCCGAGGATTTCGTTGGAAGCGGGATGAACTTCCCAGAACTAAACGGAAGCATTCTCAGAAACTTCTTTGTGATGTTTGCATTCGACTCACAGAGTTGAACCTTCCTTTCATAGTTCAGGTTTGAAACACTCCTTTGTAGAATCTGGAAGTGGATAATTGGACCACTGTGTGGCCTTCTTTGGAAACGGGTATATCTTCACATCAAACCTAGACAGAAGCATTCTCAGAAAGCTTTCTGTGTTGTCTACATTCAACTCACAGACTTGAACAATCGTTTGGATGGAGCAGTTTTGAAACTCTCTTTCTTTGGAATCTGCAAGAGGATATGTTTACCTCTTTGAAGATTTCCTTGGAAACGGGTTAAGCTTCACATAAAAGCTAAACAGAAGCATTCTCAGAAACTTCTTTGAGATGTTTGCATTCACCTCACAGAGTTGAACTTTCCCTTTGATAGAGCAGCTTTGAAACACTCTTTTTCTAGAATCTGCAAGTGGACATTTGGAGGGCTCTGTGGACTGTGCTGGAAAAGGAAATATCTTCTCATCAAAACTACATACAAGCATTCTCAGAAACTACTCTGTGATGATTGCATTCAACTGACAGAGTTGATCATTCCTTTTCATAGAGCAGTTTGGAAACACTCTTTTTGAAGAATATGCAATTGGTGATTTGGACTGCTTTGAGGCCTATGGTAGTAAAGGAAATAACTTCATAGAAAAACCAAACGGAAGCATTCTCAGAAAATACTTTGTGATGATTGAGTTGAAATCAGAGACGTGAACATACCTTTTGACGGAGCAGTTTCCAAACACGCTTCTCGTGGAATCTGCAAGTGGATATTTGGACCTCTCTGAGGACTTCGATGGAAGCGGGATAAACTTCCCAGAACTAAACGGAAGCATTCTCAGAAACTTCTGTGTGACGTTTGCATTCAACTCACAGAGTTGAACTTTCCTTTCAGAGTTCACGTTTGAAACACTCTCTTTGTAGAATCTGGAAGTGGATATTTGGACCACTGTGTGGCCTTCGTTCGAAACGGGTATGTCTTCACATGAAACCTAGACAGAAGCATTCTCAGAAAGTTTTCTGTGTTGACTGCATTCAACCCACAGACTTGAACAATCGTTTTGATGGAGCAGTTTTGAAACTCTCTTTCTTCGGAATCTGCAAGCCGATATGTTTACCTCTTTGAAGATTTCTTTGGAAACGGGTTAATCTTCACATAAAAGCTAAACAGAAGCATTGTCAGAAACTTCTTTGTGATGTTTGCATTCACCTCACAGAGTTCAACTTTCCCTTTGATAGAGCAGCTTTGAAACACACTTTTTCTAGAATCTGCAAGTGGACATTTGGAGGGCTTTGTGGACTGTGGTGGAAAAGGAAATATCTTGTCATCAAAAGTACATAGAAGCATTCTCAGAAACTACTCTGTGATGATTGCAGTCAACTGACAGAGTAGAACATTCCTTTTGATAGAGAAGTTTGGAAACACTGTTTTTGTAGAATCTGCAAGGGGAGATTTAGACCGCTTTGAGGCCTATGGTAGTAAAGGAAATAACTTCATGGAAAAACCAAACGGAAGTATTCTCAGAAAATTCTTTGTGATGATTGAGTTGAACTCAGAGACCTGAACATTCCTTTTGATGGAGCAGTTTCCAAACACACTTATCCTGGAATCTGCAAGTGCATATTTGGACCTCTCTGAGGATTTCGTTGGAAGCGGGATGAACTTCCCAGAACTAAACGGATGCATTCTCAGAAACTTCTTTGTGATGTTTGCATTCGACTCACAGAGTTGAACCTTCCTTTCATAGTTCAGGTTTGAAACACTCTTTTTGTAGAATCTGGAGGTGGATATTTGGACCACTGTGTGGCCTTCGTTGGAAACGTGTACATCTTTACATCAAACCTAGACAGAAGCATTCTCAGAAAGTTTTCTGTGTTGGCAGCATTCAACTCACAGACTTGAACCATCGTTTTGATGGAGCAGTTTTGAAACTCTCTTTCTTTGGAATCTGCAAGTGGATATGTTTACCTCTTTGAAGATTTCTTTCGAAACGGGTTAATCTTCACATAAAAGCTAAACAGAAGCATTCTCAGAAACTTCTTTGTGATGTTTGCATTCACCTCACGGAGTTGAACTTTCCCTTTGATATAGCAGCTTTGAAACACTCTTTTTCTAGAATCTGCAAGTGGACATTTGGAGGGCTTTGTGGACTGTGGTGGAAAAGGAAATATCTTCTCATCAAAAGTACATACAAGCATTCTCAGAAACTACTCTGTGATGATTGCATTCAACTGACAGAGTAGAACATTCCTTTTCATACAGCAGTTTGGAAACACTCTTTTTGAAGAATATGCAAGTGGAGATTTGGATCGCTTTGAGGCCTATGGTAGTAAAGGAAATAACTTCATAGAAAAACCAAACGGAAGCATTCTCAGAAAATTCTTAGTGATGATTGAGTTGAGCTCAGAGACCTGAACACTCCTTTTCATGGAGCAGTTTCCAAATACACTTCTCGTGGAATCTGCAAGTGCATATTTGGACCTCTCTGAGGATATCATTGGAAGCGGGATAGACTTCCCAGAACTAAACGGAAGCATTCTCAGAAAATTCTTTGTGATGTTTGCATTCAACTCACAGAGTTGAAACTTCCTTTCATAGTTCAGGTTTGAAACACTCTCTTTGTAGAATCTGGAAGTGGATATTTGGACCACTGTGTGGCCTTCGTTGGAAACTGGTATATCTTCACATCAAACCTGGACAGAAGCATTCTCAGAAATTCTGTGTTGACTGCATTCAACTCACAGACTTGAACAATCGTTTTGATGGAGCAGTTTTGAAACTCTCTTTCTTCGGAATCTGCAAGTCGATATGTTTACCTCTTTGAAGATTTCTTTGGAAACGGGTTAATCTTCACATAAAAGCTAAACAGAAGCATTCTCAGAAACTTCTTTGTGATGTTTGCATTCACCTCACAGAGTTGAACATTCCCTTTGATAGAGCAGGTTTGAAACACTCTTTTTCTAGAAGCTGCAAGCGGACATCTGGAGGGCTTTGTGGACTGTGGTGGAAATGGGAATATCTCCTCATTAAAACTACATAGAAGCATTCTCAAAAACTACTCTGTGATGATTGCATTCAACTGACAGAGGTGAACATTCCTTTTCATACAGCAGTTTAGAAACACTCTTTTTGAAGAATATGCATGTGGAGATTTGGATCGCTTTGAGGCCTATGTTAGGAAAGGAAATAACTTCATAGAAAAACCAAACGGAAGCATTCTCAGAAAATTCTTTATGATGATTGAGTTGAGCTCAGAGACCTGAACACTCCTTTTGATGGAGCAGTTTCCAAACACACTTCTCGTGGAATCTGCAAGTGCATATTTGGACCTCTCTGAGGATTTCATTGGAAGCGGGATAAACTTCCCAGAACTAAACGGAAGCATTCTCAGAAACTTCTTTGTGATGTTTGCATTCAACTCACAGAGTTGAACCTTCCTTTCATAGTTCAGGTTTGAAACACTCTCTTTGTAGAATCTGGAAGTGGATATTTGGACCACTGTGTGGCCTTCGTTGGAAACGGGTATATCTTCACATCAAACCTAGACAGAAGCATTCTCAGAAAGTTTTCTGTGTTGACTGCATTCAACTCACAGACTTGACAAACCGTTTTGATGGAGCAGTTTTGAAACTCTCTTTCTTCGGAATCTGCAAGTCGATATGTTTACCTCTTTGAAGATTTCTTTGGAAACGGGTTAATCTTCACATAAAAGCTAAACAGAAGCATTCTCAGAAACTACTCTGTGATGATTGCATTCAACTGACAGAGTAGAACATTCCGTTTGATACAGCAGTTTGGAAACACTCTTTTTGAAGAATATGCAAGTGGAGATTTGGATCGCTTTGTGGCCTATGGTAGGAAAGGGAATAACTTCATAGAAAAACCAAACGGAAGCATTCTCAGAAAATTCTTTGTGATGATTGAGTTGAACTCACAGACCTGAACACTCCTTTTGTGGAGCAGTTTCCAAACACACTTCTCGTGGAATCTGCAAGTGCATATTTGGACCTCTCTGAGGATTTTGTTGGAAGCGGGATTAACTTCCCAGAACTAAACGGAAGCATTCTCCGAAACTTCTTTGTGATATTTGCGTTCAACTCAGAGAGTTGAACCTTCCGCTCATAGTTCAGGTTTGAAACACTCTTTTTGTAGAATCTGCGAGTGGATATTTGGAGCACTGTGTGGACTTCGTTGGAAACGGGTATATCTTCACATCAAACGTAGACAGAAGCATTCTCAAAAACTTTCCTGTGTTGACTGCATTCAACTCAGAGGCTTGAATAATCGTTTTGATGGAGCAGTTTTGAAACTCCCTTTCTTTGGAATCTGCAAGAGGATATGTTTACCTCTTTGAAGATTCCATTGGAAATGGGTTAAACTTCACCTAACAGCTAAACAGAAGTATTCTCAGAAACTTCTTTGTGATGTCTGCATTCACCTCATAGAGTTCAACTTTCCCTTTGATAGAGCAGCTTTGAAACACTCTTTTTCTACAATCTCCAAGTGGACATCTGGAGTGCATTGTGGGCTGTGGTGGAAAAGGGAATATCTCCCCATTAAAACTACATAGAAGCATTCTCATAAACTAATCTGTGATGATTGCATTCAACAGACAGAGGTGAACATTCCTTTTGGTAGAGCAGTTTGGAAACACTGTTTTTATAGAATCTGCAAGGGGAGATTTGGACCGCTTTGAGGCCTATGGTAGTAAAGGAAATAACTTCATGGAAAAACCAAACGGAAGCATTCTCAGAAAATTCTTTGTGATGATTGAGTTGAACTCAGAGACCTGAACATTCCTTTTGATGGAGCAGTTTCCAAACACACTTCTCGTGGAATCTGCAAGTGCATATTGGGACCTCTCCGAGGATTTCGTTGGAAGCGGGATGAACTTCCCAGAACTAAACGGAAGCATTCTGAGGAACTTCTTTGTGATGTTTGCATTCGACTCACAGAGTTGAACCTTCCTTTCATAGTTCAGGTTTGAAACACTCTTTTTGTAGAATCTGGAAATGGATAATTGGACCACTGTGTGGCCTTCTTTCGAAACGGGTATATCTTCACATCAAACCTAGACAGAAGCATTCTCAGAAAGTTTTCTGTGTTGTCTGCATTCAACTGACAGACTTGAACAATCGTTTGGATGGAGCAGTTTTGAAACTCTCTTTCTTTGGAATCTGCAAGAGGATATGTTTACCTCTTTGAAGATTTCCTTGGAAACGGGTTAAGCTTCACATAAAAGCTAAACAGAAGCATTCTCAGAAACTTCTTTGAGATGTTTACATTCACCTCACAGAGTTGAACTTTCCCTTTGATAGAGCAGCTTTGAAACACTCTTTTTCTAGAATCTGCAAGTGGACATTTGGAGGGCTCTGTGGACTGTGGTGTAAAAGGAAATATCTTCTCATTAAAAGTACATAGAAGCATTCTCAGAAACTACTCTGTGATGATTGCATTCAACTGACAGAGTTGAACATTACTTTTGATAGAGCAGTTTGGAAACACTCTTTTTGAAGAATATGCAAGTGGTGATTTGGACCGCTTTGAGGCCTATGGTAGTAAAGGAAATAACTTCATAGAAAAACCAAACGGAAGCATTCTCAGAAAATTCTTTGTGATGATTGAGTTGAAATCAGAGACCTGAACATACCTTTTGACGGAGCAGTTTCCAAACACGCTTCTCGTGGAATCTGCAAGTGGATATTTGGACCTCTCTGAGGACTTCGTTGGAAGCGGGATAAACTTCCCAGAACTAAATGGAAGCATTCTCAGAAACTTGTTTGTGATGTTTGCATTCAACACACAGAGTTGAACTTTCCTTTCAGAGTTCACGTTTGAAACACTCTCTTTGTAGAATCTGGAAGTGGATATTTGGACCACTGTGTGGCCTTCGTTCGAAACGGGTATATCTTCACATGAAACCTAGATAGAAGCATTCCCAGAAAGTTTTCTGTGTTGACTGCATTCAACTCACAGACTTGAACAATCGTTTTGATGGAGCAGTTTTGAAACTCTCTTTCTTCGGAATCTGCAAGTGGATATGTTGACTTCTTTGAAGATTTCTTTGGAAACCGGTTAATCTTCACATAAAAGGTAAACAGAAGCATTCTCAGAAACTTCTTTGTGATGTTTGCATTCACCTCACAGAGTTGAACTTTCCCTTTGATAGAGCAGCTTTGAAATACTCTTTTTCTAGAATCTGCAAGTGGACATTTGGAGGGCTTTGTGGACTGTGGTGGACAAGGAAATATCTTCTCATCAAAGGTACATAGAAGCATTCTCAGAAACTACTCCGTGATGATTGCATTCAACTGACAGAGTAGAACATTCCTTTTGATAGAGGAGTTTGGAAACACTGTTTTTGTAGAATCTGCAAGGGGAGATTTAGACCGCTTTGAGGCCTATGGTAGTAAAGGAAATAACTTCATGGAAAAACCAAACGGAAGTATTCTCAGAAAATCCTTTGTGATGATTGAATTGAACTCAGAGACCTGAACATTTCTTTTGATGGAGCAGTTTCCAAACACACTTCTCGTGGAATCTGCAAGTGCATATTTGGACCTCTCTGAGGATTTCGTTGGAAGCGGGATAAACTTCCCAGAACTAAACGGATGCATTCTCAGAAACTTCTTTGTGATGTTTGCATTCGACTCAAAGAGTTGAACCTTCCTTTCATAGTTCAGGTTGGAAACACTCTTTTTGTAGAATCTGGAAGTGGATAATTGGACCACTGTGTGGCCTTCTTTGGATACGGGTATATCTTCACAGCAAACCTAGAGAGAAGCATTCTCAGAAAGTTTTCTGTGTTGTCTGCATTCAATTCACAGACTTGAACAATCGTTTTGATGGAGCAGTTTTGAAACTCTCTTTCTTTGGAATCTGCAAGTGGATATGTTTACCTCTTTGACGATTTCCTTGGAAACCGATTAATCTTCACATAAAAGCTAAACAGAAGCATTCTAAGAAACTTCTTTGAGATGTTTGCATTCACCTCACAGAGTTGAAATTTCCCTTTGATAGAGCAGCTTTGAAACACTCTTTTTCAAGAATCTGCAAGTGGACATTTGGAGGGCTCTGTGGACTGTGGTGGAAAAGGAAATATCTTCTCATCAAAAGTACATAGAAGCATTCTCAGAAACTACTCTGTGATGATTGCATTCAACTGACAGAGTTGAACACTCCTTTTGATAGAGCACTTTGGAAACACTCTTTTTGAAGAATATGCAAGTGGTGATTTGGACCGCTTTGAGTCCTATGGTAGTAAAGGAAATAACTTCATAGAAAAACCAAACGGAAGCATTCTCAGGAAATTCTTTATGATGATTGAGTTGAAATCAGAGACCTGAACATACCTTTTGACGGAGCAGTTTCCAAACACACTTCTCGTGGAATCTGCAAGTGGATATTGGGACCTCTCTGAGGATTTCGTAGGAAGCGGGATAAACTTCCCAGAACTAAACGGAAGCATTCTCAGAAACTTCTTTTTGATGTTTGTATTCACCTCAGAGAGTTGAACCATCCTTTCATAGTTCAGGTATGAAACACACTTTTCGTAGAATCTGGAGGTGGATATTTGGACCACTGTGTGGCCTTCGTTGGAAACGTGTACATCTTCACATCAAACCTAGACAGAAGCATTCTCAGAAACTTTTCTGTGTTGGCAGCATTCAACTCACAGACTTGAACCATCGTTTTGATGGAGCAGTTTTGAAACTCTCTTTCTTTGGAATCTGCAAGTGGATATGTTTACCTCTTTGAAGATTTCTTTCGAAACGGGTTAATCTTCACATAAAAGCTAAACAGAAGCATTCTCAGAAACTTCTTTGTGATGTTTGCATTCACCTCACGGAGTTGAACCTTCCTTTCATAGTTGAGGTTTGAAACACTCTCTTTGTAGAATCTGGAAGTGGATATTTGGACCACTGTGTGGCCTTCGTTCGAAACGGGTATATCTTCACATCAAACCTGGACAGAAGCATTCTCAGAAATTCTGTGTTGACTGCATTCAACTCACAGACTTGAACAATCGTTTTGATGGAGCAGTTTTGAAACTCTCTTTCTTCGGAATATGCAAGTCGATATGTTTACCTCTTTGAAGATTTCTTTGGAAACCGGTTAATCTTCACATAAAAGCTAAACAGAAGCATTCTCAGAAACTTCCTTGTGATGTTTGCATTCACCTCACAGAGATGAACTTTCCCTTTGATAGAGCAGCTTTGAAACACTCTTTTTCTAGAATCTGCAAGTGGACATTTGGAGGGCTTTGTGGACTGTGGTGGAAAAGGAAATATCTTCTCATCAAAAGTACATAGAAGCATTCTCAGAAACTACTCCGTGATGATTGCATTCAACTGACAGAGTAGAACATTCCTTTTGATAGAGCAGTTTGGAAACACTCTTTTGAAGAATATGCAAGTTGAGATTTTGATCACTTTGGGGCCTATGGTAGGAAAGGAAATTACTTCATAGAAAAACAAAACGGAAGCATTCTCAGAAAATTCTTTGTGATGATTGAGTTGAGCTCAGAGACCTGAACACTCCTTTTGATGGAGCAGTTTCCAAACACACTTCTCGTGGAATCTGCAAGTGCATATTTGGACCTCTCTGAGGATTTCATTGGAAGCGGGATAAACTTCCCAGAACTAAACGGAAGCATTCTCAGAAACTTCTTTGTGATGTTTGCATTCAACTCACAGAGTTGAACCTTCCTTTCATAGTTCAGGTTTGAAACACTCTCTTTGTAGATTCTGGAAGTGGATATTTGGACCACTGTGTGGCCTTCGTTGGAAACGGGTATATCTTCACATCAAACCTAGACAGAAGCATTCTCAGAAAGTTTTCTGTGTTGACTGCATTCAACTCACAGACTTGAACAATCGTTTTGATGGAGCAGTTTTGAAACTCTCTTTCTTCGGAATCTGCAAGTCCATATGTTTACCTCTTTGAAGATTTCTTTGGAAACGGGTTAATCTTCACATAAAAGCTAAACAGAAGCATTCTCAGAAACTACTCTGTGATGAATGCATTCAACTGTCAGAGGTGAACATTCCTTTCATATCTCAGGTTTGAAACAGTCTTTTTGTAGAATCTGGAACTGGACATTTGGAGGGCTCTGTGGACTGTGGTGGAAAAGGAAATATCTTCTCATCAAAAGTACATAGAAGCATTCCAGAAACTACTCTGTGATGATTGCATTCAACTGACAGTGTTGAACATTCCTTATGATAGAGCAGTTTGGAAACACTCTTTTTGAAGGATATGCAAGTGGTGATTTGGACCGCTTTGAGGCCTATGGTAGTAAAGGAAATAACTTCATAGAAAAACCAAACGGAAGCATTATCAGAAAATTCTTTGTGATGATTGAGTTGAAGTCAGAGACCTGAACATACCTTTTGATGGAGCAGTTTCCAAACACACTTCTCGTGGAATCTGCAAGTGGATATTTGGACCTCTCTGAGGATTTCGTTGGAAGCGCGATATACTTCCCAGAACTAAACGGAAAGCATTCTCAGAAACTTCTCTGTGATGTTTGTATTCACCTCACAGAGCTGAACCACCCTTTCATAGTTCAGGTTTGAAACACTCTTTTCGTAGAATCTGGAGGTGGATATTTGGACTACTGTGTGGCCTTCGTTGGAAACGTGTATATCTTCACATCGAACCTAGACAGAAGCATTCTCAGAAACTTTTCTGTGTTGACTGCATTCAACTCACAGACTTGAACAATCGTTTTGATGGAGCAGTTTTGAAACTCTCTTTCTTTGGAATCTACAAGTGGATATGTTGACCTCTTTGAAGATTTCTTTGGAAACGGGTTAATCTTAGCATAAAAGCTAAACAGAAGCATTGTCAGAAACTTCTTTGTGATGTTTGCATTGACCTCATAGAGTTGAAGTTTCCTTTTGATAGAGCAGCTTTGAAACACTCTTTTTCTAGAATCTGCAAGTGGACATTTGGAGGGCTTTGTGTTCTGTAGTGGAAAAGGAAATATCTCCTCATCAAAACTACATAGAAGCATTCTCAGAAACAATTCTGTGATGATTGCTTTCAGCTGACAGGGTTGAACGTTTCTTTTGATAGAGCAGTTTGGAAACACTCTTTTTGTAGAATCTGCATGTGGAGATTTGGACCGCTTTGAGACCTATGGTAGTAAAGGAAATAACTTCATAGAAAAACCAAATAGAAGCATTCTCAGAAAATACTTTGTGATGATTGAGTTGAACTCAGAGACCTGAACATTCCTTTTGATGGAGCAGTTTCCAAAAACACTTCTCGTGGAATCTGCAAGTGGATATTTGGACCTCTCTGAGGATTTCGTTGGAAGCGGAATATACTTCCCGGAACTAAACGGAAGCATTCTCAGAATCTTCTTTGTGATGTTTGCATTCACCTCACGGAGTTAAACCTTCCTTTCATAGTTCATGTATGAAACACTCCTTTTGTAGAATCTGGAAGTGGATATTTGGACCGCTGTGTGGACTAGGTTGGAAACGGGTATAACTTCACCTCAAACCTAGACAGAAGCATTCTCAGAAAGTTCTCTGTGATGACTGCATTCAACTCACAGACTTGAACAATCGTTGTGATGGAGCAGTTTTGAAACTCTCTTTCTTTGGAATCTGCAAGTGGATATGTTGCCCGCTTTGAAGATTTCGCTGGAAACGGTTAATCTTCACATAAAAGCTAAACAGAAGCATTCCAAGAAACTTCTTTATGATGTTTGCATTCACCTCATGGAGTTGAACTTTCCCTTTGATAGAGCAGCTTTGAAACACTCTTTTTCTAGAATCTGCAAGTGGACATTTGGAGGGCTTTGTGTTCTGCTGTGGAAAAGGAAATATCTTCTCATCAAAACTACGTAGAAGCATTCTCAGAAACAAATCTGTGATGATTGCATTCAGCTGACAGAGTTGAACATTCCTTTTGATAGAGCAGTTTGGAAACACTCTTTTTGTAGAATCTGCAAGTGGAGATTTGGACCGCTTGGAGACGAGTGGTAGTAAAGGAAATAAGTTTATAGAAAAACCAAATGGAAGCATTCTCAGAAAATCCTTTGTGATGATTGTCTTGAACACAGAGACCTGAACATTCCTTTTGATGGAGCATTTTCCAAACACACTTCTCGTGGAATCTGCAAGTGGATATTTGGACCTCTCTGAGGATTTCGTTGGAAGCGGGATAAACTTCCCAGAACTAAACGGAAGCATTCTCTGAAACTTCTTTGTGATGTTTGCATTCAACTCACAGAGTTGAACCTTCCTTTCATAGTTCAGGTTTGAAACACTCTTTTTGTAGATTCTGGAAGTGGATATTTGGATCACTGTGTGGACTTCGTTGGAAACGGGTGTATCTTCACCACAAAACTAGACAGAAGCATTTTCAGAAAGTTCTCTGTGTTGACTGCATTTAACTCACAGACTTGAACAATCGTTTGATGGAGCAGTTTTGAAACTCTCTTTCTTCGGAATCTGCAAGTGGATATGTTGACCTCTTTGAAGATTTCGTTGGAAATTGGTTAATCTTCACATAAAAGCTAAACAGAAGCATTCTCAGAAACTTCTTTGTGATGATTGCATTCAACTCACAGAGTTGAACTTTCCCTTTGATAGAGCCGCTTGGAAACACTCTTTTTCTAGAATCTGCAAGTGGACATTTGGAGGGCTTTCTGGACTGTGGTAGAAAAGGGAATATCTTCTCATCGAAAGTACATAGAAGCATTCTCAGAAACTACTCTATGATGATTGCATTCAACTGACAGAGTTGAACGTTCCTTTTGATAGAGCAGTTTGGAAACACTCTTTTTGTAGGATCTGCATGTGGAGATTTGGACCGCTTGGAGACCTATGGTAGTAAAGGAAATAACTTCATAGAAAAACCAAATGGAAGCATTCTCAGAAAATTCTTTGTGATGATTGAGTTGAACTCAGAGACCTGAACATTCCTTTTGATGGAGCAGTTTCCAAACACACTTCTCGTGGAATCTGCAAGTGGATATTTGGACCTCTCTGGGTATATCGTTGGAAGCGGGATATACTTCCCAGAACTAAACGGAAGCATTCTCAGAAACTTCTTTGTGATGCTTGCATTCAACACACAGAGTTGAACCTTCCTTTCATAGTTCAGGTTTGAAACACTCCTTTTGTAGAATCTGGAAGTGGATATTTGGACCACTGTGTGGACTTCGTTGCAATCGGGTACATCTTCACCTCAAACCTAGACAGAAGCATTCTCAGAAATTTCTCTGTGTTGACTGCATTCAACTGACAGACTTGAACAATCGTTTTGATGGAACAGTTTTGAAACTCTCTTTCTTTGGAACATGCAAGTGGATATGTTGACCTCGTTGAAGATTTCGTTGGAAACGGGTTAATCTTCACATAAAAGCTAAACAGAAGCATTCTCAGAAACTTCTTTGTGATGTTTGCATTCACCTCATAGAGTTGAACTTTCCCTTTGATAGAGCAGCTTTGAAACACTCTTTTTCTAGAATCTGCAAGTGGACATTTGGAGGGCTTTGTGTTCTGCGGTGGAAAAGGAAATATCTTCTCATCAAAACTGCATACAAGCATTCTCAGAAACAAATCTGTGATGATTGCATTCAGCTGACAGAGTTGAACATTCCTTTTGATAGAGCAGTTTGGAAACACTCTTTTTGTAGAATCTGCAAGTGGAGATTTGGACCGCTTGGAGACCAATGGTAGTAAAGGAAATAACTTCATAGAAAAACCAAATGAAAACATTCTCGGAAAATTCTTTGGGATGATTGACTTGAACTCAGAGACCTGAACATTCCTTTAGATGGAGCAGTTTCCAAACACACTTCTCGTCGAATCTGCAAGTGGATATTTGGACCTCTCTGAGGATTTCGTTGGAAGCGGGATAAACTTCCCAGAACTAAACGGAAGCATTCTCAGAAACTTCTTTGTGATGTTTGCATTCAGCTCACAGAGTTGGACCTTCCTTTCATAGTTCAGGTTTGAAACACTCTTTTTGTAGAATCTGGAAGTGGATATTAAGACCAATGTGTGGACTTCGTTGGAAACGGTTATATCTTCACCTCAAACCTAGACAGAAGCACTCTCAGAAAGTTCTCTGTGTTGACTGCATTCAACTCACGGAGTTGAACAATCTTTTTGATGGAGCAGTATTGAAACTCTCTTTCTTTGGAATCTGCAAGTGGATATGTTTACCTCTTTGAAGATTTCTTTGGAAACGGGTTAATCTTCACATAAAAGCTAAACAGAAGCATTCTCAGAAACTTCTTTGTGATATTTGCATTCACCTCATAGAGTTGAACTTTCCCTTTGATAGACCATTTTTGAAACACTCTTTTTCTAGAATCTGCAAGTGGACATTTGGAGGGCTTTGTGGACTGTGGTGGAAAAGGAAATATCTTCTCATCGAAAGTACATGGAAGCATTCTCCGAAACTACTCTGTGATGATTGCATTCAACTGACAGAGTTGAACGTTCCTTTTGATAGAGCAGTTTGGAAACACTCTTTTTGTGGGATCCGCTTGTGGAGATTTGGACCGCTTTGAGACCTATTGTAGTAAAGGAAATAACTTCATAGAAAAACCAATTGGAAGCATTCTCAGAAAATTCTTTGTGATGATTGAGTTGAACTCAGAGACCTGAACATTTCTTTTCATGGAGCAGTTTCCAAACACACTTCTCGTGGAATCTGCAAGTGGATATTTGGACCGCTCTGAGGATTTCGTTGGAAGCGGGATAAACTTCCCAGAACCAAACGGAAGCATTCTCAGAAACATCTTTGTGATGTTTGCATTCAACTCACAGAGTTGAACCTTCCTTTCATAGTTCAGGTTTGAAACACTCTTTTTGTAGAATCTGGAAGTGGATATTTGGACCACTGTTTGGACTTCGTTGGAAACGGGTGTATCTTCACCTCAAACCTAGACAGAAGCTTTCTCAGAAAGTTCTCTGTGTTGACTGCATTCAACTCACAGACTTGAACAATCGTTCTGATGGAGCAGTTTTGAAACTCTCTTTATTTGGAATCTGCAAGTGGATATGTTGACCTCTTTGAAGATTTCTTTGGAAACGGGTTAATCTTCACATAAAAGCTAAACAGAAGCATTCTCAGAAACTTCTTTGTGATGATTGCATTCACCTCACAGAGTTGAACTTTCCCTTTGATAGAGCAGCTTTGAAACACTCTTTTTCTAGAATCTGCAAGTGAACATTTGGAGGGCTGTGTGGACTGTGGTGGAAAAGGAAATATCTTCTCATCGAAAGTATATAGAAGCATTCTCAGAAACTACTCTGTGATGATTGCATTCAACTGACAGAGTTGAACGTTCCTTTTGATAGAGCAGTTTGGAAACACTCTTTTTGTAGAATCCGCATGTGCAGATTTGGACCGCTATGAGACCTATGGTAGTAAAGGAAATAACTTCATAGAAAAACCAAATGGAAGCATTCTCAGAAAATTTTTGTGATGACTGAGTTGAACTCAGAGACCTGAACATTCCTTTTGATGGAGCAGTTTCCAAACACACTTCTCGTGGAATCTGCAAGTGGATATTTGGACCTCTCTGAGGATTTCGTTGGAAGCGGGATAAACTTCACAGAGCTAAACGGAAGCATTCTCAGAAACTTCTTTCTGATGTTTGCATTCAACTCACAGAGTTGAACCTTCCTTTCATAGTTCAGGTTTGAAACACTCTTTTTGTAGAATCTGGAAGTGGATATTTGGACCACTGTGTGGACTTCGTTGGAAACGGGTATATCTTCACCTCAAACCTAGACAGAAGCATTCTCAGAAAGTTCTCTGTGTTGACTGCATTCAACTCACAGGCTTGAACAATCGTTTAGATGGAGCAGTTTTGAAACTCTCTTTCTTAGGAATCTGCAAGTGGATATGTTTACCTCTTTGAAGATTTCATTGGAAACGGGTTAATCTTCACATAAAAGCTAAAAAGAAGCATTCTCAGAAACTTCTTTTTGATGATTGCATTCACCTCACAGAGTTGAACTTTCTCTTTAATAGAGAAGCTTTGAAACACTCTTTTTCTAGAATCTGCAAGTGGACATTTGGAGGGCTTTTTGGACTGTGGTGGAAAAGGAAATATCTTCTCATCGAAAGTACATAGAACCATTCTCAGAAACTACTCTGTGATGATTGCATTCAACTGACAGAGTTCAACGTTCCTTTGATAGAGCAGTTTGGAAACACTCTTTTTGTAGTATCTGCATGTGGAGATTTGGACCGCTTTGTGACCTATGGTAGTAAAGGAAATAACTTCATAGAAAAACCAAATGGAAGCATTCTCAAAAAATTCTTTGTGATGATTGAGTTGAACTCAGAGACCTGAACATTCCTTTTGATGGAGCAGTTTCCAAACACACTTCTCGTGGAATCTGCAAGTGGATATTTGGACCTCTCTGAGGATTTCGTTGGAAGCGGGATAAACTTCCCAGAACTAAACGGAAGCATTCTCAGAAACTTCTTTGTGATGTTTGCATTCAACTCACAGAGTTGAACCTTCCTTTCATAGTTCAGGTTTGAAACACTCTTTTTGTAGAATCTGGAAGTGGATATTTGGACCACTGTGTGGACTTCCTTGGAAACGGGTATAAATTCACCTCAAACCTAGACAGATGCATTCTCAGAAAGATCTCTGTGTTGACTGCATTCAACACACAGAGTTCAACAATCGTTTTGATGGAGTAATTTTGAAACTCTCTTTCTTTGGAATCTACAAGTGGATATGTTGACCTCTTTGAAGATTTCTTTGGAAACGGGTTAATCTTAGCATAAAAGCTAAACAGAAGCATTGTCAGAAACTTCTTTGTGATGTTTGCATTCACCTCATAGAGTTGAACTTTCCTTTTGATAGAGCAGCTTTGAAACACTATTTTTCTAGAATCTGCAAGTGGACATTTGGAGGGCTTTGTGTTCTGTAGTGGAAAAGGAAATATCTCCTCATCAAAACTACATAGAAGCATTCTCAGAAACAATTCTGTGATGATTGCTTTCAGCTGACAGGGTTGAACGTTTCTTTTGATAGAGCAGTTTGGAAACACTCTTTTTGTAGAATCTGCATGTGGAGATTTGGACCGCTTTGAGACCTATGGTAGTAAAGGAAATAACTTCATAGAAAAACCAAATAGAAGCATTCTCAGAAAATACTTTGTGATGATTGAGTTGAACTCAGAGACCTGAACATTCCTTTTGATGGAGCAGTTTCCAAACACACTTCTCATGGAATCTGCAAGTGGATATTTGGAGCTCTCTGAGGATTTCGTTGGAGGCGGAATATACTTCCCGGAACTAAACGGAAGCATTCTCAGAATCTTCTTTGTGATGTTTGCATTCACCTCACGGAGTTAAACCTTCCTTTCATAGTTCATGTATGAAACACTCCTTTTGTAGAATCTGGAAGTGGATATTTGGACCGCTGTGTGGACTAGGTTGGAAACGGGTATAACTTCACCTCAAACCTAGACAGAAGCATTCTCAGAAAGTTCTCTGTGATGACTGCATTCAACTCACAGACTTGAACAATCGTTGTGATGGAGCAGTTTTGAAACTCTCTTTCTTTGGAATCTGCAAGTGGATATGTTGCCCGCTTTGAAGATTTCGCTGGAAACGGTTAATCTTCACATAAAAGCTAAACAGAAGCATTCCCAGAAACTTCTTTATGATGTTTGCATTCACCTCATAGAGTTGAACTTTCCCTTTGATAGAGCAGCTTTGAAACACTCTTTTTCTAGAATCTGCAAGTGGACATTTGGAGGGCTTTCTGGACTGTGGTGGAAAAGGAAATATCTTCTCATCGAAAGTACATAGAAGCATTCTCAGAAACTACTCTGTGATGATTGCATTCAACTGACAGTGTTGAACTTTCCTTTTGTTAGAGCAGTTTGGAAACACTCTTTTTGTAGAATCTGCATTTGGAGATTTGGACCGCTTGGAGACCTATGGTAGTAAAGGAAATAAGTTCATAGAAAAACCAAATGGAAGCATTCTCAGAAAATTCTTTGTGATGATTGAGTTGAACTCAGAGACTTGAACATTCCTTTTGATGGAGCAGTTTCCAAACACACTTCTCGTGGAATCTGCAAGTGGATATTTGGACCTCTCTGAGGATTTCGTTGGAAGCGGGATAAACTTCCCAGAACTAAACGGAAGCATTCTCAGAAACTTCTTTCTGATGTTTGCATTCAACTCACAGAGTTGAACCTTCCTTTCATAGTTAAGGTTTGAAACACTCTTTTTGTAGAATCTGGAAGTGGATATTTGGACCACTGTGAGGACTTCGTTGGAAACGGGTATATCTTCACCTCAAACCTAGACAGAAGCATTCTCAGAAAGTTTTCTGTGTTGACTGCATTCGACTCACAGACTTGAACAATCGTTTTGATGGAGCAGTTTTGAAACTCTCTTTCTTTGGAATCTGCAAGTGGATATGTTGACCTCTTTGAAGATTTCGTTGGAAACGGGTTAATCTTCACATAAAAGCTAAACATAAGCATTCTCAGAAACTTCTTTGTGATGATTGCATTCACCTCACAGAGTTGAACTTTCCCTTTGATAGAGCAGCTGTGAAACACTCTTTTTCTAGAATCTGCAAGTGGACATTTGGAGGGCTTTCTGGACTGTGGTGGAAACGGAAATATCTTCTCATCGAAAGTACATAGAAGCATTCTCAGAAACTACTCTGTGATGATTGCATTCAACTGACAGAGTTCAACGTTCCTTTCGATAGAGCAGTTTGCAAACACTCTTTTTGTAGAATCTGCAAGTGGAGATTTGGACCGCTTGGAGACCTATGGTAGTAAAGGAAATAAGTTCATAGAAAAACCAAATGGAAGCATTCTCAGAAAATTCTTTGTGATGATTGAGTTGAACTCAGAGACCTGAACATTCCTTTTGATGGAGCAGTTTCCAAACACACTTCTCGTGGAATCTGCAAGTGGATATTTGGACCTCTCTGAGGATTTCGTTGGAAGCGGGATAAACTTCCCAGAACTAAACGGAAGCATTCTCAGAAACATCTTTGTGATTTTTGCATTCATCTCACAGAGTTGAACCTTCCTTTCATAGTTCAGGTTTGAAACACTCTTTTTGTAGAATCTGGAAGTAGATATTTGGACCACTGTGTGGTCTTCGTTGGAAACGGGTATATCTTCACCTCAAACCTAGACAGAAGCATTCTCAGAAAGTTCTCTGTGTTGACTGCATTCAACTCACAGAGTTGAACAATCCTTTTGATGGAGCAGTTTTGAAACTCTCTTTCTTTGGAATCTGCAAGTGGATATGTTGACCTCTTTGAAGATTTCGTTGGAAACCTGTTAATCTTCACATAGGAGCTAAACATAAGCATTGTCAGAAACTTCTTTGTGATGTTTGCATTCACCTCATAGAGTTGAACTTTCCCTTTGATAGAGCAGCTTTGAAACACTCTTTTTCTAGAATCTGCAAGTGGACATTTGGAGGGCTTTGTGTTCTGCGCTGGAAAAGGAAATATCTTCTCATCAAAACTACATAGAAGCATTCTCAGAAACAATTCTGTGATGATTGCATTCAGCTGACAGAGTTGAACATTCCTTTTGATAGAGCAGTTTGGAAACACTCTTTTTGTAGAATCTGCATGTGGAGATTTGGACCGCTTGGAGACCTATGGTAGTAAAGGAAATAAGTTCATAGAAAAACCAAATGGAAGCATTCTCAGAAAATCCTTTGTGATGATTGAGTTGAACTCAGAGACCTGAACATTCCTTTTGATGGAGCAGTTTCCAAACACACTTCTCGTGGAATCTGCAAGTGGATATTTGGACCTCTCTGAGGATTTCGTTGGAAGCGGGATAAACTTCCCAGAACTAAACGGAAGCATTCTCAGAAACTTCTTTGTGATGTTTGCATTCAACTCACAGAGTTGAACCTTCCTTTCATAGTTCACGTTTGAAACACTCTTTTTGTAGAATCTGGAAGTGGATATTTGGACCACTGTGTGGACTTCACTGGAAATGGGTATATCTTCACCTCAAACCTAGACAGAAGCATTCTCAGAAAGTTCTCTGTGTTGACTGCATTCAACTCACAGACTTGAACAATCGTTTTGATGGAGCAGATTTGAAACTCTCTTTCTTTGGAATCTGCAAGTGGATATGTTGACCTCTTTGAAGATTTCGTTGGAAACGGGTTAATCTTCACATAAAAGCTAAACAGAAGCATTCTCAGAAACTTCTTTGTGATGATTGCATTCACCTCACAGAGTTGAACTTTCCCTTTGATAGAGCAGCTTTGAAACACTCTTTTTCTAGAATCTGCAAGTGGACATTTGGAGGGCTTCCTGGACTGTGGTGGAAAAGGAAATATCTTCTCATCTAAAGTACATAGAAGCATTCTCAGAAACTACTCCGTGATGATTGCATTCAACTGACAGTGTTGAACTTTCCTTTTGTTAGAGCAGTTTGGAAACACTCTTTTTGTAGAATCTGCATGTGGAGATTTGGACCGCTTGGAGACCTATGGTAGTAAAGGAAATAAGTTCATAGAAAAAGCAAATGGAAGCATTCTCAGAAAATTCTTTGTGATGATTGAGTTGAACTCAGAGACTTGAACATTCCTTTTGATGGAGCAGTTTCCAAACACACTTCTCGTGGAATCTGCAAGTGGATATTTGGACCTCTCTGAGGATTTCGTTGGAAGCGGGATAAACTTCCCAGAACTAAACGGAAGCATTCTCAGAAACTTCTTTGTGATGTTTGCATTCAACTCACAGAGTTGAACCTTCCTTTCATAGTTCAGGTTTGAAACACTCTTTTTGTAGAATCTGGAAGTGGATATTTGGACCACAGTGTGGTCTTCGTTGGAAACGGGTATATCTTCACCTCAAACCTAGACAGAAGCATTCTCAGAAAGTTCTCTGTGTTGACTGCATTCAACTCACAGAGTTGAACAATCCTTTTGATGGAGCAGTTTTGAAACTCCCTTTCTTTGGAATCTTCAAGTGGATATGTTGACCTCTTTGAAGATTTCGTTGGAAACCTGTTAATCTTCACATAAAAGCTAAACAGAAGCATTGTCAGAAACTTCTTTGTGATGTTTGCATTCACCTCATAGAGTTGAACTTTCCCTTTGATAGAGCAGCTTTGAAACACTCTTTTTCTAGAATCTGCAAGTGGACATTTGGAGGGCTTTGTGTTCTGCGGTGGAAAAGGAAATATCTTCTCATCAAAACTACATAGAAGCATTGTCAGAAACAATTCTGTGATGATTGCATTCAGCTGACAGAGTTGAACATTCCTTTTGATAGAGCAGTTTGGAAACACTCTTTTTGTAGAATCTGCAAGTGGAGATTTGAACCGCTTTGAGACCTATGGTAGTAAAGGAAATTACTTCACAGAAAAACCAAATGGAAGCATTCTCAGAAAATTCTTTGTGATGATTGAGTTGAACTCAGAGACCTGAACATTCCTTTTGATGGAGCAGTTTCCAAACACACTTCTCGTGGAATCTGCAAGTGGATATTTGGACCTCTCTGAGGATTTCATTGGAAGCGGGATTAACTTCCCAGAACTAAACGGAAGCATTCTCAGAAACTTCTTTGTGATGTTTGCATTCAACTCACAGAGTTGAACCTTCCTTTCATAGTTCAGGTTGGAAACACTCTTTTTGTAGAATCTGGAAGTGGATATTTGGACCACTGTGTGGACTTTGTTGGAAACGGGTATATCTTCACCTCAAACCTAGACAGAAGCATTCTCAGAAAGTTCTCTGTGTTGACTGCATTCAACTAACAGACTTGAACAATCCTCTTGATGGAGCAGTTTTGAAACTCTCTTTCTTTGGAATCTGCAAGTGGATATGTTGACCTCTTTGAAGATTTCGTTGGAAACGCGTTAATCTTCACATAAAAGCTAAACAAAAGCATTCTCAGAAACTTCTTTGTGATGATTGCATTCAACTCACAGAGTTGAACTTTCCCTTTGATAGAGCAGCTGTGAAACACTCTTTTTCTAGAATCTGCAAGTGGACATTTGGAGGGCTTTGTGTTCTTCGGTGGAAAAGGAAATATCTTCTCATCAAAACTACATAGAAGCATTCTCAGAAACTACTCTGTGATGATTGCATTCAACTGACAGAGTTGAACGTTCCTTTTGATACAGCAGTTTGCAAACACTCTTTTTGTAGAATCTGCAAGTGGAGATTTGGACCGCTTGGAGACCTATGGTAGTAAAGGAAATAAGTTCATAGAAAAACCAAACGGAAGCATTCTCAGAAAATCGTTTGTGATGATTGAGTTGAACTCAGAGACCTGAACATTCCTTTTGGTGGAGCAGTTTCCAAACACACTTCTCGTGGAATCTGCAAGTGGATATTTGGACCTCTCTGAGGATTTCGTTGGAAGCGGGATAAACTTCCCAGAACTAAACGGAAGCATTCTCAGAAACTTCTTTGTGATGTTTGCATTCAACTCACAGAGTTGAACCTTCCTTTCATAGTTCAGGTTTGAAACACTCTTTTTGTAGAATCTGGAAGTGGATATTTGGACCACTGTGAGGACTTCGTTGGAAACGGGTATATCTTCACCTCAAACCTAGACAGAAGCATTCTCAGAAAGTTTTCTGTGTTGACTGCATTCAACTCACAGACTTGAACAATCGTTTTGATGGAGCAGATTTGAAACTCTCTTTCTTTGGAATCTGCAAGTGGATATGTTGACCTCTTTGAAGATTTCGTTGGAAACGGGTTAATCTTCACATAAAAGCTAAACAGAAGCATTCTCAGAAACTTCTTTGTGATGATTGCATTCACCTCACAGAGTTGAACTTTCCCTTTGATAGAGCAGCTGTGAAACACTCTTTTTCTAGAATCTGCAAGTGGACATTTGGAGGGCTTTCTGGACTGTGGTGGAAAAGGAAATATCTTCTCATCGAAAGTACATAGAAGCATTCTCAGAAACTACTCTGTGATGATTGCATTCAACTGACAGAGTTGAACGTTCCTTTTGATAGAGCAGTTTGGAAACACTCTTTTTGTAGAATCTGCATGTGGAGATTTGGACCGCTTTGAGACCTATGGTAGTAAAGGAAATAAGTTCATAGAAAAACCAAATGGAAGCATTCTCAGAAAATAATTTGTGATGATTGAGTTGAACTCAGAGACCTGAACATTCCTTTTGATGGAGCAGTTTCCAAACACACTTCTCGTGGAATCTGCAAGTGGATATTTGGACCTCTCTGGGGATTTCATTGGAAGGGGGATTAACTTCCCAGAACTAAACGGAAGCATTCTCAGAAACTTCTTTGTGATGTTTGCATTCAACTCACGGAGTTGAACCTTCCTTTCATAGTTAAGGTTTGAAACACTCTTTTTGTAGAATCTGGAAGTAGATATTTGGACCACTGTGTGGTCTTCGTTGGAAACGGGTATATCTTCACCTCAAACCTAGACAGAAGCATTCTCAGAAAGTTCTCTGTGTTGACTGCATTCAACTCACAGAGTTGAACAATCCTTTTGATGGAGCAGTTTTGAAACTCTCTTTCTTTGGAATCTGTAAGTGGATATGTTGACCTCTTTGAAGATTTCGTTGGAAACCTGTTAATCTTCACATAGAAGCTAAACATAAGGATTGTCAGAAACTTCTTTGTGATGTTTGCATTCACCTCATAGAGTTGAACTTTCCCTTTGATAGAGCAGCTTTGAAACACTCTTTTTCTAGAATCTGCAAGTGGACATTTGGAGGGCTTTGTGTTCTGCGCTGGAAAAGGAAATATCTTCTCATCAAAACTACATAGAAGCATTCTCAGAAACAATTCTGTGATGATTGCATTCAGCTGACAGAGTTGAACATTCCTTTTGATAGAGCAGTTTGGAAACACTCTTTTTGTAGAATCTGCATGTGGAGATTTGGACCGCTTGGAGACCTATGGTAGTAAAGGAAATAAGTTCATAGAAAAACCAAATGGAAGCATTCTCAGAAAATCCTTTGTGATGATTGAGTTGAACTCAGAGACCTGAACATTCCTTTTGATGGATCAGTTTCCAAACACACTTCTCGTGGAATCTGCAAGTGGATATTTGGACCTCTCTGAGGATTTCGTTGGAAGCGGGATAAACTTCCCAGAACTAAACGGAAGCATTCTCAGAAACTTCTTTGTGATGTTTGCATTCAACACACAGAGTTGAACCTTCCTTTCATAGTTCACGTTTGAAACACTCTTTTTGTAGAATCTGGAAGTGGATATTTGGACCACTGTGTGGACTTCATTGGAAATGGGTATATCTTCACCTCAAACCTAGACAGAAGTATTCTCAGAAAGTTCTCTGTGTTGACTGCATTCAACCCACAGACTTGAACAATCGTTTTGATGGAGCAGATTTGAAACTCTCTTTCTTTGGAATCTGCAAGTGGATATGTTGACCTCTTTGAAGATTTCGTTGGAAACGGGTTTATCTTCACATAAAAGCTAAACAGAAGCATTCTCAGAAACTTCTTTGTGATGATTGCATTCACCTCACAGAGTTGAACTTTCCCTTTGATAGAGCAGCTTTGAAACACACTTTTTCTAGAATCTGCAAGTGGACATTTGGAGGGCTTCCTGGACTGTGGTGGAAAAGGAAATATCTTCTCATATAAAGTACATAGAAGCATTCTCAGAAACTACTCTGTGATGATTGCATTCAACTGACAGAGTTGAACTTTCCTTTTGTTAGAGCAGTTTGGAAACACTCTTTTTGTAGAATCTGCATGTGGAGATTTGGACCGCTTGGAGACCTATGGTAGTAAAGGAAATAAGTTCATAGAAAAACCAAATGGAAGCATTCTCAGAAAATTCTTTGTGATGACTGAGTTGAACTCAGAGACTTGAACATTCCTTTTGATGGAGCAGTTTCCAAACACACTTCTCGTGGAATCTGCAAGTGGATATTTGGACCTCTCTGAGGATTTCATTGCAAGCGGGATAAACTTCCCAGAACTAAACGGAAGCATTCTCAGAAACTTCTTTCTGATGTTTGCATTCAACTCACAGAGTTGAACCTTCCTTTCATAGTTCAGGTTTGAAACACTCTTTTTGTAGAATCTGGAAGTGGATATTTGGACCACTGTGAGGACTTCGTTGGAAACGGGTATATCTTCACCTCAAACCTAGACAGAGGCATTCTCAGAAAGTTCTCTGTGTTGACTGCATTCAACTCACAGACTTGAACAATCGTTTTGATGGAGCAGTTTTGAAACTCCCTTTCTTTGGAATCTGCAAGTGGATATGTTGACCTCTTTGAAGATTTCGTTGGAAACGGGTTAATCTTCACATAAAAGCTAAACAGAAGCATTCTCAGAAACTTCTTTGTGATGATTGCATTCACCTCACAGAGTTGAACTTTCCCTTTGATAGAGCAGCTGTGAAACACTCTTTTTCTAGAATCTGCAAGTGGACATTTGGAGGGCTTTCTGGACTGTGGTGGAAAAGGAAATATCTTTTCAACGAAAGTACATAGAAGCATTCTCAGAAACTACTCTGTGATGATTGCATTCAACTGACAGAGTTGAACGTTCCTTTTGATAGAGTAGTTTTCAAACACTCGTTTTGTAGAATCTGCAATTGGAGATTTGGACCGCTTGGAGACCTATGGTAGTAAAGGAAATAAGTTCATAGAAAAACCAAACGGAAGCATTCTCAGAAAATCCTTTGTGATGATTGAGTTGAACTCAGAGACCTGAACATTCCTTTTGATGGAGCAGTTTCCAAACACACTTCTCGTGGAATCTGCAAGTGGATATTTGGACCTCTCTGAGGATTTCGTTGGAAGCGGGATAAACTTCCCAGAACTAAACGGAAGCATTCTCAGAAACTTCTTTGTGATGTTTGCATTCAACTCACTGAGTTTAACCTTCCTTTCATAGTTCAGGTTTGAAACACTCTTTTTGTAGAATCTGGAAGTGGATATTTGGACCACAGTGTGGTCTTCGTTGGAAACGGGTATATCTTCACCACAAACCTAGACAGAAGCATTCTCAGAAAGTTCTCTGTGTTCACTGCATTCAACTCACAGAGTTGAACAATCCTTTTTATGGAGCAGTTTTGAAACTCTCTTTCTTTGGAATCTGCAAGTGGATATGTTGACCTCTTTGAAGATTTCGTTGGAAACGGGTTAATCTTCACATAAAAGCTAAACAAAAGCATTCTCAGAAACTTCTTTGTGATGATTGCATTCACCTCACAGAGTTGAACTTTCCCTTTGATAGAGCAGCTGTGAAACACTCTTTTTCTAGAATCTGCAAGTGGACATTTGGAGGGCTTTGTGTTCTTCGGTGGAAAAGGAAATATCTTCTCATCAAAACTACATAGAAGCATTCTCAGAAACTACTCTGTGATGATTGCATTCAACTGACAGAGTTGAACATTCCTTTTGTTAGAGCAGTTTGGAAACACTCTTTTCGTAGAATCTGCATGTGGAAATTTGGACCGCTTGGAGACCTCTGGTAGTAAAGGAAATAACTTCATAGAAAAACCAAATGGAAGCATTCTCAGAAAGTTCTTTGTGATGATTGAGTTGAACTCAGAGACCTGAACATTCCTTTTGATGGAGCAGTTTCCAAACACACTTCTCGTGGAATCTGCAAGTGGATATTTGGACCTCTCTGAAGATTTCCTTGGAAGCGGTATAAACTTCCCAGAACTAAACGGAAGCATTCTCAGAAACTTCTTTCTGATGTTTGCATTCAACTCACCGAGTTGAACCTTCCTTTCATAGTTCAGGTTTGAAACACTCTTTTTGTAGAATCTGGAAGTGGATATTTGGACCACTGTGAGGACTTCGTTGGAAACGGGTATATCTTCACCTCAAACCTAGACAGAAGCATTCTCAGAAAGTTCTCTGTGTTGACTGCATTCAACTCACAGACTTGAACAATCGTTTTGATGGAGCAGTTTTGAAACTCTCTTTCTTTGGAATCTGCAAGTGGATATGTTGACCTCTTTGAAGATTTCGTTGGAAACGGGTTAATCTTCACATAAAAGCTAAACAGAAGCATTCTCAGAAACTTCTTTGGGATGATTGCATTCACCTCACAGAGTTGAACTTTCCCTTTGATAGAGCTGCTGTGAAACACTCTTTTTCTAGAATCTGCAAGTGGACATTTGGAGGGCTTTGTGTTCTGCGCTGGAAAAGGAAATCTCTTCTCATCAAAACTACATAGAAGCATTCTCAGAAACAATTCTGTGATGATTGCACTCAGCTGACAGAGTTGAACATTCCTTTTGATAGAGCAGTTTGGAAACACTCTTTTTGGAGAATCTGCATGTGGAGATTTGGACCGCTTTGAGACCTATGGTAGTAAAGGAAATAACTTCATAGAAAAACCAAATGGAAGCATTCTCAGAAAATTCTTTGTGATGATTGAGTTGAACTCAGAGACCTGAACATTCCTTTTGATGGAGCAGTTTCCAAACACACTTCTCGTGGAATCTGCAAGTGGATATTTGGACCTCTCTGAGGATTTCGTTGGAAGCGGGATAAACTTCCCAGAACTAAACGGAAGCATTCTCAGAAACTTCTTTGTGATGTTTGCATTCAACTCACAGAGTTGAACCTTCCTTTCATAGTTCAGGTTTGAAACACTCTTTTTGTAGAATCTGGAAGTGGATATTTGGACCACTGTGTGGACTTCGTTGGAAACGGGTGTATCTTCACCTCAAAACTAGACAGAAGCATTCTCAGAAAGTTCTCTGTGTTGACTGCATTCAACTCACAGACTTGAACAATCGTTTTGATGGAGCAGTTTGGAAACTCTCTTTCCTTGGAATCTGCAAGTGGATATGTTGACCTCTTTGAAGATTTCGTTGGAAACGGGTTAATCTTCACATAAAAGCTAAACAGAAGCATTCTCAGAAACTTCTTTGTGATGATTGCATTAACCTCACAGAGTTGAACTTTCCCTTTGATAGAGCAGCTGTGAAACACTCTTTTCCTAGAATCTGCAAGTGGACATTTGGAGGGCTTTCTGGACTGTGGTGGAAAAGGAAATATCTTCTCATCGAAATTACATAGAAGCATTCTCAGAAACAATTCTGTGATGATTGCATTCAGCTGACAGAGTTGAACATTCCTTTTGATAGAGCAGTTTGGAAACACTCTTTTTGTAGAATCTGCATGTGGATATTTGGTCCGCTTGGAGACCTATGGTAGTAGAGCAAATAAGTTCATAGAAAAACCAAATGGAAGCATTCTCAGAAGATTCTTTGTGATGATTGAGTTGAACTCAGAGACCAGAACATTCCTTTTGATGGAGCAGTTTCCAAACACGCTTCTCGTGGAATCTGCAAGTGGATATTTGGACCTCTCTGAGGATTTCGTTGGAAGCGGGATAAACTTCCCAGAACTAAACGGAAGCATTCTCAGAAACTTCTTTGTGATGTTTGCATTCAACTCACAGAGTTGAAACTTCCTTTCATAGTTCAGGTTTGAAACACTCTTTTTGTAGAATCTGGAAGTGGATATTTGGACCACAGTGTGGTCTTCGTTGGAAACGGGTATATCTTCACCTCAAACCTAGACAGAAGCATTCTCAGAAAGTTCTCTGTGTTGACTGCATTCAACTCACAGAGCTGAACAATCCTTTTGATGGAGCAGTTTTGAAACTCTCTTTCTTTGGAATCTGCAAGTGGATATGTTGACCTCTTTGAAGATTTCTTTGGAAACGGGTTAATCTTCACATAAAAGCTAAACAGAAGCATTGTCAGAAACTTCTTTGTGATGTTTGCATTCACCTCATAGAGTTGAACTTTCCCTTTGATAGAGCAGCTTTGAAACACTCTTTTTCTAGAATCTGCAAGTGGACTTTTGGAGGGCTTTGTGTTCTGCGCTGGAAAAGGAAATATCTTCTCATCAAAACTACATGGAAGCATTCTCAGAAACAATTCTGTGATGATTGCATTCAGCTGACAGAGTTGAACATTCCTTTTGATAGAGCAGTTTGTAAACACTCTTTTTGTAGAATCTGCATGTGGAGATTTGGTCCGCTTGGAGACCTATGGTAGTAGAGGGAATAACTTCATAGAAAAACCAAATGGAAGCATTCTCAGAAAATTCTTTGTGATGATTGAGTTGAACTCAGAGACCTGAACATTCCTTTTGATGGAGCAGTTTCCAAACACGCTTCTCGTGGAATCTGCAAGTGGATATTTGGACCTCTCTGAGGATTTCGTTGGAAGCGGGATAAAATTCCCACAACTAAACGGAAGCATTCTCAGAAACTTCTTTGTGATGTTTCCATTCAACTCACAGAGTTGAACCTTCCTTTCATAGTTCAGGTTTGAAACACTCTTTTTGTAGAATCTGGAAGTGGATATTTGGACCTCTGTGAGGACTTCGTTGGAAACGTGTATATCTTCCCCTCAACCCTAGACAGAAGCATTCTCAGAAAGTTCTCTGTGTTGAATGCATTCAACTCACGGACTTGAACAATCGTTTTGATGGAGCAGTTTTGAAACTCTCTTTCTTTGGAATCTGCAAGTGGATATGTTGACCTCTTTGAAGATGTCGTTGGAAACGGGTTAATCTTCACATAAAAGCTAAACAGAAGCATTCTCAGAAACTTCTTTGTGATGATTGCATTCACCTCACAGAGTTGAACTTTCCCTTTGATAGAGCAGCTTTGAAACACTCTTTTTCTAGAATCTGCAAGTGGACATTTGGAGGGCTTTCAGGACTGTGGTGGAAAAGGAAATATCTTCTCATCGAAAGTACATAGAAGCATTCTCAGAAACTACTCTGTGATGATTGCATTCAACTGACAGAGTTGAACGTTCCTTTTGATAGAGCAGTTTGGAAACACTCTTTTTGTAGAATCTGCATGTGGAGATTTGGACCGCTTTGAGACCTATGGTAGTAAAGGAAATAACTTCATAGAAAAACCAAATGGAAGCATTCTCAGTAAATAATTTGTGATGATTGAGTTGAACTCAGAGACCTGAACATTCCTTTTGATGGAGCAGTTTCCAAACACACTTCTCGTGGAATCTGCAAGTGGATATTTGGACCTCTCTGAGGATTTCGTTGGAAGCGGGATAAACTTCCCAGAACTAAACGGAAGCATTCTCAGAAACTTCTTTCTGATGCTTGCATTCAACTCACAGAGTTGAACCTTCCTTTCATAGTTCAGGTTTGAAACACTCTTTTTGTAGAATCTGGAAGTGGATATTCGGACCACTGTGTGGTCTTCGTTGGAAACGGGTATATCTTCACCTCAAACCTAGACAGAAGCATTCTCCAAAGGTTCTCTGTGTTGACTGCATTCAACTCACAGAGTTGAACAATCCTTTTGATGGAGCAGTTTTGATACTCTCTTTCTTTGGAATCTGCAAGTGGATATGTTGACCTCTTTGAAGATATTTTGGAAACGGGTTAATCTTCACATAAAAGCTAAACAGAAGCATTGTCAGAAACTTCTTTGTGATGTTTGCATTCACCTCATAGAGTTGAACTTTCCCTTTGATAGAGCAGCTTTGAAACACTCTTTTTCTAGAATCTGCAAGTTGACATTTGGAGGGCTTTGTGTTCTGCGGTGGAAAAGGAAATATCTTCTCATCAAAACTACATAGAAGCATTCTCAGAAACAATTCTGTGATGATTGCATTCAGCTGACAGAGTTGAACATTCCTTATGATAGAGCAGTTTGGAAACACTCTTTTTGTAGAATCTGAATGTGGATATTTTGTCCGCGTGGAGACCTATGGTAGTAGAGGTAATAAGTTCATAGAAAAACCAAATGGAAGCATTCTCAGAAAATTCTTTGTGATGATTGGGTTGAACTCAGAGACCTGAACATTTCTTTTGATGGAGCAGTTTCCAAACACGCTTCTCGTGGAATCTGCAAGTGGATATTTGGACCTCTCTGAGGATTTCGTTGGAAGCGGGATAAACTTCCCAGAACTAAACGGAAGCATTCTCAGAAACTTCTTTGTGATGTTTGCATTCAACTCACAGAGTTGAACCTTCCTTTCATAGTTCAGGTTTGAAACACTCTTTTTGTAGAATCTGGAAGTGGATATTTGGACCTCTGTGAAGACTTCGTTGGAAACGGGTATATCTTCACCTCAAACCTAGACAGAAGCATTCTCAGAAAGTTCTCTGTGTTGACTGCATTCAACTCACAGACTTGAACAATCGTTTTGATGGAGCAGTTTTGAAACTCTCTTTCTTTGGAATCTGCAAGTGGATATGTTGACCTCTTTGAAGATTTCGTTGGAAACGGGTTAATCTTCACATAAAAGCTAAACAGAAGCATTCTCAGAAACTTCTTTGTGATGATTGCATTCACCTCACAGAGTTGAACTTTCCCTTTGATAGAGCAGCTTTGAAACACTCTTTTTCTAGAATCTGCAAGTGGACATTTGGAGGGCTTTCTGGACTGTGGTGGAAAAGGAAATATCTTCTCATCGAAAGTACATAGAAGCATTCTCAGAAACTACTCTGTGATGATTGCATTCAACTGACAGAGTTGAACGTTCCTTTTGATAGAGCAGTTTGGAAACACTCTTTTTGTAGAATCTGCATGTGGAGATTTGGACCGCTTTCAGACCTATGGTAGTAAAGGAAATAAGTTCATAGAAAAACCAAATGGAAGCATTCTCAGAAAATAATTTGTGATGATTGAGTTGAACTCAGAGACCTGAACATTCCTTTTGATGGAGCAGTTTCCAAACACACTTCTCGTGGAATCTGCAAGTGGATATTTGGACCTCTCTGAGGATTTCATTTGAAGCGGGATTAACTTCCCAGAACTAAACGGAAGCATTCTCAGAAACTTCTTTGTGATGTTTGCATTCAACTCACAGAGTTGAACCTTCCTTTCATAGTTAAGGTTTGAAACACTCTTTTTGTAATATCTGGGAGTAGATATTTGGACCACTGTGTGGTCTTCAATGGAAACGGGTATATCTTCACCTCAAACCTAGACAGAAGCATTCTCAGAAAGTTCTCTGTGTTGACTGCATTCAACTCACAGAGTTGAACAATCGTTTTGATGGAGCAGTTTTGAAACTCTCTTTCTTTGGAATCTGCAAGTGTATATGTTGACCTCTTTGAAGATTTCGTTGGAAACCTGTTAATCTTCACATAAAAGCTAAACAGAAGCATTCTCAGAAACTTCTTTGTGATGATTGCATTCACCTCACAGAGTTGAACTTTCCCTTTGATAGAGCAGCTGTGAAACACTCTTTTTCTAGAATCTGCAAGTGGACATTTGGAGGGCTTTCTGGATTGTGGTGGAAAAGGAAATATCTTCTCATCGAAAGTACATAGAAGCATTCTCAGAAACTACTCTGTGATGATTGCATTCAACTGACAGAGTTGAACGTTCCTTTTGATAGAGCAGTTTGGAAACACTCTTTTTGTAGAATCTGCATGTGGAGATTTGGACCGCTTTGAGACCTATGGTACTAAAGGAAATAACTTCATAGAAAAACCAAATGGAAGCATTCTCAGAAAATAATTTGTGATGATTGAGTTGAACTCAGAGACCTAAACATTCCTTTTGATGGAGCAGTTTCCAAACACACTTCTCGTGGAATCTGCAAGTGGATATTTGGACCTCTCTGAGGATTTCATTGGAAGCGGGATTAACTTCCCAGAACTAAACGGAAGCATTCTCAGAAACTTCTTTGTGATGTTTGCATTCAACTCACAGAGTTGAACCTTCCTTTCATAGTTAAGGTTTGAAACACTCTTTTTGTAATATCTGGGAGTAGATATTTGGACCACTGTGTGGTCTTCAATGGAAACGGGTATATCTTCACCTCAAACCTAGACAGAAGCATTCTCAGAAAGTTCTCTGTGTTGACTGCATTCAACTCACAGAGTTGATCAATCCTTTTGATGGAGCAGTTTTGAAACTCTCTTTCTTTGGAATCTGCAAGTGGATATGTTGACCTCTTTGACGATTTCGTTGGAAACCTGTTAATCTTCACATAAAAGCTAAACAGAAGCATTGTCAGAAACTTCTTTGTGATGTTTGCATTCACCTCATAGAGTTGAACTTTCCCTTTGATAGAGCAGCTTTGAAACACTCTTTTTCTAGAATCTGGAAGTGGACATTTGGAGGGCTTTGTGTTCTGCGGTGGAAAAGGAGATATCTTCTCATCAAAACTACATAGAAGCATTCTCAGAAACAATTCTGTGATGATTGCATTCAGCTGACAGAGTTGAACATTCCATTTGATAGAGCAGTTTGCAAACACTCTTTTTGTAGAATCTGCATGTGGAGATTTGGACCGCTTTAAGACCTATGGTAGTAAAGGAAATAACTTCATAGAAAAACCAAATGGAAGCATTCTCAGAAAATTCTTTGTGATGATTGAGTTGAACTCAGAGACCTGAACATTTCTTTTGATGGAGCAGTTTCCAAACACGCTTCTCGTGGAATCTGCAAGTGGATATTTGGACCTCTCTGAGGATTTCGTTGGAAGCGGAATAAATTTCCCAGAACTAAACAGAAGCATTCTCAGAAACTTCTTTGTGATGTTTGCATTCAACTCACAGAGTTGAACCTTCCTTTCATAGTTCACCTTTGAAACACTCTTTTTGTAGAATCTGGAAGTAGATATTTGGACCACTGTGTGGTCTTCGTTGGAAACGGGTATATCTTCACGTCAAACCTAGACAGAAGCATTCTCAGAAAGTTCTCTGTGTTGACTGCATTCAACTCACAGAGTTGAACAATCCTTTTGATGGAGCAGTTTTGAAACTCTCTTTCTTTGGAATCTGCAAGTGGATATGTTGACCTCTTTGAAGATTTCGTTGGAAACCTGTTAATCTTCATATAAAAGCTAAACAGCAGCATTGTCAGAAACTTCTTTGTGATGTTTGCATTCACCTCATAGAGTTGAACTTTCCCTTTGATAGAGCAGCTTTGAAACACTCTTTTTCTAGAATCTGCAAGTGGACATTTGGAGGGCTTTGTGTTCTGCGGTGGAAAAGGAAATATCTTCTCATCAAAACTGCATAGAAGCATTCTCAGAAACAATTCGGTGATGATTGCATTCAGCTGACAGAGTTGAACATTCCTTTTGATAGAGCAGTTTGGAAACACTCTTTTTGTAGAATCTGCATGTGGATATTTGGTCCGCTTGGAGACCTATGGTAGTAGAGGAAATAAGTTCATAGAAAAACAAAATGGAAGCATTCTCAGAAAATTCTTTGTGATGATTGAGTTGAACTCAGAGACCTGAACATTTCTTTTGATGGAGCAGTTTCCAAGCACGCTTCTCGTGGAATCTGCAAGTGGATATTTGGACCTCTCTGAGGATTTCGTTGGAAGCGGGATAAACTTCCCAGAACTAAACGGAAGCATTCTCAGAAACTTCTTTCTGATGTTTGCATTCAACTCACAGAGTTGAACCTTCCTTTCATAGTTCAGGTTTGAAACACTCTTTTTGTAGAATCTGGAAGTGGATATTTGGACCTCTGTGAGGACTTCGTTGGAAACGGGTATATCTTCACCTCAAACCTAGACAGAAGCATTCTCAGAAAGTTCTCTTTGTTGACTGCATTCAACTCACAGACTTGAACAATCGTTTTGATGGAGCAGTTTTGAAACTCTCTTTCTTTGGAATCTGCAAGTGGATATGTTGACCTCTTTGAAGATTTCGTTGGAAACGGGTTAATCTTCACATAAAAGCTAAACAGAAGCATTCTCAGAAACTTCTTTGTGATGATTGCATTCACCTCACAGAGTTGAACTTTCCCTTTGATAGAGCAGCTTTGAAACACTCTTTTTCTAGAATCTGCAAGTGGACATTTGGAGGGCTTTCTGGACTGTGGTGGAAAAGGAAATATCTTCTCATCGAAAGTACATAGAAGCATTCTCAGAAACTACTCTGTGATGATTGCATTCAACTGACAGAGTTGAACGTTCCTTTTGATAGAGAAGTTTGGAAACACTCTTTTTGTAGAATCTGCATGTGGAGATTTGGACCGCTTTGAGACCTATGGTAGTAAAGGAAATAAGTTCATAGAAAAACCAAATGGAAGCATTCTCAGAAAATAATTTGTGATGATTGAGTTGAACTCAGAGACCTGAACATTCCTTTTGATGGAGCAGTTTCCAAACACACTTCTCGTGGAATCTGCAAGTAGATATTTGGACCTCTCTGAGGATTTCATTGGAAGCGGGATTAACTTCCCAGAACTAAACGGAAGCATTCTCAGAAACTTCTTTGTGATGTTTGCATTCAACTCACAGAGTTGAACCTTCCTTTCATAGTTAAGGTTTGAAACACACTTTTTGTAGAATCTGGAAGTAGATATTTGAACCACTGTGTGTTCTTCGATGGAAACGGGTATATCTTCACCTCAAACCTAGACAGAAGCATACTCAGAAAGTTCTCTGTGTTGACTGCATTCAACTCACAGAGTTGAACAATCCTTTTGATGGAGCAGTTTTGAAACTCTCTTTCTTTGGAATTTGCAAGTGGATATGTTGACCTCTTTGAAGATTTCGTTGGAAACCTGTTAATCTTCACATAAAAGCTAAACAGAAGCATTGTCAGAAACTTCTTTGTGATGTTTGCATTCACCTCATAGAGTTGAACTTTCCCTTTGATAGAGCAGCTTTGAAACACTCTTTTTCTGGAATCTGCAAGTGGACATTTGGAGGGGTTTGTGTTCTGCGGTGGAAAAGGAAATATCTTCTCATCAAAACTACATAGAAACATTCTCAGAAACTACTCTGTGATGATTGCATTCAACTGACAGAGTTGAACATTCCTTTTTTTAGAGCAGTTTGGAAACACTCTTTTTGTAGAATCTGCATGTGGAGATTTGGACCGCTTTGAGACCTATGGTAGTAAAGGAAATAACTTCATAGAAAAACCAAATGGAAGCATTCTCAGAAAATTCTTTGTGATGATTGAGTTGAACTCAGAGACCTGAACATTCCTTTTGATGGAGCAGTTTCCAAACACGCTTCTCGTGGAATCTGCAAGTGGATATTTGGACCTCTCTGAGGATTTCGTTGGAAGCGGGATAAACTTCCCACAACTAAACGGAAGCATTCTCAGAAACTTCTTTGTGATGTTTGCATTCAACTCACAGAGTTGAACCTTCCTTTCATAGTTCAGGTTTGAAACACTCTTTTTGTAGAATCTGGAAGTGGATATTTGGACCTCTGTGAGGACTTCGTTGGAAACGGGTATATCTTCACCTCAAACCTAGACAGAAGCATTCTCAGAAAGTTCTCTTTGTTGACTGCATTCAACTCACAGACTTGAACAATCGTTTTGATGGAGCAGTTTTGAAACTCTCTTTCTTTGGAATCTGCAAGTGGATATGTTGACCTCTTTGAAGATTTCGTTGGAAACGGGTTAATCTTCACATAAAAGCTAAACAGAAGCATTCTCAGAAACTTCTTTGTGATGATTGCATTCACCTCACAGAGTTGAACTTTCCCTTTGATAGAGCAGCTTTGAAACACTCTTTTTCTAGAATCTGCAAGTGGACATTTGGAGGGCTTTCTGGACTGTGGTGGAAAAGGAAATATCTTCTCATCGAAAGTACATAGAAGCATTCTCAGAAACTACTCTCTGATGATTGCATTCAACTGACAGAGTTGAACGTTCCTTTTGATAGAGAAGTTTGGAAACACTCTTTTTGTAGAATCTGCATGTGGAGATTTGGACCGCTTGGAGACCTATGGTAGTAAAGGAAATAAGTTCATAGAAAAACCAAATGGAAGCATTCTCAGAAAATAATTTGTGATGATTGAGTTGAACTCAGAGACCTGAACATTCCTTTTGATGGAGCAGTTTCCAAACACACTTCTCGTGGAATCTGCAAGTGGATATTTGGACCTCTCTGAGGATTTCATTGGAAGCGGGATTAACTTCCCAGAACTAAATGGAAGCATTCTCAGAAACTTCTTTGTGATGTTTGCATTCAACTCACAGAGTTGAACCTTCTTTTCATAGTTAAGGTTTGAAACACTCTTTTTGTAGAGTCTGGAAGTGGATATTTGGACCACTGTGAGGACTTCGTTGGAAACGGGTATATCTTCACCTCAAACCTACACAGAAGCATTCTCAGAAAGTTCTCTGTGTTGACTGCATTCAACTCACAGACTTGAACAATCGTTTTGATGGAGCAGTTTTGAAACTCTCTTTCTTTGGAATCTGCAAGTGGATATGTTGACCTCTTTGACGATTTCGTTGGAAACCTGTTAGTCTTCACATAAAAGCTAAACAGAAGCATTGTCAGAAACTTCTTTGTGATGTTTGCATTCACCTCATAGAGTTGAACTTTCCCTTTGATAGAGCAGCTTTGAAACACTCTTTTTCTAGAATCTGCAAGTGGACATTTGGAGGGCTTTGTGTTCTGCGGTGGAAAAGGAAATATCTTCTCATCAAAACTACATAGAAGCATTCTCAGAAACAATTCTGTGATGATTGCATTCAGCTGACAGAGTTCAACATTCCTTTTGATAGAGCAGTTTGCAAACACTCTTTTTGTAGAATCTGCATGTGGAGATTTGGACCGCTTTAAGACTTATGGTAGTAAAGGAAATAACTTCATAGAAAAACCAAATGGAAGCATTCTCAGAAAATTCTTTGTGATGATTGAGTTGAACTCAGAGACCTGAACATTCCTTTTGATGGAGCAGTTTCCAAACACACTTCTCGTGGAATCTGCAAGTGGATATTTGGACCTCTCTGAGGATTTCGTTGGAAGCGGAATAAACTTCCCAGAACTAAACGGAAGCATTCTCAGAAACTTCTTTGTGATGTTTGCATTCAACTCACAGAGTTGAACCTTCCTTTCATAGTTCAGGTTTGAAACACTCTTTTTGTAGAATCTGGAAGTGGATATTTGGACCTCTGTGAGGACTTCGTTAGAAACGGGTATATCTTCACCTCAAACCTAGACAGAAGCATTCTCAGAAAGTTCTCTGTGTTGACTGCATTCAACTCACAGACTTGAACAATCGTTTTGATGGAGCAGTTTTGAAACTCTCTTTCTTTGGAATCTGCAAGTGGATATGTTGACCTCTTTGAAGATTTCGTTGGAAACGGGTTAATCTTCACATAAAAGCTAAACAGAAGCATTGTCAGAAACTTCTTTGTGATGATTGCATTCACCTCACAGAGTTGAACTTTCCCTGTGATAGAGCAGCTTTGAAACACTCTTTTTCTAGAATCTGCAAGTGGACATTTGGAGGGCTTTCTGGACTGTGGTGGAAAAGGAAATATCTTCTCATCGAAAGTACATAGAAGCATTCTCAGAAACAATTCTGTGATGATTGCATTCAACTGACAGAGTTGAACATTCCTTTTGTTAGAGCAGTTTGGAAACACTCTTTTTGTAGAATCTGCATGTGGAGATTTGGACCGCTTTGAGACCTATGGTAGTAGAGGAAATAATTTCATAGAAAAACCAAATGGAAGCATTCGCAGAAAATTCTTTGTGATGATTGAGTTGAACTCAGAGACCTGAACATTTCTTTTGATGGAGCAGTTTCCAAACACACTTCTCGTGGAATCTGCAAGTGGATATTTGGACCTCTCTGAGGATTTCGTTGGAAGCGGAATAAACTTCCCAGAACTAAACTGAAGCATTCTCAGAAACTTCTTTGTGATGTTTGCATTCAACTCACAGAGTTGAACCTTCCTTTCATAGTTCAGGTTTGAAACACTCTTTTAGTAGAATCTGGAAGTAGATATTTGGACCACTGTGTGGTCTTCGTTGGAAACGGGTATATCTTCACCTCAAACCTAGACAGAAGCATTCTCAGAAAGTTCTCTGTGTTGACTGCATTCAACTCACAGAGTTGAACAATCCTTTTGATGGAGCAGTTTTGAAACTCTCTTTCTTTGGAATCTGCAAGTGGATATGTTGACCTCTTTGACGATTTCGTTGGAAACCTGTTAATCTTCATATAAAAGCTAAACAGAAGCATTGTCAGAAACTTCTTTGTGATGTTTGCATTCACCTCATAGAGTTGAACTTTCCCTTTGATAGAGCAGCTTTGAAACACTCTTTTTCTAGAATCTGCAAGTGGACATTTGGAAGGCTTTGTGTTCTGCGGTGGAAAAGGAAATATCTTCTCATCAAAACTACATAGAAGCATTCTCAGAAACAATTCTGTGATGATTGCATTCAGCTGACAGAGTTGAACATTCCTTTTGATAGAGCAGTTTGGAAACACTCTTTTTGTAGAATCTGCATGTGGAGATTTGGTCCGCTTGGAGACCTATGGTAGTACAGGAAATAAGTTCATAGAAAAACCAAATGGAAGCATTCTCAGAAAATTCTTTGTGATGATTGAGTTGAACTCAGAGACCTGAACATTTCTTTTGATGGAGCAGTTTCCAAACACGCTTCTCGTGGAATCTGCAAGTGGATATTTGGACCTCTCTGAGGATTTCGTTGGAAGCCGGATAAACTTCCCAGAACTAAACGGAAGCATTCTCAGAAACTTCTTTGTGATGTTTGCATTCAACTCACAGAGTTGAACCTTCCTTTCATAGTTCAGGTTTGAAACACTCTTTTTGTAGAATCTGGAAGTGGATATTTGGACCTCTGTGAGGACTTCGTTGGAAACGGGTATATCTTCACCTCAAACCTAGACAGAAGCATTCTCAGAAAGTTCTCTTTGTTGACTGCATTCAACTCACAGACTTGAACAATCGTTTTGATGGAGCAGTTTTGAAACTCTCTTTCTTTGGAATCTGCAAGTGGATATGTTGACCTCTTTGAAGATTTCGTTGGAAACGGGTTAATCTTCACATAAAAGCTAAACAGAAGCATTGTCAGAAACTTCTTTGTGATGTTTGCATTCATCTCATAGAGTTGAACTTTCCCTTTGATAGAGCAGCTTTGAAACACTCTTTTTCTAGAATCTGCAAGTGGACATTTGGAGGGCTTTGTGTTCTGAGGTGGAAAAGGAAATATCTTCACATCAAAACTACATAGAAGCATTCTCAGAAACTACTCTGTGATGATTGCATTCAACTGACAAAGTTGAACATTCCTTTTGTTAGAGCAGTTTGGAAACACTCTTTTTGTAGAATCTGCATGTGGAGATTTGGACCGCTTTGAGACCTATGGTAGTAAAGGAAATAACTTCATAGAAAAACCAAATGGAAGCATTCTCAGAAAATTCTTTGTGATGATTGAGTTGAACTCAGAGACCTGAACATTCCTTTTGATGGAGCAGTTTCCAAACACGCTTCTCGTGGAATCTGCAAGTGGATATTTGGACCTCTCTGAGGATTTCGTTGGAAGCGGGATAAACTTCCCACAACTAAACGGAAGCATTCTCAGAAACTTCTTTGTGATGTTTGCATTCAACTCACAGAGTTGAACCTTCCTTTCATAGTTCAGGTTTGAAACACTCTTTTTGTAGAATCTGGAAGTGGATATTTGGACCTCTGTGAGGACTTCGTTGGAAACGGGTATATCTTCACCTCAAACCTAGACAGAAGCATTCTCAGAAAGTTCTCTTTGTTGACTGCATTCAACTCACAGACTTGAACAATCGTTTTGATGGAGCAGTTTTGAAACTCTCTTTCTTTGGAATCTGCAAGTGGATATGTTGACCTCTTTGAAGATTTCGTTGGAAACGGGTTAATCTTCACATAAAAGCTAAACAGAAGCATTCTCAGAAACTTCTTTGTGATGATTGCATTCACCTCACAGAGTTGAACTTTCCCTTTGATAGAGCAGCTTTGAAACACTCTTTTTCTAGAATCTGCAAGTGGACATTTGGAGGGCTTTCTGGACTGTGGTGGAAAAGGAAATATCTTCTCATCGAAAGTACATAGAAGCATTCTCAGAAACTACTCTGTGATGATTGCATTCAACTGACAGAGTTGAACGTTCCTTTTGATAGAGAAGTTTGGAAACACTCTTTTTGTAGAATCTGCATGTGGAGATTTGGACCGCTTTGAGACCTATGGTAGTAAAGGAAATAAGTTCATAGAAAAACCAAATGGAAGCATTCTCAGAAAATAATTTGTGTTGATTGAGTTGATCTCAGAGACCTGAACATTCCTTTTGATGGAGCAGTTTCCAAACACACTTCTCGTGGAATCTGCAAGTGGATATTTGGACCTCTCTGAGGATTTCGTTGGAAGCGGAATAAACTTCCCAGAACTAAACGGAAGCATTCTCAGAAACTTCTTTTTGATGTTTGCATTCAACTCACAGAGTTGAACCTTCCTTTCATAGTTCAGGTTTGAAACACTCTTTTAGTAGAATCTGGAAGTAGATATTTGGACCACTGTGTGGTCTTCGTTGGAAACGGGTATATCTTCACCTCAAACCTAGACAGAAGCATTCTCAGAAAGTTCTCTGTGTTGACTGCATTCAACTCACAGAGTTGAACAATCCTTTTGATGGAGCAGTTTTGAAACTCTCTTTCTTTGGAATCTGCAAGTGGATATGTTGACCTCTTTGAAGATTTCGTTGGAAACCTGTTAATCTTCATATAAAAGCTAAACAGAAGCATTGTCAGAAACTTCTTTGTGATGTTTGCATTCACCTCATAGAGTTGAACTTTCCCTTTGATAGAGCAGCTTTGAAACACTCTTTTTCTAGAATCTGCAAGTGGACATTTGGAAGGCTTTGTGTTCTGCGGTGGAAAAGGAAATATCTTCTCATCAAAACTACATAGAAGCATTCTCGGAAACAATTCTGTGATGATTGCATTCAGCTGACAGAGTTGAACATTCCTTTTGATAGCGCAGTTTGGAAACACTCTTTTTGTAGAATCTGCATGTGGATATTTGGTCCGCTTGGAGACCTATGGTAGTAGAGGAAATAAGTTCATAGAAAAACCAAATGGAAGCATTCTCAGAAAATTCTTTGTGATGATTGACTTGAACTCAGAGACCTGAACATTTCTTTTGATGGAGCAGTTTCCAAACACGCTTCTCGTGGAATCTGCAAGTGGATATTTGGACCTCTCTGAGGATTTCGTTGGAAGCGGGATAAACTTCCCACAACTAAACGGAAGCATTCTCAGAAACTTCTTTGTGATGTTTGCATTCAACTCACAGAGTTGAACCTTCCTTTCATAGTTCAGGTTTGAAACACTCTTTTTGTAGAATCTGGAAGTGGATATTTGGACCTCTGTGAGGACTTCGTTGGAAACGGGTATATCTTCACCTCAAACCTAGACAGAAGCATTCTCAGAAAGTTCTCTTTGTTGACTGCATTCAACTCACAGACTTGAACAATCGTTTTGATGGAGCAGTTTTGAAACTCTCTTTCTTTGGAATCTGCAAGTGGATATGTTGACCTCTTTGAAGATTTCGTTGGAAACGGGTTAATCTTCACATAAAAGCTAAACAGAAGCATTCTCAGAAACTTCTTTGTGATGATTGCATTCACCTCACAGAGTTGAACTTTCCCTTTGATAGAGCAGCTTTGAAACACTCTTTTTCTAGAATCTGCAAGTGGACATTTGGAGGGCTTTCTGGACTGTGGTGGAAAAGGAAATATCTTCTCATCGAAAGTACATAGAAGCATTCTCAGAAACTACTCTGTGATGATTGCATTCAACTGACAGAGTTGAACGTTCCTTTTGATAGAGAAGTTTGGAAACACTCTTTTTGAAGATCTGCATGTGGAGATTTGGACCGCTTTGAGACCTATGGTAGTAAAGGAAATAAGTTCATAGAAAAAGCAAATGGAAGCATTCTCAGGAAATAATTTGTGATGATTGAGTTGAACTCAGAGACCTGAACATTCCTTTTGATGGAGCAGTTTCCAAACACACTTCTCGTGGAATCTGCAAGTGGATATTTGGACCTCTCTGAAGATTTCATTGGAAGCGGGATTAACTTCCCAGAACTAAACGGAAGCATTCTCAGAAACTTCTTTGTGATGTTTGCATTCAACTCACAGAGTTGAACCTTCCTTTCATAGTTAAGGTTTGAAACACACTTTTTGTAGAATATGGAAGTAGATATTTGAACCACTGTGTGGTCTTCGTTGGAAACGGGTATATCTTCACCTCAAACCTAGACAGAAGCATACTCAGAAAGTTCTCTGTGTTGACTGCATTCAACTCACAGAGTTGAACAATCCTTTTGATGGAGCAGTTTTGAAACTCTCTTTCTTTGGAATCTGCAAGTGGATATGTTGACCTCTTTGAAGATTTCGTTGGAAACCAGTTAATCTTCACATAAAAGCTAAACAGAAGCATTGTCAGAAACTTCTTGGTGATGTTTGCATTAACCTCATAGAGTTGAACTTTCCCTTTGATAGAGCAGCTTTGAAACACTCTTTTTCTAGAATCTGCAAGTGGACATTTGGAGGGCTTTGTGTTCTGCGCTGGAAAAGGAAATATCTTCACATCAAAACTACATAGAAGCATTCTCAGAAACTACTCTGTGATGATTGCATTCAACTGACAGAGTTGAACATTCCTTTTGTTACAGCAGTTTGGAAACACTCTTTTTGTAGAATCTGCATGTGGAGATTTGGACCGCTTTGAGACCTATGGTAGTAAAGGAAATAACTTCATAGAAAAACCAAATGGAAGCATTCTCAGAAAATAATTTGTGATGATTGAGTTCAACTCAGAGACCTGAACATTCCTTTTGATGGAGCAGTTTCCAAACACACTTCTCGTGGAACCTGCAAGTGGATATTTGGACCTCTCTGAGGATTTCATTGGAAGAGGGATAAACTTCCCAGAACTAAACGGAAGCATTCTCAGAAATTTCTTTGTGATGTTTGCATTCAACTCAGAGAGTTGAACCTTCCTTTCATAGTTAAGGTTTGAAACACTCTTTTTGTAGAATCTGGAAGTAGATATTTGGACCACTGTGTGGTCTTCGTTGGAAACGGGTATATCTTCACCTCAAACCTAGACAGAAGCATTCTCAGAAAGTTCTCTGTGTTGACTGCATTCAACTCACAGACTTGAACAATCGTTTTGATGGAGCAGTTTTGAAACTCTCTTTCTTTGGAATCTGCAAGTGGATATGTTGACCTCTTTGAAGATTTCGTTGGAAACGGGTTAATCTTCACATAAAAGCTAAACAGAAGCATTGTCAGAAACTTCTTTGTGATGTTTGCATTCACCTCATAGAGTTGAACTTTCCCTTTGATAGAGCAGCTTTGAAACACTCTTTTTCTAGAATCTGCAAGTGGACATTTGGAGGGCTTTGTGTTCTGCGGTGGAAAAGGAAATATCTTCTCATCAAAACTACATAGAAGCATTCTCAGAAACAATTCTGTGATGATTGCATTCAGCTGACAGAGTTGAACATTCCTTTTGATAGAGCAGTTTGGAAACACTCTTTTTGTAGAATCTGCATGTGGAGATTTGGACCGCTTGGAGACCTATGTTAGTAAAGGAAATAAGTTCATAGAAAAACCAAACGGAAGCATTCTCAGAAAATCCTTTGTGATGATTGAGTTGAACTCAGAGACCTGAACATTCCTTTTGATGGAGCAGTTTCCAAACACACTTCTCGTGGAATCTGCAAGTGGATATTTGGACCTCTCTGAGGATTTCGTTGGAAGCGGGATAAACTTCCCAGAACTAAACGGAAGCATTCTCAGAAACTTCTTTCTGATGCTTGCATTCAACTCACAGAGTTGAACCTTCCTTTCATAGTTCAGGTTTGAAACACTCTTTTTGTAGAATCTGGAAGTGGATATTTGGACCACTGTGTGGTCTTCGTTGGAAACGGGTATATCTTCACCTCAAACCTAGACAGAAGCATTCTCCAAAGGTTCTCTGTGTTGACTGCATTCAACTCACAGAGTTGAACAATCCTTTTGATGGAGCAGTTTTGATACTCTCTTTCTTTGGAATCTGCAAGTGGATATGTTGACCTCTTTGAAGATATTTTGGAAACGGGTTAATCTTCACATAAAAGCTAAACAGAAGCATTGTCAGAAACTTCTTTGTGATGTTTGCATTCACCTCATAGAGTTGAACTTTCCCTTTGATAGAGCAGCTTTGAAACACTCTTTTTCTAGAATCTGCAAGTGGACATTTGGAGGGCTTTGTGTTCTGCGGTGGAAAAGGAAATATCTTCTCATCAAAACTACATAGAAGCATTCTCAGAAACAATTCTGTGATGATTGCATTCAGCTGACAGAGTTGAAAATTCCTTTTGATAGAGCAGTTTGGAAACACTCTTTTTGTAGAATCTGAATGTGGATATTTTGTCCGCGTGGAGACCTATGGTAGTAGAGGTAATAAGTTCATAGAAAAACCAAATGGAAGCATTCTCAGAAAATTCTTTGTGATGATTGGGTTGAACTCAGAGACCTGAACATTTCTTTGATGGAGCAGTTTCCAAACACGCTTCTCGTGGAATCTGCAAGTGGATATTTGGACCTCTCTGAGGATTTCGTTGGAAGCGGGATAAACTTCCCAGAACTAAACGGAAGCATTCTCAGAAACTTCTTTGTGATGTTTGCATTCAACTCACAGAGTTGAACCTTCCTTTCATAGTTCAGGTTTGAAACACTCTTTTTGTAGAATCTGGAAGTGGATATTTGGACCTCTGTGAAGACTTCGTTGGAAACGGGTATATCTTCACCTCAAACCTAGACAGAAGCATTCTCAGAAAGTTCTCTGTGTTGACTGCATTCAACTCACAGACTTGAACAATCGTTTTGATGGAGCAGTTTTGAAACTCTCTTTCTTTGGAATCTGCAAGTGGATATGTTGACCTCTTTGAAGATTTCGTTGGAAACGGGTTAATCTTCACATAAAAGCTAAACAGAAGCATTCTCAGAAACTTCTTTGTGATGATTGCATTCACCTCACAGAGTTGAACTTTCCCTTTGATAGAGCAGCTTTGAAACACTCTTTTTCTAGAATCTGCAAGTGGACATTTGGAGGGCTTTCTGGACTGTGGTGGAAAAGGAAATATCTTCTCATCGAAAGTACATAGAAGCATTCTCAGAAACTACTCTGTGATGATTGCATTCAACTGACAGTTGAACGTTCCTTTTGATAGAGCAGTTTGGAAACACTCTTTTTGTAGAATCTGCATGTGGAGATTTGGACCGCTTTCAGACCTATGGTAGTAAAGGAAATAAGTTCATAGAAAAACCAAATGGAAGCATTCTCAGAAAATAATTTGTGATGATTGAGTTGATCTCAGAGACCTGAACATTCCTTTTGATGGAGCAGTTTCCAAACACACTTCTCGTGGAATCTGCAAGTGGATATTTGGACCTCTCTGAGGATTTCATTGGAAGCGGGATTAACTTCCCAGAACTAAACGGAAGCATTCTCAGAAACTTCTTTGTGATGTTTGCATTCAACTCACAGAGTTGAACCTTCCTTTCATAGTTAAGGTTTGAAACACTCTTTTTGTAATATCTGGGAGTAGATATTTGGACCACTGTGTGGTCTTCAATGGAAACGGGTATATCTTCACCTCAAACCTAGACAGAAGCATTCTCAGAAAGTTCTCTGTGTTGACTGCATTCAACTCACAGAGTTGAACAATCGTTTTGATGGAGCAGTTTTGAAACTCTCTTTCTTTGGAATCTGCAAGTGGATATGTTGACCTCTTTGAAGATTTCGTTGGAAACCTGTTAATCTTCACATAAAAGCTAAACAGAAGCATTCTCAGAAACTTCTTTGTGATGATTGCATTCACCTCACAGAGTTGAACTTTCCCTTTGATCGAGCAGCTGTGAAACACTCTTTTTCTAGAATCTGCAAGTGGACATTTGGAGGGCTTTCTGGACTGTGGTGGAAAAGGAAATATCTTCTCATCGAAAGTACATAGAAGCATTCTCAGAAACTACTCTGTGATGATTGCATTCAACTGACAGAGTTGAACGTTCCTTTTGATAGAGCAGTTTGGAAACACTCTTTTTGTAGAATCTGCATGTGGAGATTTGGACCGCTTTGAGACCTATGGTACTAAAGGAAATAAGTTCATAGAAAAACCAAATGGAAGCATTCTCAGAAAATAATTTGTGATGATTGAGTTGAACTCAGAGACCTGAACATTCCTTTTGATGGAGCAGTTTCCAAACACACTTCTCGTGGAATCTGCAAGTGGATATTTGGACCTCTCTGAGGATTTCATTGGAAGCGGGATTAACTTCCCAGAACTAAACGGAAGCATTCTCAGAAACTTCTTTTTGATGTTTGCATTCAACTCACAGAGTTGAACCTTCCTTTCATAGTTAAGGTTTGAAACACTCTTTTTGTAATATCTGGGAGTAGATATTTGGACCACTGTGTGGTCTTCAATGGAAACGGGTATATCTTCACCTCAAACCTAGACAGAAGCATTCTCAGAAAGTTCTCTGTGTTGACTGCATTCAACTCACAGAGTTGATCAATCCTTTTGATGGAGCAGTTTTGAAACTCTCTTTCTTTGGAATCTGCAAGTGGATATGTTGACCTCTTTGACGATTTCGTTGGAAACCTGTTAATCTTCACATAAAAGCTAAACAGAAGCATTGTCAGAAACTTCTTTGTGATGTTTGCATTCACCTCATAGAGTTGAACTTTCCCTTTGATAGAGCAGCTTTGAAACACTCTTTTTCTAGAATCTGGAAGTGGACATTTGGAGGGCTTTGTGTTCTGCGGTGGAAAAGGAGATATCTTCTCATCAAAACTACATAGAAGCATTCTCAGAAACAATTCTGTGATGATTGCATTCAGCTGACAGAGTTGAACATTCCATTTGATAGAGCAGTTTGCAAACACTCTTTTTGTAGAATCTGCATGTGGAGATTTGGACCGCTTTAAGACCTATGGTAGTAAAGGAAATAACTTCATAGAAAAACCAAATGGAAGCATTCTCAGAAAATTCTTTGTGATGATTGAGTTGAACTCAGAGACCTGAACATTTCTTTTGATGGAGCAGTTTCCAAACACGCTTCTCGTGGAATCTGCAAGTGGATATTTGGACCTCTCTGAGGATTTCGTTGGAAGCGGAATAAATTTCCCAGAACTAAACAGAAGCATTCTCAGAAACTTCTTTGTGATGTTTGCATTCAACTCACAGAGTTGAACCTTCCTTTCATAGTTCACCTTTGAAACACTCTTTTTGTTGAATCTGGAAGTAGATATTTGGACCACTGTGTGGTCTTCGTTGGAAACGGGTATATCTTCACGTCAAACCTAGACAGAAGCATTCTCAGAAAGTTCTCTGTGTTGACTGCATTCAACTCACAGAGTTGAACAATCCTTTTGATGGAGCAGTTTTGAAACTCTCTTTCTTTGGAATCTGCAAGTGGATATGTTGACCTCTTTGAAGATTTCGTTGGAAACCTGTTAATCTTCATATAAAAGCTAAACAGCAGCATTGTCAGAAACTTCTTTGTGATGTTTGCATTCACCTCATAGAGTTGAACTTTCCCTTTGATAGAGCAGCTTTGAAACACTCTTTTTCTAGAATCTGCAAGTGGACATTTGGAGGGCTTTGTGTTCTGCGGTGGAAAAGGAAATATCTTCTCATCAAAACTACATAGAAGCATTCTCAGAAACAATTCGGTGATGATTGCATTCAGCTGACAGAGTTGAACATTCCTTTTGATAGAGCAGTTTGGAAACACTCTTTTTGTAGAATCTGCATGTGGATATTTGGTCCGCTTGGAGACCTATGGTAGTAGAGGAAATAAGTTCATAGAAAAACAAAATGGAAGCATTCTCAGAAAATTCTTTGTGATGATTGAGTTGAACTCAGAGACCTGAACATTTCTTTTGATGGAGCAGTTTCCAAGCACGCTTCTCGTGGAATCTGCAAGTGGATATTTGGACCTCTCTGAGGATTTCGTTGGAAGCGGGATAAACTTCCCAGAACTAAACGGAAGCATTCTCAGAAACTTCTTTCTGATGTTTGCATTCAACTCACAGAGTTGAACCTTCCTTTCATAGTTCAGGTTTGAAACACTCTTTTTGTAGAATCTGGAAGTGGATATTTGGACCTCTGTGAGGACTTCGTTGGAAACGGGTATATCTTCACCTCAAACCTAGACAGAAGCATTCTCAGAAAGTTCTCTTTGTTGACTGCATTCAACTCACAGACTTGAACAATCGTTTTGATGGAGCAGTTTTGAAACTCTCTTTCTTTGGAATCTGCAAGTGGATATGTTGACCTCTTTGAAGATTTCGTTGGAAACGGGTTAATCTTCACATAAAAGCTAAACAGAAGCATTCTCAGAAACTTCTTTGTGATGATTGCATTCACCTCACAGAGTTGAACTTTCCCTTTGATAGAGCAGCTTTGAAACACTCTTTTTCTAGAATCTGCAAGTGGACATTTGGAGGGCTTTCTGGACTGTGGTGGAAAAGGAAATATCTTCTCATCGAAAGTACATAGAAGCATTCTCAGAAACTACTCTGTGATGATTGCATTCAACTGACAGAGTTGAACGTTCCTTTTGATAGAGAAGTTTGGAAACACTCTTTTTGTAGAATCTGCATGTGGAGATTTGGACCGCTTTGAGACCTATGGTAGTAAAGGAAATAAGTTCATAGAAAAACCAAATGGAAGCATTCTCAGAAAATAATTTGTGATGATTGAGTTGAACTCAGAGACCTGAACATTCCTTTTGATGGAGCAGTTTCCAAACACACTTCTCGTGGAATCTGCAAGTAGATATTTGGACCTCTCTGAGGATTTCATTGGAAGCGGGATTAACTTCCCAGAACTAAACGGAAGCATTCTCAGAAACTTCTTTGTGATGTTTGCATTCAACTCACAGAGTTGAACCTTCCTTTCATAGTTAAGGTTTGAAACACACTTTTTGTAGAATCTGGAAGTAGATATTTGAACCACTGTGTGTTCTTCGATGGAAACGGGTATATCTTCACCTCAAACCTAGACAGAAGCATACTCAGAAAGTTCTCTGTGTTGACTGCATTAAACTCACAGAGTTGAACAATCCTTTTGATGGAGCAGTTTTGAAACTCTCTTTCTTTGGAATTTGCAAGTGGATATGTTGACCTCTTTGAAGATTTCGTTGGAAACCTGTTAATCTTCACATAAAAGCTAAACAGAAGCATTGTCAGAAACTTCTTTGTGATGTTTGCATTCACCTCATAGAGTTGAACTTTCCCTTTGATAGAGCAGCTTTGAAACACTCTTTTTCTGGAATCTGCAAGTGGACATTTGGAGGGGTTTGTGTTCTGCGGTGGAAAAGGAAATATCTTCTCATCAAAACTACATAGAAACATTCTCAGAAACTACTCTGTGATGATTGCATTCAACTGACAGAGTTGAACATTCCTTTTTTTAGAGCAGTTTGGAAACACTCTTTTTGTAGAATCTGCATGTGGAGATTTGGACCGCTTTGAGACCTATGGTAGTAAAGGAAATAACTTCATAGAAAAACCAAATGGAAGCATTCTCAGAAAATTCTTTGTGATGATTGAGTTGAACTCAGAGACCTGAACATTCCTTTTGATGGAGCAGTTTCCAAACACGCTTCTCGTGGAATCTGCAAGTGGATATTTGGACCTCTCTGAGGATTTCGTTGGAAGCGGGATAAACTTCCCACAACTAAACGGAAGCATTCTCAGAAACTTCTTTGTGATGTTTGCATTCAACTCACAGAGTTGAACCTTCCTTTCATAGTTCAGGTTTGAAACACTCTTTTTGTAGAATCTGGAAGTGGATATTTGGACCTCTGTGAGGACTTCGTTGGAAACGGGTATATCTTCACCTCAAACCTAGACAGAAGCATTCTCAGAAAGTTCTCTTTGTTGACTGCATTCAACTCACAGACTTGAACAATCGTTTTGATGGAGCAGTTTTGAAACTCTCTTTCTTTGGAATCTGCAAGTGGATATGTTGACCTCTTTGAAGATTTGATTGGAAACGGGTTAATCTTCACATAAAAGCTAAACAGAAGCATTCTCAGAAACTTCTTTGTGATGATTGCATTCACCTCACAGAGTTGAACTTTCCCTTTGATAGAGCAGCTTTGAAACACTCTTTTTCTAGAATCTGCAAGTGGACATTTGGAGGGCTTTCTGGACTGTGGTGGAAAAGGAAATATTTTCTCATCGAAAGTACATAGAAGCATTCTCAGAAACTACTCTGTGATGATTGCATTCAACTGACAGAGTTGAACGTTCCTTTTGATAGAGAAGTTTGGAAACACTCTTTTTGTAGAATCTGCATGTGGAGATTTGGACCGCTTGGAGACCTATGGTAGTAAAGGAAATAAGTTCATAGAAAAACCAAATGGAAGCATTCTCAGAAAATAATTTGTGATGATTGAGTTGAACTCAGAGACCTGAACATTCCTTTTGATGGAGCAGTTTCAAAACACACTTCTCGTTGAATCTGCAAGTGGATATTTGGACCTCTCTGAGGATTTCATTGGAAGACGGATTAACTTCCCAGAACTAAACGGAAGCATTCTCAGAAACTTCTTTGTGATGTTTGCATTCAACTCACAGGGTTGAACCTTCCTTTCATAGTTAAGGTTTGAAACACTCTTTTTGTAGAATCTGGAAGTAGATATTTGGACCACTGTGTGGTCTTCGTTGGAAACGGGTATATCTTCACGTCAAACCTAGACAGAAGCATTCTCAGAAAGTTCTCTGTGTTGACTGCATTCAACTCACAGAGTTGAACAATCCTTTTGATGGAGCAGTTTTGAAACTCTCTTTCTTTGGAATCTGCAAGTGGATATGTTGACCTCTTTGAAGATTTCGTTGGAAACCTGTTAATCTTCATATAAAAGCTAAACAGCAGCATTGTCAGAAACTTCTTTGTGATGTTTGCATTCACCTCATAGAGTTGAACTTTCCCTTTGATAGAGCAGCTTTGAAACACTCTTTTTCTAGAATCTGCAAGTGGACATTTGGAGGGCTTTGTGTTCTGCGGTGGAAAAGGAAATATCTTCTCATCAAAACTACATAGAAGCATTCTCAGAAACAATTCGGTGATGATTGCATTCAGCTGACAGAGTTGAACATTCCTTTTGATAGAGCAGTTTGGAAACACTCTTTTTGTAGAATCTGCATGTGGATATTTGGTCCGCTTGGAGACCTATGGTAGTAGAGGAAATAAGTTCATAGAAAAACAAAATGGAAGCATTCTCAGAAAATTCTTTGTGATGATTGAGTTGAACTCAGAGACCTGAACATTTCTTTTGATGGAGCAGTTTCCAAGCACGCTTCTCGTTCAATCTGCAAGTGGATATTTGGACCTCTCTGAGGATTTCGTTGGAAGTGGGATAAACTTCCCAGAACTAAACGGAAGCATTCTCAGAAACTTCTTTCTGATGTTTGCATTCAACTCACAGAGTTGAACCTTCCTTTCATAGTTCAGGTTTGAAACACTCTTTTTGTAGAATCTGGAAGTGGATATTTGGACCTCTGTGAGGACTTCGTTGGAAACGGGTATATCTTCACCTCAAACCTAGACAGAAGCATTCTCAGAAAGTTCTCTTTGTTGACTGCATTCAACTCACAGACTTGAACAATCGTTTTGATGGAGCAGTTTTGAAACTCTCTTTCTTTGGAATCTGCAAGTGGATATGTTGACCTCTTTGAAGATTTCGTTGGAAACGGGTTAATCTTCACATAAAAGCTAAACAGAAGCATTCTCAGAAACTTCTTTGTGATGATTGCATTCACCTCACAGAGTTGAACTTTCCCTTTGATAGAGCAGCTTTGAAACACTCTTTTTCTAGAATCTGCAAGTGGACATTTGGAGGGCTTTCTGGACTGTGGTGGAAAAGGAAATATCTTCTCATCGAAAGTACATAGAAGCATTCTCAGAAACTACTCTGTGATGATTGCATTCAACTGACAGAGTTGAACGTTCCTTTTGATAGAGAAGTTTGGAAACACTCTTTTTGTAGAATCTGCATGTGGAGATTTGGACCGCTTTGAGACCTATGGTAGTAAAGGAAATAAGTTCATAGAAAAACCAAATGGAAGCATTCTCAGAAAATAATTTGTGATGATTGAGTTGAACTCAGAGACCTGAACATTCCTTTTGATGGAGCAGTTTCCAAACACACTTCTCGTGGAATCTGCAAGTAGATATTTGGACCTCTCTGAGGATTTCATTGGAAGCGGGATTAACTTCCCAGAACTAAACGGAAGCATTCTCAGAAACTTCTTTGTGATGTTTGCATTCAACTCACAGAGTTGAACCTTCCTTTCATAGTTAAGGTTTGAAACACACTTTTTGTAGAATCTGGAAGTAGATATTTGAACCACTGTGTGTTCTTCGATGGAAACGGGTATATCTTCACCTCAAACCTAGACAGAAGCATACTCAGAAAGTTCTCTGTGTTGACTGCATTCAACTCACAGAGTTGAACAATCCTTTTGATGGAGCAGTTTTGAAACTCTCTTTCTTTGGAATTTGCAAGTGGATATGTTGACCTCTTTGAAGATTTCGTTGGAAACCTGTTAATCTTCACATAAAAGCTAAACAGAAGCATTGTCAGAAACTTCTTTGTGATGTTTGCATTCACCTCATAGAGTTGAACTTTCCCTTTGATAGAGCAGCTTTGAAACACTCTTTTTCTGGAATCTGCAAGTGGACATTTGGAGGGGTTTGTGTTCTGCGGTGGAAAAGGAAATATCTTCTCATCAAAACTACATAGAAACATTCTCAGAAACTACTCTGTGATGATTGCATTCAACTGACAGAGTTGAACATTCCTTTTTTTAGAGCAGTTTGGAAACACTCTTTTTGTAGAATCTGCATGTGGAGATTTGGACCGCTTTGAGACCTATGGTAGTAAAGGAAATAACTTCATAGAAAAACCAAAGGGAAGCATTCTCAGAAAATTCTTTGTGATGATTGAGTTGAACTCAGAGACCTGAACATTCCTTTTGACGGAGCAGTTTCCAAACACGCTTCTCGTGGAATCTGCAAGTGGATATTTGGACCTCTCTGAGGATTTCGTTGGAAGCGGGATAAACTTCCCACAACTAAACGGAAGCATTCTCAGAAACTTCTTTGTGATGTTTGCATTCAACTCACAGAGTTGAACCTTCCTTTCATAGTTCAGGTTTGAAACACTCTTTTTGTAGAATCTGGAAGTGGATATTTGGACCTCTGTGAGGACTTCGTTGGAAACGGGTATATCTTCACCTCAAACCTAGACAGAAGCATTCTCAGAAAGTTCTCTTTGTTGACTGCATTCAACTCACAGACTTGAACAATCGTTTTGATGGAGCAGTTTTGAAACTCTCTTTCTTTGGAATCTGCAAGTGGATATGTTGACCTCTTTGAAGATTTCGTTGGAAACGGGTTAATCTTCACATAAAAGCTAAACAGAAGCATTCTCAGAAACTTCTTTGTGATGATTGCATTCACCTCACAGAGTTGAACTTTCCCTTTGATAGAGCAGCTTTGAAACACTCTTTTTCTAGAATCTGCAAGTGGACATTTGGAGGGCTTTCTGGACTGTGGTGGAAAAGGAAATATCTTCTCATCGAAAGTACATAGAAGCATTCTCAGAAACTACTCTGTGATGATTGCATTCAACTGACAGAGTTGAACGTTCCTTTTGATAGAGAAGTTTGGAAACACTCTTTTTGTAGAATCTGCATGTGGAGATTTGGACCGCTTGGAGACCTATGGTAGTAAAGGAAATAAGTTCATAGAAAAACCAAATGGAAGCATTCTCAGAAAATAATTTGTGATGATTGAGTTGAACTCAGAGACCTGAACATTCCTTTTGATGGAGCAGTTTCCAAACACACTTCTCGTGGAATCTGCAAGTGGATATTTGGACCTCTCTGAGGATTTCATTGGAAGCGGGATTAACTTCCCAGAGCTAAATGGAAGCATTCTCAGAAACTTCTTTGTGATGTTTGCATTCAACTCACAGAGTTGAACCTTCTTTTCATAGTTAAGGTTTGAAACACTCTTTTTGTAGAGTCTGGAAGTGGATATTTGGACCACTGTGAGGACTTCGTTGGAAACGGGTATATCTTCACCTCAAACCTAGACAGAAGCATTCTCAGAAAGTTCTCTGTGTTGACTGCATTCAACTCACAGACTTGAACAATCGTTTTGATGGAGCAGTTTTGAAACTCTCTTTCTTTGGAATCTGCAAGTGGATATGTTGACCTCTTTGAAGATTTCGTTGGAAACGGGTTAATCTTCACATAAAAGCTAAACAGAAGCATTCTCAGAAACTTCTTTGTGATGATTGCATTCACCTCACAGAGTTGAACTTTCCCTTTGATAGAGCAGCTTTGAAACACTCTTTTTCTAGAATCTGCAAGTGGACATTTGGAGGGCTTTCTGGACTGTGGTGGAAAAGGAAATATCTTCTCATCGAAAGTACATAGAAGCATTCTCAGAAACTACTCTGTGATGATTGCATTCAACTCACAGAGTTGAACGTTCCTTTTGATAGAGCAGTTTGGAAACACTCTTTTTGTAGAATCTGCATGTGGAGATTTGGACCGCTTGGAGACCTATGGTAGTAAAGGAAATAACTTCATAGAAAAACCAAATGGAAGCATTCTCAGAAAATAATTTGTGAAGATTGAGTTGAACTCAGAGACCTGAACATTCCTTTTGATGGAGCAGTTTCAAAACACACTTCTCGTTGAATCTGCAAGTGGATATTTGGACCTCTCTGAGGATTTCATTGGAAGACGGATTAACTTCCCAGAACTAAACGGAAGCATTCTCAGAAACTTCTTTGTGATGTTTGCATTCAACTCACAGGGTTGAACCTTCCTTTCATAGTTAAGGTTTGAAACACTCTTTTTGTAGAATCTGGAAGTAGATATTTGGACCACTGTGTGGTCTTCGTTGGAAACGGGTATATCTTCACCTCAAACCTAGACAGAAGCATTCTCAGAAAGTTCTCTGTGTTGACTGCATTCAACTCACAGAGTTGATCAATCCTTTTGATGGAGCAGTTTTGAAACTCTCTTTCTTTGGAATCTGCAAGTGGATATGTTGACCTCTTTGACGATTTCGTTGGAAACCTGTTAGTCTTCACATAAAAGCTAAACAGAAGCATTGTCAGAAACTTCTTTGTGATGTTTGCATTCACCTCATAGAGTTGAACTTTCCCTTTGATAGAGCAGCTTTGAAACACTCTTTTTCTAGAATCTGCAAGTGGACATTTGGAGGGCTTTGTGTTCTGTGGTGGAAAAGGAAATATCTTCTCATCAAAACTACATAGAAGCATTCTCAGAAACAATTCTGTGATGATTGCATTCAGCTGACAGAGTTCAACATTCCTTTTGATAGAGCAGTTTGCAAACACTCTTTTTGTAGAATCTGCATGTGGAGATTTGGACCGCTTTAAGACTTATGGTAGTAAAGGAAATAACTTCATAGAAAAACCAAATGGAAGCATTCTCAGAAAATTCTTTGTGATGATTGAGTTGAACTCAGAGACCTGAACATTCCTTTTGATGGAGCAGTTTCCAAACACACTTCTCGTGGAATCTGCAAGTGGATATTTGGACCTCTCTGAGGATTTCGTTGGAAGCGGAATAAACTTCCCAGAACTAAACGGAAGCATTCTCAGAAACTTCTTTGTGATGTTTGCATTCAACTCACAGAGTTGAACCTTCCTTTCATAGTTCAGGTTTGAAACACTCTTTTTGTAGAATCTGGAAGTGGATATTTGGACCTCTGTGAGGACTTCGTTAGAAACGGGTATATCTTCACCTCAAACCTAGACAGAAGCATTCTCAGAAAGTTCTCTGTGTTGACTGCATTCAACTCACAGACTTGAACAATCGTTTTGATGGAGCAGTTTTGAAACTCTCTTTCTTTGGAATCTGCAAGTGGATATGTTGACCTCTTTGAAGATTTCGTTGGAAACGGGTTAATCTTCACATAAAAGCTAAACAGAAGCATTGTCAGAAACTTCTTTGTGATGATTGCATTCACCTCACAGCGTTGAACTTTCCCTGTGATAGAGCAGCTTTGAAACACTCTTTTTCTAGAATCTGCAAGTGGACATTTGGTGGGCTTTCTGGACTGTGGTGGAAAAGGAAATATCTTCTCATCGAAAGTACATAGAAGCATTCTCAGAAACTACTCTGTGATGATTGCATTCAACTGACAGAGTTGAACGTTCCTTTTGATAGAGAAGTTTGGAAACACTCTTTTTGTAGAATCTGCATGTGGAGATTTGGACCGCTTGGAGACCTATGGTAGTAGAGGAAATAAGTTCATAGAAAAACCAAATGGAAGCATTCTCAGAAAATAATTTGTGATGATTGAGTTGAACTCAGAGACCTGAACATTCCTTTTGATGGAGCAGTTTCCAAACACACTTCTAGTGGAATCTGCAAGTGGATATTTGGACCTCTCTGAGGATTTCATTGGAAGCGGGATTAACTTCCCAGAACTAAACGGAAGCATTCTCAGAAACTTCTTTGTGATGTTTGCATTCAACTCACAGAGTTGAACCTTCCTTTCATAGTTAAGGTTTGAAACACACTTTTTGTAGAATCTGGAAGTAGATATTTGAACCACTGTGTGGTCTTCGATGGAAACGGGTATATCTTCACCTCAAACCTAGACAGAAGCATACTCAGAAAGTTCTCTGTGTTGACTGCATTCAACTCACAGAGTTGAACAATCCTTTTGATGGAGCAGTTTTGAAACTCTCTTTCTTTGGAATCTGCAAGTGGATATGTTGACCTCTTTGAAGATTTCTTTGGAAACGGGTTAATCTTCACATAAAAGCTAAACAGAAGCATTGTCAGAAACTTCTTTGTGATGTTTGCATTCACCTCATAGAGTTGAACTTTCCCTTTGATAGAGCAGCTTTGAAACACTCTTTTTCTGGAATCTGCAAGTGGACATTTGGAGGGCTTTGTGTTCTGCGGTGGAAAAGGAAATATCTTCTCATCAAAACTACATAGAAGCATTCTCAGAAACAATTCTGTGATGATTGCATTCAACTGACAGAGTTGAACATTCCTTTTGTTAGAGCAGTTTGGAAACACTCTTTTTGTAGAATCTGCATGTGGAGATTTGGACCGCTTTGAGACCTATGGTAGTAGAGGAAATAATTTCATAGAAAAACCAAATGGAAGCATTCGCAGAAAATTCTTTGTGATGATTGAGTTGAACTCAGAGACCTGAACATTTCTTTTGATGGAGCAGTTTCCAAACACACTTCTCGTGGAATCTGCAAGTGGATATTTGGACCTCTCTGAGGATTTCGTTGGAAGCGGAATAAACTTCCCAGAACTAAACTGAAGCATTCTCAGAAACTTCTTTGTGATGTTTGCATTCAACTCACAGAGTTGAACCTTCCTTTCATAGTTCAGGTTTGAAACACTCTTTTAGTAGAATCTGGAAGTAGATATTTGGACCACTGTGTGGTCTTCGTTGGAAACGGGTATATCTTCACCTCAAACCTAGACAGAAGCATTCTCAGAAAGTTCTCTGTGTTGACTGCATTCAACTCACAGAGTTGAACAATCCTTTTGATGGAGCAGTTTTGAAACTCTCTTTCTTTGGAATCTGCAAGTGGATATGTTGACCTCTTTGACGATTTCGTTGGAAACCTGTTAATCTTCATATAAAAGCTAAACAGAAGCATTGTCAGAAACTTCTTTGTGATGTTTGCATTCACCTCATAGAGTTGAACTTTCCCTTTGATAGAGCAGCTTTGAAACACTCTTTTTCTAGAATCTGCAAGTGGACATTTGGAAGGCTTTGTGTTCTTCGGTGGAAAAGGAAATATCTTCTCATCAAAACTACATAGAAGCATTCTCAGAAACAATTCTGTGATGATTGCATTCAGCTGACAGAGTTGAACATTCCTTTTGATAGAGCAGTTTGGAAACACTCTTTTTGTAGAATCTGCATGTGGAGATTTGGTCCGCTTGTAGACCTATGGTAGTAGAGGAAATAAGTTCATAGAAAAACCAAATGGAAGCATTCTCAGAAAATTCTTTGTGATGATTGAGTTGAACTCAGAGACCTGAACATTTCTTTTGATGGAGCAGTTTCCAAACACGCTTCTCGTGGAATCTGCAAGTGGATATTTGGACCTCTCTGAGGATTTCGTTGGAAGGCGGATAAACTTCCCAGAACTAAACGGAAGCATTCTCAGAAACTTCTTTGTGATGTTTGCATTCAACTCACAGAGTTGAACCTTCCTTTCATAGTTCAGGTTTGAAACACTCTTTTTGTAGAATCTGGAAGTGGATATTTGGACCTCTGTGAGGACTTCGTTGGAAACGGGTATATCTTCACCTCAAACCTAGACAGAAGCATTCTCAGAAAGTTCTCTTTGTTGACTGCATTCAACTCACAGACTTGAACAATCGTTTTGATGGAGCAGTTTTGAAACTCTCTTTCTTTGGAATCTGCAAGTGGATATGTTGACCTCTTTGAAGATTTCGTTGGAAACGGGTTAATCTTCACATAAAAGCTAAACAGAAGCATTCTCAGAAACTTCTTTGTGATGATTGCATTCACCTCACAGAGTTGAACTTTCCCTTTGATAGAGCAGCTTTGAAACACTCTTTTTCTAGAATCTGCAAGTGGACATTTGGAGGGCTTTCTGGACTGTGGTGGAAAAGGAAATATCTTCTCATCGAAAGTACATAGAAGCATTCTCAGAAACTACTCTGTGATGATTGCATTCAACTGACAGAGTTGAACGTTCCTTTTGATAGAGAAGTTTGGAAACACTCTTTTTGTAGATCTGCATGTGGAGATTTGGACCGCTTTGAGACCTATGGTAGTAAAGGAAATAAGTTCATAGAAAAACGAAATGGAAGCATTCTCAGGAAATAATTTGTGATGATTGAGTTGAACTCAGAGACCTGAACATTCCTTTTGATGGAGCAGTTTCCAAACACACTTCTCGTGGAATCTGCAAGTGGATATTTGGACCTCTCTGAAGATTTCATTGGAAGCGGGATTAACTTCCCAGAACTAAACGGAAGCATTCTCAGAAACTTCTTTGTGATGTTTGCATTCAACTCACAGAGTTGAACCTTCCTTTCATAGTTAAGGTTTGAAACACACTTTTTATAGAATATGGAAGTAGATATTTTAACCACTGTGTGGTCTTCGTTGGAAACGGGTATATCTTCACCTCAAACCTAGACAGAAGCATACTCAGAAAGTTCTCTGTGTTGACTGCATTCAACTCACAGAGTTGAACAATCCTTTTGATGGAGCAGTTTTGAAACTCTCTTTCTTTGGAATCTGCAAGTGGATATGTTGACCTCTTTGAAGATTTCGTTGGAAACTTGTTAATCTTCACATAAAAGCTAAACAGAAGCATTGTCAGAAACTTCTTTGTGATGTTTGCATTCACCTCATAGAGTTGAACTTTCCCTTTGATAGAGCAGCTTTGAAACACTCTTTTTCTAGAATCTGCAAGTGGACATTTGGAGGGCTTTGTGTTCTGCGGTGGAAAAGGGAATATCTTCACATCAAAACTACATAGAAGCATTCTCAGAAACTACTCTGTGATGATTGCATTCAACTGACAGAGTTGAACATTCCTTTTGTTAGAGCAGTTTGGAAACACTCTTTTTGTAGAATCTGCATGTGGAGATTTGGACCGCTTTGAGACCTATGGTAGTAAAGGAAATAACTTCATAGAAAAACCAAATGGAAGCATTCTCAGAAAATTCTTTGTGATGATTGAGTTGAACTCAGAGACCTGAACATTCCTTTTGATGGAGCAGTTTCCAAACACGCTTCTCGTGGAATCTGCAAGTGGATATTTGGACCTCTCTGAGGATGTCGTTGGAAGCGGGATAAACTTCCAAGAACTAAACGGAAGCATTCTCAGAAACTTCTTTGTGATGTTTGCATTCAACTCACAGAGTTGAACCTTCCTTTCATAGTTCAGGTTTGAAACACTCTTTTTGTAGAATCTGGAAGTGGATATTTGGACCTCTGTGAGGACTTCGTTGGAAACGGGTATATCTTCACCTCAAACCTAGACAGAAGCATTCTCAGAAAGTTCTCTTTGTTGACTGCATTCAACTCACAGACTTGAACAATCGTTTTGATGGAGCAGTTTTGAAACTCTCTTTCTTTGGAATCTGCAAGTGGATATGTTGACCTCTTTGAAGATTTCGTTGGAAACGGGTTAATCTTCACATAAAAGCTAAACAGAAGCATTGCCAGAAACTTCTTTGTGATGTTTGCATTCATCTCATAGAGTTGAACTTTCCCTTTGATAGAGCAGCTTTGAAACACTCTTTTTCTAGAATCTGCAAGTGGACATTTGGAGGGCTTTGTGTTCTGAGGTGGAAAAGGAAATATCTTCACATCAAAACTACATAGAAGCATTCTCAGAAACTACTCTGTGATGATTGCATTCAACTGACAAAGTTGAACATTCCTTTTGTTAGAGCAGTTTGGAAACACTCTTTTTGTAGAATCTGCATGTGGAGATTTGGACCGCTTTGAGACCTATGGTAGTAAAGGAAATAACTTCATAGAAAAACCAAATGGAAGCATTCTCAGAAAATTCTTTGTGATGATTGACTTGAACTCAGAGACCTGAACATTCCTTTTGATGGAGCAGTTTCCAAACACGCTTCTCGTGGAATCTGCAAGTGGATATTTGGACCTCTCTGAGGATTTCGTTGGAAGCGGGATAAACTTCCCACAACTAAACGGAAGCATTCTCAGAAACTTCTTTGTGATGTTTGCATTCAACTCACAGAGTTGAACCTTCCTTTCATAGTTCAGGTTTGAAACACTCTTTTTGTAGAATCTGGAAGTGGATATTTGGACCTCTGTGAGGACTTCGTTGGAAACGGGTATATCTTCACCTCAAACCTAGACAGAAGCATTCTCAGAAAGTTCTCTTTGTTGACTGCATTCAACTCACAGACTTGAACAATCGTTTTGATGGAGCAGTTTTGAAACTCTCTTTCTTTGGAATCTGCAAGTGGATATGTTGACCTCTTTGAAGATTTCGTTGGAAACGGGTTAATCTTCACATAAAAGCTAAACAGAAGCATTCTCAGAAACTTCTTTGTGATGATTGCATTCACCTCACAGAGTTGAACTTTCCCTTTGATAGAGCAGCTTTGAAACACTCTTTTTCTAGAATCTGCAAGTGGACATTTGGAGGGCTTTCTGGACTGTGGTGGAAAAGGAAATATCTTCTCATCGAAAGTACATAGAAGCATTCTCAGAAACTACTCTGTGATGATTGCATTCAACTGACAGAGTTGAACGTTCCTTTTGATAGAGAAGTTTGGAAACACTCTTTTTGTAGAATCTGCATGTGGAGATTTGGACCTCTTTGAGACCTATGGTAGTAAAGGAAATAAGTTCATAGAAAAACCAAATGGAAGCATTCTCAGAAAATAATTTGTGATGATTGAGTTGATCTCAGAGACCTGAACATTCCTTTTGATGGAGCAGTTTCCAAACACACTTCTCGTGGAATCTGCAAGTGGATATTTGGACCTCTCTGAGGATTTCGTTGGAAGCGGAATAAACTTCCCAGAACTAAACGGAAGCATTCTCAGAAACTTCTTTTTGATGTTTGCATTCAACTCACAGAGTTGAACCTTCCTTTCATAGTTCAGGTTTGAAACACTCTTTTAGTAGAATCTGGAAGTAGATATTTGGACCACTGTGTGGTCTTCGTTGGAAACGGGTATATCTTCACCTCAAACCTAGACAGAAGCATTCTCAGAAAGTTCTCTGTGTTGACTGCATTCAACTCACAGAGTTGAACAATCCTTTTGATGGAGCAGTTTTGAAACTCTCTTTCTTTGGAATCTGCAAGTGGATATGTTGACCTCTTTGAAGATTTCGTTGGAAACCTGTTAATCTTCATATAAAAGCTAAACAGAAGCATTGTCAGAAACTTCTTTGTGATGTTTGCATTCACCTCATAGAGTTGAACTTTCCCTTTGATAGAGCAGCTTTGAAACACTCTTTTTCTAGAACCTGCAAGTGGACATTTGGAAGGCTTTGTGTTCTGCGGTGGAAAAGGAAATATCTTCTCATCAAAACTACATAGAAGCATTCTCGGAAACAATTCTGTGATGATTGCATTCAGCTGACAGAGTTGAACATTCCTTTTGATAGCGCAGTTTGGAAACACTCTTTTTGTAGAATCTGCATGTGGATATTTGGTCCGCTTGGAGACCTATGGTAGTAGAGGAAATAAGTTCATAGAAAAACCAAATGGAAGCATTCTCAGAAAATTCTTTGTGATGATTGACTTGAACTCAGAGACCTGAACATTTCTTTTGATGGAGCAGTTTCCAAACACGCTTCTCGTGGAATCTGCAAGTGGATATTTGGACCTCTCTGAGGATTTCGTTGGAAGCGGGATAAACTTCCCACAACTAAACGGAAGCATTCTCAGAAACTTCTTTGTGATGTTTGCATTCAACTCACAGAGTTGAACCTTCCTTTCATAGTTCAGGTTTGAAACACTCTTTTTGTAGAATCTGGAAGTGGATATTTGGACCTCTGTGAGGACTTCGTTGGAAACGGGTATATCTTCACCTCAAACCTAGACAGAAGCATTCTCAGAAAGTTCTCTTTGTTGACTGCATTCAACTCACAGACTTGAACAATCGTTTTGATGGAGCAGGTTTGAAACTCTCTTTCTTTGGAATCTGCAAGTGGATATGTTGACCACTTTGAAGATTTCGTTGGAAACGGGTTAATCTTCACATAAAAGCTAAACAGAAGCATTCTCAGAAACTTCTTTGTGATGATTGCATTCACCTCACAGAGTTGAACTTTCCCTTTGATAGAGCAGCTTTGAAACACTCTTTTTCTAGAATCTGCAAGTGGACATTTGGAGGGCTTTCTGGACTGTGGTGGAAAAGGAAATATCTTCTCATCGAAAGTACATAGAAGCATTCTCAGAAACTACTCTGTGATGATTGCATTCAACTGACAGAGTTGAACGTTCCTTTTGATAGAGAAGTTTGGAAACACTCTTTTTGAAGATCTGCATGTGGAGATTTGGACCGCTTTGAGACCTATGGTAGTAAAGGAAATAAGTTCATAGAAAAAGCAAATGGAAGCATTCTCAGGAAATAATTTGTGATGATTGAGTTGAACTCAGAGACCTGAACATTCCTTTTGATGGAGCAGTTTCCAAACACACTTCTCGTGGAATCTGCAAGTGGATATTTGGACCTCTCTGAAGATTTCATTGGAAGCGGGATTAACTTCCCAGAACTAAACGGAAGCATTCTCAGAAACTTCTTTGTGATGTTTGCATTCAACACACAGAGTTGAACCTTCCTTTCATAGTTAAGGTTTGAAACACACTTTTTGTAGAATATGGAAGTAGATATTTGAACCACTGTGTGGTCTTCGTTGGAAAAGGGTATATCTTCACCTCAAACCTAGACAGAAGCATACTCAGAAAGTTCTCTGTGTTGACTGCATTCAACTCACAGAGTTGAACAATCCTTTTGATGGAGCAGTTTTGAAACTCTCTTTCTTTGGAATCTGCAAGTGGATATGTTGACCTCTTTGAAGATTTCGTTGGAAACCAGTTAATCTTCACATAAAAGCTAAACAGAAGCATTGTCAGAAACTTCTTTGTGATGTTTGCATTAACCTCATAGAGTTGAACTTTCCCTTTGATAGAGCAGCTTTGAAACACTCTTTTTCTAGAATCTGCAAGTGGACATTTGGAGGGCTTTGTGTTCTGCGGTGGAAAAGGAAATATCTTCACATCAAAACTACATAGAAGCATTCTCAGAAACTACTCTGTGATGATTGCATTCAACTGACAGAGTTGAACATTCCTTTTGTTAGAGCAGTTTGGAAACACTCTTTTTGTAGAATCTGCATGTGGAGATTTGGACCGCTTTGAGACCTATGGTAGTAAAGGAAATAACTTCATAGAAAAACCAAATGGAAGCATTCTCAGAAAATTCTTTGTGATGATTGAGTTGAACTCAGAGACCTGAACATTCCTTTTGATGGAGCAGTTTCCAAACACGCTTCTCGTGGAATCTGCAAGTGGATATTTGGACCTCTCTGAGGATTTCGTTGGAAGCGGGATAAACTTCCCACAACTAAACGGAAGCATTCTCAGAAACTTCTTTGTGATGTTTGCATTCAACTCACAGAGTTGAACCTTCCTTTCATAGTTCAGGTTTGAAACACTCTTTTTGTAGAATCTGGAAGTGGATATTTGGACCTCTGTGAGGACTTCGTTGGAAACGGGTATATCTTCACCTCAAACCTAGACAGAAGCATTCTCAGAAAGTTCTCTGTGTTGACTGCATTCAACTCACAGACTTGAACAATCGTTTTGATGGAGCAGTTTTGAAACTCTCTTTCTTTGGAATCTGCAAGTGGATATGTTGACCTCTTTGAAGATTTCGTTGGAAACGGGTTAATCTTCACATAAAAGCTAAACAGAAGCATTCTCAGAAACTTCTTTGTGATGATTGCATTCACCTCACAGAGTTGAACTTTCCCTTTGATAGAGCAGCTTTGAAACACTCTTTTTCTAGAATCTGCAAGTGGACATTTGGAGGGCTTTCTGGACTGTGGTGGAAAAGGAAATATCTTCTCATCGAAAGTACATAGAAGCATTCTCAGAAACTACTCTGTGATGATTGCATTCAACTGACAGAGTTGAACGTTCCTTTTGATAGAGAAGTTTGGAAACACTCTTTTTGTAGAATCTGCATGTGGAGATTTGGACCTCTTTGAGACCTATGGTAGTAAAGGAAATAAGTTCATAGAAAAACCAAATGGAAGCATTCTCAGAAAATAATTTGTGATGATTGAGTTGATCTCAGAGACCTGAACATTCCTTTTGATGGAGCAGTTTCCAAACACACTTCTCGTGGAATCTGCAAGTGGATATTTGGACCTCTCTGAGGATTTCGTTGGAAGCGGAATAAACTTCCCAGAACTAAACGGAAGCATTCTCAGAAACTTCTTTTTGATGTTTGCATTCAACTCACAGAGTTGAACCTTCCTTTCATAGTTCAGGTTTGAAACACTCTTTTAGTAGAATCTGGAAGTAGATATTTGGACCACTGTGTGGTCTTCGTTGGAAACGGGTATATCTTCACCTCAAACCTAGACAGAAGCATTCTCAGAAAGTTCTCTGTGTTGACTGCATTCAACTCACAGAGTTGAACAATCCTTTTGATGGAGCAGTTTTGAAACTCTCTTTCTTTGGAATCTGCAAGTGGATATGTTGACCTCTTTGAAGATTTCGTTGGAAACCTGTTAATCTTCATATAAAAGCTAAACAGAAGCATTGTCAGAAACTTCTTTGTGATGTTTGCATTCACCTCATAGAGTTGAACTTTCCCTTTGATAGAGCAGCTTTGAAACACTCTTTTTCTAGAACCTGCAAGTGGACATTTGGAAGGCTTTGTGTTCTGCGGTGGAAAAGGAAATATCTTCTCATCAAAACTACATAGAAGCATTCTCGGAAACAATTCTGTGATGATTGCATTCAGCTGACAGAGTTGAACATTCCTTTTGATAGCGCAGTTTGGAAACACTCTTTTTGTAGAATCTGCATGTGGATATTTGGTCCGCTTGGAGACCTATGGTAGTAGAGGAAATAAGTTCATAGAAAAACCAAATGGAAGCATTCTCAGAAAATTCTTTGTGATGATTGACTTGAACTCAGAGACCTGAACATTTCTTTTGATGGAGCAGTTTCCAAACACGCTTCTCGTGGAATCTGCAAGTGGATATTTGGACCTCTCTGAGGATTTCGTTGGAAGCGGGATAAACTTCCCACAACTAAACGGAAGCATTCTCAGAAACTTCTTTGTGATGTTTGCATTCAACTCACAGAGTTGAACCTTCCTTTCATAGTTCAGGTTTGAAACACTCTTTTTGTAGAATCTGGAAGTGGATATTTGGACCTCTGTGAGGACTTCGTTGGAAACGGGTATATCTTCACCTCAAACCTAGACAGAAGCATTCTCAGAAAGTTCTCTTTGTTGACTGCATTCAACTCACAGACTTGAACAATCGTTTTGATGGAGCAGGTTTGAAACTCTCTTTCTTTGGAATCTGCAAGTGGATATGTTGACCACTTTGAAGATTTCGTTGGAAACGGGTTAATCTTCACATAAAAGCTAAACAGAAGCATTCTCAGAAACTTCTTTGTGATGATTGCATTCACCTCACAGAGTTGAACTTTCCCTTTGATAGAGCAGCTTTGAAACACTCTTTTTCTAGAATCTGCAAGTGGACATTTGGAGGGCTTTCTGGACTGTGGTGGAAAAGGAAATATCTTCTCATCGAAAGTACATAGAAGCATTCTCAGAAACTACTCTGTGATGATTGCATTCAACTGACAGAGTTGAACGTTCCTTTTGATAGAGAAGTTTGGAAACACTCTTTTTGAAGATCTGCATGTGGAGATTTGGACCGCTTTGAGACCTATGGTAGTAAAGGAAATAAGTTCATAGAAAAAGCAAATGGAAGCATTCTCAGGAAATAATTTGTGATGATTGAGTTGAACTCAGAGACCTGAACATTCCTTTTGATGGAGCAGTTTCCAAACACACTTCTCGTGGAATCTGCAAGTGGATATTTGGACCTCTCTGAAGATTTCATTGGAAGCGGGATTAACTTCCCAGAACTAAACGGAAGCATTCTCAGAAACTTCTTTGTGATGTTTGCATTCAACACACAGAGTTGAACCTTCCTTTCATAGTTAAGGTTTGAAACACACTTTTTGTAGAATATGGAAGTAGATATTTGAACCACTGTGTGGTCTTCGTTGGAAAAGGGTATATCTTCACCTCAAACCTAGACAGAAGCATACTCAGAAAGTTCTCTGTGTTGACTGCATTCAACTCACAGAGTTGAACAATCCTTTTGATGGAGCAGTTTTGAAACTCTCTTTCTTTGGAATCTGCAAGTGGATATGTTGACCTCTTTGAAGATTTCGTTGGAAACCAGTTAATCTTCACATAAAAGCTAAACAGAAGCATTGTCAGAAACTTCTTTGTGATGTTTGCATTAACCTCATAGAGTTGAACTTTCCCTTTGATAGAGCAGCTTTGAAACACTCTTTTTCTAGAATCTGCAAGTGGACATTTGGAGGGCTTTGTGTTCTGCGGTGGAAAAGGAAATATCTTCACATCAAAACTACATAGAAGCATTCTCAGAAACTACTCTGTGATGATTGCATTCAACTGACAGAGTTGAACATTCCTTTTGTTAGAGCAGTTTGGAAACACTCTTTTTGTAGAATCTGCATGTGGAGATTTGGACCGCTTTGAGACCTATGGTAGTAAAGGAAATAACTTCATAGAAAAACCAAATGGAAGCATTCTCAGAAAATTCTTTGTGATGATTGAGTTGAACTCAGAGACCTGAACATTCCTTTTGATGGAGCAGTTTCCAAACACGCTTCTCGTGGAATCTGCAAGTGGATATTTGGACCTCTCTGAGGATTTCGTTGGAAGCGGGATAAACTTCCCACAACTAAACGGAAGCATTCTCAGAAACTTCTTTGTGATGTTTGCATTCAACTCACAGAGTTGAACCTTCCTTTCATAGTTCAGGTTTGAAACACTCTTTTTGTAGAATCTGGAAGTGGATATTTGGACCTCTGTGAGGACTTCGTTGGAAACGGGTATATCTTCACCTCAAACCTAGACAGAAGCATTCTCAGAAAGTTCTCTGTGTTGACTGCATTCAACTCACAGACTTGAACAATCGTTTTGATGGAGCAGTTTTGAAACTCTCTTTCTTTGGAATCTGCAAGTGGATATGTTGACCTCTTTGAAGATTTCGTTGGAAACGGGTTAATCTTCACATAAAAGCTAAACAGAAGCATTCTCAGAAACTTCTTTGTGATGATTGCATTCACCTCACAGAGTTGAACTTTCCCTTTGATAGAGCAGCTTTGAAACACTCTTTTTCTAGAATCTGCAAGTGGACATTTGGAGGGCTTTCTGGACTGTGGTGGAAAAGGAAATATCTTCTCATCGAAAGTACATAGAAGCATTCTCAGAAACTACTCTGTGATGATTGCATTCAACTGACAGAGTTGAACGTTCCTTTTGATAGAGAAGTTTGGAAACACTCTTTTTGTAGAATCTGCATGTGGAGATTTGGACCGCTTTGAGACCTATGGTAGTAAAGGAAATAAGTTCATAGAAAAACCAAATGGAAGCATTCTCAGAAAATAATTTGTGATGATTGAGTTGAACTCAGAGACCTGAACATTCCTTTTGATGGAGCAGTTTCCAAACACACTTCTCGTGGAATCTGCAAGTGGATATTTGGACCTCTCTGAGGATTTCATTGGAAGCGGGATTAACTTCCCAGAACTAAACGGAAGCATTCTCAGAAACTTCTTTGTGATGTTTGCATTCAACTCACAGAGTTGAACCTTCCTTTCATAGTTAAGGTTTGAAACACTCTTTTTGTAGAATCTGGAAGTGGATATTTGGACCACTGTGAGGACTTCGTTGGAAACGGGTATATCTTCACCTCAAACCTAGACAGAAGCATTCTCAGAAAGTTCTCTGTCTTGACTGCATTCAACTCACAGACTTGAACAATCGTTTTGATGGAGCAGTTTTGAAACTCTCTTTCTTTGGAATCTGCAAGTGGATATGTTGACCTCTTGGAAGATTTCGTTGGAAACGGGTTAATCTTCACATAAAAGCTAAACAGAAGCATTCTCAGAAACTTCTTTGTGATGATTGCATTCACCTCACAGAGTTGAACTTTCCCTTTGATAGAGCAGCTTTGAAACACTCTTTTTCTAGAATCTGCAAGTGGACATTTGGAGGGCTTTGTGTTCTGCGGTGGAAAAGGAAATATCTTCACATCAAAACTACATAGAAGCATTCTCAGAAACTACTCTGTGATGATTGCATTCAACTGACAGAGTTGAACATTCCTTTTGTTAGAGCAGTTTGGAAACACTCTTTTTGTAGAATCTGCATGTGGAGATTTGGACCGCTTTGAGACCTATGGTAGTAAATTAAATAACTTCATAGAAAAACCAAATGGAAGCATTCTCAGAAAATTCTTTGTGATGATTGAGTTGAACTCAGAGACCTGAACATTCCTTTTGATGGAGCAGTTTCCAAACACGCTTCTCGTGGAATCTGCAAGTGGATATTTGGACCTCTCTGAGGATTTCGTTGGAAGCGGGATAAACTTCCCACAACTAAACGGAAGCATTCTCAGAAACTTCTTTGTGATGTTTGCATTCAACTCACAAAGTTGAACCTTCCTTTCATAGTTCAGGTTTGAAACACTCTTTTTGTAGAATCTGGAAGTGGATATTTGGACCTCTGTGAGGACTTCGTTGGAAATGGGTATATCTTCACCTCAAACCTAGACAGAAGCATTCTCAGAAAGTTCTCTTTGTTGACTGCATTCAACTCACAGACTTGAACAATCGTTTTGATGGAGCAGTTTTGAAACTCTCTTTCTTTGGAATCTGCAAGTGGATATGTTGGCCTCTTTGAAGATTTCGTTGGAAACGGGTTAATCTTCACATTAAAGCTAAACAGAAGCATTCTCAGAAACTTCTTTGTGATGATTGCATTCACCTCACAGAGTTGAACTTTCCCTTTGATAGAGCAGCTTTGAAACACTCTTTTTCTAGAATCTGCAAGTGGACATTTGGAGGGCTTTCTGGACTGTGGTGGAAAAGGAAATATCTTCTCATCGAAACTACATAGAAACATTCTCAGAAACTACTCTGTGATGATTGCATTCAACTGACAGAATTGAACGTTCCTTTTGATAGAGCAGTTTGGAAACACTCTTTTTGTAGAATCTGCATGTGGAGATTTGGACCGCTTTGAGACCTATGGTAGTAAAGGAAATAAGTTCATAGAAAAACCAAATGGAAGCATTCTCAGAAAATAATTTGTGATGATTGAGTTGAACTCAGAGACCTGAACATTCCTTTTGATGGAGCAGTTTCCAAACACACTTCTCGTTGAATCTGCAAGTGGATATTTGGACCTCTCTGAGGATTTCATTGGAGGAGGGATTAACTTCCCAGAACTAAACGGAAGCATTCTCAGAAACTTCTTTGTGATGTTTGCATTCAACTCACAGAGTTGAACCTTCCTTTCATAGTTAAGGTTTGAAACACTCTTTTTGTAGAATCTGGAAGTAGATATTTGGACCACTGTGTGGTCTTCGTTGGAAACGGGTATATCTTCACCTCAAACCTAGACAGAAGCATTCTCAGAAAGTTCTCTGTGTTGACTGCATTCAACTCACAGAGTTGATCAATCCTTTTGATGGAGCAGTTTTGAAACTCTCTTTCTTTGGAATCTGCGAGTGGATATGTTGACCTCTTTGACGATTTCGTTGGAAACCTGTTAATCTTCACATAAAAGCTAAACAGAAGCATTGTCAGAAACTTCTTTGTGATGTTTGCATTCACCTCATAGAGTTGAACTTTCCCTTTGATAGAGCAGCTTTGAAACACTCTTTTTCTAGAATCTGCAAGTGGACATTTGGAGGGCTTTGTGTTCTGCGGTGGAAAAGGAAATATCTTCTCATCAAAACTACATAGAAGCATTCTCAGAAACAATTCTGTGATGATTGCATTCAGCTGACAGAGTTGAACATTCCTTTTGATAGAGCAGTTTGCAAACACTCTTTTTGTAGAATCTGCATGTGGAGATTTGGACCGCTATAAGACCTATGGTAGTAAAGGAAATAACTTCATAGAAAAACCAAATGGAAGCATTCTCAGAAAATTCTTTGTGATGATTGAGTTGAACTCAGAGACCTGAACATTCCTTTTGATGGAGCAGTTTCCAAACACACTTCTCGTGGAATCTGCAAGTGGATATTTGGACCTCTCTGAGGATTTCGTTGGAAGCGGAATAAACTTCCCAGAACTAAACGGAAGCATTCTCAGAAACTTCTTTGTGATGTTTGCATTCAACTCACAGAGTTGAACCTTCCTTTCATAGTTCAGGTTTGAAACACTCTTTTTGTAGAATCTGGAAGTGGATATTTGGACCTCTGTGAGGACTTCGTTGGAAACGGGTATATCTTCACCTCAAACCTAGACAGAAGCATTCTCAGAAAGTTCTCTTTGTTGACTGCATTCAACTCACAGACTTGAACAATCGTTTTGATGGAGCAGTTTTGAAACTCTCTTTCTTTGGAATCTGCAAGTGGATATGTTGACCACTTTGAAGATTTCGTTGGAAACGGGTTAATCTTCACATAAAAGCTAAACAGAAGCATTCTCAGAAACTTCTTTGTGATGATTGCATTCACCTCACAGAGTTGAACTTTCCCTTTGATAGAGCAGCTTTGAAACACTCTTTTTCTAGAATCTGCAAGTGGACATTTGGAGGGCTTTCTGGACTGTGGTGGAAAAGGAAATATCTTCTCATCGAAAGTACATAGAAGCATTCTCAGAAACTACTCTGTGATGATTGCATTCAACTGACAGAGTTGAACGTTCCTTTTGATAGAGAAGTTTGGAAACACTCTTTTTGAAGATCTGCATGTGGAGATTTGGACCGCTTTGAGACCTATGGTAGTAAAGGAAATAAGTTCATAGAAAAAGCAAATGGAAGCATTCTCAGGAAATAATTTGTGATGATTGAGTTGAACTCAGAGACCTGAACATTCCTTTTGATGGAGCAGTTTCCAAACACACTTCCCGTGGAATCTGCAAGTGGATATTTGGACCTCTCTGAAGATTTCATTGGAAGCGGGATTAACTTCCCAGAACTAAACGGAAGCATTCTCAGAAACTTCTTTGTGATGTTTGCATTCAACTCACAGAGTTGAACCTTCCTTTCATAGTTAAGGTTTGAAACACACTTTTTGTAGAATATGGAAGTAGATATTTGAACCACTGTGTGGTCTTCGTTGGAAAAGGGTATATCTTCACCTCAAACCTAGACAGAAGCATACTCAGAAAGTTCTCTGTGTTGACTGCATTCAACTCACAGAGTTGAACAATCCTTTTGATGGAGCAGTTTTGAAACTCTCTTTCTTTGGAATCTGCAAGTGGATATGTTGACCTCTTTGAAGATTTCGTTGGAAACCAGTTAATCTTCACATAAAAGCTAAACAGAAGCATTGTCAGAAACTTCTTGGTGATGTTTGCATTAACCTCATAGAGTTGAACTTTCCCTTTGATAGAGCAGCTTTGAAACACTCTTTTTCTAGAATCTGCAAGTGGACATTTGGAGGGCTTTGTGTTCTGCGGTGGAAAAGGAAATATCTTCACATCAAAACTACATAGAAGCATTCTCAGAAACTACTCTGTGATGATTGCATTCAACTGACAGAGTTGAACATTCCTTTTGTTAGAGCAGTTTGGAAACACTCTTTTTGTAGAATCTGCATGTGGAGATTTGGACCGCTTTGAGACCTATGGTAGTAAAGGAAATAACTTCATAGAAAAACCAAATGGAAGCATTCTCAGAAAATTCTTTGTGATGATTGAGTTGAACTCAGAGACCTGAACATTCCTTTTGATGGAGCAGTTTCCAAACACGCTTCTCGTGGAATCTGCAAGTGGATATTTGGACCTCTCTGAGGATTTCGTTGGAAGCGGGATAAACTTCCCACAACTAAACGGAAGCATTCTCAGAAACTTCTTTGTGATGTTTGCATTCAACTCACAGAGTTGAACCTTCCTTTCATAGTTCAGGTTTGAAACACTCTTTTTGTAGAATCTGGAAGTGGATATTTGGACCTCTGTGAGGACTTCGTTGGAAACGGGTATATCTTCACCTCAAACCTAGACAGAAGCATTCTCAGAAAGTTCTCTGTGTTGACTGCATTCAACTCACAGACTTGAACAATCGTTTTGATGGAGCAGTTTTGAAACTCTCTTTCTTTGGAATCTGCAAGTGGATATGTTGACCTCTTTGAAGATTTCGTTGGAAACGGGTTAATCTTCACATAAAAGCTAAACAGAAGCATTCTCAGAAACTTCTTTGTGATGATTGCATTCACCTCACAGAGTTGAACTTTCCCTTTGATAGAGCAGCTTTGAAACACTCTTTTTCTAGAATCTGCAAGTGGACATTTGGAGGGCTTTCTGGACTGTGGTGGAAAAGGAAATATCTTCTCATCGAAAGTACATAGAAGCATTCTCAGAAACTACTCTGTGATGATTGCATTCAACTGACAGAGTTGAACGTTCCTTTTGATAGAGAAGTTTGGAAACACTCTTTTTGTAGAATCTGCATGTGGAGATTTGGACCGCTTTGAGACCTATGGTAGTAAAGGAAATAAGTTCATAGAAAAACCAAATGGAAGCATTCTCAGAAAATAATTTGTGATGATTGAGTTGAACTCAGAGACCTGAACATTCCTTTTGATGGAGCAGTTTCCAAACACACTTCTCGTGGAATCTGCAAGTGGATATTTGGACCTCTCTGAGGATTTCATTGGAAGCGGGATTAACTTCCCAGAACTAAACGGAAGCATTCTCAGAAACTTCTTTGTGATGTTTGCATTCAACTCACAGAGTTGAACCTTCCTTTCATAGTTAAGGTTTGAAACACTCTTTTTGTAGAATCTGGAAGTGGATATTTGGACCACTGTGAGGACTTCGTTGGAAACGGGTATATCTTCACCTCAAACCTAGACAGAAGCATTCTCAGAAAGTTCTCTGTCTTGACTGCATTCAACTCACAGACTTGAACAATCGTTTTGATGGAGCAGTTTTGAAACTCTCTTTCTTTGGAATCTGCAAGTGGATATGTTGACCTCTTGGAAGATTTCGTTGGAAACGGGTTAATCTTCACATAAAAGCTAAACAGAAGCATTCTCAGAAACTTCTTTGTGATGATTGCATTCACCTCACAGAGTTGAACTTTCCCTTTGATAGAGCAGCTTTGAAACACTCTTTTTCTAGAATCTGCAAGTGGACATTTGGAGGGCTTTGTGTTCTGCGGTGGAAAAGGAAATATCTTCACATCAAAACTACATAGAAGCATTCTCAGAAACTACTCTGTGATGATTGCATTCAACTGACAGAGTTGAACATTCCTTTTGTTAGAGCAGTTTGGAAACACTCTTTTTGTAGAATCTGCATGTGGAGATTTGGACCGCTTTGAGACCTATGGTAGTAAATTAAATAACTTCATAGAAAAACCAAATGGAAGCATTCTCAGAAAATTCTTTGTGATGATTGAGTTGAACTCAGAGACCTGAACATTCCTTTTGATGGAGCAGTTTCCAAACACGCTTCTCGTGGAATCTGCAAGTGGATATTTGGACCTCTCTGAGGATTTCGTTGGAAGCGGGATAAACTTCCCACAACTAAACGGAAGCATTCTCAGAAACTTCTTTGTGATGTTTGCATTCAACTCACAAAGTTGAACCTTCCTTTCATAGTTCAGGTTTGAAACACTCTTTTTGTAGAATCTGGAAGTGGATATTTGGACCTCTGTGAGGACTTCGTTGGAAATGGGTATATCTTCACCTCAAACCTAGACAGAAGCATTCTCAGAAAGTTCTCTTTGTTGACTGCATTCAACTCACAGACTTGAACAATCGTTTTGATGGAGCAGTTTTGAAACTCTCTTTCTTTGGAATCTGCAAGTGGATATGTTGGCCTCTTTGAAGATTTCGTTGGAAACGGGTTAATCTTCACATTAAAGCTAAACAGAAGCATTCTCAGAAACTTCTTTGTGATGATTGCATTCACCTCACAGAGTTGAACTTTCCCTTTGATAGAGCAGCTTTGAAACACTCTTTTTCTAGAATCTGCAAGTGGACATTTGGAGGGCTTTCTGGACTGTGGTGGAAAAGGAAATATCTTCTCATCGAAACTACATAGAAACATTCTCAGAAACTACTCTGTGATGATTGCATTCAACTGACAGAATTGAACGTTCCTTTTGATAGAGCAGTTTGGAAACACTCTTTTTGTAGAATCTGCATGTGGAGATTTGGACCGCTTTGAGACCTATGGTAGTAAAGGAAATAAGTTCATAGAAAAACCAAATGGAAGCATTCTCAGAAAATAATTTGTGATGATTGAGTTGAACTCAGAGACCTGAACATTCCTTTTGATGGAGCAGTTTCCAAACACACTTCTCGTTGAATCTGCAAGTGGATATTTGGACCTCTCTGAGGATTTCATTGGAGGAGGGATTAACTTCCCAGAACTAAACGGAAGCATTCTCAGAAACTTCTTTGTGATGTTTGCATTCAACTCACAGAGTTGAACCTTCCTTTCATAGTTAAGGTTTGAAACACTCTTTTTGTAGAATCTGGAAGTAGATATTTGGACCACTGTGTGGTCTTCGTTGGAAACGGGTATATCTTCACCTCAAACCTAGACAGAAGCATTCTCAGAAAGTTCTCTGTGTTGACTGCATTCAACTCACAGAGTTGATCAATCCTTTTGATGGAGCAGTTTTGAAACTCTCTTTCTTTGGAATCTGCGAGTGGATATGTTGACCTCTTTGACGATTTCGTTGGAAACCTGTTAATCTTCACATAAAAGCTAAACAGAAGCATTGTCAGAAACTTCTTGGTGATGTTTGCATTCACCTCATAGAGTTGAACTTTCCCTTTGATAGAGCAGCTTTGAAACACTCTTTTTCTAGAATCTGCAAGTGGACATTTGGAGGGCTTTGTGTTCTGCGGTGGAAAAGGAAATATCTTCTCATCAAAACTACATAGAAGCATTCTCAGAAACAATTCTGTGATGATTGCATTCAGCTGACAGAGTTGAACATTCCTTTTGATAGAGCAGTTTGCAAACACTCTTTTTGTAGAATCTGCATGTGGAGATTTGGACCGCTATAAGACCTATGGTAGTAAAGGAAATAACTTCATAGAAAAACCAAATGGAAGCATTCTCAGAAAATTCTTTGTGATGATTGAGTTGAACTCAGAGACCTGAACATTCCTTTTGATGGAGCAGTTTCCAAACACACTTCTCGTGGAATCTGCAAGTGGATATTTGGACCTCTCTGAGGATTTCGTTGGAAGCGGAATAAACTTCCCAGAACTAAACGGAAGCATTCTCAGAAACTTCTTTGTGATGTTTGCATTCAACTCACAGAGTTGAACCTTCCTTTCATAGTTCAGGTTTGAAACACTCTTTTTGTAGAATCTGGAAGTGGATATTTGGACCTCTGTGAGGACTTCGTTGGAAACGGGTATATCTTCACCTCAAACCTAGACAGAAGCATTCTCAGAAAGTTCTCTTTGTTGACTGCATTCAACTCACAGACTTGAACAATCGTTTTGATGGAGCAGTTTTGAAACTCTCTTTCTTTGGAATCTGCAAGTGGATATGTTGACCTCTTTGAAGATTTCGTTGGAAACGGGTTAATCTTCACATAAAAGCTAAACAGAAGCATTGTCAGAAACTTCTTTGTGATGATTGCATTCACCTCACAGAGTTGAACTTTCCCTGTGATAGAGCAGCTTTGAAACACTCTTTTTCTAGAATCTGCAAGTGGACATTTGGAGGGCTTTCTGGACTGTGGTGGAAAAGGAAATATCTTCTCATCGAAAGTACATAGAAGCATTCTCAGAAACTACTCTGTGATGATTGCATTCAACCGACAGAGTTGAACGTTCCTTTTGATAGAGAAGTTTGGAAACACTCTTTTTGTAGAATCTGCATGTGGAGATTTGGACCGCTTGGAGACCTATGGTAGTAGAGGAAATAAGTTCATAGAAAAACCAAATGGAAGCATTCTCAGAAAATAATTTGTGATGATTGAGTTGAACTCAGAGACCTGAACATTCCTTTTGATGGAGCAGTTTCCAAACACACTTCTAGTGGAATCTGCAAGTGGATATTTGGACCTCTCTGAGGATTTCATTGGAAGCGGGATTAACTTCCCAGAACTAAACGGAAGCATTCTCAGAAACTTCTTTGTGATGTTTGCATTCAACTCACAGAGTTGAACCTTCCTTTCATAGTTAAGGTTTGAAACACACTTTTTGTAGAATCTGGAAGTAGATATTTGAACCACTGTGTGGTCTTCGATGGAAACGGGTATATCTTCACCTCAAACCTAGACAGAAGCATACTCAGAAAGTTCTGTGTGTTGACTGCATTCAACTCACAGAGTTGAACAATCCTTTTGATGGAGCAGTTTTGAAACTCTCTTTCTTTGGAATCTGCAAGTGGATATGTTGACCTCTTTGAAGATTTCTTTGGAAACGGGTTAATCTTCACATAAAAGCTAAACAGAAGCATTGTCAGAAACTTCTTTGTGATGTTTGCATTCACCTCATAGAGTTGAACTTTCCCTTTGATAGAGCAACTTTGAGACACTCTTTTTCTGGAATCTGCAAGTGGACATTTGGAGGGCTTTGTGTTCTTCGGTGGAAAAGGAAATATCTTCTCATCAAAATTACATAGAAGCATTCTCAGAAACTACTCTGTGATGATTGCATTCAACTGACAGAGTTGAACATTCCTTTTGTTAGAGCAGGTTGGAAACACTCTTTTTGTAGAATCTGCATGTGGAGATTTGGACCGCTTAGAGACCTATGGTAGTAAAGGAAATAAGTTCATAGAAAAACCAAATGGAAGCATTCTCAGAAAATTCTTTGTGATGATTGAGTGGAACTCAGAGACCTGAACATTCCTTTTGATGGAGCAGTTTCCAAACACACTTCTCGTGGAATCTGCAAGTGGATATTTGGACCTCTCTGAGGATTTCGTTGGAAGCGGGATAAACTTCCCAGAACTAAACGGAAGCATTCTCAGAAACTTCTTTGTGATGTTTGCATTCAACTCACAGAGTTGAACCTTCCTTTCATAGTTCAGGTTTGAAACACTCTTTTTGTAGAATCTGGAAGTGGATATTTGGACCACTGTGAGGACTTCGTTGGAAACGGGTATATCTTCACCTCAAACCTAGACAGAAGCATTCTCAGAAAGTTCTCTGTGTTGACTGCATTCAACTCACAGAGTTGAACAATCGTTTTGATGGAGCAGTTTTGAAACTCTCTTTCTTTGGAATCTGCAAGTGGATATGTTGACCTCTTTGAAGATTTCGTTGGAAACGGGTTAATCTTCACATAAAAGCTAAACAGAAGCATTCTCAGAAACTTCTTTGTGATGATTGCATTCACCTCACAGAGTGGAACTTTCCCTTTGATAGAGCAGCTGTGAAACACTCTTTTCCTAGAATCAGCAAGTGGACATTTGGAGGGCTTTCTGGACTGTGGTGGAAAAGGAAATATCTTCTCATCGAAATTACATAGAAGCATTCTCAGAAACAATTCTGTGATGATTGCATTCAGCTGACAGAGTTGAACATTCCTTTTGATAGAGCAGTTTGGAAACACTCTTTTTGTAGAATCTGCATGTGGATATTTGGTCCGCTTGGAGACCTATGGTAGTAGAGGAAATAAGTTCATAGAAAAACCAAATGGAAGCATTCTCAGAAGATTCTTTGTGATGATTGAGTTGAACTCAGAGACCTGAACATTTCTTTTGATGGAGCAGTTTCCAAACACGCTTCTCGTGGAATCTGCAAGTGGATATTTGGACCTCTCTGAGGATTTCGTTGGAAGCGGGATAAACTTCCCAGAACTAAACGGAAGCATTCTCAGAAACTTCTTTCTGATGTTTGCATTCAACTCACAGAGTTGAACCTTTCTTTCATAGTTCAGGTTTGAAACACTCTTTTTGAAGAATCTGGAAGTGGATATTTGGACCTCTGTGAGGACTTCGTTGGAAACGGGTATATCTTCACCTCAAACCTAGACAGAAGCATTCTCAGAAAGTTCTCTGTGTTGACTGCATTCAACTCACAGACTTGAACAATCGTTTTGATGGAGCAGTTTTGAAACTCTCTTTCTTTGGAATCTGCCAGTGGATATGTTGACCTCTTTGAAGATTTCGTTGGAAACGGGTTAATCTTCACATAAAAGCTAAATAGAAGCATTCTCAGAAACTTCTTTGTGATGATTGCATTCACCTCACAGAGTTGAACTTTCCCTTTGATAGAGCAGCTTTGAAACACTCTTTTTCTAGAATCTGCAAGTGGACATTTGGAGGGCTTTCTGGACTGTGGTGGAAAAGGAAATATCTTCTCATCGAAACTACATAGAAGCATTCTCAGAAACTACTCTGTGATGATTGCATTCAACTGACAGAGTTGAACGTTCCTTTTGATAGAGCAGTTTGGAAACACTCTTTTTGTAGAATCTGCATGTGGAGATTTGGACCGCTTTGAGACCTATGGTAGTAAAGGAAATAAGTTCATAGAAAAACCAAATGGAAGCATTCTCAGAAAATAATTTGTGATGATTGAGTTGAACTCAGAGACCTGAACATTCCTTTTGATGGAGCAGTTTCCAAACACACTTCTCGTGGAATCTGCAAGTTTATATTTGGACCTCTCTGAGGATTTCATTGGAAGCGGGATTAACTTCCCAGAACTAAACGGAAGCATTCTCAGAAACTTCTTTGTGATGTTTGCATTCAACTCACAGAGTTGAACCTTCCTTTCATAGTTAAGGTTTGAAACACTCTTTTTGTAGAATCTGGAAGTAGATATTTGGACCACTGTGTGGTCTTCGTTGGAAACGGGTATATCTTCACCTCAAACCTAGACAGAAGCATTCTCAGAAAGTTCTCTGTGTGGACTGCATTCAACTCACAGAGTTGAACAATCCTTTTGATGGAGCAGTTTTGAAACTCTCTTTCTTTGGAATCTGCAAGTGGATATGTTGACCTCTTTGAAGATTTCGTTGGAAACCTCTTAATCTTCACATAAAATCTAAACAGAAGCATTGTCAGAAACTTCTTTGTGATGTTTGCATTCACCTCATAGAGTTGAACTTTCCCTTTGATAGAGCAGCTTTGAAACACTCTTTTTCTTGAATCTGCAAGTGGACATTTGGAGGGCTTTGTGTTCTGCGGTGGAAAAGGAAATATCTTCTCATCAAAACTACATAGAAGCATTCTCAGAAACAATTCTGTGATGATTGCATTCAGCTGACAGAGTTGAACATTCCTTTTGATAGAGCAGTTTGGAAACACTCTTTTTGTAGAATCTGCATGTGGAGATTTGGACCGCTTTGAGACCTATGGTAGTAAAGGAAATAACTTCATAGAAAAACCAAATGGAAGCATTCTCAGAAAATCCTTTGTGATGATTGAGTTGAACTCAGAAACCTGAACATTCCTTTTGATGGAGCAGTTTCCAAACACACTTCTCGTGGAATCTGCAAGTGGATATTTGGACCTCTCTGAGGATTTCGTTGGAAGCGGGATAAACTTCCCAGAACTAAACGGAAGCATTCTCAGAAACTTCTTTGTGATGTTTGCATTCAACTCACAGAGTTGAACCTTCCTTTCATAGTTCAGGTTTGAAACACTCTTTTTGTAGAATCTGGAAGTGGATATTTGGACCACTGTGTGGACTTCGTTGGAAACGGGTATATCTTCACCTCAAACCTAGACAGAAGAATTCTCAGGAAATTCTCTGTGTTGACTGCATTCAACTAACAGACTTGAACAATCCTTTTGATGGAGCAGTTTTGAAACTCTCTTTCTTTGGAATCTGCAAGAGGATATGTTGACCTCTTTGAAGATTTCGTTGGAAACGGGTTAATCTTCACATAAAAGCTAAACAGAAGCATTCTCAGAAACTTCTTTGTGATGATTGCATTCACCTCACAGAGTTGAACTTTCCCTTTGATAGAGCAGCTGTGAAACACTCTTTTCCTAGAATCTGCAAGTGGACATTTGGAGGGCTTTCTGGACTGTGGTGGAAAAGGAAATATCTTCTCATCGAAAGTATATAGAAGCATTCTCAGAAACTACTCTGTGATGATTGCATTCAACTGACAGAGTTGAACGTTCCTTTTGATAGAGAAGTTTGGAAACACTCTTTTTGTAGAATCTGCATGTGGAGATTTGGACCGCTTGGAGACCTATGGTAGTAGAGGAAATAAGTTCATAGAAAAACCAAATGGAAGCATTCTCAGAAAATAATTTGTGATGATTGAGTTGAACTCAGAGACCTGAACATTCCTTTTGATGGAGCAGTTTCCAAACACACTTCTAGTGGAATCTGCAAGTGGATATTTGGACCTCTCTGAGGATTTCATTGGAAGCGGGATTAACTTCCCAGAACTAAACGGAAGCATTCTCAGAAACTTCTTTGTGATGTTTGCACTCAACTCACAGAGTTGAACCTTCCTTTCATAGTTAAGGTTTGAAACACACTTTTTGTAGAATCTGGAAGTAGATATTTGAACCACTGTGTGGTCTTCGATGGAAACGGGTATATCTTCACCTCAAACCTAGACAGAAGCATACTCAGAAAGTTCTGTGTGTTGACTGCATTCAACTCACAGAGTTGAACAATCCTTTTGATGGAGCAGTTTTGAAACTCTCTTTCTTTGGAATCTGCAAGTGGATATGTTGACCTCTTTGAAGATTTCTTTGGAAACGGGTTAATCTTCACATAAAAGCTAAACAGAAGCATTGTCAGAAACTTCTTTGTGATGTTTGCATTCACCTCATAGAGTTGAACTTTCCCTTTGATAGAGCAGCTTTGAGACACTCTTTTTCTGGAATCTGCAAGTGGACATTTGGAGGGCTTTGTGTTCTTCGGTGGAAAAGGAAATATCTTCTCATCAAAATTACATAGAAGCATTCTCAGAAACTACTCTGTGATGATTGCATTCAACTGACAGAGTTGAACATTCCTTTTGTTAGAGCAGGTTGGAAACACTCTTTTTGTAGAATCTGCATGTGGAGATTTGGACCGCTTAGAGACCTATGGTAGTAAAGGAAATAAGTTCATAGAAAAACCAAATGGAAGCATTCTCAGAAAATTCTTTGTGATGATTGAGTGGAACTCAGAGACCTGAACATTCCTTTTGATGGAGCAGTTTCCAAACACACTTCTCGTGGAATCTGCAAGTGGATATTTGGACCTCTCTGAGGATTTCGTTGGAAGCGGGATAAACTTCCCAGAACTAAACGGAAGCATTCTCAGAAACTTCTTTGTGATGTTTGCATTCAACTCACAGAGTTGAACCTTCCTTTCATAGTTCAGGTTTGAAACACTCTTTTTGTAGAATCTGGAAGTGGATATTTGGACCACTGTGAGGACTTCGTTGGAAACGGGTATATCTTCACCTCAAACCTAGACAGAAGCATTCTCAGAAAGTTCTCTGTGTTGACTGCATTCAACTCACAGAGTTGAACAATCGTTTTGATGGAGCAGTTTTGAAACTCTCTTTCTTTGGAATCTGCAAGTGGATATGTTGACCTCTTTGAAGATTTCGTTGGAAACGGGTTAATCTTCACATAAAAGCTAAACAGAAGCATTCTCAGAAACTTCTTTGTGATGATTGCATTCACCTCACAGAGTGGAACTTTCCCTTTGATAGAGCAGCTGTGAAACACTCTTTTCCTAGAATCAGCAAGTGGACATTTGGAGGGCTTTCTGGACTGTGGTGGAAAAGGAAATATCTTCTCATCGAAATTACATAGAAGCATTCTCAGAAACAATTCTGTGATGATTGCATTCAGCTGACAGAGTTGAACATTCCTTTTGATAGAGCAGTTTGGAAACACTCTTTTTGTAGAATCTGCATGTGGATATTTGGTCCGCTTGGAGACCTATGGTAGTAGAGGAAATAAGTTCATAGAAAAACCAAATGGAAGCATTCTCAGAAGATTCTTTGTGATGATTGAGTTGAACTCAGAGACCTGAACATTTCTTTTGATGGAGCAGTTTCCAAACACGCTTCTCGTGGAATCTGCAAGTGGATATTTGGACCTCTCTGAGGATTTCGTTGGAAGCGGGATAAACTTTCCAGAACTAAACGGAAGCATTCTCAGAAACTTCTTTCTGATGTTTGCATTCAACTCACAGAGTTGAACCTTCCTTTCATAGTTCAGGTTTGAAACACTCTTTTTGAAGAATCTGGAAGTGGATATTTGGACCTCTGTGAGGACTTCGTTGGAAACGGGTATATCTTCACCTCAAACCTAGACAGAAGCATTCTCAGAAAGTTCTCTGTGTTGACTGCATTCAACTCACAGACTTGAACAATCGTTTTGATGGAGCAGTTTTGAAACTCTCTTTCTTTGGAATCTGCCAGTGGATATGTTGACCTCTTTGAAGATTTCATTGGAAACGGGTTAATCTTCACATAAAAGCTAAATAGAAGCATTCTCAGAAACTTCTTTGTGATGATTGCATTCACCTCACAGAGTTGAACTTTCCCTTTGATAGAGCAGCTTTGAAACACTCTTTTTCTAGAATCTGCAAGTGGACATTTGGAGGGCTTTCTGGACTGTGGTGGAAAAGGAAATATCTTCTCATCGAAACTACATAGAAGCATTCTCAGAAACTACTCTGTGATGATTGCATTCAACTGACAGAGTTGAACGTTCCTTTTGATAGAGCAGTTTGGAAACACTCTTTTTGTAGAATCTGCATGTGGAGATTTGGACCGCTTTGAGACCTATGGTAGTAAAGGAAATAAGTTCATAGAAAAACCAAATGGAAGCATTCTCAGAAAATAATTTGTGATGATTGAGTTGAACTCAGAGACCTGAACATTCCTTTTGATGGAGCAGTTTCCAAACACACTTCTCGTGGAATCTGCAAGTTTATATTTGGACCTCTCTGAGGATTTCATTGGAAGCGGGATTAACTTCCCAGAACTAAACGGAAGCATTCTCAGAAACTTCTTTGTGATGTTTGCATTCAACTCACAGAGTTGAACCTTCCTTTCATAGTTAAGGTTTGAAACACTCTTTTTGTAGAATCTGGAAGTAGATATTTGGACCACTGTGTGGTCTTCGTTGGAAACGGGTATATCTTCACCTCAAACCTAGACAGAAGCATTCTCAGAAAGTTCTCTGTGTGGACTGCATTCAACTCACAGAGTTGAACAATCCTTTTGATGGAGCAGTTTTGAAACTCTCTTTCTTTGGAATCTGCAAGTGGATATGTTGACCTCTTTGAAGATTTCGTTGGAAACCTCTTAATCTTCACATAAAATCTAAACAGAAGCATTGTCAGAAACTTCTTTGTGATGTTTGCATTCACCTCATAGAGTTGAACTTTCCCTTTGATAGAGCAGCTTTGAAACACTCTTTTTCTTGAATCTGCAAGTGGACATTTGGAGGGCTTTGTGTTCTGCGGTGGAAAAGGAAATATCTTCTCATCAAAACTACATAGAAGCATTCTCAGAAACAATTCTGTGATGATTGCATTCAGCTGACAGAGTTGAACATTCCTTTTGATAGAGCAGTTTGGAAACACTCTTTTTGTAGAATCTGCATGTGGAGATTTGGACCGCTTTGAGACCTATGGTAGTAAAGGAAATAACTTCATAGAAAAACCAAATGGAAGCATTCTCAGAAAATCCTTTGTGATGATTGAGTTGAACTCAGAAACCTGAACATTCCTTTTGATGGAGCAGTTTCCAAACACACTTCTCGTGGAATCTGCAAGTGGATATTTGGACCTCTCTGAGGATTTCGTTGGAAGCGGGATAAACTTCCCAGAACTAAACGGAAGCATTCTCAGAAACTTCTTTGTGATGTTTGCATTCAACTCACAGAGTTGAACCTTCCTTTCATAGTTCAGGTTGGAAACACTCTTTTTGTAGAATCTGGAAGTGGATATTTGGACCACTGTGTGGACTTCGTTGGAAACGGGTATATCTTCACCTCAAACCTAGACAGAAGCATTCTCAGGAAGTTCTCTGTGTTGACTGCATTCAACTAACAGACTTGAACAATCCTTTTGATGGAGCAGTTTTGAAACTCTCTTTCTTTGGAATCTGCAAGAGGATATGTTGACCTCTTTGAAGATTTCGTTGGAAACGGGTTAATCTTCACATAAAAGCTAAACAGAAGCATTCTCAGAAACTTCTTTGTGATGATTGCATTCACCTCACAGAGTTGAACTTTCCCTTTGATAGAGCAGCTGTGAAACACTCTTTTCCTAGAATCTGCAAGTGGACATTTGGAGGGCTTTCTGGACTGTGGTGGAAAAGGAAATATCTTCTCATCGAAATTACATAGAAGCATTCTCAGAAACAATTCTGTGATGATTGCATTCAGCTGACAGAGTGGAACATTCCTTTTGATAGAGCAGTTTGGAAACACTCTTTTTGTAGAATCTGCATGTGGATATTTGGTCCGCTTGGAGACCTATGGTAGTAGAGGAAATAAGTTCATAGAAAAACCAAATGGAAGCATTCTCAGAAGATTCTTTGTGATGATTGAGTTGAACTCAGAGACCTGAACATTTCTTTTGATGGAGCAGTTTCCAAACACGCTTCTCGTGGAATCTGCAAGTGGATATTTGGACCTCTCTGAGGATTTCGTTGGAAGCGGGATAAACTTCCCAGAACTAAACGGAAGCATTCTCAGAAACTTCTTTCTGATGTTTGCATTCAACTCACAGAGTTGAACCTTCCTTTCATAGTTCAGGTTTGAAACACTCTTTTTGAAGAATCTGGAAGTGGATATTTGGACCTCTGTGAGGACTTCGTTGGAAACGGGTATATCTTCACCTCAAACCTAGACAGAAGCATTCTCAGAAAGTTCTCTGTGTTGACTGCATTCAACTCACAGACTTGAACAATCGTTTTGATGGAGCAGTTTTGAAACTCTCTTTCTTTGGAATCTGCAAGTGGATATGTTGACCTCTTTGAAGATTTCGTTGGAAACCTCTTAATCTTCACATAAAATCTAAACAGAAGCATTTTCAGAAACTTCTTTGTGATGTTTGCATTCACCTCATAGAGTTGAACTTTCCCTTTGATAGAGCAGCTTTGAAACACTCTTTTCCTAGAATCTGCAAGTGGACATTTGGAGGGCTTTCTGGACTGTGGTGGAAAAGGAAATATCTTCTCATCGAAACTACATAGAAGCATTCTCAGAAACTACTCTGTGATGATTGCATTCAACTGACAGAGTTGAACGTTCCTTTTGATAGAGCAGTTTGGAAACACTCTTTTTGTAGAATCTGCATGTGGAGATTTGGACCGCTTTGAGACCTATGGTAGTAAAGGAAATAACTTCATAGAAAAACCAAATGGAAGCATTCTCAGAAAATCCTTTGTGATGATTGAGTTGAACTCAGAAACCTGAACATTCCTTTTGATGGAGCAGTTTCCAAACACACTTCTCGTGGAATCTGCAAGTGGATATTTGGACCTCTCTGAGGATTTCGTTGGAAGCGGGATAAACTTCCCAGAACTAAACGGAAGCATTCTCAGAAACTTCTTTGTGATGTTTGCATTCAACTCACAGAGTTGAACTTTCCTTTCATAGTTCAGGTTTGAAACACTCTTTTTGTAGAATCTGGAAGTGGATATTTGGACCACTGTGTGGACTTCGTTGGAAACGGGTATATCTTCACCTCAAACCTAGACAGAAGCATTCTCAGGAAGTTCTCTGTGTTGACTGCATTCAACTAACAGACTTGAACAATCCTTTTGATGGAGCAGTTTTGAAACTCTCTTTCTTTGGAATCTGCAAGAGGATATGTTGACCTCTTTGAAGATTTCGTTGGAAACGGGTTAATCTTCACATAAAAGCTAAACAGAAGCATTCTCAGAAACTTCTTTGGGATGATTGCATTCACCTCACAGAGTGGAACTTTCCCTTTGATAGAGCAGCTGTGAAACACTCTTTTCCTAGAATCTGCAAGTGGACATTTGGAGGGCTTTCTGGACTGTGGTGGAAAAGGAAATATCTTCTCATCGAAATTACATAGAAGCATTCTCAGAAACAATTCTGTGATGATTGCATTCAGCTGACAGAGTTGAACATTCCTTTTGATAGAGCAGTTTGGAAACACTCTTTTTGTAGAATCTGCATGTGGAGATTTGGTCCGCTTGGAGACCTATGGTAGTAGAGGAAATAAGTTCATAGAAAAACCAAATGGAAGCATTCTCAGAAGATTCTTTGTGATGATTGAGTTGAACTCAGAGACCTGAACATTTCTTTTGATGGAGCAGTTTCCAAACACGCTTCTCGTGGAATCTGCAAGTGGATATTTGGACCTCTCTGAGGATTTCGTTGGAAGCGGGATAAACTTCCCAGAACTAAACGGAAGCATTCTCAGAAACTTCTTTCTGATGTTTGCATTCAACTCACAGAGTTGAACCTTCCTTTCATAGTTCAGGTTTGAAACACTCTTTTTGAAGAATCTGGAAGTGGATATTTGGACCTCTGTGAGGACTTCGTTGGAAACGGGTATATCTTCACCTCAAACCTAGACAGAAGCATTCTCAGAAAGTTCTCTGTGTTGACTGCATTCAACTCACAGACTTGAACAATCGTTTTGATGGAGCAGTTTTGAAACTCTCTTTCTTTGGAATCTGCCAGTGGATATGTTGACCTCTTTGAAGATTTCGTTGGAAACGGGTTAATCTTCACATAAAAGCTAAATAGAAGCATTCTCAGAAACTTCTTTGTGATGATTGCATTCACCTCACATAGTTGAACTTTCCCTTTGATAGAGCAGCTTTGAAACACTCTTTTTCTAGAATCTGCAAGTGGACATTTGGAGGGCTTTCTGGACTGTGGTGGAAAAGGAAATATCTTCTCATCGAAACTACATAGAAGCATTCTCAGAAACTACTCTGTGATGATTGCATTCAACTGACAGAGTTGAACGTTCCTTTTGATAGAGCAGTTTGGAAACACTCTTTATGTAGAATCTGCATGTGGAGATTTGGACCGCTTTGAGACCTATGGTAGTAAAGGAAATAAGTTCATAGAAAAACCAAATGGAAGCATTCTCAGAAAATAATTTGTGATGATTGAGTTGAACTCAGAGACCTGAACATTCCTTTTGATGGAGCAGTTTCCAAACACACTTCTCGTGGAATCTGCAAGTGGATATTTGGACCTCTCTGAGGATTTCGTTGGAAGCGGGATTAACTTCCCAGAACTAAACGGAAGCATTCTCAGAAACTTCTTTGTGATGTTTGCATTCAACTCACAGAGTTGAACCTTCCTTTCATAGTTCAGGTTTGAAACACTCTTTTTGTAGAATCTGGAAGTGGATATTTGGACCACTGTGTGGACTTCGTTGGAAACGGGTATATCTTCACCTCAAACCCAGACAGAAGCATTCTCAGGAAGTTCTCTGTGTTGACTGCATTCAACTAACAGACTTGAACAATCCTTTTGATGGAGCAGTTTTGAAACTCTCTTTCTTTGGAATCTGCAAGAGGATATGTTGACCTCTTTGAAGATTTCGTTGGAAACGGGTTAATCTTCACATAAAAGCTAAACAGAAGCATTGTCAGAAACTTCTTTGTGATGATTGCATTCACCTCACAGAGTTGAACTTTCCCTTTGATAGAGCAGCTTTGAAACACTCTTTTTCTAGAATCTGCAAGTGGACATTTGGAGGGCTTTGTGTTCTTCGGTGGAAAAGGAAATATCTTCTCATCAAAATTACATAGAAGCATTCTCAGAAACTACTCTGTGATGATTGCATTCAACTGACAGAGTTGAACATTCCTTTTGTTAGAGCAGGTTGGAAACACTCTTTTTGTAGAATCTGCATGTGGTGATTTGGACCGCTTGGAGACCTATGGTAGTAAAGGAAATAAGTTCATAGAAAAACCAAATGGAAGCATTCTCAGAAAATTCTTTTTGATGATTGAGTTGAACTCAGAGACCTGAACCTTCCTTTTGATGGAGCAGTTTCCAAACACACTTCTCGTGGAATCTGCAAGTGGATATTTGGACCTCTCTGAGGATTTCGTTGGAAGCGGGATAAACTTCCCAGAACTAAACGGAAGCATTCTCAGAAACTTCTTTGTGATGTTTGCATTCAACTCACAGAGTTGAACCTTCCTTTCATAGTTCAGGTTTGAAACACTCTTTTTTTAGAATCTGGAAGTGGATATTTGGACCACTGTGAGGACTTCGTTGGAAACGGGTATATCTTCACCTCAAACCTAGACAGAAGCATTCTCAGAAAGTTCTCTGTGTTGACTGCATTCAACTCACAGACTTGAATAATCGTTTTGATGGAGCAGTTTTGAAACTCACTTTCTTTGGAATCTGCAAGTGGATATGTTGACCTCTTTGAAGATTTCGTTGGAAACGGGTTAATCTTCACATAAAAGCTAAACAGAAGCATTCTCAGAAACTTCTTTGTGATGACTGCATTAACCTCACAGAGTTGAACTTTCCCTTTGATAGAGCAGCTGTGAAACACTCTTTTCCTAGAATCTGCAAGTGGACATTTGGAGGGCTTTCTGGACTGTGGTGGAAAAGGAAATATCTTCTCATCGAAATTACATAGAAGCATTCTCAGAAAGAATTCTGTGATGATTGCATTCAGCTGACAGAGTTGAACATTCCTTTTGATAGAGCAGTTTGGAAACACTCTTTTTGTAGAATCTGCATGTGGATATTTGGTCCGCTTGGAGACCTATGGTAGTAGAGGAAATAAGTTCATAGAAAAACCAAATGGAAGCATTCTCAGAAGATTCTTTGTGATGATTGAGTTGAACTCAGAGACCTGAACATTTCTTTTGATGGAGCAGTTTCCAAACACGCTTCTCGTGGAATCTGCAAGTGGATATTTGGACCTCTCTGAGGATTTCGTTGGAAGCGGGATAAACTTCCCAGAACTAAACGGAAGCATTCTCAGAAACTTCTTTCTGATGTTTGCATTCAACTCACAGAGTTGAACCTTCCTTTCATAGTTCAGGTTTGCAACACTCTTTTTGAAGAATCTGGAAGTGGATATTTGGACCTCTGTGAGGACTTCGTTGGAAACGGGTATATCTTCACCTCAAACCTAGACAGAAGCATTCTCAGAAAGTTCTCTGTGTTGACTGCATTCAACTCACAGACTTGAACAATCCTTTTGATGGAGCAGTTTTGAAACTCTCTTTCTTTGGAATCTGCCAGTGGATATGTTGACCTCTTTGAAGATTTCGTTGGAAACGGGTTAATCTTCACATAAAAGCTAAACAGAAGCATTCTCAGAAACTTCTTTGTGATGATTGCATTAACCTCACAGAGTTGAACTTTCCCTTTGATAGAGCAGCTGTGAAACACTCTTTTCCTAGAATCTGCAAGTGGACATTTGGAGGGCTTTCTGGACTGTGGTGGAAAAGGAAGTATCTTCTCATCGAAATTACATAGAAGCATTCTCAGAAACAATTCTGTGATGATTGCATTCAGCTGACAGAGTTGAACATTCCTTTTGATAGAGCAGTTTGGAAACACGCTTTTTGTAGAATCTGCATGTGGATATTTGGTCCGCTTGGAGACCTATGGTAGTAGAGGAAATAAGTTCATAGAAAAACCAAATGGAAGCATTCTCAGAAGATTCTTTGTGATGATTGAGTTGAACTCAGAGACCTGAACATTTCTTTTGATGGAGCAGTTTCCAAACACGCTTCTCGTGGAATCTGCAAGTGGATATTTGGACCTCTCTGAGGATTTCGTTGGAAGCGGGATAAACTTCCCAGAACTAAACGGAAGCATTCTCAGAAACTTCGTTGTGATGTTTGCATTCAACTCACAGAGTTGAACCTTCCTTTCATAGTTCAGGTTTGAAACACTCTTTTTGTAGAATCTGGAAGTGGATATTTGGACCTCTGTGAGGACTTCGTTGGAAACGGGTATATCTTCACCTCAAACCTAGACAGAAGCATTCTCAGAAAGTTCTCTGTGTTGACTGCATTCAACTCACAGACTTGAACAATCGTTTTGATGGAGCAGTTTTGAAACTCTCTTTCTTTGGAATCTGCAAGTGGATATGTTGACCACTTTGAGGATTTCGTTGGAAACGGGTTAATCTTCACATAAAAGCTAAACAGAAGCATTCTCAGAAACTTCTTTGTGATGATTGCATTCACCTCACAGAGTTGAACTTTCCCTTTGATAGAGCAGCTTTGAAACACTCTTTTTCTAGAATCTGCAAGTGGACATTTGGAGGGCTTTCTGGACTGTGGTGGAAAAGGAAATATCTTCTCATCGAAAGTACATAGAAGCATTCTCAGAAACTACTCTGTGATGATTGCATTCAACTGACAGAGTTGAACGTTCCTTTTGATAGAGCAGTTTGGAAACGGTCTTTTTGTAGAATCTGCATGTGGAGATTTGGACCGCTTTGAGACCTATGGTAGTAAAGGAAATAACTTCATAGAAAAACCAAATGGAAGCATTCTCAGAAAATAATTTGTAATGATTGAGTTGAACTCAGAGACCTGAACATTCCTTTTGATGGAGCAATTTCCAAACACACTTCTCGTGGAATCTGCAAGTGGATATTTGGACCTCTCTGAGGATTTCATTGGAAGCGGGATTAACTTCCCAGAACTAAACGGAAGCATTCTCAGAAACTTCTTTGTGATGTTTGCATTCAACTCACAGAGTTGAACCTTCCTTTCATAGTTAAGTTTTGAAACACTCTTTTTGTAGAATTTGGAAGTAGATATTTGGACCACTGCGTGGTCTTCGTTGGAAACGGGTATATCTTCACCTCAAACCTAGACAGAAGCATTCTCAGAAAGTTCTCTGTGTTGACTGCATTCAACTCACAGAGTTGAACAATCCTTTTGATGGAGCAGTTTTGAAACTCTCTTTCTTTGGAATCTGCAAGTGGATATGTTGACCTCTTTGAAGATTTCGTTGGAAACCTGTTAATCTTCACATAAAAGCTAAACAGAAGCATTGTCAGAAACTTCTTTGTGATGTTTGCATTCACCTCATAGAGTTGAACTTTCCCTTTGATAGAGCAGCTTCGAAACACTCTTTTTCTAGAATCTGCAAGTGGACATTTGGAGGGCTTTCTGGACTGTGGTGGAAAAGGAAATATCTTCTCATCGAAAGTACATAGAAGCATTCTCAGAAACTACTCTGTGATGATTGCATTCAACTGACAGAGTTGAACGTTCCTTTTGATAGAGCAGTTTGCAAACACTCTTTTTGTAGAATCTGCAAGTGGAGATTTGGACCGCTTGGAGACCTATGGTAGTAAAGTAAATAAGTTCATAGAAAAACCAAACGGAAGCATTCTCAGGAAATCCTTTGTGATGATTGAGTTGAACTCAGAGACCTGAACATTCCTTTTGATGGAGCAGTTTCCAAACACACTTCTCGTGGAATCTGTAAGTGGATATTTGGACCTCTCTGAGGATTTCGTTGGAAGCGGAATAAACTTCCCAAAACTAAACGGAAGCATTCTCAGAAACTTCTTTGTGATGTTTGCATTCAACTCACAGAGTTGAACCTTCCTTTCATAGTTCAGGTTTGAAACACTCTTTTTGTAGAATCTGGAAGTGGATATTTGGACCACAGTGTGGTCTTCGTTGGAAACGGGTATAACTTCACCTCAAACCTAGACAGAAGCATTCTCAGAAAGTTCTCTGTGTTGACTGCATTCAACTCACAGAGTTGAACAATCCTTTTGATGGAGCAGTTTTGAAACTCTCTTTCTTTGGAATCTGCAAGTGGATATGTTGACCTCTTTGAAGGTTTCTTTGGAAACGGGTTAATCTTCACATAAAAGCTAAACAGAAGCATTGTCAGAAACTTCTTTGTGATGTTTGCATTCACCTCATAGAGTTGAACTTTCCCTTTGATAGAGCAGCTTTGAAACACTCTTTTTCTAGAATCTGCAAGTGGACATTTGGAGGGCTTTGTGTTCTGCGCTGGAAAAGGAAATATCTTCTCATCAAAACTACATAGAAGCATTCTCAGAAACAATTCTGTGATGATTGCATTCAGCTGACAGAGTTGAACATTCCTTTTGATAGAGCAGTTTGGAAACACACTTTTTGTAGAATCTGCATGTGGAGATTTGGTCCGCTTGGAGACCTATGGTAGTAGAGGAAATAAGTTCATAGAAAAACCAAATGGAAGCATTCTCAGAAAATTCTTTGTGATGATTGAGTTGAACTCAGAGACCTGAACATTTCTTTTGATGGAGCAGTTTCCAAACACGCTTCTCGTGGAATCTGCAAGTGGATATTTGGACCTCTCTGAGGATTTCGTTGGAAGCGGGATAAACTTCCCAGAACTAAACGGAAGCATTCTCAGAAACTTCTTTGTGATGTTTGCATTCAACTCACAGAGTTGAACCTTCCTTTCATAGTTCAGGTTTGAAACACTCTTTTTGTAGAATCTGGAAGTGGATATTTGGACCTCTGTGAGGACTTCGTTGGAAACGGGTATATCTTCACCTCAAACCTAGACAGAAGCATTCTCAGAAAGTTCTCTGTGTTGACTGCATTCAACTCACAGACTTGAACAATCGTTTTGATGGAGCAGTTTTGAAACTCTCTTTCTTTGGAATCTGCAAGTGGATACGTTGACCACTTTGAAGATTTCGTTGGAAACGGGTTAATCTTCACATAAAAGCTAAACAGAAGCATTCTCAGAAACTTCTTTTTGATGATTGCATTCACCTCACAGAGTTGAACTTTCCCTTTGATAGAGCAGCTTTGAAACACTCTTTTTCTAGAATCTGCAAGTGGACATTTGGAGGGCTTTCTGGACTGTGGTGGAAAAGGAAATATCTTCTCATCGAAATTACATAGAAGCATTCTCAGAAACTACTCTGTGATGATTGCATTCAACTGACAGAGTTGAACGTTCCTTTTGATAGAGCAGTTTGGAAACCGTCTTTTTGTAGAATCTGCATGTGGAGATTTGGACCGCTTTGAGACCTATGGTAGTAAAGGAAATAACTTCATAGAAAAACCAAATGGAAGCATTCTCAGAAAATAATTTGTAATGATTGAGTTGAACTCAGAGACCTGAACATTCCTTTTGATGGAGCAATTTCCAAACACACTTCTCGTGGAATCTGCAAGTGGATATTTGGACCTCTCTGAGGATTTCATTGGAAGCGGGATTAACTTCCCAGAACTAAACGGAAGCATTCTCAGAAACTTCTTTGTGATGTTTGCATTCAACTCACAGAGTTGAACCTTCCTTTCATAGTTAAGTTTTGAAACACTCTTTTTGTAGAATCTGGAAGTAGATATTTGGACCACTGTGTGGTCTTCGTTGGAAACGGGTATATCTTCACCTCAAACCTAGACAGAAGCATTCTCAGAAAGTTCTCTGTGTTGACTGCATTCAACTCACAGAGTTGAACAATCCTTTTGATGGAGCAGTTTTGAAACTCCCTTTCTTTGGAATCTGCAAGTGGATATGTTGACCTCTTTGAAGATTTCGTTGGAAACCTCTTAATCTTCACATAAAATCTAAACAGAAGCATTGTCAGAAACTTCTTTGTGATGTTTGCATTCACCTCATAGAGTTGAACTTTCCCTTTGATAGAGCAGCTTTGAAACACTCTTTTTCTAGAATCTGCAGGTGGACATTTGGAGGGCTTTGTGTTCTGCGGTGGAAAAGGAAATATCTTCTCATCAAAACTACATAGAAGCATTCTCAGAAACAATTCTGTGATGATTGCATTCAGCTGACAGAGTTGAACATTCCTTTTGATAGAGCAGTTTGGAAACACTCTTTTTGTAGAATCTGCATGTGGAGATTTGGACCGCTTTGAGACCTATGGTAGTAAAGGAAATAACTTCATAGAAAAACCAAATGGAAGCATTCTCAGAAGATTCTTTGTGATGATTGAGTTGAACTCAGAGACCTGAACATTTCTTTTGATGGAGCAGTTTCCAAACACGCTTCTCGTGGAATCTGCAAGTGGATATTTGGACCTCTCTGAGGATTTCGTTGGAAGCGGGATAAACTTCCCAGAACTAAACGGAAGCATTCTCAGAAACTTCTTTGTGATGTTTGCATTCAGCTCACAGAGTTGAACCTTCCTTTCATAGTTCAGGTTTGCAACACTCTTTTTGTAGAATCTGGAAGTGGATATTTGGACCTCTGTGAGGACTTCGTTGGAAACGGGTATATCTTCACCTCAAACCTAGATAGAAGCATTCTCAGAAAGTTCTCTGTGTTGACTGCATTCAACTAACAGACTTGAACAATCCTTTTGATGGAGCAGTTTTGAAACTCTCTTTCTTTGGAATCTTCCAGTGGATATGTTGACCTCTTTGAAGATTTCGTTGGAAACGGGTTTATCTTCACATAAAAGCTAAACAGAAGCATTCTCAGGAACTTCTTTGTGATGATTGCATTAACCTCACAGAGTTGAACTTTCCCTTTGATAGAGCAGCTGTGAAACACTCTTTTCCTAGAATCTGCAAGTGGACATTTGGAGGGCTTTCTGGACTGTGGTGGAAAAGGAAGTATCTTCTCATCGAAATTACATAGAAGCATTCTCAGAAACAATTCTGTGATGATTGCATTCAGCTGACAGAGTTGAACATTCCTTTTGATAGAGCAGTTTGGAAACACGCTTTTTGTAGAATCTGCATGTGGATATTTGGTCCGCTTGGAGACCTATGGTAGTAGAGGAAATAAGTTCATAGAAAAACCAAATGGAAGCATTCTCAGAAGATTCTTTGTGATGATTGAGTTGAACTCAGAGACCTGAACATTTCTTTTGATGGAGCAGTTTCCAAACACGCTTCTCGTGGAATCTGCAAGTGGATATTTGGACCTCTCTGAGGATTTCGTTGGAAGCGGGATAAACTTCCCAGAACTAAACGGAAGCATTCTCAGAAACTTCTTTGTGATGTTTGCATTCAACTCACAGAGTTGAACCTTCCTTTCATAGTTCAGGTTTGAAACACTCTTTTTGTAGAATCTGGAAGTGGATATTTGGACCTCTGTGAGGACTTCGTTGGAAACGGGTATATCTTCACCTCAAACCTAGACAGAAGCATTCTCAGAAAGTTCTCCGTGTTGACTGCATTCAACTCACAGACTTGAACAATCGTTTTGATGGAGCAGTTTTGAAACTCTCTTTCTTTGGAATCTGCCAGTGGATATGTTGACCTCTTTGAAGATTTCGTTGGAAACGGGTTAATCTTCACATAAAAGCTAAACAGAAGCATTCTCAGAAACTTCTTTGTGATGATTGCATTCACCTCACAGAGTTGAACTTTCCCTTTGATAGAGCAGCTGTGAAACACTCTTTTCCTAGAATCTGCAAGTGGACATTTGGAGGGCTTTCTGGACTGTGGTGGAAAAGGAAGTATCTTCTCATCGAAAGTACATAGAAGCATTCTCAGAAACTACTCTGTGATGATTGCATTCAACTGACAGAGTTGAACGTTCCTTTTGATAGAGCAGTTTGGAAACGGTCTTTTTGTAGAATCTGCATGTGGAGATTTGGACCGCTTTGAGACCTATGGTAGTAAAGGAAATAACTTCATAGAAAAACCAAATGGAAGCATTCTCAGAAAATAATTTGTAATGATTGAGTTGAACTCAGAGACCTGAACATTCCTTTTGATGGAGCAATTTCCAAACACACTTCTCGTGGAATCTGCAAGTGGATATTTGGACCTCTCTGAGGATTTCATTGGAAGCGGGATTAACTTCCCAGAACTAAACGGAAGCATTCTCAGAAACTTCTTTGTGATGTTTGCATTCAACACACAGAGTTGAACCTTCCTTTCATAGTTAAGTTTTGAAACACTCTTTTTGTAGAATCTGGAAGTAGATATTTGGACCACTGTGTGGTCTTCGTTGGAAACGGGTATATCTTCACCTCAAACCTAGACAGAAGCATTCTCAGAAAGTTCTCTGTGTTGACTGCATTCAACTAACAGACTTGAACAATCCTTTTGATGGAGCAGTTTTGAAACTCTCTTTCTTTGGAATCTGCAAGTGGATATGTTGACCACTTTGAGGATTTCGTTGGAAACGGGTTAATCTTCACATAAAAGCTAAACAGAAGCATTCTCAGAAACTTCTTTGTGATGATTGCATTCACCTCACAGAGTTCAACTTTCCCTTTGATAGAGCAGCTTTGAAACACTCTTTTTCTAGAATCTGCAAGTGGACATTTGGAGGGCTTTCTGGACTGTGGTGGAAAAGGAAATATCTTCTCATCGAAAGTACATAGAAGCATTCTCAGAAACTACTCTGTGATGATTGCATTCAACTGACAGAGTTGAACGTTCCTTTTGATAGAGCAGTTTGGAAACGGTCTTTTTGTAGAATCTGCATGTGGAGATTTGGACCGCTTTGAGACCTATGGTAGTAAAGGAAATAACTTCATAGAAAAACCAAATGGAAGCATTCTCAGAAAATAATTTGTAATGATTGAGTTGAACTCAGAGACCTGAACATTCCTTTTGATGGAGCAATTTCCAAACACACTTCTCGTGGAATCTGCAAGTGGATATTTGGACCTCTCTGAGGATTTCATTGGAAGCGGGATTAACTTCCCAGAACTAAACGGAAGCATTCTCAGAAACTTCTTTGTGATGTTTGCATTCAACTCACAGAGTTGAACCTTCCTTTCATAGTTAAGCTTTGAAACACTCTTTTTGTAGAATCTGGAAGTAGATATTTGGACCACTGTGTGGTCTTCGTTGGAAACGGGTATATCTTCACCTCAAACCTAGACAGAAGCATTCTCAGAAAGTTCTCTGTGTTGACTGCATTCAACTCACAGAGTTGAACAATCCTTTTGATGGAGCAGTTTTGAAACTCTCTTTCTTTGGAATCTGCAAGTGGATATGTTGACCTCTTTGAAGATTTCGTTGGAAACCTCTTAATCTTCACATAAAATCTAAACAGAAGCATTGTCAGAAACTTCTTTGTGATGTTTGCATTCACCTCATAGTGTTGAACTTTCCCTTTGATAGAGCAGCTTTGAAACACTCTTTTTCTAGAATCTGCAGGTGGACATTTGGAGGGCTTTGTGTTCTGCGGTGGAAAAGGAAATATCTTCTCATCAAAACTACATAGAAGCATTCTCAGAAACAATTCTGTGATGATTGCATTCAGCTGACAGAGTTGAACATTCCTTTTGATAGAGCAGTTTGGAAACACTCTTTTTGTAGAATCTGCATGTGGAGATTTGGACCGCTTGGAGACCTATGGTAGTAAAGGAAATAACTTCATAGAAAAACCAAATGGAAGCATTCTCAGAAAATCCTTAGTGATGATTGAGTTGAACTCAGAAACCTGAACATTCCTTTTGATGGAGCAGTTTCCAAACACACTTCTCGTGGAATCTGCAAGTGGATATTTGGACCTCTCTGAGGATTTCGTTGGAAGCGGGATAAACTTCCCAGAACTAAACGGAAGCATTCTCAGAAACTTCTTTGTGATGTTTACATTCAACTCACAGAGTTGAACCTTCCTTTCATAGTTCAGGTTTGAAACACTCTTTTTGTAGAATCTGGAAGTGGATATTTGGACCACTGTGTGGACTTCGTTGGAAACGGGTATATCTTCACCTCAAACCTAGACAGAAGCATTCTCAGGAAGTTCTCTGTGTTGACTGCATTCAACTAACAGACTTGAACAATCGTTTTGATGGAGCAGTTTTGAAACTCTCTTTCTTTGGAATCTGCAAGAGGATATGTTGACCTCTTTGAAGATTTCGTTGGAAACGGGTTAATCTTCACATAAAAGCTAAACAGAAGCATTCTCAGAAACTTCTTTGTGATGATTGCATTCACCTCACAGAGTTGAACTTTCCCTTTGATAGAGCAGCTTTGAAACACTCTTTTTCTAGAATCTGCAAGTGGACATTTGGAGGGCTTTGTGTTCTTCGGTGGAAAAGGAAATATCTTCTCATCAAAATTACATAGAAGCATTCTCAGAAACTACTCTGTGATGATTGCATTCAACTGACAGAGTTGAACATTCCTTTTGTTAGAGCAGGTTGGAAACACTCTTTTTGTAGAATCTGCATGTGGAGATTTGGACCGCTTGGAGACCTATGGTAGTAAAGGAAATAAGTTCATAGAAAAACCAAATGGAAGCATTCTCAGAAAATTCTTTTTGATGATTGAGTTGAACTCAGAGACCTGAACATTCCTTTTGATGGAGCAGTTTCCAAACACACTTCTCGTGGAATCTGCAAGTGGATATTTGGACCTCTCTGAGGATTTCGTTGGAAGCGGGATAAACTTCCCAGAACTAAACGGAAGCATTCTCAGAAACTTCTTTGTGATGTTTGCATTCAACTCACAGAGTTGAACCTTCCTTTCATAGTTCAGGTTTGAAACACTCTTTTTTTAGAATCTGGAAGTGGATATTTGGACCACTGTGAGGACTTCGTTGGAAACGGGTATATCTTCACCTCAAACCTAGACAGAAGCATTCTCAGAAAGTTCTCTGTGTTGACTGCATTCAACTCACAGACTTGAACAATCGTTTTGATGGAGCAGTTTTGAAACTCACTTTCTTTGGAATCTGCAAGTGGATATGTTGACCTCTTTGAAGATTTCGTTGGAAACGGGTTAATCTTCACTTAAAAGCTAAACAGAAGCATTCTCAGAAACTTCTTTGTGATGACTGCATTAACCTCACAGAGTTGAACTTTCCCTTTGATAGAGCAGCTGTGAAACACTCTTTTCCTAGAATCTGCAAGTGGACATTTGGAGGGCTTTCTGGACTGTGGTGGAAAAGGAAATATCTTCTCATCGAAATTACATAGAAGCATTCTCAGAAACAATTCTGTAATGATTGCATTCAGCTGACAGAGTTGAACATTCTTTTTGATAGAGCAGTTTGGAAACACTCTTTTTGTAGAATCTGCATGTGGATATTTGGTCCGCTTGGAGACCTATGGTAGTAGAGGAAATAAGTTCATAGAAAAACCAAATGGAAGCATTCTCAGAAGATTCTTTGTGATGATTGAGTTGAACTCAGAGACCTGAACATTTCTTTTGATGGAGCAGTTTCCAAACACGCTTCTCGTGGAATCTGCAAGTGGATATTTGGACCTCTCTGAGGATTTCGTTGGAAGCGGGATAAACTTCCCAGAACTAAACGGAAGCATTCTCAGAAACTTCTTTGTGATGTTTGCATTCAGCTCACAGAGTTGAACCTTCCTTTCATAGTTCAGGTTTGCAACACTCTTTTTGAAGAATCTGGAAGTGGATATTTGGACCTCTGTGAGGACTTCGTTGGAAACGGGTATATCTTCACCTCAAACCTAGACAGAAGCATTCTCAGAAAGTTCTCTGTGTTGACTGCATTCAACTAACAGACTTGAACAATCCTTTTGATGGAGCAGTTTTGAAACTCTCTTTCTTTGGAATCTGCCAGTGGATATGTTGACCTCTTTGAAGATTTCGTTGGAAACGGGTTAATCTTCACATAAAAGCTAAACAGAATCATTCTCAGGAACTTCTTTGTGATGATTGCATTAACCTCACAGAGTTGAACTTTCCCTTTGATAGAGCAGCTGTGAAACACTCTTTTCCTAGAATCTGCAAGTGGACATTTGGAGGGCTTTCTGGACTGTGGTGGAAAAGGAAGTATCTTCTCATCGAAATTACATAGAAGCATTCTCAGAAACAATTCTGTGATGATTGCATTCAGCTGACAGAGTTGAACATTCCTTTTGATAGAGCAGTTTGGAAACACGCTTTTTGTAGAATCTGCATGTGGATATTTGGTCCGCTTGGAGACCTATGGTAGTAGAGGAAATAAGTACATAGAAAAACCAAATGGAAGCATTCTCAGAAGATTCTTTGTGATGATTGAGTTGAACTCAGAGACCTGAACATTTCTTTTGATGGAGCAGTTTCCAAACACGCTTCTCGTGGAATCTGCAAGTGGATATTTGGACCTCTCTGAGGATTTCGTTGGAAGCGGGATAAACTTCCCAGAACTAAACGGAAGCATTCTCAGAAACTTCTTTGTGATGTTTGCATTCAACTCACAGAGTTGAACCTTCCTTTCATAGTTCAGGTTTGAAACACTCTTTTTGTAGAATCTGGAAGTGGATATTTGGACCTCTGTGAGGACTTCGTTGGAAACGGGTATATCTTCACCTCAAACCTAGACAGAAGCATTCTCAGAAAGTTCTCTGTGTTGACTGCATTCAACTCACAGACTTGAACAATCGTTTTGATGGAGCAGTTTTGAAACTCTCTTTCTTTGGAATCTGCCAGTGGATATGTTGACCTCTTTGAAGATTTCGTTGGAAACGGGTTAATCTTCACATAAAAGCTAAACAGAAGCATTCTCAGAAACTTCTTTGTGATGATTGCATTAACCTCACAGAGTTGAACTTTCCCTTTGATAGAGCAGCTGTGAAACACTCTTTTCCTAGAATCTGCAAGTGGACATTTGGAGGGCTTTCTGGACTGTGTTGGAAAAGGAAGTATCTTCTCATCGAAATTACATAGAAGCATTCTCAGAAACAATTCTGTGATGATTGCATTCAGCTGACAGAGTTGAACATTCCTTTTGATAGAGCAGTTTGGAAACACTCTTTTTGTAGAATCTGCATGTGGATATTTGGTCCGCTTGGAGACCTATGGTAGTAGAGGAAATAAGTTCATAGAAAAACCAAATGGAAGCATTCTCAGAAGATTCTTTGTGATAATTGAGTTGAATTCAGAGACCTGAACATTTCTTTTGATGGAGCAGTTTCCAAACACGCTTCTCGTGGAATCTGCAAGTGGATATTTGGACCTCTCTGAGGATTTCGTTGGAAGCGGGATAAACTTCCCAGAACTAAACGGAAGCATTCTCAGAAACTTCGTTGTGATGTTTGCATTCAACTCACAGAGTTGAACCTTCCTTTCATAGTTCAGGTTTGAAACACTCTTTTTGTAGAATCTGGAAGTGGATATTTGGACCTCTGTGAGGACTTCGTTGGAAACGGGTATATCTTCACCTCAAACCTAGACAGAAGCATTATCAGAAAGTTCTCTGTGTTGACTGCATTCAACTCACAGACTTGAACAATCGTTTTGATGGAGCAGTTTTGAAAGTCTCTTTCTTTGGAATCTGCAAGTGGATATGTTGACCACTTTGAGGATTTCGTTGGAAACGGGTTAATCTTCACATAAAAGCTAAACAGAAGCATTCTCAGAAACTTCTTTGTGATGATTGCATTCACCTCACAGAGTTCAACTTTCCCTTTGATAGAGCAGCTTTGAAACACTCTTTTTCTAGAATCTGCAAGTGGACATTTGGAGGGCTTTCTGGACTGTGGTGGAAAAGGAAATATCTTCTCATCGAAAGTACATAGAAGCATTCTCAGAAACTACTCTGTGATGATTGCATTCAACTGACAGAGTTGAACGTTCCTTTTGATAGAGCAGTTTGGAAACGGTCTTTTTGTAGAATCTGCATGTGGAGATTTGGACCGCTTTGAGACCTATGGTAGTAAAGGAAATAACTTCATAGAAAAACCAAATGGAAGCATTCTCAGAAAATAATTTGTAATGATTGAGTTGAACTCAGACACCTGAACATTCCTTTTGATGGAGCAATTTCCAAACACACTTCTCGTGGAATCTGCAAGTGGATATTTGGACCTCTCTGAGGATTTCATTGGAAGCGGGATTAACTTCCCAGAACTAAACGGAAGCATTCTCAGAAACTTCTTTGTGATGTTTGCATTCAACACACAGAGTTGAACCTTCCTTTCATAGTTAAGTTTTGAAACACTCTTTTTGTAGAATCTGGAAGTAGATATTTGGACCACTGTGTGGTCTTCGTTGGAAACGGGTATATCTTCACCTCAAACCTAGACAGAAGCATTCTCAGAAAGTTCTCTGTGTTGACTGCATTCAACTCACAGAGTTGAACAATCCTTTTGATGGAGCAGTTTTGAAACTCTCTTTCTTTGGAATCTGCAAGTGGATATGTTGACCTCTTTGAAGATTTCGTTGGAAACCTGTTAATCTTCACATAAAAGCTAAACAGAAGCATTCTCAGAAACTTCTTTGTGATGATTGCATTCACCTCACAGAGTTGAACTTTCCCTTTGATAGAGCAGCTTTGAAACACTCTTTTTCTAGAATCTGCAAGTGGACATTTGGAGGGCTTTCTGGACTGTGGTGGAAAAGGAAATATCTTCTCATCGAAAGTACATAGAAGCATTCTCAGAAACTACTCTGTGATGATTGCATTCAACTGACAGAGTTGAACGTTCCTTTTGATAGAGCAGTTTGGAAACGGTCTTTTTGTAGAATCTGCATGTGGAGATTTGGACCGCTTTGAGACCTATGGTAGTAAAGGAAATAACTTCATAGAAAAACCAAATGGAAGCATTCTCAGAAAATAATTTGTAATGATTGAGTTGAACTCAGAGACCTGAACATTCCTTTTGATGGAGCAATTTCCAAACACACTTCTCGTGGAATCTGCAAGTGGATATTTGGACCTCTCTGAGGATTTCATTGGAAGCGGGATTAACTTCCCAGAACTAAACGGAAGCATTCTCAGAAACTTCTTTGTGATGTTTGCATTCAACACACAGAGTTGAACCTTCCTTTCATAGTTAAGTTTTGAAACACTCTTTTTGTAGAATCTGGAAGTAGATATTTGGACCACTGTGTGGTCTTCGTTGGAAACGGGTATATCTTCACCTCAAACCTAGACAGAAGCATTCTCAGAAAGTTCTCTGTGTTGACTGCATTCAACTCACAGAGTTGAACAATCCTTTTGATGGAGCAGTTTTGAAACTCTCTTTCTTTGGAATCTGCAAGTGGATATGTTGACCTCTTTGAAGATTTTGTTGGAAACCTGTTAATCTTCACATAAAAGCTAAACAGAAGCATTGTCAGAAACTTCTTTGTGATGTTTGCATTCACCTCATAGAGTTGAACTTTCCCTTTGATAGAGCAGCTTTGAAACACTCTTTTTCTAGAATCTGCAAGTGGACATTTGGAGGGCTTTGTGTTCTGCGGTGGAAAAGGAAATATCTTCTCATCAAAACTACATAGAAGCATTCTCAGAAACAATTCTGTGATGATTGCATTCAGCTGACAGAGTTGAACATTCCTTTTGATAGAGCAGTTTGGAAACACACTTTTTGTAGAATCTGCATGTGGAGATTTGGTCCGCTTGGAGACCTATGGTAGTAGAGGAAATAAGTTCATAGAAAAACCAAATGGAAGCATTCTCAGAAAATTCTTTGTGATGATTGAGTTGAACTCAGAGACCTGAACATTTGTTTTGATGGAGCAGTTTCCAAACACGCTTCTCGTGGAATCTGCAAGTGGATATTTGGACCTCTCTGAGGATTTCGTTGGAAGCGGGATAAACTTCCCAGAACTAAACGGAAGCATTCTCAGAAACTTCTTTGTGATGTTTGCATTCAACTCACAGAGTTGAACCTTCCTTTCATAGTTCAGGTTTGAAACACTCTTTTTGTAGAATCTGGAAGTGGATATTTGGACCTCTGTGAGGACTTCGTTGGAAACGGGTATATCTTCACCTCAAACCTAGACAGAAGCATTCTCAGAAAGTTCTCTGTGTTGACTGCATTCAACTCACAGACTTGAACAATCGTTTTGATGGAGCAGTTTTGAAACTCACTTTCTTTGGAATCTGCAAGTGGATATGTTGACCTCTTTGAAGATTTCGTTGGAAACGGGTTAATCTTCACTTAAAAGCTAAACAGAAGCATTCTCAGAAACTTCTTTGTGATGACTGCATTAACCTCACAGAGTTGAACTTTCCCTTTGATAGAGCAGCTGTGAAACACTCTTTTCCTAGAATCTGCAAGTGGACATTTGGAGGGCTTTCTGGACTGTGGTGGAAAAGGAAATATCTTCTCATCGAAATTACATAGAAGCATTCTCAGAAACAATTCTGTAATGATTGCATTCAGCTGACAGAGTTGAACATTCTTTTTGATAGAGCAGTTTGGAAACACTCTTTTTGTAGAATCTGCATGTGGATATTTGGTCCGCTTGGAGACCTATGGTAGTAGAGGAAATAAGTTCATAGAAAAACCAAATGGAAGCATTCTCAGAAGATTCTTTGTGATGATTGAGTTGAACTCAGAGACCTGAACATTTCTTTTGATGGAGCAGTTTCCAAACACGCTTCTCGTGGAATCTGCAAGTGGATATTTGGACCTCTCTGAGGATTTCGTTGGAAGCGGGATAAACTTCCCAGAACTAAACGGAAGCATTCTCAGAAACTTCTTTGTGATGTTTGCATTCAGCTCACAGAGTTGAACCTTCCTTTCATAGTTCAGGTTTGCAACACTCTTTTTGAAGAATCTGGAAGTGGATATTTGGACCTCTGTGAGGACTTCGTTGGAAACTGGTATATCTTCACCTCAAACCTAGACAGAAGCATTCTCAGAAAGTTCTCTGTGTTGACTGCATTCAACTAACAGACTTGAACAATCCTTTTGATGGAGCAGTTTTGAAACTCTCTTTCTTTGGAATCTGCCAGTGGATATGTTGACCTCTTTGAAGATTTCGTTGGAAACGGGTTAATCTTCACATAAAAGCTAAACAGAATCATTCTCAGGAACTTCTTTGTGATGATTGCATTAACCTCACAGAGTTGAACTTTCCCTTTGATAGAGCAGCTGTGAAACACTCTTTTCCTAGAATCTGCAAGTGGACATTTGGAGGGCTTTCTGGACTGTGGTGGAAAAGGAAGTATCTTCTCATCGAAATTACATAGAAGCATTCTCAGAAACAATTCTGTGATGATTGCATTCAGCTGACAGAGTTGAACATTCCTTTTGATAGAGCAGTTTGGAAACACGCTTTTTGTAGAATCTGCATGTGGATATTTGGTCCGCTTGGAGACCTATGGTAGTAGAGGAAATAAGTTCATAGAAAAACCAAATGGAAGCATTCTCAGAAGATTCTTTGTGATGATTGAGTTGAACTCAGAGACCTGAACATTTCTTTTGATGGAGCAGTTTCCAAACACGCTTCTCGTGGAATCTGCAAGTGGATATTTGGACCTCTCTGAGGATTTCGTTGGAAGCGGGATAAACTTCCCAGAACTAAACGGAAGCATTCTCAGAAACTTCTTTGTGATGTTTGCATTCAACTCACAGAGTTGAACCTTCCTTTCATAGTTCAGGTTTGAAACACTCTTTTTGTAGAATCTGGAAGTGGATATTTGGACCTCTGTGAGGACTTCGTTGGAAACGGGTATATCTTCACCTCAAACCTAGACAGAAGCATTCTCAGAAAGTTCTCTGTGTTGACTGCATTCAACTCACAGACTTGAACAATCGTTTTGATGGAGCAGTTTTGAAACTCTCTTTCTTTGGAATCTGCCAGTGGATATGTTGACCTCTTTGAAGATTTCGTTGGAAACGGGTTAATCTTCACATAAAAGCTAAACAGAAGCATTCTCAGAAACTTCTTTGTGATGATTGCATTAACCTCACAGAGTTGAACTTTCCCTTTGATAGAGCAGCTGTGAAACACTCTTTTCCTAGAATCTGCAAGTGGACATTTGGAGGGCTTTCTGGACTGTGTTGGAAAAGGAAGTATCTTCTCATCGAAATTACATAGAAGCATTCTCAGAAACAATTCTGTGATGATTGCATTCAGCTGACAGAGTTGAACATTCCTTTTGATAGAGCAGTTTGGAAACACTCTTTTTGTAGAATCTGCATGTGGATATTTGGTCCGCTTGGAGACCTATGGTAGTAGAGGAAATAAGTTCATAGAAAAACCAAATGGAAGCATTCTCAGAAGATTCTTTGTGATAATTGAGTTGAATTCAGAGACCTGAACATTTCTTTTGATGGAGCAGTTTCCAAACACGCTTCTCGTGGAATCTGCAAGTGGATATTTGGACCTCTCTGAGGATTTCGTTGGAAGCGGGATAAACTTCCCAGAACTAAACGGAAGCATTCTCAGAAACTTCGTTGTGATGTTTGCATTCAACTCACAGAGTTGAACCTTCCTTTCATAGTTCAGGTTTGAAACACTCTTTTTGTAGAATCTGGAAGTGGATATTTGGACCTCTGTGAGGACTTCGTTGGAAACGGGTATATCTTCACCTCAAACCTAGACAGAAGCATTATCAGAAAGTTCTCTGTGTTGACTGCATTCAACTCACAGACTTGAACAATCGTTTTGATGGAGCAGTTTTGAAAGTCTCTTTCTTTGGAATCTGCAAGTGGATATGTTGACCACTTTGAGGATTTCGTTGGAAACGGGTTAATCTTCACATAAAAGCTAAACAGAAGCATTCTCAGAAACTTCTTTGTGATGATTGCATTCACCTCACAGAGTTCAACTTTCCCTTTGATAGAGCAGCTTTGAAACACTCTTTTTCTAGAATCTGCAAGTGGACATTTGGAGGGCTTTCTGGACTGTGGTGGAAAAGGAAATATCTTCTCATCGAAAGTACATAGAAGCATTCTCAGAAACTACTCTGTGATGATTGCATTCAACTGACAGAGTTGAACGTTCCTTTTGATAGAGCAGTTTGGAAACGGTCTTTTTGTAGAATCTGCATGTGGAGATTTGGACCGCTTTGAGACCTATGGTAGTAAAGGAAATAACTTCATAGAAAAACCAAATGGAAGCATTCTCAGAAAATAATTTGTAATGATTGAGTTGAACTCAGACACCTGAACATTCCTTTTGATGGAGCAATTTCCAAACACACTTCTCGTGGAATCTGCAAGTGGATATTTGGACCTCTCTGAGGATTTCATTGGAAGAGGGATTAACTTCCCAGAACTAAACGGAAGCATTCTCAGAAACTTCTTTGTGATGTTTGCATTCAACACACAGAGTTGAACCTTCCTTTCATAGTTAAGTTTTGAAACACTCTTTTTGTAGAATCTGGAAGTAGATATTTGGACCACTGTGTGGTCTTCGTTGGAAACGGGTATATCTTCACCTCAAACCTAGACAGAAGCATTCTCAGAAAGTTCTCTGTGTTGTCTGCATTCAACTCACAGAGTTGAACAATCCTTTTGATGGAGCAGTTTTGAAACTCTCTTTCTTTGGAATCTGCAAGTGGATATGTTGACCTCTTTGAAGATTTCGTTGGAAACCTGTTAATCTTCACATAAAAGCTAAACAGAAGCATTCTCAGAAACTTCTTTGTGATGATTGCATTCACCTCACAGAGTTGAACTTTCCCTTTGATAGAGCAGCTTTGAAACACTCTTTTTCTAGAATCTGCAAGTGGACATTTGGAGGGCTTTCTGGACTGTGGTGGAAAAGGAAATATCTTCTCATCGAAAGTACATAGAAGCATTCTCAGAAACTACTCTGTGATGATTGCATTCAACTGACAGAGTTGAACGTTCCTTTTGATAGAGCAGTTTGGAAACGGTCTTTTTGTAGAATCTGCATGTGGAGATTTGGACCGCTTTGAGACCTATGGTAGTAAAGGAAATAACTTCATAGAAAAACCAAATGGAAGCATTCTCAGAAAATAATTTGTAATGATTGAGTTGAACTCAGAGACCTGAACATTCCTTTTGATGGAGCAATTTCCAAACACACTTCTCGTGGAATCTGCAAGTGGATATTTGGACCTCTCTGAGGATTTCATTGGAAGCGGGATTAACTTCCCAGAACTAAACGGAAGCATTCTCAGAAACTTCTTTGTGATGTTTGCATTCAACACACAGAGTTGAACCTTCCTTTCATAGTTAAGTTTTGAAACACTCTTTTTGTAGAATCTGGAAGTAGATATTTGGACCACTGTGTGGTCTTCGTTGGAAACGGGTATATCTTCACCTCAAACCTAGACAGAAGCATTCTCAGAAAGTTCTCTGTGTTGACTGCATTCAACTCACAGAGTTGAACAATCCTTTTGATGGAGCAGTTTTGAAACTCTCTTTCTTTGGAATCTGCAAGTGGATATGTTGACCTCTTTGAAGATTTTGTTGGAAACCTGTTAATCTTCACATAAAAGCTAAACAGAAGCATTGTCAGAAACTTCTTTGTGATGTTTGCATTCACCTCATAGAGTTGAACTTTCCCTTTGATAGAGCAGCTTTGAAACACTCTTTTTCTAGAATCTGCAAGTGGACATTTGGAGGGCTTTGTGTTCTGCGGTGGAAAAGGAAATATCTTCTCATCAAAACTACATAGAAGCATTCTCAGAAACAATTCTGTGATGATTGCATTCAGCTGACAGAGTTGAACATTCCTTTTGATAGAGCAGTTTGGAAACACACTTTTTGTAGAATCTGCATGTGGAGATTTGGTCCGCTTGGAGACCTATGGTAGTAGAGGAAATAAGTTCATAGAAAAACCAAATGGAAGCATTCTCAGAAAATTCTTTGTGATGATTGAGTTGAACTCAGAGACCTGAACATTTGTTTTGATGGAGCAGTTTCCAAACACGCTTCTCGTGGAATCTGCAAGTGGATATTTGGACCTCTCTGAGGATTTCGTTGGAAGCGGGATAAACTTCCCAGAACTAAACGGAAGCATTCTCAGAAACTTCTTTGTGATGTTTGCATTCAACTCACAGAGTTGAACCTTCCTTTCATAGTTCAGGTTTGAAACACTCTTTTTGTAGAATCTGGAAGTGGATATTTGGACCTCTGTGAGGACTTCGTTGGAAACGGGTATATCTTCACCTCAAACCTAGACAGAAGCATTCTCAGAAAGTTCTCTGTGTTGACTGCATTCAACTCACAGACTTGAACAATCGTTTTGATGGAGCAGTTTTGAAACTCTCTTTCTTTGGAATCTGCAAGTGGATATGTTGACCACTTTGAAGATTTCGTTGGAAACGGGTTAATCTTCACATAAAAGCTAAACAGAAGCATTCTCAGAAACTTCTTTGTGATGATTGCATTCACCTCACAGAGTTGAACTTTCCCTTTGATAGAGCAGCTTTGAAACACTCTTTTTCTAGAATCTGCAAGTGGACATTTGGAGGGCTTTCTGGACTGTGGTGGAAAAGGAAATATCTTCTCATCGAAATTACATAGAAGCATTCTCAGAAACTATTCTGTGATGATTGCATTCAACTGACAGAGTTGAACGTTCCTTTTGATAGAGCAGTTTGGAAACCGTCTTTTTGTAGAATCTGCATGTGGAGATTTGGACCGCTTTGAGACCTATGGTAGTAAAGGAAATAACTTCATAGAAAAACCAAATAGAAGCATTCTCAGAAAATAATTTGTAATGATTGAGTTGAACTCAGAGACCTGAACATTCCTTTTGATGGAGCAATTTCCAAACACACTTCTCGTGGAATCTGCAAGTGGATATTTGGACCTCTCTGAGGATTTCATTGGAAGCGGGATTAACTTCCCAGAACTAAACGGAAGCATTCTCAGAAACTTCTTTGTGATGTTTGCATTCAACTCACAGAGTTGAACCTTCCTTTCATAGTTAAGTTTTGAAACACTCTTTTTGTAGAATCTGGAAGTAGATATTTGGACCACTGTGTGGTCTTCGTTGGAAACGGGTATATCTTCACCTCAAACCTAGACAGAAGCATTCTCAGAAAGTTCTCTGTGTTGACTGCATTCAACTCACAGAGTTGAAGAATCCTTTTGATGGAGCAGTTTTGAAACTCTCTTTCTTTGGAATCTGCAAGTGGATATGTTGACCTCTTTGAAGATTTCGTTGGAAACCTGTTAATCTTCACATAAAAGCTAAACAGAAGCATTGTCAGAAACTTCTTTGTGATGTTTGCATTCACCTCATAGAGTTGAACTTTCCCTTTGATAGAGCAGCTTCGAAACACTCTTTTTCTAGAATCTGCAAGTGGACATTTGGAGGGCTTTCTGGATTGTGGTGGAAAAGGAAATATCTTCTCATCGAAAGTACAAAGAAGCATTCTCAGAAACTACTCTGTGATGATTGCATTCAACTGACAGAGTTGAACGTTCCTTTTGATAGAGCAGTTTGCAAACACTCTTTTTGTAGAATCTGCAAGTGGAGATTTGGACCGCTTGGAGACCTATGGTAGTAAAGGAAATAAGTTCATAGAAAAACCAAATGGAAGCATTCTCAGAAAATCCTTTGTGATGATTGAGTTGAACTCAGAGACCTGAACATTCCTTTTGATGGAGCAGTTTCCATACACACTTCTCGTGGAATCTGTAAGTGGATATTTGGACCTCTCTGAGGATCTCGTTGGAAGCGGAATAAACTTCCCAGAACTAAACGGAAGCATTCTCAGAAACTTCTTTGTGATGTTTGCATTCAACTCACAGAGTTGAACCTTCCTTTCATAGTTCAGGTTTGAAACACTCTTTTTGTAGAATCTGGAAGTGGATATTTGGACCACAGTGTGGTCTTCGTCGGAAACGGGTATAACTTCACCTCAAACCTAGAGAGAAGCATTCTCAGAAAGTTCTCTGTGTTGACTGCATTCAACTCACAGAGTTGAACAATCCTTTTGATGGAGCAGTTTTGAAACTCTCTTTCTTTGGAATCTGCCAGTGGATATGTTGACCTCTTTGAAGGTTTCTTTGGAAACGGGTTAATCTTCACATAAAAGCTAAACAGAAGCATTGTCAGAAACTTCTTTGTGATGATTGCATTCACCTAATAGAGGTGAACTTTCCCTTTGATAGAGCAGCTTTGAAACACACTTTTTCTAGAATCTGCAAGTGGACATTTGGAGGGCTTTGTGTTCTGCGCTGGAAAAGGAAATATCTTCTCATCAAAACTACATAGAAGCATTCTCAGAAACAATTCTGTGATGATTGCATTCAGCTGACAGAGTTGAACATTCCTTTTGATAGAGCAGTTTGGAAACACACTTTTTGTAGAATCTGCATGTGGAGATTTTGTCCGCTTGGAGACCTATGGTAGTAGAGGAAATAAGTTCATAGAAAAACCAAATGGAAGCATTCTCAGAAAATTCTTTGTGATGATTGAGTTGAACTCAGAGACCTGAACATTTCTTTTGATGGAGCAGTTTCCAAACACGCTTCTCATGGAATCTGCAAGTGGATATTTGGACCTCTCTGAGGATTTCGTTGGAAGCGGGATAAACTTCCCAGAACTAAACGGAAGCATTCTCAGAAACTTCTTTCTGATGTTTGCATTCAACTCACAGAGTTGAACCTTCCTTTCATAGTTCAGGTTTGAAACACTCTTTTTGTAGAATCTGGAAGTGGATATTTGGACCACTGTGTGGACTTCATTGGAAACGGGTATATCTTCACCTCAAACCTAGACAGAAGCATTCTCAGGAAGTTCTCTGTGTTGACTGCATTCAACTAACAGACTTGAACAATCCTTTTGATGGAGCAGTTTTGAAACTCTCTTTCTTTGGAATCTGCAAGAGGATATGTTGACCTCTTCGAAGATTTCGTTGGAAACGGGTTAATCTTCACATAAAAGCTAAACAGAAGCATTCTCAGAAACTTCTTTGTGATGATTGCATTCACCTCACAGAGTTGAACTTTCCCTTTGATAGAGCAGCTTTGAAACACTCTTTTTCTAGAATCTGCAAGTGGACATTTGGAGTTCTTTGTGTTCTTCGGTGGAAAAGGAAATATCTTCTCATCAAAATTACATAGAAGCATTCTCAGAAACTACTCTGTGATGATTGCATTCAACTGACAGAGTTGAACATTCCTTTTGTTAGAGCAGTTTGGAAACACTCTTTTTGTAGAATCTGCATGTGGATATTTGGTCCGCTTGGAGACCTATGGTAGTAGAGGAAATAAGTTCATAGAAAAACCAAATGGAAGCATTCTCAGAAGATTCTTTGTGATGATTGAGTTGAACTCAGAGACCTGAACATTTCTTTTGATGGAGCAGTTTCCAAACACGCTTCTCGTGGAATCTGCAAGTGGATATTTGGACCTCTCTGAGGATTTCGTTGGAAGCGGGATAAACTTCCCAGAACTAAACGGAAGCATTCTCAGAAACTTCTTTCTGATGTTTGCATTCAACTCACAGAGTTGAACCTTCCTTTCATAGTTCAGGTTTGAAACACTCTTTTTGAAGAATCTGGAAGTGGATATTTGGACCTCTGTGAGGACTTCGTTGGAAACGGGTATATCTTCACCTCAAACCTAGACAGAAGCATTCTCAGAAAGTTCTCTGTGTTGACTGCATTCAACTCACAAACTTGAACAATCGTTTTGATGGAGCAGTTTTGAAACTCTCTTTCTTTGGAATCTGCCAGTGGATATGTTGACCTCTTTGAAGATTTCGTTGGAAACGGGTTAATCTTCACATAAAAGCTAAACAGAAGCATTCTCAGAAACTTCTTTGTGATGATTGCATTCACCTCACAGAGTTGAACTTTCCCTTTGATAGAGCAGCTTTGAAACACTCTTTTCCTAGAATCTGCAAGTGGACATTTGGAGGGCTTTCTGGACTGTGGTGGAAAAGGAAATATCTTCTCATCGAAATTACATAGAAGCATTCCCAGAAACAATTCAGTGATGATTGCATTCAGCTGACAGAGTTGAACATTCCTTTTGATAGAGCAGTTTGGAAACACTCTTTATGTAGAATCTGCATGTGGATATTTGGTCTGCTTGGAGACCTATGGTAGTAGAGGAAATAAGTTCATAGAAAAACCAAATGGAAGCATTCTCAGAAGATTCTTTGTGATGATTGAGTTGAACTCAGAGACCTGAACATTTCTTTTGATGGAGCAGTTTCCAAACACGCTTCTCGTGGAATCTGCAAGTGGATATTTGGACCTCTCTGAGGATTTCGTTGGAAGCGGGATAAACTTCCCAGAACTAAACGGAAGCATTCTCAGAAACTTCTTTGTGATGTTTGCATTCAACTCACAGAGTTGAACCTTCCTTTCATAGTTCAGGTTTGAAACACTCTTTTTGTAGAATCTGGAAGTGGATATTTGGACCTCTGTGAGGACTTCGTTGGAAACGGGTATATCTTCACCTCAAACCTAGACAGAAGCATTCTCAGAAAGTTCTCTGTGTTGACTGCATTCAACTCACAGACTTGAACAATCGTTTTGATGGAGCAGTTTTGAAACTCTCTTTCTTTGGGATCTGCCAGTGGATATGTTGACCTCTTTGAAGATTTCGTTGGAAACGGGTTAATCTTCACATAAAAGCTAAACAGAAGCATTCTCAGAAACATCTTTGTGATGATTGCATTCACCTCACAGAGTTGAACTTTCCCTTTGATAGAGCAGCTGTGAAACACTCTTTTCCTAGAATCTGCAATTGGACATTTGGAGGGCTTTCTGGACTGTGGTGGAAAAGGAAATATCTTCTCATCGAAATTACATAGAAGCATTCTCAGAAACAATTCTGTGATGATTGCATTCAGCTGACAGAGTTGAACATTCCTTTTGATAGAGCAGTTTGGAAACACTCTTTTTGTAGAATCTGCATGTGGATATTTGGTCCGCTTGGAGACCTATGGTAGTAGAGGAAATAAGTTCATAGAAAAACCAAATGGAAGCATTCTCAGAAGATTCTTTGTGATAATTGAGTTGAACTCAGAGACCTGAACATTTCTTTTGATGGAGCAGTTTCCAAACACGCTTCTCGTGGAATCTGCAAGTGGATATTTGGACCTCTCTGAGGATTTCGTTGGAAGCGGGATAAACTTCCCAGAACTAAACGGAAGCATTCTCAGAAACTTCTTTGTGATGTTTGCATTCAACTCACAGAGTTGAACCTTCCTTTCATAGTTCAGGTTGGAAACACTCTTTTTGTAGAATCTGGAAGTGGATATTTGGACCTCTGTGAGGACTTCGTTGGAAACGGGTATATCTTCACCTCAAACCTAGACAGAAGCATTCTCAGAAAGTTCTCTGTGTTGACTGCATTCAACTCACAGACTTGAACAATCGTTTTGATGGAGCAGTTTTGAAACTCCCTTTCTTTGGAATCTGCAAGTGGATATGTTGACCACTTTGAAGATTTCGTTGGAAACGGGTTAATCTTCACATAAAAGCTAAACAGAAGCATTCTCAGAAACTTCTTTGTGATGATTGCATTCACCTCACAGAGTTGAACTTTCCCTTTGATAGAGCAGCTTTGAAACACTCTTTTTCTAGAATCTGCAAGTGGACATTTGGAGGGCTTTCTGGACTGTGGTGGAAAAGGAAATATCTTCTCATCGAAAGTACATAGAAGCATTCTCAGAAACTACTCTGTGATGATTGCATTCAACTGACAGAGTTGAACGTTCCTTTTGATAGAGCAGTTTGGAAACGGTCTTTTTGTAGAATCTGCATGTGGAGATTTGGACCGCTTTGAGACCTATGGTAGTAAAGGAAATAACTTCATAGAAAAACCAAATGGAAGCATTCTCAGAAAATAATTTGTAATGATTGAGTTGAACTCAGAGACCTGAACATTCCTTTTGATGGAGCAATTTCCAAACACACTTCTCGTGGAATCTGCAAGTGGATATTTGGACCTCTCTGAGGATTTCATTGGAAGCGGGATAAACTTCCCAGAACTAAACGGAAGCATTCTCAGAACATTCTTTGTGATGTTTGCATTCAACTCACAGAGTTGAACCTTCCTTTCATAGTTAAGTTTTGAAACACTCTTTTTGTAGAATCTGGAAGTAGATATTTGGACCACTGTGTGGTCTTCGTTGGAAACGGGTATATCTTCACCTCAAACCTAGACAGAAGCATTCTCAGAAAGTTCTCTGTGTTGACTGCATTCAACTCACAGACTTGAACAATCCTTTTGATGGAGCAGTTTTGAAACTCTCTTTCTTTGGAATCTGCAAGAGGATATGTTGACCTCTTTGAAGATTTCGTTGGAAACGGGTTAATCTTCACATAAAAGCTAAACAGAAGCATTCTCAGAAACTTCTTTGTGGTGATTGCATTCACCTCACAGAGTTGAACTTTCCCTTTGATAGAGCAGCTTTGAAACACTCTTTTTCTAGAATCTGCAAGTGGACATTTGGAGGGCTTTGTGTTCTTCGGTGGAAAAGGAAATATCTTCTCATCAAAATTACATAGAAGCATTCTCAGAAACTACTCTGTGATGATTGCATTCAACTGACAGAGTTGAACATTCCTTTTGTTAGAGCAGTTTGGAAACACTCTTTTTGTAGAATCTGCATGTGGATATTTGGTCCGCTTGGAGACCTATGGTAGTAGAGGAAATAAGTTCATAGAAAAACCAAATGGAAGCATTCTCAGAAGATTCTTTGTGATGATTGAGTTGAACTCAGAGACCTGAACATTTCTTTTGATGGAGCAGTTTCCAAACACGCTTCTCGTGGAATCTGCAAGTGGATATTTGGACCTCTCTGAGGATTTCGTTGGAAGCGGGATAAACTTCCCAGAACTAAACGGAAGCATTCTCAGAAACTTCTTTCTGATGTTTGCATTCAACTCACAGAGTTGAACCTTCCTTTCATAGTTCAGTTTTGAAACACTCTTTTTGAAGAATCTGGAAGTGGATATTTGGACCTCTGTGAGGACTTCGTTGGAAACGGGTATATCTTCACCTCAAACCTAGACAGAAGCATTCTCAGAAAGTTCTCTGTGTTGACTGCATTCAACTCACAAACTTGAACAATCGTTTTGATGGAGTAGTTTTGAAACTCTCTTTCTTTGGAATCTGCCAGTGGATATGTTGACCTCTTTGAAGATTTCGTTGGAAACGGGTTAATCTTCACATAAAAGCTAAGCAGAAGCATTCTCAGAAACTTCTTTGTGATGATTGCATTCACCTCACAGAGTTGAACTTTCCCTTTGATAGAGCAGCTTTGAAACACTCTTTTCCTAGAATCTGCAAGTGGACATTTGGAGGGCTTTCTGGACTGTGGTGGAAAAGGAAATATCTTCTCATCGAAATTACATAGAAGCATTCTCAGAAACAATTCAGTGATGATTGCATTCAGCTGACAGAGTTGAACATTCCTTTTGATAGAGCAGTTTGGAAACACTCTTTTTGTAGAATCTGCATGTGGATATTTGGTCTGCTTGGAGACCTATGGTAGTAGAGGAAATAAGTTCATAGAAAAACCAAATGGAAGCATTCTCAGAAGATTCTTTGTGATGATTGAGTTGAACTCAGAGACCTGAACATTTCTTTTGATGGAGCAGTTTCCAAACACGCTTCTCGTGGAATCTGCAAGTGGATATTTGGACCTCTCTGAGGATTTCGTTGGAAGCGGGATAAACTTCCCAGAACTAAACGGAAGCATTCTCAGAAACTTCTTTGTGATGTTTGCATTCAACTCACAGAGTTGAACCTTCCTTTCATAGTTCAGGTTTGAAACACTCTTTTTGTAGAATCTGGAAGTGGATATTTGGACCTCTGTGAGGACTTCGTTGGAAACGGGTATATCTTCACCTCAAACCTAGACAGAAGCATTCTCAGAAAGTTCTCTGTGTTGACTGCATTCAACTCACAGACTTGAACAATCGTTTTGATGGAGCAGTTTTGAAACTCTCTTTCTTTGGGATCTGCCAGTGGATATGTTGACCTCTTTGAAGATTTCGTTGGAAACGGGTTAATCTTCACATAAAAGCTAAACAGAAGCATTCTCAGAAACATCTTTGTGATGATTGCATTCACCTCACAGAGTTGAACTTTCCCTTTGATAGAGCAGCTGTGAAACACTCTTTTCCTAGAATCTGCAATTGGACATTTGGAGGGCTTTCTGGACTGTGGTGGAAAAGGAAATATCTTCTCATCGAAATTACATAGAAGCATTCTCAGAAACAATTCTGTGATGATTGCATTCAGCTGACAGAGTTGAACATTCCTTTTGATAGAGCAGTTTGGAAACACTCTTTTTGTAGAATCTGCATGTGGATATTTGGTCCGCTTGGAGACCTATGGTAGTAGAGGAAATAAGTTCATAGAAAAACCAAATGGAAGCATTCTCAGAAGATTCTTTGTGATAATTGAGTTGAACTCAGAGACCTGAACATTTCTTTTGATGGAGCAGTTTCCAAACACGCTTCTCGTGGAATCTGCAAGTGGATATTTGGACCTCTCTGAGGATTTCGTTGGAAGCGGGATAAACTTCCCAGAACTAAACGGAAGCATTCTCAGAAACTTCTTTGTGATGTTTGCATTCAACTCACAGAGTTGAACCTTCCTTTCATAGTTCAGGTTGGAAACACTCTTTTTGTAGAATCTGGAAGTGGATATTTGGACCTCTGTGAGGACTTCGTTGGAAACGGGTATATCTTCACCTCAAACCTAGACAGAAGCATTCTCAGAAAGTTCTCTGTGTTGACTGCATTCAACTCACAGACTTGAACAATCGTTTTGATGGAGGAGTTTTGAAACTCCCTTTCTTTGGAATCTGCATGTGGATATGTTGACCACTTTGAAGATTTCGTTGGAAACGGGTTAATCTTCACATAAAAGCTAAACAGAAGCATTCTCAGAAACTTCTTTGTGATGATTGCATTCACCTCACAGAGTTGAACTTTCCCTTTGATAGAGCAGCTTTGAAACACTCTTTTTCTAGAATCTGCAAGTGGACATTTGGAGGGCTTTCTGGACTGTGGTGGAAAAGGAAATATCTTCTCATCGAAAGTACATAGAAGCATTCTCAGAAACTACTCTGTGATGATTGCATTCAACTGACAGAGTTGAACGTTCCTTTTGATAGAGCAGTTTGGAAACGGTCTTTTTGTAGAATCTGCATGTGGAGATTTGGACCGCTTTGAGACCTATGGTAGTAAAGGAAATAACTTCATAGAAAAACCAAATGGAAGCATTCTCAGAAAATAATTTGTAATGATTGAGTTGAACTCAGAGACCTGAACATTCCTTTTGATGGAGCAATTTCCAAACACACTTCTCGTGGAATCTGCAAGTGGATATTTGGACCTCTCTGAGGATTTCATTGGAAGCGGGATAAACTTCCCAGAACTAAACGGAAGCATTCTCAGAACCTTCTTTGTGATGTTTGCATTCAACTCACAGAGTTGAACCTTCCTTTCATAGTTAAGTTTTGAAACACTCTTTTTGTAGAATCTGGAAGTAGATATTTGGACCACTGTGTGGTCTTCGTTGGAAACGGGTATATCTTCACCTCAAACCTAGACAGAAGCATTCTCAGAAAGTTCTCTGTGTTGACTGCATTCAACTCACAGAGTTGAACAATCCTTTTGATGGAGCAGTTTTGAAACTCTCTTTCTTTGGAATCTGCAAGTGGATATGTTGACCTCTTTGAAGATTTCGTTGGAAACCTGTTAATCTTCACATAAAAGCTAAACAGAAGCATTGTCAGAAACTTCTTTGTGATGTTTGCATTCACCTCATAGAGTTGAACTTTCCCTTTGATAGAGCAGCTTCGAAACACTCTTTTTCTAGAATCTGCAAGTGGACATTTGGAGGGCTTTCTGGACTGTGGTGGAAAAGGAAATATCTTCTCATCGAAAGTACATAGAAGCATTCTCAGAAACTACTCTGTGATGATTGCATTCAACTGACAGAGTTGAACGTTCCTTTTGATAGAGCAGTTTGCAAACACTCTTTTTGTAGAATCTGCAAGTGGAGATTTGGACCGCTTGGAGACCTATGGTAGTAAAGGAAATAAGTTCATAGAAAAACCAAACGGAAGCATTCTCAGAAAATCCTTTGTGATGATTGAGTTGAACTCAGAGACCTGAACATTCCTTTTGATGGAGCAGTTTCCAAACACACTTCTCGTGGAATCTGTAAGTGGATATTTGGACCTCTCTGAGGATTTCGTTGGAAGCGGAATAAACTTCCCAGAACTAAACGGAAGCATTCTCAGAAACTTCTTTGTGATGTTTGCATTCAACTCACAGAGTTGAACCTTCCTTTCATAGTTCAGGTTTGAAACACTCTTTTTGTAGAATCTGGAAGTGGATATTTGGACCTCTGTGAGGACTTCGTTGCAAACGGGTATATCTTCACCTCAAACCTAGACAGAAGCATTCTCAGAAAGTTCTCTGTGTTGACTGCATTCAACTCACAGACTTGAACAATCGTTTTGATGGAGCAGTTTTGAAACTCTCTTTCTTTGGAATCTGCAAGTGGATATGTTGACCACTTTGAAGATTTCGTTGGAAACGGGTTAATCTTCACATAAAAGCTAAACAGAAGCATTCTCAGAAACTTCTTTGTGATGATTGCATTCACCTCACAGAGTTGAACTTTCCCTTTGATAGAGCAGCTTTGAAACACTCTTTTTCTAGAATCTGCAAGTGGACATTTGGAGGGCTTTCTGGACTGTGGTGGAAAAGGAAATATCTTCTCATCGAAAGTACATAGAAGCATTCTCAGAAACTACTCTGTGATGATTGCATTCAACTGACAGAGTTGAACGTTCCTTTTGATAGAGCAGTTTGGAAACGGTCTTTTTGTAGAATCTGCATGTGGAGATTTGGACCGCTTTGAGACCTATGGTAGTAAAGGAAATAACTTCATAGAAAAACCAAATGGAAGCATTCTCAGAAAATAATTTGTAATGATTGAGTTGAACTCAGAGACCTGAACATTCCTTTTGATGGAGCAATTTCCAAACACACTTCTCGTGGAATCTGCAAGTGGATATTTGGACCTCTCTGAGGATTTCATTGGAAGCGGGATTAACTTCCCAGAACTAAACGGAAGCATTCTCAGAAACTTCTTTGTGATGTTTGCATTCAACTCACAGAGTTGAACCTTCCTTTCATAGTTAAGTTTTGAAACACTCTTTTTGTAGAATCTGGAAGTAGATATTTGGACCACTGTGTGGTCTTCGTTGGAAACGGGTATATCTTCACCTCAAACCTAGACAGAAGCATTCTCAGAAAGTTCTCTGTGTTGACTGCATTCAACTCACAGAGTTGAACCTTCCTTTCATAGTTCAGGTTTGAAACACTCTTTTTGTAGAATCTGGAAGTGGATATTTGGACCATTGTGTGGTCTTCGTTGGAAACGGGTGTATCTTCACCTCAAACCTAGACAGAAGCATTCTCAGAAAGTTCTCTGTGTTGACTGCATTCAACTCACAGAGTTGAACAATCCTTTTGATGGAGCAGTTTTGAAACTCTCTTTCTTTGGAATCTGCAAGTGGATATGTTGACCTCTTTGAAGATTTCTTTGGAAACGGGTTAATCTTCACATAAAAGCTAAACAGAAGCATTCTCAGAAACTTCTTTGTGATGTTTGCATTCACCTCATAGAGTTGAACTTTCCCTTTGATAGAGCAGCTTTGAAACACTCTTTTTCTAGAATCTGCAAGTGGACATTTGGAGGGCTTTGTGTTCTGCGGTGGAAAAGGAAATATCTTCTCATCAAAACTACATAGAAGCATTCTCAGAAACAATTCTGTGATGATTGCATTCAGCTGACAGAGTTGAACATTCCTTTTGATAGAGCAGTTTGGAAACACTCTTTTTGTAGAATCTGCATGTGGATATTTGGTCCGCTTGGCGACCTATGGTAGTAGAGGAAATAAGTTCATAGAAAAACCAAATGGAAGCATTCTCAGAAAATTCTTTGTGATGATTGAGTTGAACTCAGAGACCTGAACATTTCTTTTGATGGAGCAGTTTCCAAACACGCTTCTCGTGGAATCTGCAAGTGAATATTTGGACCTCTCTGAGGATTTCGTTGGAAGCGGGATAAACTTCCCAGAACTAAACGGAAGCATTCTCAGAAACTTCTTTGTGATGTTTGCATTCAACTCACAGAGTTGAACCTTCCTTTCATAGTTCAGGTTTGAAACACTCTTTTTGTAGAATCTGGAAGTGGATATTTGGACCTCTGAGGACTTCGTTGGAAACGGGTATATCTTCACCTCAAACCTAGACAGAAGCATTCTCAGAAAGTTCTCTGTGTTGACTGCATTCAACTCACAGACTTGAACAATCGTTTTGATGGAGCAGTTTTGAAACTCTCTTTCTTTGGAATCTGCAAGTGGATATGTTGACCTCTTTGAAGATTTCGTTGGAAACGGGTTAATCTTCACATAAAAGCTAAACAGAAGCATTCTCAGAAACTTCTTTGTGATGATTGCATTCACCTCACAGAGTTGAACTTTCCCTTTGATAGAGCAGCTTTGAAACACTCTTTTTCTAGAATCGGCAAGTGGACATTTGGAGGGCTTTCTGGACTGTGGTGGAAAAGGAAATATCTTCTCATCGAAAGTACATAGAAGCATTGTCAGAAACTACTCTGTGATGATTGCATTCAACTGACAGAGTTGAACGTTCCTTTTGATAGAGCAATTTGGAAACACTCTTTTTGTAGAATCTGCATGTGGAGATTTGGACCGCTTTGAGACCTATGGTAGTAAAGGAAATAAGTTCATAGAAAAACCAAATGGAAGCATTCTCAGAAAATAATTTGTGATGATTGAGTTGAACTCAGAGACCTGAACATTCCTTTTGATGGAGCAGTTTCCAAACACACTTCTCGTGGAATCTGCAAGTGGATATTTGGACCTCTCTGAGGATTTCATTGGAAGCGGGATTAACTTCCCAGAACTAAACGGAAGCATTCTCAGAAACTTCTTTGTGATGTTTTCATTCAACTCACAGAGTTGAACCTTCCTTTCATAGTTAAGGTTTGAAACACTCTTTTTGTAATATCTGGAAGTAGATATTTGGACCACTGTGTGGTCTTCGATGGAAACGGGTATATCTTCACCTCAAACCTAGACAGAAGCATTCTCAGAAAGTTCTCTGTGTTGACTGCATTCAACTCACAGAGTTGAACAATCCTTTTGATGGAGCAGTTTTGAAACTCTCTTTCTTTGGAATCTGCAAGTGGATATGTTGACCTCTTTGAAGGTTTCTTTGGAAACGGGTTAATCTTCACATAAAAGCTAAACAGAAGCATTGTCAGAAACTTCTTTTTGATGTTTGCATTCACCTCATAGAGTTGAACTTTCCCTTTGATAGAGCAGCTTTGAAACACTCTTTTTCTAGAATCTGCAAGTGGACATTTGGAGGGCTTTGTGTTCTGCGGTGGAAAAGGAAATATCTTCTCATCAAAACTACATAGAAGCATTCTCAGAAACAATTCTGTGATGGTTGCATTCAGCTGACAGAGTTGAACATTCCTTTTGATAGAGCAGTTTGGAAACACTCTTTTTGTAGAATCTGCATGTGGATATTTGGTCCGCTTGGCGACCTATGGTAGAAGAGGAAATAAGTTCATAGAAAAACCAAATGGAAGCATTCTCAGAAAATTCTTTGTGATGATTGAGTTGAACTCAGAGACCTGAACATTTCTTTTGATGGAGCAGTTTCCAAACACGCTTCTCGTGGAATCTGCAAGTGAATATTTGGACCTCTCTGAGGATTTCGTTGGAAGCGGGATAAACTTCCCAGAACTAAACGGAAGCATTCTCAGAAACTTCTTTGTGATGTTTGCATTCAACTCACAGAGTTGAACCTTCCTTTCATAGTTCAGGTTTGAAACACTCTTTTTGTAGAATCTGGAAGTGGATATTTGGACCTCTGAGGACTTCGTTGGAAACGGGTATATCTTCACCTCAAACCTAGACAGAAGCATTCTCAGAAAGTTCTCTGTGTTGACTGCATTCAACTCACAGACTTGAACAATCGTTTTGATGGAGCAGTTTTGAAACTCTCTTTCTTTGGAATCTGCAAGTGGATATGTTGACCTCTTTGAAGATTTCGTTGGAAACGGGTTAATCTTCACATAAAAGCTAAACAGAAGCATTCTCAGAAACTTCTTTGTGATGATTGCATTCACCTCACAGAGTTGAACTTTCCCTTTGATAGAGCAGCTTTGAAACACTCTTTTTCTAGAATCTGCAAGTGGACATTTGGAGGGCTTTCTGGACTGTGGTGGAAAAGGAAATATCTTCTCATCGAAAGTACATAGAAGCATTCTCAGAAACTACTCTGTGATGATTGCATTCAACTGACAGAGTTGAACGTTCCTTTTGATAGAGCAGTTTGGAAACACTCTTTTTGTAGAATCTGCATGTGGAGATTTGGACCGCTTTGAGACCTATGGTAGTAAAGGAAATAAGTTCATAGAAAAACCAAATGGAAGCATTCTCAGAAAATAATTTGTGATGATTGAGTTGAACTCAGAGACCTGAACATTCCTTTTGATGGAGCAGTTTCCAAACACACTTCTCGTGGAATCTGCAAGTGGATATTTGGACCTCTCTGAGGATTTCATTGGAAGCGGGATTAACTTCCCAGAACTAAACGGAAGCATTCTCAGAAACTTCTTTGTGATGTTTTCATTCAACTCACAGAGTTGAACCTTCCTTTCATAGTTAAGGTTTGAAACACTCTTTTTGTAATATCTGGAAGTAGATATTTGGACCACTGTGTGGTCTTCGATGGAAACGGGTATATCTTCACCTCAAACCTAGACAGAAGCATTCTCAGAAAGTTCTCTGTGTTGACTGCATTCAACTCACAGAGTTGAACAATCCTTTTGATGGAGCAGTTTTGAAACTCTCTTTCTTTGGAATCTGCAAGTGGATATGTTGACCTCTTTGAAGGTTTCTTTGGAAACGGGTTAATCTTCACATAAAAGCTAAACAGAAGCATTGTCAGAAACTTCTTTTTGATGTTTGCATTCACCTCATAGAGTTGAACTTTCCCTTTGATAGAGCAGCTTTGAAACACTCTTTTTCTAGAATCTGCAAGTGGACATTTGGAGGGCTTTGTGTTCTGCGGTGGAAAAGGAAATATCTTCTCATCAAAACTACATAGAAGCATTCTCAGAAACAATTCTGTGATGGTTGCATTCAGCTGACAGAGTTGAACATTCCTTTTGATAGAGCAGTTTGGAAACACTCTTTTTGTAGAATCTGCATGTGGATATTTGGTCCGCTTGGCGACCTATGGTAGAAGAGGAAATAAGTTCATAGAAAAACCAAATGGAAGCATTCTCAGAAAATTCTTTGTGATGATTGAGTTGAACTCAGAGACCTGAACATTTCTTTTGATGGAGCAGTTTCCAAACACGCTTCTCGTGGAATCTGCAAGTGAATATTTGGACCTCTCTGAGGATTTCGTTGGAAGCGGGATAAACTTCCCAGAACTAAACGGAAGCATTCTCAGAAACTTCTTTGTGATGTTTGCATTCAACTCACAGAGTTGAACCTTCCTTTCATAGTTCAGGTTTGAAACACTCTTTTTGTAGAATCTGGAAGTGGATATTTGGACCTCTGAGGACTTCGTTGGAAACGGGTATATCTTCACCTCAAACCTAGACAGAAGCATTCTCAGAAAGTTCTCTGTGTTGACTGCATTCAACTCACAGACTTGAACAATCGTTTTGATGGAGCAGTTTTGAAACTCTCTTTCTTTGGAATCTGCAAGTGGATATGTTGACCTCTTTGAAGATTTCGTTGGAAACGGGTTAATCTTCACATAAAAGCTAAACAGAAGCATTCTCAGAAACTTCTTTGTGATGATTGCATTCACCTCACAGAGTTGAACTTTCCCTTTGATAGAGCAGCTTTGAAACACTCTTTTTCTAGAATCTGCAAGTGGACATTTGGAGGGCTTTCTGGACTGTGGTGGAAAAGGAAATATCTTCTCATCGAAAGTACATAGAAGCATTCTCAGAAACTACTCTGTGATGATTGCATTCAACTGACAGAGTTGAACGTTCCTTTTGATAGAGCAGTTTGGAAACACTCTTTTTGTAGAATCTGCATGTGGAGATTTGGACCGCTTTGAGACCTATGGTAGTAAAGGAAATAAGTTCATAGAAAAACCAAATGGAAGCATTCTCAGAAAATAATTTGTGATGATTGAGTTGAACTCAGAGACCTGAACATTCCTTTTGATGGAGCAGTTTCCAAACACACTTCTCGTGGAATCTGCAAGTGGATATTTGGACCTCTCTGAGGATTTCATTGGAAGCGGGATTAACTTCCCAGAACTAAACGGAAGCATTCTCAGAAACTTCTTTGTGATGTTTGCATTCAACTCACAGAGTTGAACCTTCCTTTCATAGTTAAGGTTTGAAACACTCTTTTTGTAATATCTGGAAGTAGATATTTGGACCACTGTGTGGTCTTCGTTGGAAACGGGTATATCTTCCCCTCAAACCTAGACAGAAGCATTCTCAGAAAGTTCTCTGTGTTGACTGCATTCAACTCACAGAGTTGAACAATCCTTTTGATGGAGCAGTTTTGAAACTCTCTTTCTTTGGAATCTGCAAGTGGATATGTTGACCTCTTTGAAGGTTTCTTTGGAAACGGGTTAATCTTCACATAAAAGCTAAACAGAAGCATTGTCAGAAACTTATTTGTGATGTTTGCATTCACCTCATAGAGTTGAAATTTCCCTTTGATAGAGCAGCTTTGAAACACTCTTTTTCTAGAATCTGCAAGTGGACATTTGGAGGGCTTTGTGTTCTGCGCTGGAAAAGGAAATATCTTCTCATCAAAACTACATAGAAGCATTCTCAGAAACAATTCTGTGATGATTGCATTCAGCTGACAGAGTTGAACATTCCTTTTGATAGAGCAGTTTGGAAACACACTTTTTGTAGAATCTGCATGTGGAGATTTGGAACGCTTGGAGACCTATGGTAGTAAAGGATTTAAGTTCATAGAAAAACCAAATGGAAGCATTCTCAGAAACTTCTTTGTGATGATTGCATTCACCTCACAGAGTTGAACTTTCCCTTTGATAGAGCAGCTTTGAAACACTCTTTTTCTAGAATCTGCAAGTGGACATTTGGAGGGCTTTCTGGACTGTGGTGGAAAAGGAAATATCTTCTCATCGAAAGTACATAGAAGCATTCTCAGAAACTACTCTGTGATGATTGCATTCAACTGACAGAGTTGAACGTTCCTTTTGATAGAGCAGTTTGGAAACACTCTTTTTGTAGAATCTGCATGTGGAGATTTGGACCGCTTTGAGACCTATGGTAGTAAAGGAAATAAGTTCATAGAAAAACCAAATGGAAGCATTCTCAGAAAATACTTTGTGATGATTGAGTTGAACTCAGAGACCTGAACATTCCTTTTGATGGAGCAGTTTCCAAACACACTTCTCGTGGAATCTGCAAGTGGATATTTGGACCTCTCTGAGGATTTCATTGGAAGCAGGATTAACTTCCCAGAACTAAACGGAAGCATTCTCAGAAACTTCTTTGTGATGTTTGCATTCAACTCACAGAGTTGAACCTTCCTTTCATAGTTAAGGTTTGAAACACTCTTTTTGTAATATCTGGAAGTAGATATTTGGACCACTGTGTGGTCTTCGTTGGAAACGGGTATATCTTCACCTCAAACCTAGACAGAAGCATTCTCAGAAAGTTCTCTGTGTTGACTGCATTCAACTCACAGAGTTGAACAATCCTTTTGATGGAGCAGTTTTGAAACTCTCTTTCTTTGGAATCTGCAAGTGGATATGTTGACCTCTTTGAAGATTTCGTTGGAAACCTGTTAATCTTCACATAAAAGCTAAACAGAAGCACTGTCAGAAATTTCTTTGTGATGTTTGCATTCACCTCATAGAGTTGAACTTTCCCTTGATAGAGCAGCTTTGAAACACTCTTTTTCTAGAATCTGCAAGTGGACATTTGGAGGGCTTTGTGTTCTGCGGTGGAAAAGGAAATCTCTTCTCATCAAAACTACATAGAAGCATTCTCAGAAACAATTTTGTGATGATTGCATTCAGCTGACAGAGTTGAACATTCCTTTTGATAGAGCAGTTTGGAAACACTCTTTTTGTAGAATCTGCATGTGGAGATTTGGACCGCTTGGAGACCTATGGTAGTAAAGGAAATAACTTCATAGAAAAACCAAATGGAAGCATTCTCAGAAAATTCTTTGTGATGATTGAGTTGAACTCAGAGACCTGAACATTCCTTTTGATGGAGCAGTTTCCAAACACACTTCTCGTGGAATCTGCAAGTGGATATTTGGACCTCTCTGAGGATTTCGTTGGAAGAGGGATAAACTTCCCAGAACTAAACGGAAGCATTCTCAGAAACTTCTTTGTGATGTTTGCATTCAACTCACAGAGTTGAACCTTCCTTTCATAGTTCAGGTTTGAAACACTCTTTTTGTAGAATATGGAAGTAGATATTTGGACCACTGTGTGGTCTTCGTTGGAAACGGGTATATCTTCACCTCAAACCTAGACAGAAGCATTCTCAGAAAGTTCTCTGTGTTGACTGCATTCAACTCACAGAGTTGAACAATCCTTTTGATGGAGCAGTTTTGAAACTCTCTTTCTTTGGAATCTGCAAGTGGATATGTTGACCTCTTTGAAGATTTCGTTGGAAACCTGTTAATCTTCACATAAAAGCTAAACAGAAGCATTGTCAGAACCTTCTTTGTGATGTTTGAATTCACCTCATAGAGTTGAACTTTCCCTTTGATAGAGCAGCTTTGAAACACTCTTTTTCTAGAATCTGCAAGTGGACATTTGGAGGGCTTTGTGTTGTGCGGTGGAAAAGGAAATATCTTCTCATCAAAACTACATAGAAGCATTCTCAGAAACAATTCTGTGATGATTGAATTCAGCTGACAGAGTTGAACATTCCTTTTGATAGAGCAGGTTGGAAACACTCTTTTTGTAGAATCTGCATGTGGAGATTTGGACCGCTTGGAGACCTATGGTAGTAAAGGAAATAAGTTCATAGAAAAACCAAATGGAAGCATTCTCAGAAAATTCTTTGTGATGATTGAGTTGAACTCAGAGACCTGAACATTCCTTTTGATGGAGCAGTTTCCAAACACACTTCTCGTGGAATCTGCAAGTGGATATTTGGACCTCTCTGAGGATTTCATTGGAAGCGGTATAAACTTCCCAGAACTAAACGGAAGCATTCTCAGAAACTTCTTTGTGGTGTTTGCATTCAACTCACAGAGTTGAACCTTCCTTTCATAGTTCAGGTTTGAAACCCTCTTTTTGTAGAATCTGGAAGTGGATATTTAGACCACAGTGTGGTCTTCGTTGGAAACGGGTATATCTTCACCTCAAACCTAGACAGAAGCATTCTCAGAAAGTTCTCTGTGTTGACTGCATTCAACTCACAGAGTTGAACAATCCTTTTGATGGAGCAGTTTTGAAACTCTCTTTCTTTGGAATCTGCAAGTGGATATGTTGACCTCTTTAAAGATTTCTTTGGAAACGGGTTAATCTTCACATAAAAGCTAAACAGAAGCATTGTCAGAAACTTCTTTTTGATGTTTGCATTCACCTCATAGAGTTGAACTTTCCCTTTGATAGAGCAGCTTTGAAACACTCTTTTTCTAGAATCTGCAAGTGGACATTTGGAGGGCTTTGTGTTCTGGTCTGGAAAAGGAAATATCTTCTCATCAAAACTACATAGAAGCATTCTCAGAAACAATTCTGTGATGATTGCATTCAGCTGACAGAGTTGAACATTCCTTTTGATAGAGCAGTTTGGAAACACTCTTTTTGTAGAATCTGCATGTTTATATTTGGTCCGCTAGGAGACCTATGGTAGTAGAGGAAATAAGTTCATAGAAAAACCAATTGGAAGCATTCTCAGAAAATTCTTTTTGATGATTGAGTTGAACTCAGAGACCTGAACATTTCTTTTGATGGAGCAGTTTCCAAACACGCTTCTCGTGGAATCTGCAAGTGGATATTTGGACCTCTCTGAGGATTTCGTTGGAAGCGGGATAAACTTCCCAGAACTAAACGGAAGCATTCTCAGAAACTTCTTTGTGATGTTTGCATTGAACTCACAGAGTTGAACCTTCCTTTCATAGTTCAGGTTTGAAACACTCTTTTTGTAGAATCTGGAAGTGGATATTTGGACCTCTGTGAGGACTTCTTTGGAAACGGGTATATCTTCACATCAAACCTAGACAGAAGCATTCTCAGAAAGTTCTCTGTGTTGACTGCATTCAACTCACAGACTTGAACAATCGTTTTGATGGAGCAGTTTTGAAACTCTCTTTCTTTGGAATCTGCAAGTGGATATGTTGACCTCTTTGAAGATTTCGTTGGAAACGGGTTAATCTTCACATAAAAGCTAAACAGAAGCATTCTCAGAAACTTCTTTGTGATGATTGCATTCACCTCACAGAGGTGAACTTTCCCTTTGATAGAGCAGCTTTGAAACACTCTTTTTCTAGAATCTGCAAGTGGACATTTGGAGGGCTTTCTGGACTGTGGTGGAAAAGGAAATATCTTCTCATCGAAAGTACATAGAAGCATTCTCAGAAACTACTCTCTGATGATTGCATTCAACTGACAGAGTTGAACGTTCCTTTTGATAGAGCAGATTGGAAACACTCTTTTTGTAGAATCTGCATTTGGAGATTTGGACCGCTTTGAGACCTATGGTAGTAAAGGAAATAAGTTCATAGAAAAACCAAATGGAAGCATTCTCAGAAAATTCTTTGTGATGATTGAGTTGAACTCAGAGACCTGAACATTCCTTTTGATGGAGCAGTTTCCAAACACACTTCTCGTGGAATCTGCAAGTGGATATTTGGACCTCTCTGAGGATATCGTTGGAAGCGGGATAAACTTCCCAGAACTAAACGGAAGCATTCTCAGAAACTTCTTTGTGATGTTTGCATTCAACTCACAGAGTTGAACCTTCCTTTCATAGTTCAGGTTTGAAACACTCTTTTTGTAGAATCTGGAAGTGGATATTTGGACCACTGTGAGGACTTCGTTGGAAACGGGTATATCTTCACCTCAAACCTAGACAGAAGCATTCTCAGAAAGTTCTCTGTGTTGACTGCATTCAACTCACAGACTTGAACAATCGTTTTGATGGAGCAGTTTTGAAACTCTCTTTCTTTGGAATCTGCAAGTGGATATGTTGACCTCTTTGAAGATTTCGTTGGAAACGGGTTAATCTTCACATTAAAGCTAAACAGAAGCATTCTCAGAAACTTCTTTGTGATGATTGCATTCACCTCACAGAGTTGAACATTCCCTTTGATAGAGCAGCTGTGAAACACTCTTTTTCTAGAATCTGCAAGTGGACATTTGGAGGGCTTTCTGGACTGTGGTGGAAAAGGAAATATCTTCTCATCGAAAGTACATAGAAGCATTGTCAGAAACTACTCTGTGATGATTGCATTCAACTGACAGAGTTGAACGTTCCTTTTGATAGAGCAGTTTGCAAACACTCTTTTTGTAGAATCTGCATGTGGAGATTTGGACCGCTTGGAGACCTATGGTAGTAAAGGAAATAAGTTCATAGAAAAACCAAATGGAAGCATTCTCAGCAAATAATTTGTGATGATTGAGTTGAACTCAGAGACCTGAACATTCCTTTTGATGGAGCAGTTTCCAAACACACTTCTCGTGGAATCTGCAAGTGGATATTTGGACCTCTCTGAGGATTTCATTGGAAGCGGGATTAACTTCCCAGAACTAAACGGAAGCATTCTCAGAAACTTCTTTGTGATGTTTGCATTCAACTCACAGAGTTGAACCTTCCTTTCACAGTTAAGGTTTGAAACACTCTTTTTGTAATATCTGGAAGTAGATATTTGGACCACTGTGTTGTCTTCGTTGGAAACGGGTATATCTTCACCTCAAACCTAGACAGAAGCATTCTCAGAAAGTTCTCTGTGTTGACTGCATTCAACTCACAGAGTTGAACAATCCTTTTGATGGAGCAGTTTTGAAACTCTCTTTCTTTGGAATCTGCAAGTGGATATGTTGACCTCTTTGAAGATTTCGTTGGAAACCTGTTAATCTTCACATAAAAGCTAAACAGAAGCACTGTCAGAAATTTCTTTGTGATGTTTGCATTCACCTCATAGAGTTGAACTTTCCCTTTGATAGCGCAGCTTTGAAACACTCTTTTTCTAGAATCTGCAAGTGGACATTTGGAGGGCTTTGTGTTCTGCGGTGGAAAAGGAAATCTCTTCTCATCAAAACTACATAGAAGCATTCTCAGAAACAATTCTGTGATGATTGCATTCAGCTGACAGAGTTGAACATTCCTTTTGATAGAGCAGTTTGGAAACACTCTTTTTGTAGAATCTGCATGTGGAGATTTGGACCGCTTGGAGACCTATGGTAGTAAAGGAAATAAGTTCATAGAAAAACCAAACGGAAGCATTCTCAGAAAATTCTTTGTGATGATTGAGTTGAACTCAGAGACCTGAACATTCCTTTTGATGGAGCAGTTTCCAAACACACTTCTCGTGGAATCTGCAAGTGGATATTTGGACCTCTCTGAGGATTTCGTTGGAAGCGGGATAAACTTCCCAGAACTAAACGGAAGCATTCTCAGAAACTTCTTGGTGATGTTTGCATTCAACTCACAGAGTTGAACCTTCCTTTCATAGTTCAGGTTTGAAACCCTCTTTTTGTAGAATCTGGAAGTGGATATTTAGACCACAGTGTGGTCTTCGTTGGAAACGGGTATATCTTAACCTCAAACCTAGACAGAAGCATTCTCAGAAAGTTCTCTGTGTTGACTGCATTCAACTCACAGAGTTGAACAATCCTTTTGATGGAGCAGTTTTGAAACTCTCTTTCTTTGGAATCTGCAAGTGGATATGTTGACCTCTTTGAAGATTTCGTTGGAAACGTGTTAATCTTCACATAAAAGCTAAACAGAAGCATTGTCAGAAACTTCTTTGTGATGTTTGCATTCACCTCATAGAGTTGAACTTTCCCTTTGATAGAGCAGCTTTGAAACACTCTTTTTCTAGAATCTGCAAGTGGACATTTGGAGGGCTTTGTGTTCTGCGGTGGAAAAGGAAATATCTTCTCATCAAAACTACATAGAAGCATTCTCAGAAACAATTCTGTGATGATTGCATTCAGCTGACAGAGTTGAACATTCCTTTTGATAGAGCAGTTTGGAAACACTCTTTTTGTAGAATCTGCATGTTTATATTTGGTCCGCTAGGAGACCTATGGTAGTAGAGGAAATAAGTTCATAGAAAAACCAAATGGAAGCATTCTCAGAAAATTCTTTGTGATGATTGAGTTGAACTCAGAGACCTGAACATTTCTTTTGATGGAGCAGTTTCCAAACACGCTTCTCGTGGAATCTGCAAGTGGATATTTGGACCTCTCTGAGGATTTCGTTGGAAGCGGGATAAACTTCCCAGAACTAAACGGAAGCATTCTCAGAAACTTCTTTGTGATGTTTGCATTCAACTCACAGAGTTGAACCTTCCTTTCATAGTTCAGGTTTGAAACACTCTTTTTGTAGAATCTGGAAGTGGATATTTGGACCTCTGTGAGGACTTCTTTGGAAACGGGTATATCTTCACCTCAAACCTAGACAGAAGCATTCTCAGAAAGTTCTCTGTGTTGACTGCATTCAACTCACAGACTTGAACAATCGTTTTGATGGAGCAGTTTTGAAACTCTCTTTCTTTGGAATCTGCAAGTGGATATGTTGACCTCTTTGAAGATTTCGTTGGAAACGGGTTAATCTTCACATAAAAGCTAAACAGAAGCATTCTCAGAAACTTCTTTGTGATGATTGCATTCACCTCACAGAGGTGAACTTTCCCTTTGATAGAGCAGCTTTGAAACACTCTTTTTCTAGAATCTGCAAGTGGACATTTGGAGGGCTTTCTGGACTGTGGTGGAAAAGGAAATATCTTCTCATCGAAAGTACATAGAAGCATTCTCAGAAACTACTCTCTGATGATTGCATTCAACTGACAGAGTTGAACGTTCCTTTTGATAGAGCAGATTGGAAACACTCTTTTTGTAGAATCTGCATTTGGAGATTTGGACCGCTTTGAGACCTATGGTAGTAAAGGAAATAAGTTCATAGAAAAACCAAATGGAAGCATTCTCAGAAAATAATTTGTGATGATTGAGTTGAACTCAGAGACCTGAACATTCCTTTTGATGGAGCAGTTTCCAAACACACTTCTCGTGGAATCTGCAAGTGGATATTTGGACCTCTCTGAGGATTTCATTGGAAGCGGGATTAACTTCCCAGAACTAAACGGAAGCATTCTCAGAAACTTCTTTGTGATGTTTGCATTCAACTCACAGAGTTGAACCTTCCTTTCATAGTTCAGGTTTGAAACACTCTTTTTGTAATATCTGGAAGTAGATATTTGGACCACTGTGTGGTCTTCGTTGGAAACGGGTATATCTTCACCTCAAACCTAGACAGAAGCATTCTCAGAAATTTCTCTGTGTTGACTGCATTCAGCTCACAGAGTTGAACAATCCTTTTGATGGAGCAGTTTTGATACTCTCTTTCTTTGGAATCTGCAAGTGGATATGTTGACCTCTTTGAAGATTTCATTGGAAACCTGTTAATCTTCACATAAAAGGTAAACAGAAGCATTCTCAGAAATTTCTTGGTGACGTTTGCATTCACCTCATAGAGTTGAACTTTCCCTTTGATAGAGCAGCTGTGAAACACTCTTTTTCTAGAATCTGCAAGTGGACATTTGGAGGGCTTTCTGGACTGTGGTGGAAAAGGAAATATCTTCTCATCGAAAGTACATAGAAGCATTCTCAGAAACTACTCTGTGATGATTGCATTCAACTGACAGAGTTGAACGTTCCTTTTGATAGAGCAGTTTGCAAACACTCTTTTTGTAGGATCTGCATGTGGAGATTTGGACCGCTTGGAGACCTATGGTAGTAAACGAAATAAGTTCATAGAAAAACCAAACGGAAGCATTCTCAGAAAATCCTTTGTGATGATTGAGTTGAACTCAGAGACCTGAACATTCCTTTTGATGGAGCAGTTTCCAAACACACTTCTCGTGGAATCTGCAAGTGGATATTTGGACCTCTCTGAGGATTTCGTTGGAAGCGGGATAAACTTCCCAGAACTAAACGGAAGCATTCTCAGAAACTTCTTTGTGATGTTTGCATTCAACTCACAGAGTTGAACCTTCCTTTCATAGTTCAGGTTTGAAACACTCTTTTTGTAGAATCTGGAAGTGGATATTTGGACCATTGTGTGGTCTTCGTTGGAAACGGGTGTATCTTCACCTCAAACCTAGACAGAAGCATTCTCAGAAAGTTCTCTGTGTTGACTGCATTCAACTCACAGAGTTGAACAATCCTTTTGATGGATCAGTTTTGAAACTCTCTTTCTTTGGAATCTGCAAGTGGATATGTTGACCTCTTTGAAGATTTCTTTGGAAACGGGTTAATCTTCACATAAAAGCTAAACAGAAGCATTGTCAGAAACTTCTTTGTGATGTTTGCATTCACCTCATAGAGTTGAACTTTCCCTTTGATAGAGCAGCTTTGAAACACTCTTTTTCTAGAATCTGCAAGTGGACATTTGGAGGGCTTTGTGTTCTGCGGTGGAAAAGGAAATATCTTCTCATCAAAACTACATAGAAGCATTCTCAGAAACAATTCTGTGATGATTGCATTCAGCTGACAGAGTTGAACATTCCTTTTGATAGAGCAGTTTGGAAACACTCTTTTTGTAGAATCTGCATGTGGATATTTGGTCCGCTTGGCGACCTATGGTAGTAGAGGAAATAAGTTCATAGAAAAACCAAATGGAAGCATGATCAGAAGATTCTTTGTGATGATTGAGTTGAACTCAGAGACCTGAACATTTCTTTTGATGGAGCAGTTTCCAAACACGCTTCTCGTGGAATCTGCAAGTGGATATTTGGACCTCTCTGAGGATTTCGTTGGAAGCGGGATAAACTTCCCAGAACTAAACGGAAGCATTCTCAGAAACTTCTTTGTGATGTTTGCATTCAACTCACAGAGTTGAACCTTCCTTTCATAGTTCAGGTTTGAAACACTCTTTTTGTAGAATCTGGAAGTGGATATTTGGACCTCTGTGAGGACTTCTTTGGAAACGGGTATATCTTCACCTCAAACCTAGACAGAAGCATTCTCAGAAAGTTCTCTGTGTTGACTGCATTCAACTCACAGACTTGAACAATCGTTTTGATGGAGCAGTTTTGAAACTCTCTTTCTTTGGAATCTGCAAGTGGATATGCTGACCTCTTTGAAGATTTCGTTGGAAACGGGTTAATCTTCACATAAAAGCTAAACAGAAGCATTCTGAGAAACTTCTTTGTGATGATTGCATTCACCTCACAGAGGTGAACTTTCCCTTTGATAGAGCAGCTTTGAAACACTCTTTTTCTAGAATCTGCAAGTGGACATTTGGAGGGCTTTCTGGACTGTGGTGGAAAAGGAAATATCTTCTCATCGAAAGTACATAGAAGCATTCTCAGAAACTACTCTCTGATGATTGCATTCAACTGACAGAGTTGAACGTTCCTTTTGATAGAGCAGATTGGAAACACTCTTTTTGTAGAATCTGCATTTGGAGATTTGGACCGCTTTGAGACCTATGGTAGTAAAGGAAATAAGTTCATAGAAAAACCAAATGGAAGCATTCTCAGAAAATAATTTGTGATGATTGAGTTGAACTCAGAGACCTGAACATTCCTTTTGATGGAGCAGTTTCCAAACACACTTCTCGTGGAATCTGCAAGTGGATATTTGGACCTCTCTGAGGATTTCATTGGAAGCGGGATTAACTTCCCAGAACTAAACGGAAGCATTCTCAGAAACTTCTTTGTGATGTTTGCATTCAACTCACAGAGTTGAACCTTCCTTTCATAGTTCAGGTTTGAAACACTCTTTTTGTAATATCTGGAAGTAGATATTTGGACCACTGTGTGGTCTTCGTTGGAAACGGGTATATCTTCACCTCAAACCTAGACAGAAGCATTCTCAGAAATTTCTCTGTGTTGACTGCATTCAGCTCACAGAGTTGAACAATCCTTTTGATGGAGCAGTTTTGATACTCTCTTTCTTTGGAATCTGCAAGTGGATATGTTGACCTCTTTGAAGATTTCATTGGAAACCTGTTAATCTTCACATAAAAGGTAAACAGAAGCATTCTCAGAAACTTCTTTGTGACGTTTGCATTCACCTCATAGAGTTGAACTTTCCCTTTGATAGAGCAGCTGTGAAACACTCTTTTTCTAGAATCTGCAAGTGGACATTTGGAGGGCTTTCTGGACTGTGGTGGAAAAGGAAATATCTTCTCATCGAAAGTACATAGAAGCATTCTCAGAAACTACTCTGTGATGATTGCATTCAACTGACAGAGTTGAACGTTCCTTTTGATAGAGCAGTTTGCAAACACTCTTTTTGTAGGATCTGCATGTGGAGATTTGGACCGCTTGGAGACCTATGGTAGTAAACGAAATAAGTTCATAGAAAAACCAAACGGAAGCATTCTCAGAAAATCCTTTGTGATGATTGAGTTGAACTCAGAGACCTGAACATTCCTTTTGATGGAGCAGTTTCCAAACACACTTCTCGTGGAATCTGCAAGTGGATATTTGGACCTCTCTGAGGATTTCGTTGGAAGCGGGATAAACTTCCCAGAACTAAACGGAAGCATTCTCAGAAACTTCTTTGTGATGTTTGCATTCAACTCACAGAGTTGAACCTTCCTTTCATAGTTCAGGTTTGAAACACTCTTTTTGTAGAATCTGGAAGTGGATATTTGGACCATTGTGTGGTCTTCGTTGGAAACGGGTGTATCTTCACCTCAAACCTAGACAGAAGCATTCTCAGAAAGTTCTCTGTGTTGACTGCATTCAACTCACAGAGTTGAACAATCCTTTTGATGGATCAGTTTTGAAACTCTCTTTCTTTGGAATCTGCAAGTGGATATGTTGACCTCTTTGAAGATTTCTTTGGAAACGGGTTAATCTTCACATAAAAGCTAAACAGAAGCATTGTCAGAAACTTCTTTGTGATGTTTGCATTCACCTCATAGAGTTGAACTTTCCCTTTGATAGAGCAGCTTTGAAACACTCTTTTTCTAGAATCTGCAAGTGGACATTTGGAGGGCTTTGTGTTCTGCGGTGGAAAAGGAAATATCTTCTCATCAAAACTACATAGAAGCATTCTCAGAAACAATTCTGTGATGATTGCATTCAGCTGACAGAGTTGAACATTCCTTTTGATAGAGCAGTTTGGAAACACTCTTTTTGTAGAATCTGCATGTGGAGATTTGGTCCGCTTGGCGACCTATGGTAGTAGAGGAAATAAGTTCATAGAAAAACCAAATGGAAGCATTCTCAGAAAATTCTTTGTGATGATTGAGTTGAACTCAGAGACCTGAACATTTCTTTTGATGGAGCAGTTTCCAAACACGCTTCTCGTGGAATCTGCAAGTGGATATTTGGACCTCTCTGAGGATTTCGTTGGAAGCGGGATAAACTTCCCAGAACTAAACGGAAGCATTCTCAGAAACTTCTTTGTGATGTTTGCATTCAACTCACAGAGTTGAACCTTCCTTTCATAGTTCAGGTTTGAAACACTCTTTTTGTAGAATCTGGAAGTGGATATTTGGACCTCTGTGAGGACTTCTTTGGAAACGGGTATATCTTCACCTCAAACCTAGACAGAAGCATTCTCAGAAAGTTCTCTGTGTTGACTGCATTCAACTCACAGACTTGAACAATCGTTTTGATGGAGCAGTTTTGAAACTCTCTTTCTTTGGAATCTGCAAGTGGATATGTTGACCTCTTTGAAGATTTCGTTGGAAACGGGTTAATCTTCACATAAAAGCTAAACAGAAGCATTCTCAGAAACTTCTTTGTGATGATTGCATTCACCTCACAGAGGTGAACTTTCCCTTTGATAGAGCAGCTTTGAAACACTCTTTTTCTAGAATCTGCAAGTGGACATTTGGAGGGCTTTCTGGACTGTGGTGGAAAAGGAAATATCTTCTCATCGAAAGTACATAGAAGCATTCTCAGAAACTACTCTCTGATGATTGCATTCAACTGACAGAGTTGAACGTTCCTTTTGATAGAGCAGATTGGAAACACTCTTTTTGTAGAATCTGCATTTGGAGATTTGGACCGCTTTGAGACCTATGGTAGTAAAGGAAATAAGTTCATAGAAAAACCAAATGGAAGCATTCTCAGAAAATAATTTGTGATGATTGAGTTGAACTCAGAGACCTGAACATTCCTTTTGATGGAGCAGTTTCCAAACACACTTCTCGTGGAATCTGCAAGTGGATATTTGGACCTCTCTGAGGATTTCATTGGAAGCGGGATTAACTTCCCAGAACTAAACGGAAGCATTCTCAGAAACTTCTTTGTGATGTTTGCATTCAACTCACAGAGTTGAACCTTCCTTTCATAGTTCAGGTTTGAAACACTCTTTTTGTAATATCTGGAAGTAGATATTTGGACCACTGTGTGGTCTTCGTTGGAAACGGGTATATCTTCACCTCAAACCTAGACAGAAGCATTCTCAGAAATTTCTCTGTGTTGACTGCATTCAGCTCACAGAGTTGAACAATCCTTTTGATGGAGCAGTTTTGATACTCTCTTTCTTTGGAATCTGCAAGTGGATATGTTGACCTCTTTGAAGATTTCATTGGAAACCTGTTAATCTTCACATAAAAGGTAAACAGAAGCATTCTCAGAAACTTCTTTGTGACGTTTGCATTCACCTCATAGAGTTGAACTTTCCCTTTGATAGAGCAGCTGTGAAACACTCTTTTTCTAGAATCTGCAAGTGGACATTTGGAGGGCTTTCTGGACTGTGGTGGAAAAGGAAATATCTTCTCATCGAAAGTACATAGAAGCATTGTAAGAAACTACTCTGTGATGATTGCATTCAACTGACAGAGTTGAACGTTCCTTTTGATAGAGCAGTTTGGAAACACTCTTTTTGTAGGATCTGCATGTGGAGATTTGGACCGCTTGGAGACCTATGGTAGTAAAGGAAATAAGTTCATAGAAAAACCAAATGGAAGCATTCTCAGAAAATAATTTGTGATGATTGAGTTAAACTCAGAGACCTGAACATTCCTTTTGATGGAGCAGTTTCCAAACACACTTCTCGTGGAATCTGCAAGTGGATATTTGGACCTCTCTGAGGATTTCATTGGAAGCGGGATTAACTTCCCAGAACTAAACGGAAGCATTCTCAGAAACTTCTTTGTGATGTTTGCATTCAATTCACAGAGTTGAACCTTCCTTTCATAGTTAAGGTTTGAAACACTCTTTTTGTAATATCTGGAAGTAGATATTTGGACCACTGTGTGGTCTTCGATGGAAACGGGTATATCTTCACCTCAAACCTAGACAGAAGCATTCTCAGAAAGTTCTCTGTGTTGACTGCATTCAACTCACAGAGTTGAACAATCCTTTTGATGGAGCAGTTTTGAAACTCTCTTTCTTTGGAATCTGCAAGTGGATATGTTGACCTCTTTGAAGGTTTCTTTGGAAACGGGTTAATCTTCACATAAAAGCTAAACAGAAGCATTGTCAGAAACTTCTTTTTGATGTTTGCATTCACCTCATAGAGTTGAACTTTCCCTTTGATAGAGCAGCTTTGAAACACTCTTTTTCTAGAATCTGCAAGTGGACATTTGGAGGGCTTTGTGTTCTGCGGTGGAAAAGGAAATATCTTCTCATCAAAACTACATAGAAGCATTCTCAGAAACAATTCTGTGATGGTTGCATTCAGCTGACAGAGTTGAACATTCCTTTTGATAGAGCAGTTTGGAAACACTCTTTTTGTAGAATCTGCATGTGGAGATTTGGTCCGCTTGGCGACCTATGGTAGAAGAGGAAATAAGTTCATAGAAAAACAAAATGGAAGCATTCTCAGAAAATTCTTTGTGATGATTGAGTTGAACTCAGAGACCTGAACATTTCTTTTGATGGAGCAGTTTCCAAACACGCTTCTCGTGGAATCTGCAAGTGGATATTTGGACCTCTCTGAGGATTTCGTTGGAAGCGGGATAAACTTCCCAGAACTAAACGGAAGCATTCTCAGAAACTTCTTTGTGATGTTTGCATTCAACTCACAGAGTTGAACCTTCCTTTCATAGTTAAGGTTTGAAACACTCTTTTTGTAATATCTGGAAGTAGATATTTGGACCACTGTGAGGTCTTCTTTGGAAACGGGTATATCTTCTCCTCAAACCTAGACAGAAGCATTCTCAGAAATTTCTCTGTGTTGACTGCATTCAGCTCACAGAGTTGAACAATCCTTTTGATGGAGCAGTTTTGAAACTCTCTTTCTTTGGAATCTGCAAGTGGATATGTTGACCTCTTTGAAGATTTCATTGGAAACCTGTTAATCTTCACATAAAAGGTAAACAGAAGCATTCTCAGAAACTTCTTTGTGATGTTTGCATTCACCTCATAGAGTTGAACTTTCCCTTTGATAGAGCAGCTGTGAAACACTCTTTTTCTAGAATCTGCAAGTGGACATTTGGAGGGCTTTCTGGACTGTGGTGGAAAAGGAAATATCTTCTCATCGAAAGTACATAGAAGCATTGTAAGAAACTACTCTGTGATGATTGCATTCAACTGACAGAGTTGAACGTTCCTTTTGATAGAGCAGTTTGGAAACACTCTTTTTGTAGAATCTGCATGTGGAGATTTGGACCGCTTGGAGACCTATGGTAGTAAAGGAAATAAGTTCATAGAAAAACCAAATGGAAGCATTCTCAGAAAATAATTTGTGATGATTGAGTTGAACTCAGAGACCTGAACATTCCTTTTGATGGAGCAGTTTCCAAACACACTTCTCGTGGAATCTGCAAGTGGATATTTGGACCTCTCTGAGGATTTCATTGGAAGCGGGATTAACTTCCCAGAACTAAACGGAAGCATTCTCAGAAACTTCTTTGTGATGTTTGCATTCAACTCACAGTGTTGAACCTTCCTTTCATAGTTAAGGTTTGAAACACTCTTTTTGTAATATCTGGAAGTAGATATTTGGACCACTGTGTGGTCTTCGATGGAAACGGGTATATCTTCACCTCAAACCTAGACAGAAGCATTCTCAGAAAGTTCTCTGTGTTGACTGCATTCAACTCACAGAGTTGAACAATCCTTTTGATGGAGCAGTTTTGAAACTCTCTTTCTTTGGAATCTGCAAGTGGATATGTTGACCTCTTTGAAGGTTTCTTTGGAAACGGGTTAATCTTCACATAAAAGCTAAACAGAAGCATTGTCTGAAACTTCTTTTTGATGTTTGCATTCACCTCATAGAGTTGAACTTTCCCTTTGATAGAGCAGCTTTGAAACACTCTTTTTCTAGAATCTGCAAGTGGACATTTGGAGGGCTTTGTGTTCTGCGGTGGAAAAGGAAATATCTTCTCATCAAAACTACATAGAAGCATTCTCAGAAACAATTCTGTGATGGTTGCATTCAGCTGACAGAGTTGAACATTCCTTTTGATAGAGCAGTTTGGAAACACTCTTTTTGTAGAATCTGCATGTGGATATTTGGTCCGCTTGGCGACCTATGGTAGAAGAGGAAATAAGTTCATAGAAAAACAAAATGGAAGCATTCTCAGAAAATTCTTTGTGATGATTGAGTTGAACTCAGAGACCTGAACATTTCTTTTGATGGAGCAGTTTCCAAACACGCTTCTCGTGGAATCTGCAAGTGAATATTTGGACCTCTCTGAGGATTTCGTTGGAAGCGGGATAAACTTCCCAGAACTAAACGGAAGCATTCTCAGAAACTTCTTTGTGATGTTTGCATTCAACTCACAGAGTTGAAACTTCCTTTCATAGTACAGGTTTGAAACACTCTTTTTGTAGAATCTGGAAGTGGATATTTGGACCTCTGAGGACTTCGTTGGAAACGGGTATATCTTCACCTCAAACCTAGACAGAAGCATTCTCAGAAAGTTCTCTGTGTTGACTGCATTCAACTCACAGACTTGAACAATCCTTTTGATGGAGCAGTTTTGAAACTCTCTTTCTTTGGAATCTGCAAGTGGATATGTTGACCTCTTTGAAGATTTCTTTGGAAACGGGTTAATCTTCACATAAAAGCTAAACAGAAGCATTGTCAGAAACTTCTTTGTGATGTTTGCATTCACCTCATAGAGTTGAACTTTCCCTTTGATAGAGCAGCTTTGAAACACTCTTTTTCTAGAATCTGCAAGTGGACATTTGGAGGGCTTTGTGTTCTGCGGTGGAAAAGGAAATATCTTCTCATCAAAACTACATAGAAGCATTCTCAGAAACAATTCTGTGATGATTGCATTCAGCTGACAGAGTTGAACATTCCTTTTGATAGAGCAGTTTGGAAACACTCTTTTTGTAGAATCTGCATGTGGATATTTGGTCCGCTTGGCGACCTATGGTAGTAGAGGAAATAAGTTCATAGAAAAACCAAATGGAAGCATTCTCAGAAAATTCTTTGTGATGATTGAGTTGAACTCAGAGACCTGAACATTTCTTTTGATGGAGCAGTTTCCAAACACGCTTCTCGTGGAATCTGCAAGTGAATATTTGGACCTCTATGAGGATTTCGTTGGAAGCGGGATAAACTTCCCAGAACTAAACGGAAGCATTCTCAGAAACTTCTTTCTGATGTTTGCATTCAACTCACAGAGTTGAACCTTCCTTTCATAGTTCAGGTTTGAAACACTCTTTTTGTAGAATCTGGAAGTGGATATTTGGACCTCTGTGAGGACTTCTTTGGAAACGGGTATATCTTCACCTCAAACCTAGACAGAAGCATTCTCAGAAAGTTCTCTGTGTTGACTGCATTCAACTCACAGACTTGAACAATCGTTTTGATGGAGCAGTTTTGAAACTCTCTTTCTTTGGAATCTGCAAGTTGATATGTTGACCTCTTTGAAGATTTCGTTGGAAACGGGTTAATCTTCACATAAAAGCTAAACAGAAGCATTCTCAGAAACTTCTTTGTGATGATTGCATTAACCTCACAGAGTTGAACTTTCCCTTTGATAGAGCAGCTTTGAAACACTCTTTTTCTAGAATCTGCAAGTGGACATTTGGAGGGCTTTCTGGACTGTGGTGGAAAAGGAAATATCTTCTCATCGAAAGTACATAGAAGCATTGTAAGAAACTACTCTGTGATGATTGCATTCAACTGACAGAGTTGAACGTTCCTTTTGATAGAGCAGTTTGGAAACACTCTTTTTGTAGAATCTGCATGTGGAGATTTGGACCGCTTTGAGACCTATGGTAGTAAAGGAAATAACTTCATAGAAAAACCAAATGGAAGCATTCTCAGAAAATAATTTGTGATGATTGAGTTGAACTCAGAGACCTGAACATTCCTTTTGATGGAGCAGTTTCCAAACACACTTCTCGTGGAATCTGCAAGTGGATATTTGGACCTCTCTGAGGATTTCATTGGAAGCGGGATTAACTTCCCAGAACTAAACGGAAGCATTCTCAGAAACTTCTTTGTGATGTTTGCATTCAACTCACAGAGTTGAACCTTCCTTTCATAGTTCAGGTTTGAAACACTCTTTTTGTAATATCTGGAAGTAGATATTTGGACCACTGTGTGGTCTTCGTTGGAAACGGGTATATCTTCACCTCAAACCTAGACAGAAGCATTCTCAGAAAGTTCTCTGTGTTGACTGCATTCAACTCACAGAGTTGAACAATCCTTTTGATGGAGCAGTTTTGAAACTCTCTTTCTTTGGAATCTGCAAGTGGATATGTTGACCTCTTTGAAGGTTTCTTTGGAAACGGGTTTATCTTCACATAAAAGCTAAACAGAAGCATTGTCAGAAACTTCTTTGTGATGTTTGCATTCACCTCATAGAGTTGAACTTTCCCTTTGATAGAGCAGCTTTGAAACACTCTTTTTCTAGAATCTTCAAGTGGACATTTGGAGGGCTTTGTGTTCTGCGCTGGAAAAGGAAATATCTTCTCATCGAAAGTACATAGAAGCATTGTCAGAAACTACTCTGTGATGATTGCATTCAACTGACAGAGTTGAACGTTCCTTTTGATAGAGCAGTTTGCAAACACTCTTTTTGTAGGATCTGCATGTGGAGATTTGGACCGCTTGGAGACCTATGGTAGTAAAGGAAATAAGTTCATAGAAAAACCAAATGGAAGCATTCTCAGAAAATTCTTTGTGATGATTGAGTTGAACTCAGAGACCTGAACATTCCTTTTAATGGAGCAGTTTCCAAACACGCTTCTCGTGGAATCTGCAAGTGGATATTTGGACCTCTCTGAGGATTTCGTTGGAAGTGGGATAAACTTCCCACAACTAAACGGAAGCATTCTCAGAAACTTCTTTGTGATGTTTGCATTCAACTCACAGAGTTGAACCTTCCTTTCATAGTTCAGGTTTGAAACACTCTTTTTGTAGAATCTGGAAGTAGATATTTGGACCACTGTGTGGTCTTCGTTGGAAACGGGTATATCTTCACCTCAAACCTAGACAGAAGCATTCTCAGAAAGTTCTCTGTGTTGACTGCATTCAACTCACAGAGTTGAACAATCGTTTTGATGGAGCAGTTTTGAAACTCTCTTTCTTTGGAATCTGCAAGTGGATATGTTGACCTCTTTGAAGATTTCATTGGAAACCTGTTAATCTTCACATAAAAGCTAAACAGAAGCATTCTCAGAAACTTCTTTGTGATGTTTGCATTCACCTCATAGAGTTGAACTTTCCCTTTGATAGAGCAGCTGTGAAACACTCTTTTTCTAGAATCTGCAAGTGGACATTTGGAGGGCTTTCTGGACTGTGGTGGAAAAGGAAATATCTTCTCATCGAAAGTACATAGAAGCATTGTCAGAAACTACTCTGTGATGATTGCATTCAACTGACAGAGTTGAACTTTCCTTTTGGTAGAGCAGTTTGCAAACACTCTTTTTGTAGAATCTGCATGTGGAGATTTGGACCGCTTGGAGACCTATGATAGTAAACGAAATAAGTTCATAGAAAAACCAAACGGAAGCATTCTCAGAAAATCCTTTGTGATGATTGAGTTGAACTCAGAGACCTGAACATTCCTTTTGATGGAGCAGTTTCCAAACACACTTCTCGTGGAATCTGCAAGTGGATATTTGGACCTCTCTGAGGATTTCGTTGGAAGCGGGATAAACTTCCCAGAACTAAACGGAAGCATTCTCAGAAACTTCTTTGTGATGTTTGCATTCAACTCACAGAGTTGAACCTTCCTTTCATAGTTCAGGTTTGAAACACTCTTTTTGTAAAATCTGGAAGTGGATATTTGGACCATTGTGTGGTCTTCGTTGGAAACGGGTGTATCTTCACCTCAAACCTAGACAGAAGCATTCTCAGAAAGTTCTCTGTGTTGACTGCATTCAACTCACATAGTTGAACAATCCTTTTGATGGAGCAGTTTTTAAACTCTCTTTCTTTGGAATCTGCAAGTGGATATGTTGACCTCTTTGAAGATTTCTTTGGAAACGGGTTAATCTTCACATAAAAGCTAAACAGAAGCATTGTCAGAAACTTCTTTGTGATGTTTGCATTCACCTCATAGAGTTGAACTTTCCCTTTGATAGAGCAGCTTTGAAACACTCTTTTTCTAGAATCTGCAAGTGGACATTTGGAGGGCTTTGTGTTCTGCGGTGGAAAAGGAAATATCTTCTCATCAAAACTACATAGAAGCATTCTCAGAAACAATTCTGTGATGATTGCATTCAACTGACAGAGTTGAACATTCCTTTTGATAGAGCAGTTTGGAAACACTCTTTTTGTAGAATCTGCATGTGGATATTTGGTCCGCTTGACGACCTATGGTAGTAGAGGAAATAAGTTCATAGAAAAACCAAATGGAAGCATTCTCAGAAAATTCTTTGTGATGATTGAGTTGAACTCAGAGACCTGAACATTTCTTTTGATGGAACAGTTTCCAAACACGCTTCTCGTGGAATCTGCAAGTGAATATTTGGACCTCTCTGAGGATTTCGTTGGAATCGGGATAAACTTCACAGAAATAAACGGAAGCATTCTCAGAAACTTCTTTGTGATGTTTGCATTCAACTCACAGAGTTGAACCTTCCTTTCATAGTTCAGGTTTGAAACACTCTTTTTGTAGTATCTGGAAGTGGATATTTGGACCTCTGAGGACTTCGTTGGAAACGGGTATATCTTCACCTCAAACCTAGACAGAAGCATTCTCAGAAAGTTCTCTGTGTTGACTGCATTCAACTCACAGAGTTGAACAATCCTTTTGATGGAGCAGTTTTGAAACTCTCTTTCTTTGGAATCTGCAAGTGGATATGTTGACCTCTTTGAAGGTTTCTTTGGAAACGGGTTAATCTTCACATAAAAGCTAAACAGAAGCATTGTCAGAAACTTCTTTTTGATGTTTGCATTCACCTCATAGAGTTGAACTTTCCCTTTGATAGAGCAGCTTTGAAACACTCTTTTTCTAGAATCTGCAAGTGGACATTTGGAGGGCTTTGTGTTCTGCGGTGGAAAAGGAAATATCTTCTCATCAAAACTACATAGAAGCATTCTCAGAAACAATTCTGTGATGGTTGCATTCAGCTGACAGAGTTGAACATTCCTTTTGATAGAGCAGTTTGGAAACACTCTTTTTGTAGAATCTGCATGTGGATATTTGGTCCGCTTGGCGACCTATGGTAGAAGAGGAAATAAGTTCATAGAAAAACCAAATGGAAGCATTCTCAGAAAATTCTTTGTGATGATTGAGTTGAACTCAGAGACCTGAACATTTCTTTTGATGGAGCAGTTTCCAAACACGCTTCTCGTGGAATCTGCAAGTGAATATTTGGACCTCTCTGAGGATTTCGTTGGAAGCGGGATAAACTTCCCAGAACTAAACGGAAGCATTCTCAGAAACTTCTTTGTGATGTTTGCATTCAACTCACAGAGTTGAACCTTCCTTTCATAGTTCAGGTTTGAAACACTCTTTTTGTAGAATCTGGAAGTAGATATTTGGACCACTGTGTGGTCTTCGTTGGAAACGGGTATATCTTCACCTCAAACCTAGACAGAAGCATTCTCAGAAAGTTCTCTGTGTTGACTGCATTCAACTCACAGAGTTGAACAATCGTTTTGATGGAGCAGTTTTGAAACTCTCTTTCTTTGGAATCTGCAAGTGGATATGTTGACCTCTTTGAAGATTTCTTTGGAAACGGGTTAATCTTCACATAAAAGCTAAACAGAAGCATTGTCAGAAACTTCTTTGTGATGTTTGCATTCACCTCATAGAGTTGAAATTTCCCTTTGATAGAGCAGCTGTGAAACACTCTTTTTCTAGAATCTGCAAGTGGACATTTGGAGGGCTTTCTGGACTGTGGTGGAAAAGGAAATATCTTCTCATCGAAAGTACATAGAAGCATTGTCAGAAACTACTCTGTGATGATTGCATTCAACTGACAGAGTTGAACGTTCCTTTTGATAGAGCAGTTTGCAAACACTCTTTTTGTAGAATCTGCATGTGGAGATTTGGACCGCTTGGAGACCTATGGTAGTAAACGAAATAAGTTCATAGAAAAACCAAACGGAAGCATTCTCAGAAAATCCGTTGTGATGATTGAGTTGAACTCAGAGACCTGAACATTCCTTTTGATGGAGCAGTTTCCAAACACACTTCTCGTGGAATCTGCAAGTGGATATTTGGACCTCTCTGAGGATTTCGTTGGAAGCGGGATAAACTTCCCAGAACTAAACGGAAGCATTCTCAGAAACTTCTTTGTGATGTTTGCATTCAACTCACAGAGTTGAACCTTCCTTTCATAGTTCAGGTTTGAAACACTCTTTTTGTAAAATCTGGAAGTGGATATTTGGACCATTGTGTGGTCTTCGTTGGAAACGGGTGTATCTTCACCTCAAACCTAGACAGAAGCATTCTCAGAAAGTTCTCTGTGTTGACTGCATTCAACTCACATAGTTGAACAATCCTTTTGATGGAGCAGTTTTTAAACTCTCTTTCTTTGGAATCTGCAAGTGGATATGTTGACCTCTTTGAAGATTTCTTTGGAAACGGGTTAATCTTCACATAAAAGCTAAACAGAAGCATTGTCAGAAACTTCTTTGTGATGTTTGCATTCACCTCATAGAGTTGAACTTTCCCTTTGATAGAGCAGCTTTGAAACACTCTTTTTCTAGAATCTGCAAGTGGACATTTGGAGGGCTTTGTGTTCTGCGGTGGAAAAGGAAATATCTTCTCATCAAAACTACATAGAAGCATTCTCAGAAACAATTCTGTGATGATTGCATTCAACTGACAGAGTTGAACATTCCTTTTGATAGAGCAGTTTGGAAACACTCTTTTTGTAGAATCTGCATGTGGATATTTGGTCCGCTTGACGACCTATGGTAGTAGAGGAAATAAGTTCATAGAAAAACCAAATGGAAGCATTCTCAGAAAATTCTTTGTGATGATTGAGTTGAACTCAGAGACCTGAACATTTCTTTTGATGGAACAGTTTCCAAACACGCTTCTCGTGGAATCTGCAAGTGAATATTTGGACCTCTCTGAGGATTTCGTTGGAATCGGGATAAACTTCACAGAAATAAACGGAAGCATTCTCAGAAACTTCTTTGTGATGTTTGCATTCAACTCACAGAGTTGAACCTTCCTTTCATAGTTCAGGTTTGAAACACTCTTTTTGTAGTATCTGGAAGTGGATATTTGGACCTCTGAGGACTTCGTTGGAAACGGGTATATCTTCACCTCAAACCTAGACAGAAGCATTCTCAGAAAGTTCTCTGTGTTGACTGCATTCAACTCACAGAGTTGAACAATCCTTTTGATGGAGCAGTTTTGAAACTCTCTTTCTTTGGAATCTGCAAGTGGATATGTTGACCTCTTTGAAGGTTTCTTTGGAAACGGGTTAATCTTCACATAAAAGCTAAACAGAAGCATTGTCAGAAACTTCTTTTTGATGTTTGCATTCACCTCATAGAGTTGAACTTTCCCTTTGATAGAGCAGCTTTGAAACACTCTTTTTCTAGAATCTGCAAGTGGACATTTGGAGGGCTTTGTGTTCTGCGGTGGAAAAGGAAATATCTTCTCATCAAAACTACATAGAAGCATTCTCAGAAACAATTCTGTGATGGTTGCATTCAGCTGACAGAGTTGAACATTCCTTTTGATAGAGCAGTTTGGAAACACTCTTTTTGTAGAATCTGCATGTGGATATTTGGTCCGCTTGGCGACCTATGGTAGAAGAGGAAATAAGTTCATAGAAAAACCAAATGGAAGCATTCTCAGAAAATTCTTTGTGATGATTGAGTTGAACTCAGAGACCTGAACATTTCTTTTGATGGAGCAGTTTCCAAACACGCTTCTCGTGGAATCTGCAAGTGAATATTTGGACCTCTCTGAGGATTTCGTTGGAAGCGGGATAAACTTCCCAGAACTAAACGGAAGCATTCTCAGAAACTTCTTTGTGATGTTTGCATTCAACTCACAGAGTTGAACCTTCCTTTCATAGTTCAGGTTTGAAACACTCTTTTTGTAGAATCTGGAAGTAGATATTTGGACCACTGTGTGGTCTTCGTTGGAAACGGGTATATCTTCACCTCAAACCTAGACAGAAGCATTCTCAGAAAGTTCTCTGTGTTGACTGCATTCAACTCACAGAGTTGAACAATCGTTTTGATGGAGCAGTTTTGAAACTCTCTTTCTTTGGAATCTGCAAGTGGATATGTTGACCTCTTTGAAGATTTCTTTGGAAACGGGTTAATCTTCACATAAAAGCTAAACAGAAGCATTGTCAGAAACTTCTTTGTGATGTTTGCATTCACCTCATAGAGTTGAAATTTCCCTTTGATAGAGCAGCTGTGAAACACTCTTTTTCTAGAATCTGCAAGTGGACATTTGGAGGGCTTTCTGGACTGTGGTGGAAAAGGAAATATCTTCTCATCGAAAGTACATAGAAGCATTGTCAGAAACTACTCTGTGATGATTGCATTCAACTGACAGAGTTGAACGTTCCTTTTGATAGAGCAGTTTGCAAACACTCTTTTTGTAGAATCTGCATGTGGAGATTTGGACCGCTTGGAGACCTATGGTAGTAAACGAAATAAGTTCATAGAAAAACCAAACGGAAGCATTCTCAGAAAATCCGTTGTGATGATTGAGTTGAACTCAGAGACCTGAACATTCCTTTTGATGGAGCAGTTTCCAAACACACTTCTCGTGGAATCTGCAAGTGGATATTTGGACCTCTCTGAGGATTTCGTTGGAAGCGGGATAAACTTCCCAGAACTAAACGGAAGCATTCTCAGAAACTTCTTTGTGATGTTTGCATTCAACTCACAGAGTTGAACCTTCCTTTCATAGTTCAGGTTTGAAACACTCTTTTTGTAAAATCTGGAAGTGGATATTTGGACCATTGTGTGGTCTTCGTTGGAAACGGGTGTATCTTCACCTCAAACCTAGACAGAAGCATTCTCAGAAAGTTCTCTGTGTTGACTGCATTCAACTCACAGAGTTGAACAATCCTTTTGATGGAGCAGTTTTTAAACTCTCTTTCTTTGGAATCTGCAAGTGGATATGTTGACCTCTTTGAAGATTTCTTTGGAAACGGGTTAATCTTCACATAAAAGCTAAACAGAAGCATTGTCAGAAACTTCTTTGTGATGTTTGCATTCACCTCATAGAGTTGAACTTTCCCTTTGATAGAGCAGCTTTGAAACACTCTTTTTCTAGAATCTGCAAGTGGACATTTGGAGGGCTTTGTGTTCTGCGGTGGAAAAGGAAATATCTTCTCATCAAAACTACATAGAAGCATTCTCAGAAACAATTCTGTGATGATTGCATTCAACTGACAGAGTTGAACATTCCTTTTGATAGAGCAGTTTGGAAACACTCTTTTTGTAGAATCTGCATGTGGATATTTGGTCCGCTTGACGACCTATGGTAGTAGAGGAAATAAGTTCATAGAAAAACCAAATGGAAGCATTCTCAGAAAATTCTTTGTGATGATTGAGTTGAACTCAGAGACCTGAACATTTCTTTTGATGGAACAGTTTCCAAACACGCTTCTCGTGGAAACTGCAAGTGAATATTTGGACCTCTCTGAGGATTTCGTTGGAAGCGGGATAAACTTCACAGAACTAAACGGAAGCATTCTCAGAAACTTCTTTGTGATGTTTGCATTCAACTCACAGAGTTGAACCTTCCTTTCATAGTTCAGGTTTGAAACACTCTTATTGTAGAATCTGGAAGTGGATATTTGGACCTCTGAGGACTTCGTTGGAAACGGGTATATCTTCACCTCAAACCTAGACAGAAGCATTCTCAGAAAGTTCTCTGTGTTGACTGCATTCAACTCACAGACTTGAACAATCGTTTTGATGGAGCAGTTTTGAAACTCTCTTTCTTTGGAATCTGCAAGTGGATATGTTGACCTCTTTGAAGATTTCGTTGGAAACGGGTTAATCTTCACATAAAAGCTAAACAGAAGCATTCTCAGAAACTTCTTTGTGATGATTGCATTCACCTCACAGAGTTGAACTTTCCCTTTGATAGAGCAGCTTTGAAACACTCTTTTTCTAGAATCTGCAAGTGGACATTTGGAGGGCTTTCTGGACTGTGGTGGAAAAGGAAATATCTTCTCATCGAAAGTACATAGAAGCATTGTCAGAAACTACTCTGTGATGATTGCATTCAACTGACAGAGTTGAACGTTCCTTTTGATAGAGCAGTTTGCAAACACTCTTTTTGTAGAATCTGCATGTGGAGATTTGGACCGCTTGGAGACCTATGGTAGTAAAGGAAATAAGTTCATAGAAAAACCAAACGGAAGCATTCTCAGAAAATCCTTTGTGATGATTGAGTTGAACTCAGAGACCTGAACATTCCTTTTGATGGAGCAGTTTCCAAACACACTTCTCGTGGAATCTGCAAGTGGATATTTGGACCTCTCTGAGGATTTCGTTGGAAGCGGGATAAACTTCCCAGAACTAAACGGAAGCATTCTCAGAAACTTCTTTGTGATGTTTGCATTCAACTCACAGAGTTGAACCTTCCTTTCATAGTTCAGGTTTGAAACCCCTTTTTGTAGAATCTGGAAGTGGATATTTACACCACAGTGTGGTCTTCGTTGGAAACGGGTATATCTTCACCTCAAACCTAGACAGAAGCATTCTCAGAAAGTTCTCTGTGTTGACTGCATTCAACTCACAGAGTTGAACAATCCTTTTGATGGAGCAGTTTTGAAACTCTCTTTCTTTGGAATCTGCAAGTGGATATGTTGACCTCTTTGAAGATTTCTTTGGAAACGGGTTAATCTTCACATAAAAGCTAAACAGAAGCATTGTCAGAAACTTCTTTGTGATGTTTGCATTCACCTCATAGAGTTGAACTTTCCCTTTGATAGAGCAGCTTTGAAACACTCTTTTTCTAGAATCTGCAAGTGGACATTTGGAGGGCTTTGTGTTCTGCGGTGGAAAAGGAAATATCTTCTCATCAAAACTACATAGAAGCATTCTCAGAAACAATTCTGTGATGATTGCATTCAGCTGACAGAGTTGAACATTCCTTTTGATAGAGCAGTTTGGAAACACTCTTTTTATAGAATCTGCATGTTTATATTTGGTCCGCTAGGAGACCTATGGTAGTAGAGGAAATAAGTTCATAGAAAAACCAAATGGAAGCATTCTCAGAAAATTCTTTGTGATGATTGAGTTGAACTCAGAGACCTGAACATTTCTTTTGATGGAGCAGTTTCCAAACACGCTTCTCGTGGAATCTGCAAGTGGATATTTGGACCTCTCTGAGGATTTCGTTGGAAGCGGGATAAACTTCCCAGAACTAAACGGAAGCATTCTAAGAAACTTCTTTGTGATGTTTGCATTCAACTCACAGAGTTGAACCTTCCTTTCATAGTTCAGGTTTGAAACACTCTTTTTGTAGAATCTGGAAGTGTATATTTGGACCTCTGTGAGGACTTCTTTGGAAACGGGTATACCTCACTTCAAACCTAGACAGAAGCATTCTCAGAAAGTTCTCTGTGTTGACTGCATTCAACTCACAGACTTGAACAATCGTTTTGATGGAGCAGTTTTGAAACTCTCTTTCTTTGGAATCTGCAAGTGGATATGTTGACCTCTTTGAAGATTTCGTTGGAAACGGGTTAATGTTCACATAAAAGCTAAACAGAAGCATTCTCAGAAACTTCTTTGTGATGATTGCATTCACCTCACGGAGGTGAACTTTCCCTTTGATAGAGCAGCTTTGAAACACTCTTTTTCTAGAATCTGCAAGTGGACATTTGGAGGGCTTTCTGGACTGTGGTGGAAAAGGAAATATCTTCTCATCGAAAGTACATAGAAGCATTGTCAGAAACTACTCTGTGATGATTGCATTCAACTGACAGAGTTGAACATTCCTTTTGATAGAGCAGTTTGCAAACACTCTTTTTGTAGAATCTGCATGTGGAGATTTGGACCGCTTGGAGACCTATGGTAGTAAAGGAAATAAGTTCATAGAAAAACCAAATGGAAGCATTCTCAGAAAATAATTTGTGATGATTGAGTTGAACACAGAGACCTGAACATTCCTTTTGATGGAGCAGTTTCCAAACACACTTCTCGTGGAATCTGCAAGTGGATATTTGGACCTCTCTGAGGATTTCATTGGAAGCGGGATTAACTTCCCAGAACTAAACGGAAGCATTCTCAGAAACTTCTTTGTGATGTTTGCATTCAACTCACAGAGTTGAACCTTCCTTTCACAGTTAAGGTTTGAAACACTCTTTTTGTAATATCTGGAAGTAGATATTTGGACCACTGTGTGGTCTTCGTTGGAAACGGGTATATCTTCACCTCAAACCTAGACAGAAGCATTCTCAGAAAGTTCTCTGTGTTGACTGCATTCAACTCACAGAGTTGAACAATCCTTTTGATGGAGCAGTTTTGAAACTCTCTTTCTTTGGAATCTGCAAGTGGATATGTTGACCTCTTTGAAGATTTCATTGGAAACCTGTTAATCTTCACATAAAACGTAAACAGAAGCATTCTCAGAAACTTCTTTGTGACGTTTGCATTCACCTCATAGAGTTGAACTTTCCCTTTGATAGAGCAGCTGTGAAACACTCTTTTTCTAGAATCTGCAAGTGGACATTTGGAGGGCTTTCTGGACTGTGGTGGAAAAGGAAATATCTTCTCATCGAAAGTACATAGAAGCATTGTCAGAAACTACTCTGTGATGATTGCATTCAACTGACAGAGTTGAACGTTCCTTTTGATAGAGCAGTTTGCAAACACTCTTTTTGTAGGATCTGCATGTGGAGATTTGGACCGCTTGGAGACCTATGGTAGTAAACGAAATAAGTTCATAGAAAAACCAAACGGAAGCATTCTCAGAAAATCCTTTGTGATGATTGAGTTGAACTCAGAGACCTGAACATTCCTTTTGATGGAGCAGTTTCCAAACACACTTCTCGTGGAATCTGCAAGTGGATATTTGGACCTCTCTGAGGATTTCGTTGGAAGCGGGATAAACTTCCCAGAACTAAACGGAAGCATTCTCAGAAACTTCTTTGTGATGTTTGCATTCAACTCACAGAGTTGAACCTTCCTTTCATAATTCAGGTTTGAAACACTCTTTTTGTAGAATCTGGAAGTGGATATTTGGACCATTGTGTGGTCTTCGTTGGAAACGGGTGTATCTTCACCTCAAACCTAGACAGAAGCATTCTCAGAAAGTTCTCTGTGTTGACTGCATTCAACTCACAGAGTTGAACAATCCTTTTGATGGAGCAGTTTTGAAACTCTCTTTCTTTGGAATCTGCAAGTGGATATGTTGACCTCTTTGAAGATTTCTTTGGAAACGGGTTAATCTTCACATAAAAGCTAAACAGAAGCATTGTCAGAAACTTCTTTGTGATGTTTGCATTCACCTCATAGAGTTGAACTTTCCCTTTGATAGAGCAGCTTTGAAACACTCTTTTTCTAGAATCTGTAAGTGGACATTTGGAGGGCTTTGTGTTCTGCGGTGGAAAAGGAAATATCTTCTCATCAAAACTACATAGAAGCATTCTCAGAAACAATTCTGTGATGATTGCATTCAGCTGACAGAGTTGAACATTCCTTTTGATAGAGCAGTTTGGAAACACTCTTTTTGTAGAATCTGCATGTTTATATTTGGTCCGCTAGGAGACCTATGGTAGTAGAGGAAATAAGTTCATAGAAAAACCAAATGGAAGCATTCTCAGAAAATTCTTTGTGATGATTGAGTTGAACTCAGAGACCTGAACATTTCTTTTGATGGAGCAGTTTCCAAACACGCTTCTCGTGGAATCTGCAAGTGGATATTTGGACCTCTCTGAGGATTTCGTTGGAAGCGGGAAAAACTTCCCAGAACTAAACGGAAGCATTCTCAGAAACTTCTTTGTGATGTTTGCATTCAACTCACAGAGTTGAACCTTCCTTTCATAGTTCAGGTTTGAAACACTCTTTTTGTAATATCTGGAAGTAGATATTTGGACCACTGTGAGGACTTCTTTGGAAACGGGTATATCTTCACCTCAAACCTAGACAGAAGCATTCTCAGAAATTTCTCTGTGTTGACTGCATTCAGCTCACAGAGTTGAACAATCCTTTTGATGGAGCAGTTTTGAAACTCTCTTTCTTTGGAATCTGCAAGTGGATATGTTGACCTCTTTGAAGATTTCATTGGAAACCTGTTAATCTTCACATAAAAGCTAAACAGAAGCATTCTCAGAAACTTCTTTGTGATGTTTGCATTCACCTCATAGAGTTGAACTTTCCCTTTGATAGAGCAGCTGTGAAACACTCTTTTTCTAGAATCTGCAAGTGGACATTTGGAGGGCTTTCTGGACTGTGGTGGAAAAGGAAATATCTTCTCATCGAAAGTACATAGAAGCATTGTAAGAAACTACTCTGTGATGATTGCATTCAACTGACAGAGTTGAACGTTCCTTTTGATAGAGCAGTTTGGAAACACTCTTTTTGTAGAATCTGCATGTGGAGATTTGGACCGCTTTGAGACCTATGGTAGTAAATTAAATAACTTCATAGAAAAACCAAATGGAAGCATTCTCAGAAAATTCTTTGTGATGATTGAGTTGAACTCAGAGACCTGAACATTCCTTTTGATGGAGCAGTTTCCAAACACGCTTCTCGTGGAATCTGCAAGTGGATATTTGGACCTCTCTGAGGATTTCGTTGGAAGCGGGATAAACTTCCCACAACTAAACGGAAGCATTCTCAGAAACTTCTTTGTGATGTTTGCATTCAACTCACAAAGTTGAACCTTCCTTTCATAGTTCAGGTTTGAAACACTCTTTTTGTAGAATCTGGAAGTGGATATTTGGACCTCTGTGAGGACTTCGTTGGAAATGGGTATATCTTCACCTCAAACCTAGACAGAAGCATTCTCAGAAAGTTCTCTTTGTTGACTGCATTCAACTCACAGACTTGAACAATCGTTTTGATGGAGCAGTTTTGAAACTCTCTTTCTTTGGAATCTGCAAGTGGATATGTTGGCCTCTTTGAAGATTTCGTTGGAAACGGGTTAATCTTCACATAAAAGCTAAACAGAAGCATTCTCAGAAACTTCTTTGTGATGATTGCATTCACCTCACAGAGTTGAACTTTCCCTTTGATAGAGCAGCTTTGAAACACTCTTTTTCTAGAATCTGCAAGTGGACATTTGGAGGGCTTTCTGGACTGTGGTGGAAAAGGAAATATCTTCTCATCGAAACTACATAGAAACATTCTCAGAAACTACTCTGTGATGATTGCATTCAACTGACAGAATTGAACGTTCCTTTTGATAGAGCAGTTTGGAAACACTCTTTTTGTAGAATCTGCATGTGGAGATTTGGACCGCTTTGAGACCTATGGTAGTAAAGGAAATAAGTTCATAGAAAAACCAAATGGAAGCATTCTCAGAAAATAATTTGTGATGATTGAGTTGAACTCAGAGACCTGAACATTCCTTTTGATGGAGCAGTTTCCAAACACACTTCTCGTTGAATCTGCAAGTGGATATTTGGACCTCTCTGAGGATTTCATTGGAAGCGGGATTAACTTCCCAGAACTAAACGGAAGCATTCTCAGAAACTTCTTTGTGATGTTTGCATTCAACTCACAGAGTTGAACCTTCCTTTCATAGTTAAGGTTTGAAACACTCTTTTTGTAGAATCTGGAAGTAGATATTTGGACCACTGTGTGGTCTTCGTTGGAAACGGGTATATCTTCACCTCAAACCTAGACAGAAGCATTCTCAGAAAGTTCTCTGTGTTGACTGCATTCAACTAACAGACTTGAACAATCCTTTTGATGGAGCAGTTTTGAAACTCTCTTTCTTTGGAATCTGCGAGTGGATATGTTGACCTCTTTGACGATTTCGTTGGAAACCTGTTAATCTTCACATAAAAGCTAAACAGAAGCATTGTCAGAAACTTCTTTGTGATGTTTGCATTCACCTCATAGAGTTGAACTTTCCCTTTGATAGAGCAGCTTTGAAACACTCTTTTTCTAGAATCTGCAAGTGGACATTTGGAGGGCTTTGTGTTCTGCGGTGGAAAAGGAAATATCTTCTCATCAAAACTACATAGAAGCATTCTCAGAAACAATTCTGTGATGATTGCATTCAGCTGACAGAGTTGAACATTCCTTTTGATAGAGCAGTTTGCAAACACTCTTTTTGTAGAATCTGCATGTGGAGATTTGGACCGCTATAAGACCTATGGTAGTAAAGGAAATAACTTCATAGAAAAACCAAATGGAAGCATTCTCAGAAAATTCTTTGTGATGATTGAGTTGAACTCAGAGACCTGAACATTCCTTTTGATGGAGCAGTTTCCAAACACACTTCTCGTGGAATCTGCAAGTGGATATTTGGACCTCTCTGAGGATTTCGTTGGAAGCGGAATAAACTTCCCAGAACTAAACGGAAGCATTCTCAGAAACTTCTTTGTGATGTTTGCATTCAACTCACAGAGTTGAACCTTCCTTTCATAGTTCAGGTTTGAAACACTCTTTTTGTAGAATCTGGAAGTGGATATTTGGACCTCTGTGAGGACTTCGTTGGAAACGGGTATATCTTCACCTCAAACCTAGACAGAAGCATTCTCAGAAAGTTCTCTTTGTTGACTGCATTCAACTCACAGACTTGAACAATCGTTTTGATGGAGCAGTTTTGAAACTCTCTTTCTTTGGAATCTGCAAGTGGATATGTTGACCTCTTTGAAGATTTCGTTGGAAACGGGTTAATCTTCACATAAAAGCTAAACAGAAGCATTGTCAGAAACTTCTTTGTGATGATTGCATTCACCTCACAGAGTTGAACTTTCCCTGTGATAGAGCAGCTTTGAAACACTCTTTTTCTAGAATCTGCAAGTGGACATTTGGAGGGCTTTCTGGACTGTGGTGGAAAAGGAAATATCTTCTCATCGAAAGTACATAGAAGCATTCTCAGAAACTACTCTGTGATGATTGCATTCAACTGACAGAGTTGAACGTTCCTTTTGATAGAGAAGTTTGGAAACACTCTTTTTGTAGAATCTGCATGTGGAGATTTGGACTGCTTGGAGACCTATGGTAGTAGAGGAAATAAGTTCATAGAAAAACCAAATGGAAGCATTCTCAGAAAATAATTTGTGATGATTGAGTTGAACTCAGAGACCTGAACATTCCTTTTGATGGAGCAGTTTCCAAACACACTTCTAGTGGAATCTGCAAGTGGATATTTGGACCTCTCTGAGGATTTCATTGGAAGCGGGATTAACTTCCCAGAACTAAACGGAAGCATTCTCAGAAACTTCTTTGTGATGTTTGCATTCAACTCACAGAGTTGAACCTTCCTTTCATAGTTAAGGTTTGAAACACACTTTTTGTAGAATCTGGAAGTAGATATTTGAACCACTGTGTGGTCTTCGATGGAAACGGGTATATCTTCACCTCAAACCTAGACAGAAGCATACTCAGAAAGTTCTCTGTGTTGACTGCATTCAACTCACAGAGTTGAACAATCCTTTTGATGGAGCAGTTTTGAAACTCTCTTTCTTTGGAATCTGCAAGTGGATATGTTGACCTCTTTGAAGATTTCTTTGGAAACGGGTTAATCTTCACATAAAAGCTAAACAGAAGCATTGTCAGAAACTTCTTTGTGATGTTTGCATTCACCTCATAGAGTTGAACTTTCCCTTTGATAGAGCAGCTTTGAGACACTCTTTTTCTGGAATCTGCAAGTGGACATTTGGAGGGCTTTGTGTTCTTCGGTGGAAAAGGAAATATCTTCTCATCAAAATTACATAGAAGCATTCTCAGAAACTACTCTGTGATGATTGCATTCAACTGACAGAGTTGAACATTCCTTTTGTTAGAGCAGGTTGGAAACACTCTTTTTGTAGAATCTGCATGTGGAGATTTGGGCCGCTTGGAGACCTATGGTAGTAAAGGAAATAAGTTCATAGAAAAACCAAATGGAAGCATTCTCAGAAAATTCTTTGTGATGATTGAGTTGAACTCAGAGACCTGAACATTCCTTTTGATGGAGCAGTTTCCAAACACACTTCTCGTGGAATCTGCAAGTGGATATTTGGAGCTCTCTGAGGATTTCGTTGGAAGCGGGATGAACTTCCCAGAACTAAACGGAAGCATTCTCAGAAACTTCTTTGTGATGTTTGCATTCAACTCACAGAGTTGAACCTTCCTTTCATAGTTCAGGTTTGAAACACTCTTTTTGTAGAATCTGGAAGTGGATATTTGGACCACTGTGAGGACTTCGTTGGAAACGGGTATATCTTCACCTCAAACCTAGACAGAAGCATTCTCAGAAAGTTCTCTGTGTTGACTGCATTCAACTCACAGAGTTGAACAATCGTTTTGATGGAGCAGTTTTGAAACTCTCTTTCTTTGGAATCTGCAAGTGGATATGTTGACCTCTTTGAAGATTTCGTTGGAAACGGGTTAATCTTCACATAAAAGCTAAACAGAAGCATTCTCAGAAACTTCTTTGTGATGATTGCATTCACCTCACGGAGTGGAACTTTCCCTTTGATAGAGCAGCTGTGAAACACTCTTTTCCTAGAATCTGCAAGTGGACATTTGGAGGGCTTTCTGGACTGTGGTGGAAAAGGAAATATCTTCTCATCGAAATTACATAGAAGCATTCTCAGAAACAATTCTGTGATGATTGCATTCAGCTGACAGAGTTGAACATTCCTTTTGATAGAGCAGTTTGGAAACACTCTTTTTGTAGAATCTGCATGTGAATATTTGGTCCGCTTGGAGACCTATGGTAGTAGAGGAAATAAGTTCATAGAAAAACCAAATGGAAGCATTCTCAGAAGATTCTTTGTGATGATTGAGTTGAACTCAGAGACCTGAACATTTCTTTTGATGGAGCAGTTTCCAAACACGCTTCTCGTGGAATCTGCAAGTGGATATTTGGACCTCTCTGAGGATTTCGTTGGAAGCGGGATAAACTTCCCAGAACTAAACGGAAGCATTCTCAGAAACTTCTTTCTGATGTTTGCATTCAACTCACAGAGTTGAACCTTCCTTTCATAGTTCAGGTTTGAAACACTCTTTTTGAAGAATCTGGAAGTGGATATTTGGACCTCTGTGAGGACTTCGTTGGAAACGGGTATATCTTCACCTCAAACCTAGACAGAAGCATTCTCAGAAAGTTCTCTGTGTTGACTGCATTCAACTCACAGACTTGAACAATCGTTTTGATGGAGCAGTTTTGAAACTCTCTTTCTTTGGAATCTGCCAGTGGATATGTTGACCTCTTTGAAGATTTCGTTGGAAACGGGTTAATCTTCACATAAAAGCTAAATAGAAGCATTCTCAGAAACTTCTTTGTGATGATTGCATTCACCTCACAGAGTTGAACTTTCCCTTTGATAGAGCAGCTTTGAAACACTCTTTTTCTAGAATCTGCAAGTGGACATTTGGAGGGCTTTCTGGACTGTGGTGGAAAAGGAAATATCTTCTCATCGAAACTACATAGAAGCATTCTCAGAAACTACTCTGTGATGATTGCATTCAACTGACAGAGTTGAACGTTCCTTTTGATAGAGCAGTTTGGAAACACTCTTTTTGTAGAATCTGCATGTGGAGATTTGGACCGCTTTGAGACCTATGGTAGTAAAGGAAATAAGTTCATAGGAAAACCAAATGGAAGCATTCTCAGAAAATAATTTGTGATGATTGAGTTGAACTCAGAGACCTGAACATTCCTTTTGATGGAGCAGTTTCCAAACACACTTCTCGTGGAATCTGCAAGTTTATATTTGGACCTCTCTGAGGATTTCATTGGAAGCGGGATTAACTTCCCAGAACTAAACGGAAGCATTCTCAGAAACTTCTTTGTGATGTTTGCATTCAACTCACAGAGTTGAACCTTCCTTTCATAGTTAAGGTTTGAAACACTCTTTTTGTAGAATCTGGAAGTAGATATTTGGACCACTGTGTGGTCTTCGTTGGAAACGGGTATATCTTCACCTCAAACCTAGACAGAAGCATTCTCAGAAAGTTCTCTGTGTGGACTGCATTCAACTCACAGAGTTGAACAATCCTTTTGATGGAGCAGTTTTGAAACTCTCTTTCTTTGGAATCTGCAAGTGGATATGTTGACCTCTTTGAAGATTTCGTTGGAAACCTCTTAATCTTCACATAAAATCTAAACAGAAGCATTGTCAGAAACTTCTTTGTGATGTTTGCATTCACCTCATAGAGTTGAACTTTCCCTTTGATAGAGCAGCTTTGAAACACTCTTTTTCTTGAATCTGCAAGTGGACATTTGGAGGGCTTTGTGTTCTGCGGTGGAAAAGGAAATATCTTCTCATCAAAACTACATAGAAGCATTCTCAGAAACAATTCTGTGATGATTGCATTCAGCTGACAGAGTTGAACATTCCTTTTGATAGAGCAGTTTGGAAACACTCTTTTTGTAGAATCTGCATGTGGAGATTTGGACCGCTTTGAGACCTATGGTAGTAAAGGAAATAACTTCATAGAAAAACCAAATGGAAGCATTCTCAGAAAATCCTTTGTGATGATTGAGTTGAACTCAGAAACCTGAACATTCCTTTTGATGGAGCAGTTTCCAAACACACTTCTCGTGGAATCTGCAAGTGGATATTTGGACCTCTCTGAGGATTTCGTTGGAAGCGGGATAAACTTCCCAGAACTAAACGGAAGCATTCTCAGAAACTTCTTTGTGATGTTTGCATTCAACTCACAGAGTTGAACCTTCCTTTCATAGTTCAGGTTTGAAACACTCTTTTTGTAGAATCTGGAAGTGGATATTTGGACCACTGTGTGGACTTCGTTGGAAACGGGTATATCTTCACCTCCAACCTAGACAGAAGCATTCTCCGGAAGTTCTCTGTGTTGACTGCATTCAACTAACAGACTTGAACAATCCTTTTGATGGAGCAGTTTTGAAACTCTCTTTCTTTGGAATCTGCAAGAGGATATGTTGACCTCTTTGAAGATTTCGTTGGAAACGGGTTAATCTTCACATAAAAGCTAAACAGAAGCATTCTCAGAAACTTCTTTGTGATGATTGCATTCACCTCACAGAGTTGAACTTTCCCTTTGATAGAGCAGCTGTGAAACACTCTTTTCCTAGAATCTGCAAGTGGACATTTGGAGGGCTTTCTGGACTGTGGTGGAAAAGGAAATATCTTCTCATCGAAATTACATAGAAGCATTCTCAGAAACAATTCTGTGATGATTGCATTCAGCTGACAGAGTTGAACATTCCTTTTGATAGAGCAGTTTGGAAACACTCTTTTTGTAGAATCTGCATGTGGATATTTGGTCCGCTTGGAGACCTATGGTAGTAGAGGAAATAAGTTCATAGAAAAACCAAATGGAAGCATTCTCAGAAGATTCTTTGTGATGATTGAGTTGAACTCAGAGACCTGCACATTTCTTTTGATGGAGCAGTTTCCAAACACGCTTCTCGTGGAATCTGCAAGTGGATATTTGGACCTCTCTGAGGATTTCGTTGGAAGCGGGATAAACTTCCCAGAACTAAACGGAAGCATTCTCAGAAACTTCTTTCTGATGTTTGCATTCAACTCACAGAGTTGAACCTTCCTTTCATAGTTCAGGTTTGAAACACTCTTTTTGAAGAATCTGGAAGTGGATATTTGGACCTCTGTGAGGACTTCGTTGGAAACGGGTATATCTTCACCTCAAACCTAGACAGAAGCATTCTCAGAAAGTTCTCTGTGTTGACTGCATTCAACTCACAGACTTGAACAATCGTTTTGATGGAGCAGTTTTGAAACTCTCTTTCTTTGGAATCTGCAAGTGGATATGTTGACCTCTTTGAAGATTTCGTTGGAAACCTCTTAATCTTCACATAAAATCTAAACAGAAGCATTTTCAGAAACTTCTTTGTGATGTTTGCATTCACCTCATAGAGTTGAACATTCCCTTTGATAGAGCAGCTTTGAAACACTCTTTTTCTAGAATCTGCAAGTGGACATTTGGAGGGCTTTGTGTTCTCCGGTGGAAAAGGAAATATCTTCTCATCAAAACTACATAGAAGCATTCTCAGAAACAATTCTGTGATGATTGCATTCAGCTGACAGAGTTGAACATTCCTTTTGATAGAGCAGTTTGGAAACACTCTTTTTGTAGAATCTGCATGTGGAGATTTGGACCGCTTGGAGACCTATGGTAGTAAAGGAAATAACTTCATAGAAAAACCAAATGGAAGCATTCTCAGAAAATCCTTTGTGATGATTGAGTTGAACTCAGAAACCTGAACATTCCTTTTGATGGAGCAGTTTCCAAACACACTTCTCGTGGAATCTGCAAGTGGATATTTGGACCTCTCTGAGGATTTCGTTGGAAGCGGGATGAACTTCCCAGAACTAAACGGAAGCATTCTCAGAAACTTCTTTGTGATGTTTGCATTCAACTCACAGAGTTGAACCTTCCTTTCATAGTTCAGGTTTGAAACACTCTTTTTGTAGAATCTGGAAGTGGATATTTGGACCACTGTGTGGACTTCGTTGGAAACGGGTATATCTTCACCTCAAACCTAGACAGAAGCATTCTCAGAAAGTTCTCTGTGTTGACTGCATTCAACTCACAGAGTTGAACAATCGTTTTGATGGAGCAGTTTTGAAACTCTCTTTCTTTGGAATCTGCAAGTGGATATGTTGACCTCTTTGAAGATTTCGTTGGAAACGGGTTAATCTTCACATAAAAGCTAAACAGAAGCATTCTCAGAAACTTCTTTGTGATGATTGCATTCACCTCACGGAGTGGAACTTTCCCTTTGATAGAGCAGCTGTGAAACACTCTTTTCCTAGAATCTGCAAGTGGACATTTGGAGGGCTTTCTGGACTGTGGTGGAAAAGGAAATATCTTCTCATCGAAATTACATAGAAGCATTCTCAGAAACAATTCTGTGATGATTGCATTCAGCTGACAGAGTTGAACATTCCTTTTGATAGAGCAGTTTGGAAACACTCTTTTTGTAGAATCTGCATGTGGATATTTGGTCCGCTTGGAGACCTATGGTAGTAGAGGAAATAAGTTCATAGAAAAACCAAATGGAAGCATTCTCAGAAGATTCTTTGTGATGATTGAGTTGAACTCAGAGACCTGAACATTTCTTTTGATGGAGCAGTTTCCAAACACGCTTCTTGTGGAATCTGCAAGTGGATATTTGGACCTCTCTGAGGATTTCGTTGGAAGCGGGATAAACTTCCCAGAACTAAACGGAAGCATTCTCAGAAACTTCTTTCTGATGTTTGCATTCAACTCACAGAGTTGAACCTTCCTTTCATAGTTCAGGTTTGAAACACTCTTTTTGAAGAATCTGGAAGTGGATATTTGGACCTCTGTGAGGACTTCGTTGGAAACGGGTATATCTTCACCTCAAACCTAGACAGAAGCATTCTCAGAAAGTTCTCTGTGTTGACTGCATTCAACTCACAGACTTGAACAATCGTTTTGATGGAGCAGTTTTGAAACTCTCTTTCTTTGGAATCTGCCAGTGGATATGTTGACCTCTTTGAAGATTTCGTTGGAAACGGGTTAATCTTCACATAAAAGCTAAATAGAAGCATTCTCAGAAACTTCTTTGTGATGATTGCATTCACCTCACAGAGTTGAACTTTCCCTTTGATAGAGCAGCTTTGAAACACTCTTTTTCTAGAATCTGCAAGTGGACATTTGGAGGGCTTTCTGGACTGTGGTGGAAAAGGAAACATCTTCTCATCGAAACTACATAGAAGCATTCTCAGAAACTACTCTGTGATGATTGCATTCAACTGACAGAGTTGAACGTTCCTTTTGATAGAGCAGTTTGGAAACACTCTTTTTGTAGAATCTGCATGTGGAGATTTGGACCGCTTTGAGACCTATGGTAGTAAAGGAAATAAGTTCATAGAAAAACCAAATGGAAGCATTCTCAGAAAATAATTTGTGATGATTGAGTTGAACTCAGAGACCTGAACATTCCTTTTGATGGAGCAGTTTCCAAACACACTTCTCGTGGAATCTGCAAGTTTATATTTGGACCTCTCTGAGGATTTCATTGGAAGCGGGATTAACTTCCCAGAAATAAACGGAAGCATTCTCAGAAACTTCTTTGTGATGTTTGCATTCAACTCACAGAGTTGAACCTTCCTTTCATAGTTAAGGTTTGAAACACTCTTTTTGTAGAATCTGGAAGTAGATATTTGGACCACTGTGTGGTCTTCGTTGGAAACGGGTATATCTTCACCTCAAACCTAGACAGAAGCATTCTCAGAAAGTTCTCTGTGTGGACTGCATTCAACTCACAGAGTTGAACAATCCTTTTGATGGAGCAGTTTTGAAACTCTCTTTCTTTGGAATCTGCAAGTGGATATGTTGACCTCTTTGAAGATTTCGTTGGAAACCTCTTAATCTTCACATAAAATCTAAACAGAAGCATTGTCAGAAACTTCTTTGTGATGTTTGCATTCACCTCATAGAGTTGAACTTTCCCTTTGATAGAGCAGCTTTGAAACACTCTTTTTCTAGAATCTGCAAGTGGACATTTGGAGGGCTTTGTGTTCTGCGGTGGAAAAGGAAATATCTTCTCATCAAAACTACATAGAAGCATTCTCAGAAACAATTCTGTGATGATTGCATTCAGCTGACAGAGTTGAACATTCCTTTTGACAAAGCAGTTTGGAAACACTCTTTTTGTAGAATCTGCATGTGGAGATTTGGACCGCTTTGAGACCTATGGTAGTAAAGGAAATAACTTCATAGAAAAACCAAATGGAAGCATTCTCAGAAAATCCTTTGTGATGATTGAGTTGAACTCAGAAACCTGAACATTCCTTTTGATGGAGCAGTTTCCAAACACACTTCTCGTGGAATCTGCAAGTGGATATTTGGACCTCTCTGAGGATTTCGTTGGAAGCGGGATAAACTTCCCAGAACTAAACGGAAGCATTCTCAGAAACTTCTTTGTGATGTTTGCATTCAACTCACAGAGTTGAACCTTCCTTTCATAGTTCAGGTTTGAAACACTCTTTTTGTAGAATCTGGAAGTGGATATTTGGACCACTGTGTGGACTTCGTTGGAAACGGGTATATCTTCACCTCAAACCTAGACAGAAGCATTCTCCGGAAGTTCTCTGTGTTGACTGCATTCAACTAACAGACTTGAACAATCCTTTTGATGGAGCAGTTTTGAAACTCTCTTTCTTTGGAATCTGCAAGAGGATATGTTGACCTCTTTGAAGATTTCGTTGGAAACGGGTTAATCTTCACATAAAAGCTAAACAGAAGCATTGTCAGAAACTTCTTTGTGATGATTGCATTCACCTCACAGAGTTGAACTTTCCCTTTGATAGAGCAGCTTTGAAACACTCTTTTCCTAGAATCTGCAAGTGGACATTTGGAGGGCTTTCTGGACTGTGGTGGAAAAGGAAATATCTTCTCATCGAAATTACATAGAAGCATTCTCAGAAACAATTCTGTGATGATTGCATTCAGCTGACAGAGTTGAACATTCCTTTTGATAGAGCAGTTTGGAAACACTCTTTTTGTAGAATCTGCATGTGGATATTTGGTCCGCTTGGAGACCTATGGTAGTAGAGGAAATAAGTTCATAGAAAAACCAAATGGAAGCATTCTCAGAAGATTCTTTGTGATGATTGAGTTGAACTCAGAGACCTGCACATTTCTTTTGATGGAGCAGTTTCCAAACACGCTTCTCGTGGAATCTGCAAGTGGATATTTGGACCTCTCTGAGGATTTCGTTGGAAGCGGGATAAACTTCCCAGAACTAAACGGAAGCATTCTCAGAAACTTCTTTCTGATGTTTGCATTCAACTCACAGAGTTGAACCTTCCTTTCATAGTTCAGGTTTGAAACACTCTTTTTTTAGAATCTGGAAGTGGATATTTGGACCACTGTGAGGACTTCGTTGGAAACGGGTATATCTTCACCTCAAACCTAGACAGAAGCATTCTCAGAAAGTTCTCTGTGTTGACTGCATTCAACTCACAGACTTGAACAATCGTTTTGATGGAGCCGTTTTGAAACTCACTTTCTTTGGAATCTGCAAGTGGATATGTTGACCTCTTTGAAGATTTCGTTGGAAACGGGTTAATCTTCACATAAAAGCTAAACAGAAGCATTCTCAGAAACTTCTTTGTGATGACTGCATTCACCTCACAGAGTTGAACTTTCCCTTTGATAGAGCAGCTGTGAAACACTCTTTTCCTAGAATCTGCAAGTGGACATTTGGAGGGCTTTCTGGACTGTGGTGGAAAAGGAAATATCTTCTCATCGAAATTACATAGAAGCATTCTCAGAAACAATTCTGTGATGATTGCATTCAGCTGACAGAGTTGAACATTCCTTTTGATAGAGCAGTTTGGAAACACTCTTTTTGTAGAATCTGCATGTGGATATTTGGTCCGCTTGGAGACCTATGGTAGTAGAGGAAATAAGTTCATAGAAAAACCAAATGGAAGCATGATCAGAAGATTCTTTGTGATGATTGAGTTGAACTCAGAGACCTGAACATTTCTTTTGATGGAGCAGTTTCCAAACACGCTTCTCATGGAATCTGCAAGTGGATATTTGGACCTCTCTGAGGATTTCGTTGGAAGCGGGATAAACTTCCCAGAACTAAACGGAAGCATTCTCAGAAACTTCTTTCTGATGTTTGCATTCAACTCACAGAGTTGAACCTTCCTTTCATAGTTCAGGTTTGCAACACTCTTTTTGAAGAATCTGGAAGTGGATATTTGGACCTCTGTGAGGACTTCGTTGGAAACGGGTATATCTTCACCTCAAACCTAGACAGAAGCATTCTCAGAAAGTTCTCTGTGTTGACTGCATTCAACTCACAGACTTGAACAATCCTTTTGATGGAGCAGTTTTGAAACTCTCTTTCTTTGGAATCTGCCAGTGGATATGTTGACCTCTTTGAAGATTTCGTTGGAAACGGGTTAATCTTCACATAAAAGCTAAACAGAAGCATTCTCAGAAACTTCTTTGTGATGATTGCATTCACCTCACAGAGTTGAACTTTCCCTTTGATAGAGCAGCTTTGAAACACTCTTTTCCTAGAATCTGCAAGTGGACATTTGGAGGGCTTTCTGGACTGTGGTGGAAAAGGAAATATCTTCTCATCGAAATTACATAGAAGCATTCTCAGAAACAATTCAGTGATGATTGCATTCAGCTGACAGAGTTGAACATTCCTTTTGATAGAGCAGTTTGGAAACACTCTTTTTGTAGAATCTGCATGTGGATATTTGGTCCGCTTGGAGACCTATGGTAGTAGAGGAAATAAGTTCATAGAAAAACCAAATGGAAGCATTCTCAGAAGATTCTTTGTGATGATTGAGTTGAACTCAGACACCTGAACATTTCTTTTGATGGAGCAGTTTCCAAACACGCTTCTCGTGGAATCTGCAAGTGGATATTTGGACCTCTCTGAGGATTTCGTTGGAAGCGGGATAAACTTCCCAGAACTAAACGGAAGCATTCTCAGAAACTTCTTTCTGATGTTTGCATTCAACTCACAGAGTTGAACCTTCCTTTCATAGTTCAGGTTTGAAACACTCTTTTTGTAGAATCTGGAAGTGGATATTTGGACCTCTGAGAGGACTTCGTTGGAAACGGGTATATCTTCACCTCAAACCTAGACAGAAGCATTCTCAGAAAGTTCTCTGTGTTGACTGCATTCAACTCACAGACTTGAACAATCGTTTTGATGGAGCAGTTTTGAAACTCTCTTTCTTTGGAATCTGCCAGTGGATATGTTGACCTCTTTGAAGATTTCGTTGGAAACGGGTTAATCTTCACATAAAAGCTAAACAGAAGCATTCTCAGAAACTTCTTTGTGATGATTGCATTAACCTCACAGAGTTGAACTTTCCCTTTGATAGAGCAGCTGTGAAACACTCTTTTCCTAGAATCTGCAAGTGGACATTTGGAGGGCTTTCTGGACTGTGGTGGAAAAGGAAGTATCTTCTCATCGAAATTACATAGAAGCATTCTCAGAAACAATTCTGTGATGATTGCATTCAGCTGACAGAGTTGAACATTCCTTTTGATAGAGCAGTTTGGAAACACGCTTTTTGTAGAATCTGCATGTGGATATTTGGTCCGCTTGGAGACCTATGGTAGTAGAGGAAATAAGTTCATAGAAAAACCAAATGGAAGCATTCTCAGAAGATTCTTTGTGATGATTGAGTTGAACTCAGAGACCTGAACATTTCTTTTGATGGAGCAGTTTCCAAACACGCTTCTCGTGGAATCTGCAAGTGGATATTTGGACCTCTCTGAGGATTTCGTTGGAAGCGGGATAAACTTCCCAGAACTAAACGGAAGCATTCTCAGAAACTTCGTTGTGATGTTTGCATTCAACTCACAGAGTTGAACCTTCCTTTCATAGTTCAGGTTTGAAACACTCTTTTTGTAGAATCTGGAAGTGGATATTTGGACCTCTGTGAGGACTTCGTTGGAAACGGGTATATCTTCACCTCAAACCTAGACAGAAGCATTCTCAGAAAGTTCTCTGTGTTGACTGCATTCAACTCACAGACTTGAACAATCGTTTTGATGGAGCAGTTTTGAAACTCTCTTTCTTTGGAATCTGCAAGTGGATATGTTGACCACTTTGAGGATTTCGTTGGAAACGGGTTAATCTTCACATAAAAGCTAAACAGAAGCATTCTCAGAAACTTCTTTGTGATGATTGCATTCACCTCACAGAGTTCAACTTTCCCTTTGATAGAGCAGCTTTGAAACACTCTTTTTCTAGAATCTGCAAGTGGACATTTGGAGGGCTTTCTGGACTGTGGTGGAAAAGGAAATATCTTCTCATCGAAAGTACATAGAAGCATTCTCAGAAACTACTCTGTGATGATTGCATTCAACTGACAGAGTTGAACGTTCCTTTTGATAGAGCAGTTTGCAAACACTCTTTTTGTAGAATCTGCAAGTGGAGATTTGGACCGCTTGGAGACCTATGGTAGTAAAGGAAATAAGTTCATAGAAAAACCAAACGGAAGCATTCTCAGAAAATCCTTTGTGATGATTGAGTTGAACTCAGAGACCTGAACATTCCTTTTGATGGAGCAGTTTCCAAACACACTTCTCGTGGAATCTGTAAGTGGATATTTGGACCTCTCTGAGGATTTCGTTGGAAGCGGTATAAACTTCCCAAAACTAAACGGAAGCATTCTCAGAAACTTCTTTGTGATGTTTGCATTCAACTCACAGAGTTGAACCTTCCTTTCATAGTTCAGGTTTGAAACACTCTTTTTGTAGAATCTGGAAGTGGATATTTGGACCACAGTGTGGTCTTCGTTGGAAACGGGTATAACTTCACCTCAAACCTAGACAGAAGCATTCTCAGAAAGTTCTCTGTGTTGACTGCATTCAACTCACAGAGTTGAACAATCCTTTTGATGGAGCAGTTTTGAAACTCTCTTTCTTTGGAATCTGCAAGTGGATATGTTGACCTCTTTGAAGGTTTCTTTGGAGACGGGTTAATCTTCACATAAAAGCTAAACAGAAGCATTGTCAGAAACTTCTTTGTGATGTTTGCATTCACCTCATAGAGTTGAACTTTCCCTTTGATAGAGCAGCTTTGAAACACTCTTTTTCTAGAATCTGCAAGTGGACATTTGGAGGGCTTTGTGTTCTGCGCTGGAAAAGGAAATATCTTCTCATCAAAACTACATAGAAGCATTCTCAGAAACAATTCTGTGATGATTGCATTCAGCTGACAGAGTTGAACATTCCTTTTGATAGAGCAGTTTGGAAACACACTTTTTGTAGAATCTGCATGTGGAGATTTGGTCCGCTTGGAGACCTATGGTAGTAGAGGAAATAAGTTCATAGAAAAACCAAATGGAAGCATTCTCAGAAAATTCTTTGTGATGATTGAGTTGAACTCAGAGACCTGAACATTTCTTTTGATGGAGCAGTTTCCAAACACGCTTCTCGTGGAATCTGCAAGTGGATATTTGGACCTCTCTGAGGATTTCGTTGGAAGCGGGATAAACTTCCCAGAACTAAACGGAAGCATTCTCAGAAACTTCGTTGTGATGTTTGCATTCAACTCACAGAGTTGAACCTTCCTTTCATAGTTCAGGTTTGAAACACTCTTTTTGTAGAATCTGGAATTGGATATTTGGACCTCTGTGAGGACTTCGTTGGAAACGGGTATATCTTCACCTCAAACCTAGACAGAAGCATTATCAGAAAGTTCTCTGTGTTGACTGCATTCAACTCACAGACTTGAACAATCGTTTTGATGGAGCAGTTTTGAAAGTCTCTTTCTTTGGAATCTGCAAGTGGATATGTTGACCACTTTGAGGATTTCGTTGGAAACGGGTTAATCTTCACATAAAAGCTAAACAGAAGCATTCTCAGAAACTTCTTTGTGATGATTGCATTCACCTCACAGAGTTCAACTTTCCCTTTGATAGAGCAGCTTTGAAACACTCTTTTTCTAGAATCTGCAAGTGGACATTTGGAGGGCTTTCTGGACTGTGGTGGAAAAGGAAATATCTTCTCATCGAAAGTACATAGAAGCATTCTCAGAAACTACTCTGTGATGATTGCATTCAACTGACAGAGTTGAACGTTCCTTTTGATAGAGCAGTTTGGAAACCGTCTTTTTGTAGAATCTGCATGTGGAGATTTGGACCGCTTTGAGACCTATGGTAGTAAAGGAAATAACTTCATAGAAAAACCAAATGGAAGCATTCTCAGAAAATAATTTGTAATGATTGAGTTGAACTCAGAGACCTGAACATTCCTTTTGATGGAGCAATTTCCAAACACACTTCTCGTGGAATCTGCAAGTGGATATTTGGACCTCTCTGAGGATTTCATTGGAAGCGGGATTAACTTCCCAGAACTAAACGGAAGCATTCTCAGAAACTTCTTTGTGATGTTTGCATTCAACACACAGAGTTGAACCTTCCTTTCATAGTTAAGTTTTGAAACACTCTTTTTGTAGAATCTGGAAGTAGATATTTGGACCACTGTGTGGTCTTCGTTGGAAACGGGTATATCTTCACCTCAAACCTAGACAGAAGCATTCTCAGAAAGTTCTCTGTGTTGACTGCATTCAACTTACAGAGTTGAACAATCCTTTTGATGGAGCAGTTTTGAAACTCTCTTTCTTTGGAATCTGCAAGTGGATATGTTGACCTCTTTGAAGATTTCGTTGGAAACCTGTTAATCTTCACATAAAAGCTAAACAGAAGCATTCTCAGAAACTTCTTTGTGATGATTGCATTCACCTCACAGAGTTGAACTTTCCCTTTGATAGAGCAGCTTTGAAACACTCTTTTTCTAGAATCTGCAAGTGGACATTTGGAGGGCTTTCTGGACTGTGGTGGAAAAGGAAATATCTTCTCATCGAAATTACATAGAAGCATTCTCAGAAACTACTCTGTGATGATTGCATTCAACTGACAGAGTTGAACGTTCCTTTTGATAGAGCAGTTTGGAAACCGTCTTTTTGTAGTATCTGCATGTGGAGATTTGGACCGCTTTGAGACCTATGGTAGTAAAGGAAATAACTTCATAGAAAAACCAAATGGAAGCATTCTCAGAAAATAATTTGTAATGATTGAGTTGAACTCAGAGACCTGAACATTCATTTTGATGGAGCAATTTCCAAACACACTTCTCGTGGAATCTGCAAGTGGATATTTGGACCTCTCTGAGGATTTCATTGGAAGCGGGATTAACTTCCCAGAACTAAACGGAAGCATTCTCAGAAACTTCTTTGTGATGTTTGCATTCAACTCACAGAGTTGAACCTTCCTTTCATAGTTAAGTTTTGAAACACTCTTTTTGTAGAATCTGGAAGTAGATATTTGGACCACTGTGTGGTCTTCGTTGGAAACGGGTATATCTTCACCTCAAACCTAGACAGAAGCATTCTCAGAAAGTTCTCTGTGTTGACTGCATTCAACTCACAGAGTTGAACAATCCTTTTGATGGAGCAGTTTTGAAACTCTCTTTCTTTGGAATCTGCAAGTGGATATGTTGACCTCTTTGAAGATTTCGTTGGAAACCTGTTAATCTTCACATAAAAGCTAAACAGAAGCATTGTCAGAAACTTCTTTGTGATGTTTGCATTCACCTCATAGAGTTGAACTTTCCCTTTGATAGAGCAGCTTCGAAACACTCTTTTTCTAGAATCTGCAAGTGGACATTTCGAGGGCTTTCTGGATTGTGGTGGAAAAGGAAATATCTTCTCATCGAAATTACATAGAAGCATTCTCAGAAACTACTCTGTGATGATTGCATTCAACTGACAGAGTTGAACGTTCCTTTTGATAGAGCAGTTTGGAAACCGTCTTTTTGTAGAATCTGCATGTGGAGATTTGGACCGCTTTGAGACCTATGGTAGTAAAGGAAATAACTTCATAGAAAAACCAAATGGAAGCATTCTCAGAAAATAATTTGTAATGATTGAGTTGAACTCAGAGACCTGAACATTCCTTTTGATGGAGCAATTTCCAAACACACTTCTCGTGGAATCTGCAAGTGGATATTTGGACCTCTCTGAGGATTTCATTGGAAGCGGGATTAACTTCCCAGAACTAAACGGAAGCATTCTCAGAAACTTCTTTGTGATGTTTGCATTCAACTCACAGAGTTGAACCTTCCTTTCATAGTTAAGTTTTGAAACACTCTTTTTGTAGAATCTGGAAGTAGATATTTGGACCACTGTGTGGTCTTCGTTGGAAACGGGTATATCTTCACCTCAAACCTAGACAGAAGCATTCTCAGAAAGTTCTCTGTGTTGACTGCATTCAACTCACAGAGTTGAACAATCCTTTTGATGGAGCAGTTTTGAAACTCCCTTTCTTTGGAATCTGCAAGTGGATATGTTGACCTCTTTGAAGATTTCGTTGGAAACCTCTTAATCTTCACATAAAATCTAAACAGAAGCATTGTCAGAAACATCTTTGTGATGTTTGCATTCACCTCATAGAGTTGAACTTTCCCTTTGATAGAGCAGCTTTGAAACACTCTTTTTCTAGAATCTGCAGGTGGACATTTGGAGGGCTTTGTGTTCTGCGGTGGAAAAGGAAATATCTTCTCATCAAAACTACATAGAAGCATTCTCAGAAACAATTCTGTGATGATTGCATTCAGCTGACAGAGTTGAACATTCCTTTTGATAGAGCAGTTTGGAAACACTCTTTTTGTAGAATCTGCATGTGGAGATTTGGACCGCTTTGAGACCTATGGTAGTAAAGGAAATAACTTCATAGAAAAACCAAATGGAAGCATTCTCAGAAGATTCTTTGTGATGACTGAGTTGAACTCAGAGACCTGAACATTTCTTTTGATGGAGCAGTTTCCAAACACGCTTCTCGTGGAATCTGCAAGTGGATATTTGGACCTCTCTGAGGATTTCGTTGGAAGCGGGATAAACTTCCCAGAACTAAACGGAAGCATTCTCAGAAACTTCTTTGTGATGTTTGCATTCAGCTCACAGAGTTGAACCTTCCTTTCATAGTTCAGGTTTGCAACACTCTTTTTGTAGAATCTGGAAGTGGATATTTGGACCTCTGTGAGGACTTCGTTGGAAACGGGTATATCTTCACCTCAAACCTAGACAGAAGCATTCTCAGAAAGTTCTCTGTGTTGACTGCATTCAACTAACAGACTTGAACAATCCTTTTGATGGAGCAGTTTTGAAACTCTCTTTCTTTGGAATCTGCCAGTGGATATGTTGACCTCTTTGAAGATTTCGTTGGAAACGGGTTAATCTTCACATAAAAGCTAAACAGAAGCATTCTCAGGAACTTCTTTGTGATGATTGCATTAACCTCACAGAGTTGAACTTTCCCTTTGATAGAGCAGCTGTGAAACACTCTTTTCCTAGAATCTGCAAGTGGACATTTGGAGGGCTTTCTGGACTGTGGTGGAAAAGGAAGTATCTTCTCATCGAAATTACATAGAAGCATTCTCAGAAACAATTCTGTGATGATTGCATTCAGCTGACAGAGTTGAACATTCCTTTTGATAGAGCAGTTTGGAAACACGCTTTTTGTAGAATCTGCATGTGGATATTTGGTCCGCTTGGAGACCTATGGTAGTAGAGGAAATAAGTTCATAGAAAAACCAAATGGAAGCATTCTCAGAAGATTCTTTGTGATGATTGAGTTGAACTCAGAGACCTGAACATTTCTTTTGATGGAGCAGTTTCCAAACACGCTTCTCGTGGAATCTGCAAGTGGATATTTGGACCTCTCTGAGGATTTCGTTGGAAGCGGGATAAACTTCCCAGAACTAAACGGAAGCATTCTCAGAAACTTCTTTGTGATGTTTGCATTCAACTCACAGAGTTGAACCTTCCTTTCATAGTTCAGGTTTGAAACACTCTTTTTGTAGAATCTGGAAGTGGATATTTGGACCTCTGTGAGGACTTCGTTGGAAACGGGTATATCTTCACCTCAAACCTAGACAGAAGCATTCTCAGAAAGTTCTCTGTGTTGACTGCATTCAACTCACAGACTTGAACAATCGTTTTGATGGAGCAGTTTTGAAACTCTCTTTCTTTGGAATCTGCCAGTGGATATGTTGACCTCTTTGAAGATTTCGTTGGAAACGGGTTAATCTTCACATAAAAGCTAAACAGAAGCATTCTCAGAAACTTCTTTGTGATGATTGCATTCACCTCACAGAGTTGAACTTTCCCTTTGATAGAGCAGCTGTGAAACACTCTTTTCCTAGAATCTGCAAGTGGACATTTGGAGGGCTTTCTGGACTGTGGTGGAAAAGGAAGTATCTTCTCATCGAAATTACATAGAAGCATTCTCAGAAACAATTCTGTGATGATTGCATTCAGCTGACAGAGTTGAACATTCCTTTTGATAGAGCAGTTTGGAAACACTCTTTTTGTAGAATCTGCATGTGGATATTTGGTCCGCTTGGAGACCTATGGTAGTAGAGGAAATAAGTTCATAGAAAAACCAAATGGAAGCATTCTCAGAAGATTCTTTGTGATAATTGAGTTGAACTCAGAGACCTGAACATTTCTTTTGATGGAGCAGTTTCCAAACACGCTTCTCGTGGAATCTGCAAGTGGATATTTGGACCTCTCTGAGGATTTCGTTGGAAGCGGGATAAACTTCCCAGAACTAAACGGAAGCATTCTCAGAAACTTCGTTGTGATGTTTGCATTCAACTCACAGAGTTGAACCTTCCTTTCATAGTTCAGGTTTGAAACACTCTTTTTGTAGAATCTGGAAGTGGATATTTGGACCTCTGTGAGGACTTCGTTGGAAACGGGTATATCTTCACCTCAAACCTAGACAGAAGCATTATCAGAAAGTTCTCTGTGTTGACTGCATTCAACTCACAGACTTGAACAATCGTTTTGATGGAGCAGTTTTGAAAGTCTCTTTCTTTGGAATCTGCAAGTGGATATGTTGACCACTTTGAGGATTTCGTTGGAAACGGGTTAATCTTCACATAAAAGCTAAACAGAAGCATTCTCAGAAACTTCTTTGTGATGATTGCATTCACCTCACAGAGTTCAACTTTCCCTTTGATAGAGCAGCTTTGAAACACTCTTTTTCTAGAATCTGCAAGTGGACATTTGGAGGGCTTTCTGGACTGTGGTGGAAAAGGAAATATCTTCTCATCGAAAGTACATAGAAGCATTCTCAGAAACTACTCTGTGATGATTGCATTCAACTGACAGAGTTGAACGTTCCTTTTGATAGAGCAGTTTGGAAACGGTCTTTTTGTAGAATCTGCATGTGGAGATTTGGACCGCTTTGAGACCTATGGTAGTAAAGGAAATAACTTCATAGAAAAACCAAATGGAAGCATTCTCAGAAAATAATTTGTAATGATTGAGTTGAACTCAGAGACCTGAACATTCCTTTTGATGGAGCAATTTCCAAACACACTTCTCGTGGAATCTGCAAGTGGATATTTGGACCTCTCTGAGGATTTCATTGGAAGCGGGATTAACTTCCCAGAACTAAACGGAAGCATTCTCAGAAACTTCTTTGTGATGTTTGCATTCAACACACAGAGTTGAACCTTCCTTTCATAGTTAAGTTTTGAAACACTCTTTTTGTAGAATCTGGAAGTAGATATTTGGACCACTGTGTGGTCTTCGTTGGAAACGGGTATATCTTCACCTCAAACCTAGACAGAAGCATTCTCAGAAAGTTCTCTGTGTTGACTGCATTCAACTTACAGAGTTGAACAATCCTTTTGATGGAGCAGTTTTGAAACTCTCTTTCTTTGGAATCTGCAAGTGGATATGTTGACCTCTTTGAAGATTTCGTTGGAAACCTGTTAATCTTCACATAAAAGCTAAACAGAAGCATTCTCAGAAACTTCTTTGTGATGATTGCATTCACCTCACAGAGTTGAACTTTCCCTTTGATAGAGCAGCTTTGAAACACTCTTTTTCTAGAATCTGCAAGTGGACATTTGGAGGGCTTTCTGGACTGTGGTGGAAAAGGAAATATCTTCTCATCGAAATTACATAGAAGCATTCTCAGAAACTACTCTGTGATGATTGCATTCAACTGACAGAGTTGAACGTTCCTTTTGATAGAGCAGTTTGGAAACCGTCTTTTTGTAGTATCTGCATGTGGAGATTTGGACCGCTTTGAGACCTATGGTAGTAAAGGAAATAACTTCATAGAAAAACCAAATGGAAGCATTCTCAGAAAATAATTTGTAATGATTGAGTTGAACTCAGAGACCTGAACATTCCTTTTGATGGAGCAATTTCCAAACACACTTCTCGTGGAATCTGCAAGTGGATATTTGGACCTCTCTGAGGATTTCATTGGAAGCGGGATTAACTTCCCAGAACTAAACGGAAGCATTCTCAGAAACTTCTTTGTGATGTTTGCATTCAACTCACAGAGTTGAACCTTCCTTTCATAGTTAAGTTTTGAAACACTCTTTTTGTAGAATCTGGAAGTAGATATTTGGACCACTGTGTGGTCTTCGTTGGAAACGGGTATATCTTCACCTCAAACCTAGACAGAAGCATTCTCAGAAAGTTCTCTGTGTTGACTGCATTCAACTCATAGAGTTGAACAATCCTTTTGATGGAGCAGTTTTGAAACTCTCTTTCTTTGGAATCTGCAAGTGGATATGTTGACCTCTTTGAAGATTTCGTTGGAAACCTGTTAATCTTCACATAAAAGCTAAACAGAAGCATTGTCAGAAACTTCTTTGTGATGTTTGCATTCACCTCATAGAGTTGAACTTTCCCTTTGATAGAGCAGCTTCGAAACACTCTTTTTCTAGAATCTGCAAGTGGACATTTCGAGGGCTTTCTGGATTGTGGTGGAAAAGGAAATATCTTCTCATCGAAATTACATAGAAGCATTCTCAGAAACTACTCTGTGATGATTGCATTCAACTGACAGAGTTGAACGTTCCTTTTGATAGAGCAGTTTGGAAACCGTCTTTTTGTAGAATCTGCATGTGGAGATTTGGACCGCTTTGAGACCTATGGTAGTAAAGGAAATAACTTCATAGAAAAACCAAATGGAAGCATTCTCAGAAAATAATTTGTAATGATTGAGTTGAACTCAGAGACCTGAACATTCCTTTTGATGGAGCAATTTCCAAACACACTTCTCGTGGAATCTGCAAGTGGATATTTGGACCTCTCTGAGGATTTCATTGGAAGCGGGATTAACTTCCCAGAACTAAACGGAAGCATTCTCAGAAACTTCTTTGTGATGTTTGCATTCAACTCACAGAGTTGAACCTTCCTTTCATAGTTAAGTTTTGAAACACTCTTTTTGTAGAATCTGGAAGTAGATATTTGGACCACTGTGTGGTCTTCGTTGGAAACGGGTATATCTTCACCTCAAACCTAGACAGAAGCATTCTCAGAAAGTTCTCTGTGTTGACTGCATTCAACTCACAGAGTTGAACAATCCTTTTGATGGAGCAGTTTTGAAACTCCCTTTCTTTGGAATCTGCAAGTGGATATGTTGACCTCTTTGAAGATTTCGTTGGAAACCTCTTAATCTTCACATAAAATCTAAACAGAAGCATTGTCAGAAACTTCTTTGTGATGTTTGCATTCACCTCATAGAGTTGAACTTTCCCTTTGATAGAGCAGCTTTGAAACACTCTTTTTCTAGAATCTGCAGGTGGACATTTGGAGGGCTTTGTGTTCTGCGGTGGAAAAGGAAATATCTTCTCATCAAAACTACATAGAAGCATTCTCAGAAACAATTCTGTGATGATTGCATTCAGCTGACAGAGTTGAACATTCCTTTTGATAGAGCAGTTTGGAAACACTCTTTTTGTAGAATCTGCATGTGGAGATTTGGACCACTTTGAGACCTATGGTAGTAAAGGAAATAACTTCATAGAAAAACCAAATGGAAGCATTCTCAGAAGATTCTTTGTGATGACTGAGTTGAACTCAGAGACCTGAACATTTCTTTTGATGGAGCAGTTTCCAAACACGCTTCTCGTGGAATCTGCAAGTGGATATTTGGACCTCTCTGAGGATTTCGTTGGAAGCGGGATAAACTTCCCAGAACTAAACGGAAGCATTCTCAGAAACTTCTTTGTGATGTTTGCATTCAGCTCACAGAGTTGAACCTTCCTTTCATAGTTCAGGTTTGCAACACTCTTTTTGTAGAATCTGGAAGTGGATATTTGGACCTCTGTGAGGACTTCGTTGGAAACGGGTATATCTTCACCTCAAACCTAGACAGAAGCATTCTCAGAAAGTTCTCTGTGTTGACTGCATTCAACTAACAGACTTGAACAATCCTTTTGATGGAGCAGTTTTGAAACTCTCTTTCTTTGGAATCTGCCAGTGGATATGTTGACCTCATTGAAGATTTCGTTGGAAACGGGTTAATCTTCACATAAAAGCTAAACAGAAGCATTCTCAGGAACTTCTTTGTGATGATTGCATTAACCTCACAGAGTTGAACTTTCCCTTTGATAGAGCAGCTGTGAAACACTCTTTTCCTAGAATCTGCAAGTGGACATTTGGAGGGCTTTCTGGACTGTGGTGGAAAAGGAAGTATCTTCTCATCGAAATTACATAGAAGCATTCTCAGAAACAATTCTGTGATGATTGCATTCAGCTGACAGAGTTGAACATTCCTTTTGATAGAGCAGTTTGGAAACACGCTTTTTGTAGAATCTGCATGTGGATATTTGGTCCGCTTGGAGACCTATGGTAGTAGAGGAAATAAGTTCATAGAAAAACCAAATGGAAGCATTCTCAGAAGATTCTTTGTGATGATTGAGTTGAACTCAGAGACCTGAACATTTCTTTTGATGGAGCAGTTTCCAAACACGCTTCTCGTGGAATCTGCAAGTGGATATTTGGACCTCTCTGAGGATTTCGTTGGAAGCGGGATAAACTTCCCAGAACTAAACGGAAGCATTCTCAGAAACTTCTTTGTGATGTTTGCATTCAACTCACAGAGTTGAACCTTCCTTTCATAGTTCAGGTTTGAAACACTCTTTTTGTAGAATCTGGAAGTGGATATTTGGACCTCTGTGAGGACTTCGTTGGAAACGGGTATATGTTCACCTCAAACCTAGACAGAAGCATTCTCAGAAAGTTCTCTGTGTTGACTGCATTCAACTCACAGACTTGAACAATCGTTTTGATGGAGAAGTTTTGAAACTCTCTTTCTTTGGAATCTGCCAGTGGATATGTTGACCTCTTTGAAGATTTCGTTGGAAACGGGTTAATCTTCACATAAAAGCTAAACAGAAGCATTCTCAGAAACTTCTTTGTGATGATTGCATTCACCTCACAGAGTTGAACTTTCCCTTTGATAGAGCAGCTGTGAAACACTCTTTTCCTAGAATCTGCAAGTGGACATTTGGAGGGCTTTCTGGACTGTGGTGGAAAAGGAAGTATCTTCTCATCGAAATTACATAGAAGCATTCTCAGAAACAATTCTGTGATGATTGCATTCAGCTGACAGAGTTGAACATTCCTTTTGATAGAGCAGTTTGGAAACACTCTTTTTGTAGAATCTGCATGTGGATATTTGGTCCGCTTGGAGACCTATGGTAGTAGAGGAAATAAGTTCATAGAAAAACCAAATGGAAGCATTCTCAGAAGATTCTTTGTGATAATTGAGTTGAACTCAGAGACCTGAACATTTCTTTTGATGGAGCAGTTTCCAAACACGCTTCTCGTGGAATCTGCAAGTGGATATTTGGACCTCTCTGAGGATTTCGTTGGAAGCGGGATAAACTTCCCAGAACTAAACGGAAGCATTCTCAGAAACTTCGTTGTGATGTTTGCATTCAACTCACAGAGTTGAACCTTCCTTTCATAGTTCAGGTTTGAAACACTCTTTTTGTAGAATCTGGAAGTGGATATTTGGACCTCTGTGAGGACTTCGTTGGAAACGGGTATATCTTCACCTCAAACCTAGACAGAAGCATTATCAGAAAGTTCTCTGTGTTGACTGCATTCAACTCACAGACTTGAACAATCGTTTTGATGGAGCAGTTTTGAAAGTCTCTTTCTTTGGAATCTGCAAGTGGATATGTTGACCACTTTGAGGATTTCGTTGGAAACGGGTTAATCTTCACATAAAAGCTAAACAGAAGCATTCTCAGAAACTTCTTTGTGATGATTGCATTCACCTCACAGAGTTCAACTTTCCCTTTGATAGAGCAGCTTTGAAACACTCTTTTTCTAGAATCTGCAAGTGGACATTTGGAGGGCTTTCTGGACTGTGGTGGAAAAGGAAATATCTTCTCATCGAAAGTACATAGAAGCATTCTCAGAAACTACTCTGTGATGATTGCATTCAACTGACAGAGTTGAACGTTCCTTTTGATAGAGCAGTTTGGAAACGGTCTTTTTGTAGAATCTGCATGTGGAGATTTGGACCGCTTTGAGACCTATGGTAGTAAAGGAAATAACTTCATAGAAAAACCAAATGGAAGCATTCTCAGAAAATAATTTGTAATGATTGAGTTGAACTCAGAGACCTGAACATTCCTTTTGATGGAGCAATTTCCAAACACACTTCTCGTGGAATCTGCAAGTGGATATTTGGACCTCTCTGAGGATTTCATTGGAAGCGGGATTAACTTCCCAGAACTAAACGGAAGCATTCTCAGAAACTTCTTTGTGATGTTTGCATTCAACACACAGAGTTGAACCTTCCTTTCATAGTTAAGTTTTGAAACACTCTTTTTGTAGAATCTGGAAGTAGATATTTGGACCACTGTGTGGTCTTCGTTGGAAACGGGTATATCTTCACCTCAAACCTAGACAGAAGCATTCTCAGAAAGTTCTCTGTGTTGACTGCATTCAACTTACAGAGTTGAACAATCCTTTTGATGGAGCAGTTTTGAAACTCTCTTTCTTTGGAATCTGCAAGTGGATATGTTGACCTCTTTGAAGATTTCGTTGGAAACCTGTTAATCTTCACATAAAAGCTAAACAGAAGCATTCTCAGAAACTTCTTTGTGATGATTGCATTCACCTCACAGAGTTGAACTTTCCCTTTGATAGAGCAGCTTTGAAACACTCTTTTTCTAGAATCTGCAAGTGGACATTTGGAGGGCTTTCTGGACTGTGGTGGAAAAGGAAATATCTTCTCATCGAAATTACATAGAAGCATTCTCAGAAACTACTCTGTGATGATTGCATTCAACTGACAGAGTTGAACGTTCCTTTTGATAGAGCAGTTTGGAAACCGTCTTTTTGTAGTATCTGCATGTGGAGATTTGGACCGCTTTGAGACCTATGGTAGTAAAGGAAATAACTTCATAGAAAAACCAAATGGAAGCATTCTCAGAAAATAATTTGTAATGATTGAGTTGAACTCAGAGACCTGAACATTCCTTTTGATGGAGCAATTTCCAAACACACTTCTCGTGGAATCTGCAAGTGGATATTTGGACCTCTCTGAGGATTTCATTGGAAGCGGGATTAACTTCCCAGAACTAAACGGAAGCATTCTCAGAAACTTCTTTGTGATGTTTGCATTCAACTCACAGAGTTGAACCTTCCTTTCATAGTTAAGTTTTGAAACACTCTTTTTGTAGAATCTGGAAGTAGATATTTGGACCACTGTGTGGTCTTCGTTGGAAACGGGTATATCTTCACCTCAAACCTAGACAGAAGCATTCTCAGAAAGTTCTCTGTGTTGACTGCATTCAACTCACAGAGTTGAACAATCCTTTTGATGGAGCAGTTTTGAAACTCTCTTTCTTTGGAATCTGCAAGTGGATATGTTGACCTCTTTGAAGATTTCGTTGGAAACCTGTTAATCTTCACATAAAAGCTAAACAGAAGCATTGTCAGAAACTTCTTTGTGATGTTTGCATTCACCTCATAGAGTTGAACTTTCCCTTTGATAGAGCAGCTTCGAAACACTCTTTTTCTAGAATCTGCAAGTGGACATTTGGAGGGCTTTCTGGATTGTGGTGGAAAAGGAAATATCTTCTCATCGAAAGTACATAGAAGCATTCTCAGAAACTACTCTGTGATGATTGCATTCAACTGACAGAGTTGAACGTTCCTTTTGATAGAGCAGTTTGCAAACACTCTTTTTGTAGAATCTGCAAGTGGAGATTTGGACCGCTTGGAGACCTATGGTAGTAAAGGAAATAAGTTCATAGAAAAACCAAATGGAAGCATTCTCAGAAAATCCTTTGTGATGATTGAGTTGAACTCAGAGACCTGAACATTCCTTTTGATGGAGCAGTTTCCATACACACTTCTCGTGAAATCTGTAAGTGGATATTTGGACCTCTCTGAGGATTTCGTTGGAAGCGGAATAAACTTCCCAGAACTAAACGGAAGCATTCTCAGAAACTTCTTTGTGATGTTTGCATTCAACTCACAGAGTTGAACCTTCCTTTCATAGTTCAGGTTTGAAACACTCTTTTTGTAGAATCTGGAAGTGGATATTTGGACCACAGTGTGGTCTTCGTCGGAAACGGGTATAACTTCACCTCAAACCTAGAGAGAAGCATTCTCAGAAAGTTCTCTGTGTTGACTGCATTCAACTCACAGAGTTGAACAATCCTTTTGATGGAGCAGTTTTGAAACTCTCTTTCTTTGGAATCTGCAAGTGGATATGTTGACCTCTTTGAAGGTTTCTTTGGAAACGGGTTAATCTTCACATAAAAGCTAAACAGAAGCATTGTCAGAAACTTCTTTGTGATGATTGCATTCACCTAATAGAGGTGAACTTTCCCTTTGATAGAGCAGCTTTGAAACACACTTTTTCTAGAATCTGCAAGTGGACATTTTGAGGGCTTTGTGTTCTGCGCTGGAAAAGGAAATATCTTCTCATCAAAACTACATAGAAGCATTCTCAGAAACAATTCTGTGATGATTGCATTCAGCTGACAGAGTTGAACATTCCTTTTGATAGAGCAGTTTGGAAACACACTTTTTGTAGAATCTGCATGTGGAGATTTTGTCCGCTTGGAGACCTATGGTAGTAGAGGAAATAAGTTCATAGAAAAACCAAATGGAAGCATTCTCAGAAAATTCTTTGTGATGATTGAGTTGAACTCAGAGACCTGAACATTTCTTTTGATGGAGCAGTTTCCAAACACGCTTCTCATGGAATCTGCAAGTGGATATTTGGACCTCTCTGAGGATTTCGTTGGAAGCGGGATAAACTTCCCAGAACTAAACGGAAGCATTCTCAGAAACTTCTTTCTGATGTTTGCATTCAACTCACAGAGTTGAACCTTCCTTTCATAGTTAAGGTTTGAAACACTCTTTTTGTAGAATCTGGAAGTGGATATTTGGACCACTGTGTGGACTTCGTTGGAAACGGGTATATCTTCACCTCAAACCTAGACAGAAGCATTCTCAGGAAGTTCTCTGTGTTGACTGCATTCAACTAACAGACTTGAACAATCCTTTTGATGGAGCAGTTTTGAAACTCTCTTTCTTTGGAATCTGCAAGAGGATATGTTGACCTCTTTGAAGATTTCGTTGGAAACGGGTTAATCTTCACATAAAAGCTAAACAGAAGCATTCTCAGAAACTTCTTTGTGATGATTGCATTCACCTCACAGAGTTGAACTTTCCCTTTGATAGAGCAGCTTTGAAACACTCTTTTTCTAGAATCTGCAAGTGGACATTTGGAGGGCTTTGTGTTCTTCGGTGGAAAAGGAAATATCTTCTCATCAAAATTACATAGAAGCATTCTCAGAAACTACTCTGTGATGATTGCATTCAACTGACAGAGTTGAACATTCCTTTTGTTAGAGCAGTTTGGAAACACTCTTTTTGTAGAATCTGCATGTGGATATTTGGTCCGCTTGGAGACCTATGGTAGTAGAGGAAATAAGTTCATAGAAAAACCAAATGGAAGCATTCTCAGAAGATTCTTTGTGATGATGGAGTTGAACTCAGAGACCTGAACATTTCTTTTGATGGAGCAGTTTCCAAACACGCTTCTCGTGGAATCTGCAAGTGGATATTTGGACCTCTCTGAGGATTTCGTTGGAAGCGGGATAAACTTCCCAGAACTAAACGGAAGCATTCTCAGAAACTTCTTTGTGATGTTTGCATTCAACTCACAGAGTTGAACCTTCCTTTCATAGTTCAGGTTTGAAACACTCTTTTTGAAGAATCTGGAAGTGGATATTTGGACCTCTGTGAGGACTTCGTTGGAAACGGGTATATCTTCACCTCAAACCTAGACAGAAGCATTCTCAGAAAGTTCTCTGTGTTGACTGCATTCAACTCACAAACTTGAACAATCGTTTTGATGGAGCAGTTTTGAAACTCTCTTTCTTTGGAATCTGCCAGTGGATATGTTGACCTCTTTGAAGATTTCGTTGGAAACGGGTTAATCTTCACATAAAAGCTAAACAGAAGCATTCTCAGAAACTTCTTTGTGATGATTGCATTCACCTCACAGAGTTGAACTTTCCCTTTGATAGAGCAGCTTTGAAACACTCTTTTCCTAGAATCTGCAAGTGGACATTTGGAGGGCTTTCTGGACTGTGGTGGAAAAGGAAATATCTTCTCATCGAAATTACATAGAAGCATTCTCAGAAACTACTCTGTGATGATTGCATTCAACTGACAGAGTTGAACGTTCCTTTTGATAGAGCAGTTTGGAAACCGTCTTTTTGTAGAATCTGCGTGTGGAGATTTGGACCGCTTTGAGACCTATGGTAGTAAAGGAAATAACTTCATAGAAAAACCAAATGGAAGCATTCTCAGAAAATAATTTGTAATGATTGAGTTGAACTCAGAGACCTGAACATTCCTTTTGATGGAGCAATTTCCAAACACACTTCTCGTGGAATCTGCAAGTGGATATTTGGACCTCTCTGAGGATTTCATTGGAAGCGGGATTAACTTCCCAGAACTAAACGGAAGCATTCTCAGAAACTTCTTTGTGATGTTTGCATTCAACTCACAGAGTTGAACCTTCCTTTCATAGTTAAGTTTTGAAACACTCTTTTTGTAGAATCTGGAAGTAGATATTTGGACCACTGTGTGGTCTTCGTTGGAAACGGGTATATCTTCACCTCAAACCTAGACAGAAGCATTCTCAGAAAGTTCTCTGTGTTGACTGCATTCAACTCACAGAGTTGAACAATCCTTTTGATGGAGCAGTTTTGAAACTCTCTTTCTTTGGAATCTGCAAGTGGATATGTTGACCTCTTTGAAGATTTCGTTGGAAACCTGTTAATCTTCACATAAAAGCTAAACAGAAGCATTGTCAGAAACTTCTTTGTGATGTTTGCATTCACCTCATAGAGTTGAACTTTCCCTTTGATAGAGCAGCTTCGAAACACTCTTTTTCTAGAATCTGCAAGTGGACATTTGGAGGGCTTTCTGGATTGTGGTGGAAAAGGAAATATCTTCTCATCGAAAGTACATAGAAGCATTCTCAGAAACTACTCTGTGATGATTGCATTCAACTGACAGAGTTGAACGTTCCTTTTGATAGAGCAGTTTGCAAACACTCTTTTTGTAGAATCTGCAAGTGGAGATTTGGACCGCTTGGAGACCTATGGTAGTAAAGGAAATAAGTTCATAGAAAAACCAAATGGAAGCATTCTCAGAAAATCCTTTGTGATGATTGAGTTGAACTCAGAGACCTGAACATTCCTTTTGATGGAGCAGTTTCCATACACACTTCTCGTGGAATCTGTAAGTGGATATTTGGACCTCTCTGAGGATTTCGTTGGAAGCGGAATAAACTTCCCAGAACTAAACGGAAGCATTCTCAGAAACTTCTTTGTGATGTTTGCATTCAACTCACAGAGTTGAACCTTCCTTTCATAGTTCAGGTTTGAAACACTCTTTTTGTAGAATCTGGAAGTGGATATTTGGACCACAGTGTGGTCTTCGTCGGAAACGGGTATAACTTCACCTCAAACCTAGAGAGAAGCATTCTCAGAAAGTTCTCTGTGTTGACTGCATTCAACTCACAGAGTTGAACAATCCTTTTGATGGAGCAGTTTTGAAACTCTCTTTCTTTGGAATCTGCCAGTGGATATGTTGACCTCTTTGAAGGTTTCTTTGGAAACGGGTTAATCTTCACATAAAAGCTAAACAGAAGCATTGTCAGAAACTTCTTTGTGATGATTGCATTCACCTAATAGAGGTGAACTTTCCCTTTGATAGAGCAGCTTTGAAACACACTTTTTCTAGAATCTGCAAGTGGACATTTGGAGGGCTTTGTGTTCTGCGCTGGAAAAGGAAATATCTTCTCATCAAAACTACATAGAAGCATTCTCAGAAACAATTCTGTGATGATTGCATTCAGCTGACAGATTTGAACATTCCTTTTGATAGAGCAGTTTGGAAACACACTTTTTGTAGAATCTGCATGTGGAGATTTTGTCCGCTTGGAGACCTATGGTAGTAGAGGAAATAAGTTCATAGAAAAACCAAATGGAAGCATTCTCAGAAAATTCTTTGTGATGATTGAGTTGAACTCAGAGACCTGAACATTTCTTTTGATGGAGCAGTTTCCAAACACGCTTCTCATGGAATCTGCAAGTGGATATTTGGACCTCTCTGAGGATTTCGTTGGAAGCGGGATAAACTTCCCAGAACTAAACGGAAGCATTCTCAGAAACTTCTTTCTGATGTTTGCATTCAACTCACAGAGTTGAACCTTCCTTTCATAGTTCAGGTTTGAAACACTCTTTTTGTAGAATCTGGAAGTGGATATTTGGACCACTGTGTGGACTTCGTTGGAAACGGGTATATCTTCACCTCAAACCTAGACAGAAGCATTCTCAGGAAGTTCTCTGTGTTGACTGCATTCAACTAAGAGAATTGAACAATCCTTTTGATGGAGCAGTTTTGAAACTCTCTTTCTTTGGAATCTGCAAGAGGATATGTTGACCTCTTTGAAGATTTCGTTGGAAACGGGTTAATCTTCACATAAAAGCTAAACAGAAGCATTCTCAGAAACTTCTTTGTGATGATTGCATTCACCTCACAGAGTTGAACTTTCCCTTTGATAGAGCAGCTTTGAAACACTCTTTTTCTAGAATCTGCAAGTGGACATTTGGAGGGCTTTGTGTTCTTCGGTGGAAAAGGAAATATCTTCTCATCAAAATTACATAGAAGCATTCTCAGAAACTACTCTGTGATGATTGCATTCAACTGACAGAGTTGAACATTCCTTTTGTTAGAGCAGTTTGGAAACACTCTTTTTGTAGAATCTGCATGTGGATATTTGGTCCGCTTGGAGACCTATGGTAGTAGAGGAAATAAGTTCATAGAAAAACCAAATGGAAGCATTCTCAGAAGATTCTTTGTGATGATTGAGTTGAACTCAGAGACCTGAACATTTCTTTTGATGGAGCAGTTTCCAAACACGCTTCTCGTGGAATCTGCAAGTGGATATTTGGACCTCTCTGAGGATTTCGTTGGAAGCGGGATAAACTTCCCAGAACTAAACGGAAGCATTCTCAGAAACTTCTTTCTGATGTTTGCATTCAACTCACAGAGTTGAACCTTCCTTTCATAGTTCAGGTTTGAAACACTCTTTTTGAAGAATCTGGAAGTGGATATTTGGACCTCTGTGAGGACTTCGTTGGAAACGGGTATATCTTCACCTCAAACCTAGACAGAAGCATTCTCAGAAAGTTCTCTGTGTTGACTGCATTCAACTCACAAACTTGAACAATCGTTTTGATGGAGCAGTTTTGAAACTCTCTTTCTTTGGAATCTGCCAGTGGATATGTTGACCTCTTTGAAGATTTCGTTGGAAACGGGTTAATCTTCACATAAAAGCTAAACAGAAGCATTCTCAGAAACTTCTTTGTGATGATTGCATTCACCTCACAGAGTTGAACTTTCCCTTTGATAGAGCAGCTTTGAAACACTCTTTTCCTAGAATCTGCAAGTGGACATTTGGAGGGCTTTCTGGACTGTGGTGGAAAAGGAAATATCTTCTCATCGAAATTACATAGAAGCATTCTCAGAAACAATTCAGTGATGATTGCATTCAGCTGACAGAGTTGAACATTCCTTTTGATAGAGCAGTTTGGAAACACTCTTTTTGTAGAATCTGCATGTGGATATTTGGTCTGCTTGGAGACCTATGGTAGTAGAGGAAATAAGTTCATAGAAAAACCAAATGGAAGCATTCTCAGAAGATTCTTTGTGATGATTGAGTTGAACTCAGAGACCTGAACATTTCTTTTGATGGAGCAGTTTCCAAACACGCTTCTCGTGGAATCTGCAAGTGGATATTTGGACCTCTCTGAGGATTTCGTTGGAAGCGGGATAAACTTCCCAGAACTAAACGGAAGCATTCTCAGAAACTTCTTTGTGATGTTTGCATTCAACTCACAGAGTTGAACCTTCCTTTCATAGTTCAGGTTTGAAACACTCTTTTTGTAGAATCTGGAAGTGGATATTTGGACCTCTGTGAGGACTTCGTTGGAAACGGGTATATCTTCACCTCAAACCTAGACAGAAGCATTCTCAGAAAGTTCTCTGTGTTGACTGCATTCAACTCACAGACTTGAACAATCGTTTTGATGGAGCAGTTTTGAAACTCTCTTTCTTTGGGATCTGCCAGTGGATATGTTGACCTCTTTGAAGATTTCGTTGGAAACGGGTTAATCTTCACATAAAAGCTAAACAGAAGCATTCTCAGAAACATCTTTGTGATGATTGCATTCACCTCACAGAGTTGAACTTTCCCTTTGATAGAGCAGCTGTGAAACACTCTTTTCCTAGAATCTGCAATTGGACATTTGGAGGGCTTTCTGGACTGCGGTGGAAAAGGAAATATCTTCTCATCGAAATTACATAGAAGCATTCTCAGAAACAATTCTGTGATGATTGCATTCAGCTGACAGAGTTGAACATTCCTTTTGATAGAGCAGTTTGGAAACACTCTTTTTGTAGAATCTGCATGTGGATATTTGGTCCGCTTGGAGACCTATGGTAGTAGAGGAAATAAGTTCATAGAAAAACCAAATGGAAGCATTCTCAGAAGATTCTTTGTGATAATTGAGTTGAACTCAGAGACCTGAACATTTCTTTTGATGGAGCAGTTTCCAAACACGCTTCTCGTGGAATCTGCAAGTGGATATTTGGACCTCTCTGAGGATTTTGTTGGAAGCGGGATAAACTTCCCAGAACTAAACGGAAGCATTCTCAGAAACTTCTTTGTGATGTTTGCATGCAACTCACAGAGTTGAACCTTCCTTTCATAGTTCAGGTTTGAAACACTCTTTTTGTAGAATCTGGAAGTGGATATTTGGACCTCTGTGAGGACTTCGTTGGAAACGGGTATATCTTCACCTCAAACCTAGACAGAAGCATTCTCAGAAAGTTCTCTGTGTTGACTGCATTCAACTCACAGACTTGAACAATCGTTTTGATGGAGCAGTTTTGAAACTCCCTTTCTTTGGAATCTGCAAGTGGATATGTTGACCACTTTGAAGATTTCGTTGGAAACGGGTTAATCTTCACATAAAAGCTAAACAGAAGCATTCTCAGAAACTTCTTTGTGATGATTGCATTCACCTCACAGAGTTGAACTTTCCCTTTGATAGAGCAGCTTTGAAACACTCTTTTTCTAGAATCTGCAAGTGGACATTTGGAGGGCTTTCTGGACTGTGGTGGAAAAGGAAATATCTTCTCATCGAAAGTACATTGAAGCATTCTCAGAAACTACTCTGTGATGATTGCATTCAACTGACAGAGTTGAACGTTCCTTTTGATAGAGCAGTTTGGAAACGGTCTTTTTGTAGAATCTGCATGTGGAGATTTGGACCGCTTTGAGACCTATGGTAGTAAAGGAAATAACTTCATAGAAAAACCAAATGGAAGCATTCTCAGAAAATAATTTGTAATGATTGAGTTGAACTCAGAGACCTGAACATTCCTTTTGATGGAGCAATTTCCAAACACACTTCTCGTGGAATCTGCAAGTGGATATTTGGACCTCTCTGAGGATTTCATTGGAAGCGGGATAAACTTCCCAGAACTAAACGGAAGCATTTTCAGAACCTTCTTTGTGATGTTTGCATTCAACTCACAGAGTTGAACCTTCCTTTCATAGTTAAGTTTTGAAACACTCTTTTTGTAGAATCTGGAAGTAGATATTTGGACCACTGTGTGGTCTTCGTTGGAAACGGGTATATCTTCACCTCAAACCTAGACAGAAGCATTCTCAGAAAGTTCTCTGTGTTGACTGCATTCAACTCACAGAGTTGAACAATCCTTTTGATGGAGCAGTTTTGAAACTCTCTTTCTTTGGAATCTGCAAGTGGATATGTTGACCTCTTTGAAGATTTCGTTGGAAACCTGTTAATCTTCACATAAAAGCTAAACAGAAGCATTGTCAGAAACTTCTTTGTGATGTTTGCATTCACCTCATAGAGTTGAACTTTCCCTTTGATAGAGCAGCTTCGAAACACTCTTTTTCTAGAATCTGCAAGTGGACATTTGGAGGGCTTTCTGCACTGTGGTGGAAAAGGAAATATCTTCTCATCGAAAGTACATAGAAGCATTCTCAGAAACTACTCTGTGATGATTGCATTCAACTGACAGAGTTGAACGTTCCTTTTGATAGAGCAGTTTGCAAACACTCTTTTTGTAGAATCTGCAAGTGGAGATTTGGACCGCTTGGAGACCTATGGTAGTAAAGGAAATAAGTTCATAGAAAAACCAAACGGAAGCATTCTCAGAAAATCCTTTGTGATGATTGAGTTGAACTCAGAGACCTGAACATTCCTTTTGATGGAGCAGTTTCCAAACACACTTCTCGTGGAATCTGTAAGTGGATATTTGGACCTCTCTGAGGATTTCGTTGGAAGCGGAATAAACTTCCCAGAACTAAACGGAAGCATTCTCAGAAACTTCTTTGTGATGTTTGCATTCAACTCACAGAGTTGAACCTTCCTTTCATAGTTCAGGTTTGAAACACTCTTTTTGTAGAATCTGGAAGTGGATATTTGGACCTCTGTGAGGACTTCGTTGGAAACGGGTATATCTTCACCTCAAACCTAGACAGAAGCATTCTCAGAAAGTTCTCTGTGTTGACTGCATTCAACTCACAGACTTGAACAATCGTTTTGATGGAGCAGTTTTGAAACTCTCTTTCTTTGGAATCTGCAAGTGGATATGTTGACCACTTTGAAGATTTCGTTGGAAACGGGTTAATCTTCACATAAAAGCTAAACAGAAGCATTCTCAGAAACTTCTTTGTGATGATTGCATTCACCTCACAGAGTTGAACTTTCCCTTTGATAGAGCAGCTTTGAAACACTCTTTTTCTAGAAACTGCAAGTGGACATTTGGAGGGCTTTCTGGACTGTGGTGGAAAAGGAAATATCTTCTCATCGAAAGTACATAGAAGCATTCTCAGAAACTACTCTGTGATGATTGCATTCAACTGACAGAGTTGAACGTTCCTTTTGATAGAGCAGTTTGGAAACGGTCTTTTTGTAGAATCTGCATGTGGAGATTTGGACCGCTTTGAGACCTATGGTAGTAAAGGAAATAACTTCATAGAAAAACCAAATGGAAGCATTCTCAGAAAATAATTTGTAATGATTGAGTTGAACTCAGAGACCTGAACATTCCTTTTGATGGAGCAATTTCCAAACACACTTCTCGTGGAATCTGCAAGTGGATATTTGGACCTCTCTGAGGATTTCATTGGAAGCGGGATTAACTTCCCAGAACTAAACGGAAGCATTCTCAGAAACTTCTTTGTGATGTTTGCATTCAACTCACAGAGTTGAACCTTCCTTTCATAGTTAAGTTTTGAAACACTCTTTTTGTAGAATCTGGAAGTAGATATTTGGACCACTGTGTGGTCTTCGTTGGAAACGGGTATATCTTCACCTCAAACCTAGACAGAAGCATTCTCAGAAAGTTCTCTGTGTTGACTGCATTCAACTCACAGAGTTGAACAATCCTTTTGATGGAGCAGTTTTGAAACTCTCTTTCTTTGGAATCTGCAAGTGGATATGTTGACCTCTTTGAAGATTTCGTTGGAAACCTGTTAATCTTCACATAAAAGCTAAACAGAAGCATTGTCAGAAACTTCTTTGTGATGTTTGCATTCACCTCATAGAGTTGAACTTTCCCTTTGATAGAGCAGCTTCGAAACACTCTTTTTCTAGAATCTGCAAGTGGACATTTGGAGGGCTTTCTGGATTGTGGTGGAAAAGGAAATATCTTCTCATCGAAAGTACATAGAAGCATTCTCAGAAACTACTCTGTGATGATTGCATTCAACTGACAGAGTTGAACGTTCCTTTTGATAGAGCAGTTTGCAAACACTCTTTTTGTAGAATCTGCATGTGGAGATTTGGACCGCTTTGAGACCTATGGTAGTAAAGGAAATAACTTCATAGAAAAACCAAATGGAAGCATTCTCAGAAAATTCTTTGTGATGATTGAGTTGAACTCAGAGACCTGAACATTCCTTTTGATGGAGCAGTTTCCAAACACACTTCTCGTGGAATCTGCAAGTGGATATTTGGACCTCTCTGAGGATTTCGTTGGAAGCGGGATAAACTTCCCAGAACTAAACGGAAGCATTCTCAGAAACTTCTTTGTGATGTTTGCATTCAACTCACAGAGTTGAACCTTCCTTTCATAGTTCAGGTTTGAAACACTCTTTTTGTAGAATCTGGAAGTGGATATTTGGACCATTGTGTGGTCTTCGTTGGAAACGGGTGTATCTTCACCTCAAACCTAGACAGAAGCATTCTCAGAAAGTTCTCTGTGTTGACTGCATTCAACTCACAGAGTTGAACAATCCTTTTGATGGAGCAGTTTTGAAACTCTCTTTCTTTGGAATCTGCAAGTGGATATGTTGACCTCTTTGAAGATTTCTTTGGAAACGGGTTAATCTTCACATAAAAGCTAAACAGAAGCATTCTCAGAAACTTCTTTGTGATGTTTGCATTCACCTCATAGAGTTGAACTTTCCCTTTGATAGAGCAGCTTTGAAACACTCTTTTTCTAGAATCTGCAAGTGGACATTTGGAGGGCTTTGTGTTCTGCGGTGGAAAAGGAAATATCTTCTCATCAAAACTACATAGAAGCATTCTCAGAAACAATTCTGTGATGATTGCATTCAGCTGACAGAGTTGAACATTCCTTTTGATAGAGCAGTTTGGAAACACTCTTTTTGTAGAATCTGCATGTGGATATTTGGTCCGCTTGGCGACCTATGGTAGTAGAGGAAATAAGTTCATAGAAAAACCAAATGGAAGCATTCTCAGAAAATTCTTTGTGATGATTGAGTTGAACTCCGAGACCTGAACATTTCTTTTGATGGAGCAGTTTCCAAACACGCTTCTCGTGGAATCTGCAAGTGAATATTTGGACCTCTCTGAGGATTTCGTTGGAAGCGGGATAAACTTCCCAGAACTAAACGGAAGCATTCTCAGAAACTTCTTTGTGATGTTTGCATTCAACTCACAGAGTTGAACCTTCCTTTCATAGTTCAGGTTTGAAACACTCTTTTTGTAGAATCTGGAAGTGGATATTTGGACCTCTGAGGACTTCGTTGGAAACGGGTATATCTTCACCTCAAACCTAGACAGAAGCATTCTCAGAAAGTTCTCTGTGTTGACTGCATTCAACTCACAGACTTGAACAATCGTTTTGATGGAGCAGTTTTGAAACTCTCTTTCTTTGGAATCTGCAAGTGGATATGTTGACCTCTTTGACGATTTCGTTGGAAACGGGTTAATCTTCACATAAAAGCTAAACAGAAGCATTCTCAGAAACTTCTTTGTGATGATTGCATTCACCTCACAGAGTTGAACTTTCCCTTTGATAGAGCAGCTTTGAAACACTCTTTTTCTAGAATCGGCAATTGGACATTTGGAGGGCTTTCTGGACTGTGGTGGAAAAGGAAATATCTTCTCATCGAAAGTACATAGAAGCATTGTAAGAAACTACTCTGTGATGATTGCATTCAACTGACAGAGTTGAACGTTCCTTTTGATAGAGCAGTTTGGAAACACTCTTTTTGTAGAATCTGCATGTGGAGATTTGGACCGCTTTGAGACCTATGGTAGTAAAGGAAATAAGTTCATAGAAAAACCAAATGGAAGCATTCTCAGAAAATAATTTGTGATGATTGAGTTGAACTCAGAGACCTGAACATTCCTTTTGATGGAGCAGTTTCCAAACACACTTCTCGTGGAATCTGCAAGTGGATATTTGGACCTCTCTGAGGATTTCATTGGAAGCGGGATTAACTTCCCAGAACTAAACGGAAGCATTCTCAGAAACTTCTTTGTGATGTTTGCATTCAACTCACAGAGTTGAACCTTCCTTTCATAGTTAAGGTTTGAAACACTCTTTTTGTAATATCTGGAAGTAGATATTTGGACCACTGTGTGGTCTTCGATGGAAACGGGTATATCTTCACCTCAAACCTAGACAGAAGCATTCTCAGAAAGTTCTCTGTGTTGACTGCATTCAACCCACAGAGTTGAACAATCCTTTTGATGGAGCAGTTTTGAAACTCTCTTTCTTTGGAATCTGCAAGTGGATATGTTGACCTCTTTGAAGGTTTCTTTGGAAACGGGTTAATCTTCAAATAAAAGCTAAACAGAAGCATTGTCAGAAACTTCTTTGTGATGTTTGCATTCACCTCATAGAGTTGAACTTTCCCTTTGATAGAGCAGCTTTGAAACACTCTTTTTCTAGAATCTGCAAGTGGACATTTGGAGGGCTTTGTGTTCTGCGGTGGAAAAGGAAATATCTTCTCATCAAAACTACATAGAAGCATTCTCAGAAACAATTCTGTGATGGTTGCATTCAGCTGACAGAGTTGAACATTCCTTTTGATAGAGCAGTTTGGAAACACTCTTTTTGTAGAATCTGCATGTGGATATTTGGTCCGCTTGGCGACCTATGGTAGAAGAGGAAATAAGTTCATAGAAAAACCAAATGGAAGCATTCTCAGAAAATTCTTTGTGATGATTGAGTTGAACTCAGAGACCTGAACATTTCTTTTGATGGAGCAGTTTCCAAACACGCTTCTCGTGGAATCTGCAAGTGAATATTTGGACTTCTCTGAGGATTTCGTTGGAAGCGGGATAAACTTCCCAGAACTAAACGGAAGCATTCTCAGAAACTTCTTTGTGATGTTTGCATTCAACTCACAGAGTTGAACCTTCCTTTCATAGTTCAGGTTTGAAACACTCTTTTTGTAGAATCTGGAAGTGGATATTTGGACCTCTGTGAGGACTTCTTTGGAAACGGGTATACCTCACCTCAAACCTAGACAGAAGCATTCTCAGAAAGTTCTCTGTGTTGACTGCATTCAACTCACAGACTTGAACAATCGTTTTGATGGAGCAGTTTTGAAACTCTCTTTCTTTGGAATCTGCAAGTGGATATGTTGACCTCTTTGAAGATTTCGTTGGAAACGGGTTAATCTTCACATAAAAGCTAAACAGAAGCATTCTCAGAAACTTCTTTGTGATGATTGCATTCACCTCACAGAGGTGAACTTTCCCTTTGATAGAGCAGCTTTGAAACACTCTTTTTCTAGAATCTGCAAGTGGACATTTGGAGGGCTTTCTGGACTGTGGTGGAAAAGGAAATATCTTCTCATCGAAAGTACATAGAAGCATTCTCAGAAACTACTCTCTGATGATTGCATTCAACTGACAGAGTTGAACGTCCCTTTTGATAGAGCAGATTGGAAACACTCTTTTTGTAGAATCTGCATTTGGAGATTTGGACCGCTTTGAGACCTATGGTAGTAAAGGAAATAAGTTCATAGAAAAACCAAATGGAAGCATTCTCAGAAAATAATTTGTGATGATTGAGTTGAACTCAGAGACCTGAACATTCCTTTTGATGGAGCAGTTTCCAAACACACTTCTCGTGGAATCTGCAAGTGGATATTTGGACCTCTCTGAGGATTTCATTGGAAGCGGGATTAACTTCCCAGAACTAAACGGAAGCATTCTCAGAAACTTCTTTGTGATGTTTGCATTCAACTCACAGAGTTGAACCTTCCTTTCATAGTTCAGGTTTGAAACACTCTTTTTGTAATATCTGGAAGTAGATATTTGCACCACTGTGTGGTCTTCGTTGGAAACGGGTATATCTTCACCTCAAACCTAGACAGAAGCATTCTCAGAAATTTCTCTGTGTTGACTGCATTCAGCTCACAGAGTTGAACAATCCTTTTGATGGAGCAGTTTTGAAACTCTCTTTCTTTGGAATCTGCAAGTGGATATGTTGACCTCTTTGAAGATTTCATTGGAAACCTGTTAATCTTCACATAAAAGGTAAACAGAAGCATTCTCAGAAACTTCTTTGTGATGTTTGCATTCACCTCATAGAGTTGAACTTTCCCTTTGATAGAGCAGCTGTGAAACACTCTTTTTCTAGAATCTGCAAGTGGACATTTGGAGGGCTTTCTGGACTGTGGTGGAAAAGGAAATATCTTCTCATCGAAAGTACATAGAAGCATTGTCAGAAACTACTCTGTGATGATTGCATTCAACTGACAGAGTTGAACGTTCCTTTTGATAGAGCAGTTTGCAAACACTCTTTTTGTAGGATCTGCATGTGGAGATTTGGACCGCTTGGAGACCTATGGTAGTAAACGAAATAAGTTCATAGAAAAACCAAACGGAAGCATTCTCAGAAAATCCTTTGTGATGATTGAGTTGAACTCAGAGACCTGAACATTCCTTTTGATGGAGCAGTTTCCAAACACACTTCTCGTGGAATCTGCAAGTGGATATTTGGACCTCTCTGAGGATTTCGTTGGAAGCGGGATAAACTTCCCAGAACTAAACGGAAGCATTCTCAGAAACTTCTTTGTGATGTTTGCATTCAACTCACAGAGTTGAACCTTCCTTTCATAGTTCAGGTTTGAAACACTCTTTTTGTAGAATCTGGAAGTGGATATTTGGACCATTGTGTGGTCTTCGTTGGAAACGGGTGTATCTTCACCTCAAACCTAGACAGAAGCATTCTCAGAAAGTTCTCTGTGTTGACTGCATTCAACTCACAGAGTTGAACAATCCTTTTGATGGAGCAGTTTTGAAACTCTCTTTCTTTGGAATCTGCAGGTGGATATGTTGACCTCTTTGAAGATTTCTTTGGAAACGGGTTAATCTTCACATAAAAGCTAAACAGAAGCATTGTCAGAAACTTCTTTGTGATGTTTGCATTCACCTCATAGAGTTCAACTTTCCCTTTGATAGAGCAGCTTTGAAACACTCTTTTTCTAGAATCTGCAAGTGGACATTTGGAGGGCTTTGTGTTCTGCGGTGGAAAAGGAAATATCTTCTCATCAAAACTACATAGAAGCATTCTCAGAAACAATTCTGTGATGATTGCATTCAGCTGACAGAGTTGAACATTCCTTTTGATAGAGCAGTTTGGAAACACTCTTTTTGTAGAATCTGCATGTGGATATTTGGTCCGCTTGGCGACCTATGGTAGTAGAGGAAATAAGTTCATAGAAAAACCAAATGGAAGCATTCTCAGAAAATTCTTTGTGATGATTGAGTTGAACTCAGAGACCTGAACATTTCTTTTGATGGAGCAGTTTCCAAACACGCTTCTCGTGGAATCTGCAAGTGAATATTTGGACCTCTCTGAGGATTTCGTTGGAAGCGGGATAAACTTCCCAGAACTAAACGGAAGCATTCTCAGAAACTTCTTTGTGATGTTTGCATTCAACTCACAGAGTTGAACCTTCCTTTCATAGTTCAGGTTTGAAACACTCTTTTTGTAGAATCTGGAAGTGGATATTTGGACCTCTGAGGACTTCGTTGGAAACGGGTATATCTTCACCTCAAACCTAGACAGAAGCATTCTCAGAAAGTTCTCTGTGTTGACTGCATTCAACTCACAGACTTGAACAATCGTTTTGATGGAGCAGTTTTGAAACTCTCTTTCTTTGGAATCTGCAAGTGGATATGTTGACCTCTTTGAAGATTTCGTTGGAAACGGGTTAATCTTCACATAAAAGCTAAACAGAAGCATTCTCAGAAACTTCTTTGTGATGATTGCATTCACCTCACAGAATTGAACTTTCCCTTTGATAGAGCAGCTTTGAAACACTCTTTTTCTAGAATCGGCAAGTGGACATTTGGAGGGCTTTCTGGACTGTGGTGGAAAAGGAAATATCTTCTCATCGAAAGTACATAGAAGCATTGTCAGAAACTACTCTGTGATGATTGCATTCAACTGACAGAGTTGAACGTTCCTTTTGATAGAGCAGTTTGGAAACACTCTTTTTGTAGAATCTGCATGTGGAGATTTGGACCGCTTTGAGACCTATGGTAGTAAAGGAAATAAGTTCATAGAAAAACCAAATGGAAGCATTCTCAGAAAATAATTTGTGATGATTGAGTTGAACTCAGAGACCTGAACATTCCTTTTGATGGAGCAGTTTCCAAACACACTTCTCGTGGAATCTGCAAGTGGATATTTGGACCTCTCTGAGGATTTCATTGGAAGCGGGATTAACTTCCCAGAACTAAACGGAAGCATTCTCAGAAACTTCTTTGTGATGTTTTCATTCAACTCACAGAGTTGAACCTTCCTTTCATAGTTAAGGTTTGAAACACTCTTTTTGTAATATCTGGAAGTAGATATTTGGACCACTGTGTGGTCTTCGATGGAAACGGGTATATCTTCACCTCAAACCTAGACAGAAGCATTCTCAGAAAGTTCTCTGTGTTGACTGCATTCAACTCACAGAGTTGAACAATCCTTTTGATGGAGCAGTTTTGAAACTCTCTTTCTTTGGAATCTGCAAGTGGATATGTTGACCTCTTTGAAGGTTTCTTTGGAAACGGGTTAATCTTCACATAAAAGCTAAACAGAAGCATTGTCAGAAACTTCTTTTTGATGTTTGCATTCACCTCATAGAGTTGAACTTTCCCTTTGATAGAGCAGCTTTGAAACACTCTTTTTCTAGAATCTGCAAGTGGACATTTGGAGGGCTTTGTGTTCTGCGGTGGAAAAGGAAATATCTTCTCATCAAAACTACATAGAAGCATTCTCAGAAACAATTCTGTGATGGTTGCATTCAGCTGACAGAGTTGAACATTCCTTTTGATAGAGCAGTTTGGAAACACTCTTTTTGTAGAATCTGCATGTGGATATTTGGTCCGCTTGGCGACCTATGGTAGAAGAGGAAATAAGTTCATAGAAAAACCAAATGGAAGCATTCTCAGAAAATTCTTTGTGATGATTGAGTTGAACTCAGAGACCTGAACATTTCTTTTGATGGAGCAGTTTCCAAACACGCTTCTCGTGGAATCTGCAAGTGAATATTTGGACCTCTCTGAGGATTTCGTTGGAAGCGGGATAAACTTCCCAGAACTAAACGGAAGCATTCTCAGAAACTTCTTTGTGATGTTTGCATTCAACTCACAGAGTTGAACCTTCCTTTCATAGTTCAGGTTTGAAACACTCTTTTTGTAGAATCTGGAAGTGGATATTTGGACCTCTGAGGACTTCGTTGGAAACGGGTATATCTTCACCTCAAACCTAGACAGAAGCATTCTCAGAAAGTTCTCTGTGTTGACTGCATTCAACTCACAGACTTGAACAATCGTTTTGATGGAGCAGTTTTGAAACTCTCTTTCTTTGGAATCTGCAAGTGGATATGTTGACCTCTTTGAAGATTTCGTTGGAAACGGGTTAATCTTCACATAAAAGCTAAACAGAAGCATTCTCAGAAACTTCTTTGTGATGATTGCATTCACCTCACAGAGTTGAACTTTCCCTTTGATAGAGCAGCTTTGAAACACTCTTTTTCTAGAATCTGCAAGTGGACATTTGGAGGGCTTTCTGGACTGTGGTGGAAAAGGAAATATCTTCTCATCGAAAGTACATAGAAGCATTCTCAGAAACTACTCTGTGATGATTGCATTCAACTGACAGAGTTGAACGTTCCTTTTGATAGAGCAGTTTGGAAACACTCTTTTTGTAGAATCTGCATGTGGAGATTTGGACCGCTTTGAGACCTATGGTAGTAAAGGAAATAAGTTCATAGAAAAAACAAATGGAAGCATTCTCAGAAAATAATTTGTGATGATTGAGTTGAACTCAGAGACCTGAACATTCCTTTTGATGGAGCAGTTTCCAAACACACTTCTCGTGGAATCTGCAAGTGGATATTTGGACCTCTCTGAGGATTTCATTGGAAGCGGGATTAACTTCCCAGAACTAAACGGAAGCATTCTCAGAAACTTCTTTGTGATGTTTGCATTCAACTCACAGAGTTGAACCTTCCTTTCATAGTTCAGGTTTGAAACACTCTTTTTGTAATATCTGGAAGTAGATATTTGGACCACTGTGTGGTCTTCGTTGGAAACGGGTATATCTTCACCTCAAACCTAGACAGAAGCATTCTCAGAAAGTTCTCTGTGTTGACTGCATTCAACTCACAGAGTTGAACAATCCTTTTGATGGAGCAGTTTTGAAACTCTCTTTCTTTGGAATCTGCAAGTGGATATGTTGACCTCTTTGAAGGTTTCTTTGGAAACGGGTTAATCTTCACATAAAAGCTAAACAGAAGCATTGTCAGAAACTTATTTGTGATGTTTGCATTCACCTCATAGAGTTGAAATTTCCCTTTGATAGAGCAGCTTTGAAACACTCTTTTTCTAGAATCTGCAAGTGGACATTTGGAGGGCTTTGTGTTCTGCGCTGGAAAAGGAAATATCTTCTCATCAAAACTACATAGAAGCATTCTCAGAAACAATTCTGTGATGATTGCATTCAGCTGACAGAGTTGAACATTCCTTTTGATAGAGCAGTTTGGAAACACACTTTTTGTAGAATCTGCATGTGGAGATTTGGAACGCTTGGAGACCTATGGTAGTAAAGGAATTAAGTTCATAGAAAAACCAAATGGAAGCATTCTCAGAAACTTCTTTGTGATGATTGCATTCACCTCACAGAGTTGAACTTTCCCTTTGATAGAGCAGCTTTGAAACACTCTTTTTCTAGAATCTGCAAGTGGACATTTGGAGGGCTTTCTGGACTGTGGTGGAAAAGGAAATATCTTCTCATCGAAAGTACATAGAAGCATTCTCAGAAACTACTCTGTGATGATTGCATTCAACTGACAGAGTTGAACGTTCCTTTTGATAGAGCAGTTTGGAAACACTCTTTTTGTAGAATCTGCATGTGGAGATTTGGACCGCTTTGAGACCTATGGTAGTAAAGGAAATAAGTTCATAGAAAAACCAAATGGAAGCATTCTCAGAAAATACTTTGTGATGATTGAGTTGAACTCAGAGACCTGAACATTCCTTTTGATGGAGCAGTTTCCAAACACACTTCTCGTGGAATCTGCAAGTGGATATTTGGACCTCTCTGAGGATTTCATTGGAAGCAGGATTAACTTCCCAGAACTAAACGGAAGCATTCTCAGAAACTTCTTTGTGATGTTTGCATTCAACTCACAGAGTTGAACCTTCCTTTCATAGTTAAGGTTTGAAACACTCTTTTTGTAATATCTGGAAGTAGATATTTGGACCACTGTGTGGTCTTCGTTGGAAACGGGTATATCTTCACCTCAAACCTAGACAGAAGCATTCTCAGAAAGTTCTCTGTGTTGACTGCATTCAACTCACAGAGTTGAACAATCCTTTTGATGGAGCAGTTTTGAAACTCTCTTTCTTTGGAATCTGCAAGTGGATATGTTGACCTCTTTGAAGATTTCGTTGGAAACCTGTTAATCTTCACATAAAAGCTAAACAGAAGCACTGTCAGAAATTTCTTTGTGATGTTTGCATTCACCTCATAGAGTTGAACTTTCCCTTGATAGAGCAGCTTTGAAACACTCTTTTTCTAGAATCTGCAAGTGGACATTTGGAGGGCTTTGTGTTCTGCGGTGGAAAAGGAAATCTCTTCTCATCAAAACTACATAGAAGCATTCTCAGAAACAATTTTGTGATGATTGCATTCAGCTGACAGAGTTGAACATTCCTTTTGATAGAGCAGTTTGGAAACACTCTTTTTGTAGAATCTGCATGTGGAGATTTGGACCGCTTGGAGACCTATGGTAGTAAAGGAAATAACTTCATAGAAAAACCAAATGGAAGCATTCTCAGAAAATTCTTTGTGATGATTGAGTTGAACTCAGAGACCTGAACATTCCTTTTGATGGAGCAGTTTCCAAACACACTTCTCGTGGAATCTGCAAGTGGATATTTGGACCTCTCTGAGGATTTCGTTGGAAGAGGGATAAACTTCCCAGAACTAAACGGAAGCATTCTCAGAAACTTCTTTGTGATGTTTGCATTCAACTCACAGAGTTGAACCTTCCTTTCATAGTTCAGGTTTGAAACACTCTTTTTGTAGAATCTGGAAGTAGATATTTGGACCACTGTGTGGTCTTCGTTGGAAACGGGTATATCTTCACCTCAAACCTAGACAGAAGCATTCTCAGAAAGTTCTCTGTGTTGACTGCATTCAACTCACAGAGTTGAACAATCCTTTTGATGGAGCAGTTTTGAAACTCTCTTTCTTTGGAATCTGCAAGTGGATATGTTGACCTCTTTGAAGATTTCGTTGGAAACCTGTTAATCTTCACATAAAAGCTAAACAGAAGCATTGTCAGAAACTTCTTTGTGATGTTTGAATTCACCTCATAGAGTTGAACTTTCCCTTTGATAGAGCAGCTTTGAAACACTCTTTTTCTAGAATCTGCAAGTGGACATTTGGAGGGCTTTGTGTTGTGCGGTGGAAAAGGAAATATCTTCTCATCAAAACTACATAGAAGCATTCTCAGAAACAATTCTGTGATGATTGAATTCAGCTGACAGAGTTGAACATTCCTTTTGATAGAGCAGGTTGGAAACACTCTTTTTGTAGAATCTGCATGTGGAGATTTGGACCGCTTGGAGACCTATGGTAGTAAAGGAAATAAGTTCATAGAAAAACCAAATGGAAGCATTCTCAGAAAATTCTTTGTGATGATTGAGTTGAACTCAGAGACCTGAACATTCCTTTTGATGGAGCAGTTTCCAAACACACTTCTCGTGGAATCTGCAAGTGGATATTTGGACCTCTCTGAGGATTTCGTTGGAAGCGGTATAAACTTCCCAGAACTAAACGGAAGCATTCTCAGAAACTTCTTTCTGATGTTTGCATTCAACTCACAGAGTTGAACCTTCCTTTCATAGTTCAGGTTTGAAACACTCTTTTTGTAGAATCTGGAAGTGGATATTTGGACCACTGTGAGGACTTCGTTGGAAACGGGTATATCTTCACCTCAAACCTAGACAGAAGCATTCTCAGAAAGTTCTCTGTGTTGACTGCATTCAACTCACAGACTTGAACAATCGTTTTGATGGAGCAGTTTTGAAACTCTCTTTCTTTGGAATCTGCAAGTGGATATGTTGACCTCTTTGAAGATTTCGTTGGAAACGGGTTAATCTTCACATAAAAGCTAAACAGAAGCATTCTCAGAAACTTCTTTGTGATGATTGCATTCACCTCACAGAGTTGAACTTTCCCTTTGATAGAGCAGCTGTGAAACACTCTTTTTCTAGAATCTGCAAGTGGACATTTGGAGGGCTTTCTGGACTGTGGTGGAAAAGGAAATATCTTCTCATCGAAAGTACATAGAAGCATTGTCAGAAACTACTCTGTGATGATTGCATTCAACTGACAGAGTTGAACGTTCCTTTTGATAGAGCAGTTTGCAAACACTCTTTTTGTAGGATCTGCATGTGGAGATTTGGACCGCTTGGAGACCTATGGTAGTAAAGGAAATAAGTTCATAGAAAAACCAAACGGAAGCATTCTCAGAAAATCCTTTGTGATGATTGAGTTGAACTCAGAGACCTGAACATTCCTTTTGATGGAGTAGTTTCCAAACACACTTCTCGTGGAATCTGCAAGTGGATATTTGGACCTCTCTGAGGATTTCGTTGGAAGCGGGATAAACTTCCCAGAACTAAACGGAAGCATTCTCAGAAACTTCTTTGTGATGTTTGCATTCAACTCACAGAGTTGAACCTTCCTTTCATAGTTCAGGTTTGAAACCCTCTTTTTGTAGAATCTGGAAGTGGATATTTAGACCACAGTGTGGTCTTCGTTGGAAACGGGTATATCTTCACCTCAAACCTAGACAGAAGCATTCTCAGAAAGTTCTCTGTGTTGACTGCATTCAACTCACAGAGTTGAACAATCCTTTTGATGGAGCAGTTTTGAAACTCTCTTTCTTTGGAATCTGCAAGTGGATATGTTGACCTCTTTAAAGATTTCTTTGGAAACGGGTTAATCTTCACATAAAAGCTAAACAGAAGCATTGTCAGAAACTTCTTTGTGATGTTTGCATTCACCTCATAGAGTTGAACTTTCCCTTTGATAGAGCAGCTTTGAAACACTCTTTTTCTAGAATCTGCAAGTGGACATTTGGAGGGCTTTGTGTTCTGGGCTGGAAAAGGAAATATCTTCTCATCAAAACTACATAGAAGCATTCTCAGAAACAACTCTGTGATGATTGCATTCAGCTGACAGAGTTGAACATTCCTTTTGATAGAGCAGTTTGGAAACACTCTTTTTGTAGAATCTGCATGTGGAGATTTGGACCGCTTGGAGACCTATGGTAGTATAGGAAATAAGTTCATAGAAAAACCAAACGGAAGCATTCTCAGAAAATTCTTTGTGATGATTGAGTTGAACTCAGAGACCTGAACATTCCTTTTGATGGAGCAGTTTCCAAACACACTTCTCGTGGAATCTGCAAGTGGATATTTGGACCTCTCTGAGGATTTCGTTGGAAGCGGGATAAACTTCCCAGAACTAAACGGAAGCATTCTCAGAAACTTCTTGGTGATGTTTGCATTCAACTCACAGAGTTGAACCTTCCTTTCATAGTTCAGGTTTGAAACACTCTTTTTGTAATATCTGGAAGTAGATATTTGGACCACTGTGTGGTCTTCGTTGGAAACGGGTATATCTTCACCTCAAACCTAGACAGAAGCATTCTCAGAAATTTCTCTGTGTTGACTGCATTCAGCTCACAGAGTTGAACAATCCTTTTGATGGAGCAGTTTTGATACTCTCTTTCTTTGGAATCTGCAAGTGGATATGTTGACCTCTTTGAAGATTTCATTGGAAACCTGTTAATCTTCACATAAAAGGTAAACAGAAGCATTCTCAGAAACTTCTTTGTGACGTTTGCATTCACCTCATAGAGTTGAACTGTCCCTTTGATAGAGCAGCTGTGAAACACTCTTTTTCTAGAATCTGCAAGTGGACATTTGGAGGGCTTTCTGGACTGTGGTGGAAAAGGAAATATCTTCTCATCGAAAGTACATAGAAGCATTCTCAGAAACTACTCTGTGATGATTGCATTCAACTGACAGAGTTGAACGTTCCTTTTGATAGAGCAGTTTGCAAACACTCTTTTTGTAGGATCTGCATGTGGAGATTTGGACCGCTTGGAGACCTATGGTAGTAAACGAAATAAGTTCATAGAAAAACCAAACGGAAGCATTCTCAGAAAATCCTTTGTGATGATTGAGTTGAACTCAGAGACCTGAACATTCCTTTTGATGGAGCAGTTTCCAAACACACTTCTCGTGGAATCTGCAAGTGGATATTTGGACCTCTCTGAGGATTTCGTTGGAAGAGGGATAAACTTCCCAGAACTAAACGGAAGCATTCTCAGAAACTTCTTTGTGATGTTTGCATTCAACTCACAGAGTTGAACCTTCCTTTCATAGTTCAGGTTTGAAACACTCTTTTTGTAGAATCTGGAAGTGGATATTTGGACCATTGTGTGGTCTTCGTTGGAAACGGGTGTATCTTCACCTCAAACCTAGACAGAAGCATTCTCAGAAAGTTCTCTGTGTTGACTGCATTCAACTCACAGAGTTGAACAATCCTTTTGATGGATCAGTTTTGAAACTCTCTTTCTTTGGAATCTGCAAGTGGATATGTTGACCTCTTTGAAGATTTCTTTGGAAACGGGTTAATCTTCACATAAAAGCTAAACAGAAGCATTGTCAGAAACTTCTTTGTGATGTTTGCATTCACCTCATAGTGTTGAACTTTCCCTTTGATAGAGCAGCTTTGAAACACTGTTTTTCTAGAATCTGCAAGTGGACATTTGGAGGGCTTTGTGTTCTGCGGTGGAAAAGGAAATATCTTCTCATCAAAACTACATAGAAGCATTCTCAGAAACAATTCTGTGATGATTGCATTCAGCTGACAGAGTTGAACATTCCTTTTGATAGAGCAGTTTGGAAACACTCTTTTTGTAGAATCTGCATGTGGATATTTGGTCCGCTTGGCGACCTATGGTAGTAGAGGAAATAAGTTCATAGAAAAACCAAATGGAAGCATTCTCAGAAAATTCTTTGTGATGATTGAGTTGAACTCAGAGACCTGAACATTTCTTTTGATGGAGCAGTTTCCAAACACGCTTCTCGTGGAATCTGCAAGTGGATATTTGGACCTCTCTGAGGATTTCGTTGGAAGCGGGATAAACTTCCCAGAACTAAACGGAAGCATTCTCAGAAACTTCTTTGTGATGTATGCATTCAACTCACAGAGTTGAACCTTCCTTTCATAGTTCAGGTTTGAAACACTCTTTTTGTAATATCTGGAAGTAGATATTTGGACCACTGTGAGGACTTCTTTGGAAACGGGTATATCTTCTCCTCAAACCTAGACAGAAGCATTCTCAGAAATTTCTCTGTGTTGACTGCATTCAGCTCACAGAGTTGAACAATCCTTTTGATGGAGCAGTTTTGAAACTCTCTTTCTTTGGAATCTGCAAGTGGATATGTTGACCTCTTTGAAGATTTCATTGGAAACCTGTTAATCTTCACATAAAAGGTAAACAGAAGCATTCTCAGAAACTTCTTTGTGATGTTTGCATTCACCTCATAGAGTTGAACTTTCCCTTTGATAGAGCAGCTGGGAAACACTCTTTTTCTAGAATCTGCAAGTGGACATTTGGAGGGCTTTCTGGACTGTGGTGGAAAAGGAAATATCTTCTCATCGAAAGTACATAGAAGCATTGTAAGAAACTACTCTGTGATGATTGCATTCAACTGACAGAGTTGAACGTTCCTTTTGATAGAGCAGTTTGGAAACACTCTTTTTGTAGAATCTGCATGTGGAGATTTGGACCGCTTGGAGACCTATGGTAGTAAAGGAAATAAGTTCATAGAAAAACCAAATGGAAGCATTCTCAGAAAATAATTTGTGATGATTGAGTTGAACTCAGAGACCTGAACATTCCTTTTGATGGAGCAGTTTCCAAACACACTTCTCGTGGAATCTGCAAGTGGATATTTGGACCTCTCTGAGGATTTCATTGGAAGCGGGATTAACTTCCCAGAACTAAACGGAAGCATTCTCAGAAACTTCTTTGTGATGTTTGCATTCAACTCACAGAGTTGAACCTTCCTTTCATAGTTAAGGTTTGAAACACTCTTTTTGTAATATCTGGAAGTAGATATTTGGACCACTGTGTGGTCTTCGATGGAAACGGGTATATCTTCACCTCAAACCTAGACAGAAGCATTCTCAGAAAGTTCTCTGTGTTGACTGCATTCAACTCACAGAGTTGAACAATCCTTTTGATGGAGCAGTTTTGAAACTCTCTTTCTTTGGAATCTGCAAGTGGATATGTTGACCTCTTTGAAGGTTTCTTTGGAAACGGGTTAATCTTCACATAAAAGCTAAACAGAAGCATTGTCAGAAACTTCTTTTTGATGTTTGCATTCACCTCATAGAGTTGAACTTTCCCTTTGATAGAGCAGCTTTGAAACACTCTTTTTCTAGAATCTGCAAGTGGACATTTGGAGGGCTTTGTGTTCTGCGGTGGAAAAGGAAATATCTTCTCATCAAAACTACATAGAAGCATTCTCAGAAACAATTCTGTGATGGTTGCATTCAGCTGACAGAGTTGAACATTCCTTTTGATAGAGCAGTTTGGAAACACTCTTTTTGTAGAATCTGCATGTGGAGATTTGGTCCGCTTGGCGACCTATGGTAGAAGAGGAAATAAGTTCATAGAAAAACAAAATGGAAGCATTCTCAGAAAATTCTTTGTGATGATTGAGTTGAACTCAGAGACCTGAACATTTCTTATGATGGAGCAGTTTCCAAACACGCTTCTCGTGGAATCTGCAAGTGAATATTTGGACCTCTCTGAGGATTTCGTTGGAAGCGGGATAAACTTCCCAGAACTAAACGGAAGCATTCTCAGAAACTTCTTTGTGATGTTTGCATTCAACTCACAGAGTTGAACCTTCCTTTCATAGTTCAGGTTTGAAACACTCTTTTTGTAGAATCTGGAAGTGGATATTTGGACCTCTGAGGACTTCGTTGGAAACGGGTATATCTTCACCTCAAACCTAGACAGAAGCATTCTCAGAAAGTTCTCTGTGTTGACTGCATTCAACTCACAGACTTGAACAATCCTTTTGATGGAGCAGTTTTGAAACTCTCTTTCTTTGGAATCTGCAAGTGGATATGTTGACCTCTTTGAAGATTTCTTTGGAAACGGGTTAATCTTCACATAAAAGCTAAACAGAAGCATTGTCAGAAACTTCTTTGTGATGTTTGCATTCACCTCATAGAGTTGAACTTTCCCTTTGATAGAGCAGCTTTGAAACACTCTTTTTCTAGAATCTGCAAGTGGACATTTGGAGGGCTTTGTGTTCTGCGGTGGAAAAGGAAATATCTTCTCATCAAAACTACATAGAAGCATTCTCAGAAACAATTCTGTGATGATTGCATTCAGCTGACAGAGTTGAACATTCCTTTTGATAGAGCAGTTTGGAAACACTCTTTTTGTAGAATCTGCATGTGGATATTTGGTCCGCTTGGCGACCTATGGTAGTAGAGGAAATAAGTTCATAGAAAAACCAAATGGAAGCATTCTCAGAAAATTCTTTGTGATGATTGAGTTGAACTCAGAGACCTGAACATTTCTTTTGATGGAGCAGTTTCCAAACACGCTTCTCGTGGAATCTGCAAGTGAATATTTGGACCTCTCTGAGGATTTCGTTGGAAGCGGGATAAACTTCCCAGAACTAAACGGAAGCATTCTCAGAAACTTCTTTGTGATGTTTGCATTCAACTCACAGAGTTGAACCTTCCTTTCATAGTTCAGGTTTGAAACACTCTTTTTGTAGAATCTGGAAGTGGATATTTGGACCTCTGTGAGGACTTCTTTGGAAACGGGTATATCTTCACCTCAAACCTAGACAGAAGCATTCTCAGAAAGTTCTCTGTGTTGACTGCATTCAACTCACAGACTTGAACAATCGTTTTGATGGAGCAGTTTTGAAACTCTCTTTCTTTGGAATCTGCAAGTTGATATGTTGACCTCTTTGAAGATTTCGTTGGAAACGGGTTAATCTTCACATAAAAGCTAAACAGAAGCATTCTCAGAAACTTCTTTGTGATGATTGCATTCACCTCACAGAGTTGAACTTTCCCTTTGATAGAGCAGCTTTGAAACACTCTTTTTCTAGAATCTGCAAGTGGACATTTGGAGGGCTTTCTGGACTGTGGTGGAAAAGGAAATATCTTCTCATCGAAAGTACATAGAAGCATTGTAAGAAACTACTCTGTGATGATTGCATTCAACTGACAGAGTTGAACGTTCCTTTTGATAGAGCAGTTTGGAAACACTCTTTTTGTAGAATCTGCATGTGGAGATTTGGACCGCTTTGAGACCTATGGTAGTAAAGGAAATAAGTTCATAGAAAAACCAAATGGAAGCATTCTCAGAAAATAATTTGTGATGATTGAGTTGAACTCAGAGACCTGAACATTCCTTTTGATGGAGCAGTTTCCAAACACACTTCTCGTGGAATCTGCAAGTGGATATTTGGACCTCTCTGAGGATTTCATTGGAAGCGGGATTAACTTCCCAGAACTAAACGGAAGCATTCTCAGAAACTTCTTTGTGATGTTTGCATTCAACTCACAGAGTTGAACCTTCCTTTCATAGTTCAGGTTTGAAACACTCTTTTTGTAATATCTGGAAGTAGATATTTGGACCACTGTGTGGTCTTCGTTGGAAACGGGTATATCTTCACCTCAAACCTAGACAGAAGCATTCTCAGAAAGTTCTCTGTGTTGACTGCATTCAACTCACAGAGTTGAACAATCCTTTTGATGGAGCAGTTTTGAAACTCTCTTTCCTTGGAATCTGCAAGTGGATATGTTGACCTCTTTGAAGGTTTCTTTGGAAACGGGTTAATCTTCACATAAAAGCTAAACAGAAGCATTGTCAGAAACTTCTTTGTGATGTTTGCATTCACCTCATAGAGTTGAACTTTCCCTTTGATAGAGCAGCTTTGAAACACTCTTTTTCTAGAATCTGCAAGTGGACATTTGGAGGGCTTTGTGTTCTGCGCTGGAAAAGGAAATATCTTCTCATCGAAAGTACATAGAAGCATTGTCAGAAACTACTCTGTGATGATTGCATTCAACTGACAGAGTTGAACGTTCCTTTTGATAGAGCAGTTTGCAAACACTCTTTTTGTAGGATCTGCATGTGGAGATTTGGACCGCTTGGAGACCTATGGTAGTAAAGGAAATAAGTTCATAGAAAAACCAAATGGAAGCATTCTCAGAAAATTCTTTGTGATGATTGAGTTGAACTCAGAGACCTGAACATTCCTTTTAATGGAGCAGTTTCCAAACACGCTTCTCGTGGAATCTGCAAGTGGATATTTGGACCTCTCTAAGGATTTCGTTGGAAGTGGGATAAACTTCCCACAACTAAACGGAAGCATTCTCAGAAACTTCTTTGTTATGTTTGCATTCAACTCACAGAGTTGAACCTTCCTTTCATAGTTCAGGTTTGAAACACTCTTTTTGTAGAATCTGGAAGTAGATATTTGGACCACTGTGTGGTCTTCGTTGGAAACGGGTATATCTTCACCTCAAACCTAGACAGAAGCATTCTCAGAAAGTTCTCTGTGTTGACTGCATTCAACTCACAGAGTTGAACAATCGTTTTGATGGAGCAGTTTTGAAACTCTCTTTCTTTGGAATCTGCAAGTGGATATGTTGACCTCTTTGAAGATTTCATTGGAAACCTGTTAATCTTCACATAAAAGCTAAACAGAATCATTCTCAGAAACTTCTTTGTGATGTTTGCATTCACCTCATAGAGTTGAACTTTCCCTTTGATAGAGCAGCTGTGAAACACTCTTTTTCTAGAATCTGCAAGTGGACATTTGGAGGGCTTTCTGGACTGTGGTGGAAAAGGAAATATCTTCTCATCGAAAGTACATAGAAGCATTGTCAGAAACTACTCTGTGATGATTGCATTCAACTGACAGAGTTGAACGTTCCTTTTGATAGAGCAGTTTGCAAACACTCTTTTTGTAGAATCTGCATGTGGAGATTTGGACCGCTTGGAGACCTATGGTAGTAAACGAAATAAGTTCATAGAAAAACCAAACGGAAGCATTCTCAGAAAATCCGTTGTGATGATTGAGTTGAACTCAGAGACCTGAACATTCCTTTTGATGGAGCAGTTTCCAAACACACTTCTCGTGGAATCTGCAAGTGGATATTTGGACCTCTCTGAGGATTTCGTTGGAAGCGGGATAAACTTCCCAGAACTAAACGGAAGCATTCTCAGAAACTTCTTTGTGATGTTTGCATTCAACTCACAGAGTTGAACCTTCCTTTCATAGTTCAGGTTTGAAACACTCTTTTTGTAAAATCTGGAAGTGGATATTTGGACCATTGTGTGGTCTTCGTTGGAAACGGGTGTATCTTCACCTCAAACCTAGACAGAAGCATTCTCAGAAAGTTCTCTGTGTTGACTGCATTCAACTCACAGAGTTGAACAATCCTTTTGATGGAGCAGTTTTTAAACTCTCTTTCTTTGGAATCTGCAAGTGGATATGTTGACCTCTTTGAAGATTTCTTTGGAAACGGGTTAATCTTCACATAAAAGCTAAACAGAAGCATTGTCAGAAACTTCTTTGTGATGTTTGCATTCACCTCATAGAGTTGAACTTTCCCTTTGATAGAGCAGCTTTGAAACACTCTTTTTCTAGAATCTGCAAGTGGACATTTGGAGGGCTTTGTGTTCTGCGGTGGAAAAGGAAATATCTTCTCATCAAAACTACATAGAAGCATTCTCAGAAACAATTCTGTGATGATTGCATTCAACTGACAGAGTTGAACATTCCTTTTGATAGAGCAGTTTGGAAACACTCTTTTTGTAGAATCTGCATGTGGATATTTGGTCCGCTTGACGACCTATGGTAGTAGAGGAAATAAGTTCATAGAAAAACCAAATGGAAGCATTCTCAGAAAATTCTTTGTGATGATTGAGTTGAACTCAGAGACCTGAACATTTCTTTTGATGGAACAGTTTCCAAACACGCTTCTCGTGGAATCTGCAAGTGAATATTTGGACCTCTCTGAAGATTTCGTTGGAAGCGGGATAAACTTCACAGAACTAAACGGAAGCATTCTCAGAAACTTCTTTGTGATGTTTGCATTCAACTCACAGAGTTGAACCTTCCTTTCATAGTTCAGGTTTGAAACACTCTTTTTGTAGAATCTGGAAGTGGATATTTGGACCTCTGAGGACTTCGTTGGAAACGGGTATATCTTCACCTCAAACCTAGACAGAAGCATTCTCAGAAAGTTCTCTGTGTTGACTGCATTCAACTCACAGACTTGAACAATCGTTTTGATGGAGCAGTTTTGAAACTCTCTTTCTTTGGAATCTGCAAGTGGATATGTTGACCTCTTTGAAGATTTCGTTGGAAACGGGTTAATCTTCACATAAAAGCTAAACAGAAGCATTCTCAGAAACTTCTTTGTGATGATTGCATTCACCTCACAGAGTTGAACATTCCCTTTGATAGAGCATCTTTGAAACACTCTTTTTCTAGAATCTGCAAGTGGACATTTGGAGGGCTTTCTGGACTGTGGTGGAAAAGGAAATATCTTCTCATCGAAAGTACATAGAAGCATTGTCAGAAACTACTCTGTGATGATTGCATTCAACTGACAGAGTTGAACGTTCCTTTTGATAGAACAGTTTGCAAACACTCTTTTTGTAGAATCTGCAAGTGGAGATTTGGACCGCTTGGAGACCTATGGTAGTAAAGGAAATAAGTTCATAGAAAAACCAAACGGAAGCATTCTCAGAAAATCCTTTGTGATGATTGAGTTGAACTCAGAGACCTGAACATTCCTTTTGATGGAGCAGTTTCCAAACACACTTCTCGTGGAATCTGCAAGTGGATATTTGGACCTCTCTGAGGATTTCGTTGGAAGCGGGATAAACTTCCCAGAACTAAACGGAAGCATTCTCAGAAACTTCTTTGTGATGTTTGCATTCAACTCACAGAGTTGAACCTTCCTTTCATAGTTCAGGTTTGAAACCCCTTTTTGTAGAATCTGGAAGTGGATATTTACACCACAGTGTGGTCTTCGTTGGAAACGGGTATATCTTCACCTCAAACCTAGACAGAAGCATTCTCAGAAAGTTCTCTGTGTTGACTGCATTCAACTCACAGAGTTGAACAATCCTTTTGATGGAGCAGTTTTGAAACTCTCTTTCTTTGGAATCTGCAAGTGGATATGTTGACCTCTTTGAAGGTTTCTTTGGAAACGGGTTAATCTTCACATAAAAGCTAAACAGAAGCATTGTCAGAAACTTCTTTGTGATGTTTGCATTCACCTCATAGAGTTGAACTTTCCCTTTGATAGAGCAGCTTTGAAACACTCTTTTTCTAGAATCTGCAAGTGGACATTTGGAGGGCTTTGTGTTCTGCGGTGGAAAAGGAAATATCTTCTCATCAAAACTACATAGAAGCATTCTCAGAAACAATTCTGTGATGATTGCATTCAGCTGACAGAGTTGAACATTCCTTTTGATAGAGCAGTTTGGAAACACTCTTTTTATAGAATCTGCATGTTTATATTTGGTCCGCTAGGAGACCTATGGTAGTAGAGGAAATAAGTTCATAGAAAAACCAAATGGAAGCATTCTCAGAAAATTGTTTGTGATGATTGAGTTGAACTCAGAGACCTGAACATTTCTTTTGATGGAGCAGTTTCCAAACACGCTTCTCGTGGAATCTGCAAGTGGATATTTGGACCTCTCTGAGGAATTCGTTGGAAGCGGGATAAACTTCCCAGAACTAAACGGAAGCATTCTCAGAAACTTCTTTGTGATGTTTGCATTCAACTCACAGAGTTGAACCTTCCTTTCATAGTTCAGGTTTGAAACACTCTTTTTGTAGAATCTGGAAGTGTATATTTGGACCTCTGTGAGGACTTCTTTGGAAACGGGTATACCTCACTTCAAACCTAGACAGAAGCATTCTCAGAAAGTTCTCTGTGTTGACTGCATTCAACTCACAGACTTGAACAATCGTTTTGATGGAGCAGTTTTGAAACTCTCTTTCTTTGGAATCTGCAAGGGGATATGTTGACCTCTTTGAAGATTTCGTTGGAAACGGGTTAATGTTCACATAAAAGCTAAACAGAAGCATTCTCAGAAACTTCTTTGTGATGATTGCATTCACCTCACAGAGGTGAACTTTCCCTTTGATAGAGCAGCTTTGAAACACTCTTTTTCTAGAATCTGCAAGTGGACATTTGGAGGGCTTTCTGGACTGTGGTGGAAAAGGAAATATCTTCTCATCGAAAGTACATAGAAGCATTGTCAGAAACTACTCTGTGATGATTGCATTCAACTGACAGAGTTGAACGTTCCTTTTGATAGAGCAGTTTGCAAACACTCTTTTTGTAGAATCTGCATGTGGAGATTTGGACCACTTGGAGACCTATGGTAGTAAAGGAAATAAGTTCATAGAAAAACCAAATGGAAGCATTCTCAGAAAATAATTTGTGATGATTGAGTTGAACACAGAGACCTGAACATTCCTTTTGATGGAGCAGTTTCCAAACACACTTCTCGTGGAATCTGCAAGTGGATATTTGGACCTCTCTGAGGATTTCATTGGAAGCGGGATTAACTTCCCAGAACTAAACGGAAGCATTTTCAGAAACTTCTTTGTGATGTTTGCATTCAACTCACAGAGTTGAGCCTTCCTTTCACAGTTAAGGTTTGAAACACTCTTTTTGTAATATCTGGAAGTAGATATTTGGACCACTGTGTGGTCTTCGTTGGAAAAGGGTATATCTTCACCTCAAACCTAGACAGAAGCATTCTCAGAAAGTTCTCTGTGTTGACTGCATTCAACTCACAGAGTTGAACAATCCTTTTGATGGAGCAGTTTTGAAACTCTCTTTCTTTGGAATCTGCAAGTGGATATGTTGACCTCTTTGAAGATTTCGTTGGAAACCTGTTAATCTTCACATAAAAGCTAAACAGAAGTACTGTCAGAAATTTCTTTGTGATGTTTGCATTCACCTCATAGAGTTGAACTTTCCCTTTGATAGCGCAGCTTTGAAACACTCTTTTTCTAGAATCTGCAAGTGGACATTTGGAGGGCTTTGTGTTCTGCGGTGGAAAAGGAAATCTCTTCTCATCAAAACTACATAGAAGCATTCTCAGAAACAATTCTGTGATGATTGCATTCAGCTGACAGAGTTGAACATTCCTTTTGATAGAGCAGTTTGGAAACACTCTTTTTGTAGAATCTGCATGTGGAGATTTGGACCGCTTGGAGACCTATGGTAGTAAAGGAAATAAGTTCATAGAAAAACCAAACGGAAGAATTCTCAGAAAATTCTTTGTGATGATTGAGTTGAACTCAGAGACCTGAACATTCCTTTTGATGGAGCAGTTTCCAAACACACTTCTCGTGGAATCTGCAAGTGGATATTTGGACCTCTCTGAGGATTTCGTTGGAAGCGGGATAAACTTCCCAGAACTAAACGGAAGCATTCTCAGAAACTTCTTTGTGATGTTTGCATTCAACTCACAGAGTTGAACCTTCCTTTCATAGTTCAGGTTTGAAACCCTCTTTTTGTAGAATCTGGAAGTGGATATTTAGACCACAGTGTGGTCTTCGTTGGAAACGGGTATATCTTCACCTCAATCCTAGACAGAAGCATTCTCAGAAAGTTCTCTGTGTTGACTGCATTCAACTCACAGAGTTGAACAATCCTTTTGATGGAGCAGTTTTGAAACTCTCTTTCTTTGGAATCTGCAAGTGGATATGTTGACCTCTTTGAAGATTTCTTTGGAAACGGGTTAATCTTCACATAAAAGCTAAACAGAAGCATTGTCAGAAACTTCTTTGTGATGTTTGCATTCACCTCATAGAGTTGAACTTTCCCTTTGATAGAGCAGCTTTGAAACACTCTTTTTCTAGAATCTGCAAGTGGACATTTGGAGGGCTTTGTGTTCTGCGGTGGAAAAGGAAATATCTTCTCATCAAAACTACATAGAAGCATTCTCAGAAACAATTCTGTGATGATTGCATTCAGCTGACAGAGTTGAACATTCCTTTTGATAGAGCAGATTGGAAACACTCTTTTTGTAGAATCTGCATTTGGATATTTGGTCCGCTAGGAGACCTATGGTAGTAAAGGAAATAAGTTCATAGAAAAACCAAATGGAAGCATTCTCAGAAAATAATTTGTGATGATTGAGTTGAACTCAGAGACCTGAACATTCCTTTTGATGGAGCAGTTTCCAAACACACTTCTCGTGGAATCTGCAAGTGGATATTTGGACCTCTCTGAGGATTTCATTGGAAGCGGGATTAACTTCCCAGAACTTAACGGAAGCATTCTCAGAAACTTCTTTGTGATGTTTGCATTCAACTCACAGAGTTGAACCTTCCTTTCATAGTTCAGGTTTGAAACACTCTTTTTGTAATATCTGGAAGTAGATATTTGGACCACTGTGTGGTCTTCGTTGGAAACGGGTATATCTTCACCTCAAACCTAGACAGAAGCATTCTCAGAAATTTCTCTGTGTTGACTGCATTCAGCTCACAGAGTTGAACAATCCTTTTGATGGAGCAGTTTTGAAACTCTCTTTCTTTGGAATCTGCAAGTGGATATGTTGACCTCTTTGAAGATTTCATTGGAAACCTGTTAATCTTCACATAAAAGGTAAACAGAAGCATTCTCAGAAACTTCTTTGTGACGTTTGCATTCACCTCACAGAGTTGAACTTTCCCTTTGATAGAGCAGCTTTGAAACACTCTTTTTCTAGAATCTGCAAGTGGACATTTGGAGGGCTTTCTGGACTGTGGTGGAAAAGGAAATATCTTCTCATCGAAAGTACATAGAAGCATTGTCAGAAACTACTCTGTGATGATTGCATTCAACTGACAGAGTTGAACGTTCCTATTGATAGAGCAGTTTGCAAACACTCTTTTTGTAGGATCTGCATGTGGAGATTTGGACCGCTTGGAGACCTATGGTAGTAAACGAAATAAGTTCATAGAAAAACCAAACGGAAGCATTCTCAGAAAATCCTTTGTGATGATTGAGTTGAACTCAGAGACCTGAACATTCCTTTTGATGGAGCAGTTTCCAAACACACTTCTCGTGGAATCTGCAAGTGGATATTTGGACCTCTCTGAGGATTTCGTTGGAAGCGGGATAAACTTCCCAGAACTAAACGGAAGCATTCTCAGAAACTTCTTTGTGATGTTTGCATTCAACTCACAGAGTTGAACCTTCCTTTCATAGTTCAGGTTTGAAACACTCTTTTTGTAATATCTGGAAGTAGATATTTGGACCACTGTGAGGACTTCTTTGGAAACGGGTATATCTTCACCTCAAACCTAGACAGAAGCATTCTCAGAAATTTCTCTGTGTTGACTGCATTCAGCTCACAGAGTTGAACAATCCTTTTGATGGAGCAGTTTTGAAACTCTCTTTCTTTGGAATCTGCAAGTGGATATGTTGACCTCTTTGAAGATTTCATTGGAAACCTGTTAATCTTCACATAAAAGGTAAACAGAAGCATTCTCAGAAACTTCTTTGTGATGTTTGCATTCACCTCATAGAGTTGAACTTTCCCTTTGATAGAGCAGCTGTGAAACACTCTTTTTCTAGAATCTGCAAGTGGACATTTGGAGGGCTTTCTGGACTGTGGTGGAAAAGGAAATATCTTCTCGTCGAAAGTACATAGAAGCATTGTAAGAAACTACTCTGTGATGATTGCATTCAACTGACAGAGTTGAACGTTCCTTTTGATAGAGCAGTTTGGAAACACTCTTTTTGTAGAATCTGCATGTGGAGATTTGGACCGCTTGGAGACCTATGGTAGTAAAGGAAATAAGTTCATAGAAAAACCAAATGGAAGCATTCTCAGAAAATAATTTGTGATGATTGAGTTGAACTCAGAGACCTGAACATTCCTTTTGATGGAGCAGTTTCCAAACACACTTCTCGTGGAATCTGCAAGTGGATATTTGGACCTCTCTGAGGATTTCATTGGAAGCGGGATTAACTTCCCAGAACTTAACGGAAGCATTCTCAGAAACTTCTTTGTGATGTTTGCATTCAACTCACAGAGTTGAACCTTCCTTTCATAGTTAAGGTTTGAAACACTCTTTTTGTAATATCTGGAAGTAGATATTTGGACCACTGTGTGGTCTTCGATGGAAACGGGTATATCTTCACCTCAAACCTAGACAGAAGCATTCTCAGAAAGTTCTCTGTGTTGACTGCATTCAACTCACAGAGTTGAACAATCCTTTTGATGGAGCAGTTTTGAAACTCTGTTTCTTTGGAATCTGCAAGTGGATATGTTGACCTCTTTGAAGGTTTCTTTGGAAACGGGTTAATCTTCACATAAAAGCTAAACAGAAGCATTGTCAGAAACTTCTTTGTGATGTTTGCATTCACCTCATAGAGTTGAACTTTCCCTTTGATAGAGCAGCTTTGAAACACTCTTTTTCTAGAATCTGCAAGTGGACATTTGGAGGGCTTTGTGTTCTGCGGTGGAAAAGGAAATATCTTCTCATCAAAACTACATAGAAGCATTCTCAGAAACAATTCTGTGATGGTTGCATTCAGCTGACAGAGTTGAACATTCCTTTTGATAGAGCAGTTTGGAAACACTCTTTTTGTAGAATCTGCATGTGGAGATTTGGTCCGCTTGGCGACCTATGGTAGAAGAGGAAATAAGTTCATAGAAAAAACAAATGGAAGCATTCTCAGAAAATTCTTTGTGATGATTGAGTTGAACTCAGAGACCTGAACATTTCTTTTGATGGAGCAGTTTCCAAACACGCTTCTCGTGGAATCTGCAAGTGAATATTTGGACCTCTCTGAGGATTTCGTTGGAAGCGGGATAAACTTCCCAGAACTAAACGGAAGCATTCTCAGAAACTTCTTTGTGATGTTTGCATTCAACTCACAGAGTTGAACCTTCCTTTCATAGTTCAGGTTTGAAACACTCTTTTTGTAGAATCTGGAAGTGGATATTTGGACCTCTGAGGACTTCGTTGGAAACGGGTATATCTTCACCTCAAACCTAGACAGAAGCATTCTCAGAAAGTTCTCTGTGTTGACTGCATTCAACTCACAGACTTGAACAATCCTTTTGATGGAGCAGTTTTGAAACTCTCTTTCTTTGGAATCTGCAAGTGGATATGTTGACCTCTTTGAAGATTTCTTTGGAAACGGGTTAATCTTCACATAAAAGCTAAACAGAAGCATTGTCAGAAACTTCTTTTTGATGTTTGCATTCACCTCATAGAGTTGAACTTTCCCTTTGATAGAGCAGCTTTGAAACACTCTTTTTCTAGAATCTGCAAGTGGACATTTGGAGGGCTTTGTGTTCTGCGGTGGAAAAGGAAATATCTTCTCATCAAAACTACATAGAAGCATTCTCAGAAACAATTCTGTGATGATTGCATTCAGCTGACAGAGTTGAACATTCCTTTTGATAGAGCAGTTTGGAAACACTCTTTTTGTAGAATCTGCATGTGGATATTTGGTCCGCTTGGCGACCTATGGTAGTAGAGGAAATAAGTTCATAGAAAAACCAAATGGAAGCATTCTCAGAAAATTCTTTGTGATGATTGAGTTGAACTCAGAGACCTGAACATTTCTTTTGATGGAGCAGTTTCCAAACACCCTTCTCGTGGAATCTGCAAGTGAATATTTGGACCTCTCTGAGGATTTCGTTGGAAGCGGGATAAACTTCCCAGAACTAAATGGAAGCATTCTCAGAAACTTCTTTGTGATGTTTGCATTCAACTCACAGAGTTGAACCTTCCTTTCATAGTTCAGGTTTGAAACACTCTTTTTGTAGAATCTGGAAGTGGATATTTGGACCTCTGTGAGGACTTCTTTGGAAACGGGTATATCTTCACCTCAAACCTAGACAGAAGCATTCTCAGAAAGTTCTCTGTGTTGACTGCATTCAACTCACAGACTTGAACAATCGTTTTGATGGAGCAGTTTTGAAACTCTCTTTCTTTGGAATCTGCAAGTGGATATGTTGACCTCTTTGAAGATTTCGTTGGAAACGGGTTAATCTTCACATAAAAGCTAAACAGAAGCATTCTCAGAAACTTCTTTGTGATGATTGCATTCACCTCACAGAGGTGAACTTTCCCTTTGATAGAGCAGCTTTGAAACACTCTTTTTCTAGAATCTGCAAGTGGACATTTGGAGGGCTTTCTGGACTGTGGTGGAAAAGGAAATATCTTCTCATCGAAAGTACATAGAAGCATTCTCAGAAACTACTCTCTGATGATTGCATTCAACTGACAGAGTTGAACGTTCCTTTTGATAGAGCAGATTGGAAACACACTTTTTGTAGAATCTGCATTTGGAGATTTGGACCGCTTTGAGACCTATGGTAGTAAAGGAAATAAGTTCATAGAAAAACCAAATGGAAGCATTCTCAGAAAATAATTTGTGATGATTGAGTTGAACTCAGAGACCTGAACATTCCTTTTGATGGAGCAGTTTCCAAACACACTTCTCGTGGAATCTGCAAGTGGATATTTGGACCTCTCTGAGGATTTCATTGGAAGCGGGATTAACTTCCCAGAACTAAACGGAAGCATTCTCAGAAACTTCTTTGTGATGTTTGCATTCAACTCACAGAGTTGAACCTTCCTTTCATAGTTCAGGTTTGAAACACTCTTTTTGTAATATCTGGAAGTAGATATTTGGACCACTGTGTGGTCTTCGTTGGAAACGGGTATATCTTCACCTCAAACCTAGACAGAAGCATTCTCAGAAAGTTCTCTGTGTTGACTGCATTCAACTCACAGAGTTGAACAATCCTTTTGATGGAGCAGTTTTGAAACTCTCTTTCTTTGGAATCTGCAAGTGGATATGTTGACCTCTTTGAAGGTTTCTTTGGAAACGGGTTAATCTTCACATAAAAGCTAAACAGAAGCATTGTCAGAAACTTCTTTGTGATGTTTGCATTCACCTCATAGAGTTGAACTTTCCCTTTGATAGAGCAGCTTTGAAACACTCTTTTTCTAGAATCTGCAAGTGGACATTTGGAGGGCTTTGTGTTCTGCGCTGGAAAAGGAAATATCTTCTCATCGAAAGTACATAGAAGCATTGTCAGAAACTACTCTGTGATGATTGCATTCAACTGACAGAGTTGGACGTTCCTTTTGATAGAGCAGTTTGCAAACACTCTTTTTGTAGGATCTGCATGTGGAGATTTGGACCGCTTGGAGACCTATGGTAGTAAAGGAAATAAGTTCATAGAAAAACCAAATGGAAGCATTCTCAGAAAATTCTTTGTGATGATTGAGTTGAACTCAGAGACCTGAACATTCCTTTTGATGGAGCAGTTTCCAAACACGCTTCTCGTGGAATCTGCAAGTGGATATTTGGACCTCTCTGAGGATTTCGTTGGAAGTGGGATAAACTTCCCACAACTAAACGGAAGCATTCTCAGAAACTTCTTTGTGATGTTTGCATTCAACTCACAGAGTTGAACCTTCCTTTCATAGTTCAGGTTTGAAACACTCTTTTTGTAGAATCTGGAAGTAGATATTTGGACCACTGTGTGGTCTTCGTTGGAAACGGGTATATCTTCACCTCAAACCTAGACAGAAGCATTCTCAGAAAGTTCTCTGTGTTGACTGCATTCAACTCACAGAGTTGAACAATCGTTTTGATGGAGCAGTTTTGAAACTCTCTTTCTTTGGAATCTGCAAGTGGATATGTTGACCTCTTTGAAGATTTCATTGGAAACCTGTTAATCTTCACATAAAAGCTAAACAGAAGCATTCTCAGAAACTTCTTTGTGATGTTTGCATTCACCTCATAGAGTTGAACTTTCCCTTTGATAGAGCAGCTGTGAAACACTCTTTTTCTAGAATCTGCAAGTGGACATTTGGAGGGCTTTCTGGACTGTGGTGGAAAAGGAAATATCTTCTCATCGAAAGTACATAGAAGCATTGTCAGAAACTACTCTGTGATGATTGCATTCAACTGACAGAGTTGAACGTTCCTTTTGATAGAGCAGTTTGCAAACACTCTTTTTGTAGAATCTGCATGTGGAGATTTGGACCGCTTGGAGACCTATGGTAGTAAACGAAATAAGTTCATAGAAAAACCAAACGGAAGCATTCTCAGAAAATCCTTTGTGATGATTGAGTTGAACTCAGAGACCTGAACATTCCTTTTGATGGAGCAGTTTCCAAACACACTTCTCGTGGAATCTGCAAGTGGATATTTGGACCTCTCTGAGGATTTCGTTGGAAGCGGGATAAACTTCCCAGAACTAAACGGAAGCATTCTCAGAAACTTCTTTGTGATGTTTGCATTCAACTCACAGAGTTGAACCTTCCTTTCATAGTTCAGGTTTGAAACACTCTTTTTGTAAAATCTGGAAGTGGATATTTGGACCATTGTGTGGTCTTCGTTGGAAACGGGTGTATCTTCACCTCAAACCTAGACAGAAGCATTCTCAGAAAGTTCTCTGTGTTGACTGCATTCAACTCACAGAGTTGAACAATCCTTTTGATGGAGCAGTTTTTAAACTCTCTTTCTTTGGAATCTGCAAGTGGATATGTTGACCTCTTTGAAGATTTCTTTGGAAACGGGTTAATCTTCACATAAAAGCTAAACAGAAGCATTGTCAGAAACTTCTTTGTGATGTTTGCATTCACCTCATAGAGTTGAACTTTCCCTTTGATAGAGCAGCTTTGAAACACTCTTTTTCTAGAATCTGCAAGTGGACATTTGGAGGGCTTTGTGTTCTGCGGTGGAAAAGGAAATATCTTCTCATCAAAACTACATAGAAGCATTCTCAGAAACAATTCTGTGATGATTGCATTCAACTGACAGAGTTGAACATTCCTTTTGATAGAGCAGTTTGGAAACACTCTTTTTGTAGAATCTGCATGTGGATATTTGGTCCGCTTGGCGACCTATGGTAGTAGAGGAAATAAGTTCATAGAAAAACCAAATGGAAGCATTCTCAGAAAATTCTTTGTGATGATTGAGTTGAACTCAGAGACCTGAACATGTCTTTTGATGGAGCAGTTTCCAAACACCCTTCTCGTGGAATCTGCAAGTGAATATTTGGACCTCTCTGAGGATTTCGTTGGAAGCGGGATAAACTTCCCAGAACTAAACGGAAGCATTCTCAGAAACTTCTTTGTGATGTTTGCATTCAACTCACAGAGTTGAACCTTCCTTTCATAGTTCAGGTTTGAAACACTCTTTTTGTAGAATCTGGAAGTGGATATTTGGACCTCTGTGAGGACTTCTTTGGAAACGGGTATATCTTCACCTCAAACCTAGACAGAAGCATTCTCAGAAAGTTCTCTGTGTTGACTGCATTCAACTCACAGACTTGAACAATCGTTTTGATGGAGCAGTTTTGAAACTCTCTTTCTTTGGAATCTGCAAGTGGATATGTTGACCTCTTTGAAGATTTCGTTGGAAACGGGTTAATCTTCACATAAAAGCTAAACAGAAGCATTCTCAGAAACTTCTTTGTGATGATTGCATTCACCTCACAGAGGTGAACTTTCCCTTTGATAGAGCAGCTTTGAAACACTCTTTTTCTAGAATCTGCAAGTGGACATTTGGAGGGCTTTCTGGACTGTGGTGGAAAAGGAAATATCTTCTCATCGAAAGTACATAGAAGCATTCTCAGAAACTACTCTCTGATGATTGCATTCAACTGACAGAGTTGAACGTTCCTTTTGATAGAGCAGATTGGAAACACACTTTTTGTAGAATCTGCATTTGGAGATTTGGACCGCTTTGAGACCTATGGTAGTAAAGGAAATAAGTTCATAGAAAAACCAAATGGAAGCATTCTCAGAAAATAATTTGTGATGATTGAGTTGAACTCAGAGACCTGAACATTCCTTTTGATGGAGCAGTTTCCAAACACACTTCTCGTGGAATCTGCAAGTGGATATTTGGACCTCTCTGAGGATTTCATTGGAAGCGGGATTAACTTCCCAGAACTAAACGGAAGCATTCTCAGAAACTTCTTTGTGATGTTTGCATTCAACTCACAGAGTTGAACCTTCCTTTCATAGTTCAGGTTTGAAACACTCTTTTTGTAATATCTGGAAGTAGATATTTGGACCACTGTGTGGTCTTCGTTGGAAACGGGTATATCTTCACCTCAAACCTAGACAGAAGCATTCTCAGAAAGTTCTCTGTGTTGACTGCATTCAACTCACAGAGTTGAACAATCCTTTTGATGGAGCAGTTTTGAAACTCTCTTTCTTTGGAATCTGCAAGTGGATATGTTGACCTCTTTGAAGGTTTCTTTGGAAACGGGTTAATCTTCACATAAAAGCTAAACAGAAGCATTGTCAGAAACTTCTTTGTGATGTTTGCATTCACCTCATAGAGTTGAACTTTCCCTTTGATAGAGCAGCTTTGAAACACTCTTTTTCTAGAATCTGCAAGTGGACATTTGGAGGGCTTTGTGTTCTGCGCTGGAAAAGGAAATATCTTCTCATCGAAAGTACATAGAAGCATTGTCAGAAACTACTCTGTGATGATTGCATTCAACTGACAGAGTTGAACGTTCCTTTTGATAGAGCAGTTTGCAAACACTCTTTTTGTAGGATCTGCATGTGGAGATTTGGACCGCTTGGAGACCTATGGTAGTAAAGGAAATAAGTTCATAGAAAAACCAAATGGAAGCATTCTCAGAAAATTCTTTGTGATGATTGAGTTGAACTCAGAGACCTGAACATTCCTTTTGATGGAGCAGTTTCCAAACACGCTTCTCGTGGAATCTGCAAGTGGATATTTGGACCTCTCTGAGGATTTCGTTGGAAGTGGGATAAACTTCCCACAACTAAACGGAAGCATTCTCAGAAACTTCTTTGTGATGTTTGCATTCAACTCACAGAGTTGAACCTTCCTTTCATAGTTCAGGTTTGAAACACTCTTTTTGTAGTATCTGGAAGTGGATATTTGGACCTCTGAGGACTTCGTTGGAAACGGGTATATCTTCACCTCAAACCTAGACAGAAGCATTCTCAGAAAGTTCTCTGTGTTGACTGCATTCAACTCACAGAGTTGAACAATCCTTTTGATGGAGCAGTTTTGAAACTCTCTTTCTTTGGAATCTGCAAGTGGATATGTTGACCTCTTTGAAGGTTTCTTTGGAAACGGGTTAATCTTCACATAAAAGCTAAACAGAAGCATTGTCAGAAACTTCTTTTTCATGTTTGCATTCACCTCATAGAGTTGAACTTTCCCTTTGATAGAGCAGCTTTGAAACACTCTTTTTCTAGAATCTGCAAGTGGACATTTGGAGGGCTTTGTGTTCTGCGGTGGAAAAGGAAATATCTTCTCATCAAAACTACATAGAAGCATTCTCAGAAACAATTCTGTGATGGTTGCATTCAGCTGACAGAGTTGAACATTCCTTTTGATAGAGCAGTTTGGAAACACTCTTTTTGTAGAATCTGCATGTGGATATTTGGTCCGCTTGGCGACCTATGGTAGAAGAGGAAATAAGTTCATAGAAAAACCAAATGGAAGCATTCTCAGAAAATTCTTTGTGATGATTGAGTTGAACTCAGAGACCTGAACATTTCTTTTGATGGAGCAGTTTCCAAACACGCTTCTCGTGGAATCTGCAAGTGAATATTTGGACCTCTCTGAGGATTTCGTTGGAAGCGGGATAAACTTCCCAGAACTAAACGGAAGCATTCTCAGAAACTTCTTTGTGATGTTTGCATTCAACTCACAGAGTTGAACCTTCCTTTCATAGTTCAGGTTTGAAACACTCTTTTTGTAGAATCTGGAAGTAGATATTTGGACCACTGTGTGGTCTTCGTTGGAAACGGGTATATCTTCACCTCAAACCTAGACAGAAGCATTCTCAGAAAGTTCTCTGTGTTGACTGCATTCAACTCACAGAGTTGAACAATCGTTTTGATGGAGCAGTTTTGAAACTCTCTTTCTTTGGAATCTGCAAGTGGATATGTTGACCTCTTTGAAGATTTCATTGGAAACCTGTTAATCTTCACATAAAAGCTAAACAGAAGCATTCTCAGAAACTTCTTTGTGATGTTTGCATTCACCTCATAGAGTTGAACTTTCCCTTTGATAGAGCAGCTGTGAAACACTCTTTTTCTAGAATCTGCAAGTGGACATTTGGAGGGCTTTCTGGACTGTGGTGGAAAAGGAAATATCTTCTCATCGAAAGTACATAGAAGCATTGTCAGAAACTACTCTGTGATGATTGCATTCAACTGACAGAGTTGAACGTTCCTTTTGATAGAGCAGTTTGCAAACACTCTTTTTGTAGAATCTGCATGTGGAGATTTGGACCGCTTGGAGACCTATGGTAGTAAACGAAATAAGTTCATAGAAAAACCAAACGGAAGCATTCTCAGAAAATCCGTTGTGATGATTGAGTTGAACTCAGAGACCTGAACATTCCTTTTGATGGAGCAGTTTCCAAACACACTTCTCGTGGAATCTGCAAGTGGATATTTGGACCTCTCTGAGGATTTCGTTGGAAGCGGGATAAACTTCCCAGAACTAAACGGAAGCATTCTCAGAAACTTCTTTGTGATGTTTGCATTCAACTCACAGAGTTGAACCTTCCTTTCATAGTTCAGGTTTGAAACACTCTTTTTGTAAAATCTGGAAGTGGATATTTGGACCATTGTGTGGTCTTCGTTGGAAACGGGTGTATCTTCACCTCAAACCTAGACAGAAGCATTCTCAGAAAGTTCTCTGTGTTGACTGCATTCAACTCACAGAGTTGAACAATCCTTTTGATGGAGCAGTTTTTAAACTCTCTTTCTTTGGAATCTGCAAGTGGATATGTTGACCTCTTTGAAGATTTCTTTGGAAACGGGTTAATCTTCACATAAAAGCTAAACAGAAGCATTGTCAGAAACTTCTTTGTGATGTTTGCATTCACCTCATAGAGTTGAACTTTCCCTTTGATAGAGCAGCTTTGAAACACTCTTTTTCTAGAATCTGCAAGTGGACATTTGGAGGGCTTTGTGTTCTGCGGTGGAAAAGGAAATATCTTCTCATCAAAACTACATAGAAGCATTCTCAGAAACAATTCTGTGATGATTGCATTCAACTGACAGAGTTGAACATTCCTTTTGATAGAGCAGTTTGGAAACACTCTTTTTGTAGAATCTGCATGTGGATATTTGGTCCGCTTGACGACCTATGGTAGTAGAGGAAATAAGTTCATAGAAAAACCAAATGGAAGCATTCTCAGAAAATTCTTTGTGATGATTGAGTTGAACTCAGAGACCTGAACATTTCTTTTGATGGAACAGTTTCCAAACACGCTTCTCGTGGAATCTGCAAGTGAATATTTGGACCTCTCTGAGGATTTCGTTGGAAGCGGGATAAACTTCACAGAACTAAACGGAAGCATTCTCAGAAACTTCTTTGTGATGTTTGCATTCAACTCACAGAGTTGAACCTTCCTTTCATAGTTCAGGTTTGAAACACTCTTTTTGTAGAATCTGGAAGTGGATATTTGGACCTCTGAGGACTTCGTTGGAAACGGGTATATCTTCACCTCAAACCTAGACAGAAGCATTCTCAGAAAGTTCTCTGTGTTGACTGCATTCAACTCACAGACTTGAACAATCGTTTTGATGGAGCAGTTTTGAAACTCTCTTTCTTTGGAATCTGCAAGTGGATATGTTGACCTCTTTGAAGATTTCGTTGGAAACGGGTTAATCTTCACATAAAAGCTAAACAGAAGCATTCTCAGAAACTTCTTTGTGATGATTGCATTCACCTCACGGAGTTGAACATTCCCTTTGATAGAGCAGCTTTGAAACACTCTTTTTCTAGAATCTGCAAGTGGACATTTGGAGGGCTTTCTGGACTGTGGTGGAAAAGGAAATATCTTCTCATCGAAAGTACATAGAAGCATTGTCAGAAACTACTCTGTGATGATTGCATTCAACTGACAGAGTTGAACGTTCCTTTTGATAGAGCAGTTTGGAAACACTCTTTTTGTAGAATCTGCATGTGGAGATTTGGACCGCTTGGAGACCTATGGTAGTAAAGGAAATAAGTTCATAGAAAAACCAAACGGAAGCATTCTCAGAAAATCCTTTGTGATGATTGAGTTGAACTCAGAGACCTGAACATTCCTTTTGATGGAGCAGTTTCCAAACACACTTCTCGTGGAATCTGCAAGTGGATATTTGGACCTCTCTGAGGATTTCGTTGGAAGCGGGATAAACTTCCCAGAACTAAACGGAAGCATTCTCAGAAACTTCTTTGTGATGTTTGCATTCAACTCACAGAGTTGAACCTTCCTTTCATAGTTCAGGTTTGAAACCCCTTTTTGTAGAATCTGGAAGTGTATATTTACACCACAGTGTGGTCTTCGTTGGAAACGGGTATATCTTCACCTCAAACCTAGACAGAAGCATTCTCAGAAAGTTCTCTGTGTTGACTGCATTCAACTCACAGACTTGAACAATCCTTTTGATGGAGCAGTTTTGAAACTCTCTTTCTTTGGAATCTGCAAGTGGATATGTTGACCTCTTTGAAGATTTCTTTGGAAACGGGTTAATCTTCACATAAAAGCTAAACAGAAGCATTGTCAGAAACTTCTTTGTGATGTTTGCATTCACCTCATAGAGTTGAACTTTCCCTTTGATAGAGCAGCTTTGAAACACTCTTTTTCTAGAATCTGCAAGTGGACATTTGGAGGGCTTTGTGTTCTGCGGTGGAAAAGGAAATATCTTCTCATCGAAAGTACATAGAAGCATTGTCAGAAACTACTCTGTGATGATTGCATTCAACTGACAGAGTTGAACGTTCCTTTTGATAGAGCAGTTTGCAAACACTCTTTTTGTAGGATCTGCATGTGGAGATTTGGACCGCTTGGAGACCTATGGTAGTAAAGGAAATAAGTTCATAGAAAAACCAAATGGAAGCATTCTCAGAAAATTCTTTGTGATGATTGAGTTGAACTCAGAGACCTGAACATTCCTTTTGATGGAGCAGTTTCCAAACATACTTCTCGTGGAATCTGCAAGTGGATATTTGGACCTCTCTGAGGATTTCATTGGAAGCGGGATTAACTTCCCAGAACTAAACGGAAGCATTCTCAGAAACTTCTTTGTGATGTTTGCATTCAACTCACAGAGTTGAACCTTCCTTTCATAGTTCAGGTTTGAAACACTCTTTTTGTAATATCTGGAAGTAGATATTTGGACCTCTGTGTGGTCTTCGATGGAAACGGGTATATCTTCACCTCAAACCTAGACAGAAGCATTCTCAGACAGTTCTCTGTGTTGACTGCATTCAACTCACAGAGTTGAACAATCCTTTTGATGGAGCAGTTTTGAAACTCTCTTTCTTTGGAATCTGCAAGTGGATATGTTGACCTCTTTGAAGATTTCGTTGGAAACCTGTTAATCTTCACATAAAAGCTAAACAGAAGCACTGTCAGAAATTTCTTTGTGATGTTTGCATTCACCTCATAGAGTTGAAATTTCCCTTTGATAGAGCAGCTTTGAAACACTCTTTTTCTAGAATCTGCAAGTGGACATTTGGAGGGCTTTGTGTTCTGCGGTGTAAAAGGAAATCTCTTCTCATCAAAACTACATAGAAGCATTCTCAGAAACAATTCTGTGATGATTGCATTCAGCTGACAGAGTTGAACATTCCTTTTGATAGAGCAGTTTGGAAACACTCTTTTTGTAGAATCTGCATGTGGAGATTTGGACCGCTTTGAGATCTATGGTAGTAAAGGAAATAAGTTCATAGAAAAACCAAATGGAAGCATTCTCAGAAAATTCTTTGTGATGATTGAGTTGAACTCAGAGACCTGAACATTCCTTTTGATGGAGCAGTTTCCAAACACACTTCTCGTGGAATCTGCAAGTGGATATTTGGACCTCTCTGAGGATTTCGTTGGAAGCGGGATAAACTTCCCAGAACTAAACGGAAGCATTCTCAGAAACTTCTTTGTGATGTTTGCATTCAACTCACAGAGTTGAACCTTCCTTTCATAGTTCAGGTTTGAAACACTCTTTTTGTAGAATCTGGAAGTGGATATTTGGACCATTGTGTGGTCTTCGTTGGAAACGGGTGTATCTTCACCTCAAAACTAGACAGAAGCATTCTCAGAAAGTTCTCTGTGTTGACTGCATTCAACTCACAGAGTTGAACAATCCTTTTGATGGAGCAGTTTTGAAACTCTCTTTCTTTGGAATCTGCAAGTGGATATGTTGACCTCTTTGAAGATTTCTTTGGAAACGGGTTAATCTTCACATAAAAGCTAAACAGAAGCATTGTCAGAAACTTCTTTGTGATGTTTGCATTCACCTCATAGAGTTGAACTTTCCCTTTGATAGAGCAGCTTTGAAACACTCTTTTTCTGGAATCTGCAAGTGGACATTTGGAGGGCTTTGTGTTCTGCGGTGGAAAAGGAAATATCTTCTCATCAAAACTACATAGAAGCATTCTCAGAAACAATTCTGTGATGATTGCATTCAACTGACAGAGTTGAACATTCCTTTTGATAGAGCAGTTTGGAAACACTCTTTTTGTAGAATCTGCATGTGGATATTTGGTCCGCTTGACGACCTATGGTAGTAGAGGAAATAAGTTCATAGAAAAACCAAATGGAAGCATTCTCAGAAAATTCTTTGTGATGATTGAGTTGAACTCAGAGACCTGAACATTTCTTTTGATGGAACAGTTTCCAAACACGCTTCTCGTGGAATCTGCAAGTGAATATTTGGACCTCTCTGAGGATTTCGTTGGAAGCGGGATAAACTTCCCAGAACTAAACGGAAGCATTCTCAGAAACTTCTTTGTGATGTTTGCATTCAACTCACAGAGTTGAACCTTCCTTTCATAGTTCAGGTTTGAAACACTCTTTTTGTAGAATCTGGAAGTGGATACTTGGACCTCTGAGGACTTCGTTGGAAACGGGTATATCTTCACCTCAAACCTAGACAGAAGCATTCTCAGAAAGTTCTCTGTGTTGACTGCATTCAACTCACAGACTTGAACAATCGTTTTGATGGAGCAGTTTTGAAACTCTCTTTCTTTGGAATCTGCAAGTGGATATGTTGACCTCTTTGAAGATTTCGTTGGAAACGGGTTAATCTTCACATAAAAGCTAAACAGAAGCATTCTCAGAAACTTCTTTGTGATGATTGCATTCACCTGACAGAGTTGAACTTTCCCTTTGATAGAGCAGCTTTGAAACACTCTTTTTCTAGAATCTGCAAGTGGACATTTGGAGGGCTTTCTGGACTGTGGTGGAAAAGGAAATATCTTCTCATCGAAAGTACATAGAAGCATTGTCAGAAACTACTCTGTGATGATTCCATTCAACTGACAGAGTTGAACGTTCCTTTTGATAGAGCAGTTTGGAAACACTCTTTTTGTAGAATCTGCATGTGGAGATTTGGACCGCTTTGAGACCTATGGTAGTAAAGGAAATAAGTTCATAGAAAAACCAAATGGAAGCATTCTCAGAAAATAATTTGTGATGATTGAGTTGAACTCAGAGACCTGAACATTCCTTTTGATGGAGCAGTTTCCAAACACACTTCTCGTGGAATCTGCAAGTGGATATTTGGACCTCTCTGAGGATTTCATTGGAAGCGGGATTAACTTCCCAGAACTAAACGGAAGCATTCTCAGAAACTTCTTTGTGATGTTTGCATTCAACTCACAGAGTTGAACCTCCCTTTCATAGTTAAGGTTTGAAACACTCTTTTTGTAATATCTGGAAGTAGATATTTGGACCACTGTGTGGTCTTCGATGGAAACGGGTATATCTTCACCTCAAACCTAGACAGAAGCATTCTCAGACAGTTCTCTGTGTTGACTGCATTCAACTCACAGAGTTGAACAATCCTTTTGATGGAGCAGTTTTGAAACTCTCTTTCTTTGGAATCTGCAAGTGGATATGTTGACCTCTTTGAAGATTTCGTTGGAAACGGGTTAATCTTCACATAAAAGCTAAACAGAAGCATTCTCAGAAACTTCTTTGTGATGATTGCATTCACCTCACAGAGTTGAACTTTCCCTTTGATAGAGCAGCTTTGAAACACTCTTTTTCTAGAATCTGCAAGTGGACATTTGGAGGGCTTTCTGGACTGTGGTGGAAAAGGAAATATCTTCTCATCGAAAGTACATAGAAGCATTGTCAGAAACTACTCTGTGATGATTGCATTCAACTGACAGAGTTGAACGTTCCTTTTGATAGAGCAGTTTGCAAACACTCTTTTTGTAGAATCTGCATGTGGAGATTTGGACCGCTTGGAGACCTATGGTAGTAAAGGAAATAAGTTCATAGAAAAACCAAACGGAAGCATTCTCAGAAAATCCTTTGTGATGATTGAGTTGAACTCAGAGACCTGAACATTCCTTTTGATGGAGCAGTTTCCAAACACACTTCTCGTGGAATCTGCAAGTGGATATTTGGACCTCTCTGAGGATTTCGTTGGAAGCGGGATAAACTTCCCAGAACTAAACGGAAGCATTCTCAGAAACTTCTTTGTGATGTTTGCATTCAACTCACAGAGTTGAACCTTCCTTTCATAGTTCAGGTTTGAAACCCTCTTTTTGTAGAATCTGGAAGTGGATATTTAGACCACAGTGTGGTCTTCGTTGGAAACGGGTATATCTTCACCTCAAACCTAGACAGAAGCATTCTCAGAAAGTTCTCTGTGTTGACTGCATTCAACTCACAGAGTTGAACAATCCTTTTGATGGAGCAGTTTTGAAACTCTCTTTCTTTGGAATCTGCAAGTGGATATGTTGACCTCTTTGAAGATTTCTTTGGAAACGGGTTAATCTTCACATAAAAGCTAAACAGAAGCATTGTCAGAAACTTCTTTGTGATGTTTGCATTCACCTCATAGAGTTGAACTTTCCCTTTGATAGAGCAGCTCTTTTTCTAGAATCTGCAAGTGGACATTTGGAGGGCTTTGTGTTCTGCGGTGGAAAAGGAAATATCTTCTCATCAAAACTACATAGAAGCATTCTCAGAAACAATTCTGTGATGATTGCATTCAGCTGACAGAGTTGAACATTCCTTTTGATAGAGCAGTTTGGAAACACTCTTTTTGTAGAATCTGCATGTTTATATTTGGTCCGCTAGGAGACCTATGGTAGTAGAGGAAATAAGTTCATAGAAAAACCAAATGGAAGCATTCTCAGAAAATTCTTTGTGATGATTGAGTTGAACTCAGAGACCTGAACATTTCTTTTGATGGAGCAGTTTCCAAACACGCTTCTCGTGGAATCTGCAAGTGGATATTTGGACCTCTCTGAGGATTTCGTTGGAAGCGGGATAAACTTCCCAGAACTAAACGGAAGCATTCTCAGAAACTTCTTTGTGATGTTTGCATTCAACTCACAGAGTTGAACCTTCCTTTCATAGTTCAGGTTTGAAACACTCTTTTTGTAGAATCTGGAAGTGGATATTTGGACCTCTGTGAGGACTTCTTTGGAAACGGGTATATGTTCACCTCAAACCTAGACAGAAGCATTCTCAGAAAGTTCTCTGTGTTGACTGCATTCAACTCACAGACTTGAACAATCGTTTTGATGGAGCAGTTTTGAAACTCTCTTTCTTTGGAATCTGCAAGTGGATATGTTGACCTCTTTGAAGATTTCGTTGGAAACGGGTTAATCTTCACATAAAAGCTAAACAGAAGCATTCTCAGAAACTTCTTTGTGATGATTGCATTCACCTCACAGAGGTGAACTTTCCCTTTGATAGAGCAGCTTTGAAACACTCTTTTTCTAGAATCTGCAAGTGGACATTTGGAGGGCTTTGTGTTCTGCGGTGGAAAAGGAAATATCTTCTCATCAAAACTACATAGAAGCATTCTCAGAAACAATTCTGTGATGATTGCATTCAACTGACAGAGTTGAACATTCCTTTTGATAGAGCAGTTTGGAAACACTCTTTTTGTAGAATCTGCATGTGGATATTTGGTCCGCTTGACGACCTATGGTAGTAGAGGAAATAAGTTCATAGAAAAACCAAATGGAAGCATTCTCAGAAAATTCTTTGTGATGATTGAGTTGAACTCAGAGACCTGAACATTTCTTTTGATGGAACAGTTTCCAAACACGCTTCTCGTGGAATCTGCAAGTGAATATTTGGACCTCTCTGAGGATTTCGTTGGAAGCGGGATAAACTTCCAAGAACTAAACGGAAGCATTCTCAGAAACTTCTTTGTGATGTTTGCATTCAACTCACAGAGTTGAACCTTCCTTTCATAGTTCAGGTTTGAAACACTCTTTTTGTAGAATCTGGAAGTGGATATTTGGACCTCTGAGGACTTCGTTGGAAACGGGTATATCTTCACCTCAAACCTAGACAGAAGCATTCTCAGAAAGTTCTCTGTGTTGACTGCATTCAACTCACAGACTTGAACAATCGTTTTGATGGAGCAGTTTTGAAACTCTCTTTCTTTGGAATCTGCAAGTGGATATGTTGACCTCTTTGAAGATTTCGTTGGAAACGGGTTAATCTTCACATAAAAGCTAAACAGAAGCATTCTCAGAAACTTCTTTGTGATGATTGCATTCACCTCACAGAGGTGAACTTTCCCTTTGATAGAGCAGCTGTGAAACACTCTTTTTCTAGAATCTGCAAGTGGACATTTGGAGGGCTTTCTGGACTGTGGTGGAAATGGAAATATCTTCTCATCGAAAGTACATAGAAGCATTGTCAGAAACTACTCTGTGATGATTCCATTCAACTGACAAGAGTTGAACGTTCCTTTTGATAGAGCAGTTTGGAAACACTCTTTTTGTAGAATCTGCATGTGGAGATTTGGACCGCTTTGAGACCTATGGTAGTAAAGGAAATAAGTTCATAGAAAAACCAAATGGAAGCATTCTCAGAAAATAATTTGTGATGATTGAGTTGAACTCAGAGACCTGAACATTCCTTTTGATGGAGCAGTTTCCAAACACACTTCTCGTGGAATCTGCAAGTGGATATTTGGACCTCTCTGAGGATTTCATTGGAAGCGGGATTAACTTCCCAGAACTAAACGGAAGCATTCTCAGAAACTTCTTTGTGATGTTTGCATTCAACTCACAGAGTTGAACCTCCCTTTCATAGTTAAGGTTTGAAACACTCTTTTTGTAATATCTGGAAGTAGATATTTGGACCACTGTGTGGTCTTCGATGGAAACGGGTATATCTTCACCTCAAACCTAGACAGAAGCATTCTCAGACAGTTCTCTGTGTTGACTGCATTCAACTCACAGAGTTGAACAATCCTTTTGATGGAGCAGTTTTGAAACTCTCTTTCTTTGGAATCTGCAAGTGGATATGTTGACCTCTTTGAAGATTTCGTTGGAAACCTGTTAATCTTCACATAAAAGCTAAACAGAAGCACTGTCAGAAATTTCTTTGTGATGTTTGCATTCACCTCATAGAGTTGAACTTTCCCTTGATAGAGCAGCTTTGAAACACTCTTTTTCTAGAATCTGCAAGTGGACATTTGGAGGGCTTTGTGTTCTGCGGTGGAAAAGGAAATCTCTTCTCATCAAAACTACATAGAAGCATTCTCAGAAACAATTCTGTGATGATTGCATTCAGCTGACAGAGTTGAACATTCCTTTTGATAGAGCAGTTTGGAAACACTCTTTTTGTAGAATCTGCATGTGGAGATTTGGACCGCTTGGAGACCTATGGTAGTAAAGGAAATAACTTCATAGAAAAACCAAATGGAAGCATTCTCAGAAAATTCTTTGTGATGATTGAGTTGAACTCAGAGACCTGAACATTCCTTTTGATGGAGCAGTTTCCAAACACACTTCTCGTGGAATCTGCAAGTGGATATTTGGACCTCTCTGAGGATTTCGTTGGAAGCGGTATAAACTTCCCAGAACTAAACGGAAGCATTCTCAGAAACTTCTTTCTGATGTTTGCATTCAACTCACAGAGTTGAACCTTCCTTTCATAGTTCAGGTTTGAAACACTCTTTTTGTAGAATCTGGAAGTGGATATTTGGACCACTGTGAGGACTTCGTTGGAAACGGGTATATCTTCACCTCAAACCTAGACAGAAGCATTCTCAGAAAGTTCTCTGTGTTGACTGCATTCAACTCACAGACTTGAACAATCGTTTTGATGGAGCAGTTTTGAAACTCTCTTTCTTTGGAATCTGCAAGTGGATATGTTGACCTCTTTGAAGATTTCGTTGGAAACGGGTTAATCTTCACATAAAAGCTAAACAGAAGCATTCTCAGAAACTTCTTTGTGATGATTGCATTCACCTCACAGAGTTGAACTTTCCCTTTGATAGAGCTGCTGTGAAACACTCTTTTTCTAGAATCTGCAAGTGGACATTTGGAGGGCTTTCTGGACTGTGGTGGAAAAGGAAATATCTTCTCATCGAAAGTACATAGAAGCATTGTCAGAAACTACTCTGTGATGATTGCATTCAACTGACAGAGTTGAACGTTCCTTTTGATAGAGCAATTTGCAAACACTCTTTTTGTAGAATCTGCATGTGGAGATTTGGACCGCTTGGAGACCTCTGGTAGTAAAGGAAATAAGTTCATAGAAAAACCAAACGGAAGCATTCTCAGAAAATCCTTTGTGATGATTGAGTTGAACTCAGAGACCTGAACATTCCTTTTGATGGAGCAGTTTCCAAACACACTTCTCGTGGAATCTGCAAGTGGATATTTGGACCTCTCTGAGGATTTCGTTGGAAGCGGGATAAACTTCCCAGAACTACACGGAAGCATTCTCAGAAACTTCTTTGTGATGTTTGCATTCAACTCACAGAGTTGAACCTTCCTTTCATAGTTCAGGTTTGAAACACTCTTTTTGTAGAATCTGGAAGTGGATATTTGGACCACAGTGTGGTCTTCGTTGGAAACGGGTATATCTTCACCTCAAACCTAGACAGAAGCATTCTCAGAAAGTTCTCTGTGTTGACTGCATTCAACTCACAGAGTTGAACAATCGTTTTGATGGAGCAGTTTTGAAACTCTCTTTCTTTGGAATCTGCAAGTGGATATGTTTACCTCTTTGAAGATTTCTTTGGAAACGGGTTAATCTTCACATAAAAGCTAAACAGAAGCATTGTCAGAAACTTCTTTGTGATGTTTGCATTGACCTCATAGAGTTGAACTTTCCCTTTGATGGAGCAGCTTTGAAACACTCTTTTTCTAGAATCTGCAAGTGGACATTTGGAGGGCTTTGTGTTCTGCGGTGGAAAAGGAAATATCTTCTCATCAAAACTACATAGAAGCATTCTCAGAAACAATTCTGTGATGATTGCATTCAGCTGACAGAGTTGAACATTCCTTTTGATAGAGCAGTTTGGAAACACTCTTTTTGTAGAATCTGCTTGTGGATATTTGGTCCGCTTGGAGACCTATGGTAGTAGAGGAAATAAGTTCATAGAAAAACCAAATGGAAGCATTCTCAGAAAATTCTTTGTGATGATTGAGTTGAACTCAGAGACCTGAACATTTCTTTTGATGGAGCAGTTTCCAAACACGCTTCTCGTGGAATCTGCAAGTGGATATTTGGACCTCTATGAGGATTTCGTTGGAAGCGGGATAAACTTCCCAGAACTAAACGGAAGCATTCTCAGAAACTTCTTTGTGATGTTTGCATTCAACTCACAGAGTTGAACCTTCCTTTCATAGTTAAGGTTTGAAACACTCTTTTTGTAATATCAGGAAGTAGATATTTGGACCACTGTGTGGTCTTCGATGGAAACGGGTATATCTTCACCTCAAACCTAGACAGAAGCATTCTCAGAAAGTTCTCTGTGTTGACTGCATTCAACTCACAGAGTTGAACAATCCTTTTGATGGAGCAGTTTTGAAACTCTCTTTCTTTGGAATCTGCAAGTGGATATGTTGACCTCTTTGAAGATTTCGTTGGAAACCTGTTAATCTTCACATAAAAGCTAAACAGAAGCATTGTCAGAAACTTCTTTGTGATGTTTGAATTCACCTCACAGAGTTGAACTTTCCCTTTGATAGAGCAGCTTTGAAACACTCTTTTTCTAGAATCTGCAAGTGGACATTTGGAGGGCTTTGTGTTCTGCGGTGGAAAAGGAAATATCTTCTCATCAAAACTACATAGAAGCATTCTCAGAAACAATTCTGTGATGATTGCATTCAGCTGACAGAGTTGAACATTCCTTTTGATAGAGCAGTTTGGAAACACTCTTTTTGTAGAATCTGCATGTGGAGATTTGGACCGCTTGGAGACCTATGTTAGTAAAGGAAATAACTTCATAGAAAAACCAAATGGAAGCATTCTCAGAAAATTCTTTGTGATGATTGAGTTGAACTCAGAGACCTGAACATTCCTTTTGATGGAGCAGTTTCCAAACACACTTCTCGTGGAATCTGCAAGGGGATATTTGGACCTCTCTGAGGATTTCGTTGGAAGCGGTATAAACTTCCCAGAATTTAACGGAAGCATTCTCAGAAACTTCTTTCTGATGTTGGCATTCAACTCACAGAGTTGAACCTTCCTTTCATAGTTAAGGTTTGAAACACTCTTTTTGTAGAATCTGGAAGTGGATATTTGGACCACTGTGTGGTCTTCGTTGGAAACGGGTATATCTTCACCTCAAACCTACACAGAAGCATTCTCAGAAAGTTCTCTGTGTTGACTGCATTCAACTCACAGAGTTGAACAATCCTTTTGATGGAGCAGTTTTGAAACTCTCTTTCTTTGGAATCTGCAAGTGGATATGTTGACCTCTTTGAAGATTTCGTTGGAAACCTGTTAATCTTCACATAAAAGCTAAACAGAAGCATTGTCAGAAACTTCTTTGTGATGTTTGCATTCATCTCATAGAGTTGAACTTTCCCTTTGATAGAGCAGCTTTGAAACACTCTTTTTCTAGAATCTGCAAGTGGACATTTGGAGGGCTTTGTGTTCTGCGGTGGAAAAGGAAATATCTTCTCATCAAAACTACATAGAAGCATTCTCAGAAACAATTCTGTGATGATTGCATTCAGCTGACAGAGTTGAACATTCCTTTTGATAGAGCAGTTTGGAAACACTCTTTTTGTAGAATCTGCATGTGGAGATTTGGACCGCTTGGAGACCTATGGTAGTAAAGGAAATAACTTCATAGAAAAACCAAATGGAAGCATTCTCAGAAAATTCTTTGTGATGATTGAGTTGAACTCAGAGACCTGAACATTCCTTTTGATGGAGCAGTTTCCAAACACACTTCTCGTGGAATCTGCAAGTGGATATTTGGACCTCTCTGAGGATTTCGTTGGAAGCGGTATAAACTTCCCAGAACTAAACGGAAGCATTCTCAGAAACTTCTTTCTGATGTTTGCATTCAACTCACAGAGTTGAACCTTCCTTTCATAGTTCAGGTTTGAAACACTCTTTTTGTAGAATCTGGAAGTGGATATTTGGACCACTGTGAGGACTTCGTTGGAAACGGGTATATCTTCACCTCAAACCTAGACAGAAGCATTCTCAGAAAGTTCTCTGTGTTGACTGCATTCAACTCACAGACTTGAACAATCGTTTTGATGGAGCAGTTTTGAAACTCTCTTTCTTTGGAATCTGCAAGTGGATATGTTGACCTCTTTGAAGATTTCGTTGGAAACGGGTTAATCTTCACATAAAAGCTAAACAGAAGCATTCTCAGAAACTTCTTTGTGATGATTGCATTCACCTCACAGAGTTGAACTTTCCCTTTGATAGAGCAGCTTTGAAACACTCTTTTTCTAGAATCTGCAAGTGGACATTTGGAGGGCTTTCTGGACTGTGGTGGAAAAGGAAATATCTTCTCATCGAAAGTACATAGAAGCATTCTCAGAAACTACTCTGTGATGATTGCATTCAACTGACAGAGTTGAACGTTCCTTTTGATAGAGCAGTTTGGAAACACTCTTTTTGTAGAATCTGCATGTGGAGATTTGGACCGCTTTGAGACCTATGGTAGTAAAGGAAATAAGTTCATAGAAAAACCAAATGGAAGCATTCTCAGAAAATAATTTGTGATGATTGAGTTGAACTCAGAGACCTGAACATTCCTTTTGATGGAGCAGTTTCCAAACACACTTCTCGTGGAATCTGCAAGTGGATATTTGGACCTCTCTGAAGATATCATTGGAAGCGGGATTAACTTCCCAGAACTAAACGGAAGCATTCTCAGAAACTTCTTTGTGATGTTTGCATTCAACTCACAGAGTTGAACCTTCCTTTCATAGTTAAGGTTTGAAACACTCTTTTTGTAATATCAGGAAGTAGATATTTGGACCACTGTGTGGTCTTCGATGGAAACGGGTATATCTTCACCTCAAACCTAGACAGAAGCATTCTCAGAAAGTTCTCTGTGTTGACTGCATTCAACTCACAGAGTTGAACAATCCTTTTGATGGAGCAGTTTTGAAACTCTCTTTCTTTGGAATCTGCAAGTGGATATGTTGACCTCTTTGAAGATTTCTTTGGAAACCTGTTAATCTTCACATAAAAGCTAAACAGAAGCATTGTCAGAAACTTCTTTGTGATGTTTGCATTCACCTCATAGAGTTGAACTTTCCCTTTGATAGAGCAGCTTTGAAACACTCTTTTTCTAGAATCTGCAAGTGGACATTTGGAGGGCTTTGTGTTCTGCGGTGGAAAAGGAAATATCTTCTCATCAAAACTACATAGAATCATTCTCAGAAACAATTCTGTGATGATTGCATTCAGCTGACAGAGTTGAACATTCCTTTTGATAGAGCAGTTTGGAAACACTCTTTTTGTAGAATCTGCATGTGGAGATTTGGACCGCTTGGAGACCTATGGTAGTAAAGGAAATAACTTCATAGAAAAACCAAATGGAAGCATTCTCAGAAAATTCTTTGTGATGATTGAGTTGAACTCAGAGACCTGAACGTTCCTTTTGATGGAGCAGTTTCCAAACACACTTCTCGTGGAATCTGCAAGGGGATATTTGGACCTCTCTGAGGATTTCGTTGGAAGCGGGATAAACTTCCCAGAACTAAACGGAAGCATTCTCAGAAACTTCTTTCTGATGTTTGCATTCAACTCACAGAGTTGAACCTTCCTTTCATAGTTCAGGTTTGAAACACTCTTTTTGTAGAATCTGGAAGTGGATATTTGGACCACTGTGAGGACTTCGTTGGAAACGGGTATATCTTCACCTCAAACCTAGACAGAAGCATTCTCAGAAAGTTCTCTGTGTTGACCGCATTCAACTCACAGACTTGAACAATCGTTTTGATGGAGCAGTTTTGAAACTCTCTTTCTTTGGAATCTGCAAGTGGATATGTTGACCTCTTTGAAGATTTCGTTGGAAACGGGTTAATCTTCACATAAAAGCTAAACAGAAGCATTCTCAGAAACTTCTTTGTGATGATTGCATTCACCTCACATAGTTGAACTTTCCCTTTGATAGAGCAGCTGTGAAACACTCTTTTTCTAGAATCTGCAAGTGGACATTTGGAGGGCTTTCTGGACTGTGGTGGAAAAGGAAATATCTTCTCATCGAAAGTACATAGAAGCATTCTCAGAAACTACTCTGTGATGATTGCATTCAACTGACAGAGTTGAACGTTCCTTTTGATAGAGCAGTTTGGAAACACTCTTTTTGTAGAATCTGCATGTGGAGATTTGGACCGCTTGGAGACCTATGGTAGTAAAGGAAATAAGTTCATAGAAAAACCAAATGGAAGCATTCTCAGAAAATAATTTGTGATGATTGAGTTGAACTCAGAGACCTGAACATTCCTTTTGATGGAGCAGTTTCCAAACACACTTCTCGTGGAATCTGCAAGTGGATATTTGGACCTCTCTGAAGATTTCATTGGAAACGGGATTAACTTCCCAGAACTAAACGGAAGCATTCTCAGAAACTTCTTTGTGATGTTTGCATTCAACTCACAGAGTTGAACCTTCCTTTCATAGTTAAGGTTTGAAACACTCTTTTTGTAATATCAGGAAGTAGATATTTGGACCACTGAGTGGTCTTCGATGGAAACGGGTGTATCTTCACCTCAAACCTAGACAGAAGCATTCTCAGAAAGTTCTCTGTGTTGACTGCATTCAACTCACAGAGTTGAACAATCCTTTTGATGGAGCAGTTTTGAAACTCTCTTTCTTTGGAATCTGCAAGTGGATATGTTGACCTCTTTGAAGATTTCTTTGGAAACCTGTTAATCTTCACATAAAAGCTAAACAGAAGCATTGTCAGAAACTTCTTTGTGATGTTTGCATTCACCTCATAGAGTTGAACTTTCCCTTTGATAGAGCAGCTTTGAAACACTCTTTTTCTAGAATCTGCAAGTGGACATTTGGAGGGCTTTGTGTTCTGCGGTGGAAAAGGAAATATCTTCTCATCAAAACTACATAGAATCATTCTCAGAAACAATTCTGTGATGATTACATTCAGCTGACAGAGTTGAACATTCCTTTTGATAGAGCAGTTTGGAAACACTCTTTTTGTAGAATCTGCATGTGGAGATTTGGACCGCTTGGAGACCTATGGTAGTTAAGGAAATAACTTCATAGAAAAACCAAATGGAAGCATTCTCAGAAAATTCTTTGTGATGATTGAGTTGAACTCAGAGACCTGAACATTCCTTTTGATGGAGCAGTTTCCAAACACACTTCTCGTGGAATCTGCAAGGGGATATTTGGACCTCTCTGAGGATTTCGTTGGAAGCGGGATAAACTTCCCAGAACTAAACGGAAGCATTCTCAGAAACTTCTTTCTGATGTTTGCATTCAACTCACAGAGTTGAACCTTCCTTTCATAGTTCAGGTTTGAAACACTCTTTTTGTAGAATCTGGAAGTGGATATTTGGACCACTGTGAGGACTTCGTTGGAAACGGGTATATCTTCACCTCAAACCTAGACAGAAGCATTCTCAGAAAGTTCTCTGTGTTGACCGCATTCAACTCACAGACTTGAACAATCGTTTTGATGGAGCAGTTTTGAAACTCTCTTTCTTTGGAATCTGCAAGTGGATATGTTGACCTCTTTGAAGATTTCGTTGGAAACGGGTTAATCTTCACATAAAAGCTAAACAGAAGCATTCTCAGAAACTTCTTTGTGATGATTGCATTCACCTGACAGAGTTGAACTTTCCCTTTGATAGAGCAGCTTTGAAACACTCTTTTTCTAGAATCTGCAAGTGGACATTTGGAGGGCTTTCTGGACTGTGGTGGAAAAGGAAATATCTTCTCATCGAAAGTACATAGAAGCATTGTCAGAAACTACTCTGTGATGATTGCATTCAACTGACAGAGTTGAACGTTCCTTTTGATAGAGCAGTTTGCAAACACTTTTTGTAGAATCCGCATGTGGAGATTTGGACCGCTTGGAGACCTATGGTAGTAAAGGAAATAAGTTCATAGAAAAACCAAACGGAAGCATTCTCAGAAAATCCTTTGTGATGATTGAGTTGAACTCAGAGACCTGAACACTCCTTTTGATGGAGCAGTTTCCAAACACACTTGTCGTGGAATCTGCAAGTGGATATTTGGACCTCTCTGAGGATTTCGTTGGAAGCGGGATAAACTTCCCAGAACTACACGGAAGCATTCTCAGAAACTTCTTTGTGATGTTTGCATTCAACTCACAGAGTTGAACCTTCCTTTCATAGTTCAGGTTTGAAACACTCTTTTTGTAGAATCTGGAAGTGGATATTTGGACCACAGTGTGGTCTTCGTTGGAAACGGGTATATCTTCACCTCAAACCTAGACAGAAGCATTCTCAGAAAGTTCTCTGTGTTGACTGCATTCAACTCACAGAATTGAACAATCGTTTTGATGGAGCAGTTTTGAAACTCTCTTTCTTTGGAATCTGCAAGTGGATATGTTGACCTCTTTGAAGATTTCTTTGGAAACGGGTTAATCTTCACATAAAAGCTAAACAGAAGCATTGTCAGAAACTTCTTTGTGATGTTTGCATTCACCTCATAGAGTTGAACTTTCCCTTTGATGGAGCAGCTTTGAAACACTCTTTTTCTAGAATCTGCAAGTGGACATTTGGAGGGCTTTGTGTTCTGCGGTGGAAAAGGAAATATCTTCTCATCAAAACTACATAGAAGCATTCTCAGAAACAATTCTGTGATGATTGCATTCAGCTGACAGAGTTGAACATTCCTTTTGATAGAGCAGTTTGGAAACACTCTTTTTGTAGAATCTGCTTGTGGATATTTGGTCCGCTTGGAGACCTATGGTAGTAGAGGAAATAAGTTCATAGAAAAACCAAATGGAAGCATTCTCAGAAAATTCTTTGTGATGATTGAGTTGAACTCAGAGACCTGAACATTTCTTTTGATGGAGCAGTTTCCAAACACGCTTCTCGTGGAATCTGCAAGTGGATATTTGGACCTCTCTGAGGATTTCGTTGGAAGCGGGATAAACTTCCCAGAACTAAACGGAAGCATTCTCAGAAACTTCTTTGTGATGTTTGCATTCAACTCACAGAGTTGAACCTTCCTTTCATAGTTCAGGTTTGAAACACTCTTTTTGTAGAATCTGGAAGTGGATATTTGGACCACTGTGTGTTCTTCGTTGGAAACGGGTATATCTTCACCTCAAACCTAGACAGAAGCATTCTCAGAAAGTTCTCTGTGTTGACTGCATTCAACTCACAGAGTTGAACAATCGTTTTGATGGAGCAGTTTTGAAACTCTCTTTCTTTCGAATCTGCAAGTGGATATGTTGACCTCTTTGAAGATTTCGTTGGAAACCTGTTAATCTTCACATAAAAGCTAAACAGAAGCATTATCAGAAACTTCTTTGTGATGTTTGCATTCACCTCATAGAGTTGAAGTTTCCCTTTGATAGAGCAGCTTTGAAACACTCTTTTTCTAGAATCTGCAAGTGGACATTTGGAGGGCTTTGTGTTCTGCGGTGGAAAAGGAAATATCTTCTCATCAAAACTACATAGAAGCATTCCCAGAATCAATTCTGTGATGATTGCATTCAGCTGACAGAGTTGAACATTCCTTTTGATAGAGCAGTTTGGAAACACTCTTTTTGTAGAATCTGCATGTGGAGATTTGGACCGCTTGGAGACCTATGGTAGTAAAGGAAATAAGTTCATAGAAAAACCAAATGGAAGCATTCTCAGAAAATTCTTTGTGATGATTGCATTCACCTCACAGAGTTGAACTTCCCTTTGATAGAGTAGCTGTGAAACACTCTTTTTCTAGAATCTGCAAGTGGACATTTGGAGGGCTTTCTGGACTGTGGTGGAAAAGGAAATATCTTCTCATCGAAAGTACATAGAAGCATTGTCAGAAACTACTCTGTGATGATTGCATTCAACTGACAGAGTTGAACGTTCCTTTTGATAGAGCAGTTTGGAAACACTCTTTTTGTAGAATCTGCATGTGGAGATTTGGACCGCTTGGAGACCTATGGTAGTAAAGGAAATAAGTTCATAGAAAAACCAAACGGAAGCATTCTCAGAAAATCCTTTGTGATGATTGAGTTGAACTCAGAGACCTGAACATTCCTTTTGATGGAGCAGTTTCCAAACACACTTGTCGTGGAATCTGCAAGTGGATATTTGGACCTCTCTGAGGATTGCGTTGGAAGCGGGATAAACTTCCCAGAACTAAACGGAAGCATTCTCAGAAACTTCTTTGTGATGTTTGCATTCAACTCACAGAGTTGAACCTTCCTTTCATAGTTCAGGTTTGAAACACTCTTTTTGTAATATCTGCAATTAGATATTTGGACCACTGTGTGGTCTTCGTTGGAAACGGGTATATCTTCACCTCAAACCTAGACAGAAGCATTCTCAGAAAGTTCTCTGTGTTGACTGCATTCAACTCACAGAGTTGAACAATCCTTTTGATGGAGCAGTTTTGAAACTCTCTTTCTTTGGAATCTGCAAGTGGATATGTTGACCTCTTTGAAGATTTCGTTGGAAACCTGTTAATCTTCACATAAAAGCTAAACAGAAGCATTGTCAGAAACTTCTTTGTGATGTTTGCATTCACCTCATAGAGTTGAACTTTCCCTTTGATAGAGCAGCTTTGAAACACTCTTTTTCTAGAATCTGCAAGTGGACATTTGGAGGGCTTTGTGTTCTGCGGTGGAAAAGGAAATATCTTCTCATCAAAACTACATAGAAGCATTCTCAGAAACAATTCTGTGATGATTGCATTCAGCTGACAGAGTTGAACATTCCTTTTGATAGAGCAGTTTGGAAACACTCTTTTTGTAGAATCTGCATGTGGAGATTTGGACCGCTTTGAGACCTATGGTAGTAAAGGAAATAACTTCATAGAAAAACCAAATGGAAGCATTCTCAGAAAATTCTTTGTGATGATTGAGTTGAACTCAGAGACCTGAACATTCCTTTTGATGGAGCAGTTTCCAAACACACTTCTCGTGGAATCTGCAAGTGGATATTTGGACCTCTCTGAGGATTTCGTTGGAAGCGGGATAAACTTCCCAGAAGTAAACGGAAGCATTCTCAGAAACTTCTTTGTGATGTTTGCATTCAACTCACAGAGTTGAACCTTCCTTTCATAGTTCAGGTTTGAAACACTCTTTTTGTAGAATCTGGAAGTAGATATTTGGACCACTGTGTGGTCTTCGTTGGAAACGGGTATATCTTCACCTCAAACCTAGACAGAAGCATTCTCAGAAAGTTCTCTGTGTTGACTGCATTCAACTCACAGAGTTGAACAATCCTTTTGATGGAGCAGTTTTGAAACTCTTTCTTTGGAATCTGCAAGTGGATATGTTGACCTCTTTGAAGATTTCGTTGGAAACCTGTTAATCTTCACATAAAAGCTAAACAGAAGCATTGTCAGAAACTTCTTTGTGATGTTTGCATTCACCTCGCAGAGTTGAACTTTCCCTTTGATAGAGCAGCTTTGAAACACTCTTTTTCTAGAATCTGCAAGTGGACATTTGGAGGGCTTTGTGTTCTGCGGTAGAAAAGGAAATATCTTCTCATCAAAACTACATAGGAGCATTCTCAGAAACAATTCGGTGATGATTGCATTCAGCTGACAGAGTTGAACGTTCCTTTTGATAGAGCAGTTTGGAAACACTCTTTTTGTAGAACCTGCATGTGGTGATTTGGACCGCTTTGAGACCTATGGTAGTAAAGGAAATAACTTCATAGAAAAACCAAATGGAAGCATTCTCAGAAAATTCTTTGTGATGATTGAGTTGAACTCAGAGACCTGAACATTCCTTTTGATGGAGCAGTTTCCAAACACACTTCTCGTGGAATCTGCAAGTGGATATTTGGACCTCTCTGAGGATTTCGTTGGAAGCGGGATAAACTTCCCAGAACTAAACGGAAGCATTCTCAGAAACTTCTTTGTGATGTTTGCATTCAACTCACAGAGTTGAACCTTCCTTTCATAGTTCAGGTTTCAAACACTCTTTTTGTAGAATCTGGAAGTAGATATTTGGACCACTGTGTGGACTTCGTTGGAAATGGGTATATCTTCACCTCAAACCTAGACAGAAGCATTCTCAGAAAGTTCTCTGTGTTGACTGCATTCAACTCACAGAGTTGAACAATCCTTTTGATGGAGCAGTTTTGAAACTCTCTTTCTTTGGAATCTGCAAGTGGATATGTTACCTCTTTGAAGATTTCTTTGGAAACGGGTTAATCTTCACATAAAAGCTAAACAGAAGCATTGTCAGAAACTTCTTTGTGATGTTTGCATTCACCTCATAGAGTTGAACTTTCCCTTTGATAGAGCAGCTTTGAAACACTCTTTTTCTAGAATCTGCAAGTGGACATTTGGAGGGCTTTGTGTTCTGCGGTGGAAAAGGAAATATCTTCTCATCAAAACTACATAGAAGCATTCTCAGAAACAATTCTGTGATGATTGCATTCAGCTGACAGAGTTGAACATTCCTTTTGATAGAGCAGTTTGGAAACACTCTTTTTGTAGAATCTGCATGTGGATATTTCGTCCGCTTGGAGACCTATGGTAGTAGAGGAAATAAGTTCATAGAAAAACCAAATGGAAGCATTCTCAGAAAATTCTTTGTGATGATTGAGTTGAACTCAGAGACCTGAACATTTCTTTTGATGGAGCAGTTTCCAAACACGCCTCTCGTGGAATCTGCAAGTGGATATTTGGACCTCTCTGAGGATTTCGTTGGAAGCGGGATAAACTTCCCAGAACTAAACGGAAGCATTCTCAGAAACATGTTTGTGATGTTTGCATTCAACACACAGAGTTGAACCTTCCTTTCATAGTTCAGGTTTGAAACACTCTTTTTGTAGAATCTGGAAGTGGATATTTGGACCTCTGTGAGGACTTCGTTGGAAACGGGTATATCTTCACCTCAAACCTAGACAGAAGCATTCTCAGAAAGTTCTCTGTGTTGACTGCATTCAACTCACAGACTTGAACAATCGTTTTGATGGAGCAGTTTTGAAACTCTCTTTCTTTGGAATCTGCAAGTGGATATGTTCACCTCTTTGAAGATTTCGTTGGAAACCTGTAAATCTTCACATAAAAGCTAAACAGAAGCATTGTCAGAAACTTCTTTGTGATATTTGAATTCACCTCATAGAGTTGAACTTTCCCTTTGATAGAGCAGCTTTGAAACACTCTTTTTCTAGAATCTGCAAGTGGACATTTGGAGGGCTTTGTGTTCTGCGGTAGAAAAGGAAATATCTTCTCATCAAAACTACATAGGAGCATTCTCAGAAACAATTCGGTGATGATTGCATTCAGCTGACAGAGTTGAACGTTCCTTTTGATAGAGCAGTTTGGAAACACTCTTTTTGTAGAACCTGCATGTGGTGATTTGGACCGCTTTGAGACCTATGGTAGTAAAGGAAATAACTTCGTAGAAAAACCAAATGGAAGCATTCTCAGAAAATTCTTTGTGATGATTGAGTTGAACTCAGAGACCTGAACATTCCTTTTGATGGAGCAGTTTCCAAACACACTTCTCGTGGAATCTGCAAGTGGATATTTGGACCTCTCTGAGGATTTCGTTGGAAGCGGGATAAACTTCCCAGAACTAAACGGAAGCATTCTCAGAAACTTCTTTGTGATGTTTGCATTCAACTCACAGAGTTGAACCTTCCTTTCATAGTTCAGGTTTCAAACACTCTTTTTGTAGAATCTGGAAGTAGATATTTGGACCACTGTGTGGACTTCGTTGGAAATGGGTATATCTTCACCTCAAACCTAGACAGAAGCATTCTCAGAAAGTTCTCTGTGTTGACTGCATTCAACTCACAGAGTTGAACAATCCTTTTGATGGAGCAGTTTTGAAACTCTCTTTCTTTGGAATCTGCAAGTGGATATGTTGACCTCTTTGAAGATTTCTTTGGAAACGGGTTAATCTTCACATAAAAGCTAAACAGAAGCATTCTCAGAAACTTCTTTGTGATGTTTGCATTCACCTCATAGAGTTGAACTTTCCCTTTGATAGAGCAGCTTTGAAACACTCTTTTTCTAGAATCTGCAAGTGGACATTTGGAGGGCTTTGTGTTCTGCGGTGGAAAAGGAAATATCTTCTCATCAAAACTACATAGAAGCATTCTCAGAAACAATTCTGTGATGATTGCATTCAGCTGACAGAGTTGAACATTCCTTTTGATAGAGCAGTTTGGAAACACTCTTTTTGTAGAATCTGCATGTGGATATTTCGTCCGCTTGGAGACCTATGGTAGTAGAGGAAATAAGTTCATAGAAAAACCAAATGGAAGCATTCTCAGAAAATTCTTTGTGATGATTGAGTTGAACTCAGAGACCTGAACATTTCTTTTGATGGAGCAGTTTCCAAACACGCCTCTCGTGGAATCTGCAAGTGGATATTTGGACCTCTCTGAGGATTTCTTTGGAAGCGGGATAAACTTCCCAGAACTAAACGGAAGCATTCTCAGAAACATGTTTGTGATGTTTGCATTCAACACACAGAGTTGAACCTTCCTTTCATAGTTCAGGTTTGAAACACTCTTTTTGTAGAATCTGGAAGTGGATATTTGGACCTCTGTGAGGACTTCGTTGGAAACGGGTATATCTTCACCTCAAACCTAGACAGAAGCATTCTCAGAAATTTCTCTGCGTTGACTGCATTCAACTCACAGACTTGAACAATCGTTTTGATGGAGCAGTTTTGAAACTCTCTTTCTTTGGAATCTGTAAGTGGATATGTTGACCTCTTTGAAGATTTCGTTGGAAACGGGTTAATCTTCACATAAAAGCTAAATAGAAGCATTCTCAGAAACTTCTTTGTGATGATTGCATTCACCTCACAGAGTTGAATTTTCCCTTGGATAGAGCAGCTTTGAAACACTCTTTTTCCAGAATCTGCAAGTGGACATTTGGAGGGCTTTCTGGACTGTGGTGGAAAAGGAAATATCTTCTCATCGAAAGTACATAGAAGCATTCTCAGAAACTACTCTGTGATGATTGCATTCAACTGACAGAGTTGAACGTTCCTTTTGATAGAGCAGTTTGGAAACACTCTTTTTGTAGAATCTGCATGTGGAGATTTGGACCGCTTGGAGACCTATGGTAGTAAAGGAAATAAGTTCATAGAAAAACCAAATGGAAGCATTCTCAGAAAATAATTTGTGATGATTGAGTTGAACTCAGAGACCTGAACATTCCTTTTGATGGAGCAGTTTCCAAACACACTTCTCGTGGAATCTGCAAGTGGATATTTGGACCTCTCTGAGGATTTCATTGGAAGCAGGATTAACTTCCCAGAACTAAACGGAAGCATTCTCAGAAACTTCTTTTTGATGTTTGCATTCAACTCACAGAGTTGAACCTTCCTTCCATAGTTAAGGTTTGAAACTCTCTTTTTGTAATATCTGGAAGTAGATATTTGGACCACAGTGTGGTCTTCCTTGGAAACGGGTATATCTTCACCTCAAACCTAGACAGAAGCATTCTCAGAAAGTTCTCTGTGTTGACTGCATTCAACTCACAGAGTTGAACAATCCTTTTGATGGAGCAGTTTTGAAACTCACTTTCTTTGGAATCTGCAAGTGGATATGTTGACCTCTTTGAAGATTTCGTTGGAAACCTGTTAATCTTCACATAAAAGCTAAACAGAAGCATTGTCAGAAACTTCTTTGTGATGTTTGCATTCACCTCATAGAGTTGAACTTTCCCTTTGATAGAGCAGCTTTGAAACACTCTTTTTCTAGAATCTGCAAGTGGACATTTGGATGGCTTTGTGTTCTGCGGTGGAAAAGGAAATATCTTCTCATCAAAACTACATAGAAGCATTCTCAGAAACAATTCTGTGATGATTGCATTCAGCTGACAGAGTTGAACATTCCTTTTGATAGAGCAGTTTGGAAACACTCTTTTTGTAGAATCTGCATGTGGAGATTTGGACCGCTTGGAGACCTATGGTAGTAAAGGAAATAAGTTCATAGAAAAACCAAATGGAAGCATTCTCAGAAAATTCTTTCTGATGATTGAGTTGAACTCAGAGACCTGAACATTCCTTTTGATGGAGCAGTTTCCAAACACACTTCTCGTGGAATCTGCAAGTGGATATTTGGACCTCTCTGAGGATTTCGTTGGAAGCGGGATAAACTTCCCAGAACTAAACGGAAGCATTCTCAGAAACTTCTTTCTGATGTTTGCATTCAACTCACAGAGTTGAACCTTCCTTTCATAGTTCAGGTTTGAAACACTCTTTTTGTAGAATCTGGAAGTGGATATTGGACCACTGTGAGGACTTCGTTGGAAACGGGTATATCTTCACCTCAAACCTAGACAGAAGCATTCTCAGAAAGTTCTCTGTGTTGACTGCATTCAACTCACAGACTTGAACAATCGTTTTGATGGAGCAGTTTTGAAACTCTGTTTCTTTGGAATCTGTGAGTGGATATGTTGACCTCTTTGAAGATTTCGTTGGAAACGGGTTAATCTTCACATAAAAGCTAAACAGAAGCATTCTCAGAAACTTCTTTGTGATGATTGCATTCACCTCACAGAGTTGAACTTTCCCTTTGATAGAGCAGCTGAGAAACACTCTTTTTCCAGAATCTGCAAGTGGACATTTGGAGGGCTTTCTGGACTGTGGTGGAAAAGGAAATATCTTCTCATCGAAAGTACATAGAAGCATTCTCAGAAATTACTCTGTGATGATTGCATTCAACTGACAGAGTTGAACGTTCCTTTTGATAGAGCAGTTTGGAAACACTCTTTTTGTAGAATCTGCATGTGGAGATTTGGACCGCTTGGAGACCTATGGTAGTAAAGGAAATAAGTTCATAGAAAAACCAAATGGAAGCATTCTCAGAAAATAATTTGTGATGATTGAGTTGAACTCAGAGACCTGAACATTCCTTTTGATGGAGCAGTTTCCAAACACACTTCTCGTGGAATCTGCAAGTGGATATTTGGACCTCTCTGAGGATTTCATTGGAAGCAGGATTAACTTCCCAGAACTAAACGGAAGCATTCTCAGAAACTTCTTTCTGATGTTTGCATTCAACTCACAGAGTTGAACCTTCCTTTCATAGTTCAGGTTTGAAACACTCTTTTTGTAGAATCTGGAAGTGGATATTTGGACCACTGTGAGGACTTCGTTGGAAACAGGTATATCTTCACCTCAAACCTAGACAGAAGCATTCTCAGAAAGTTCTCTGTGTTGACTGCATTCAACTCACAGACTTGAACAATCGTTTTGATGGAGCAGTTTTCAAACTCTCTTTCTTTGGAATCTGCAAGTGGATATGTTGACCTCTTTGAAGATTTCGTTGGAAACGGGTTAATCTTCACATAAAAGCTAAACAGAAGCATTCTCAGAAACTTCTTTGTGATGATTGCATTCACCTCGTAGAGTTGAACTTTCCCTTTGATAGAGCAGCTTTGAAACACTCTTTTTCTAGAATCTGCAAGTGGACATTTGGAGGGCTTTGTGTTCTGCGGTGGAAAAGGAAATATCTTCTCATAAAAACTACATAGAAGCATTCTCAGAAACAATTCTGTGATGATTGCATTCAGCTGACAGAGTTGAACATTCCTTTTGATAGAGCAGTTTGGAAACACTCTTTTTGTAGAATCTGCATGTGGATATTTGGTCCGCTTGGAGACCTATGGTAGTAGAGGAAATAAGTTCATAGAAAAACCAAATGGAAGCATTCTCAGAAAATTCTTTGTGATGATTGAGTTGAACTCAGAGACCTGAACATTCCTTTTGATGGAGCAGTTTCCAAACACGCTTCTCGTGGAATCTGCAAGTGGATATTTGGACCTCCCTAAGGATTTCGTTGGAAGCGGGATAAACTTCCCAGAACTAAACGGAAGCATTCTCAGAAACATGTTTGAGATGTTTGCATTCAACACACAGAGTTGAACCTTCCTTTCATAGTTCAGGTTTGAAACACTCTTTTTGTAGAATCTGGAAGTGGATATTTGGACCTCTGTGAGGACTTCGTTGGAAACGGGTATATCTTCACCTCAAACCTAGACAGAAGCATTCTCAGAAAGTTCTCTGTGTTGACTGCATTCAACTCACAGACTTCAACAATCGTTTTGATGGAGCAGTTTTGAAACTCTCTTTCTTTGGAATCTGCAAGTGGATATGTTGACCTCTTTGAAGATTTCGTTGGAAACCTGTAAATCTTCACATAAAAGCTAAACAGAAGCATTGTCAGAAACTTCTTTGTGATATTTGAATTCACCTCATAGAGTTGAACTTTCCCTTTGATAGAGCAGCTTTGAAACACTCTTTTTCTAGAATCTGCAAGTGGACATTTGGAGGGCTTTGTGTTCTGCGGTAGAAAAGGAAATATCTTCTCATCAAAACTACATAGGAGCATTCTCAGAAACAATTCGGTGATGATTGCATTCAGCTGACAGAGTTGAACGTTCCTTTTGATAGAGCAGTTTGGAAACACTCTTTTTGTAGAACCTGCATGTGGTGATTTGGACCGCTTTGAGACCTATGGTAGTAAAGGAAATAACTTCATAGAAAAACCAAATGGAAGCATTCTCAGAAAATTCTTTGTGATGATTGAGTTGAACTCAGAGACCTGAACATTCCTTTTGATGGAGCAGTTTCCAAACACACTTCTCGTGGAATCTGCAAGTGGATATTTGGACCTCTCTGAGGATTTAGTTGGAAGCGGGATAAACTTCCCAGAACTAAACGGAAGCATTCTCAGAAACTTCTTTGTGATGTTTGCATTCAACTCACAGAGTTGAACCTTCCTTTCATAGTTCAGGTTTCAAACACTCTTTTTGTAGAATCTGGAAGTAGATATTTGGACCACTGTGTGGACTTCGTTGGAAATGGGTATATCTTCACCTCAAACCTAGACAGAAGCATTCTCAGAAAGTTCTCTGTGTTGACTGCATTCAACTCACAGAGTTGAACAATCCTTTTGATGGAGCAGTTTTGAAACTCTGTTTCTTTGGAATCTGCAAGTGGATATGTTGACCTCTTTGAAGATTTCTTTGGAAACGGGTTAATCTTCACATAAAAGCTAAACAGAAGCATTCTCAGAAACTTCTTTGTGATGTTTGCATTCACCTCATAGAGTTGAACTTTCCCTTTGATAGAGCAGCTTTGAAACACTCTTTTTCTAGAATCTGCAAGTGGACATTTGGAGGGCTTTGTGTTCTGCGGTGGAAAAGGAAATATCTTCTCATCAAAACTACATAGAAGCATTCTCAGAAACAATTCTGTGATGATTGCATTCAGCTGACAGAGTTGAACATTCCTTTTGATAGAGCAGTTTGGAAACACTCTTTTTGTAGAATCTGCATGTGGATATTTCGTCCGCTTGGAGACCTATGGTAGTAGAGGAAATAAGTTCATAGAAAAACCAAATGGAAGCATTCTCAGAAAATTCTTTGTGATGATTGAGTTGAACTCAGAGACCTGAACATTTCTTTTGATGGAGCAGTTTCTAAACACGCCTCTCGTTGAATCTGCAAGTGGATATTTGGACCTCTCTGAGGATTTCGTTGGAAGCGGGATAAACTTCCCAGAACTAAACGGAAGCATTCTCAGAAACATGTTTGTGATGTTTGCATTCAACACACAGAGTTGAACCTTCCTTTCATAGTTCAGGTTTGAAACACTCTTTTTGTAGAATCTGGAAGTGGATATTTGGACCACTGTGAGGACTTCGTTGGAAACGGGTATATCTTCACCTCAAACCTAGACAGAAGCATTCTCAGAAAGTTCTCTGTGTTGACTGCATTCAACTCACAGACTTGAACAATCGTTTTGATGGAGCAGTTTTGAAACTCTGTTTCTTTGGAATCTGTGAGTGGATATGTTGACCTCTTTGAAGATTTCGTTGGAAACGGGTTAATCTTCACATAAAAGCTAAACAGAAGCATTCTCAGAAACTTCTTTGTGATGATTGCATTCACCTCACAGAGTTGAACTTTCCCTTTGATAGAGCAGCTGAGAAACACTCTTTTTCCAGAATCTGCAAGTGGACATTTGGAGGGCTTTCTGGACTGTGGTGGAAAAGGAAATATCTTCTCATCGAAAGTACATAGAAGCATTCTCAGAAATTACTCTGTGATGATTGCATTCAACTGACAGAGTTGAACGTTCCTTTTGATAGAGCAGTTTGCAAACACTCTTTTTGTAGAATCTGCATGTGGAGATTTGGACCGCTTTGAGACCTATGGTAGTAAAGGAAATAAGTTCATAGAAAAACCAAATGGAAGCATTCTCAGAAAATAATTTGTGATGATTGAGTTGAACTCAGAGACCTGAACATTCCTTTTGATGGAGCAGTTTCCAAACACACTTCTCGTGGAATCTGCAAGTGGATATTTGGACCTCTCTGAGGATTTCATTGGAAGCAGGATTAAATTCCCAGAACTAAACGGAAGCATTCTCAGAAACTTCTTTCTGATGTTTGCATTCAACTCACAGAGTTGAACCTTCCTTTCATAGTTCAGGTTTGAAACACTCTTTTTGTAGAATCTGGAAGTGGATATTTGGACCACTGTGAGGACTTCGTTGGAAACAGGTATATCTTCACCTCAAACCTAGACAGAAGCATTCTCAGAAAGTTCTCTGTGTTGACTGCATTCAACTCACAGACTTGAACAATCGTTTTGATGGAGCAGTTTTCAAACTCTCTTTCTTTGGAATCTGCAAGTGGATATGTTGACCTCTTTGAAGATTTCGTTGGAAACGGGTTAATCTTCACATAAAAGCTAAACAGAAGCATTCTCAGAAACTTCTTTGTGATGATTGCATTCACCTCACAGAGTTGAACTTTCCCTTTGATAGAGCAGCTGTGAAACACTCTTTTTCTAGAATCTGCAAGTGGACATTTGGAGGGCTTTCTGGACTGTGGTGGAAAAGGAAATATCTTCTAATCGAAAGTACATAGAAGCATTGTCAGAAACTACTCTGTGATGATTGCATTCAACTGACAGAGTTGAACGTTCCTTTTGATAGAGCAGTTTGCAAACTCTTTTTGTAGAATCTGCATGTGGAGATTTGGACCGCTTGGAGACCTATGGTAGTAAAGGAAATAAGTTCATAGAAAAACCAAACGGAAGCATTCTCAGAAAATCCTTTGTGATGATTGAGTTGAACTCAGAGACCTGAACATTCCTTTTGATGGAGCAGTTTCCAAACACACTTCTCGTGGAATCTGCAAGTGGATATTTGGACCTCTCTGAGGATTGCGTTGGAAGCGGGATAAACTTCCCAGAACTAAACGGAAGCATTCTCAGAAACATGTTTGTGATGTTTGCATTCAACACACAGAGTTGAACCTTCCTTTCATAGTTCAGGTTTGAAACACTCTTTTTGTAGAATCTGGAAGTGGATATTTGGACCTCTGTGAGGACTTCGTTGGAAACGGGTATATCTTCACCTCAAACCTAGACAGAAGCATTCTCAGAAAGTTCTCTGCGTTGACTGCATTCAACTCACAGACTTGAACAATCGTTTTGATGGAGCAGTTTTGAAACTCTCTTTCTTTGGAATCTGTAAGTGGATATGTTGACCTCTTTGAAGATTTCGTTGGAAACGGGTTAATCTTCACATAAAAGCTAAATAGAAGCATTCTCAGAAACTTCTTTGTGATGATTGCATTCACCTCACAGAGTTGAACTTTCCCTTTGATAGAGCAGCTTTGAAACACTCTTTTTCCAGAATCTGCAAGTGGACATTTGGAGGGCTTTCCGGACTGTGGTGGAAAAGGAAATATCTTCTCATCGAAAGTACATAGAAGCATTCTCAGAAACTACTCTGTGATGATTGCATTCAACTGACAGAGTTGAACGTTCCTTTTGATAGAGCAGTTTGGAAACACTCTTTTTGTAGAATCTGCATGTGGAGATTTGGACCGCTTGGAGACCTATGGTAGTAAAGGAAATAAGTTCATAGAAAAACCAAATGGAAGCATTCTCAGAAAATAATTTGTGATGATTGAGTTGAACTCAGAGACCTGAACACTCCTTTTGATGGAGCAGTTTCCAAACACACTTCTCGTGGAATCTGCAAGTGGATATTTGGACCTCTCTGAGGATTTCATTGGAAGCAGGATTAACTTCCCAGAACTAAACGGAAGCATTCTCAGAAACTTCTTTTTGATGTTTGCATTCAACTCACAGAGTTGAACCTTCCTTCCATAGTTAAGGTTTGAAACTCTCTTTTTGTAATATCTGGAAGTAGATATTTGGACCACAGTGTGGTCTTCCTTGGAAACGGGTATATCTTCACCTCAAACCTAGACAGAAGCATTCTCAGAAAGTTCTCTGTGTTGACTGCATTCAACTCACAGAGTTGAACAATCCTTTTGATGGAGCAGTTTTGAAACTCACTTTCTTTGGAATCTGCAAGTGGATATGTTGACCTCTTTGAAGATTTCGTTGGAAACCTGTTAATCTTCACATAAAAGCTAAACAGAAGCATTGTCAGAAACTTCTTTGTGATGTTTGCATTCACCTCATAGAGTTGAACTTTCCCTTTGATAGAGCAGCTTTGAAACACTCTTTTTCTAGAATCTGCAAGTGGACATTTGGATGGCTTTGTGTTCTGCGGTGGAAAAGGAAATATCTTCTCATCAAAACTACATAGAAGCATTCTCAGAAACAATTCTGTGATGATTGCATTCAGCTGACAGAGTTGAACATTCCTTTTGATAGAGCAGTTTGGAAACACTCTTTTTGTAGAATCTGCATGTGGAGATTTGGACCGCTTGGAGACCTATGGTAGTAAAGGAAATAAGTTCATAGAAAAACCAAATGGAAGCATTCTCAGAAAATTCTTTGTGATGATTGAGTTGAACTCAGAGACCTGAACATTCCTTTTGATGGAGCAGTTTCCAAACACACTTCTCGTGGAATCTGCAAGTGGATATTTGGACCTCTCTGAGGATTTCGTTGGAAGCGGTATAAACTTCCCAGAACTAAACGGAAGCATTCTCAGAAACTTCTTTCTGATCTTTGCATTCAACTCACAGAGTTGAACCTTCCTTTCATAGTTCAGGTTTGAAACACTCTTTTTGTAGAATCTGGAAGTGGATATTTGGACCACTGTGAGGACTTCGTTGGAAACGGGTATATCTTCACCTCAAACCTAGACAGAAGCATTCTCAGAAAGTTCTCTGTGTTGACTGCATTCAACTCACAGACTTGAACAATCGTTTTGATGGAGCAGTTTTGAAACTCTGTTTCTTTGGAATCTGTGAGTGGATATGTTGACCTCTTTGAAGATTTCGTTGGAAACGGGTTAATCTTCACATAAAAGCTAAACAGAAGCATTCTCAGAAACTTCTTTGTGATGATTGCATTCACCTCACAGAGTTGAACTTTCCCTTTGATAGAGCAGCTGAGAAACACTCTTTTTCCAGAATCTGCAAGTGGACATTTGGAGGGCTTTCTGGACTGTGGTGGAAAAGGAAATATCTTCTCATCGAAAGTACATAGAAGCATTCTCAGAAATTACTCTGTGATGATTGCATTCAACTGACAGAGTTGAACGTTCCTTTTGATAGAGCAGTTTGCAAACACTCTTTTTGTAGAATCTGCATGTGGAGATTTGGACCGCTTTGAGACCTATGGTAGTAAAGGAAATAAGTTCATAGAAAAACCAAATGGAAGCATTCTCAGAAAATAATTTGTGATGATTGAGTTGAACTCAGAGACCTGAACATTCCTTTTGATGGAGCAGTTTCCAAACACACTTCTCGTGGAATCTGCAAGTGGATATTTGGACCTCTCTGAGGATTTCATTGGAAGCAGGATTAACTTCCCAGAACTAAACGGAAGCATTCTCAGAAACTTCTTTCTGATGTTTGCATTCAACTCACAGAGTTGAACCTTCCTTTCATAGTTCAGGTTTGAAACACTCTTTTTGTAGAATCTGGAAGTGGATATTTGGACCACTGTGAGGACTTCGTTGGAAACAGGTATATCTTCACCTCAAACCTAGACAGAAGCATTCTCAGAAAGTTCTCTGTGTTGACTGCATTCAACTCACAGACTTGAACAATCGTTTTGATGGAGCAGTTTTCAAACTCTCTTTCTTTGGAATCTGCAAGTGGATATGTTGACCTCTTTGAATATTTCGTTGGAAACGGGTTAATCTTCACATAAAAGCTAAACAGAAGCATTCTCAGAAACTTCTTTGTGATGATTGCATTCACCTCACAGAGTTGAACTTTCCCTTTGATAGAGCAGCTGTGAAACACTCTTTTTCTAGAATCTGCAAGTGGACATTTGGAGGGCTTTCTGGACTGTGGTGGAAAAGGAAATATCTTCTAATCGAAAGTACATAGAAGCATTGTCAGAAACTACTCTGTGATGATTGCATTCAACTGACAGAGTTGAACGTTCCTTTTGATAGAGCAGTTTGCAAACTCTTTTTGTAGAATCTGCATGTGGAGATTTGGACCGCTTGGAGACCTATGGTAGTAAAGGAAATAAGTTCATAGAAAAACCAAACGGAAGCATTCTCAGAAAATCCTTTGTGATGATTGAGTTGAACTCAGAGACCTGAACATTCCTTTTGATGGAGCAGTTTCCAAACACACTTCTCGTGGAATCTGCAAGTGGATATTTGGACCTCTCTGAGGATTGCGTTGGAAGCGGTATCAACTTCCCAGAACTAAACGGAAGCATTCTCAGAAACATGTTTGTGATGTTTGCATTCAACACACAGAGTTGAACCTTCCTTTCATAGTTCAGGTTTGAAACACTCTTTTTGTAGAATCTGGAAGTGGATATTTGGACCTCTGTGAGGACTTCGTTGGAAACGGGTATATCTTCACCTCAAACCTAGACAGAAGCATTCTCAGAAAGTTCTCTGCGTTGACTGCATTCAACTCACAGACTTGAACAATCGTTTTGATGGAGCAGTTTTGAAACTCTCTTTCTTTGGAATCTCTAAGTGGATATGTTGACCTCTTTGAAGATTTCGTTGGAAACGGGTTAATCTTCACATAAAAGCTAAATAGAAGCATTCTCAGAAACTTCTTTGTGATGATTGCATTCACCTCACAGAGTTGAACTTTCCCTTTGATAGAGCAGCTTTGAAACACTCTTTTTCCAGAATCTGCAAGTGGACATTTGGAGGGCTTTCTGGACTGTGGTGGAAAAGGAAATATCTTCTCATCGAAAGTACATAGAAGCATTCTCAGAAACTACTCTGTGATGATTGCATTCAACTGACAGAGTTGAACGTTCCTTTTGATAGAGCAGTTTGGAAACACTCTTTTTGTAGAATCTGCATGTGGAGATTTGGACCGCTTGGAGACCTATGGTAGTAAAGGAAATAAGTTCATAGAAAAACCAAATGGAAGCATTCTCAGAAAATAATTTGTGATGATTGAGTTGAACTCAGAGACCTGAACATTCCTTTTGATGGAGCAGTTTCCAAACACACTTCTCGTGGAATCTGCAAGTGGATATTTGGACCTCTCTGAGGATTTCATTGGAAGCAGGATTAACTTCCCAGAACTAAACGGAAGCATTCTCAGAAACTTCTTTTTGATGTTTGCATTCAACTCACAGAGTTGAACCTTCCTTCCATAGTTAAGGTTTGAAACTCTCTTTTTGTAATATCTGGAAGTAGATATTTGGACCACAGTGTGGTCTTCCTTGGAAACGGGTATATCTTCACCTCAAACCTAGACAGAAGCATTCTCAGAAAGTTCTCTGTGTTGACTGCATTCAACTCACAGAGTTGAACAATCCTTTTGATGGAGCAGTTTTGAAACTCACTTTCTTTGGAATCTGCAAGTGGATATGTTGACCTCTTTGAAGATTTCGTTGGAAACCTGTTAATCTTCACATAAAAGCTAAACAGAAGCATTGTCAGAAACTTCTTTGTGATGTTTGCATTCACCTCATAGAGTTGAACTTTCCCTTTGATAGAGCAGCTTTGAAACACTCTTTTTCTAGAATCTGCAAGTGGACATTTGGATGGCTTTGTGTTCTGCGGTGGAAAAGGAAATATCTTCTCATCAAAACTACATAGAAGCATTCTCAGAAACAATTCTGTGATGATTGCATTCAGCTGACAGAGTTGAACATTCCTTTTGATAGAGCAGTTTGGAAACACTCTTTTTGTAGAATCTGCATGTGGAGATTTGGACCGCTTGGAGACCTATGGTAGTAAAGGAAATAAGTTCATAGAAAAACCAAATGGAAGCATTCTCAGAAAATTCTTTGTGATGATTGAGTTGAACTCAGAGACCTGAACATTCCTTTTGATGGAGCAGTTTCCAAACACACTTCTCGTGGAATCTGCAAGTGGATATTTGGACCTCTCTGAGGATTTCGTTGGAAGCGGTATAAACTTCCCAGAACTAAAGGGAAGCATTCTCAGAAACTTCTTTCTGATGTTTGCATTCAACTCACAGAGTTGAACCTTCCTTTCATAGTTCAGGTTTGAAACACTCTTTTTGTAGAATCTGGAAGTGGATATTTGGACCACTGTGAGGACTTCGTTGGAAACGGGTATATCTTCACCTCAAACCTAGACAGAAGCATTCTCAGAAAGTTCTCTGTGTTGACTGCATTCAACTCACAGACTTGAACAATCGTTTTGATGGAGCAGTTTTGAAACTCTGTTTCTTTGGAATCTGTGAGTGGATATGTTGACCTCTTTGAAGATTTCGTTGGAAACGGGTTAATCTTCACATAAAAGCTAAACAGAAGCATTCTCAGAAACTTCTTTGTGATGATTGCATTCACCTCACAGAGTTGAACTTTCCCTTTGATAGAGCAGCTGAGAAACACTCTTTTTCCAGAATCTGCAAGTGGACATTTGGAGGGCTTTCTGGACTGTGGTGGAAAAGGAAATATCTTCTCATCGAAAGTACATAGAAGCATTCTCAGAAATTACTCTGTGATGATTGCATTCAACTGACAGAGTTGAACGTTCCTTTTGATAGAGCAGTTTGCAAACACTCTTTTTGTAGAATCTGCATGTGGAGATTTGGACCGCTTTGAGACCTATGGTAGTAAAGGAAATAAGTTCATAGAAAAACCAAATGGAAGCATTCTCAGAAAATAATTTGTGATGATTGAGTTGAACTCAGAGACCTGAACATTCCTTTTGATGGAGCAGTTTCCAAACACACTTCTCGTGGAATCTGCAAGTGGATATTTGGACCTCTCTGAGGATTTCATTGGAAGCAGGATTAACTTCCCAGAACTAAACGGAAGCATTCTCAGAAACTTCTTTCTGATGTTTGCATTCAACTCACAGAGTTGAACCTTCCTTTCATAGTTCAGGTTTGAAACACTCTTTTTGTAGAATCTGGAAGTGGATATTTGGACCACTGTGAGGACTTCGTTGGAAACAGGTATATCTTCACCTCAAACCTAGACAGAAGCATTCTCAGAAAGTTCTCTGTGTTGACTGCATTCAACTCACAGACTTGAACAATCGTTTTGATGGAGCAGTTTTCAAACTCTCTTTCTTTGGAATCTGCAAGTGGATATGTTGACCTCTTTGAAGATTTCGTTGGAAACGGGTTAATCTTCACATAAAAGCTAAACAGAAGCATTCTCAGAAACTTCTTTGTGATGATTGCATTCACCTCACAGAGTTGAACTTTCCCTTTGATAGAGCAGCTGTGAAACACTCTTTTTCTAGAATCTGCAAGTGGACATTTGGAGGGCTTTCTGGACTGTGGTGGAAAAGGAAATATCTTCTAATCGAAAGTACATAGAAGCATTGTCAGAAACTACTCTGTGATGATTGCATTCAACTGACAGAGTTGAACGTTCCTTTTGATAGAGCAGTTTGCAAACTCTTTTTGTAGAATCTGCATGTGGAGATTTGGACCGCTTGGAGACCTATGGTAGTAAAGGAAATAAGTTCATAGAAAAACCAAACGGAAGCATTCTCAGAAAATCCTTTGTGATGATTGAGTTGAACTCAGAGACCTGAACATTCCTTTTGATGGAGCAGTTTCCAAACACACTTCTCGTGGAATCTGCAAGTGGATATTTGGACCTCTCTGAGGATTGCGTTGGAAGCGGGATAAACTTCCCAGAACTAAACGGAAGCATTCTCAGAAACTTCTTTGTGATGTTTGCATTCAACTCACAGAGTTGAACCTTCCTTTCATAGTTCAGGTTTGAAACACTCTTTTTGTAATATCTGCAATTAGATATTTGGACCACTGTGTGGTCTTCGTTGGAAACGGGTATATCTTCACCTCAAACCTAGACAGAAGCATTCTCAGAAAGTTCTCTGTGTTGACTGCATTCAACTCACAGAGTTGAACAATCCTTTTGATGGAGCAGTTTTGAAACTCTCTTTCTTTGGAATCTGCAAGTGGATATGTTGACCTCTTTGAAGATTTCGTTGGAAACCTGTTAATCTTCACATAAAAGCTAAACAGAAGCATTGTCAGAAACTTCTTTGTGATGTTTGCATTCACCTCATAGAGTTGAACTTTCCCTTTGATAGAGCAGCTTTGAAACACTCTTTTTCTAGAATCTGCAAGTGGACATTTGGAGGGCTTTGTGTTCTGCGGTGGAAAAGGAAATATCTTCTCATCAAAACTACATAGAAGCATTCTCAGAAACAATTCTGTGATGATTGCATTCAGCTGACAGAGTTGAACATTCCTTTTGATAGAGCAGTTTGGAAACACTCTTTTTGTAGAATCTGCATGTGGAGATTTGGACCGCTTTGAGACCTATGGTAGTAAAGGAAATAACTTCATAGAAAAACCAAATGGAAGCATTCTCAGAAAATTCTTTGTGATGATTGAGTTGAACTCAGAGACCTGAACATTCCTTTTGATGGAGCAGTTTCCAAACACACTTCTCGTGGAATCTGCAAGTGGATATTTGGACCTCTCTGAGGATTTCGTTGGAAGCGGGATAAACTTCCCAGAAGTAAACGGAAGCATTCTCAGAAACTTCTTTGTGATGTTTGCATTCAACTCACAGAGTTGAACCTTCCTTTCATAGTTCAGGTTTGAAACACTCTTTTTGTAGAATCTGGAAGTAGATATTTGGACCACTGTGTGGTCTTCGTTGGAAACGGGTATATCTTCACCTCAAACCTAGACAGAAGCATTCTCAGAAAGTTCTCTGTATTGACTGCATTCAACTCACAGAGTTGAACAATCCTTTTGATGGAGCAGTTTTGAAACTCTTTCTTTGGAATCTGCAAGTGGATATGTTGACCTCTTTGAAGATTTCGTTGGAAACCTGTTAATCTTCACATAAAAGCTAAACAGAAGCATTGTCAGAAACTTCTTTGTGATGTTTGCATTCACCTCGTAGAGTTGAACTTTCCCTTTGATAGAGCAGCTTTGAAACACTCTTTTTCTAGAATCTGCAAGTGGACATTTGGAGGGCTTTGTGTTCTGCGGTAGAAAAGGAAATATCTTCTCATCAAAACTACATAGGAGCATTCTCAGAAACAATTCGGTGATGATTGCATTCAGCTGACAGAGTTGAACGTTCCTTTTGATAGAGCAGTTTGGAAACACTCTTTTTGTAGAACCTGCATGTGGTGATTTGGACCGCTTTGAGACCTATGGTAGTAAAGGAAATAACTTCATAGAAAAACCAAATGGAAGCATTCTCAGAAAATTCTTTGTGATGATTGAGTTGAACTCAGAGACCTGAACATTCCTTTTGATGGAGCAGTTTCCAAACACACTTCTCGTGGAATCTGCAAGTGGATATTTGGACCTCTCTGAGGATTTCGTTGGAAGCGGGATAAACTTCCCAGAACTAAACGGAAGCATTCTCAGAAACTTCTTTGTGATGTTTGCATTCAACTCACAGAGTTGAACCTTCCTTTCATAGTTCAGGTTTCAAACACTCTTTTTGTAGAATCTGGAAGTAGATATTTGGACCACTGTGTGGACTTCGTTGGAAATGGGTATATCTTCACCTCAAACCTAGACAGAAGCATTCTCAGAAAGTTCTCTGTGTTGACTGCATTCAACTCACAGAGTTGAACAATCCTTTTGATGGAGCAGTTTTGAAACTCTCTTTCTTTGGAATCTGCAAGTGGATATGTTACCTCTTTGAAGATTTCTTTGGAAACGGGTTAATCTTCACATAAAAGCTAAACAGAAGCATTGTCAGAAACTTCTTTGTGATATTTGAATTCACCTCATAGAGTTGAACTTTCCCTTTGATAGAGCAGCTTTGAAACACTCTTTTTCTAGAATCTGCAAGTGGACATTTGGACGGCTTTGTGTTCTGCGGTAGAAAAGGAAATATCTTCTCATCAAAACTACATAGGAGCATTCTCAGAAACAATTCGGTGATGATTGCATTCAGCTGACAGAGTTGAACGTTCCTTTTGATAGAGCAGTTTGGAAACACTCTTTTTGTAGAACCTGCATGTGGTGATTTGGACCGCTTTGAGACCTATGGTAGTAAAGGAAATAACTTCGTAGAAAAACCAAATGGAAGCATTCTCAGAAAATTCTTTGTGATGATTGAGTTGAACTCAGAGACCTGAACATTCCTTTTGATGGAGCAGTTTCCAAACACACTTCTCGTGGAATCTGCAAGTGGATATTTGGACCTCTCTGAGGATTTCGTTGGAAGCGGGATAAACTTCCCAGAACTAAACGGAAGCATTCTCAGAAACTTCTTTGTGATGTTTGCATTCAACTCACAGAGTTGAACCTTCCTTTCATAGTTCAGGTTTCAAACACTCTTTTTGTAGAATCTGGAAGTAGATATTTGGACCACTGTGTGGACTTCGTTGGAAATGGGTATATCTTCACCTCAAACCTAGACAGAAGCATTCTCAGAAAGTTCTCTGTGTTGACTGCATTCAACTCACAGAGTTGAACAATCCTTTTGATGGAGCAGTTTTGAAACTCTCTTTCTTTGGAATCTGCAAGTGGATATGTTGACCTCTTTGAAGATTTCTTTGGAAACGGGTTAATCTTCACATAAAAGCTAAACAGAAGCATTCTCAGAAACTTCTTTGTGATGTTTGCATTCACCTCATAGAGTTGAACTTTCCCTTTGATAGAGCAGCTTTGAAACACTCTTTTTCTAGAATCTGCAAGTGGACATTTGGAGGGCTTTGTGTTCTGCGGTGGAAAAGGAAATATCTTCTCATCAAAACTACATAGAAGCATTCTCAGAAACAATTCTGTGATGATTGCATTCAGCTGACAGAGTTGAACATTCCTTTTGATAGAGCAGTTTGGAAACACTCTTTTTGTAGAATCTGCATGTGGATATTTCGTCCGCTTGGAGACCTATGGTAGTAGAGGAAATAAGTTCATAGAAAAACCAAATGGAAGCATTCTCAGAAAATTCTTTGTGATGATTGAGTTGAACTCAGAGACCTGAACATTTCTTTTGATGGAGCAGTTTCCAAACACGCCTCTCGTGGAATCTGCAAGTGGATATTTGGACCTCTCTGAGGATTTCTTTGGAAGCGGGATAAACTTCCCAGAACTAAACGGAAGCATTCTCAGGAACATGTTTGTGATGTTTGCATTCAACACACAGAGTTGAACCTTCCTTTCATAGTTCAGGTTTGAAACACTCTTTTTGTAGAATCTGGAAGTGGATATTTGGACCTCTGTGAGGACTTCGTTGGAAACGGGTATATCTTCACCTCAAACCTAGACAGAAGCATTCTCAGAAATTTCTCTGCGTTGACTGCATTCAACTCACAGACTTGAACAATCGTTTTGATGGAGCAGTTTTGAAACTCTCTTTCTTTGGAATCTGTAAGTGGATATGTTGACCTCTTTGAAGATTTCGTTGGAAACGGGTTAATCTTCACATAAAAGCTAAATAGAAGCATTCTCAGAAACTTCTTTGTGATGATTGCATTCACCTCACAGAGTTGAACTTTCCCTTTGATAGAGCAGCTTTGAAACACTCTTTTTCCAGAATCTGCAAGTGGACATTTGGAGGGCTTTCTGGACTGTGGTGGAAAAGGAAATATCTTCTCATCGAAAGTACATAGAAGCATTCTCAGAAACTACTCTGTGATGATTGCATTCAACTGACAGAGTTGAACGTTCCTTTTGATAGAGCAGTTTGGAAACACTCTTTTTGTAGAATCTGCATGTGGAGATTTGGACCGCTTGGAGACCTATGGTAGTAAAGGAAATAAGTTCATAGAAAAACCAAATGGAAGCATTCTCAGAAAATAATTTGTGATGATTGAGTTGAACTCAGAGACCTGAACATTCCTTTTGATGGAGCAGTTTCCAAACACACTTCTCGTGGAATCTGCAAGTGGATATTTGGACCTCTCTGAGGATTTCATTGGAAGCAGGATTAAATTCCCAGAACTAAACGGAAGCATTCTCAGAAACTTCTTTTTGATGTTTGCATTCAACTCACAGAGTTGAACCTTCCTTCCATAGTTAAGGTTTGAAACTCTCTTTTTGTAATATCTGGAAGTAGATATTTGGACCACAGTGTGGTCTTCCTTGGAAACGGGTATATCTTCACCTCAAACCTAGACAGAAGCATTCTCAGAAAGTTCTCTGTGTTGACTGCATTCAACTCACAGAGTTGAACAATCCTTTTGATGGAGCAGTTTTGAAACTCACTTTCTTTGGAATCTGCAAGTGGATATGTTGACCTCTTTGAAGATTTCGTTGGAAACCTGTTAATCTTCACATAAAAGCTAAACAGAAGCATTGTCAGAAACTTCTTTGTGATGTTTGCATTCACCTCATAGAGTTGAACTTTCCCTTTGATAGAGCAGCTTTGAAACACTCTTTTTCTAGAATCTGCAAGTGGACATTTGGATGGCTTTGTGTTCTGCGGTGGAAAAGGAAATATCTTCTCATCAAAACTACATAGAAGCATTCTCAGAAACAATTCTGTGATGATTGCATTCAGCTGACAGAGTTGAACATTCCTTTTGATAGAGCAGTTTGGAAACACTCTTTTTGTAGAATCTGCATGTGGAGATTTGGACCGCTTGGAGACCTATGGTAGTAAAGGAAATAAGTTCATAGAAAAACCAAATGGAAGCATTCTCAGAAAATTCTTTCTGATGATTGAGTTGAACTCAGAGACCTGAACATTCCTTTTGATGGAGCAGTTTCCAAACACACTTCTCGTGGAATCTGCAAGTGGATATTTGGACCTCTCTGAGGATTTCGTTGGAAGCGGGAAAAACTTCCCAGAACTAAACGGAAGCATTCTCAGAAACTTCTTTGTGATGTTTGCATTCAACTCACAGAGTTGAACTTTCCTTTCATAGTTCAGGTTTGAAACACTCTTTTTGTAGAATCTGGAAGTGGATATTTGGACCTCTGTGAGGACTTCGTTGGAAACGGGTATATCTTCACCTCAAACCTAGACAGAAGCATTCTCAGAAAGTTCTCTGTGTTGACTGCATTCAACACACAGACTTGAACAATCGTTTTGATGGAGCAGTTTTGAAACTCTCTTTCTTTGGAATCTGCAAGTGGATATGTTGACCTCTTTGAAGATTTCGTTGGAAACGGGTTAATCTTCACATAAAAGCTAAACAGAAGCATTCTCAGAAACTTCTTTGTGATGATTGCATTCACCTCACAGAGTTGAACTTTCCCTTTGATAGAGCAGCTGAGAAACACTCTTTTTCTAGAATCTGCAAGTGGACATTTGGAGGGCTTTCTGGACTGTGGTGGAAAAGGAAATATCTTCTCATCGAAAGTACATAGAAGCATTGTCAGAAACTACTCTGTGATGATTGCATTCAACTGACAGAGTTGAACGTTCCTTTTGATAGAGCAGTTTGGAAACACTCTTTTTGTAGAATCTGCATGTGGAGATTTGGACCGCTTGGAGACCTATGGTAGTAAAGGAAATAAGTTCATAGAAAAACCAAACGGAAGCATTCTCAGAAAATCCTTTGTGATGATTGAGTTGAACTCAGAGACCTGAACATTCCTTTTGATGGAGCAGTTTCCAAACACACTTCTCGTGGAATCTGCAAGTGGATATTTGGACCTCTCTGAGGATTGCGTTGGAAGCGGGAGAAACTTCCCAGAACTAAACGGAAGCATTCTCAGAAACTTCTTTGTGATGTTTGCATTCAACTCACAGAGTTGAACCTTCCTTTCATAGTTCAGGTTTGAAACACTCTTTTTGTAGAATCTGGAAGTGGATATTTGGACCACTGTGTGGTCTTCGTTGGAAACGGGTATATCTTCACCTCAAACCTAGACAGAAGCATTCTCAGAAAGTTCTCTGTGTTGACTGCATTCAACTCACAGAGTTGAACAATCCTTTTGATGGAGCAGTTTTGAAACTCTCTTTCTTTGGAATCTGCAAGTGGATATGTTGACCTCTTTGAAGATTTCTTTGGAAACGGGTTAATCTTCACATAAAAGCTAAACAGAAGCATTCTCAGAAACTTCTTTGTGATGTTTGCATTCACCTCATAGAGTTGAACTTTCCCTTTGATAGAGCAGCTTTGAAACACTCTTTTTCTAGAATCTGCAAGTGGACATTTGGAGGGCTTTGTGTTCTGCGGTGGAAAAGGAAATATCTTCTCATCAAAACTACATAGTAGCAGTCTCAGAAACAATTCTGTGATGATTGCATTCAGCTGACAGAGTTGAACATTCCTTTTGATAGAGCAGTTTGGAAACACTCTTTTTGTAGAATCTGCATGTGGATATTTGGTCCGCTTGGAGACCTATGGTAGTAGAGGAAATAAGTTCATAGAAAAACCAAATGGAAGCATTCTCAGAAAATTCTTTGTGATGATTGAGTTGAACTCAGAGACCTGAACATTTCTTTTGATGGAGCAGTTTCCAAACACGCTTTTCGTGGAATCTGCAAGTGGATATTTGGACCTCTCTGAGGATTTCGTTGGAAGCGGGATAAACTTCCCAGAACTAAACGGAAGCATTCTCAGAAACTTCTTTGTGATGTTTGCATTCAACTCACAGAGTTGAACCTTCCTTTCATAGTTCAGGTTTGAAACACTCTTTTTGTAGAATCTGGAAGTGGATATTTGTACCTCTGTGAGGACTTCGTTGGAAACGGGTATATCTTCACCTCAAACCTAGACAGAAGCATTCTCAGAAAGTTCTCTGTGTTGACTGCATTCAACTCACAGACTTGAACAATCGTTTTGATGGAGAAGTTTTGAAATTCTCTTTCTTTGGAATCTGCAAGTGGATATGTTGACCTCTTTGAAGACTTCGTTGGAAACGGGTTAATCTTCACATAAAAGCTAAACAGAAGCATTGTCAGAAACTTCTTTGTGATGTTTGCATTCACCTCATAGAGTTGAACTTTCCCTTTGATAGAGCAGCTTTGAAACACTCTTTTTCTAGAATCTGCAAGTGGACATTTGGAGGGCTTTGTGTTCTGCGGTGGAAAAGGAAATATCTTCTCATCAAAACTACATAGAAGCATTCTCAGAAACAATTCTGTGATGATTGCATTCAGCTGACAGAGTTGAACATTCCTTTTGATAGAGCAGTTTGGAAACACTCTTTTTGTAGCATCTGCATATGGAGATTTGGACCGCTTGGAGACCTATGGTAGTAAAGGAAATAAGTTCATAGAAAAACCAAATGGAAGCATTCTCAGAAAATTCTTTGTGATGATTGAGTTGAACTCAGAGACCTGAACATTCCTTTTGATGGAGCAGTTTCCAAACACACTTCTCGTGGAATCTGCAAGTGGATATTTGGACCTCTCTGAGGATTTCGTTGGAAGCGGTATAAACTTCCCAGAACTAAACGGAAGCATTCTCAGAAACTTCTTTGTGATGTTTGCATTCAACTCACAGAGTTGAACCTTCCTTTCATAGTTCAGGTTTCAAACACTCTTTTTGTAGAATCTGGAAGTGGATATTTGGACCACTGTGAGGACTTCGTTGGAAACGGGTATATCTTCACCTCAAACCTAGACAGAAGCATTCTCAGAAAGTTCTCTGTGTTGACTGCATTCAACTCACAGACTTGAACAATCGTTTTGATGGAGCAGTTTTGAAACTCTCTTTCTTTGGAATCTGCAAGTGGATATGTTGACCTCTTTGAAGATTTCGTTGGAAACGGGTTAATCTTCACATAAAAGCTAAACAGAAGCATTCTCAGAAACTTCTTTGTGATGATTGCATTCACCTCACAGAGTTGAACTTTCCCTTTGATAGAGCAGCTGTGAAACACTCTTTTTCTAGAATCTGCAAGTGGACATTTGGAGGGCTTTCTGGACTGTGGTGGAAAAGGAAATATCTTCTCATCGAAAGTACATAGAAGCATTGTCAGAAACTACTCTGTGATGATTGCATTCAACTGACAGAGTTGAACGTTCCTTTTGATAGAGCAGTTTGCAAAAACTCTTTTTGTAGAATCTGCATGTGGAGATTTGGACCGCTTGGAGACCTATGGTAGTAAAGGAAATAAGTTCATAGAAAAACCAAACGGAAGCATTCTCAGAAAATCCTTTGTGATGATTCAGTTGAACTCAGAGACCTGAACATTCCTTCTGATGGAGCAGTTTCCAAACACACTTCTCGTGGAATCTGCAAGTGGATATTTGGACCTCTCTGAGGATTTCGTTGGAAGCGGGATAAACTACCCAGAACTAAACGGAAGCATTCTCAGAAACTTCTTTGTGATGTTTGCATTCAACTCACAGAGTTGAACCTTCCTTTCATAGTTCACTTTTGAAACACTCTTTTTGTAGAATCTGGAAGTGGATATTTTGACCACAGTGTGGTCTTCGTTGGAAACGGGTATATCTTCACCTCAAACCTAGACAGAAGCATTCTCAGAAAGTTCTCTGTGTTGACTGCATTCAACTCACAGAGTTGAACAATCCTTTTGATGGAGCAGTTTTGAAACTCTCTTTCTTTGGAATCTGCAAGTGGATATGTTGACCTCTTTGAAGATTTCTTTGGAAACGGGTTAATCTTCACATAAAAGCTAAACAGAAGCATTGTCAGAAACTTCTTTGTGATGTTTGCATTCACCTCATAGAGTTGAACTTTCCCTTTGATAGAGCAGCTTTGAAACACTCTTTTTCTAGAATCTGCAAGTGGACATTTGGAGGGCTTTGTGTTCTGCGGTGGAAAAGGAAATATCTTCTCATCAAAACTACATAGAAGCATTCTCAGAAACAATTCTGTGATGATTGCATTCAGCTGACAGAGTTGAACATTCCTTTTGATAGAGCAGTTTGGAAACACTCTTTTTGTAGAATCTGCATGTGGATATTTGGTCCGCTTGGAGACCTATGGTAGTAGAGGAAATAAGTTCATAGAAAAACCAAATGGAAGCATTCTCAGAAAATTCTTTGTGATGATTGAGTTGAACTCAGAGACCTGAACATTTCTTTTGATGGAGCAGTTTCCAAACACGCTTCTCGTGGAATCTGCAACTGGATATTTGGACCTCTCTGAGGATTTCGTTGGAAGCGGGATAAACTTCCCAGAACTAAACGGAAGCATTCTCAGAAACTTCTTTGTGATGTTTGCATTCAACTCACAGAGTTGAACCTTCCTTTCATAGTTCAGGTTTGAAACACTCTTTTTGTAGAATCTGGAAGTGGATATTTGGACCTCTGTGAGGACTTCGTTGGAAACGGGTATATCTTCACCTCAAACCTAGACAGAAGCATTCTCAGAAAGTTCTCTGTGTTGACTGCATTCAACTCACAGACTTGAACAATCGTTTTGATGGAGCAGTTTTGAAACTCTCTTTCTTTGGATCTGCAAGTGGATATGTTGACCTCTTTGAAGATTTCGTTGGAAACGGGTTAATCTTCACATAAAAGCTAAACAGAAGCATTCTCAGAAACTTCTTTGTGATGATTGCATTCACCTCACAGAGGTGAACTTTCCCTTTGATAGAGCAGCTTTGAAACACTCTTTTTCTAGAATCTGCAAGTGGACATTTGGAGGGCTTTCTGGACTGTGGTGGAAAAGGAAATATCTTCTCATCGAAAGTACATAGAAGCATTCTCAGAAACTACTCTGTGATGATTGCATTCAACTGACAGAGTTGAACGTTCCTTTTGATAGAGCAGTTTGGAAACACTCTTTTTGTAGAATCTGCATGTGGAGATTTGGACCGCTTTGAGACCTATGGTAGTAAAGGAAATAAGTTCATAGAAACACCAAATGGAAGCATTCTCAGAAAATAATTTGTGATGATTGAGTTGAACTCAGAGACCTGAACATTACTTTTGATGGAGCAGTTTCCAAACACACTTCTCGTGGAATCTGCAAGTGGATATTTGGACCGCTCTGAGGATTTCGTTTGAAGCGGGATAAACTTCCCAGAACTAAACGGAAGCATTCTCAGGAACTTCTTTGTGATGTTTGCATTCAACTCACAGAGTTGAACCTTCCTTTCGTAGTTCAGGTTTGAGACACTCTTTTTGTAGAATCTGGAAGTAGATATTTGGACCACTGTGTGGTCTTCGTTGGAAACGGGTATATCTTCACCTCAAACCTAGACAGAAGCATTCTCAGAAAGTTCTCTGTGTTGACTGCCTTCAACTCACAGACTTGAACAATCGTTTTGATGGAGCAGTTTTGAAACTCTCTTTCTTTGGAATCTGCAAGTGGATATGTTGACCTCTTTGAAGATTTCGTTGGAAACGGGTTAATCTTCACATAAAAGCTAAACAGAAGCATTCTCAGAAACTTCTTTGTGATGATTGCATTCACCTCACAGAGTTGAACTTTCCCTTTGATAGAGCAGCTTTGAAACACTCTTTTTCTAGAATCTGCAAGTGGACATTTGGAGGGCTTTCTGGACTGTGGTGGAAAATTAAATATCTTCTCATCGAAAGTACACAGAAGCATTCTCAGAAACTACTCTGTGATGATAGCATTCAACTGACAGAGTTGAACGTTCCTTTTGATAGAGCAGTTTGGAAACACTCTTTTTGTAGAATCTGCATGTGGAGATTTGGACCGCTTTGAGACCTATGGTAGTAAAGGAAATAAGTTCATAGAAAAACCAAATGGAAGCATTCTCAGAAAATAATTTGTGATGATTGAGTTGAACTCAGAGACCTGAACATTCCATTTGATGGAGCAGTTTCCAAACACACTTCTCGTGGAATCTGCAAGTGGATATTTGGACCTCTCTGAGGATTTCATTGGAAGCGGGATTAACTTCCCAGAACTAAACGGAAGCATTCTCAGAAACTTCTTTGTGATGTTTGCATTCAACTCACAGAGTTGAACCTTCCTTTCATAGTTAAGGTTTGAAACACTCTTTTTGTAATATCTGGAAGTAGATGTTTGGACCACTGTGTGGTCTTCGTTGGAAACGGGTATATCTTCACCTCAAACCTAGACAGAACCATTCTCAGAAAGTTCTCTGTGTTGACTGCATTCAACTCACAGAGTTGAACAATCCTTTTGATGGAGCAGTTTTGAAACTCTCTTTCTTTGGAATCTGCAAGTGGATATGTTGACCTCTTTGAAGATTTCGTTGGAAACGGGTTAATCTTCACATAAAATCTAAACAGAAGCATTGTCAGAAACTTCTTTGTGATGTTTGAATTCACCTCATAGAGTTGAACTTTCCCTTTGATAGAGCAGCTTTGAAACACTCTTTTTCTAGAATCTGCAAGTGGACATTTGCAGGGCTTTGTGTTCTGCGGTGGAAAAGGAAATATCTTCTCATCAAAACTACATAGAAGCATTCTCAGAAACAATTCTGTGATGATTGCATTCAGCTGACAGAGTTGAACATTCCTTTTGATAGAGCAGTTTGGAAACACTCTTTTTGTAGAATCTGCATGTGGAGATTTGGACCGCTTGGAGACCTATGGTAGTAGAGGAAATAAGTTCATAGAAAAACCAAATGGAAGCATTCTCAGAAAATTCTTTGTGATGATTGAGTTGAACTCAGAGACCTGAACATTTCTTTTGATGGAGCAGTTTCCAAACACGCTTCTCGTGGAATCTGCAAGTGGATATTTGGACCTCTCTGAGGATTTCGTTGGAAGCGGGATAAACTTCCCAGAACTAAACGGAAGCATTCTCAGAAACTTCTTTGTGATGTTTGCATTCAACTCACAGAGTTGAACCTTCCTTTCATAGTTCAGGTTTGAAACACTCTTTTTGTAGAATCTGGAAGTGGATATTGGGACCTCTGTGAGGACTTCGTTGGAAACGGGTATATCTTCACCTCAAACCTAGACAGAAGCATTCTCAGAAAGTTCTCTGTGTTGACTGCATTCAACTCACAGACTTGAACAATCGTTTTGATGGAGCAGTTTTGAAACTCTCTTTCTTTGGAATCTGCAAGTGGATATGTTGACCTCTTTGAAGATTTCGTTGGAAACGGGTTAATCTTCACATAAAAGCTAAACAGAAGCATTCTCAGAAACTTCTTGTGATGATTGCATTCACCTCACAGAGTTGAACTTTCCCTTTGATAGAGCAGCTTTGAAACACTCTTTTTCTAGAATCTGCAAGTGGACATTTGGAGGGCTTTGTGTTCTGCGGTGGAAATGGAAATATCTTCTCATCAAAACTACATAGAAGCATTCTCAGAAACAATTCTGTGATGATTGCATTCAGCTGACAGAGTTGAACATTCCTTTTGATAGAGCAGTTTGGAAACACTCTTTTTGTAGAATCTGCATGTGGATATTTGGTCCGCATGGAGTCCTATGGTAGTAGAGGAAATAAGTTCATAGAAAAACCAAATGGAAGCATTCTCAGAAAATTCTTTGTGATGATTGAGTTGAACTCAGAGACCTGAACATTTCTTTTGATGGAGCAGTTTCCAAACACGCTTCTCGTGGAATCTGCAAGTGGATATTTGGACCTCTCTGAGGATTTCGTTGGAAGCGGGATAAACTTCCCAGAACTAAACGGAAGCATTCTCAGAAACTTCTTTGTGATGTTTGCATTCAACTCACAGAGTTGAACCTTCCTTTCATAGTTCAGGTTTGAAACACTCTTTTTGTAGAATCTGGAAGTGGATATTTGGACCTGTGTGAGGACTGCGTTGGAAACGGGTATATCTTCACCTCAAACCTAGACAGAAGCATTCTCAGAAAGTTCTCTGTGTTGACTGCATTCAACTCACAGACTTGAACAATCGTTTTGATGGAGCAGTTTTGAAACTCTCTTTCTTTGGAATCTGCAAGTGGATATGTTGACCTCTTTGAAGATTTCGTTGGAAACGGGTTAATCTTCACATAAAAGCTAAACAGAAGCATTCTCAGAAACTTCTTTGTGATGATTGCATTCACCTCACAGAGGTGAACTTTCCCTTTGATAGAGCAGCTTTGAAACACTCTTTCTAGAATCTGCAAGTGGACATTTGGAGGGCTTTCTGCACTGTGGTGGAAAAGGAAATATCTTCTCATCGAAAGTACATAGAAGCATTCTCAGAAACTACTCTGTGATGATTGCATTCAACTGACAGAGTTGAACGTTCCTTTTGATACAGCAGTTTGGAAACACTCTTTTTGTAGAATCTGCATGTGGAGATTTGGACCGCTTTGAGACCTATGGTAGTAAAGGAAATAAGTTCATAGAAAAACCAAATGGAAGCATTCTCAGAAAATAATTTGTGATGATTGAGTTGAACTCAGAGACCTGAACATTCCTTTTGATGGAGCAGTTTCCAAACACACTTCTCGTGGAATCTGCAAGTGGATATTTGGACCTCTCTGAGGATTTCATTGGAAGCGGGATTAACTTCCCAGAACTAAACGGAAGCATTCTCAGTATCTTCTTTGTGATGTTTGCATTCAACTCACAGAGTTGAACCTCCCTTTCATAGTTAAGGTTTGAAACACGCTTTTTGTAATATCTGGAAGTAGATGTTTGGACCACTGTGTGGTCTTCGTTGGAAACGGGTATATCTTCACCTCAAACCTAGACAGAAGCATTCTCAGAAATTTCTCTGTGTTGACTGCATTCAACTCACAGAGTTGAACAATCCTTTTGATGGAGCAGTTTTGAAACTCTCTTTCTTTGGAATCTGCAAGTGGATATGTTGACCTCTTTGAAGATTTCGTTGGAAACGGGTTAATCTTCACATAAAATCTAAACAGAAGCATTGTCAGAAACTTCTTTGTGATGTTTGAATTCACCTCATAGAGTTGAACTTTCCCTTTGATAGAGCAGCTTTGAAACACTCTTTTTCTAGAATCTGCAAGTGGACATTTGCAGGGCTTTGTGTTCTGCGGTGGAAAAGGAAATATCTTCTCATCAAAACTACATAGAAGCATTCTCAGAAACAATTCTGTGATGATTGCATTCAGCTGACAGAGTTGAACATTCCTTTTGATAGAGCAGTTTGGAAACACTCTTTTTGTAGAATCTGCATGTGGAGATTTGGACCGCTTGGAGACCTATGGTAGTAGAGGAAATAAGTTCATAGAAAAACCAAATGGAAGCATTCTCAGAAAATTCTTTGTGATGATTGAGTTGAACTCAGAGACCTGAACATTTCTTTTGATGGAGCAGTTTCCAAACACGCTTCTCGTGGAATCTGCAAGTGGATATTTGGACCTCTCTGAGGATTTCGTTGGAAGCGGGATAAACTTCCCAGAACTAAACGGAAGCATTCTCAGAAACTTCTTTGTGATGTTTGCATTCAACTCACAGAGTTGAACCTTCCTTTCATAGTTCAGGTTTGAAACACTCTTTTTGTAGAATCTGGAAGTGGATATTGGGACCTCTGTGAGGACTTCGTTGGAAACGGGTATATCTTCACCTCAAACCTAGACAGAAGCATTCTCAGAAAGTTCTCTGTGTTGACTGCATTCAACTCACAGACTTGAACAATCGTTTTGATGGAGCAGTTTTGAAACTCTCTTTCTTTGGAATCTGCAAGTGGATATGTTGACCTCTTTGAAGATTTCGTTGGAAACGGGTTAATCTTCACATAAAAGCTAAACAGAAGCATTCTCAGAAACTTCTTGTGATGATTGCATTCACCTCACAGAGTTGAACTTTCCCTTTGATAGAGCAGCTTTGAAACACTCTTTTTCTAGAATCTGCAAGTGGACATTTGGAGGGCTTTGTGTTCTGCGGTGGAAATGGAAATATCTTCTCATCAAAACTACATAGAAGCATTCTCAGAAACAATTCTGTGATGATTGCATTCAGCTGACAGAGTTGAACATTCCTTTTGATAGAGCAGTTTGGAAACACTCTTTTTGTAGAATCTGCATGTGGATATTTGGTCCGCATGGAGTCCTATGGTAGTAGAGGAAATAAGTTCATAGAAAAACCAAATGGAAGCATTCTCAGAAAATTCTTTGTGATGATTGAGTTGAACTCAGAGACCTGAACATTTCTTTTGATGGAGCAGTTTCCAAACACGCTTCTCGTGGAATCTGCAAGTGGATATTTGGACCTCTCTGAGGATTTCGTTGGAAGCGGGATAAACTTCCCAGAACTAAACGGAAGCATTCTCAGAAACTTCTTTGTGATGTTTGCATTCAACTCACAGAGTTGAACCTTCCTTTCATAGTTCAGGTTTGAAACACTCTTTTTGTAGAATCTGGAAGTGGATATTTGGACCTCTGTGACGACTGCGTTGGAAACGGGTATATCTTCACCTCAAACCTAGACAGAAGCATTCTCAGAAAGTTCTCTGTGTTGACTGCATTCAACTCACAGACTTGAACAATCGTTTTGATGGAGCAGTTTTGAAACTCTCTTTCTTTGGAATCTGCAAGTGGATATGTTGACCTCTTTGAAGATTTCGTTGGAAACGGGTTAATCTTCACATAAAAGCTAAACAGAAGCATTCTCAGAAACTTCTTTGTGATGATTGCATTCACCTCACAGAGGTGAACTTTCCCTTTGATAGAGCAGCTTTGAAACACTCTTTCTAGAATCTGCAAGTGGACATTTGGAGGGCTTTCTGCACTGTGGTGGAAAAGGAAATATCTTCTCATCGAAAGTACATAGAAGCATTCTCAGAAACTACTCTGTGATGATTGCATTCAACTGACAGAGTTGAACGTTCCTTTTGATACAGCAGTTTGGAAACACTCTTTTTGTAGAATCTGCATGTGGAGATTTGGACCGCTTTGAGACCTATGGTAGTAAAGGAAATAAGTTCATAGAAAAACCAAATGGAAGCATTCTCAGAAAATAATTTGTGATGATTGAGTTGAACTCAGAGACCTGAACATTCCTTTTGATGGAGCAGTTTCCAAACACACTTCTCGTGGAATCTGCAAGTGGATATTTGGACCTCTCTGAGGATTTCATTGGAAGCGGGATTAACTTCCCAGAACTAAACGGAAGCATTCTCAGTATCTTCTTTGTGATGTTTGCATTCAACTCACAGAGTTGAACCTCCCTTTCATAGTTAAGGTTTGAAACACTCTTTTTGTAATATCTGGAAGTAGATATTTGGACCACTGTGTGGTCTTCGATGGAAACGGGTATATCTTCACCTCAAACCTAGACAGAAGCATTCTCAGAAAGTTCTCTGTGTTGACTGCATTCAACTCACAGACTTGAACAATCGTTTTGATGGAGCAGTTTGGAAACTCTCTTTCTTTGGAATCTGCAAGTGGATATGTTGACCTCTTTGAAGATTTCGTTGAAAACCTGTTAATCTTCACATAAAAGCTAAACAGAAGCATTGTCAGAAACTTCTTTGTGATGTTTGCATTCACCTCATAGAGTTGAACTTTCCCTTTGATAGAGCAGCTTTGAAACACTCTTTTTCTAGAATCTGCAAGTGGACATTTGGAGGGCTTTGTGTTCTGCGGTGGAAAAGGAAATATCTTCTCATCAAAACTACATAGAAGCATTCTCAGAAACAATTCTGTGATGATTGCATTCAGCTGACTGAGTTGAATATTCCTTTTGATAGAGGAGTTTGGAAACACTCTTTTTGTAGAATCTGCATGTGGAGATTTGGACCGCTTTGAGACCTATGTTAGTAAAGGAAATAACTTCATAGAAAAACCAAATGGAAGCATTCTCAGAAAATTCTTTGTGATGATTGAGTTGAACTCAGAGACCTGAACATTCCTTTTGATGGAGCAGTTTCCAAACACACTTCTCGTGGAATCTGCAAGTGGATATTTGGACCTCTCTGAGGATTTCGTTGGAAGCGGGATAACCTTCCCAGAACTAAACGGAAGCATTCTCAGAAACTTCTTTGTGATGTTTGCATTCAACTCACAGAGTTGAACCTTCCTTTCATAGTTCAGGTTTGAAACTCTCTTTTTGTAGAATCTGGAAGTGGATATTTGGACCACTGTGTGGTCTTCGTTGGAAAAGGGTATATCTTCACCTCAAACCTAGACAGAAGCATTCTCAGAAAGTTCTCTGTGTTGACTGCATTCAACTCACAGAGTTGAACAATCCTTTTGATGGAGCAGTTTTGAAACTCTCTTTCTTTGGAATCTGCAAGTGGATATGTTGACCTCTTTGAAGATTTCTTTGGAAACGGGTTAATCTTCACATAAAAGCTAAACAGAAGCATTCTCAGAAACTTCTTTGTGATGTTTGCATTCACCTCATAGAGTTGAACTTTCCCTTTGATAGAGCAGCTTTGAAACACTCTTTTTCTAGAATCTGCAAGTGGACATTTGGAGGGCTTTGTGTTCTGCGGTGGAAAAGGAAATATCTTCTCATCAAAACTACATAGAAGCATTCTCAGAAACAATTCTGTGATGATTGCATTCAGCTGACAGAGTTGAACATTCCTTTTGATAGAGCAGTTTGGAAACACACTTTTTGTAGAATCTGCATGTGGAGATTTGGTCCGCTTGGAGACCTATGGTAGTAGAGGAAATAAGTTCATAGAAAAACCAAATGGAAGCATTCTCAGAAAATTCTTTGTGATGATTGAGTTGAACTCAGAGACCTGAACATTTCTTTTGATGGAGCAGTTTCCAAACACGCTTCTCGTGGAATCTGCAAGTGGATATTTGGACCTCTCTGAGGATTTCGTTGGAAGCGGGATAAACTTCCCAGAACTAAACGGAAGCATTCTCAGAAACTTCTTTGTGATGTTTGCATTCAACTCACAGAGTTGAACCTTCCTTTCATAGTTCAGGTTTGAAACACTCTTTTTGTAGAATCTGGAAGTGGATATTTGGACCTCTGTGAGGACTTCGTTGGAAACGGGTATATCTTCACCTCAAACCTAGACAGAAGCATTCTCAGAAAGTTCTCTGTGTTGACTGCATTCAACTCACAGACTTGAACAATCGTTTTGATGGAGCAGTTTTTAAACTCTCTTTCTTTGGAATCTCCAAGTGGATATGTTGACCTCTTTGAAGATTTCGTTGGAAACGGGTGAATCTTCACATAAAAGCTAAACAGAAGCATTCTCAGAAACTTCTTTGTGATGATTGCATTCACCTCACAGAGGTGAACTTTCCCTTTGATAGAGCAGCTTTGAAACACACTTTTTCTAGAATCTGCAAGTGGACATTTGGAGGGCTTTCTGCACTGTGGTGGAAAAGGAAATATCTTCTCATCGAAAGTACATAGAAGCATTCTCAGAAACTACTCTGTGATGATCGCATTCAACTGACAGAGTTGAACGTTCCTTTTGATAGAGAAGTTTGGAAACACTCTTTTTGTAGTATCTGCATGTGGAGATTTGGACCGCTTGGAGACCTATGGTACTAAAGGAAATAACTTCATAGAAAAACCAAATGGAAGCATTCTCAGAAAATAATTTGTGATGATTGAGTTGAACTCAGAGACCTGAACATTCCTTTTGATGGAGCAGTTTCCAAACACACTTCTCGTGGAATCTGCAAGTGGATATTTGGACCTCTCTGAGGATTTCATTGGAAGCGGGATTAACTTCCCAGAACTAAACGGAAGCATTCTCAGAAACTTCTTTGTGATGTTTGCATTCAACTCACAGAGTTGAACCTTCCTTTCATAGTTAAGGTTTGAAACACTCTTTTTGTAATATCTGGAAGTAGATATTTGGACCACTGTGTGGTCTTCGATGGAAACGGGTATATCTTCACCTCAAACCTAGACAGAAGCATTCTCAGAAAGTTCTCTGTGTTGACTGCATTCAAATCACAGACTTGAACAATCGTTTTGATGGAGCAGTTTTGAAACTCTCTTTCTTTGGAATCTGCAAGTGGATATGTTGACCTCTTTGAAGATTTCGTTGGAAACGGGTTAATCTTCACATAAAAGCTAAACAGAAGCATTGTCAGAAACTTCTTTGTGATGTTTGCATTCACCTCATAGAGTTGAACTTTCCCTTTGATAGAGCAGCTTTGAAACACTCTTTTTCTAGAATCTGCAAGTGGACATTTGGAGGGCTTTGTGTTCTGCGGTGGAAAAGGAAATATCTTCTCATCAAAACTACATAGAAGCATTCTCAGAAACAATTCGGTGATGATTGCATTCAGCTGACAGAGTTGAACATTCCTTTTGATAGAGCAGTTTGGAAACACTCTTTTTGTAGAATCTGCATGTGGAGATTTGGTCCGCTTGGAGACCTATGGTAGTAGAGGAAATAAGTTCATAGAAAAACCAAATGGAAGCATTCTCAGAAAATTCTTTGTGATGATTGAGTTGAACTCAGAGACCTGAACATTTCTTTTGATGGAGCAGTTTCCAAACACGCTTCTCGTGGAATCTGCAAGTGGATATTTGGACCTCTCTGAGGATTTCGTTGGAAGCGGGATAAACTTCCCAGAACTAAACGGAAGCATTCTCAGAAACTTCTTTGTGATGTTTGCATTCAACTCACAGAGTTGAACCTTCCTTTCATAGTTAAGGTTTGAAACACTCTTTTTGTAGAATCTGGAAGTAGATATTTGGACCACTGTGTGGTCTTCGTTGGAAACGGGTATATCTTCACCTCAAACCTAGACAGAAGCATTCTCAGAAAGTTCTCTGTGTTGACTGCATTCAACTCACAGAGTTGAACAATCCTTTTGATGGAGCAGTTTTGAAACTCTCTTTCTTTGGAATCTGCAAGTGGATATGTTGACCTCTTTGAAGATTTCGTTGGAAACCTGTTAATCTTCACATAAAAGCTAAACAGAAGCATTCTCAGAAACTTCTTTGTGATGATTGCATTCACCTCACAGAGTTGAACTTTCCCTTTGATAGAGCAGCTGTGAAACACTCTTTTTCTAGAATCTGCAAGTGGACATTTGGAGGGCTTTGTGTTCTGCGGTGGAAAAGGAAATATCTTCTCATCAAAACTACATAGAAGCATTCTCAGAAACAATTCTGTGATGATTGCATTCAGCTGACAGAGTTGAACATTCCTTTTGATAGAGCAGTTTGGAAACACTCTTTTTGTAGAATCTGCATGTGGAGATTTGGTCCGCTTTGAGACCTATGGTAGTAGAGGAAATAAGTTCATAGAAAAACCAAATGGAAGCATTCTCAGAAAATTCTTTGTGATGATTGAGTTGAACTCAGAGACCTGAACATTTCTTTTGATGGAGCAATTTCCAAACACGCTTCTCGTGGAATCTGCAAGTGGATATTTGGACCTCTCTGAGGATTTCGTTGGAAGCGGGATAAACTTCCCAGAACTAAACGGAAGCATTCTCAGAAACTTCTTTGTGATGTTTGCATTCAACTCACAGAGTTGAACCTTCCTTTCATAGTTCAGGTTTGAAACACTCTTTTTGTAGAATCTGGAAGTGGATATTTGGACCTCTGTGAGGACTTCGTTGGAAACGGGTATATCTTCACCTCAAACCTAGACAGAAGCATTCTCAGAAAGTTCTCTGTGTTGACTGCATTCAACTCACAGACTTGAACAATCGTTTTGATGGAGCAGTTTTGAAACTCTCTTTCTTTGGAATCTGCAAGTGGATATGTTGACCTCTTTGAAGATTTCGTTGGAAACGGGTTAATCTTCACATAAAAGCTAAACAGAAGCATTCTCAGAAACTTCTTTGTGATGATTGCATTCACCTCACAGAGGTGAACTTTCCCTTTGATAGAGCAGCTTTGAAACACTCTTTTTCTAGAATCTGCAAGTGGACATTTGGAGGGCTTTCTGCACTGTGGTGGAAAAGGAAATATCTTCTCATCGAAAGTACATAGAAGCATTCTCAGAAACTACTCTGTGATGATTGCATTCAACTGACAGAGTTGAACGTTCCTTTTGATACAGCAGTTTGGAAACACTCTTTTTGTAGAATCTGCATGTGGAGATTTGGACCGCTTTGAGACCTATGGTAGTAAAGGAAATAAGTTCATAGAAAAACCAAATGGAAGCATTCTCAGAAAATAATTTGTGATGATTGAGTTGAACTCAGAGACCTGAACATTCCTTTTGATGGAGCAGTTTCCAAACACACTTCTCGTGGAATCTGCAAGTGGATATTTGGACCTCTTTGAGGATTTCATTGGAAGCGGGATTAACTTCCCAGAACTAAACGGAAGCATTCTCAGTATCTTCTTTGTGATGTTTGCATTCAACTCACAGAGTTGAACCTCCCTTTCATAGTTAAGGTTTGAAACACTCTTTTTGTAATATCTGGAAGTAGATATTTGGACCACTGTGTGGTCTTCGATGGAAACGGGTATATCTTCACCTCAAACCTAGACAGAAGCATTCTCAGAAAGTTCTCTGTGTTGACTGCATTCAACTCACAGATTTGAACAATCGTTTTGATGGAGCAGTTTGGAAACTCTCTTTCTTTGGAATCTGCAAGTGGATATGTTGACCTCTTTGAAGATTTCGTTGGAAACCTGTTAATCTTCACATAAAAGCTAAACAGAAGCATTGTCAGAAACTTCTTTGTGATGTTTGCATTCACCTCATAGAGTTGAACTTTCCCTTTGATAGAGCAGCTTTGAAACACTCTTTTTCTAGAATCTGCAAGTGGACATTTGGAGGGCTTTGTGTTCTGCGGTGGAAAAGGAAATATCTTCTCATCAAAACTACATAGAAGCATTCTCAGAAACAATTCTGTGATGATTGCATTCAGCTGACTGAGTTGAATATTCCTTTTGATAGAGGAGTTTGGAAACACTCTTTTTGTAGAATCTGCATGTGGAGATTTGGACCGCTTTGAGACCTATGTTAGTAAAGGAAATAACTTCATAGAAAAACCAAATGGAAGCATTCTCAGAAAATTCTTTGTGATGATTGAGTTGAACTCAGAGACCTGAACATTCCTTTTGATGGAGCAGTTTCCAAACACACTTCTCGTGGAATCTGCAAGTGGATATTTGGACCTCTTTGAGGATTTCGTTGGAAGCGGGATAACCTTCCCAGAACTAAACGGAAGCATTCTCAGAAACTTCTTTGTGATGTTTGCATTCAACTCACAGAGTTGAACCTTTCTTTCATAGTTCAGGTTTGAAACACTCTTTTTGTAGAATCTGGAAGTGGATATTTGGACCACTGTGTGGTCTTCGTTGGAAAAGGGTATATCTTCACCTCAAACCTAGACAGAAGCATTCTCAGAAAGTTCTCTGTGTTGACTGCATTCAACTCACAGAGTTGAACAATCCTTTTGATGGAGCAGTTTTCAAACTCTCTTTCTTTGGAATCTGCAAGTGGATATGTTGACCTCTTTGAAGATTTCTTTGGAAACGGGTTAATCTTCACATAAAAGCTAAACAGAAGCATTCTCAGAAACTTCTTTGTGATGTTTGCATTCACCTCATAGAGTTGAACTTTCCCTTTGATAGAGCAGCTTTGAAACACTCTTTTTCTAGAATCTGCAAGTGGACATTTGGAGGGCTTTGTGTTCTGCGGTGGAAAAGGAAATATCTTCTCATCAAAACTACATAGAAGCATTCTCAGAAACAATTCTGTGATGATTGCATTCAGCTGACAGAGTTGAACATTCCTTTTGATAGAGCAGTTTGGAAACACTCTTTTTGTAGAATCTGCATGTGGAGATTTGGTCCGCTTGGAGACCTATGGTAGTAGAGGAAATAAGTTCATAGAAAAACCAAATGGAAGCATTCTCAGAAAATTCTTTGTGATGATTGAGTTGAACTCAGAGACCTGAACATTTCTTTTGATGGAGCAGTTTCCAAACACGCTTCTCGTGGAATCTGCAAGTGGATATTTGGACCTCTCTGAGGATTTCGTTGGAAGCGGGATAAACTTCCCAGAACTAAACGGAAGCATTCTCAGAAACTTCTTTGTGATGTTTGCATTCAACTCACAGAGTTGAACCTTCCTTTCATAGTTCAAGTTTGAAACACTCTTTTTGTAGAATCTGGAAGTGGATATTTGGACCTCTGTGAGGACTTCGTTGGAAACGGGTATATCTTCACCTCAAACCTAGACAGAAGCATTCTCAGAAAGTTCTCTGTGTTGACTGCATTCAACTCACAGACTTGAACAATCGTTTTGATGGAGCAGTTTTGAAACTCTCTTTCTTTGGAATCTGCAAGTGGATATGTTGACCTCTTTGAAGATTTCGTTGGAAACGGGTGAATCTTCACATAAAAGCTAAACAGAAGCATTCTCAGAAACTTCTTTGTGATGATTGCATTCACCTCACAGAGGTGAACTTTCCCTTTGATAGAGCAGCTTTGAAACACACTTTTTCTAGAATCTGCAAGTGGACATTTGGAGGGCTTTCTGCACTGTGGTGGAAAAGGAAATATCTTCTCATCGAAAGTACATAGAAGCATTCTCAGAAACTACTCTGTGATGTTCGCATTCAACTGACAGAGTTGAACGTTCCTTTTGATAGAGAAGTTTGGAAACACTCTTTTTGTAGAATCTGCATGTGGAGATTTGGACCGCTTGGAGACCTATGGTACTAAAGGAAATAACTTCATAGAAAAACCAAATGGAAGCATTCTCAGAAAATAATTTGTGATGATTGAGTTGAACTCAGAGACCTGAACATTCCTTTTGATGGAGCAGTTTCCAAACACACTTCTCGTGGAATCTGCAAGTGGATATTTGGACCTCTCTGAGGATTTCATTGGAAGCGGGATTAACTTCCCAGAACTAAACGGAAGCATTCTCAGAAACTTCTTTGTGATGTTTGCATTCAACTCACAGAGTTGAACCTTCCTTTCATAGTTAAGGTTTGAAACACTCTTTTTGTAATATCTGGAAGTAGATATTTGGACCACTGTGTGGTCTTCAATGGAAACGGGTATATCTTCACCTCAAACCTAGACAGAAGCATTCTCAGAAAGTTCTCTGTGTTGACTGCATTCAACTCACAGACTTGAACAATCGTTTTGATGGAGCAGTTTTGAAACTCTCTTTCTTTGGAATCTGCAAGTGGATATGTTGACCTCTTTGAAGATTTCGTTGGAAACGGGTTAATCTTCACATAAAAGCTAAACAGAAGCATTGTCAGAAACTTCTTTGTGATGTTTGCATTCACCTCATAGAGTTGAACTTTCCCTTTGATAGAGCAGCTTTGAAACACTCTTTTTCTAGAATCTGCAAGTGGACATTTGGAGGGCTTTGTGTTCTGCGGTGGAAAAGGAAATATCTTCTCATCAAAACTACATAGAAGCATTCTCAGAAACAATTCGGTGATGATTGCATTCAGCTGACAGAGTTGAACATTCCTTTTGATAGAGCAGTTTGGAAACACTCTTTTTGTAGAATCTGCATGTGGAGATTTGGTCCGCTTGGAGACCTATGGTAGTAGAGGAAATAAGTTCATAGAAAAACCAAATGGAAGCATTCTCAGAAAATTCTTTGTGATGATTGAGTTGAACTCAGAGACCTGAACATTTCTTTTGATGGAGCAGTTTCCAAACACGCTTCTCGTGGAATCTGCAAGTGGATATTTGGACCTCTCTGAGGATTTCGTTGGAAGCGGGATAAACTTCCCAGAACTAAACGGAAGCATTCTCAGAAACTTCTTTGTGATGTTTGCATTCAACTCACAGAGTTGAACCTTCCTTTCATAGTTAAGGTTTGAAACACTCTTTTTGTAGAATCTGGAAGTAGATATTTGGACCACTGTGTGGTCTTCGTTGGAAACGGGTATATCTTCACCTCAAACCTAGACAGAAGCATTCTCAGAAAGTTCTCTGTGTTGACTGCATTCAACTCACAGAGTTGAACAATCCTTTTGATGGAGCAGTTTTGAAACTCTCTTTCTTTGGAATCTGCAAGTGGATATGTTGACCTCTTTGAAGATTTCGTTGGAAACCTGTTAATCTTCACATAAAAGCTAAACCGAAGCATTCTCAGAAACTTCTTTGTGATGATTGCATTCACCTCACAGAGTTGAACTTTCCCTTTGATAGAGCAGCTGTGAAACACTCTTTTTCTAGAATCTGCAAGTGGACATTTGGAGGGCTTTGTGTTCTGCGGTGGAAAAGGAAATATCTTCTCATCAAAACTACATAGAAGCATTCTCAGAAACAATTCTGTGATGATTGCATTCAGCTGACAGAGTTGAACATTCCTTTTGATAGAGAAGTTTGGAAACACTCTTTTTGTAGAATCTGCATGTGGATATTTGGTCCGCATGGAGTCCTATGGTAGTAGAGGAAATAAGTTCATAGAAAAACCAAATGGAAGCATTCTCAGAAAATTCTTTGTGATGATTGAGTTGAACTCAGAGACCTGAACATTTCTTTTGATGGAGCAGTTTCCAAACACGCTTCTCGTGGAATCTGCAAGTGGATATTTGGACCTCTCTGAGGATTTCGTTGGAAGCGGGATAAACTTCCCAGAACTAAACGGAAGCATTCTCAGAAACTTCTTTCTGATGTTTGCATTCAACTCACAGAGTTGAACCTTCCTTTCATAGTTCAGGTTTGAAACACTCTTTTTGTAGAATCTGGAAGTGGATATTTGGACCTCTGTGAGGACTACGTTGGAAACGGGTATATCTTCACCTCAAACCTAGACAGAAGCATTCTCAGAAAGTTCTCTGTGTTGACTGCATTCAACTCACAGACTTGAACAATCGTTTTGATGGAGCAGTTTTGAAACTCTCTTTCTTTGGAATCTGCAAGTGGATATGTTGACCTCTTTGAAGATTTCGTTGGAAACGGGTTAATCTTCACATAAAAGCTAAACAGAAGCATTCTCAGAAACTTCTTTGTGATGATTGCATTCACCTCACAGAGGTGAACTTTCCCTTTGATAGAGCAGCTTTGAAACACTCTTTTTCTAGAATCTGCAAGTGGACATTTGGAGGGCTTTCTGCACTGTGGTGGAAAAGGAAATATCTTCTCATCGAAAGTACATAGAAGCATTCTCAGAAACTACTCTGTGATGATTGCATTCAACTGACAGAGTTGAACGTTCCTTTTGATACAGCAGTTTGGAAACACTCTTTTTGTAGAATCTGCATGTGGAGATTTGGACCGCTTTGAGACCTATGGTAGTAAAGGAAATAAGTTCATAGAAAAACCAAATGGAAGCATTCTCAGAAAATAATTTGTGATGATTGAGTTGAACTCAGAGACCTGAACATTCCTTTTGATGGAGCAGTTTCCAAACACACTTCTCGTGGAATCTGCAAGTGGATATTTGGACCTCTCTGAGGATTTCATTGGAAGCGGGATTAACTTCCCAGAACTAAACGGAAGAATTCTCAGTATCTTCTTTGTGATGTTTGCATTCAACTCACAGAGTTGAACCTCCCTTTTATAGTTAAGGTTTGAAACACTCTTTTTGTAATATCTGGAAGTAGATATTTGGACCACAGTGTGGTCTTCGATGGAAACGGGTATATCTTCACCTCAAACCTAGACAGAAGCATTCTCAGAAAGTTCTCTGTGTTGACTGCATTCAACTCACAGACTTGAACAATCGTTTTGATGGAGCAGTTTGGAAGCTCTCTTTCTTTGGAATCTGCAAGTGGATATGTTGACCTCTTTGAAGATTTCGTTGGAAACGGGTTAATCTTCACATAAAAGCTAAACAGAAGCATTCTCAGAAACTTCTTGTGATGATTGCATTCACCTCACAGAGTTGAACTTTCCCTTTGATAGAGCAGCTTTGAAACACTCTTTTTCTAGAATCTGCAAGTGGACATTTGGAGGGCTTTGTGTTCTGCGGTGGAAAAGGAAATATCTTCTCATCAAAACTACATAGAAGCATTCTCAGAAACAATTCTGTGATGATTGCATTCAGCTGACAGAGTTGAACATTCCTTTTGATAGAGCAGTTTGGAAACACTCTTTTTGTAGAATCTGCATGTGGAGATTTGGTCCGCATGGAGTCCTATGGTAGTAGAGGAAATAAGTTCATAGAAAAACCAAATGGAAGCATTCTCAGAAAATTCTTTGTGATGATTGGGTTGAACTCAGAGACCTGAACATTTCTTTTGATGGAGCAGTTTCCAAACACGCTTCTCGTGGAATCTGCAAGTGGATATTTGGACCTCTCTGAGGATTTCGTTGGAAGCGGGATAAACTTCCCAGAACTAAACGGAAGCATTCTCAGAAACTTCTTTGTGATGTTTGCATTCAACTCACAGAGTTGAACCTTCCTTTCATAGTTAAGGTTTGAAACACTCTTTTTGTAGAATCTGGAAGTGGATATTTGGACCTCTGTGAGGACTACGTTGGAAACGGGTATATCTTCACCTCAAACCTAGACAGAAGCATTCTCAGAAAGTTCTCTGTGTTGACTGCATTCAACTCACAGACTTGAACAATCGTTTTGATGGAGCAGTTTTGAAACTCTCTTTCTTTGGAATCTGCAAGTGGATATGTTGACCTCTTTGAAGATTTCGTTGGAAACGGGTTAATCTTCACATAAAAGCTAAACAGAAGCATTCTCAGAAACTTCTTTGTGATGATTGCATTCACCTCACAGAGGTGAACTTTCCCTTTGATAGAGCAGCTTTGAAACACTCTTTTTCTAGAATCTGCAAGTGGACATTTGGAGGGCTTTCTGCACTGTGGTGGAAAAGGAAATATCTTCTCATCGAAAGTACATAGAAGCATTCTCAGAAACTACTCTGTGATGATTGCATTCAACTGACAGAGTTGAACGTTCCTTTTGATACAGCAGTTTGGAAACACTCTTTTTGTAGAATCTGCATGTGGAGATTTGGACCGCTTTGAGACCTATGGTAGTAAAGGAAATAAGTTCATAGAAAAACCAAATGGAAGCATTCTCAGAAAATAATTTGTGATGATTGAGTTGAACTCAGAGACCTGAACAATCCTTTTGATGGAGCAGTTTCCAAACACACTTCTCGTGGAATCTGCAAGTGGATATTTGGACCTCTCTGAGGATTTCATTGGAAGCGGGATTAACTTCCCAGAACTAAACGGAAGCATTCTCAGTATCTTCTTTGTGATGTTTGCATTCAACTCACAGAGTTGAACCTCCCTTTCATAGTTAAGGTTTGAAACACTCTTTTTGTAATATCTGGAAGTAGATATTTGGACCACTGTGTGGTCTTCGATGGAAATGGGTATATCTTCACCTCAAACCTAGACAGAAGCATTCTCAGAAAGTTCTCTGTGTTGACTGCATTCAACTCACAGACTTGAACAATCGTTTTGATGGAGCAGTTTGGAAACTCTCTTTCTTTGGAATCTGCAAGTGGATATGTTGACCTCTTTGAAGATTTCGTTGGAAACCTGTTAATCTTCACATAAAAGCTAAACAGAAGCATTGTCAGAAACTTCTTTGTGATGTTTGCATTCACCTCATAGAGTTGAACTTTCCCTTTGATAGAGCAGCTTTGAAACACTCTTTTTCTAGAATCTGCAAGTGGACATTGGGAGGGCTTTGTGTTCTGCGGTGGAAAAGGAAATATCTTCTCATCAAAACTACATAGAAGCATTCTCAGAAACAATTCTGTGATGATTGCATTCAGCTGACTGAGTTGAATATTCCTTTTGATAGAGGAGTTTGGAAACACTCTTTTTGTAGAATCTGCATGTGGAGATTTGGACCGCTTTGAGACCTATGTTAGTAAAGGAAATAACTTCATAGAAAAACCAAATGGAAGCATTCTCAGAAAATTCTTTGTGATGATTGAGTTGAACTCAGAGACCTGAACATTCCTTTTGATGGAGCAGTTTCCAAACACACTTCTCGTGGAATCTGCAAGTGGATATTTGGACCACTCTGAGGATTTCGTTGGAAGCGGGATAACCTTCCCAGAACTAAACGGAAGCATTCTCAGAAACTTCTTTCTGATGTTTGCATTCAACTCACAGAGTTGAACCTTCCTTTCATAGTTCAGGTTTGAAACACTCTTTTTGTAGAATCTGGAAGTGGATATTTGGACCTCTGTGTGGTCTTCGTTGGAAAAGGGTATATCTTCACCTCAAACCTAGACAGAAGCATTCTCAGAAAGTTCTCTGTGTTGACTGCATTCAACTCACAGAGTTGAACAATCCTTTTGATGGAGCAGTTTTCAAACTCTCTTTCTTTGGAATCTGCAAGTGGATATGTTGACCTCTTTGAAGATTTCTTTGGAAACGGGTTAATCTTCACATAAAAGCTAAACAGAAGCATTCTCAGAAACTTCTTTGTGATGTTTGCATTCACCTCATAGAGTTGAACTTTCCCTTTGATAGAGCCGCTTTGAAACACTCTTTTTCTAGAATCTGCAAGTGGACATTTGGAGGGCTTTGTGTTCTGCGGTGGAAAAGGAAATATCTTCTCATCAAAACTACATAGAAGCATTCTCAGAAACAATTCTGAGATGATTGCATTCAGCTGACAGAGTTGAACATTCCTTTTGATAGAGCAGTTTGGAAACACTCTTTTTGTAGAATCTGCATGTGGAGATTTGGTCCGCTTGGAGACCTATGGTAGTAGAGGAAATAAGGTCATAGAAAAACCAAATGGAAGCATTCTCAGAAAATTCTTTGTGATGATTGAGTTGAACTCAGAGACCTGAACATTTCTTTTGATGGAGCAGTTTCCAAACACGCTTCTCGTGGAATCTGCAAGTGGATATTTGGACCTCTCTGAGGATTTCGTTGGAAGCGGGATAAACTTCCCAGAACTAAACGGAAGCATTCTCAGAAACTTCTTTGTGATGTTTGCATTCAACTCACAGAGTTGAACCTTCCTTTCATAGTTCAGGTTTGAAACACTCTTTTTGTAGAATCTGGAAGTGGATATTTGGACCTCTGTGACGACTTCGTTGGAAACGGGTATATCTTCACCTCAAACCTAGACAGAAGCATTCTCAGAAAGTTCTCTGTGTTGACTGCATTCAACTCACAGACTTGAACAATCGTTTTGATGGAGCAGTTTTGAAACTCTCTTTCTTTGGAATCTCCAAGTGGATATGTTGACCTCTTTGAAGATTTCGTTGGAAACGGGTGAATCTTCACATAAAAGCTAAACAGAAGCATTCTCAGAAACTTCTTTGTGATGATTGCATTCACCTCACAGAGGTGAACTTTCCCTTTGATAGAGCAGCTTTGAAACACACTTTTTCTAGAATCTGCAAGTGGACATTTGGAGGGCTTTCTGCACTGTGGTGGAAAAGGAAATATCTTCTCATCGAAAGTACATAGAAGCATTCTCAGAAACTACTCTGTGATGATCGCATTCAACTGACAGAGTTGAACGTTCCTTTTGATAGAGAAGTTTGGAAACACTCTTTTTGTAGAATCTGCATGTGGAGATTTGGACCGCTTGGAGACCTATGGTACTAATGGAAATAACTTCATAGAAAAACCAAATGGAAGCATTCTCAGAAAATAATTTGTGATGATTGAGTTGAACTCAGAGACCTGAACATTCCTTTTGATGGAGCAGTTTCCAAACACACTTCTCGTGGAATCTGCAAGTGGATATTTGGACCTCTCTGAGGATTTCATTGGAAGAGGGATTAACTTCCCAGAACTAAACGGAAGCATTCTCAGAAACTTCTTTGTGATGTTTGCATTCAACTCACAGAGTTGAACCTTCCTTTCATAGTTAAGGTTTGAAACACTCTTTTTGTAATATCTGGAAGTAGATATTTGGACCACTGTGTGGTCTTCGATGGAAACGGGTATATCTTCACCTCAAACCTAGACAGAAGCATTCTCAGAAAGTTCTCTGTGTTGACTGCATTCAACTCACAGACTTGAACAATCGTTTTGATGGAGCAGTTTTGAAACTCTCTTTCTTTGGAATCTGCAAGTGGATATGTTGACCTCTTTGAAGATTTCGTTGGAAACGGGTTAATCTTCACATAAAAGCTAAACAGAAGCATTGTCAGAAACTTCTTTGTGATGTTTGCATTCACCTCATAGAGTTGAACTTTCCCTTTGATAGAGCAGCTTTGAAACACTCTTTTTCTAGAATCTGCAAGTGGACATTTGGAGGGCTTTGTGTTCTGCGGTGGAAAAGGAAATATCTTCTCATCAAAACTACATAGAAGCATTCTCAGAAACAATTCGGTGATGATTGCATTCAGCTGACAGAGTTGAACATTCCTTTTGATAGAGCAGTTTGGAAACACTCTTTTTGTAGAATCTGCATGTGGAGATTTGGTCCGCTTGGAGACCTATGGTAGTAGAGGAAATAAGTTCATAGAAAAACCAAATGGAAGCATTCTCAGAAAATTCTTTGTGATGATTGAGTTGAACTCAGAGACCTGAACATTTCTTTTGATGGAGCAGTTTCCAAACACGCTTCTCGTGGAATCTGCAAGTGGATATTTGGACCTCTCTGAGGATTTCGTTGGAAGCGGGATTAACTTCCCAGAACTAAACGGAAGCATTCTCAGAAACTTCTTTCTGATGTTTGCATTCAACTCACAGAGTTGAACCTTCCTTTCATAGTTCAGGTTTGAAACACTCTTTTTGTAGAATCTGGAAGTAGATATTTGGACCACTGTGTGGTCTTCGTTGGAAACGGGTATATCTTCACCTCAAACCTAGACAGAAGCATTCTCAGAAAGTTCTCCGTGTTGACTGCATTCAACTCACAGAGTTGAACAATCCTTTTGATGGAGCAGTTTTGAAACTCTCTTTCTTTGGAATCTGCAAGTGGATATGTTGACCTCTTTGAAGATTTCGTTGGAAACCTGTTAATCTTCACATAAAAGCTAAACAGAAGCATTCTCAGAAACTTCTTTGTGATGATTGCATTCACCTCACAGAGTTGAACTTTCCCTTTGATAGAGCAGCTGTGAAACACTCTTTTTCTAGAATCTGCAAGTGGACATTTGGAGGGCTTTCTGGACTGTGGTGGAAAAGGAAATATCTTCTCATCGAAAGTACATAGAAGCATTGTCAGAAACTACTCTGTGATGATTGCATTCAACTGACAGAGTTGAACGTTCCTTTTGATAGAGCAGTTTGCAAACACTCTTTTTGTAGAATCTGCATGTGGAGATTTGGACCGCTTGGAGACCTATGGTAGTAAAGGAAATAAGTTCATAGAAAAACCAAACGGAAGCATTCTCAGAAAATCCTTTGTGATGATTCAGTTGAACTCAGAGACCTGAACATTCCTTTTGATGGAGCAGTTTCCAAACACACTTCTCGTGGAATCTGCAAGTGGATATTTGGACCTCTCTGAGGATTTCGTTGGAAGCGGGATAAACTTCCCAGAACTAAACGGAAGCATTCTCAGAAACTTCTTTGTGATGTTTGCATTCAACTCACAGAGTTGAACCTTCCTTTCATAGTTAAGGTTTGAAACACTCTTTTTGTAATATCTGGAAGTAGATGTTTGGACCACTGTGTGGTCTTCGTTGGAAACGGGTATATCTTCACCTCAAACCTAGACAGAAGCATTCTCAGAAAGTTCTCTGTGTTGACTGCATTCAACTCACAGAGTTGAACAATCCTTTTGATGGAGCAGTTTTGAAACTCTCTTTCTTTGGAATCTGCAAGTGGATATGTTGACCTCTTTGAAGATTTCGTTGGAAACGGGTTAATCTTCACATAAAATCTAAACAGAAGCATTGTCAGAAACTTCTTTGTGATGTTTGAATTCACCTCATAGAGTTGAACTTTCCCTTTGATAGAGCAGCTTTGAAACACTCTTTTTCTAGAATCTGCAAGTGGACATTTGGAGGGCTTTGTGTTCTGCGGTGGAAAAGGAAATATCTTCTCATCAAAACTACATAGAAGCATTCTCAGAAACAATTCTGTGATGATTGCATTCAGCTGACAGAGTTGAACATTCCTTTTGATAGAGCAGTTTGGAAACACTCTTTTTGTAGAATCTGCATGTGGAGATTTGGTCCGCATGGAGTCCTATGGTAGTAGAGGAAATAAGTTCATAGAAAAACCAAATGGAAGCATTCTCAGAAAATTCTTTGTGATGATTGAGTTGAACTCAGAGACCTGAACATTTCTTTTGATGGAGCAGTTTCCAAACACGCTTCTCGTGGAATCTGCAAGTGGATATTTGGACCTCTCTGAGGATTTCGTTGGAAGCGAGATAAACTTCCCAGAACTAAACGGAAGCATTCTCAGAAACTTCTTTGTGATGTTTGCATTCAACTCACAGAGTTGAACCTTCCTTTCATAGTTCAGGTTTGAAACACTCTTTTTGTAGAATCTGGAAGTGGATATTTGGACCTCTGTGAGGACTATGTTGGAAACGGGTATATCTTCACCTCAAACCTAGACAGAAGCATTCTCAGAAAGTTCTCTGTGTTGACTGCATTCAACTCACAGACTTGAACAATCGTTTTGATGGAGCAGTTTTGAAACTCTCTTTCTTTGGAATCTGCAAGTGGATATGTTGACCTCTTTGAAGATTTCGTTGGAAACGGGTTAATCTTCACATAAAAGCTAAACAGAAGCATTCTCAGAAACTTCTTTGTGATGATTGCATTCACCTCACAGAGGTGAACATTCCCTTTGATAGAGCAGCTTTGAAACACTCTTTTTCTAGAATCTGCAAGTGGACATTTGGAGGGCTTTCTGCACTGTGGTGGAAAAGGAAATATCTTCTCATCGAAAGTACATAGAAGCATTCTCAGAAACTACTCTGTGATGATTGCATTCAACTGACAGAGTTGAACATTCCTTTTGATACAGCAGTTTGGAAACACTCTTTTTGTAGAATCTGCATGTGGAGATTTGGACCGCTTTGAGACCTATGGTAGTAAAGGAAATAAGTTCATAGAAAAACCAAATGGAAGCATTCTCAGAAAATAATTTGTGATGATTGAGTTGAACTCAGAGACCTGAACATTCCTTTTGATGGAGCAGTTTCCAAACACACTTCTCGTGGAATCTGCAAGTGGATATTTGGACCTCTCTGAGGATTTCATTGGAAGCGGGATTAACTTCCCAGAACTAAACGGAAGCATTCTCAGAAACTTCTTTCTGATGTTTGCATTCAACTCACAGAGTTGAACCTTCCTTTCATAGTTAAGGTTTGAAACACTCTTTTTGTGATATCTGGAAGTAGATATTTGGACCACTGTGTGGTCTTCGATGGAAACGGGTATATCTTCACCTCAAACCTAGACAGAAGCATTCTCAGAAAGTTCTCTGTGTTGACTGCATTCAACTCACAGAGTTGAACAATCGTTTTGATGGAGCAGTTTTGAAACTCTCTTTCTTTGGAATCTGCAAGTGGATATGTTGACCTCTTTGAAGATTTCGTTGGAAACCTGTTAATCTTCACATAAAAGCTAAACAGAAGCATTGTCAGAAACTTCTTTGTGATGTTTGCATTCACCTCATAGAGTTGAACTTTCCCTTTGATAGAGCAGCTTTGAAACACTCTTTTTCTAGAATCTGCAAGTGGAGATTTGGAGGGCTTTGTGTTCTGCGTTGGAAAAGGAAATATCTTCTCATCAAAACTACATAGAAGCATTCTCAGAAACAATTCTGTGATGATTGCATTCAGCTGACTGAGTTGAATATTCCTTTTGATAGAGGAGTTTGGAAACACTCTTTTTGTAGAATCTGCATGTGGAGATTTGGACCGCTTTGAGACCTATGTTAGTAAAGGAAATAACTTCATAGAAAAACCAAATGGAAGCATTCTCAGAAAATTCTTTGTGATGATTGAGTTGAACTCAGAGACCTGAACATTCCTTTTGATGGAGCAGTTTCCAAACACACTTCTCGTGGAATCTGCAAGTGGATATTTGGACCTCTCTGAGGATTTCGTTGGAAGCGGGATAACCTTCCCAGAACTAAACGGAAGCATTCTCAGAAACTTCTTTGTGATGTTTGCATTAAACTCACAGAGTTGAACCTTCCTTTCATAGTTAAGGTTTGAAACACTCTTTTTGTAATATCTGGAAGTAGATGTTTGGACCACTGTGTGGTCTTCGTTGGAAACGGGTATATCTTCACCTCAAACCTAGACAGAAGCATTCTCAGAAAGTTCTCTGTGTTGACTGCATTCAACTCACAGAGTTGAACAATCCTTTTGATGGAGCAGTTTTGAAACTCTCTTTCTTTGGAATCTGCAAGTGGATATGTTGACCTCTTTGAAGATTTCGTTGGAAACGGGTTAATCTTCACATAAAATCTAAACAGAAGCATTGTCAGAAACTTCTTTGTGATGTTTGAATTCACCTCATAGAGTTGAACTTTCCCTTTGATAGAGCAGCTTTGAAACACTCTTTTTCTAGAATCTGCAAGTGGACATTTGGAGGGCTTTGTGTTCTGCGGTGGAAAAGGAAATATCTTCTCATCAAAACTACATAGAAGCATTCTCAGAAACAATTCTGTGATGATTGCATTCAGCTGACAGAGTTGAACATTCCTTTTGATAGAGCAGTTTGGAAACACTCTTTTTGTAGAATCTGCATGTGGATATTTGGTCCGCATGGAGTCCTATGGTAGTAGAGGAAATAAGTTCATAGAAAAACCAAATGGAAGCATTCTCAGAAAATTCTTTGTGATGATTGAGTTGAACTCAGAGACCTGAACATTTCTTTTGATGGAGCAGTTTCCAAACACGCTTCTCGTGGAATCTGCAAGTGGATATTTGGACCTCTCTGAGGATTTCGTTGGAAGCGAGATAAACTTCCCAGAACTAAACGGAAGCATTCTCAGAAACTTCTTTGTGATGTTTGCATTCAACTCACAGAGTTGAACCTTCCTTTCGTAGTTCAGGTTTGAAACACTCTTTTTGTAGAATCTGGAAGTGGATATTTGGACCTCTGTGAGGACTATGTTGGAAACGGGTATATCTTCACCTCAAACCTAGACAGAAGCATTCTCAGAAAGTTCTCTGTGTTGACTGCATTCAACTCACAGACTTGAACAATCGTTTTGATGGAGCAGTTTTGAAACTCTCTTTCTTTGGAATCTGCAAGTGGATATGTTGACCTCTTTGAAGATTTCGTTGGAAACGGGTTAATCTTCACATAAAAGCTAAACAGAAGCATTCTCAGAAACTTCTTTGTGATGATTGCATTCACCTCACAGAGGTGAACATTCCCTTTGATAGAGCAGCTTTGAAACACTCTTTTTCTAGAATCTGCAAGTGGACATTTGGAGGGCTTTCTGCACTGTGGTGGAAAAGGAAATATCTTCTCATCGAAAGTACATAGAAGCATTCTCAGAAACTACTCTGTGATGATTGCATTCAACTGACAGAGTTGAACATTCCTTTTGATACAGCAGTTTGGAAACACTCTTTTTGTAGAATCTGCATGTGGAGATTTGGACCGCTTTGAGACCTATGGTAGTAAAGGAAATAAGTTCATAGAAAAACCAAATGGAAGCATTCTCAGAAAATAATTTGTGATGATTGAGTTGAACTCAGAGACCTGAACATTCCTTTTGATGGAGCAGTTTCCAAACACACTTCTCGTGGAATCTGCAAGTGGATATTTGGACCTCTCTGAGGATTTCGTTGGAAGCGGGATAACCTTCCCAGAACTAAACGGAAGCATTCTCAGAAACTTCTTTGTGATGTTTGCATTCAACTCACAGAGTTGAACCTTCCTTTCATAGTTAAGGTTTGAAACACTCTTTTTGTAATATCTGGAAGTAGATGTTTGGACCACTGTGTGGTCTTCGTTGGAAACGGGTATATCTTCACCTCAAACCTAGACAGAAGCATTCTCAGAAAGTTCTCTGTGTTGACTGCATTCAACTCACAGAGTTGAACAATCCTTTTGATGGAGCAGTTTTGAAACTCTCTTTCTTTGGAATCTGCAAGTGGATATGTTGACCTCTTTGAAGATTTCGTTGGAAACGGGTTAATCTTCACATAAAATCTAAACAGAAGCATTGTCAGAAACTTCTTTGTGATGTTTGAATTCACCTCATAGAGTTGAACTTTCCCTTTGATAGAGCAGCTTTGAAACACTCTTTTTCTAGAATCTGCAAGTGGACATTTGGAGGGCTTTGTGTTCTGCGGTGGAAAAGGAAATATCTTCTCATCAAAACTACATAGAAGCATTCTCAGAAACAATTCTGTGATGATTGCATTCAGCTGACAGAGTTGAACATTCCTTTTGATAGAGCAGTTTGGAAACACTCTTTTTGTAGAATCTGCATGTGGATATTTGGTCCGCATGGAGTCCTATGGTAGTAGAGGAAATAAGTTCATAGAAAAACCAAATGGAAGCATTCTCAGAAAATTCTTTGTGATGATTGAGTTGAACTCAGAGACCTGAACATTTCTTTTGATGGAGCAGTTTCCAAACACGCTTCTCGTGGAATCTGCAAGTGGATATTTGGACCTCTCTGAGGATTTCGTTGGAAGCGAGATAAACTTCCCAGAACTAAACGGAAGCATTCTCAGAAACTTCTTTGTGATGTTTGCATTCAACTCACAGAGTTGAACCTTCCTTTCGTAGTTCAGGTTTGAAACACTCTTTTTGTAGAATCTGGAAGTGGATATTTGGACCTCTGTGAGGACTATGTTGGAAACGGGTATATCTTCACCTCAAACCTAGACAGAAGCATTCTCAGAAAGTTCTCTGTGTTGACTGCATTCAACTCACAGACTTGAACAATCGTTTTGTTGGAGCAGTTTGGAAACTCTCTTTCTTTGGAATCTGCAAGTGGATATGTTGACCTCTTTGAAGATTTCGTTGGAAACGGGTTAATCTTCACATAAAAGCTAAACAGAAGCATTCTCAGAAACTTCTTTGTGATGATTGCATTCACCTCACAGAGGTGAACATTCCCTTTGATAGAGCAGCTTTGAAACACTCTTTTTCTAGAATCTGCAAGTGGACATTTGGAGGGCTTTGTGTTCTGCGGTGGAAAAGGAAATATCTTCTCATCAAAACTACATAGAAGCATTCTCAGAAACAATTCGGTGATGATTGCATTCAGCTGACAGAGTTGAACATTCCTTTTGATAGAGCAGTTTGGAAACACTCTTTTTGTAGAATCTGCATGTGGAGATTTGGACCGCTTTGAGACCTATGGTAGTAAAGGAAATAACTTCATAGAAAAACCAAATGGAAGCATTCTCAGAAAATTCTTTGTGATGATTGAGTTGAACTCAGAGACCTGAACATTCCTTTTGATGGAGCAGTTTCCAAACACACTTCTCGTGGAATCTGCAAGTGGATATTTGGACCTCTCTGAGGATTGCGTTGGAAGCGGGATAAACTTCCCAGAACTAAACGGAAGCATTCTCAGAAACTTCTTTGTGATGTTTGCATTCAACTCACGGAGTTGAACCTTCCTTTCGTAGTTCAGGTTTGAAACACTCTTTTTGTAGAATCTGGAAGTAGATATTTGGACCACTGTGTGGTCTTCATTGGAAACGGGTATATCTTCACCTCAAACCTAGACAGAAGCATTCTCAGAAAGTTCTCTGTGTTGACTGCATTCAACTCACAGAGTTGAACAATCCTTTTGATGGAGCAGTTTTGAAACTCTCTTTCTTTGGAATCTGCAAGTGGATATGTTGACCTCTTTGAAGATTTCGTTGGAAACCTGTTAATCTTCACATAAAAGCTAAACAGAAGCATTGTCAGAAACTTCTTTGTGATGTTTGAATTCACCTCATAGAGTTGAACTTTCCCTTTGATAGAGCAGCTTTGAAACACTCTTTTTCTAGAATCTGCAAGTGGACATTTGGAGGGCTTTGTGTTCTGCAGTGGAAAAGGAAATATCTTCTCATCAAAACTACATAGAAGCATTCTCAGAAACAATTCGGTGATGATTGCATTCAGCTGACAGAGTTGAACATTCCTTTTGATAGAGCAGTTTGGAAACACTCTTTTTGTAGAATCTGCATGTGGATATTTGGTCCGCATGGAGTCCTATGGTAGTAGAGGAAATAAGTTCATAGAAAAACCAAATGGAAGCATTCTCAGAAAATTCTTTGTGATGATTGAGTTGAACTCAGAGACCTGAACATTTCTTTTGATGGAGCAGTTTCCAAACACGCTTCTCGTGGAATCTGCAAGTGGATATTTGGACCTCTCTAAGGATTTCGTTGGAAGCGGGATAAATTTCCCAGAACTAAACGGAAGCATTCTCAGAAACTTCTTTGTGATGTTTGCATTCAACTCACAGAGTTGAACCTTCCTTTCATAGTTCAGGTTTGAAACACTCTTTTTGTAGAATCTGGAAGTGGATATTTGGACCTCTGTGAGGACTACGTTGGAAACGGGTATATCTTCACCTCAAACCTAGACAGAAGCATTCTCAGAAAGTTCTCTGTGTTGACTGCATTCAACTCACAGAGTTGAACAATCCTTTTGATGGAGCAGTTTTGAAACTCTCTTTCTTTGGAATCTGCAAGTGGATATGTTGACCTCTTTGAAGATTTCGTTGGAAACGGGTTAATCTTCACATAAAAGCTAAACAGAAGCATTCTCAGAAACTTCTTTGTGATGATTGCATTCACCTCACAGAGGTGAACTTTCCCTTTGATAGAGCAGCTTTGAAACACTCTTTTTCTAGAATCTGCAAGTGGACATTTGGAGGGCTTTCTGCACTGTGGTGGAAAAGGAAATATCTTCTCATCGAAAGTACATAGAAGCATTCTCAGAATCTACTCTGTGATGATTGCATTCAACTGACAGAGTTGAACGTTCCTTTCGATAGAGCAGTTTGGAAACACTCTTTTTGTAGAATCTGCATGTGGAGATTTGGACCGCTTTGAGACCTATGGTAGTAAAGGAAATAAGTTCATAGAAAAACCAAATGGAAGCATTCTCAGAAAATAATTTGTGATGATTGAGTTGAACTCAGAGACCTGAACATTCCTTTTGATGGAGCAGTTTCCAAACACACTTCTCGTGGAATCTGCAAGTGGATATTTGGACCTCTCTGAGGATTTCATTGGAAGCGGGATTAACTTCCCAGAACTAAACGGAAGCATTCTCAGAATCTTCTTTGTGATGTTTGCATTCAACTCACAGAGTTGAACCTTCCTTTCATAGTTAAGGTTTGAAACACTCTTTTTGTAATATCTGGAAGTAGATATTTGGACCACTGTGTGGTCTTCGATGGAAACGGGTATATCTTCACCTCAAACCTAGACAGAAGCATTCTCAGAAAGTTCTCTGTGTTGACTGCATTCAACTCACAGAATTGAACAATCGTTTTGATGGAGCAGTTTTGAAACTCTCTTTCTTTGGAATCTGCAAGTGGATATGTTGACCTCTTTGAAGATTTCGTTGGAAACCTGTTAATCTTCACATAAAAGCTAAACAGAAGCATTGTCAGAAACTTCTTTGTGATGTTTGCATTCACCTCATAGAGTTGAACTTTCCCTTTGATAGAGCAGCTTTGAAACACTCTTTTTCTAGAATCTGCAAGTGGACATTTGGAGGGCTTTGTGTTCTGCGGTGGAAAAGGAAATATCTTCTCATCAAAACTACATAGAAGCATTCTCAGAAACAATTCTGTGATGATTGCATTCAGCTGACAGAGTTGAACATTCCTTTTGATAGAGCAGTTTGGAAACACTCTTTTTGTAGAATCTGCATGTGGAGATTTGGACCGCTTTGAGACCTATGTTAGTAATGGAAATAACTTCATAGAAAAACCAAATGGAAGCATTCTCAGAAAATTCTTTGTGATGATTGAGTTGAACTCAGAGACCTGAACATTCCTTTTGATGGAGCAGTTTCCAAACACACTTCTCGTGGAATCTGCAAGTGGATATTTGGACCTCTCTGAGGATTTCGTTGGAAGTGGGATAAACTTCCCAGAACTAAACGGAAGCATTCTCAGAAACTTCTTTGTGATGTTTGCATTCAACTCACAGAGTTGAACCTTCCTTTCATAGTTAAGGTTTGAAACACTCTTTTTGTAGAATCTGGAAGTAGATATTTGGACCACTGTGTGGTCTTCGTTGGAAACGGGTATATCTTCACCTCAAACCTAGACAGAAGCATTCTCAGAAAGTTCTCTGTGTTGACTGCATTCAACTCACAGAGTTGAACAATCCTTTTGATGGAGCAGTTTTGAAACTCTCTTTCTTTGGAATCTGCAAGTGGATATGTTGACCTCTTTGAAGATTTCGTTGGAAACGGGTTAATCTTCACATAAAAGCTAAACAGAAGCATTCTCAGAAACTTCTTTGTGATGATTGCATTCACCTCACAGAGTTGAACTTTCCCTTTGATAGAGCAGCTGTGAAACACTCTTTTTCTAGAATCTGCAAGTGGACATTTTAAGGGCTTTCTGGACTGTGGTGGAAAAGGAAATATCTTCTCATCGAAAGTACATAGAAGCATTGTCAGAAACTACTCTGTGATGATTGCATTCAACTGACAGAGTTGAACGTTCCTTTTGATAGAGCAGTTTGCAAACACTCTTTTTGTAGAATCTGCATGTGGAGATTTGGACCGCTTGGAGACCTATGGTAGTAAAGGAAATAAGTTCATAGAAAAACCAAACGGAAGCATTCTCAGAAAATCCTTTGTGATGATTGAGTTGAACTCAGAGACCTGAACATTCCTTTTGATGGAGCAGTTTCCAAACACACTTCTCGTGGAATCTGCAAGTGGATATTTGGACCTCTCTGAGGATTTCATTGGAAGCGGGATTAACTTCCCAGAACTAAACGGAAGCATTCTCAGAAACTTCTTTGTGATGTTTGCATTCAACTCACAGAGTTGAACCTTCCTTTCATAGTTAAGGTTTGAAACACTCTTTTTGTAGTATCTGGAAGTAGATGTTTGGACCACTGTGTGGTCTTCGTTGGAAACGGGTATATCTTCACCTCAAACCTAGACAGAAGCATTCTCAGAAAGTTCTCTGTGTTGACTGCATTCAACTCACAGAGTTGAACAATCCTTTTGATGGAGCAGTTTTGAAACTCTCTTTCTTTGGAATCTGCAAGTGGATATGTTGTCCTCTTTGAAGATTTCGTTGGAAACCTGTTAATCTTCACATAAAATCTAAACAGAAGCATTGTCAGAAACTTCTTTGTGATGTTTGCATTCACCTCATAGAGTTGAACTTTCCCTTGATAGAGCAGCTTTGAAACACTCTTTTTCTAGAATCTGCAAGTGGACATTTGGAGGGCTTTGTGTTCTGCGGTGGAAAAGGAAATATCTTCTCATCAAAACTACATAGAAGCATTCTCAGAAACAATTCGGTGATGATTGCATTCAGCTGACAGAGTTGAACATTCCTTTTGATAGAGCAGTTTGGAAACACTCTTTTTGTAGAATCTGCATGTGGAGATTTGGACCGCTTTGAGACCTATGGTAGTAAAGGAAATAAATTCATAGAAAAACCAAATGGAAGCATTCTCAGAAAATTCTTTGTGATGATTGAGTTGAACTCAGAGACCTGAACATTCCTTTTGATGGAGCAGTTTCCAAACACACTTCTCGTGGAATCTGCAAGGGGATATTTGGACCTCTCTGAGGATTTCGTTGGAAGCGGTATAAACTTCCCAGAACTAAACGGAAGCATTCTCAGAAACTTCTTTCTAATGTTTGCATTCAACTCACAGAGTTGAACCTTCCTTTCATAGTTCAGGTTTGAAACACTCTTTTTGTAGAATCTGGAAGTGGATATTTGGACCACTGTGAGGACTTCGTTGGAAACGGGTATATCTTCACCTCAAACCTAGACAGAAGCATTCTCAGAAAGTTCTCTGTGTTGACTGCATTCAACTCACAGACTTGAACAATCGTTTTGATGGAGCAGTTTTGAAACTCTCTTTCTTTGGAATCTGCAAGTGGATATGTTGACCTCTTTGAAGATTTCGTTGGAAACGGGTTGATCTTCACATAAAAGCTAAACAGAAGCATTCTCAGAAACTTCTTTGTGATGATTGCATTCACCTCACAGAGTTGAACTTTCCGTTTGATAGAGCAGCTTTGAAACACTCTTTTTCTAGAATCTGCAAGTGGACATTTGGAGGGCTTTCTGGACTGTGGTGGAAAAGGAAATATCTTCTCATCGAAAGTACATAGAAGCATTGTAAGAAACTACTCTGTGATGATTGCATTCAACTGACAGAGTTGAACGTTCCTTTTGATAGAGCAGTTTGGAAACACTCTTTTTGTAGAATCTGCATGTGGAGATTTGGACCGCTTTGAGACCTATGGTAGTAAAGGAAATAAGTTCATAGAAAAACCAAATGGAAGCATTCTCAGAAAATAATTTGTGATGATTGAGTTGAACTCAGAGACCTGAACATTCCTTTTGATGGAGCAGTTTCCAAACACACTTCTCGTGGAATCTGCAAGTGGATATTTGGACCTCTCTGAGGATTTCATTGGAAGCGGGATTAACTTCCCAGAACTAAACGGAAGCATTCTCAGAAACTTCTTTGTGATGTTTGCATTCAACTCACAGAGTTGAACCTTCCTTTCATAGTTCAGGTTTGAAACACTCTTTTTGTAATATCTGGAAGTAGATGTTTGGACCACTGTGTGGTCTTCGTTGGAAACGGGTATATCTTCACCTCAAACCTAGACAGAAGCATTCTCAGAAAGTTCTCTGTGTTGACTGCATTCAACTCACAGAGTTGAACAATCGTTTTGATGGAGCAGTTTTGAAACTCTCTTTCTTTGGAATCTGCAAGTGGATATGTTGACCTCTTTGAAGATTTCGTTGGAAACCTGTTAATCTTCACATAAAAGCTAAACAGAAGCATTGTCAGAAACTTCTTTGTGATGTTTGAATTCACCTCATAGAGTTGAACTTTCCCTTTGATAGAGCAGCTTTGAAACACTCTTTTTCTAGAATCTGCAAGTGGACATTTGGAGGGCTTTGTGTTCTGCGGTAGAAAAGGAAATATCTTCTCATCAAAACTACATAGAAGCATTCTCAGAAACAATTCGGTGATGATTGCATTCAGCTGACAGAGTTGAACATTCCTTTTGATAGAGCAGTTTGGAAACACTCTTTTTGTAGAATCTGCATGTGGAGATTTGGACCGCTTTGAGACCTATGGTAGTAAAGGAAATAACTTCATAGAAAAACCAAATGGAAGCATTCTCAGAAAATTCTTTGTGATGATTGAGTTGAACTCAGAGACCTGAACATTCCTTTTGATGGAGCAGTTTCCAAACACACTTCTCGTGGAATCTGCAAGTGGATATTTGGACCTCTCTGAGGATTGCGTTGGAAGCGGGATAAACTTCCCAGAACTAAACGGAAGCATTCTCAGAAACTTCTTTGTGATGTTTGCATTCAACTCACGGAGTTGAACCTTCCTTTCGTAGTTCAGGTTTGAAACACTCTTTTTGTAGAATCTGGAAGTAGATATTTGGACCACTGTGTGGTCTTCATTGGAAACGGGTATATCTTCACCTCAAACCTAGACAGAAGCATTCTCAGAAAGTTCTCTGTGTTGACTGCATTCAACTCACAGAGTTGAACAATCCTTTTGATGGAGCAGTTTTGAAACTCTCTTTCTTTGGAATCTGCAAGTGGATATGTTGACCTCTTTGAAGATTTCGTTGGAAACCTGTTAATCTTCACATAAAAGCTAAACAGAAGCATTGTCAGAAACTTCTTTGTGATGTTTGAATTCACCTCATAGAGTTGAACTTTCCCTTTGATAGAGCAGCTTTGAAACACTCTTTTTCTAGAATCTGCAAGTGGACATTTGGAGGGCTTTGTGTTCTGCAGTGGAAAAGGAAATATCTTCTCATCAAAACTACATAGAAGCATTCTCAGAAACAATTCGGTGATGATTGCATTCAGCTGACAGAGTTGAACATTCCTTTTGATAGAGCAGTTTGGAAACACTCTTTTTGTAGAATCTGCATGTGGATATTTGGTCCGCATGGAGTCCTATGGTAGTAGAGGAAATAAGTTCATAGAAAAACCAAATGGAAGCATTCTCAGAAAATTCTTTGTGATGATTGAGTTGAACTCAGAGACCTGAACATTTCTTTTGATGGAGCAGTTTCCAAACACGCTTCTCGTGGAATCTGCAAGGGGATATTTGGACCTCTCTAAGGATTTCGTTGGAAGCGGGATAAACTTCCCAGAACTAAACGGAAGCATTCTCAGAAACTTCTTTGTGATGTTTGCATTCAACTCACAGAGTTGAACCTTCCTTTCATAGTTCAGGTTTGAAACACTCTTTTTGTAGAATCTGGAAGTGGATATTTGGACCTCTGTGAGGACTACGTTGGAAACGGGTATATCTTCACCTCAAACCTAGACAGAAGCATTCTCAGAAAGTTCTCTGTGTTGACTGCATTCAACTCACAGAGTTGAACAATCCTTTTGATGGAGCAGTTTTGAAACTCTCTTTCTTTGGAATCTGCAAGTGGATATGTTGACCTCTTTGAAGATTTCGTTGGAAACGGGTTAATCTTCACATAAAAGCTAAACAGAAGCATTCTCAGAAACTTCTTTGTGATGATTGCATTCACCTCACAGAGGTGAACTTTCCCTTTGATAGAGCAGCTTTGAAACACTCTTTTTCTAGAATCTGCAAGTGGACATTTGGAGGGCTTTCTGCACTGTGGTGGAAAAGGAAATATCTTCTAATCGAAAGTACATAGAAGCATTCTCAGAAACTACTCTGTGATGATTGCATTCAACTGACAGAGTTGAACGTTCCTTTTGATAGAGCAGTTTGGAAACACTCTTTTTGTAGAATCTGCATGTGGAGATTTGGACCGCTTTGAGACCTATGGTAGTAAAGGAAATAAGTTCATAGAAAAACCAAATGGAAGCATTCTCTGAAAATAATTTGTGATGATTGAGTTGAACTCAGAGACCTGAACATTCCTTTTGATGGAGCAGTTTCCAAACACACTTCTCGTGGAATCTGCAAGTGGATATTTGGACCTCTCTGAGGATTTCATTGGAAGCGGGATTAACTTCCCAGAACTAAACGGAAGCTCAGAATCTTCTTTGTGATGTTTGCATTCAACTCACAGAGTTGAACCTTCCTTTCATAGTTAAGGTTTGAAACACTCTTTTTGTAATATCTGGAAGTAGATATTTGGACCACTGTGTGGTCTTCGATGGAAACGGGTATATCTTCACCTCAAACCTAGACAGAAGCATTCTCAGAAAGTTCTCTGTGTTGACTGCATTCAACTCACAGAATTGAACAATCGTTTTGATGGAGCAGTTTTGAAACTCTCTTTCTTTGGAATCTGCAAGTGGATATGTTGACCTCTTTGAAGATTTCGTTGGAAACCTGTTAATCTTCACATAAAAGCTAAACAGAAGCATTCTCAGAAACTTCTTTGTGATGTTTGCATTCACCTCATAGAGTTGAACTTTCCCTTTGATAGAGCAGCTTTGAAACACTCTTTTTCTAGAATCTGCAAGTGGACATTTGGAGGGCTTTGTGTTCTGCGGTGGAAAAGGAAATATCTTCTCATCAAAACTACATAGAAGCATTCTCAGAAACAATTCTGTGATGATTGCATTCAGCTGACAGAGTTGAACATTCCTTTTGATAGAGCAGTTTGGAAACACTCTTTTTGTAGAATCTGCATGTGGAGATTTGGACCGCTTTGAGACCTATGTTAGTAATGGAAATAACTTCATAGAAAAACCAAATGGAAGCATTCTCAGAAAATTCTTTGTGATGATTGAGTTGAACTCAGAGACCTGAACATTCCTTTTGATGGAGCAGTTTCCAAACACACTTCTCGTGGAATCTGCAAGTGGATATTTGGACCTCTCTGAGGATTTCGTTGGAAGTGGGATAAACTTCCCAGAACTAAACGGAAGCATTCTCAGAAACTTCTTTGTGATGTTTGCATTCAACTCACAGAGTTGAACCTTCCTTTCATAGTTAAGGTTTGAAACACTCTTTTTGTAGAATCTGGAAGTAGATATTTGGACCACTGTGTGGTCTTCGTTGGAAACGGGTATATCTTCACCTCAAACCTAGACAGAAGCATTCTCAGAAAGTTCTCTGTGTTGACTGCATTCAACTCACAGAGTTGAACAATCCTTTTGATGGAGCAGTTTTGAAACTCTCTTTCTTTGGAATCTGCAAGTGGATATGTTGACCTCTTTGAAGATTTCGTTGGAAACGGGTTAATCTTCACATAAAAGCTAAACAGAAGCATTCTCAGAAACTTCTTTGTGATGATTGCATTCACCTCACAGAGTTGAACTTTCCCTTTGATAGAGCAGCTGTGAAACACTCTTTTTCTAGAATCTGCAAGTGGACATTTTAAGGGCTTTCTGGACTGTGGTGGAAAAGGAAATATCTTCTCATCGAAAGTACATAGAAGCATTGTCAGAAACTACTCTGTGATGATTGCATTCAACTGACAGAGTTGAACGTTCCTTTTGATAGAGCAGTTTGCAAACACTCTTTTTGTAGAATCTGCATGTGGAGATTTGGACCGCTTGGAGACCTATGGTAGTAAAGGAAATAAGTTCATAGAAAAACCAAACGGAAGCATTCTCAGAAAATCCTTTGTGATGATTGAGTTGAACTCAGAGACCTGAACATTCCTTTTGATGGAGCAGTTTCCAAACACACTTCTCGTGGAATCTGCAAGTGGATATTTGGACCTCTCTGAGGATTTCATTGGAAGCGGGATTAACTTCCCAGAACTAAACGGAAGCATTCTCAGAAACTTCTTTGTGATGTTTGCATTCAACTCACAGAGTTGAACCTTCCTTTCATAGTTAAGGTTTGAAACACTCTTTTTGTAGTATCTGGAAGTAGATGTTTGGACCACTGTGTGGTCTTCGTTGGAAACGGGTATATCTTCACCTCAAACCTAGACAGAAGCATTCTCAGAAAGTTCTCTGTGTTGACTGCATTCAACTCACAGAGTTGAATAATCGTTTTGATGGAGCAGTTTTGAAACTCTCTTTCTTTGGAATCTGCAAGTGGATATGTTGTCCTCTTTGAAGATTTCGTTGGAAACCTGTTAATCTTCACATAAAATCTAAACAGAAGCATTGTCAGAAACTTCTTTGTGATGTTTGCATTCACCTCATAGAGTTGAACTTTCCCTTGATAGAGCAGCTTTGAAACACTCTTTTTCTAGAATCTGCAAGTGGACATTTGGAGGGCTTTGTGTTCTGCGGTGGAAAAGGAAATATCTTCTCATCAAAACTACATAGAAGCATTCTCAGAAACAATTCTGTGATGATTGCATTCAGCTGACAGAGTTGAACATTCCTTTTGATAGAGCAGTTTGGAAACACTCTTTTTGTAGAATCTGCATGTGGAGATTTGGACCGCTTTGAGACCTATGGTAGTAAAGGAAATAAATTCATAGAAAAACCAAATGGAAGCATTCTCAGAAAATTCTTTGTGATGATTGAGTTGAACTCAGAGACCTGAACATTCCTTTTGATGGAGCAGTTTCCAAACACACTTCTCGTGGAATCTGCCAGGGGATATTTGGACCTCTCTGAGGATTTCGTTGGAAGCGGTATAAACTTCCCAGAACTAAACGGAAGCATTCTCAGAAACTTCTTTCTAATGTTTGCATTCAACTCACAGAGTTGAACCTTCCTTTCATAGTTCAGGTTTGAAACACTCTTTTTGTAGAATCTGGAAGTGGATATTTGGACCACTGTGAGGACTTCGTTGGAAACGGGTATATCTTCACCTCAAACCTAGACAGAAGCATTCTCAGAAAGTTCTCTGTGTTGACTGCATTCAACTCACAGACTTGAACAATCGTTTTGATGGAGCAGTTTTGAAACTCTCTTTCTTTGGAATCTGCAAGTGGATATGTTGACCTCTTTGAAGATTTCGTTGGAAACGGGTTGATCTTCACATAAAAGCTAAACAGAAGCATTCTCAGAAACTTCTTTGTGATGATTGCATTCACCTCACAGAGTTGAACTTTCCCTTTGATAGAGCAGCTTTGAAACACTCTTTTTCTAGAATCTGCAAGTGGACATTTGGAGGGCTTTCTGGACTGTGGTGGAAAAGGAAATATCTTCTCATCGAAAGTACATAGAAGCATTGTAAGAAACTACTCTGTGATGATTGCATTCAACTGACAGAGTTGAACGTTCCTTTTGATAGAGCAGTTTGGAAACACTCTTTTTGTAGAATCTGCATGTGGAGATTTGGACCGCTTTGAGACCTATGGTAGTAAAGGAAATTAGTTCATAGAAAAACCAAATGGAAGCATTCTCAGAAAATAATTTGTGATGATTGAGTTGAACTCAGAGACCTGAACATTCCTTTTGATGGAGCAGTTTCCAAACACACTTCTCGTGGAATCTGCAAGTGGATATTTGGACCTCTCTGAGGATTTCATTGGAAGCGGGATTAACTTCCCAGAACTAAACGGAAGCATTCTCAGAAACTTCTTTGTGATGTTTGCATTCAACTCACAGAGTTGAACCTTCCTTTCATAGTTCAGGTTTGAAACACTCTTTTTGTAATATCTGGAAGTAGATGTTTGGACCACTGTGTGGTCTTCGTTGGAAACGGGTATATCTTCACCTCAAACCTAGACAGAAGCATTCTCAGAAAGTTCTCTGTGTTGACTGCATTCAACTCACAGAGTTGAACAATCGTTTTGATGGAGCAGTTTTGAAACTCTCTTTCTTTGGAATCTGCAAGTGGATATGTTGACCTCTTTGAAGATTTCGTTGGAAACCTGTTAATCTTCACATAAAAGCTAAACAGAAGCATTGTCAGAAACTTCTTTGTGATGTTTGAATTCACCTCATAGAGTTGAACTTTCCCTTTGATAGAGCAGCTTTGAAACACTCTTTTTCTAGAATCTGCAAGTGGACATTTGGAGGGCTTTGTGTTCTGCGGTAGAAAAGGAAATATCTTCTCATCAAAACTACATAGAAGCATTCTCAGAAACAATTCGGTGATGATTGCATTCAGCTGACAGAGTTGAACATTCCTTTTGATAGAGCAGTTTGGAAACACTCTTTTTGTAGAATCTGCATGTGGAGATTTGGACCGCTTTGAGACCTATGGTAGTAAAGGAAATAACTTCTTAGAAAAACCAAATGGAAGCATTCTCAGAAAATTCTTTGTGATGATTGAGTTGAACTCAGAGACCTGAACATTCCTTTTGATGGAGCAGTTTCCAAACACACTTCTCGTGGAATCTGCAAGTGGATATTTGAACCGCTCTGAGGATTTCGTTTGAAGCGGGATAAACTTCCCAGAACTAAACGGAAGCATTCTCAGGAACTTCTTTGTGATGTTTGCATTCAACTCACAGAGTTGAACTTTCCTTTCGTAGTTAAGGTTTGAGACACTCTTTTTGTAGAATCTGGAAGTAGATATTTGGACCACTGTGTGGTCTTCGTTGGAAACGGGTATATCTTCACCTCAAACCTAGACAGAAGCATTCTCAGAAAGTTCTCTGTGTTGACTGCCTTCAACTCACAGACTTGAACAATCGTTTTGATGGAGCAGTTTTGAAACTCTCTTTCCTTGGAATCTGCAAGTGGATATGTTGACCTCTTTGAAGGTTTCGTTGGAAACGGGTTAATCTTCACATAAAAGCTAAACAGAAGCATTCTCAGAAACTTCTTTGTGATGATTGCATTCACCTCACAGAGTTGAACTTTCCCTTTGATAGAGCAGCTTTGAAACACTCTTTTTCTAGAATCTGCAAGTGGACATTTGGAGGGCTTTCTGGACTGTGGTGGAAAATTAAATATCTTCTCATCGAAAGTACATAGAAGCATTCTCAGAAACTACTGTGTGATGATTGCATTCAACTGACAGAGTTGAACGTACCTTTTGATAGAGCAGTTTGCAAACACTCTTTTTGTAGAATCTGCAAGTGGAGATTTGGACCGCTTGGAGACCTATGGTAGTAAAGGAAATAAGTTCATAGAAAAACCAAACGGAAGCATTCTCAGAAAATCCTTTGTGATGATTGAGTTGAACTCAGAGACCTGAACATTCCTTTTGATGGAGCAGTTTCCAAACACACTTCTCGTGGAATCTGCAAGTGGATATTTGGACCTCTCTCGTTGGAAGCGGAATAAACTTCCCAGAACTAAACGGAAGCATTCTCAGAAACTTCTTTGTGATGTTTGCATTCAACTCACAGAGTTGAACCTTCCTTTCATAGTTCAGGTTTGAAACACTCTTTCTGTAGAATCTGGAAGTGGATATTGGGACCTCTGTGAGGACTTCGTTGGAAACGGGTATATCTTCACCTCAAACCTAGACAGAAGCATTCTCAGAAAGTTCTCTGTGTTGACTGCATTCAACTCACAGAGTTGAACAATCGTTTTGATGGAGCAGTTTTGAAACTCTCTTTCTTTGGAATCTGCAAGTGGATATGTTGACCTCTTTGAAGATTTCGTTGGAAACGGGTTAATCTTCACATAAAAGCTAAACAGAAGCATTCTCAGAAACTTCTTGTGATGATTGCATTCACCTCACAGAGTTGAACTTTCCCTTTGATAGAGCAGCTTTGAAACACTCTTTTTCTAGAATCTGCAAGTGGACATTTGGAGGGCTTTTTGTTCTGCGGTGGAAATGGAAATATCTTCTCATCAAAACTACATAGAAGCATTCTCAGAAACAATTCTGTGATGATTGCATTCAGCTGACAGAGTTGAACATTCCTTTTGATAGAGCAGTTTGGAAACACTCTTTTTGTAGAATCTGCATGTGGATATTTGGTCCGCATGGAGTCCTATGGTAGTAGAGGAAATAAGTTCATAGAAAAACCAAATGGAAGCATTCTCAGAAAATTCTTTGTGATGATTGAGTTGAACTCAGAGACCTGAACATTTCTTTTGATGGAGCAGTTTCCAAACACGCTTCTCGTGGAATCTGCAAGTGGATATTTGGACCTCTCTGAGGATTTCGTTGGAAGCGGGATAAACTTCCCAGAACTAAACGGAAGCATTCTCAGAAACTTCTTTGTGATGTTTGCATTCAACTCACAGAGTTGAACCTTCCTTTCATAGTTCAGGTTTGAAACACTCTTTTTGTAGAATCTGGAAGTGGATATTTGGACCACTGTGAGGACTTCGTTGGAAACGGGTATATCTTCACCTCAAACCTAGACAGAAGCATTCTCAGAAAGTTCTCTGTGTTGACTGCATTCAACTCACAGACTTGAACAATCGTTTTGATGGAGCAGTTTTGAAACTCTCTTTCTTTGGAATCTGCAAGTGGATATGTTGACCTCTTTGAAGATTTCGTTGGAAACGGGTTGATCTTCACATAAAAGCTAAACAGAAGCATTCTCAGAAACTTCTTTGTGATGATTGCATTCACCTCACAGAGTTGAACTTTCCCTTTGATAGAGCAGCTTTGAAACACTCTTTTTCTAGAATCTGCAAGTGGACATTTGGAGGTCTTTCTGGACTGTGGTGGAAAAGGAAATATCTTCTCATCGAAAGTACATAGAAGCATTGTAAGAAACTACTCTGTGATGATTGCATTCAACTGACAGAGTTGAACGTTCCTTTTGATAGAGCAGTTTGGAAACACTCTTTTTGTAGAATCTGCATGTGGAGATTTGGACCGCTTTGAGACCTATGGTAGTAAAGGAAATTAGTTCATAGAAAAACCAAATGGAAGCATTCTCAGAAAATAATTTGTGATGATTGAGTTGAACTCAGAGACCTGAACATTCCTTTTGATGGAGCAGTTTCCAAACACACTTCTCGTGGAATCTGCAAGTGGATATTTGGACCTCTCTGAGGATTTCATTGGAAGCGGGATTAACTTCCCAGAACTAAACGGAAGCATTCTCAGAAACTTCTTTGTGATGTTTGCATTCAACTCACAGAGTTGAACCTTCCTTTCATAGTTCAGGTTTGAAACACTCTTTTTGTAATATCTGGAAGTAGATGTTTGGACCACTGTGTGGTCTTCGTTGGAAACGGGTATATCTTCACCTCAAACCTAGACAGAAGCATTCTCAGAAAGTTCTCTGTGTTGACTGCATTCAACTCACAGAGTTGAACAATCGTTTTGATGGAGCAGTTTTGAAACTCTCTTTCTTTGGAATCTGCAAGTGGATATGTTGACCTCTTTGAAGATTTCGTTGGAAACCTGTTAATCTTCACATAAAAGCTAAACAGAAGCATTGTCAGAAACTTCTTTGTGATGTTTGAATTCACCTCATAGAGTTGAACTTTCCCTTTGATAGAGCAGCTTTGAAACACTCTTTTTCTAGAATCTGCAAGTGGACATTTGGAGGGCTTTGTGTTCTGCGGTAGAAAAGGAAATATCTTCTCATCAAAACTACATAGAAGCATTCTCAGAAACAATTCGGTGATGATTGCATTCAGCTGACAGAGTTGAACATTCCTTTTGATAGAGCAGTTTGGAAACACTCTTTTTGTAGAATCTGCATGTGGAGATTTGGACCGCTTTGAGACCTATGGTAGTAAAGGAAATAACTTCTTAGAAAAACCAAATGGAAGCATTCTCAGAAAATTCTTTGTGATGATTGAGTTGAACTCAGAGACCTGAACATTCCTTTTGATGGAGCAGTTTCCAAACACACTTCTCGTGGAATCTGCAAGTGGATATTTGAACCGCTCTGAGGATTTCGTTTGAAGCGGGATAAACTTCCCAGAACTAAACGGAAGCATTCTCAGGAACTTCTTTGTGATGTTTGCATTCAACTCACAGAGTTGAACTTTCCTTTCGTAGTTAAGGTTTGAGACACTCTTTTTGTAGAATCTGGAAGTAGATATTTGGACCACTGTGTGGTCTTCGTTGGAAACGGGTATATCTTCACCTCAAACCTAGACAGAAGCATTCTCAGAAAGTTCTCTGTGTTGACTGCCTTCAACTCACAGACTTGAACAATCGTTTTGATGGAGCAGTTTTGAAACTCTCTTTCTTTGGAATCTGCAAGTGGATATGTTGACCTCTTTGAAGGTTTCGTTGGAAACGGGTTAATCTTCACATAAAAGCTAAACAGAAGCATTCTCAGAAACTTCTTTGTGATGATTGCATTCACCTCACAGAGTTGAACTTTCCCTTTGATAGAGCAGCTTTGAAACACTCTTTTTCTAGAATCTGCAAGTGGACATTTGGAGGGCTTTCTGGACTGTGGTGGAAAATTAAATATCTTCTCATCGAAAGTACATAGAAGCATTCTCAGAAACTACTGTGTGATGATTGCATTCAACTGACAGAGTTGAACGTACCTTTTGATAGAGCAGTTTGCAAACACTCTTTTTGTAGAATCTGCAAGTGGAGATTTGGACCGCTTGGAGACCTATGGTAGTAAAGGAAATAAGTTCATAGAAAAACCAAACGGAAGCATTCTCAGAAAATCCTTTGTGATGATTGAGTTGAACTCAGAGACCTGAACATTCCTTTTGATGGAGCAGTTTCCAAACACACTTCTCGTGGAATCTGCAAGTGGATATTTGGACCTCTCTCGTTGGAAGCGGAATAAACTTCCCAGAACTAAACGGAAGCATTCTCAGAAACTTCTTTGTGATGTTTGCATTCAACTCACAGAGTTGAACCTTCCTTTCATAGTTCAGGTTTGAAACACTCTTTCTGTAGAATCTGGAAGTGGATATTGGGACCTCTGTGAGGACTTCGTTGGAAACGGGTATATCTTCACCTCAAACCTAGACAGAAGCATTCTCAGAAAGTTCTCTGTGTTGACTGCATTCAACTCACAGAGTTGAACAATCGTTTTGATGGAGCAGTTTTGAAACTCTCTTTCTTTGGAATCTGCAAGTGGATATGTTGACCTCTTTGAAGATTTCGTTGGAAACGGGTTAATCTTCACATAAAAGCTAAACAGAAGCATTCTCAGAAACTTCTTGTGATGATTGCATTCACCTCACAGAGTTGAACTTTCCCTTTGATAGAGCAGCTTTGAAACACTCTTTTTCTAGAATCTGCAAGTGGACATTTGGAGGGCTTTGTGTTCTGCGGTGGAAATGGAAATATCTTCTCATCAAAACTACATAGAAGCATTCTCAGAAACAATTCTGTGATGATTGCATTCAGCTGACAGAGTTGAACATTCCTTTTGATAGAGCAGTTTGGAAACACTCTTTTTGTAGAATCTGCATGTGGATATTTGGTCCGCATGGAGTCCTATGGTAGTAGAGGAAATAAGTTCATAGAAAAACCAAATGGAAGCATTCTCAGAAAATTCTTTGTGATGATTGAGTTGAACTCAGAGACCTGAACATTTCTTTTGATGGAGCAGTTTCCAAACACGCTTCTCGTGGAATCTGCAAGTGGATATTTGGACCTCTCTGAGGATTTCGTTGGAAGCGGGATAAACTTCCCAGAACTAAACGGAAGCATTCTCAGAAACTTCTTTGTGATGTTTGCATTCAACTCACAGAGTTGAACCTTCCTTTCATAGTTCAGGTTTGAAACACTCTTTTTGTAGAATCTGGAAGTGGATATTTGGACCACTGTGAGGACTTCGTTGGAAACGGGTATATCTTCACCTCAAACCTAGACAGAAGCATTCTCAGAAAGTTCTCTGTGTTGACTGCATTCAACTCACAGACTTGAACAATCGTTTTGATGGAGCAGTTTTGAAACTCTCTTTCTTTGGAATCTGCAAGTGGATATGTTGACCTCTTTGAAGATTTCGTTGGAAACGGGTTGATCTTCACATAAAAGCTAAACAGAAGCATTCTCAGAAACTTCTTTGTGATGATTGCATTCACCTCACAGAGTTGAACTTTCCCTTTGATAGAGCAGCTTTGAAACACTCTTTTTCTAGAATCTGCAAGTGGACATTTGGAGGGCTTTCTGGACTGTGGTGGAAAAGGAAATATCTTCTCATCGAAAGTACATAGAAGCATTGTAAGAAACTACTTTGTGATGATTGCATTCAACTGACAGAGTTGAACGTTCCTTTTGATAGAGCAGTTTGGAAACACTCTTTTTGTAGAATCTGCATGTGGAGATTTGGACCGCTTTGAGACCTATGGTAGTAAAGGAAATTAGTTCATAGAAAAACCAAATGGAAGCATTCTCAGAAAATAATTTGTGATGATTGAGTTGAACTCAGAGACCTGAACATTCCTTTTGATGGAGCAGTTTCCAAACACACTTCTCGTGGAATCTGCAAGTGGATATTTGGACCTCTCTGAGGATTTCATTGGAAGCGGGATTAACTTCCCAGAACTAAACGGAAGCATTCTCAGAAACTTCTTTGTGATGTTTGCATTCAACTCACAGAGTTGAACCTTCCTTTCATAGTTCAGGTTTGAAACACTCTTTTTGTAATATCTGGAAGTAGATGTTTGGACCACTGTGTGGTCTTCGTTGGAAACGGGTATATCTTCACCTCAAACCTAGACAGAAGCATTCTCAGAAAGTTCTCTGTGTTGACTGCATTCAACTCACAGAGTTGAACAATCGTTTTGATGGAGCAGTTTTGAAACTCTCTTTCTTTGGAATCTGCAAGTGGATATGTTGACCTCTTTGAAGATTTCGTTGGAAACCTGTTAATCTTCACATAAAAGCTAAACAGAAGCATTGTCAGAAACTTCTTTGTGATGTTTGAATTCACCTCATAGAGTTGAACTTTCCCTTTGATAGAGCAGCTTTGAAACACTCTTTTTCTAGAATCTGCAAGTGGACATTTGGAGGGCTTTGTGTTCTGCGGTAGAAAAGGAAATATCTTCTCATCAAAACTACATAGAAGCATTCTCAGAAACAATTCGGTGATGATTGCATTCAGCTGACAGAGTTGAACATTCCTTTTGATAGAGCAGTTTGGAAACACTCTTTTTGTAGAATCTGCATGTGGAGATTTGGACCGCTTTGAGACCTATGGTAGTAAAGGAAATAACTTCTTAGAAAAACCAAATGGAAGCATTCTCAGAAAATTCTTTGTGATGATTGAGTTGAACTCAGAGACCTGAACATTCCTTTTGATGGAGCAGTTTCCAAACACACTTCTCGTGGAATCTGCAAGTGGATATTTGAACCGCTCTGAGGATTTCGTTTGAAGCGGGATAAACTTCCCAGAACTAAACGGAAGCATTCTCAGGAACTTCTTTGTGATGTTTGCATTCAACTCACAGAGTTGAACTTTCCTTTCGTAGTTAAGGTTTGAGACACTCTTTTTGTAGAATCTGGAAGTAGATATTTGGACCACTGTGTGGTCTTCGTTGGAAACGGGTATATCTTCACCTCAAACCTAGACAGAAGCATTCTCAGAAAGTTCTCTGTGTTGACTGCCTTCAACTCACAGACTTGAACAATCGTTTTGATGGAGCAGTTTTGAAACTCTCTTTCTTTGGAATCTGCAAGTGGATATGTTGACCTCTTTGAAGGTTTCGTTGGAAACGGGTTAATCTTCACATAAAAGCTAAACAGAAGCATTCTCAGAAACTTCTTTGTGATGATTGCATTCACCTCACAGAGTTGAACTTTCCCTTTGATAGAGCAGCTTTGAAACACTCTTTTTCTAGAATCTGCAAGTGGACATTTGGAGGGCTTTCTGGACTGTGGTGGAAAATTAAATATCTTCTCATCGAAAGTACATAGAAGCATTCTCAGAAACTACTGTGTGATGATTGCATTCAACTGACAGAGTTGAACGTACCTTTTGATAGAGCAGTTTGCAAACACTCTTTTTGTAGAATCTGCAAGTGGAGATTTGGACCGCTTGGAGACCTATGGTAGTAAAGGAAATAAGTTCATAGAAAAACCAAACGGAAGCATTCTCAGAAAATCCTTTGTGATGATTGAGTTGAACTCAGAGACCTGAACATTCCTTTTGATGGAGCAGTTTCCAAACACACTTCTCGTGGAATCTGCAAGTGGATATTTGGACCTCTCTCGTTGGAAGCGGAATAAACTTCCCAGAACTAAACGGAAGCATTCTCAGAAACTTCTTTGTGATGTTTGCATTCAACTCACAGAGTTGAACCTTCCTTTCATAGTTCAGGTTTGAAACACTCTTTCTGTAGAATCTGGAAGTGGATATTGGGACCTCTGTGAGGACTTCGTTGGAAACGGGTATATCTTCACCTCAAACCTAGACAGAAGCATTCTCAGAAAGTTCTCTGTGTTGACTGCATTCAACTCACAGAGTTGAACAATCGTTTTGATGGAGCAGTTTTGAAACTCTCTTTCTTTGGAATCTGCAAGTGGATATGTTGACCTCTTTGAAGATTTCGTTGGAAACGGGTTAATCTTCACATAAAAGCTAAACAGAAGAATTCTCAGAAACTTCTTGTGATGATTGCATTCACCTCACAGAGTTGAACTTTCCCTTTGATAGAGCAGCTTTGAAACACTCTTTTTCTAGAATCTGCAAGTGGACATTTGGAGGGCTTTGTGTTCTGCGGTGGAAATGGAAATATCTTCTCATCAAAACTACATAGAAGCATTCTCAGAAACAATTCTGTGATGATTGCATTCAGCTGACAGAGTTGAACATTCCTTTTGATAGAGCAGTTTGGAAACACTCTTTTTGTAGAATCTGCATGTGGATATTTGGTCCGCATGGAGTCCTATGGTAGTAGAGGAAATAAGTTCATAGAAAAACCAAATGGAAGCATTCTCAGAAAATTCTTTGTGATGATTGAGTTGAACTCAGAGACCTGAACATTTCTTTTGATGGAGCAGTTTCCAAACACGCTTCTCGTGGAATCTGCAAGTGGATATTTGGACCTCTCTGAGGATTTCGTTGGAAGCGGGATAAACTTCCCAGAACTAAACGGAAGCATTCTCAGAAACTTCTTTGTGATGTTTGCATTCAACTCACAGAGTTGAACCTTCCTTTCATAGTTCAGGTTTGAAACACTCTTTTTGTAAAATCTGGAAGTGGATATTTGGACCTCTGTGAGGACTACGTTGGAAACGGGTATATCTTCACCTCAAACCTAGACAGAAGCATTCTCAGAAAGTTCTCTGTGTTGACTGCATTCAACTCACAGACTTGAACAATCGTTTTGATGGAGCAGTTTTGAAACTCTCTTTCTTTGGAATCTGCAAGTGGATATGTTGACCTCTTTGAAGATTTCGTTGGAAACGGGTTAATCTTCACATAAAAGCTAAACAGAAGCATTCTCAGAAACTTCTTTGTGATGATTGCATTCACCTCACAGAGGTGAACTTTCCCTTTGATAGAGCAGCTTTGAAACACTCTTTTTCTAGAATCTGCAAGTGGACATTTGGAGGGCTTTCTGCACTGTGGTGGAAAAGGAAATATCTTCTCATCGAAAGTACATAGAAGCATTCTCAGAAACTACTCTGTGATGATTGCATTCAACTGACAGAGTTGAACGTTCCTTTTGATACAGCAGTTTGGAAACACTCTTTTTGTAGAATCTGCATGTGGAGATTTGGACCGCTTTGAGACCTATGGTAGTAAAGGAAATAAGTTCATAGAAAAACCAAATGGAAGCATTCTCAGAAAATAATTTGTGATGATTGAGTTGAACTCAGAGACCTGAACATTCCTTTTGATGGAGCAGTTTCCAAACACACTTCTCGTGGAATCTGCAAGTGGATATTTGGACCTCTCTGAGGATTTCATTGGAAGCGGGATTAACTTCCCAGAACTAAACGGAAGCATTCTCAGTATCTTCTTTGTGATGTTTGCATTCAACTCACAGAGTTGAACCTCCCTTTCATAGTTAAGGTTTGAAACACTCTTTTTGTAATATCTGGAAGTAGATATTTGGACCACTGTGTGGTCTTCGATGGAAACGGGTATATCTTCACCTCAAACCTAGACAGAAGCATTCTCAGAAAGTTCTCTGTGTTGACTGCATTCAACTCACAGACTTGAACAATCGTTTTGATGGAGCAGTTTGGAAACTATCTTTCTTTGGAATCTGCAAGTGGATATGTTGACCTCTTTGAAGATTTCGTTGGAAACCTGTTAATCTTCACATAAAAGCTAAACAGAAGCATTGTCAGAAACTTCTTTGTGATGTTTGCATTCACCTCATAGAGTTGAACTTTCCCTTTGATAGAGCAGCTTTGAAACACTCTTTTTCTAGAATCTGCAAGTGGACATTTGGAGGGCTTTGTGTTCTGCGGTGGAAAAGGAAATATCTTCTCATCAAAACTACATAGAAGCATTCTCAGAAACAATTCTGTGATGATTGCATTCAGCTGACTGAGTTGAATATTCCTTTTGATAGAGGAGTTTGGAAACACTCTTTTTGTAGAATCTGCATGTGGAGATTTGGACCGCTTTGAGACCTATGTTAGTAAAGGAAATAACTTCATAGAAAAACCAAATGGAAGCATTCTCAGAAAATTCTTTGTGATGATTGAGTTGAACTCAGAGACCTGAACATTCCTTTTGATGGAGCAGTTTCCAAACACACTTCTCGTGGAATCTGCAAGTGGATATTTGGACCTCTTTGAGGATTTCGTTGGAAGCGGGATAACCTTCCCAGAACTAAACGGAAGCATTCTCAGAAACTTCTTTGTGATGTTTGCATTCAACTCACAGAGTTGAACCTTCCTTTCATAGTTCAGGTTTGAAACACTCTTTTTGTAGAATCTGGAAGTGGATATTTGGACCACTGTGTGGTCTTCGTTGGAAAAGGGTATATCTTCACCTCAAACCTAGACAGAAGCATTCTCAGAAAGTTCTCTGTGTTGACTGCATTCAACTCACAGAGTTGAACAATCCTTTTGATGGAGCAGTTTTCAAACTCTCTTTCTTTGGAATCTGCAAGTGGATATGTTGACCTCTTTGAAGATTTCTTTGTAAACGGGTTAATCTTCACATAAAAGCTAAACAGAAGCATTCTCAGAAACTTCTTTGTGATGTTTGCATTCACCTCATAGAGTTGAACTTTCCCTTTGATAGAGCAGCTTTGAAACACTCTTTTTCTAGAATCTGCAAGTGGACATTTGGAGGGCTTTGTGTTCTGCGGTGGAAAAGGAAATATCTTCTCATCAAAACTACATAGAAGCATTCTCAGAAACAATTCTGTGATGATTGCATTCAGCTGACAGAGTTGAACATTCCTTTTGATAGAGCAGTTTGGAAACACTCTTTTTGTAGAATCTGCATGTGGAGATTTGGTCCGCTTGGAGACCTATGGTAGTAGAGGAAATAAGTTCATAGAAAAACCAAATGGAAGCATTCTCAGAAAATTCTTTGTGATGATTGAGTTGAACTCAGAGACCTGAACATTTCTTTTGATGGAGCAGTTTCCAAACACGCTTCTCGTGGAATCTGCAAGTGGATATTTGGACCTCTCTGAGGATTTCGTTGGAAGCGGGATAAACTTCCCAGAACTAAACGGAAGCATTCTCAGAAACTTCTTTGTGATGTTTGCATTCAACTCACAGAGTTGAACCTTCCTTTCATAGTTAAGGTTTGAAACACTCTTTTTGTAGAATCTGGAAGTGGATATTTGGACCACTGTGTGGTCTTCGTTGGAAACGGGTATATCTTCACCTCAAACCTAGACAGAAGCATTCTCAGAAAGTTCTCTGTGTTGACTGCATTCAACTCACAGAGTTGAACAATCCTTTTGATGGAGCAGTTTTGAAACTCTCTTTCTTTGGAATCTGCAAGTGGATATGTTGACCTCTTTGAAGATTTCGTTGGAAACCTGTTAATCTTCACATAAAAGCTAAACAGAAGCATTCTCAGAAACTTCTTTGTGATGATTGCATTCACCTCACAGAGTTGAACTTTCCCTTTGATAGAGCAGCTTTGAAACACTCTTTTTCTAGAATCTGCAAGTGGACATTTGGAGGGCTTTCTGGACTGTGGTGGAAAATTAAATATCTTCTCATCGAAAGTACATAGAAGCATTCTCAGAAACTACTCTGTGATGATAGCATTCAACTGACAGATTTGAACGTTCCTTTTGATAGAGCAGTTTGGAAACACTATTTTTGTAGAATCTGCATGTGGAGATTTGGACCGCTTTGAGACCTATGGTAGTAAAGGAAATAAGTTCATAGAAAAACCAAATGGAAGCATTCTCAGAAAATAATTTGTGATGATTGAGTTGAACTCAGAGACCTGAACATTCCATTTGATGGAGCAGTTTCCAAACACACTTCTCGTGGAATCTGCAAGTGGATATTTGGACCTCTCTGAGGATTTCATTGGAAGCGGGATTAACTTCCCAGAACTAAACGGAAGCATTCTCAGAAACTTCTTTGTGATGTTTGCATTCAACTCACAGAGTTGAACCTTCCTTTCATAGTTAAGGTTTGAAACACTCTTTTTGTAATATCTGGAAGTAGATGTTTGGACCACTGTGTGGTCTTCGTTGGAAACGGGTATATCTTCACCTCAAACCTAGACAGAAGCATTCTCAGAAAGTTCTTTGTGTTGACTGCATTCAACTCAGAGAGTTGAACAATCCTTTTGATGGAGCAGTTTTGAAACTCTCTTTCTTTGGAATCTGCAAGTGGATATGTTGACCTCTTTGAAGATTTCGTTGGAAACGGGTTAATCTTCACATAAAATCTAAACAGAAGCATTGTCAGAAACTTCTTTGTGATGTTTAATTCACCTCATAGAGTTGAACTTTCCCTTTGATAGAGCAGCTTTGAAACCCTCTTTTTCTAGAATCTGCAAGTGGACATTTGCAGGGCTTTGTGTTCTGCGGTGGAAAAGGAAATATCTTCTCATCAAAACTACATAGAAGCATTCTCAGAAACAATTCTGTGATGATTGCATTCAGCTGACAGAGTTGAACATTCCTTTTGATAGAGCAGTTTGGAAACACTCTTTTTGTAGAATCTGCATGTGGAGATTTGGTCCGCTTGGAGACCTATGGTAGTAGAGGAAATAAGTTCATAGAAAAACCAAATGGAAGCATTCTCAGAAAATTCTTTGTGATGATTGAGTTGAACTCAGAGACCTGAACATTTCTTTTGATGGAGCAGTTTCCAAACACGCTTCTCGTGGAATCTGCAAGTGGATATTTGGACCTCTCTGAGGATTTCGTTGGAAGCGGGATAAACTTCCCAGAACTAAACGGAAGCATTCTCAGATACTTCTTTGTGATGTTTGCATTCAACTCACAGAGTTGAACCTTCCTTTCATAGTTCAGGTTTGAAACACTCTTTTTGTAGAATCTGGAAGTGGATATTGGGACCTCTGTGAGGACTTCATTGGAAACGGGTATATCTTCACCTCAAACCTAGACAGAAGCATTCTCAGAAAGTTCTCTGTGTTGACTGCATTCAACTCACAGACTTGAACAATCGTTTTGATGGAGCAGTTTTGAAACTCTCTTTCTTTGGAATCTGCAAGTGGATATGTTGACCTCTTTGAAGATTTCGTTGGAAACGGGTTAATCTTCACATAAAAGCTAAACAGAAGCATTCTCAGAAACTTCTTGTGATGATTGCATTCACCTCACAGAGTTGAACTTTCCCTTTGATAGAGCAGCTTTGAAACACTCTTTTTCTAGAATCTGCAAGTGGACATTTGGAGGGCTTTGTGTTCTGCGGTGGAAAAGGAAATATCTTCTCATCAAAACTACATAGAAGCATTCTCAGAAACAATTCTGTGATGATTGCATTCAGCTGACAGAGTTGAACATTCCTTTTGATAGAGCAGTTTGGAAACACTCTTTTTGTAGAATCTGCATGTGGATATTTGGTCCGAATGGAGTCCTATGGTAGTAGAGGAAATAAGTTCATAGAAAAACCAAATGGAAGCATTCTCAGAAAATTCTTTGTGATGATTGAGTTGAACTCAGAGACCTGAACATTTCTTTTGATGGAGCGGTTTCCAAACACGCTTCTCGTGGAATCTGCAAGTGGATATTTGGACCTCTCTGAGGATTTCGTTGGAAGCGGGATAAACTTCCCAGAACTAAACGGAAGCATTCTCAGAAACTTCTTTGTGATGTTTGCATTCAACTCACAGAGTTGAACCTTCCTTTCATAGTTCAGGTTTGAAACACTCTTTTTGTAGAATCTGGAAGTGGATATTTGGACCTCTGTGAGGACTACGTTGGAAACGGGTATATCTTCACCTCAAACCTAGACAGAAGCATTCTCAGAAAGTTCTCTGTGTTGACTGCATTCAACTCACAGACTTGAACAATCGTTTTGATGGAGCAGTTTTGAAACTCTCTTTCTTTGGAATCTGCAAGTGGATATGTTGACCTCTTTGAAGATTTCGTTGGAAACGGGTTAATCTTCACATAAAAGCTAAACAGAAGCATTCTCAGAAACTTCTTTGTGATGATTGCATTCACCTCACAGAGGTGAACTTTCCCTTTGATAGAGCAGCTTTGAAACACACTTTTTCTAGAATCTGCAAGTGGACATTTGGAGGGCTTTCTGCACTGTGGTGGAAAAGGAAATATCTTCTCATCGAAAGTACATAGAAGCATTCTCAGAAACTACTCTGTGATGATCGCATTCAACTGACAGAGTTGAACGTTCCTTTTGATAGAGAAGTTTGGAAACACTCTTTTTGTAGAATCTGCATGTGGAGATTTGGACCGCTTGGAGACCTATGGTAATAAAGGAAATAAGTTCATAGAAAAACCAAATGGAAGCATTCTCAGAAAATAATTTGTGATGATTGAGTTGATCTCAGAGACCTGAACATTCCTTTTGATGGAGCAGTTTCCAAACACACTTCTCGTGGAATCTGCAAGTGGATATTTGGACCTCTCTGAGGATTTCATTGGAAGCGGGATTAACTTCCCAGAACTAAACGGAAGCATTCTCAGAAACTTCTTTGTGATGTTTGCATTCAACTCACAGAGTTGAACCTTCCTTTCATAGTTAAGGTTTGAAACACTCTTTTTGTAATATCTGGAAGTAGATATTTGGACCACTGTGTGGTCTTCGATGGAAACGGGTATATCTTCACCTCAAACCTAGACAGAAGCATTCTCAGAAAGTTCTCTGTGTTGACTGCATTCAACTCACAGACTTGAACAATCGTTTTGATGGAGCAGTTTTGAAACTCTCTTTCTTTGGAATCTGCAAGTGGATATGTTGACCTCTTTGAAGATTTCGTTGGAAACGGGTTAATCTTCACATAAAAGCTAAACAGAAGCATTGTCAGAAACTTCTTTGTGATGTTTGCATTCACCTCATAGAGTTGAACTTTCCCTTTGATAGAGCAGCTTTGAAACACTCTTTTTCTAGAATCTGCAAGTGGACATTTGGAGGGCTTTGTGTTCTGCGGTGGAAAAGGTAATATCTTCTCATCAAAACTATATAGAAGCATTCTCAGAAACAATTCGGTGATGATTGCATTCAGCTGACAGAGTTGAACATTCCTTTTGATAGAGCAGTTTGGAAACACTCTTTTTGTAGAATCTGCATGTGGAGATTTGGTCCGCTTGGAGACCTATGGTAGTAGAGGAAATAAGTTCATAGAAAAACCAAATGGAAGCATTCTCAGAAAATTCTTTGTGATGATTGAGTTGAACTCAGAGACCTGAACATTTCTTTTGATGGAGCAGTTTCCAAACACGCTTCTCGTGGAATCTGCAAGTGGATATTTGGACCTCTCTGAGGATTTCGTTGGAAGCGGGATAAACTTCCCAGAACTAAACGGAAGCATTCTCAGAAACTTCTTTGTGATGTTTGCATTCAACTCACAGAGTTGAACCTTCCTTTCATAGTTAAGGTTTGAAACACTCTTTTTGTAGAATCTGGAAGTGGATATTTGGACCACTGTGTGGTCTTCGTTGGAAACGGGTATATCTTCACCTCAAACCTAGACAGAAGCATTCTCAGAAAGTTCTCTGTGTTGACTGCATTCAACTCACAGAGTTGAACAATCCTTTTGATGGAGCAGTTTTGAAACTCTCTTTCTTTGGAATCTGCAAGTGGATATGTTGACCTCTTTGAAGATTTCGTTGGAAACCTGTTAATCTTCACATAAAAGCTAAACAGAAGCATTCTCAGAAACTTCTTTGTGATGATTGCATTCACCTCACAGAGTTGAACTTTCCCTTTGATAGAGCAGCTTTGAAACACTCTTTTTCTAGAATCTGCAAGTGGACATTTGGAGGGCTTTCTGGACTGTGGTGGAAAATTAAATATCTTCTCATCGAAAGTACATAGAAGCATTCTCAGAAACTACTCTGTGATGATAGCATTCAACTGACAGAGTTGAACGTTCCTTTTGATAGAGCAGTTTGGAAACACTCTTTTTGTAGAATCTGCATGTGGAGATTTGGACCGCTTTGAGACCTATGGTAGTAAAGGAAATAAGTTCATAGAAAAACCAAATGGAAGCATTCTCAGAAAATCATTTGTGATGATTGAGTTGAACTCAGAGACCTGAACATTCCATTTGATGGAGCAGTTTCCAAACACACTTCTCGTGGAATCTGCAAGTGGATATTTGGACCTCTCTGAGGATTTCATTGGAAGCGGGATTAACTTCCCAGAACTAAACGGAAGCATTCTCAGAAACTTCTTTGTGATGTTTGCATTCAACTCACAGAGTTGAACCTTCCTTTCATAGTTAAGGTTTGAAACACTCTTTTTGTAATATCTGGAAGTAGATGTTTGGACCACTGTGTGGTCTTCGTTGGAAACGGGTATATCTTCACCTCAAACCTAGACAGAAGCATTCTCAGAAAGTTCTCTGTGTTGACTGCATTCAACTCAGAGAGTTGAACAATCCTTTTGATGGAGCAGTTTTGAAACTCTCTTTCTTTGGAATCTGCAAGTGGATATGTTGACCTCTTTGAAGATTTCGTTGGAAACGGGTTAATCTTCACATAAAATCTAAACAGAAGCATTGTCAGAAACTTCTTTGTGATGTTTGAATTCACCTCATAGAGTTGAACTTTCCCTTTGATAGAGCAGCTTTGAAACCCTCTTTTTCTAGAATCTGCAAGTGGACATTTGCAGGGCTTTGTGTTCTGCGGTGGAAAAGGAAATATCTTCTCATCAAAACTACATAGAAGCATTCTCAGAAACAATTCTGTGATGATTGCATTCAGCTGACAGAGTTGAACATTCCTTTTGATAGAGCAGTTTGGAAACACTCTTTTTGTAGAATCTGCATGTGGATATTTGGTCCGCTTGGAGACCTATGGTAGTAGAGGAAATAAGTTCATAGAAAAACCAAATGGAAGCATTCTCAGAAGATTCTTTGTGATGATTGAGTTGAACTCAGAGACCTGAACATTTCTTTTGATGGAGCAGTTTCCAAACACGCTTCTCGTGGAATCTGCAAGTGGATATTTGGACCTCTCTGAGGATTTCGTTGGAAGCGGGATAAACTTCCCAGAACTAAACGGAAGCATTCTCAGAAACTTCTTTGTGATGTTTGCATTCAACTCACAGAGTTGAACCTTCCTCTCATAGTTCAGGTTTGAAACACTCTTTTTGTAGAATCTGGAAGTGGATATTTGGACCTCTGTGAGGACTTCGTTGGAAACGGGTATATCTTCACCTCAAAAGTAGACAGAAGCATTCTCAGAAAGTTCTCTGTGTTGACTGCATTCAACTCACAGACTTGAACAATCGTTTTGATGGAGCAGTTTTGAAACTCTCTTTCTTTGGGATCTGCAAGTGGATATGTTGACCTCTTTGAAGATTTCGTTGGAAACGGGTTAACCTTCACATAAAAGCTAAACAGAAGCATTCTCAGAAACTTCTTTGTGATGATTGCATTCACCTCACAGAGGTGAACTTTCCCTTTGATAGAGCAGCTTTGAAACACTCTTTTTCTAGAATCTGCAAGTGGACATTTGGAGGGCTTTCTGGACTGTGGTGGAAAAGGAAATATCTTCTCATCGAAAGTACATAGAAGCATTCTCAGAAACTACTCTGTGATGATTGCATTCAACTGACAGAGTTGAACGTTCCTTTTGATAGAGCAGTTTGGAAACACTCTTTTTGTAGAATCTGCATGTGGAGATTTGGACCGCTTTGAGACCTATGGTAGTAAAGGAAATAAGTTCATAGAAAAACCAAATGGAAGCATTCTCAGAAAATAATTTGTGATGATTGAGTTGAACTCAGAGACCTGAACATTCCTTTTGATGGAGCAGTTTCCAAACACACTTCTCGTGGAATCTGCAAGTGGATATTTGGACCGCTCTGAGGATTTCGTTTGAAGCGGGATAAACTTCCCAGAACTAAACGGAAGCATTCTCAGGAACTTCTTTGTGATGTTTGCATTCAACTCACAGAGTTGAACCTTCCTTTCGTAGTTCAGGTTTGAGACACTCTTTTTGTAGAATCTGGAAGTAGATATTTGGACCACTGTGTGGTCTTCGTTGGAAACGGGTATATCTTCACCTCAAACCTAGACAGAAGCATTCTCAGAAAGTTCTCTGTGTTGACTGCCTTCAACTCACAGACTTGAACAATCGTTTTGATGGAGCAGTTTTGAAACTCTCTTTCTTTGGAATCTGCAAGTGGATATGTTGACCTCTTTGAAGATTTCGTTGGAAACGGGTTAATCTTCACATAAAAGCTAAACAGAAGCATTCTCAGAAACTTCTTTGTGATGATTGCATTCACCTCACAGAGTTGAACTTTCCCTTTGATAGAGCAGCTTTGAAACACTCTTTTTCTAGAATCTGCAAGTGGACATTTGGAGGGCTTTCTGGACTGTGGTGGAAAATTAAATATCTTCTCATCGAAAGTACATAGAAGCATTCTCAGAAACTACTCTGTGATGATAGCATTCAACTGACAGATTTGAACGTTCCTTTTGATAGAGCAGTTTGGAAACACTATTTTTGTAGAATCTGCATGTGGAGATTTGGACCGCTTTGAGACCTATGGTAGTAAAGGAAATAAGTTCATAGAAAAACCAAATGGAAGCATTCTCAGAAAATAATTTGTGATGATTGAGTTGAACTCAGAGACCTGAACATTCCGTTTGATGGAGCAGTTTCCAAACACACTTCTCGTGGAATCTGCAAGTGGATATTTGGACCTCTCTGAGGATTTCATTGGAAGCGGGATTAACTTCCCAGAACTAAACGGAAGCATTCTCAGAAACTTCTTTGTGATGTTTGCATTCAACTCACAGAGTTGAACCTTCCTTTCATAGTTAAGGTTTGAAACACTCTTTTTGTAATATCTGGAAGTAGATGTTTGGACCACTGTGTGGTCTTCGTTGGAAACGGGTATATCTTCACCTCAAACCTAGACAGAAGCATTCTCAGAAAGTTCTTTGTGTTGACTGCATTCAACTCAGAGAGTTGAACAATCCTTTTGATGGAGCAGTTTTGAAACTCTCTTTCTTTGGAATCTGCAAGTGGATATGTTGACCTCTTTGAAGATTTCGTTGGAAACGGGTTAATCTTCACATAAAATCTAAACAGAAGCATTGTCAGAAACTTCTTTGTGATGTTTAATTCACCTCATAGAGTTGAACTTTCCCTTTGATAGAGCAGCTTTGAAACCCTCTTTTTCTAGAATCTGCAAGTGGACATTTGCAGGGCTTTGTGTTCTGCGGTGGAAAAGGAAATATCTTCTCATCAAAACTACATAGAAGCATTCTCAGAAACAATTCTGTGATGATTGCATTCAGCTGACAGAGTTGAACATTCCTTTTGATAGAGCAGTTTGGAAACACTCTTTTTGTAGAATCTGCATGTGGAGATTTGGTCCGCTTGGAGACCTATGGTAGTAGAGGAAATAAGTTCATAGAAAAACCAAATGGAAGCATTCTCAGAAAATTCTTTGTGATGATTGAGTTGAACTCAGAGACCTGAACATTTCTTTTGATGGAGCAGTTTCCAAACACGCTTCTCGTGGAATCTGCAAGTGGATATTTGGACCTCTCTGAGGATTTCGTTGGAAGCGGGATAAACTTCCCAGAACTAAACGGAAGCATTCTCAGATACTTCTTTGTGATGTTTGCATTCAACTCACAGAGTTGAACCTTCGTTTCATAGTTCAGGTTTGAAACACTCTTTTTGTAGAATCTGGAAGTGGATATTGGGACCTCTGTGAGGACTTCATTGGAAACGGGTATATCTTCACCTCAAACCTAGACAGAAGCATTCTCAGAAAGTTCTCTGTGTTGACTGCATTCAACTCACAGACTTGAACAATCGTTTTGATGGAGCAGTTTTGAAACTCTCTTTCTTTGGAATCTGCAAGTGGATATGTTGACCTCTTTGAAGATTTCGTTGGAAACGGGTTAATCTTCACATAAAAGCTAAACAGAAGCATTCTCAGAAACTTCTTGTGATGATTGCATTCACCTCACAGAGTTGAACTTTCCCTTTGATAGAGCAGCTTTGAAACACTCTTTTTCTAGAATCTGCAAGTGGACATTTGGAGGGCTTTGTGTTCTGCGGTGGAAAAGGAAATATCTTCTCATCAAAACTACATAGAAGCATTCTCAGAAACAATTCTGTGATGATTGCATTCAGCTGACAGAGTTGAACATTCCTTTTGATAGAGCAGTTTGGAAACACTCTTTTTGTAGAATCTGCATGTGGATATTTGGTCCGAATGGAGTCCTATGGTAGTAGAGGAAATAAGTTCATAGAAAAACCAAATGGAAGCATTCTCAGAAAATTCTTTGTGATGATTGAGTTGAACTCAGAGACCTGAACATTTCTTTTGATGGAGCGGTTTCCAACCACGCTTCTCGTGGAATCTGCAAGTGGATATTTGGACCTCTCTGAGGATTTCGTTGGAAGCGGGATAAACTTCCCAGAACTAAACGGAAGCATTCTCAGAAACTTCTTTGTGATGTTTGCATTCAACTCACAGAGTTGAACCTTCCTTTCATAGTTCAGGTTTGAAACACTCTTTTTGTAGAATCTGGAAGTGGATATTTGGACCTCTGTGAGGACTACGTTGGAAACGGGTATATCTTCACCTCAAACCTAGACAGAAGCATTCTCAGAAAGTTCTCTGTGTTGACTGCATTCAACTCACAGACTTGAACAATCGTTTTGATGGAGCAGTTTTGAAACTCTCTTTCTTTGGAATCTGCAAGTGGATATGTTGACCTCTTTGAAGATTTCGTTGGAAACGGGTTAATCTTCACATAAAAGCTAAACAGAAGCATTGTCAGAAACTTCTTTGTGATGATTGCATTCACCTCACAGAGGTGAACTTTCCCTTTGATAGAGCAGCTTTGAAACACTCTTTTTCTAGAATCTGCAAGTGGACATTTGGAGGGCTTTCTGCACTGTGGTGGAAAAGGAAATATCTTCTCATCGAAAGTACATAGAAGCATTCTCAGAAACTACTCTGTGTTGATTGCATTCAACTGACAGAGTTGAACGTTCCTTTTGATACAGCAGTTTGGAAACACTCTTTTTGTAGAATCTGCATGTGGAGATTTGGACCGCTTTGAGACCTATGGTAGTAAAGGAAATAAGTTCATAGCAAAACCAAATGGAAGCATTCTCAGAAAATAATTTGTGATGATTGAGTTGAACTCAGAGACCTGAACATTCCTTTTGATGGAGCAGTTTCCAAACACACTTCTCGTGGAATCTGCAAGTGGATATTTGGACCTCTCTGAGGATTTCATTGGAAGCGGGATTAACTTCCCAGAACTAAACGGAAGCATTCTCAGTATCTTCTTTGTGATGTTTGCATTCAACTCACAGAGTTGAACCTCCCTTTCATAGTTAAGGTTTGAAACACTCTTTTTGTAATATCTGGAAGTAGATATTTGGACCACAGTGTGGTCTTCGATGGAAACGGGTATATCTTCACCTCAAACCTAGACAGAAGCATTCTCAGAAAGTTCTCTGTGTTGACTGCATTCAACTCACAGACTTGAACAATCGTTTTGATGGAGCAGTTTGGAAGCTCTCTTTCTTTGGAATCTGCAAGTGGATATGTTGACCTCTTTGAAGATTTCGTTGGAAACGGGTTAATCTTCACATAAAAGCTAAACAGAAGCATTCTCAGAAACTTCTTGTGATGATTGCATTCACCTCACAGAGTTGAACTTTCCCTTTGATAGAGCAGCTTTGAAACACTCTTTTTCTAGAATCTGCAAGTGGACATTTGGAGGGCTTTGTGTTCTGCGGTGGAAAAGGAAATATCTTCTCATCAAAACTACATAGAAGCATTCTCAGAAACAATTCTGTGATGATTGCATTCAGCTGACAGAGTTGAACATTCCTTTTGATAGAGCAGTTTGGAAACACTCTTTTTGTAGAATCTGCATGTGGAGATTTGGTCCGCATGGAGTCCTATGGTAGTAGAGGAAATAAGTTCATAGAAAAACCAAATGGAAGCATTCTCAGAAAATTCTTTGTGATGATTGAGTTGAACTCAGAGACCTGAACATTTCTTTTGATGGAGCAGTTTCCAAACACGCTTCTCGTGGAATCTGCAAGTGGATATTTGGACCTCTCTGAGGATTTCGTTGGAAGCGGGATAAACTTCCCAGAACTAAACGGAAGCATTCTCAGAAACTTCTTTGTGATGTTTGCATTCAACTCACAGAGTTGAACCTTCCTTTCATAGTTCAGGTTTGAAACACTCTTTTTGTAGAATCTGGAAGTGGATATTTGGACCTCTGTGAGGACTACGTTGGAAACGGGTATATCTTCACCTCAAACCTAGACAGAAGCATTCTCAGAAAGTTCTCTGTGTTGACTGCATTCAACTCACAGACTTGAACAATCGTTTTGATGGAGCAGTTTTGAAACTCTCTTTCTTTGGAATCTGCAAGTGGATATGTTGACCTCTTTGAAGATTTCGTTGGAAACGGGTTAATCTTCACATAAAAGCTAAACAGAAGCATTCTCAGAAACTTCTTTGTGATGATTGCATTCACCTCACAGAGGTGAACTTTCCCTTTGATAGAGCAGCTTTGAAACACTCTTTTTCTAGAATCTGCAAGTGGACATTTGGAGGGCTTTCTGCACTGTGGTGGAAAAGGAAATATCTTCTCATCGAAAGTACATAGAAGCATTCTCAGAAACTACTCTGTGATGATTGCATTCAACTGACAGAGTTGAACGTTCCTTTTGATACAGCAGTTTGGAAACACTCTTTTTGTAGAATCTGCATGTGGAGATTTGGACCGCTTTGAGACCTATGGTAGTAAAGGAAATAAGTTCATAGAAAAACCAAATGGAAGCATTCTCAGAAAATAATTTGTGATGATTGAGTTGAACTCAGAGACCTGAACATTCCTTTTGATGGAGCAGTTTCCAAACACACTTCTCGTGGAATCTGCAAGTGGATATTTGGACCTCTCTGAGGATTTCATTGGAAGCGGGATTAACTTCCCAGAACTAAACGGAAGCATTCTCAGTATCTTCTTTGTGATGTTTGCATTCAACTCACAGAGTTGAACCTCCCTTTCATAGTTAAGGTTTGAAACACTCTTTTTGTAATATCTGGAAGTAGATATTTGGACCACTGTGTGGTCTTCGATGGAAATGGGTATATCTTCACCTCAAACCTAGACAGAAGCATTCTCAGAAAGTTCTCTGTGTTGACTGCATTCAACTCACAGACTTGAACAATCGTTTTGATGGAGCAGTTTTGAAACTCTCTTTCTTTGGAATCTGCAAGTGGATATGTTGACCTCTTTGAAGATTTCGTTGGAAACCTGTTAATCTTCACATAAAAGCTAAACAGAAGCATTGTCAGAAACTTCTTTGTGATGTTTGCATTCACCTCATAGAGTTGAACTTTCCCTTTGATAGAGCAGCTTTGAAACACTCTTTTTCTAGAATCTGCAAGTGGACATTTGGAGGGCTTTCTGGACTGTGGTGGAAAAGGAAATATCTTCTCATCGAAAGTACATAGAAGCATTCTCAGAAACTACTCTGTGATGATTGCATTCAACTGACAGAGTTGAACGTTCCTTTTGATAGAGCAGTTTGGAAACACTCTTTTTGTAGAATCTGCATGTGGAGATTTGGACCGCTTTGAGACCTATGGTAGTAAAGGAAATAAGTTCATAGAAAAACCAAATGGAAGCATTCTCAGAAAATAATTTGTGATGATTGAGTTGAACTCAGAGACCTGAACATTCCTTTTGATGGAGCAGTTTCCAAACACACTTCTCGTGGAATCTGCAAGTGGATATTTGGACCGCTCTGAGGATTTCGTTTGAAGCGGGATAAACTTCCCAGAACTAAACGGAAGCATTCTCAGGAACTTCTTTGTGATGTTTGCATTCAACTCACAGAGTTGAACCTTCCTTTCGTAGTTCAGGTTTGAGACACTCTTTTTGTAGAATCTGGAAGTAGATATTTGGACCACTGTGTGGTCTTCGTTGGAAACGGGTATATCTTCACCTCAAACCTAGACAGAAGCATTCTCAGAAAGTTCTCTGTGTTGACTGCCTTCAACTCACAGACTTGAACAATCGTTTTGATGGAGCAGTTTTGAAACTCTCTTTCTTTGGAATCTGCAAGTGGATATGTTGACCTCTTTGAAGATTTCGTTGGAAACGGGTTAATCTTCACATAAAAGCTAAACAGAAGCATTCTCAGAAACTTCTTTGTGATGATTGCATTCACCTCACAGAGTTGAACTTTCCCTTTGATAGAGCAGCTTTGAAACACTCTTTTTCTAGAATCTGCAAGTGGACATTTGGAGGGCTTTCTGGACTGTGGTGGAAAATTAAATATCTTCTCATCGAAAGTACATAGAAGCATTCTCAGAAACTACTCTGTGATGATAGCATTCAACTGACAGATTTGAACGTTCCTTTTGATAGAGCAGTTTGGAAACACTCTTTTTGTAGAATCTGCATGTGGAGATTTGGACCGCTTTGAGACCTATGGTAGTAAAGGAAATAAGTTCATAGAAAAACCAAATGGAAGCATTCTCAGAAAATAATTTGTGATGATTGAGTTGAACTCAGAGACCTGAACATTCCATTTGATGGAGCAGTTTCCAAACACACTTCTCGTGGAATCTGCAAGTGGATATTTGGACCTCTCTGAGGATTTCATTGGAAGCGGGATTAACTTCCCAGAACTAAACGGAAGCATTCTCAGAAACTTCTTTGTGATGTTTGCATTCAACTCACAGAGTTGAACCTTCCTTTCATAGTTAAGGTTTGAAACACTCTTTTTGTAATATCTGGAAGTAGATGTTTGGACCACTGTGTGGTCTTCGTTGGAAACGGGTATATCTTCACCTCAAACCTAGACAGAAGCATTCTCAGAAAGTTCTCTGTGTTGACTGCATTCAACTCAGAGAGTTGAACAATCCTTTTGATGGAGCAGTTTTGAAACTCTCTTTCTTTGGAATCTGCAAGTGGATATGTTGACCTCTTTGAAGATTTCGTTGGAAACGGGTTAATCTTCACATAAAATCTAAACAGAAGCATTGTCAGAAACTTCTTTGTGATGTTTGAATTCACCTCATAGAGTTGAACTTTCCCTTTGATAGAGCAGCTTTGAAACCCTCTTTTTCTAGAATCTGCAAGTGGACATTTGCAGGGCTTTGTGTTCTGCGGTGGAAAAGGAAATATCTTCTCATCAAAACTACATAGAAGCATTCTCAGAAACAATTCTGTGATGATTGCATTCAGCTGACAGAGTTGAACATTCCTTTTGATAGAGCAGTTTGGAAACACTCTTTTTGTAGAATCTGCATGTGGATATTTGGTCCGCTTGGAGACCTATGGTAGTAGAGGAAATAAGTTCATAGAAAAACCAAATGGAAGCATTCTCAGAAGATTCTTTGTGATGATTGAGTTGAACTCAGAGACCTGAACATTTCTTTTGATGGAGCAGTTTCCAAACACGCTTCTCGTGGAATCTGCAAGTGGATATTTGGACCTCTCTGAGGATTTCGTTGGAAGCGGGATAAACTTCCCAGAACTAAACGGAAGCATTCTCAGAAACTTCTTTGTGATGTTTGCATTCAACTCACAGAGTTGAACCTTCCTTTCATAGTTCAGGTTTGAAACACTCTTTTTGTAGAATCTGGAAGTGGATATTTGGACCTCTGTGAGGACTTCGTTGGAAACGGGTATATCTTCACCTCAAACCTAGACAGAAGCATTCTCAGAAAGTTCTCTGTGTTGACTGCATTCAACTCACAGACTTGAACAATCGTTTTGATGGAGCAGTTTTGAAACTCTCTTTCTTTGGAATCTGCAAGTGGATATGTTGACCTCTTTGAAGATTTCGTTGGAAACGGGTTAATCTTCACATAAAAGCTAAACAGAAGCATTCTCAGAAACTTCTTTGTGATGATTGCATTCACCTCACAGAGGTGAACTTTCCCTTTGATAGAGCAGCTTTGAAACACTCTTTTTCTAGAATCTGCAAGTGGACATTTGGAGGGCTTTCTGGACTGTGGTGGAAAAGGAAATATCTTCTCATCGAAAGTACATAGAAGCATTCTCAGAAACTACTCTGTGATGATTGCATTCAACTGACAGAGTTGAACGTTCCTTTTGATAGAGCAGTTTGGAAACACTCTTTTTGTAGAATCTGCATGTGGAGATTTGGACCGCTTTGAGACCTATGGTAGTAAAGGAAATAAGTTCATAGAAAAACCAAATGGAAGCATTCTCAGAAAATAATTTGTGATGATTGAGTTGAACTCAGAGACCTGAACATTCCTTTTGATGGAGCAGTTTCCAAACACACTTCTCGTGGAATCTGCAAGTAGATATTTGGACCGCTCTGAGGATTTCGTTTGAAGCGGGATAAACTTCCCAGAACTAAACGGAAGCATTCTCAGGAACTTCTTTGTGATGTTTGCATTCAACTCACAGAGTTGAACCTTCCTTTCGTAGTTCAGGTTTGAGACACTCTTTTTGTAGAATCTGGAAGTAGATATTTGGACCACTGTGTGGTCTTCGTTGGAAACGGGTATATCTTCACCTCAAACCTAGACAGAAGCATTCTCAGAAAGTTCTCTGTGTTGACTGCCTTCAACTCACAGACTTGAACAATCGTTTTGATGGAGCAGTTTTGAAACTCTCTTTCTTTGGAATCTGCAAGTGGATATGTTGACCTCTTTGAAGATTTCGTTGGAAACGGGTTAATCTTCACATAAAAGCTAAACAGAAGCATTCTCAGAAACTTCTTTGTGATGATTGCATTCACCTCACAGAGTTGAACTTTCCCTTTGATAGAGCAGCTTTGAAACACTCTTTTTCTAGAATCTGCAAGTGGACATTTGGAGGGCTTTCTGGACTGTGGTGGAAAATTAAATATCTTCTCATCGAAAGTACATAGAAGCATTCTCAGAAACTACTCTGTGATGATAGCATTCAACTGACAGATTTGAACGTTCCTTTTGATAGAGCAGTTTGGAAACACTCTTTTTGTAGAATCTGCATGTGGAGATTTGGACCGCTTTGAGACCTATGGTAGTAAAGGAAATAAGTTCATAGAAAAACCAAATGGAAGCATTCTCAGAAAATAATTTGTGATGATTGAGTTGAACTCAGAGACCTGAACATTCCATTTGATGGAGCAGTTTCCAAACACACTTCTCGTGGAATCTGCAAGTGGATATTTGGACCTCTCTGAGGATTTCATTGGAAGCGGGATTAACTTCCCAGAACTAAACGGAAGCATTCTGAGAAACTTCTTTGTGATGTTTGCATTCAACTCACAGAGTTGAACCTTCCTTTCATAGTTAAGGTTTGAAACACTCTTTTTGTAATATCTGGAAGTAGATGTTTGGACCACTGTGTGGTCTTCGTTGGAAACGGGTATATCTTCACCTCAAACCTAGACAGAAGCATTCTCAGAAAGTTCTCTGTGTTGACTGCATTCAACTCAGAGAGTTGAACAATCCTTTTGATGGAGCAGTTTTGAAACTCTCTTTCTTTGGAATCTGCAAGTGGATATGTTGACCTCTTTGAAGATTTCGTTGGAAACGGGTTAATCTTCACATAAAATCTAAACAGAAGCATTGTCAGAAACTTCTTTGTGATGTTTGAATTCACCTCATAGAGTTGAACTTTCCCTTTGATAGAGCAGCTTTGAAACCCTCTTTTTCTAGAATCTGCAAGTGGACATTTGCAGGGCTTTGTGTTCTGCGGTGGAAAAGGAAATATCTTCTCATCAAAACTACATAGAAGCATTCTCAGAAACAATTCTGTGATGATTGCATTCAGCTGACAGAGTTGAACATTCCTTTTGATAGAGCAGTTTGGAAACACTCTTTTTGTAGAATCTGCATGTGGAGATTTGGTCCGCTTGGAGACCTATGGTAGTAGAGGAAATAAGTTCATAGAAAAACCAAATGGAAGCATTCTCAGAAAATTCTTTGTGATGATTGAGTTGAACTCAGAGACCTGAACATTTCTTTTGATGGAGCAGTTTCCAAACACGCTTCTCGTGGAATCTGCAAGTGGATATTTGGACCTCTCTGAGGATTTCGTTGGAAGCGGGATAAACTTCCCAGAACTAAACGGAAGCATTCTCAGAAACTTCTTTGTGATGTTTGCATTCAACTCACAGAGTTGAACCTTCCTTTCATAGTTCAGGTTTGAAACACTCTTTTTGTAGAATCTGGAAGTGGATATTGGGACCTCTGTGAGGACTTCGTTGGAAACGGGTATATCTTCACCTCAAACCTAGACAGAAGCATTCTCAGAAAGTTCTCTGTGTTGACTGCATTCAACTCACAGACTTGAACAATCGTTTTGATGGAGCAGTTTTGAAACTCTCTTTCTTTGGAATCTGCAAGTGGATATGTTGACCTCTTTGAAGATTTCGTTGGAAACGGGTTAATCTTCACATAAAAGCTAAACAGAAGCATTCTCAGAAACTTCTTGTGATGATTGCATTCACCTCACAGAGTTGAACTTTCCCTTTGATAGAGCAGCTTTGAAACACTCTTTTTCTAGAATCTGCAAGTGGACATTTGGAGGGCTTTGTGTTCTGCGGTGGAAAAGGAAATATCTTCTCATCAAAACTACATAGAAGCATTCTCAGAAACAATTCTGTGATGATTGCATTCAGCTGACAGAGTTGAACATTCCTTTTGATAGAGCAGTTTGGAAACACTCTTTTTGTAGAATCTGCATGTGGATATTTGGTCCGCATGGAGTCCTATGGTAGTAGAGGAAATAAGTTCATAGAAAAACCAAATGGAAGCATTCTCAGAAAATTCTTTGTGATGATTGAGTTGAACTCAGAGACCTGAACATTTCTTTTGATGGAGCGGTTTCCAAACACGCTTCTCGTGGAATCTGCAAGTGGATATTTGGACCTCTCTGAGGATTTCGTTGGAAGCGGGATAAACTTCCCAGAACTAAACGGAAGCATTCTCAGAAACTTCTTTGTGATGTTTGCATTCAACTCACAGAGTTGAACCTTCCTTTCATAGTTCAGGTTTGAAACACTCTTTTTGTAGAATCTGGAAGTGGATATTTGGACCTCTGTGAGGACTACGTTGGAAACGGGTATATCTTCACCTCAAACCTAGACAGAAGCATTCTCAGAAAGTTCTCTGTGTTGACTGCATTCAACTCACAGACTTGAACAATCGTTTTGATGGAGCAGTTTTGAAACTCTCTTTCTTTGGAATCTGCAAGTGGATATGTTGACCTCTTTGAAGATTTCGTTGGAAACGGGTTAATCTTCACATAAAAGCTAAACAGAAGCATTGTCAGAAACTTCTTTGTGATGATTGCATTCACCTCACAGAGGTGAACTTTCCCTTTGATAGAGCAGCTTTGAAACACTCTTTTCTAGAATCTGCAAGTGGACATTTGGAGGGCTTTCTGCACTGTGGTGGAAAAGGAAATATCTTCTCATCGAAACTACATAGAAGCATTCTCAGAAACTACTCTGTGTTGATTGCATTCAACTGACAGAGTTGAACGTTCCTTTTGATACAGCAGTTTGGAAACACTCTTTTTGTAGAATCTGCATGTGGAGATTTGGACCGCTTTGAGACCTATGGTAGTAAAGGAAATAAGTTCATAGAAAAACCAAATGGAAGCATTCTCAGAAAATAATTTGTGATGATTGAGTTGAACTCAGAGACCTGAACATTCCTTTTGATGGAGCAGTTTCCAAACACACTTCTCGTGGAATCTGCAAGTGGATATTTGGACCTCTCTGAGGATTTCATTGGAAGCGGGATTAACTTCCCAGAACTAAACGGAAGCATTCTCAGTATCTTCTTTGTGATGTTTGCATTCAACTCACAGAGTTGAACCTCCCTTTCATAGTTAAGGTTTGAAACACTCTTTTTGTAATATCTGGAAGTAGATATTTGGACCACAGTGTGGTCTTCGATGGAAACGGGTATATCTTCACCTCAAACCTAGACAGAAGCATTCTCAGAAAGTTCTCTGTGTTGACTGCATTCAACTCACAGACTTGAACAATCGTTTTGATGGAGCAGTTTGGAAGCTCTCTTTCTTTGGAATCTGCAAGTGGATATGTTGACCTCTTTGAAGATTTCGTTGGAAACGGGTTAATCTTCACATAAAAGCTAAACAGAAGCATTCTCAGAAACTTCTTGTGATGATTGCATTCACCTCACAGAGTTGAACTTTCCCTTTGATAGAGCAGCTTTGAAACACTCTTTTTCTAGAATCTGCAAGTGGACATTTGGAGGGCTTTGTGTTCTGCGGTGGAAAAGGAAATATCTTCTCATCAAAACTACATAGAAGCATTCTCAGAAACAATTCGGTGATGATTGCATTCAGCTGACAGAGTTGAACATTCCTTTTGATAGAGCAGTTTGGAAACACTCTTTTTGTAGAATCTGCATGTGGAGATTTGGTCCGCATGGAGTCCTATGGTAGTAGAGGAAATAAGTTCATAGAAAAACCAAATGGAAGCATTCTCAGAAAATTCTTTGTGATGATTGAGTTGAACTCAGAGACCTGAACATTTCTTTTGATGGAGCAGTTTCCAAACACGCTTCTCGTGGAATCTGCAAGTGGATATTTGGACCTCTCTGAGGATTTCGTTGGAAGCGGGATAAACTTCCCAGAACTAAACGGAAGCATTCTCAGAAACTTCTTTGTGATGTTTGCATTCAACTCACAGAGTTGAACCTTCCTTTCATAGTTAAGGTTTGAAACACTCTTTTTGTAGAATCTGGAAGTGGATATTTGGACCTCTGTGAGGACTACGTTGGAAACGGGTATATCTTCACCTCAAACCTAGACAGAAGCATTCTCAGAAAGTTCTCTGTGTTGACTGCATTCAACTCACAGACTTGAACAATCGTTTTGATGGAGCAGTTTTGAAACTCTCTTTCTTTGGAATCTGCAAGTGGATATGTTGACCTCTTTGAAGATTTCGTTGGAAACGGGTTAATCTTCACATAAAAGCTAAACAGAAGCATTCTCAGAAACTTCTTTGTGATGATTGCATTCACCTCACAGAGGTGAACTTTCCCTTTGATAGAGCAGCTTTGAAACACTCTTTTTCTAGAATCTGCAAGTGGACATTTGGAGGGCTTTCTGCACTGTGGTGGAAAAGGAAATATCTTCTCATCGAAAGTACATAGAAGCATTCTCAGAAACTACTCTGTGATGATTGCATTCAACTGACAGAGTTGAACGTTCCTTTTGATACAGCAGTTTGGAAACACTCTTTTTGTAGAATCTGCATGTGGAGATTTGGACCGCTTTGAGACCTATGGTAGTAAAGGAAATAAGTTCATAGAAAAACCAAATGGAAGCATTCTCAGAAAATAATTTGTGATGATTGAGTTGAACTCAGAGACCTGAACATTCCTTTTGATGGAGCAGTTTCCAAACACACTTCTCGTGGAATCTGCAAGTGGATATTTGGACCTCTCTGAGGATTTCATTGGAAGCGGGATTAACTTCCCAGAACTAAACGGAAGCATTCTCAGTATCTTCTTTGTGATGTTTGCATTCAACTCACAGAGTTGAACCTCCCTTTCATAGTTAAGGTTTGAAACACTCTTTTTGTAATATCTGGAAGTAGATATTTGGACCACTGTGTGGTCTTCGATGGAAATGGGTATATCTTCACCTCAAACCTAGACAGAAGCATTCTCAGAAAGTTCTCTGTGTTGACTGCATTCAACTCACAGACTTGAACAATCGTTTTGATGGAGCAGTTTGGAAACTCTCTTTCTTTGGAATCTGCAAGTGGATATGTTGACCTCTTTGAAGATTTCGTTGGAAACCTGTTAATCTTCACATAAAAGCTAAACAGAAGCATTGTCAGAAACTTCTTTGTGATGTTTGCATTCACCTCATAGAGTTGAACTTTCCCTTTGATAGAGCAGCTTTGAAACACTCTTTTTCTAGAATCTGCAAGTGGACATTTGGAGGGCTTTGTGTTCTGCGGTGGAAAAGGAAATATCTTCTCATCAAAACTACATAGAAGCATTCTCAGAAACAATTCTGTGATGATTGCATTCAGCTGACTGAGTTGAATATTCCTTTTGATAGAGGAGTTTGGAAACACTCTTTTTGTAGAATCTGCATGTGGAGATTTGGACCGCTTTGAGACCTATGTTAGTAAAGGAAATAACTTCATAGAAAAACCAAATGGAAGCATTCTCAGAAAATTCTTTGTGATGATTGAGTTGAACTCAGAGACCTGAACATTCCTTTTGATGGAGCAGTTTCCAAACACACTTCTCGTGGAATCTGCAAGTGGATATTTGGACCTCTCTGAGGATTTCGTTGGAAGCGGGATAACCTTCCCAGAACTAAACGGAAGCATTCTCAGAAACTTCTTTGTGATGTTTGCATTCAACTCACAGAGTTGAACCTTCCTTTCATAGTTCAGGTTTGAAACACTCTTTTTGTAGAATCTGGAAGTGGATATTTGGACCACTGTGTGGTCTTCGTTGGAAAAGGGTATATCTTCACCTCAAACCTAGACAGAAGCATTCTCAGAAAGTTCTCTGTGTTGACAGCATTCAACTCACAGAGTTGAACAATCCTTTCGATGGAGCAGTTTTCAAACTCTCTTTCTTTGGAATCTGCAAGTGGATATGTTGACCTCTTTGAAGATTTCTTTGGAAACGGGTTAATCTTCACATAAAAGCTAAACAGAAGCATTCTCAGAAACTTCTTTGTGATGTTTGCATTCACCTCATAGAGTTGAACTTTCCCTTTGATAGAGCAGCTTTGAAACACTCTTTTTCTAGAATCTGCAAGTGGACATTTGGAGGGCTTTGTGTTCTGCGGTGGAAAAGGAAATATCTTCTCATCAAAACTACATAGAAGCATTCTCAGAAACAATTCTGTGATGATTGCATTCAGCTGACAGAGTTGAACATTCCTTTTGATAGAGCAGTTTGGAAACACTCTTTTTGTAGAATCTGCATGTGGAGATTTGGTCCGCTTGGAGACCTATGGTAGTAGAGGAAATAAGTTCATAGAAAAACCAAATGGAAGCATTCTCAGAAAATTCTTTGTGATGATTGAGTTGAACTCAGAGACCTGAACATTTCTTTTGATGGAGCAGTTTCCAAACACGCTTCTCGTGGAATCTGCAAGTGGATATTTGGACCTCTCTGAGGATTTCGTTGGAAGCGGGATAAACTTCCCAGAACTAAACGGAAGCATTCTCAGAAACTTCTTTGTGATGTTTGCATTCAACTCTCAGAGTTGAACCTTCCTTTCATAGTTCAGGTTTGAAACACTCTTTTTGTAGAATCTGGAAGTGGATATTTGGACCTCTGTGAGGACTTCGTTGGAAACGGGTATATCTTCACCTCAAACCTAGACAGAAGCATTCTCAGAAAGTTCTCTGTGTTGACTGCATTCAACTCACAGACTTGAACAATCGTTTTGATGGAGCAGTTTTGAAACTCTGTTTCTTTGGAATCTCCAAGTGGATATGTTGACCTCTTTGAAGATTTCGTTGGAAACGGGTGAATCTTCACATAAAAGCTAAACAGAAGCATTCTCAGAAACTTCTTTGTGATGATTGCATTCACCTCACAGAGGTGAACTTTCCCTTTGATAGAGCAGCTTTGAAACACACTTTTTCTAGAATCTGCAAGTGGACATTTGGAGGGCTTTCTGCACTGTGGTGGAAAAGGAAATATCTTCTCATCGAAAGTACATAGAAGCATTGTCAGAAACTACTCTGTGATGATTGCATTCAACTGACAGAGTTGAACGTTCCTTTTGATAGAGCAGTTTGCAAACACTCTTTTTGTAGAATCTGCATGTGGAGATTTGGACCGCTTGGAGACCTATGGTAGTAAAGGAAATAAGTTCATAGAAAAACCAAACGGAAGCATTCTCAGAAAATCCTTTGTGATGATTCAGTTGAACTCAGAGACCTGAACATTCCTTTTGATGGAGCAGTTTCCAAACACACTTCTCGTGGAATCTGCAAGTGGATATTTGGACCTCTCTGAGGATTTCGTTGGAAGCGGGATAAACTTCCCAGAACTAAACGGAAGCATTCTCAGAAACTTCTTTGTGATGTTTGCATTCAACTCACAGAGTTGAACCTTCCTTTCATAGTTCACGTTTGAAACACTCTTTTTGTAGAATCTGGAAGTGGATATTTTGACCACAGTGTGGTCTTCGTTGGAAACGGGTATATCTTCACCTCAAACCTAGACAGAAGCTTTCTCAGAAAGTTCTCTGTGTTGACTGCATTCAAGTCACAGAGTTGAACAATCCTTTTGATGGAGCAGTTTTGAAACTCTCTTTCTTTGGAATCTGCAAGTGGATATGTTGACCTCTTTGAAGATTTCTTTGGAAACGGGTTAATCTTCACATAAAAGCTAAACAGAAGCATTGTCAGAAACTTCTTTGTGATGTTTGCATTCACCTCATAGAGTTGAACTTTCCCTTTGATAGAGCAGCTTTGAAACACTCTTTTTCTAGAATCTGCAAGTGGACATTTGCAGGGCTTTGTGTTCTGCGGTGGAAAAGGAAATATCTTCTCATCAAAACTACATAGAAGCATTCTCAGAAACAATTCTGTGATGATTGCATTCAGCTGACAGAGTTGAACATTCCTTTTGATAGAGCAGTTTGGAAACACTCTTTTTGTAGAATCTGCATGTCGATATTTGGTCCGCTTGGAGACCTATGGTAGTAGAGGAAATAAGTTCATAGAAAAACCAAATGGAAGCATTCTCAGAAAATTCTTTGTGATGATTGAGTTGAACTCAGAGACCTGAACATTTCTTTTGATGGAGCAGTTTCCAAACACACTTCTCGTGGAATCTGCAAGTGGATATTTGGACCTCTCTGAGGATTTCGTTGGAAGCGGGATAAACTTCCCAGAACTAAACGGAAGCATTCTCAGAAACTTCTTTGTGATGTTTGCATTCAACTCACAGAGTTGAACCTTCCTTTCATAGTTCAGGTTTGAAACACTCTTTTTGTAGAATCTGGAAGTGGATATTTGGACCTCTGTGAGGACTTCGTTGGAAACGGGTATATCTTCACCTCAAACCTAGACAGAAGCATTCTCAGAAAGTTCTCTGTGTTGACTGCATTCAACTCACAGACTTGAACAATCGTTTTGATGGAGCAGTTTTGAAACTCTCTATCTTTGGAATCTGCAAGTGGATATGTTGACCTCTTTGAAGATTTCGTTGGAAACGGGTTAATCTTCACATAAAAGCTAAACAGAAGCATTCTCAGAAACTTCTTTGTGATGATTGCATTCACCTCACAGAGGTGAACTTTCCCTTTGATAGAGCAGCTTTGAAACACTCTTTTTCTAGAATCTGCAAGTGGACATTTGGAGGGCTTTCTGGACTGTGGTGGAAAAGGAAATATCTTCTCATCGAAAGTACATAGAAGCATTCTCAGAAACTACTCTGTGATGATTGCATTCAACTGACAGAGTTGAACGTTCCTTTTGATAGAGCAGTTTGGAAACACTCTTTTTGTAGAATCTGCATGTGGAGATTTGGACCGCTTTGAGACCTATGGTAGTAAAGGAAATAAGTTCATAGAAAAACCAAATGGAAGCATTCTCAGAAAATAATTTGTGATGATTGAGTTGAACTCAGAGACCTGAACATTCCTTTTGATGGAACAGTTTCCAAAAACAGTTCTCGTGGAATCTGCAAGTGGATATTTGGACCGCTCTGAGGATTTCATTGGAAGCGGGATAAACTTCCCAGAACTAAACGGAGGAATTCTCAGGAACTTCTTTGTGATGTTTGCATTCAACTCACAGAGTTGAACCTTCCTTTCATAGTTAAGGTTTCAAACACTCTCTTTGTAGTATCTGGAAGTAGATGTTTGGACCACTGTGTGGTCTTCGTTGGAAACGGGTATATCTTCACCTCAAACCTAGACAGAAGCATTCTCAGAAAGTTCTCTGTGTTGACTGCATTCAACTCACAGAGTTGAACAATCGTTTTGATGGAGCAGTTTTGAAACTCTCTTTCTTTGGAATCTGCAAGTGGATATGTTGTCATCTTTGAAGATTTCGTTGGAAACATGTTAATCTTCACATAAAATCTAAACAGAAGCATTGTCAGAAACTTCTTTGTGATGTTTGCATTCACCTCATAGAGTTGAACTTTCCCTTGATAGAGCAGCTTTGAAACACTCTTTTTCTAGAATCTGCAAGTGGACATTTGGAGGGCTTTGTGTTCTGCGGTGGAAAAGGAAATATCTTCTCATCAAAACTACATAGAAGCATTCTCAGAAACAATTCTGTGATGATTGCATTCAGCTGACAGAGTTGAACATTCCTTTTGATAGAGCAGTTTGGAAACACTCTTTTTGTAGAATCTGCATGTGGAGATTTGGACCGCTTGGAGACCTATGGTAGTAAAGGAAATAAGTTCATAGAAAAACCAAATGGAAGCATTCTCAGAAAATTCTTTGTGATGATTGAGTTGAACTCAGAGACCTGAACATTCCTTTTGATGGAGCAGTTTCCAAACACACTTCTCGTGGAATCTGCAAGGGGATATTTGGACCTCTCTGAGGATTTCGTTGGAAGCGGTATAAACTTCCCAGAACTAAACGGAAGCATTCTCAGAAACTTCTTTCTGATGTTTGCATTCAACTCACAGAGTTGAACCTTCCTTTCATAGTTCAGGTTTGAAACACTCTTTTTGTAGAATCTGGAAGTGGATATTTGGACCACTGTGAGGACTTCGTTGGAAACGGGTATATCTTCACCTCAAACCTAGACAGAAGCATTCTCAGAAAGTTCTCTGTGTTGACTGCATTCAACTCACAGACTTGAACAATCGTTTTGATGGAGCAGTTTTGAAACTCTCTTTCTTTGGAATCTGCAAGTGGATATGTTGACCTCTTTGAAGATTTCGTTGGAAACGGGTTGATCTTCACATAAAAGCTAAACAGAAGCATTCTCAGAAACTTCTTTGTGATGATTGCATTCACCTCACAGAGTTGAACTTTCCCTTTGATAGAGCAGCTTTGAAACACTCTTTTTCTAGAATCTGCAAGTGGACATTTGGAGGGGTTTCTGGACTGTGGTGGAAAAGGAAATATCTTCTCATCGAAAGTACATAGAAGCATTCTCAGAAACTATTCTGTGATGATTGCATTCAACTGACAGAGTTGAACGTTCCTTTTGATAGAGCAGTTTGGAAACACTCTTTTTGTAGAATCTGCATGTGGAGATTTGGACCGCTTTGAGACCTATGGTAGTAAAGGAAATAAGTTCATAGAAAAACCAAATGGAAGCATTCTCAGAAAATAATTTGTGATGATTGAGTTGAACTCAGAGACCTGAACATTCCTTTTGATGGAGCAGTTTCCAAACACACTTCTCGTGGAATCTGCAAGTGGATATTTGGACCTCTCTGAGGATTTCATTGGAAGCGGGATTAACTTCCCAGAACTAAACGGAAGCATTCTCAGAAACTTCTTTGTGATGTTTGCATTCAACTCACAGAGTTGAACCTTCCTTTCATAGTTAAGGTTTGAAACACTCTTTTTGTAATATCTGGAAGTAGATGTTTGGACCACTGTGTGGTCTTCGTTGGAAACGGGTATATCTTCACCTCAAACCTAGACAGAAGCATTCTCAGAAAGTTCTCTGTGTTGACTGCATTCAACTCACAGAGTTGAACAATCCTTTTGATGGAGCACTTTTGAAACTCTCTTTCTTTGGAATCTGCAAGTGGATATGTTGACCTCTTTGAAGATTTCGTTGGAAACCTGTTAATCTTCACATAAAAGCTAAACAGAAGCATTGTCAGAAACTTCTTTGTGATGTTTGAATTCACCTCATAGAGTTGAACTTTCCCTTTGATAGAGCAGCTTTGAAACACTCTTTTTCTAGAATCTGCAAGTGGACATTTGGAGGGCTTTGTGTTCTGCGGTGGAAAAGGAAATATCTTCTCATCAAAACTACATAGAAGCATTCTCAGAAACAATTCGGTGATGATTGCATTCAGCTGACAGAGTTGAACATTCCTTTTGATAGAGCAGTTTGGAAACACTCTTTTTGTAGAATCTGCATGTGGAGATTTGGACCGCTTTGAGACCTATGGTAGTAAAGGAAATAACTTCATAGAAAAACCAAATGGAAGCATTCTCAGAAAATTCTTTGTGATGATTGAGTTGAACTCAGAGACCTGAACATTCCTTTTGATGGAGCAGTTTCCAAACACACTTCTCGTGGAATCTGCAAGTGGATATTTGGACCTCTCTGAGGATTGCGTTGGAAGCGGGATAAACTTCCCAGAACTAAACGGAAGCATTCTCAGAAACTTCTTTGTGATGTTTGCATTCAACTCACGGAGTTGAACCTTCCTTTCGTAGTTCAGGTTTGAAACACTCTTTTTGTAGAATCTGGAAGTAGATATTTGGACCACTGTGTGGTCTTCATTGGAAACGGGTATATCTTCACCTCAAACCTAGACAGAAGCATTCTCAGAAAGTTCTCTGTGTTGACTGCATTCAACTCACAGAGTTGAACAATCCTTTTGATGGAGCAGTTTTGAAACTCTCTTTCTTTGGAATCTGCAAGTGGATATGTTGACCTCTTTGAAGATTTCGTTGGAAACCTGTTAATCTTCACATAAAAGCTAAACAGAAGCATTGTCAGAAACTTCTTTGTGATGTTTGAATTCACCTCATAGAGTTGAACTTTCCCTTTGATAGAGCAGCTTTGAAACACTCTTTTTCTAGAATCTGCAAGTGGACATTTGGAGGGCTTTGTGTTCTGCAGTGGAAAAGGAAATATCTTCTCATCAAAACTACATAGAAGCATTCTCAGAAACAATTCGGTGATGATTGCATTCAGCTGACAGAGTTGAACATTCCTTTTGATAGAGCAGTTTGGAAACACTCTTTTTGTAGAATCTGCATGTGGATATTTGGTCCGCATGGAGTCCTATGGTAGTAGAGGAAATAAGTTCATAGAAAAACCAAATGGAAGCATTCTCAGAAAATTCTTTGTGATGATTGAGTTGAACTCAGAGACCTGAACATTTGTTTTGATGGAGCAGTTTCCAAACACGCTTCTCGTGGAATCTGCAAGGGGATATTTGGACCTCTCTAAGGATTTCGTTGGAAGCGGGATAAACTTCCCAGAACTAAACGGAAGCATTCTCAGAAACTTCTTTGTGATGTTTGCATTCAACTCACAGAGTTGAACCTTCCTTTCATAGTTCAGGTTTGAAACACTCTTTTTGTAGAATCTGGAAGTGGATATTTGGACCTCTGTGAGGACTACGTTGGAAACGGGTATATCTTCACCTCAAACCTAGACAGAAGCATTCTCAGAAAGTTCTCTGTGTTGACTGCATTCAACTCACAGAGTTGAACAATCCTTTTGATGGAGCAGTTTTGAAACTCTCTTTCTTTGGAATCTGCAAGTGGATATGTTGACCTCTTTGAAGATTTCGTTGGAAACGGGTTAATCTTCACATAAAAGCTAAACAGAAGCATTCTCAGAAACTTCTTTGTGATGATTGCATTCACCTCACAGAGGTGAACTTTCCCTTTGATAGAGCAGCTTTGAAACACTCTTTTTCTAGAATCTGCAAGTGGACATTTTAAGGGCTTTCTGGACTGTGGTGGAAAAGGAAATATCTTCTCATCGAAAGTACATAGAAGCATTGTCAGAAACTACTCTGTGATGATTGCATTCAACTGACAGAGTTGAACGTTCCTTTTGATAGAGCAGTTTGCAAACACTCTTTTTGTAGAATCTGCATGTGGAGATTTGGACCGCTTGGAGACCTATGGTAGTAAAGGAAATAAGTTCATAGAAAAACCAAACGGAAGCATTCTCAGAAAATCCTTTGTGATGATTGAGTTGAACTCAGAGACCTGAACATTCCTTTTGATGGAGCAGTTTCCAAACACACTTCTCGTGGAATCTGCAAGTGGATATTTGGACCTCTCTGAGGATTTCATTGGAAGCGGGATTAACTTCCCAGAACTAAACGGAAGCATTCTCAGAAACTTCTTTGTGATGTTTGCATTCAACTCACAGAGTTGAACCTTCCTTTCATAGTTAAGGTTTGAAACACTCTTTTTGTAGTATCTGGAAGTAGATGTTTGGACCACTGTGTGGTCTTCGTTGGAAACGGGTATATCTTCACCTCAAGCCTAGACAGAAGCATTCTCAGAAAGTTCTCTGTGTTGACTGCATTCAACTCACAGAGTTGAACAATCGTTTTGATGGAGCAGTTTTGAAACTCTCTTTCTTTGGAATCTGCAAGTGGATATGTTGTCCTCTTTGAAGATTTCGTTGGAAACCTGTTAATCTTCACATAAAATCTAAACAGAAGCATTGTCAGAAACTTCTTTGTGATGTTTGCATTCACCTCATAGAGTTGAACTTTCCCTTGATAGAGCAGCTTTGAAACACTCTTTTTCTAGAATCTGCAAGTGGACATTTGGAGGGCTTTGTGTTCTGCGGTGGAAAAGGAAATATCTTCTCATCAAAACTACATAGAAGCATTCTCAGAAACAATTCTGTGATGATTGCATTCAGCTGACAGAGTTGAACATTCCTTTTGATAGAGCAGTTTGGAAACACTCTTTTTGTAGAATCTGCATGTGGAGATTTGGACCGCTTTGAGACCTATGGTAGTAAAGGAAATAAATTCATAGAAAAACCAAATGGAAGCATTCTCAGAAAATTCTTTGTGATGATTGAGTTGAACTCAGAGACCTGAACATTCCTTTTGATGGAGCAGTTTCCAAACACACTTCTCGTGGAATCTGCAAGGGGATATTTGGACCTCTCTGAGGATTTCATTGGAAGCGGGATTAACTTCCCAGAACTAAACGGAAGCATTCTCAGAAACTTCTTTCTAATGTTTGCATTCAACTCACAGAGTTGAACCTTCCTTTCATAGTTCAGGTTTGAAACACTCTTTTTGTAGAATCTGGAAGTGGATATTTGGACCACTGTGAGGACTTCGTTGGAAACGGGTATATCTTCACCTCAAACCTAGACAGAAGCATTCTCAGAAAGTTCTCTGTGTTGACTGCATTCAACTCACAGACTTGAACAATCGTTTTGATGGAGCAGTTTTGAAACTCTCTTTCTTTGGAATCTGCAAGTGGATATGTTGACCTCTTTGAAGGTTTCTTTGGAAACGGGTTAATCTTCACATAAAAGCTAAACAGAAGCATTCTCAGAAACTTCTTTGTGATGATTGCATTCACCTCACAGAGTTGAACTTTCCCTTTGATAGAGCAGCTGTGAAACACTCTTTTTCTAGAATCTGCAAGTGGACATTTGGAGGGCTTTCTGGACTGTGGTGGAAAATTAAATATCTTCTCATCGAAAGTACATAGAAGCATTCTCAGAAACTACTCTGTGATGATCGCATTCAACTGACAGAGTTGAACGTTCCTTTTGGTAGAGCAGTTTGGAAACACTCTTTTTGTAGAATCTGCATGTGGAGATTTGGACCGCTTTGAGACCTATGGTAGTAAAGGAAATAAGTTCATAGAAAAACCAAATGGAAGCATTCTCAGAAAATAATTTGTGATGATTGAGTTGAACTCAGAGACCTGAACATTCCTTTTGATGGAGCAGTTTCCAAACACACTTCTCGTGGAATCTGCAAGTGGATATTTGGACCTCTCTGAGGATTTCATTGGAAGCGGGATTAACTTCCCAGAACTAAACGGAAGCATTCTCAGAAACTTCTTTGTGATGTTTGCATTCAACTCACAGAGTTGAACCTTCCTTTCATAGTTAAGGTTTGAAACACTCTTTTTGTAATATCTGGAAGTAGATGTTTGGACCACTGTGCGGTCTTCGTTGGAAACGGGTATATCTTCACCTCAAACCTAGACAGAAGCATTCTCAGAAAGTTCTCTGTGTTGACTGCATTCAACTCACAGAGTTGAACAATCCTTTTGATGGAGCAGTTTTGAAACTCTCTTTCTTTGGAATCTGCAAGTGGATATGTTGACCTCTTTGAAGATTTCGTTGGAAACGGGTTAATCTTCACATAAAATCTAAACAGAAGCATTGTCAGAAACTTCTTTGTGATGTTTGAATTCACCTCATAGAGTTGAACTTTCCCTTTGATAGAGCAGCTTTGAAACACTCTTTTTCTAGAATCTGCAAGTGGACATTTGGAGGGCTTTGTGTTCTGCGGTGGAAAAGGAAATATCTTCTCATCAAAACTACATAGAAGCATTCTCAGAAACAATTCTGTGATGATTGCATTCAGCTGACAGAGTTGAACATTCCTTTTGATAGAGCAGTTTGGAAACACACTTTTGTAGAATCTGCATGTGGAGATTTGGTCCGCTTGGAGACCTATGGTAGTAGAGGAAATAAGTTCATAGAAAAACCAAATGGAAGCATTCTCAGAAAATTCTTTGTGATGATTGAGTTGAACTCAGAGACCTGAACATTTCTTTTGATGGAGCAGTTTCCAAACACGCTTCTCGTGGAATCTGCAAGTGGATATTTGGACCTCTCTGAGGATTTCGTTGGAAGCGGGATAAACTTCCCAGAACTAAACGGAAGCATTCTCAGAAACTTCTTTCTGATGTTTGCATTCAACTCACAGAGTTGAACCTTCCTTTCATAGTTCAGGTTTGAAACACTCTTTTTGTAGAATCTGGAAGTGGATATTTGGACCTCTGTGAGGACTTCGTTGGAAACGGGTATATCTTCACCTCAAACCTAGACAGAAGCATTCTCAGAAAGTTCTCTGTGTTGACTGCATTCAACTCACAGACTTGAACAATCGTTTTGATGGAGCAGTTTTGAAACTCTCTTTCTTTGGAATCTGCAAGTGGATATGTTGACCTCTTTGAAGGTTTCGTTGGAAACGGGTTAATCTTCACATAAAAGCTAAACAGAAGCATTCTCAGAAACTTCTTTGTGATGATTGCATTCACCTCACAGAGTTGAACTTTCCCTTTGATAGAGCAGCTTTGAAACACTCTTTTTCTAGAATCTGCAAGTGGACATTTGGAGGGCTTTCTGGACTGTGGTGGAAAAGGAAATATCTTCTCATCGAAAGTACATAGAAGCATTGTCAGAAACTACTCTGTGATGATTGCATTCAACTGACAGAGTTGAACGTTCCTTTTGATAGAGCAGTTTGGAAACGGTCTTTTTGTAGAATCTGCATGTGGAGATTTGGACCGCTTTGAGACCTATGGTAGTAAAGGAAATAAGTTCATAGAAAAACCAAATGGAAGCATTCTCAGAAAATAATTTGTAATGATTGAGTTGAACTCAGAGACCTGAACATTCCTTTTGATGGAGCAATTTCCAAACACACTTCTCGTGGAATCTGCAAGTGGATATTTGGACCTCTCTGAGGATTTCATTGGAAGCGGGATTAACTTCCCAGAACTAAACGGAAGCATTCTCAGAAACTTCTTTGTGATGTTTGCACTCAACTCACAGAGTTGAACCTTCCTTTCATAGTTAAGTTTTGAAACACTCTTTTTGTAGAATCTGGAAGTAGATATTTGGACCACTGTGTGGTCTTCGTTGGAAACGGGTATATCTTCACCTCAAACCTAGACAGAAGCATTCTCAGAAAGTTCTCTGTGTTGACTGCATTCAACTCACAGAGTTGAACAATCCTTTTGATGGAGCAGTTTTGAAACTCTCTTTCTTTGGAATCTGCAAGTGGATATGTTGACCTCTTTGAAGATTTCGTTGGAAACCTGTTAATCTTCACATAAAAGCTAAACAGAAGCATTGTCAGAAACTTCTTTGTGATGTTTGCATTCACCTCATAGAGTTGAACTTTCCCTTTGATAGAGCAGCTTCGAAACACTCTTTTTCTAGAATCTGCAAGTGGACATTTGGAGGGCTTTCTGGATTGTGGTGGAAAAGGAAATATCTTCTCATCGAAAGTACATAGAAGCATTCTCAGAAACTACTCTGTGATGATTGCATTCAACTGACAGAGTTGAACGTTCCTTTTGATAGAGCAGTTTGCAAACACTCTTTTTGTAGAATCTGCAAGTGGAGATTTGGACCGCTTGGAGACCTATGGTAGTAAAGGAAATAAGTTCATAGAAAAACCAAACGGAAGCATTCTCAGAAAATCCTTTGTGATGATTGAGTTGAACTCAGAGACCTGAACATTCCTTTTGATGGAGCAGTTTCCAAACACACTTCTCGTGGAATCTGTAAGTGGATATTTGGACCTCTCTCGTTGGAAGCGGAATAAACTTCCCAGAACTAAACGGAAGCATTCTCAGAAACTTCTTTGTGATGTTTGCATTCAACTCACAGAGTTGAACCTTCCTTTCATAGTTCAGGTTTGAAACACTCTTTTTGTAGAATCTGGAAGTGGATATTTGGACCACAGTGTGGTCTTCGTTGGAAACGGGTATATCTTCACCTCAAACCTAGACAGAAGCATTCTCAGAAAGTTCTCTGTGTTGACTGCATTCAACTCACAGAGTTGAACAATCCTTTTGATGGGGCAGTTTTGAAACTCTCTTTCTTTGGAATCTTCAAGTGGATATGTTGACCTCTTTGAAGATTTCGTTGGGAACCTGTTAATCTTCACATAAAAGCTAAACAGAAGCATTGTCAGAAACTTCTTTGTGATGTTTGAATTCACCTCATAGAGTTGAACTTTCCCTTTGATAGAGCAGCTTTGAAACACTCTTTTTCTAGAATCTGCAAGTGGACATTTGGAGGGCTTTGTGTTCTGCGGTAGAAAAGGAAATATCTTCTCATCAAAACTACATAGAAGCATTCTCAGAAACAATTCGGTGATGATTGCATTCAGCTGACAGAGTTGAACATTCCTTTTGATAGAGCAGTTTGGAAACACTCTTTTTGTAGAATCTGCATGTGGAGATTTGGACCGCTTTGAGACCTATGGTAGTAAAGGAAATAACTTCTTAGAAAAACCAAATGGAAGCATTCTCAGAAAATTCTTTGTGATGATTGAGTTGAACTCAGAGACCTGAACATTCCTTTTGATGGAGCAGTTTCCAAACACACTTCTCGTGGAATCTGCAAGTGGATATTTGGACCGCTCTGAGGATTTCGTTTGAAGCGGGATAAACTTCCCAGAACTAAACGGAAGCATTCTCAGGAATTTCTTTGTGATGTTTGCATTCAACTCACAGAGTTGAACCTTCCTTTCGTAGTTCAGGTTTGAGACACTCTTTTTGTAGAATCTGGAAGTAGATATTTGGACCACTGTGTGGTCTTCGTTGGAAACGGGTATATCTTCACCTCAAACCTAGACAGAAGCATTCTCAGAAAGTTCTCTGTGTTGACTGCCTTCAATTCACAGACTTGAACAATCGTTTTGATGGAGCAGTTTTGAAACTCTCTTTCTTTGGAATCTGCAAGTGGATATGTTGACCTCTTTGAAGGTTTCGTTGGAAACGGGTTAATCTTCACATAAAAGCTAAACAGAAGCATTCTCAGAAACTTCTTTGTGATGATTGCATTCACCTCACAGAGTTGAACTTTCCCTTTGATAGAGCAGCTTTGAAACACTCTTTTTCTAGAATCTGCAAGTGGACATTTGGAGGGCTTTCTGGACTGTGGTGGAAAATTAAATATCTTCTCATCGAAAGTACATAGAAGCATTCTCAGAAACTACTCTGTGATGATCGCATTCAACTGACAGAGTTGAACGTTCCTTTTGATAGAGCAGTTTGGAAACACTCTTTTTGTAGAATCTGCATGTGGAGATTTGGACCGCTTGGAGACCTATGGTAGTAAAGGAAATAAGTTCATAGAAAAACCAAATGGAAGCATTCTCAGAAAATTCTTTGTGATGATTGAGTTGAACTCAGAGACCTGAACATTCCTTTTGATGGAGCAGTTTCCAAACACACTTCTCGTGGAATCTGCAAGGGGATATTTGGACCTCTCTGAGGATTTCGTTGGAAGCGGTATAAACTTCCCAGAACTAAACGGAAGCATTCTCAGAAACTTCTTTCTGATGTTTGCATTCAACTCACAGAGTTGAACCTTCCTTTCATAGTTCAGGTTTGAAACACTCTTTTTGTAGAATCTGGAAGTGGATATTTGGACCACTGTGAGGACTTCGTTGGAAACGGGTATATCTTCACCTCAAACCTAGACAGAAGCATTCTCAGAAAGTTCTCTGTGTTGACTGCATTCAACTCACAGACTTGAACAATCGTTTTGATGGAGCAGTTTTGAAACTCTCTTTCTTTGGAATCTGCAAGTGGATATGTTGACCTCTTTGAAGATTTCGTTGGAAACGGGTTGATCTTCACATAAAAGCTAAACAGAAGCATTCTCAGAAACTTCTTTGTGATGATTGCATTCACCTCACAGAGTTGAACTTTCCCTTTGATAGAGCAGCTTTGAAACACTCTTTTTCTAGAATCTGCAAGTGGACATTTGGAGGGCTTTCTGGACTGTGGTGGAAAAGGAAATATCTTCTCATCGAAAGTACATAGAAGCATTCTCAGAAACTATTCTGTGATGATTGCATTCAACTGACAGAGTTGAACGTTCCTTTTGATAGAGCAGTTTGGAAACACTCTTTTTGTAGAATCTGCATGTGGAGATTTGGACCGCTTTGAGACCTATGGTAGTAAAGGAAATAAGTTCATAGAAAAACCAAATGGAAGCATTCTCAGAAAATAATTTGTGATGATTGAGTTGAACTCAGAGACCTGAACATTCCTTTTGATGGAGCAGTTTCCAAACACACTTCTCGTGGAATCTGCAAGTGGATATTTGGACCTCTCTGAGGATTTCATTGGAAGCGGGATTAACTTCCCAGAACTAAACGGAAGCATTCTCAGAAACTTCTTTGTGATGTTTGCATTCAACTCACAGAGTTGAACCTTCCTTTCATAGTTAAGGTTTGAAACACTCTTTTTGTAATATCTGGAAGTAGATGTTTGGACCACTGTGTGGTCTTCGTTGGAAACGGGTATATCTTCACCTCAAACCTAGACAGAAGCATTCTCAGAAAGTTCTCTGTGTTGACTGCATTCAACTCACAGAGTTGAACAATCCTTTTGATGGAGCACTTTTGAAACTCTCTTTCTTTGGAATCTGCAAGTGGATATGTTGACCTCTTTGAAGATTTCGTTGGAAACCTGTTAATCTTCACATAAAAGCTAAACAGAAGCATTGTCAGAAACTTCTTTGTGATGTTTGAATTCACCTCATAGAGTTGAACTTTCCCTTTGATAGAGCAGCTTTGAAACACTCTTTTTCTAGAATCTGCAAGTGGACATTTGGAGGGCTTTGTGTTCTGCGGTGGAAAAGGAAATATCTTCTCATCAAAACTACATAGAAGCATTCTCAGAAACAATTCGGTGATGATTGCATTCAGCTGACAGAGTTGAACATTCCTTTTGATAGAGCAGTTTGGAAACACTCTTTTTGTAGAATCTGCATGTGGAGATTTGGACCGCTTTGAGACCTATGGTAGTAAAGGAAATAACTTCATAGAAAAACCAAATGGAAGCATTCTCAGAAAATTCTTTGTGATGATTGAGTTGAACTCAGAGACCTGAACATTCCTTTTGATGGAGCAGTTTCCAAACACACTTCTCGTGGAATCTGCAAGTGGATATTTGGACCTCTCTGAGGATTGCGTTGGAAGCGGGATAAACTTCCCAGAACTAAACGGAAGCATTCTCAGAAACTTCTTTGTGATGTTTGCATTCAACTCACGGAGTTGAACCTTCCTTTCGTAGTTCAGGTTTGAAACACTCTTTTTGTAGAATCTGGAAGTAGATATTTGGACCACTGTGTGGTCTTCATTGGAAACGGGTATATCTTCACCTCAAACCTAGACAGAAGCATTCTCAGAAAGTTCTCTGTGTTGACTGCATTCAACTCACAGAGTTGAACAATCCTTTTGATGGAGCAGTTTTGAAACTCTCTTTCTTTGGAATCTGCAAGTGGATATGTTGACCTCTTTGAAGATTTCGTTGGAAACCTGTTAATCTTCACATAAAAGCTAAACAGAAGCATTGTCAGAAACTTCTTTGTGATGTTTGAATTCACCTCATAGAGTTGAACTTTCCCTTTGATAGAGCAGCTTTGAAACACTCTTTTTCTAGAATCTGCAAGTGGACATTTGGAGGGCTTTGTGTTCTGCAGTGGAAAAGGAAATATCTTCTCATCAAAACTACATAGAAGCATTCTCAGAAACAATTCGGTGATGATTGCATTCAGCTGACAGAGTTGAACATTCCTTTTGATAGAGCAGTTTGGAAACACTCTTTTTGTAGAATCTGCATGTGGATATTTGGTCCGCATGGAGTCCTATGGTAGTAGAGGAAATAAGTTCATAGAAAAACCAAATGGAAGCATTCTCAGAAAATTCTTTGAGATGATTGAGTTGAACTCAGAGACCTGAACATTTGTTTTGATGGAGCAGTTTCCAAACACGCTTCTCGTGGAATCTGCAAGGGGATATTTGGACCTCTCTAAGGATTTCGTTGGAAGCGGGATAAACTTCCCAGAACTAAACGGAAGCATTCTCAGAAACTTCTTTGTGATGTTTGCATTCAACTCACAGAGTTGAACCTTCCTTTCATAGTTCAGGTTTGAAACACTCTTTTTGTAGAATCTGGAAGTGGATATTTGGACCTCTGTGAGGACTACGTTGGAAACGGGTATATCTTCACCTCAAACCTAGACAGAAGCATTCTCAGAAAGTTCTCTGTGTTGACTGCATTCAACTCACAGAGTTGAACAATCCTTTTGATGGAGCAGTTTTGAAACTCTCTTTCTTTGGAATCTGCAAGTGGATATGTTGACCTCTTTGAAGATTTCGTTGGAAACGGGTTAATCTTCACATAAAAGCTAAACAGAAGCATTCTCAGAAACTTCTTTGTGATGATTGCATTCACCTCACAGAGGTGAACTTTCCCTTTGATAGAGCAGCTTTGAAACACTCTTTTTCTAGAATCTGCAAGTGGACATTTGGAGGGCTTTCTGCACTGTGGTGGAAAAGGAAATATCTTCTCATCGAAAGTACATAGAAGCATTCTCAGAAACTACTCTGTGATGATTGCATTCAACTGACAGAGTTGAACGTTCCTTTTGATAGAGCAGTTTGGAAACACTCTTTTTGTAGAATCTGCATGTGGAGATTTGGACCGCTTTGAGACCTATGGTAGTAAAGGAAATAAGTTCATAGAAAAACCAAATGGAAGCATTCTCTGAAAATAATTTGTGATGATTGAGTTGAACTCAGAGACCTGAACATTCCTTTTGATGGAGCAGTTTCCAAACACACTTCTCGTGGAATCTGCAAGTGGATATTTGGACCTCTCTGAGGATTTCATTGGAAGCGGGATTAACTTCCCAGAACTAAACGGAAGCATTCTCAGAATCTTCTTTGTGATGTTTGCATTCAACTCACAGAGTTGAACCTTCCTTTCATAGTTAAGGTTTGAAACACTCTTTTTGTAATATCTGGAAGTAGATATTTGGACCACTGTGTGGTCTTCGATGGAAACGGGTATATCTTCACCTCAAACCTAGACAGAAGCATTCTCAGAAAGTTCTCTGTGTTGACTGCATTCAACTCACAGAATTGAACAATCGTTTTGATGGAGCAGTTTTGAAACTCTCTTTCTTTGGAATCTGCAAGTGGATATGTTGACCTCTTTGAAGATTTCGTTGGAAACCTGTTAATCTTCACATAAAAGCTAAACAGAAGCATTGTCAGAAACTTCTTTGTGATGTTTGAATTCACCTCATAGAGTTGAACTTTCCCTTTGATAGAGCAGCTTTGAAACACTCTTTTTCTAGAATCTGCAAGTGGACATTTGGAGGGCTTTGTGTTCTGCGGTGGAACAGGAAATATCTTCTCATCAAAACTACATAGAAGCATTCTCAGAAACAATTCTGTGATGATTGCATTCAGCTGACAGAGTTGAACATTCCTTTTGATAGAGCAGTTTGGAAACACTCTTTTTGTAGAATCTGCATGTGGAGATTTGGACCGCTTTGAGACCTATGTTAGTAATGGAAATAACTTCATAGAAAAACCAAATGGAAGTATTCTCAGAAAATTCTTTGTGATGATTGAGTTGAACTCAGAGACCTGAACATTCCTTTTGATGGAGCAGTTTCCAAACACACTTCTCGTGGAATCTGCAAGTGGATATTTGGACCTCTCTGAGGATTTCGTTGGAAGCGGGATAAACTTCCCAGAACTAAACGGAAGCATTCTCAGAAACTTCTTTGTGATGTTTGCATTCAACGCACAGAGTTGAACCTTCCTTTCATAGTTAAGGTTTGAAACACTCTTTTTGTAGAATCTGGAAGTAGATATTTGGACCACTGTGTGGTCTTCGTTGGAAACGGGTATATCTTCACCTCAAACCTAGACAGAAGCATTCTCAGAAAGTTCTCTGTGTTGACTGCATTCAACTCACAGAGTTGAACAATCCTTTTGATGGAGCAGTTTTGAAACTCTCTTTCTTTGGAATCTGCAAGTGGATATGTTGACCTCTTTGAAGATTTCGTTGGAAACGGGTTAATCTTCACATAAAAGCTAAACAGAAGCATTCTCAGAAACTTCTTTGTGATGATTGCATTCACCTCACAGAGTTGAACTTTCCCTTTGATAGAGCAGCTGTGAAACACTCTTTTTCTAGAATCTGCAAGTGGACATTTTAAGGGCTTTCTGGACTGTGGTGGAAAAGGAAATATCTTCTCATCGAAAGTACATAGAAGCATTGTCAGAAACTACTCTGTGATGATTGCATTCAACTGACAGAGTTGAACGTTCCTTTTGATAGAGCAGTTTGCAAACACTCTTTTTGTAGTATCTGCATGTGGAGATTTGGACCGCTTGGAGACCTATGGTAGTAAAGGAAATAAGTTCATAGAAAAACCAAACGGAAGCATTCTCAGAAAATCCTTTGTGATGATTGAGTTGAACTCAGGGACCTGAACATTCCTTTTGATGGAGCAGTTTCCAAACACACTTCTCGTGGAATCTGCAAGTGGATATTTGGACCTCTCTGAGGATTTCATTGGAAGCGGGATTAACTTCCCAGAACTAAACGGAAGCATTCTCAGAAACTTCTTTGTGATGTTTGCATTCAACTCACAGAGTTGAACCTTCCTTTCATAGTTAAGGTTTGAAACACTCTTTTTGTAGTATCTGGAAGTAGATGTTTGGACCACTGTGTGGTCTTCGTTGGAAACGGGTATATCTTCACCTCAAACCTAGACAGAAGCATTCTCAGAAAGTTCTCTGTGTTGACTGCATTCAACTCACAGAGTTGAACAATCGTTTTGATGGAGCAGTTTTGAAACTCTCTTTCTTTGGAATCTGCAAGTGGATATGTTGTCCTCTTTGAAGATTTCGTTGGAAACCTGTTAATCTTCACATAAAATCTAAACAGAAGCATTGTCAGAAACTTCTTTGTGATGTTTGCATTCACCTCATAGAGTTGAACTTTCCCTTGATAGAGCAGCTTTGAAACACTCTTTTTCTAGAATCTGCAAGTGGACATTTGGAGGGCTTTGTGTTCTGCGGTGGAAAAGGAAATATCTTCTCATCAAAACTACATAGAAGCATTCTCAGAAACAATTCTGTGATGATTGCATTCAGCTGACAGAGTTGAACATTCCTTTTGATAGAGCAGTTTGGAAACACTCTTTTTGTAGAATCTGCATGTGGAGATTTGGACCGCTTTGAGACCTATGGTAGTAAAGGAAATAAATTCATAGAAAAACCAAATGGAAGCATTCTCAGAAAATTCTTTGTGATGATTGAGTTGAACTCAGAGACCTGAACATTCCTTTTGATGGAGCAGTTTCCAAACACACTTCTCGTGGAATCTGCAAGGGGATATTTGGACCTCTCTGAGGATTTCATTGGAAGCGGGATTAACTTCCCAGAACTAAACGGAAGCATTCTCAGAAACTTCTTTCTAATGTTTGCATTCAACTCACAGAGTTGAACCTTCCTTTCATAGTTCAGGTTTGAAACACTCTTTTTGTAGAATCTGGAAGTGGATATTTGGACCACTGTGAGGACTTCGTTGGAAACGGGTATATCTTCACCTCAAACCTAGACAGAAGCATTCTCAGAAAGTTCTCTGTGTTGACTGCATTCAACTCACAGACTTGAACAATCGTTTTGATGGAGCAGTTTTGAAACTCTCTTTCTTTGGAATCTGCAAGTGGATATGTTGACCTCTTTGAAGGTTTCTTTGGAAACGGGTTAATCTTCACATAAAAGCTAAACAGAAGCATTCTCAGAAACTTCTTTGTGATGATTGCATTCACCTCACAGAGTTGAACTTTCCCTTTGATAGAGCAGCTGTGAAACACTCTTTTTCTAGAATCTGCAAGTGGACATTTGGAGGGCTTTCTGGACTGTGGTGGAAAATTAAATATCTTCTCATCGAAAGTACATAGAAGCATTCTCAGAAACTACTCTGTGATGATCGCATTCAACTGACAGAGTTGAACGTTCCTTTTGGTAGAGCAGTTTGGAAACACTCTTTTTGTAGAATCTGCATGTGGAGATTTGGACCGCTTTGAGACCTATGGTAGTAAAGGAAATAAGTTCATAGAAAAACCAAATGGAAGCATTCTCAGAAAATAATTTGTGATGATTGAGTTGAACTCAGAGACCTGAACATTCCTTTTGATGGAGCAGTTTCCAAACACACTTCTCGTGGAATCTGCAAGTGGATATTTGGACCTCTCTGAGGATTTCATTGGAAGCGGGATTAACTTCCCAGAACTAAACGGAAGCATTCTCAGAAACTTCTTTGTGATGTTTGCATTCAACTCACAGAGTTGAACCTTCCTTTCATAGTTAAGGTTTGAAACACTCTTTTTGTAATATCTGGAAGTAGATGTTTGGACCACTGTGCGGTCTTCGTTGGAAACGGGTATATCTTCACCTCAAACCTAGACAGAAGCATTCTCAGAAAGTTCTCTGTGTTGACTGCATTCAACTCACAGAGTTGAACAATCCTTTTGATGGAGCAGTTTTGAAACTCTCTTTCTTTGGAATCTGCAAGTGGATATGTTGACCTCTTTGAAGATTTCGTTGGAAACGGGTTAATCTTCACATAAAATCTAAACAGAAGCATTGTCAGAAACTTCTTTGTGATGTTTGAATTCACCTCATAGAGTTGAACTTTCCCTTTGATAGAGCAGCTTTGAAACACTCTTTTTCTAGAATCTGCAAGTGGACATTTGGAGGGCTTTGTGTTCTGCGGTGGAAAAGGAAATATCTTCTCATCAAAACTACATAGAAGCATTCTCAGAAACAATTCTGTGATGATTGCATTCAGCTGACAGAGTTGAACATTCCTTTTGATAGAGCAGTTTGGAAACACACTTTTGTAGAATCTGCATGTGGAGATTTGGTCCGCTTGGAGACCTATGGTAGTAGAGGAAATAAGTTCATAGAAAAACCAAATGGAAGCATTCTCAGAAAATTCTTTGTGATGATTGAGTTGAACTCAGAGACCTGAACATTTCTTTTGATGGAGCAGTTTCCAAACACGCTTCTCGTGGAATCTGCAAGTGGATATTTGGACCTCTCTGAGGATTTCGTTGGAAGCGGGATAAACTTCCCAGAACTAAACGGAAGCATTCTCAGAAACTTCTTTCTGATGTTTGCATTCAACTCACAGAGTTGAACCTTCCTTTCATAGTTCAGGTTTGAAACACTCTTTTTGTAGAATCTGGAAGTGGATATTTGGACCTCTGTGAGGACTTCGTTGGAAACGGGTATATCTTCACCTCAAACCTAGACAGAAGCATTCTCAGAAAGTTCTCTGTGTTGACTGCATTCAACTCACAGACTTGAACAATCGTTTTGATGGAGCAGTTTTGAAACTCTCTTTCTTTGGAATCTGCAAGTGGATATGTTGACCTCTTTGAAGGTTTCGTTGGAAACGGGTTAATCTTCACATAAAAGCTAAACAGAAGCATTCTCAGAAACTTCTTTGTGATGATTGCATTCACCTCACAGAGTTGAACTTTCCCTTTGATAGAGCAGCTTTGAAACACTCTTTTTCTAGAATCTGCAAGTGGACATTTGGAGGGCTTTCTGGACTGTGGTGGAAAAGGAAATATCTTCTCATCGAAAGTACATAGAAGCATTGTCAGAAACTACTCTGTGATGATTGCATTCAACTGACAGAGTTGAACGTTCCTTTTGATAGAGCAGTTTGGAAACGGTCTTTTTGTAGAATCTGCATGTGGAGATTTGGACCGCTTTGAGACCTATGGTAGTAAAGGAAATAAGTTCATAGAAAAACCAAATGGAAGCATTCTCAGAAAATAATTTGTAATGATTGAGTTGAACTCAGAGACCTGAACATTCCTTTTGATGGAGCAATTTCCAAACACACTTCTCGTGGAATCTGCAAGTGGATATTTGGACCTCTCTGAGGATTTCATTGGAAGCGGGATTAACTTCCCAGAACTAAACGGAAGCATTCTCAGAAACTTCTTTGTGATGTTTGCACTCAACTCACAGAGTTCAACCTTCCTTTCATAGTTAAGTTTTGAAACACTCTTTTTGTAGAATCTGGAAGTAGATATTTGGACCACAGTGTGGTCTTCGTTGGAAACGGGTATATCTTCACCTCAAACCTAGACAGAAGCATTCTCCGAAAGTTCTCTGTGTTGACTGCATTCAACTCACAGAGTTGAACAATCCTTTTGATGGAGCAGTTTTGAAACTCTCTTTCTTTGGAATCTGCAAGTGGATATGTTGACCTCTTTGAAGATTTCGTTGGAAACCTGTTAATCTTCACATAAAAGCTAAACAGAAGCATTGTCAGAAACTTCTTTGTGATGTTTGCATTCACCTCATAGAGTTGAACTTTCCCTTTGATAGAGCAGCTTCGAAACACTCTTTTTCTAGAATCTGCAAGTGGATATTTGGAGGGCTTTCTGGATTGTGGTGGAAAAGGAAATATCTTCTCATCGAAAGTACATAGAAGCATTCTCAGAAACTACTCTGTGATGATTGCATTCAACTGACAGAGTTGAACGTTCCTTTTGATAGAGCAGTTTGCAAACACTCTTTTTGTAGAATCTGCAAGTGGAGATTTGGACCGCTTGGAGACCTATGGTAGTAAAGGAAATAAGTTCATAGAAAAACCAAACGGAAGCATTCTCAGAAAATCCTTTGTGATGATTGAGTTGAACTCAGAGACCTGAACATTCCTTTTGATGGAGCAGTTTCCAAACACACTTCTCGTGGAATCTGTAAGTGGATATTTGGACCTCTCTCGTTGGAAGCGGAATAAACTTCCCAGAACTAAACGGAAGCATTCTCAGAAACTTCTTTGTGATGTTTGCATTCAACTCACAGAGTTGAACCTTCCTTTCATAGTTCAGGTTTGAAACACTCTTTTTGTAGAATCTGGAAGTGGATATTTGGACCACAGTGTGGTCTTCGTTGGAAACGGGTATATCTTCACCTCAAACCTAGACAGAAGCATTCTCAGAAAGTTCTCTGTGTTGACTGCATTCAACTCACAGAGTTGAACAATCCTTTTGATGGGGCAGTTTTGAAACTCTCTTTCTTTGGAATCTTCAAGTGGATATGTTGACCTCTTTGAAGATTTCGTTGGGAACCTGTTAATCTTCACATAAAAGCTAAACAGAAGCATTGTCAGAAACTTCTTTGTGATGTTTGAATTCACCTCATAGAGTTGAACTTTCCCTTTGATAGAGCAGCTTTGAAACACTCTTTTTCTAGAATCTGCAAGTGGACATTTGGAGGGCTTTGTGTTCTGCGGTAGAAAAGGAAATATCTTCTCATCAAAACTACATAGAAGCATTCTCAGAAACAATTCGGTGATGATTGCATTCAGCTGACAGAGTTGAACATTCCTTTTGATAGAGCAGTTTGGAAACACTCTTTTTGTAGAATCTGCATGTGGAGATTTGGACCGCTTTGAGACCTATGGTAGTAAAGGAAATAACTTCTTAGAAAAACCAAATGGAAGCATTCTCAGAAAATTCTTTGTGATGATTGAGTTGAACTCAGAGACCTGAACATTCCTTTTGATGGAGCAGTTTCCAAACACACTTCTCGTGGAATCTGCAAGTGGATATTTGGACCGCTCTGAGGATTTCGTTTGAAGCGGGATAAACTTCCCAGAACTAAACGGAAGCATTCTCAGGAACTTCTTTGTGATGTTTGCATTCAACTCACAGAGTTGAACCTTCCTTTCGTAGTTCAGGTTTGAGACACTCTTTTTGTAGAATCTGGAAGTAGATATTTGGACCACTGTGTGGTCTTCGTTGGAAACGGGTATATCTTCACCTCAAACCTAGACAGAAGCATTCTCAGAAAGTTCTCTGTGTTGACTGCCTTCAATTCACAGACTTGAACAATCGTTTTGATGGAGCAGTTTTGAAACTCTCTTTCTTTGGAATCTGCAAGTGGATATGTTGACCTCTTTGAAGGTTTCGTTGGAAACGGGTTAATCTTCACATAAAAGCTAAACAGAAGCATTCTCAGAAACTTCTTTGTGATGATTGCATTCACCTCACAGAGTTGAACTTTCCCTTTGATAGAGCAGCTTTGAAACACTCTTTTTCTAGAATCTGCAAGTGGACATTTGGAGGGCTTTCTGGACTGTGGTGGAAAATTAAATATCTTCTCATCGAAAGTACATAGAAGCATTCTCAGAAACTACTCTGTGATGATCGCATTCAACTGACAGAGTTGAACGTTCCTTTTGATAGAGCAGTTTGGAAACACTCTTTTTGTAGAATCTGCATGTGGAGATTTGGACCGCTTTGAGACCTATGGTAGTAAAGGAAATAAGTTCATAGAAAAACCAAATGGAAGCATTCTCAGAAAATAATTTGTGATGATTGAGTTGAACTCAGAGACCTGAACATTCCATTTGATGGAGCAGTTTCCAAACACACTTCTCGTGGAATCTGCAAGTGGATATTTGGACCTCTCTGAGGATTTCATTGGAAGCGGGATTAACTTCCCAGAACTAAACGGAAGCATTCTCAGAAACTTCTTTGTGATGTTTGCATTCAACTCACAGAGTTGAACCTTCCTTTCATAGTTAAGGTTTGAAACACTCTTTTTGTAATATCTGGAAGTAGATGTTTGGACCACTGTGTGGTCTTCGTTGGAAACGGGTATATCTTCACCTCAAACCTAGACAGAAGCATTCTCAGAAAGTTCTCTGTGTTGACTGCATTCAACTCACAGAGTTGAACAATCCTTTTGATGGAGCAGTTTTGAAACTCTCTTTCTTTGGAATCTGCAAGTGGATATGTTGACCTCTTTGAAGATTTCGTTGGAAACGGGTTAATCTTCACATAAAATCTAAACAGAAGCATTGTCAGAAACTTCTTTGTGATGTTTGAATTCACCTCATAGAGTTGAACATTCCCTTTGATAGAGCAGCTTTGAAACACTCTTTTTCTAGAATCTGCAAGTGCACATTTGGAGGGCTTTGTGCTCTGCGGTGGAAAAGGAAATATCTTCTCTTCAAAACTACATAGAAGCATTCTCAGAAACAATTCTGTGATGATTGCATTCAGCTGACAGAGTTGAACATTCCTTTTGATAGAGCAGTTTGGAAACACTCTTTTTGTAGAATCTGCATGTGGATATTTGGTCCGCTTGGAGACCTATGGTAGTAGAGGAAATAAGTTCATAGAAAAACCAAATGGAAGCATTCTCAGAAAATTCTTTGTGATGATTGAGTTGAACTCAGAGACCTGAACATTTCTTTTGATGGAGCAGTTTCCAAACACGCTTCTCGTGGAATCTGCAAGGGGATATTTGGACCTCTCTGAGGATTTCGTTGGAAGCGGGATAAACTTCCCAGAACTAAACGGAAGCATTCTCAGAAACTTCTTTGTGATGTTTGCATTCAACTCACAGAGTTGAACCTTCCTTTCATAGTTCAGGTTTGAAACGCTCTTTTTGTAGAATCTGGAAGTGGATATTGGGACCTCTGTGAGGACTTCGTTGGAAACGGGTATATCTTCACCTCAAACCTAGACAGAAGCATTCTCAGAAATTTCTCTGTGTTGACTGCATTCAACTCACAGACTTGAACAATCGTTTTGATGGAGCAGTTTTGAAACTCTCTTTCTTTGGAATCTGCAAGTGGATATGTTGACCTCTTTGAAGATTTCGTTTGAAACGGGTTAATCTTCACATAAAAGCTAAACAGAAGCATTCTCAGAAACTTCTTTGTGATGATTGCATTCACCTCACAGAGTTGAACTTTCCCTTTGATAGAGCAGCTTTGAAACACTCTTTTTCTAGAATATGCAAGTGGACATTTGGAGGGCTTTCTGGACTGTGGTGGAAAAGGAAATATCTTCTCATCGAAAGTACATAGAAGCATTCTCAGAAACTACTCTGTGATGATTGCATTCAACTGACAGAGTTGAACGTTCCTTTTGATAGAGCAGTTTGGAAACACTCTTTTTGTAGAATCTGCATGTGGAGATTTGGACCGCTTGGAGACCTATGGTAGTAAAGGAAATAAGTTCATAGAAAAACCAAATGGAAGCATTCTCAGAAAATAATTTGTGATGATTGAGTTGAACTCAGAGACCTGAACATTCCTTTTGATGGAGCAGTTTCCAAACACACTTCTCGTGGAATCTGCAAGTGGATATTTGGACCTCTCTGAGGATTTCATTGGAAGCGGGATTAACTTCCCAGAACTAAACGGAAGCATTCTCAGAAACTTCTTTGTGATGTTTGCATTCAACTCACAGAGTTGAAACTTCCTTTCATAGTTAAGGTTTGCAACACTCTTTTTGTAATATCTGGAAGTAGATATTTGGACCACTGTGTGGTCTTCGATGGAAACAGGTATATCTTCACCTCAAACCTAGACAGAAGCATTCTCAGAAAGTTCTCTGTGTTGACTGCATTCAACTCACAGAGTTGAACAATCCTTTTGATGGAGCAGTTTTGAAACTCTCTTTCTTTGGAATCTGCAAGTGGATATGTTGACCTCTTTGAAGGTTTCTTTGGAAACGGGTTAATCTTCACATAAAAGCTAAACAGAAGCATTGTCAGAAACTTCTTTGTGATGTTTGCATTCACCTCATAGAGTTGAACTTTCCCTTTGATAGAGCAGCTTTGAAACACTCTTTTTCTAGAATCTGCAAGTGGACATTTGGAGGGCTTTGTGTTCTGCGCTGGAAAAGGAAATATCTTCTCATCAAAACTACATAGAAGCATTCTCAGAAACAATTCTGTGATGATTGCATTCAGCTGACAGAGTTGAACATTCCTTTTGATAGAGCAGTTTGGAAACACTCTTTTTGTAGAATCTGCATGTGGAGATTTGGACCGCTTTGAGACCTATGGTAGTAAAGGAAATAACTTCTTAGAAAAACCAAATGGAAGCATTCTCAGAAAATTCTTTGTGATGATTGAGTTGAACTCAGAGACCTGAACATTCCTTTTGATGGAGCAGTTTCCAAACACACTTCTCGTGGAATCTGCAAGTGGATATTTGGACCGCTCTGAGGATTTCGTTTGAAGCGGGATAAACTTCCCAGAACTAAACGGAAGCATTCTCAGGAACTTCTTTGTGATGTTTGCATTCAACTCACAGAGTTGAACCTTCCTTTCGTAGTTCAGGTTTGAGACACTCTTTTTGTAGAATCTGGAAGTAGATATTTTGACCACTGTGTGGTCTTCGTTGGAAACGGGTATATCTTCACCTCAAACCTAGACAGAAGCATTCTCAGAAAGTTCTCTGTGTTGACTGCATTCAACTCACAGACTTGAACAATCGTTTTGATGGAGCAGTTTTGAAACTCTCTTTCTTTGGAATCTGCAAGTGGATATGTTGACCTCTTTGAAGGTTTCGTTGGAAACGGGTTAATCTTCACATAAAAGCTAAACAGAAGCATTCTCAGAAACTTCTTTGTGATGATTGCATTCACCTCACAGAGTTGAACTTTCCCTTTGATAGAGCAGCTTTGAAACACTCTTTTTCTAGAATCTGCAAGTGGACATTTGGAGGGCTTTCTGGACTGTGGTGGAAAATTAAATATCTTCTCATCGAAAGTACATAGAAGCATTCTCAGAAACTACTCTGTGATGATCGCATTCAACTGACAGAGTTGAACGTTCCTTTTGATAGAGCAGTTTGGAAACACTCTTTTTGTAGAATCTGCATGTGGAGATTTGGACCGCTTTGAGACCTATGGTAGTAAAGGAAATAAGTTCATAGAAAAACCAAATGGAAGCATTCTCAGAAAATAATTTGTGATGATTGAGTTGAACTCAGAGACCTGAACATTCCATTTGATGGAGCAGTTTCCAAACACACTTCTCGTGGAATCTGCAAGTGGATATTTGGACCTCTCTGAGGATTTCATTGGAAGCGGGATTAACTTCCCAGAACTAAACGGAAGCATTCTCAGAAACTTCTTTGTGATGTTTGCATTCAACTCACAGAGTTGAACCTTCCTTTCATAGTTAAGGTTTGAAACACTCTTTTTGTAATATCTGGAAGTAGATGTTTGGACCACTGTGTGGTCTTCGTTGGAAACGGGTATATCTTCACCTCAAACCTAGACAGAAGCATTCTCAGAAAGTTCTCTGTGTTGACTGCATTCAACTCACAGAGTTGAACAATCCTTTTGATGGAGCAGTTTTGAAACTCTCTTTCTTTGGAATCTGCAAGTGGATATGTTGACCTCTTTGAAGATTTCGTTGGAAACGGGTTAATCTTCACATAAAATCTAAACAGAAGCATTGTCAGAAACTTCTTTGTGATGTTTGAATTCACCTCATAGAGTTGAACATTCCCTTTGATAGAGCAGCTTTGAAACACTCTTTTTCTAGAATCTGCAAGTGCACATTTGGAGGGCTTTGTGTTCTGCGGTGGAAAAGGAAATATCTTCTCATCAAAACTACATAGAAGCATTCTCAGAAACAATTCTGTGATGATTGCATTCAGCTGACAGAGTTGAACATTCCTTTTGATAGAGCAGTTTGGAAACACTCTTTTTGTAGAATCTGCATGTGGATATTTGGTCCGCTTGGAGACCTATGGTAGTAGAGGAAATAAGTTCATAGAAAAACCAAATGGAAGCATTCTCAGAAAATTCTTTGTGATGATTGAGTTGAACTCAGAGACCTGAACATTTCTTTTGATGGAGCAGTTTCCAAACACGCTTCTCGTGGAATCTGCAAGTGGATATTTGGACCTCTCTGAGGATTTCGTTGGAAGCGGGATAAACTTCCCAGAACTAAACGGAAGCATTCTCAGAAACTTCTTTGTGATGTTTGCATTCAACTCACAGAGTTGAACCTTCCTTTCATAGTTCAGGTTTGAAACACTCTTTTTGTAGAATCTGGAAGTGGATATTGGGACCTCTGTGAGGACTTCGTTGGAAACGGGTATATCTTCACCTCAAACCTAGACAGAAGCATTCTCAGAAATTTCTCTGTGTTGACTGCATTCAACTCAGAGACTTGAACAATCGTTTTGATGGAGCAGTTTTGAAACTCTCTTTCTTTGGAATCTGCAAGTGGATATGTTGACCTCTTTGAAGATTTCGTTGGAAACGGGTTAATCTTCACATAAAAGCTAAACAGAAGCATTCTCAGAAACTTCTTTGTGATGATTGCATTCACCTCACAGAGTTGAACTTTCCCTTTGATAGAGCAGCTTTGAAACACTCTTTTTCTAGAATATGCAAGTGGACATTTGGAGGGCTTTCTGGACTGTGGTGGAAAAGGAAATATCTTCTCATCGAAAGTACATAGAAGCATTCTCAGAAACTACTCTGTGATGATTGCATTCAACTGACAGAGTTGAACGTTCCTTTTGATAGAGCAGTTTGGAAACACTCTTTTTGTAGAATCTGCATGTGGAGATTTGGACCGCTTGGAGACCTATGGTAGTAAAGGAAATAAGTTCATAGAAAAACCAAATGGAAGCATTCTCAGAAAATAATTTGTGATGATTGAGTTGAACTCAGAGACCTGAACATTCCTTTTGATGGAGCAGTTTCCAAACACACTTCTCATGGAATCTGCAAGTGGATATTTGGACCTCTCTGAGGATTTCATTGGAAGCGGGATTAACTTCCCAGAACTAAACGGAAGCATTCTCAGAAACTTCTTTGTGATGTTTGCATTCAACTCACAGAGTTGAAACTTCCTTTCATAGTTAAGGTTTGCAACACTCTTTTTGTAATATCTGGAAGTAGATATTTGGACCACTGTGTGGTCTTCGATGGAAACAGGTATATCTTCACCTCAAACCTAGACAGAAGCATTCTCAGAAAGTTCTCTGTGTTGACTGCATTCAACTCACAGAGTTGAACAATCCTTTTGATGGAGCAGTTTTGAAACTCTCTTTCTTTGGAATCTGCAAGTGGATATGTTGACCTCTTTGAAGGTTTCTTTGGAAACGGGTTAATCTTCACATAAAAGCTAAACAGAAGCATTGTCAGAAACTTCTTTGTGATGTTTGCATTCACCTCATAGAGTTGAACTTTCCCTTTGATAGAGCAGCTTTGAAACACTCTTTTTCTAGAATCTGCAAGTGGACATTTGGAGGGCTTTGTGTTCTGCGCTGGAAAAGGAAATATCTTCTCATCAAAACTACATAGAAGCATTCTCAGAAACAATTCTGTGATGATTGCATTCAGCTGACAGAGTTGAACATTCCTTTTGATAGAGCAGTTTGGAAACACACTTTTTGTAGAATCTGCATGTGGAGATTTGGTCCGCTTGGAGACCTATGGTAGTAGAGGAAATAAGTTCATAGAAAAACCAAATGGAAGCATTCTCAGAAAATTCTTTGAGATGATTGAGTTGAACTCAGAGACCTGAACATTTCTTTTGATGGAGCAGTTTCCAAACACGCTTCTCGTGGAATCTGCAAGTGGATATTTGGACCTCTCTGAGGATTTCGTTGGAAGCGGGATAAACTTCCCAGAACTAAACGGAAGCATTCTCAGAAACTTCTTTGTGATGTTTGCATTCAACTCACAGAGTTGAACCTTCCTTTCATAGTTCAGGTTTGAAACACTCTTTTTGTAGAATCTGGAAGTGGATATTTGGACCTCTGTGAGGACTTCGTTGGAAACGGGTATATCTTCACCTCAAACCTAGACAGAAGCATTCTCAGAAAGTTCTCTGTGTTGACTGCATTCAACTCACAGACTTGAACAATCGTTTTGATGGAGCAGTTTTGAAACTCTCTTTCTTTGGAATCTGCAAGTGGATATGTTGACCACTTTGAAGATTTCGTTGGAAACGGGTTAATCTTCACATAAAAGCTAAACAGAAGCATTCTCAGAAACTTCTTTGTGATGATTGCATTCACCTCACAGAGTTGAACTTTCCCTTTGATAGAGCAGCTTTGAAACACTCTTTTTCTAGAATCTGCAAGTGGACATTTGGAGGGCTTTCTGGACTGTGGTGGAAAAGGAAATATCTTCTCATCGAAAGTACATTGAAGCATTCTCAGAAACTACTCTGTGATGATTGCATTCAACTGACAGAGTTGAACGTTCCTTTTGATAGAGCAGTTTGGAAACGGTCTTTTTGTAGAATCTGCATGTGGAGATTTGGACCGCTTTGAGACCTATGGTAGTAAAGGAAATAACTTCATAGAAAAACCAAATGGAAGCATTCTCAGAAAATAATTTGTAATGATTGAGTTGAACTCAGAGACCTGAACATTCCTTTTGATGGAGCAATTTCCAAACACACTTCTCGTGGAATCTGCAAGTGGATATTTGGACCTCTCTGAGGATTTCATTGGAAGCGGGATTAACTTCCCAGAACTAAACGGAAGCATTCTCAGAAACTTCTTTGTGATGTTTGCATTCAACTCACAGAGTTGAACCTTCCTTTCATAGTTAAGTTTTGAAACACTCTTTTTGTAGAATCTGGAAGTAGATATTTGGACCACTGTGTGGTCTTCGTTGGAAACGGGTATATCTTCACCTCAAACCTAGACAGAAGCATTCTCAGAAAGTTCTCTGTGTTGACTGCATTCAACTCACAGAGTTGAACAATCCTTTTGATGGAGCAGTTTTGAAACTCTCTTTCTTTGGAATCTGCAAGTGGATATGTTGACCTCTTTGAAGATTTCGTTGGAAACCTGTTAATCTTCACATAAAAGCTAAACAGAAGCATTGTCAGAAACTTCTTTGTGATGTTTGCATTCACCTAATAGAGTTGAACTTTCCCTTTGATAGAGCAGCTTCGAAACACTCTTTTTCTAGAATCTGCAAGTGGACATTTGGAGGGCTTTCTGGATTGTGGTGGAAAAGGAAATATCTTCTCATCGAAAGTACATAGAAGCATTCTCAGAAACTACTCTGTGATGATTGCATTCAACTGACAGAGTTGAACGTTCCTTTTGATAGAGCAGTTTGCAAACACTCTTTTTGTAGAATCTGCAAGTGGAGATTTGGACCGCTTGGAGACCTATGGTAGTAAAGGAAATAAGTTCATAGAAAAACCAAACGGAAGCATTCTCAGAAAATCCTTTGTGATGATTGAGTTGAACTCAGAGACCTGAACATTCCTTTTGATGGAGCAGTTTCCAAACACACTTCTCGTGGAATCTGTAAGTGGATATTTGGACCTCTCTCGTTGGAAGCGGAATAAACGTCCCAGAACTAAACGGAAGCATTCTCAGAAACTTCTTTGTGATGTTTGCATTCAACTCACAGAGTTGAACCTTCCTTTCATAGTTCAGGTTTGAAACACTCTTTTTGTAGAATCTGGAAGTGGATATTTGGACCACAGTGTGGTCTTCGTTGGAAACGGGTATATCTTCACCTCAAACCTAGACAGAAGCATTCTCAGAAAGTTCTCTGTGTTGACTGCATTCAACTCACAGAGTTGAACAATCCTTTTGATGGGGCAGTTTTGAAACTCTCTTTCTTTGGAATCTTCAAGTGGATATGTTGACCCCTTTGAAGATTTCGTTGGAAACCTGTTAATCTTCACATAAAAGCTAAACAGAAGCATTGTCAGAAACTTCTTTGTGATGTTTGAATTCACCTCATAGAGTTGACCTTTCCCTTTGATAGAGCAGCTTTGAAACACTCTTTTTCTAGAATCTGCAAGTGGACATTTGGAGGGCTTTGTGTTCTGCGGTAGAAAAGGAAATATCTTCTCATCAAAACTACATAGAAGCATTCTCAGAAACAATTCGGTGATGATTGCATTCAGCTGACAGAGTTGAACATTCCTTTTGATAGAGCAGTTTGGAAACACTCTTTTTGTAGAATCTGCATGTGGAGATTTGGACCGCTTTGAGACCTATGGTAGTAAAGGAAATAACTTCTTAGAAAAACCAAATGGAAGCATTCTCAGAAAATTCTTTGTGATGATTGAGTTGAACTCAGAGACCTGAACATTCCTTTTGATGGAGCAGTTTCCAAACACACTTCTCGTGGAATCTGCAAGTGGATATTTGGACCGCTCTGAGGATTTCGTTTGAAGCGGGATAAACTTCCCAGAACTAAACGGAAGCATTCTCAGGAACTTCTTTGTGATGTTTGCATTCAACTCACAGAGTTGAACCTTCCTTTCGTAGTTCAGGTTTGAGACACTCTTTTTGTAGAATCTGGAAGTAGATATTTGGACCACTGTGTGGTCTTCGTTGGAAACGGGTATATCTTCACCTCAAACCTAGACAGAAGCATTCTCAGAAAGTTCTCTGTGTTGACTGCCTTCAACTCACAGACTTGAACAATCGTTTTGATGGAGCAGTTTTGAAACTCTCTTTCTTTGGAATCTGCAAGTGGATATGTTGACCTCTTTGAAGGTTTCGTTGGAAACGGGTTAATCTTCACATAAAAGCTAAACAGAAGCATTCTCAGAAACTTCTTTGTGATGATTGCATTCACCTCACAGAGTTGAACTTTCCCTTTGATAGAGCAGCTTTGAAACACTCTTTTTCTAGAATCTGCAAGTGGACATTTGGAGGGCTTTCTGGACTGTGGTGGAAAATTAAATATCTTCTCATCGAAAGTACATAGAAGCATTCTCAGAAACTACTCTGTGATGATAGCATTCAACTGACAGAGTTGAACGTTCCTTTTGATAGAGCAGTTTGGAAACACTCTTTTTGTAGAATCTGCGTGTGGAGATTTGGACCGCTTTGAGACCTATGTTAGTAAAGGAAATAAGTTCATAGAAAAACCAAATGGAAGCATTCTCAGAAAATAATTTGTGATGATTGAGTTGAACTCAGAGACCTGAACATTCCATTTGATGGAGCAGTTTCCAAACACACTTCTCGTGGAATCTGCAAGTGGATATTTGGACCTCTCTGAGGATTTCATTGGAAGCGGGATTAACTTCCCAGAACTAAACGGAAGCATTCTCAGAAACTTCTTTGTGATGTTTGCATTCAACTCACAGAGTTGAACCTTCCTTTCATAGTTAAGGTTTGAAACACTCTTTTTGTAATATCTGGAAGTAGATGTTTGGACCACTGTGTGGTCTTCGTTGGAAACGGGTATATCTTCACCTCAAACCTAGACAGAAGCATTCTCAGAAAGTTCTCTGTGTTGACTGCATTCAACTCACAGAGTTGAACAATCCTTTTGATGGAGCAGTTTTGAAACTCTCTTTCTTTGGAATCTGCAAGTGGATATGTTGACCTCTTTGAAGATTTCGTTGGAAAGGGGTTAATCTTCACATAAAATCTAAACAGAAGCATTGTCAGAAACTTCTTTGTGATGTTTGAATTCACCTCATAGAGTTGAACTTTCCCTTTGATAGAGCAGCTTTGAAACACTCTTTTTCTAGAATCTGCAAGTGGACATTTGGAGGGCTTTGTGTTCTGCGGTGGAAATGGAAATATCTTCTCATCAAAACTACATAGAAGCATTCTCAGAAACAATTCTGTGATGATTGCATTCAGCTGACAGAGTTGAACATTCCTTTTGATAGAGCAGTTTGGAAACACTCTTTTTGTAGAATCTGCATGTGGATATTTGGTCCGCTTGGAGACATATGGTAGTAGAGGAAATAAGTTCATAGAAAAACCAAATGGAAGCATTCTCAGAAAATTCTTTGTGATGATTGAGTTCAACTCAGAGACCTGAACATTTCTTTTGATGGAGCAGTTTCCAAACACGCTTCTCGTGGAATCTGCAAGTGGATATTTGGACCTCTCTGAGGATTTCGTTGGAAGCGGGATAAACTTCCCAGAACTAAACGGAAGCATTCTCAGAAACTTCTTTGTGATGTTTGCATTCAACTCACAGAGTTGAACCTTCCTTTCATAGTTCAGGTTTGAAACACTCTTTTTGTAGAATCTGGACGTGGATATTGGGACCTCTGTGAGGACTTCGATGGAAACGGGTATATCTTCACCTCAAACCTAGACAGAAGCATTCTCAGAAAGTTCTCTGTGTTGACTGCATTCAACTCACAGACTTGAACAATCGTTTTGATGGAGCAGTTTTGAAACTCTCTTTCTTTGGAATCTGCAAGTGGATATGTTGACCTCTTTGAAGATTTCGTTGGAAACGGGTTAATCTTCACATAAAAGCTAAACAGAAGCATTCTCAGAAACTTCTTTGTGATGATTGCATTCACCTCACAGAGTTGAACTTTCCCTTTGATAGAGCAGCTTTGAAACACTCTTTTTCTAGAATATGCAAGTGGACATTTGGAGGGCTTTCTAGACTGTGGTGGAAAAGGAAATATCTTCTCATCGAAAGTACATAGAAGCATTCTCAGAAACTACTCTGTGATGATTGCATTCAACTGACAGAGTTGAACGTTCCTTTTGATAGAGCAGTTTGGAAACACTCTTTTTGTAGAATCTGCATGTGGAGATTTGGACCGCTTGGAGACCTATGGTAGTAAAGGAAATAACTTCATAGAAAAACCAAATGGAAGCATTCTCAGAAAATAATTTGTGATGATTGAGTTGAACTCAGAGACCTGAACATTCCTTTTGATGGAGCAGTTTCCAAACACACTTCTCGTGGAATCTGCAAGTGGATATTTGGACCTCTCTGAGGATTTCATTGGAAGCGGGATTAACTTCCCAGAACTAAACGGAAGCATTCTCAGAAACTTCTTTGTGATGTTTGCATTCAACTCACAGAGTTGAACCTTCCTTTCATAGTTAAGGTTTGCAACACTCTTTTTGTAATATCTGGAAGTAGATATTTGGACCACTGTGTGGTCTTCGATGGAAATGGGTATATCTTCACCTCAAACCTAGACAGAAGCATTCTCAGAAAGTTCTCTGTGTTGACTGCATTCAACTCACAGAGTTGAACAATCGTTTTGATGGAGCAGTTTTGAAACTCTCTTTCTTTGGAATCTGCAAGTGGATATGTTGACCTCTTTGAAGATTTCGTTGGAAACCTGTTAATCTTCATATAAAAGCTAAACAGAAGCATTGTCAGAAACTTCTTTGTGATGTTTGCATTCACCTCATAGAGTTGAACTTTCCCTTTGATAGAGCAGCTTTGAAACACTCTTTTTCTAGAATCTGCAAGTGGACATTTGGAGGGCTTTGTGTTCTGCGGTGGAAAAGGAAATCTCTTCTCATCAAAACTACATAGAAGCATTCTCAGAAACAATTCTGTGATGATTGCATTCAGCTCACAGAGTTGAACATTCCTTTTGATAGAGCAGTTTGGAAACACTCTTTTTGTAGAATCTGCATGTGGAGATTTGGACCGCTTGGAGACCTATGGTAGTAAAGGAAATAAGTTCATAGAAAAACCAAATGGAAGCATTCTCAGAAAATTCTCTGTGATGATTGAGTTGAACTCAGAGACCTGAACATTCCTTTTGATGGAGCAGTTTCCAAACACACTTCTCGTGGAATCTGCAAGTGGATATTTGGACCTCTCTGAGGATTTCGTTGGTAGCGGGATAAACTTCCCAGAACTAAACGGAAGCATTCTCAGAAACTTCTTTGTGATGTTTGCATTCAACTCACAGAGTTGAACCTTCCTTTCATAGTTCAGGTTTCAAACACTCTTTTTGTAGAATCTGGAAGTGGATATTTGGACAACTGTGTGGTCTTCGTTGGAAACGGGTATATCTTCACCTCAAACCTAGACAGAAGCATTCTCAGAAAGTTCTCTGTGTTGACTGCATTCAACTCACAGAGTTGAACAATCCTTTTGATGGAGCAGTTTTGAAACTCTCTTTCTTTGGAATCTGCAAGTGGATATGTTGACCTCTTTGAAGATTTCGTTGGAAACGGGTTAATCTTCACATAAAAGCTAAACAGAAGCATTGTCAGAAACTTCTTTGTGATGTTTGCATTCACCTCATAGAGTTGAACTTTCCCTTTGATAGAGCAGCTTTGAAACACTCTTTTTCTAGAATCTGCAAGTGGACATTTGGAGGGCTTTGTGTTCTGCGCTGGAAAAGGAAATATCTTCTCATCAAAACTACATAGAAGCATTCTCAGAAACAATTCTGTGATGATTGCATTCGGCTGACAGAGTTGAACATTCCTTTTGATAGAGCAGTTTGGAAACACTCTTTTTGTAGAATCTGCATGTGGATATTTGGTCCGCATGGAGTCCTATGGTAGTAGAGGAAATAAATTCATAGAAAAACCAAATGGAAGCATTCTCAGAAAATTCTTTGTGATGATTGAGTTGAACTCAGAGACCTGAACATTTCTTTTGATGGAGCAGTTTCCAAACACGCTTCTCGTGGAATCTGCAAGTGGATATTTGGACCTCTCTGAGGATTTCGTTGGAAGCGGGATAAACTTCCCAGAACTAAACGGAAGCATTCTCAGAAACTTCTTTGTGATGTTTGCATTCAACTCACAGAGTTGAACCTTCCTTTCATAGTTCAGGTTTGAAACACTCTTTTTGTAGAATCTGGAAGTGGATATTTGGACCACAGTGTGGTCTTCGTTGGAAACGGGTATATCTTCACCTCAAACCTAGACAGAAGCATTCTCAGAAAGTTCTCTGTGTTGACTGCATTCAACTCACAGAGTTGAACAATCCTTTTGATGGGGCAGTTTTGAAACTCTCTTTCTTTGGAATCTTCAAGTGGATATGTTGACCTCTTTGAAGATTTCGTTGGAAACCTGTTAATCTTCACATAAAAGCTAAACAGAAGCATTGTCAGAAACTTCTTTGTGATGTTTGAATTCACCTCATAGAGTTGAACTTTCCCTTTGATAGAGCAGCCTTGAAACACTCTTTTTCTAGAATCTGCAAGTGGACATTTGGAGGGCTTTGTGTTCTGCGGTAGAAAAGGAAATATCTTCTCATCAAAACTACATAGAAGCATTCTCAGAAACAATTCGGTGATGATTGCATTCAGCTGACAGAGTTGAACATTCCTTTTGATAGAGCAGTTTGGAAACACTCTTTTTGTAGAATCTGCATGTGGAGATTTGGACCGCTTTGAGACCTATGGTAGTAAAGGAAATAACTTCTTAGAAAAACCAAATGGAAGCATTCTCAGAAAATTCTTTGTGATGATTGAGTTGAACTCAGAGACCTGAACATTCCTTTTGATGGAGCAGTTTCCAAACACACTTCTCGTGGAATCTGCAAGTGGATATTTGGACCGCTCTGAGGATTTCGTTTGAAGCGGGATAAACTTCCCAGAACTAAACGGAAGCATTCTCAGGAACTTCTTTGTGATGTTTGCATTCAACTCACAGAGTTGAACCTTCCTTTCGTAGTTCAGGTTTGAGACACTCTTTTTGTAGAATCTGGAAGTAGATATTTGGACCACTGTGTGGTCTTCGTTGGAAACGGGTATATCTTCACCTCAAACCTAGACAGAAGCATTCTCAGAAAGTTCTCTGTGTTGACTGCCTTCAACTCACAGACTTGAACAATCGTTTTGATGGAGCAGTTTTGAAACTCTCTTTCTTTGGAATCTGCAAGTGGATATGTTGACCTCTTTGAAGGTTTCGTTGGAAACGGGTTAATCTTCACATAAAAGCTAAACAGAAGCATTCTCAGAAACTTCTTTGTGATGATTGCATTCACCTCACAGAGTTGAACTTTCCCTTTGATAGAGCAGCTTTGAAACACTCTTTTTCTAGAATCTGCAAGTGGACATTTGGAGGGCTTTCTGGACTGTGGTGGAAAATTAAATATCTTCTCATCGAAAGTACATAGAAGCATTCTCAGAAAATACTCTGTGATGATCGCATTCAACTGATAGAGTTGAACGTTCCTTTTGATAGAGCAGTTTGGAAACACTCTTTTTGTAGAATCTGCATGTGGAGATTTGGACCGCTTTGAGACCTATGTTAGTAAAGGAAATAAGTTCATAGAAAAACCAAATGGAAGCATTCTCAGAAAATAATTTGTGATGATTGAGTTGAACTCAGAGACCTGAACATTCCATTTGATGGAGCAGTTTCCAAACACACTTCTCGTGGAATCTGCAAGTGGATATTTGGACCTCTCTGAGGATTTCATTGGAAGAGGGATTAACTTCCCAGAACTAAACGGAAGCATTCTCAGAAACTTCTTTGTGATGTTTGCATTCAACTCACAGAGTTGAACCTTCCTTTCATAGTTAAGGTTTGAAACACTCTTTTTGTAATATCTGGAAGTAGATGTTTGGACCACTGTGTGGTCTTCGTTGGAAACGGGTATATCTTCACCTCAAACCTAGACAGAAGCATTCTCAGAAAGTTCTCTGTGTTGACTGCATTCAACTCACAGAGTTGAACAATCCTTTTGATGGAGCAGTTTTGAAACTCTCTTTCTTTGGAATCTGCAAGTGGATATGTTGACCTCTTTGAAGATTTCGTTGGAAACCTGTTAATCTTCACATAAAAGCTAAACAGAAGCATTGTCAGAAACTTCTTTGTGATGTTTGCATTCACCTCATAGAGTTGAACTTTCCCTTTGATAGAGCAGCTTCGAAACACTCTTTTTCTAGAATCTGCAAGTGGACATTTGGAGGGCTTTCTGGATTGTGGTGGAAAAGGAAATATCTTCTCATCGAAAGTACATAGAAGCATTCTCAGAAACTACTCTGTGATGATTGCATTCAACTGACAGAGTTGAACGTTCCTTTTGATAGAGCAGTTTGCAAACACTCTTTTTGTAGAATCTGCAAGTGGAGATTTGGACCGCTTGGAGACCTATGGTAGTAAAGGAAATAAGTTCATAGAAAAACCAAACGGAAGCATTCTCAGAAAATCCTTTGTGATGATTGAGTTGAACTCAGAGACCTGAACATTCCTTTTGATGGAGCAGTTTCCAAACACACTTCTCGTGGAATCTGTAAGTGGATATTTGGACCTCTCTCGTTGGAAGCGGAATAAACTTCCCAGAACTAAACGGAAGCATTCTCAGAAACTTCTTTGTGATGTTTGCATTCAACTCACAGAGTTGAACCTTCCTTTCATAGTTCAGGTTTGAAACACTCTTTTTGTAGAATCTGGAAGTGGATATTGGGACCTCTGTGAGGACTTCGTTGGAAACGGGTATATCTTCACCTCAAACCTAGACAGAAGCATTCTCAGAAAGTTCTCTGTGTTGACTGCATTCAACTCACAGACTTGAACAATCGTTTTGATGGAGCAGTTTTGAAACTCTCTTTCTTTGGAATCTGCAAGTGGATATGTTGACCTCTTTGAAGATTTCGTTGGAAACGGGTTAATCTTCACATAAAAGCTAAACAGAAGCATTCTCAGAAACTTCTTTGTGATGATTGCATTCACCTCACAGAGTTGAACTTTCCCTTTGATAGAGGAGCTGTGAAACACTCTTTTTCTAGAATCTGCAAGTGGACATTTGGAGGGCTTTCTGGACTGTGGTGGAAAAGGAAATATCTTCTCATCGAAAGTACATAGAAGCATTGTCAGAAACTACTCTGTGATGATTGCATTCAACTGACAGAGTTGAACGTTCCTTTTGATAGAGCAGTTTGCAAACACTCTTTTTGTAGAATCTGCATGTGGAGATTTGGACCGCTTGGAGACCTATGGTAGTAAAGGAAAAAGTTCATAGAAAAACCAAATGGAAGCATTCTCAGAAAATAATTTGTGATGATTGAGTTGAACTCAGAGACCTGAACATTCCTTTTGATGGAGCAGTTTCCAAACACACTTCTCGTGGAATCTGCAAGTGGATATTTGGACCTCTCTGAGGATTTCATTGGAAGCGGGATTAACTTCCCAGAACTAAACGGAAGCATTCTCAGAATCTTCCTTGTGATGTTTGCATTCAACTCACAGAGTTGAACCTTCCTTTCATAGTTAAGGTTTGAAACACTCTTTTTGTAATATCTGGAAGTAGATATTTGGACCACTGTGTGGTCTTCGATGGAAACGGGTATATCTTCACCTCAAACCTAGACAGAAGCATTCTCAGAAAGTTCTCTGTGTTGACTGCATTCAACTCACAGAGTTGAACAATCGTTTTGATGGAGCAGTTTTGAAACTCTCTTTCTTTGGAATCTGCAAGTGGATATGTTGACCTCTTTGAAGATTTCGTTGGAAACCTGTTAATCTTCACATAAAAGCTAAACAGAAGCATTGTCAGAAACTTCTTTGTGATGTTTGCATTCACCTCATAGAGTTGAACTTTCCCTTTGATAGAGCAGCTTTGAAACACTCTTTTTCTAGAATCTGCAAGTGGACATTTGGAGGGCTTTGTGTTCTGCGGTGGAAAAGGAAATATCTTCTCATCAAAACTACATAGAAGCATTCTCAGAAACAATTCTGTGATGATTGCATTCAGCTGACAGAGTTGAATATTCCTTTTGATAGAGCAGTTTGGAAACACTCTTTTTGCAGAATCTGCATGTGGAGATTTGGACCGCTTTGAGACCTATGTTAGTAATGGAAATAACTTCATAGAAAAACCAAATGGAAGCATTCTCAGAAAATTCTTTGTGATGATTGAGTTGAACTCAGAGACCTGAACATTCCTTTTGATGGAGCAGTTTCCAAACACACTTCTCGTGGAATCTGCAAGTGGATATTTGGACCTCTCTGAGGATTTCGTTGGAAGCGGGATAAACTTCCCAGAACTAAACGGAAGCATTCTCAGAAACTTCTTTCTGATGTTTGCATTCAACTCACAGAGTTGAACCTTCCTTTCATAGTTAAGGTTTGAAACACTCTTTTTGTAGAATCTGGAAGTAGATATTTGGACCACTGTGTGGTCTTCGTTGGAAACGGGTATATCTTCACCTCAAACCTAGACAGAAGCATTCTCAGAAAGTTCTCTGTGTTGACTGCATTCAACTCACAGAGTTGAACAATCCTTTTGATGGAGCAGTTTTGAAACTCTCTTTCTTTGGAATCTGCAAGTGGATATGTTGACCTCTTTGAAGATTTCGTTGGAAACGGGTTAATCTTCACATAAAAGCTAAACAGAAGCATTCTCAGAAACTTCTTTGTGATGATTGCATTCACCTCACAGAGTTGAACTTTCCCTTTGATAGAGGAGCTGTGAAACACTCTTTTTCTAGAATCTGCAAGTGGACATTTGGAGGGCTTTCTGGACTGTGGTGGAAAAGGAAATATCTTCTCATCGAAAGTACATAGAAGCATTGTCAGAAACTACTCTGTGATGATTGCATTCAACTGAAAGAGTTGAACGTTCCTTTTGATAGAGCAGTTTGCAAACACTCTTTTTGTAGAATCTGCATGTGGAGATTTGGACCGCTTTGAGACCTATGGTAGTAAAGGAAAAAGTTCATAGAAAAACCAAATGGAAGCATTCTCAGAAAATAATTTGTGATGATTGAGTTGAACTCAGAGACCTGAACATTCCTTTTGATGGAGCAGTTTCCAAACACACTTCTCGTGGAATCTGCAAGTGGATATTTGGACCTCTCTGAGGATTTCATTGGAAGCGGGATTAACTTCCCAGAACTAAACGGAAGCATTCTCAGAATCTTCCTTGTGATGTTTGCATTCAACTCACAGAGTTGAACCTTCCTTTCATAGTTAAGGTTTGAAACACTCTTTTTGTAATATCTGGAAGTAGATATTTGGACCACTGTGTGGTCTTCGATGGAAACGGGTATATCTTCACCTCAAACCTAGACAGAAGCATTCTCAGAAAGTTCTCTGTGTTGACTGCATTCAACTCACAGAGTTGAACAATCGTTTTGATGGAGCAGTTTTGAAACTCTCTTTCTTTGGGATCTGCAAGTGGATATGTTGACCTCTTTGAAGATTTCGTTGGAAACGGGTTAATCTTCACATAAAAGCTAAACAGAAGCATTGTCAGAAACTTCTTTGTGATGTTTGCATTCACCTCATAGAGTTGAACTTTCCCTTTGATAGAGCAGCTTTGAAACACTCTTTTTCTAGAATCTGCAAGTGGACATTTGGAGGGCTTTGTGTTCTGCGGTGGAAAAGGAAATATCTTCTCATCAAAACTACATAGAAGCATTCTCAGAAACAATTCTGTGATGATTGCATTCAGCTGACAGAGTTGAATATTCCTTTTGATAGAGCAGTTTGGAAACACTCTTTTTGCAGAATCTGCATGTGGAGATTTGGACCGCTTTGAGACCTATGTTAGTAATGGAAATAACTTCATAGAAAAACCAAATGGAAGCATTCTCAGAAAATTCTTTGTGATGATTGGGTTGAACTCAGAGACCTGAACATTCCTTTTGATGGAGCAGTTTCCAAACACACTTCTCGTGGAATCTGCAAGTGGATATTTGGACCTCTCTGAGGATTTCGTTGGAAGCGGGATAAACTTCCCAGAACTAAACGGAAGCATTCTCAGAAACTTCTTTCTGATGTTTGCATTCAACTCACAGAGTTGAACCTTCCTTTCATAGTTAAGGTTTGAAACACTCTTTTTGTAGAATCTGGAAGTAGATATTTGGACCACTGTGTGGTCTTCGTTGGAAACGGGTATATCTTCACCTCAAACCTAGACAGAAGCATTCTCAGAAAGTTCTCTGTGTTGACTGCATTCAACTCACAGAGTTGAACAATCCTTTTGATGGAGCAGTTTTGAAACTCTCTTTCTTTGGAATCTGCAAGTGGATATGTTGACCTCTTTGAAGATTTCGTTGGAAACGGGTTAATCTTCACATAAAAGCTAAACAGAAGCATTCTCAGAAACTTCTTTGTGATGATTGCATTCACCTCACAGAGTTGAACTTTCCCTTTGATAGAGCAGCTGTGAAACACTCTTTTTCTAGAATCTGCAAGTGGACATTTGGAGGGCTTTCTGGACTGTGGTGGAAAAGGAAATATCTTCTCATCGAAAGTACATAGAAGCATTGTCAGAAACTACTCTGTGATGATTGCATTCAACTGACAGAGTTGAACGTTCCTTTTGATAGAGCAGTTTGCAAACACTCTTTTTGTAGAATCTGCATATGGAGATTTGGACCGCTTTGAGACCTATGGTAGTAAAGGAAATAAGTTCATAGAAAAACCAAACGGAAGCATTCTCAGAAAATCCTTTGTGATGATTGAGTTGAACTCAGAGACCTGAACATTCCTTTTGATGGAGCAGTTTCCAAACACACTTCTCGTGGAATCTGCAAGTGGATATTTGGACCTCTCTGAGGATTTCATTGGAGGCGGGATTAACTTCCCAGAACTAAACGGAAGCATTCTCAGAAACTTCTTTGTGATGTTTGCATTCAACTCACAGAGTTGAACCTTCCTTTCATAGTTAAGGTTTGAAACACTCTTTTTGTAGTATCTGGAAGTAGATGTTTGGACCACTGTGTGGTCTTCGTTGGAAACGGGTATATCTTCACCTCAAACCTAGACAGAAGCATTCTCAGAAAGTTCTCTGTGTTGACTGCATTCAACTCACAGACTTGAACAATCGTTTTGATGGAGCAGTTTTGAAACTCTCTTTCTTTGGAATCTGCAAGTGGATATGTTGTCCTCTTTGAAGATTTCGTTGGAAACCTGTTAATCTTCACATAAAATCTAAACAGAAGCATTGTCAGAAACTTCTTTGTGATGTTTGCATTCACCTCATAGAGTTGAACTTTCCCTTGATAGAGCAGCTTTGAAACACTCTTTTTCTAGAATCTGCAAGTGGACATTTGGAGGGCTTTGTGTTCTGCGGTGGAAAAGGAAATATCTTCTCATCAAAACTACATAGAAGCATTCTCAGAAACAATTCTGTGATGATTGCATTCAGCTGACAGAGTTGAACATTCCTTTTGATAGAGCAGTTTGGAAACACTCTTTTTGTAGAATCTGCATGTGGAGATTTGGACCGCTTTGAGACCTATGTTAGTAAAGGAAATAACTTCATAGAAAAACCAAATGGAAGCATTCTCAGAAAATTCTTTGTGATGATTGAGTTGAACTCAGAGACCTGAACATTCCTTTTGATGGAGCAGTTTCCAAACACACTTCTCGTGGAATCTGCAAGGGGATATTTGGACCTCTCTGAGGATTTCGTTGGAAGCGGTATAAACTTCCCAGAACTAAACGGAAGCATTCTCAGAAACTTCTTTCTGATGTTTGCATTCATCTCACAGAGTTGAACCTTCCTTTCATAGTTCAGGTTTGAAACACTCTTTTTGTAGAATCTGGAAGTGGATATTTGGACCACTGTGAGGACTTCGTTGGAAACTCCAGGTATATCTTCACCTCAAACCTAGACAGAAGCATTCTCAGAATGTTCTCTGTGTTGACTGCATTCAACTCACAGAGTTGAACAATCGTTTTGATGGAGCAGTTTTGAAACTCTCTTTCTTTGGAATCTGCAAGTGGATATGTTGACCTCTTTGAAGATTTCGTTGGAAACGGGTTAATCTTCACATAAAAGCTAAACAGAAGCATTCTCAGAAACTTCTTTGTGATGATTGCATTCACCTCACAGAGTTGAACTTTCCCTTTGATAGAGGAGCTGTGAAACACTCTTTTTCTAGAATCTGCAAGTGGACATTTGGAGGGCTTTCTGGACTGTGGTGGAAAAGGAAATATCTTCTCATCGAAAGTACATAGAAGCATTGTCAGAAACTACTCTGTGATGATTGCATTCAACTGACAGAGTTGAACGTTCCTTTTGATAGAGCAGTTTGCAAACACTCTTTTTGTAGAATCTGCATGTGGAGATTTGGACCGCTTTGAGACCTATGGTAGTAAAGGAAAAAGTTCATAGAAAAACCAAATGGAAGCATTCTCAGAAAATAATTTGTGATGATTGAGTTGAACTCAGAGACCTGAACATTCCTTTTGATGGAGCAGTTTCCAAACACACTTCTCGTGGAATCTGCAAGTGGATATTTGGACCTCTCTGAGGATTTCATTGGAAGCGGGATTAACTTCCCAGAACTAAACGGAAGCATTCTCAGAATCTTCCTTGTGATGTTTGCATTCAACTCACAGAGTTGAACCTTCCTTTCATAGTTAAGGTTTGAAACACTCTTTTTGTAATATCTGGAAGTAGATATTTGGACCACTGTGTGGTCTTCGATGGAAACGGGTATATCTTCACCTCAAACCTAGACAGAAGCATTCTCAGAAAGTTCTCTGTGTTGACTGCATTCAACTCACAGAGTTGAACAATCGTTTTGATGGAGCAGTTTTGAAACTCTCTTTCTTTGGGATCTGCAAGTGGATATGTTGACCTCTTTGAAGATTTCGTTGGAAACGGGTTAATCTTCACATAAAAGCTAAACAGAAGCATTGTCAGAAACTTCTTTGTGATGTTTGCATTCACCTCATAGAGTTGAACTTTCCCTTTGATAGAGCAGCTTTGAAACACTCTTTTTCTAGAATCTGCAAGTGGACATTTGGAGGGCTTTGTGTTCTGCGGTGGAAAAGGAAATATCTTCTCATCAAAACTACATAGAAGCATTCTCAGAAACAATTCTGTGATGATTGCATTCAGCTGACAGAGTTGAATATTCCTTTTGATAGAGCAGTTTGGAAACACTCTTTTTGCAGAATCTGCATGTGGAGATTTGGACCGCTTTGAGACCTATGTTAGTAATGGAAATAACTTCATAGAAAAACCAAATGGAAGCATTCTCAGAAAATTCTTTGTGATGATTGAGTTGAACTCAGAGACCTGAACATTCCTTTTGATGGAGCAGTTTCCAAACACACTTCTCGTGGAATCTGCAAGTGGATATTTGGACCTCTCTGAGGATTTCGTTGGAAGCGGGATAAACTTCCCAGAACTAAACGGAAGCATTCTCAGAAACTTCTTTCTGATGTTTGCATTCAACTCACAGAGTTGAACCTTCCTTTCATAGTTAAGGTTTGAAACACTCTTTTTGTAGAATCTGGAAGTAGATATTTGGACCACTGTGTGGTCTTCGTTGGAAACGGGTATATCTTCACCTCAAACCTAGACAGAAGCATTCTCAGAAAGTTCTCTGTGTTGACTGCATTCAACTCACAGAGTTGAACAATCCTTTTGATGGAGCAGTTTTGAAACTCTCTTTCTTTGGAATCTGCAAGTGGATATGTTGACCTCTTTGAAGATTTCGTTGGAAACGGGTTAATCTTCACATAAAAGCTAAACAGAAGCATTCTCAGAAACTTCTTTGTGATGATTGCATTCACCTCACAGAGTTGAACTTTCCCTTTGATAGAGCAGCTGTGAAACACTCTTTTTCTAGAATCTGCAAGTGGACATTTGGAGGGCTTTCTGGACTGTGGTGGAAAAGGAAATATCTTCTCATCGAAAGTACATAGAAGCATTGTCAGAAACTACTCTGTGATGATTGCATTCAACTGACAGAGTTGAACGTTCCTTTTGATAGAGCAGTTTGCAAACACTCTTTTTGTAGAATCTGCATATGGAGATTTGGACCGCTTTGAGACCTATGGTAGTAAAGGAAATAAGTTCATAGAAAAACCAAACGGAAGCATTCTCAGAAAATCCTTTGTGATGATTGAGTTGAACTCAGAGACCTGAACATTCCTTTTGATGGAGCAGTTTCCAAACACACTTCTCGTGGAATCTGCAAGTGGATATTTGGACCTCTCTGAGGATTTCATTGGAGGCGGGATTAACTTCCCAGAACTAAACGGAAGCATTCTCAGAAACTTCTTTGTGATGTTTGCATTCAACTCACAGAGTTGAACCTTCCTTTCATAGTTAAGGTTTGAAACACTCTTTTTGTAGTATCTGGAAGTAGATGTTTGGACCACTGTGTGGTCTTCGTTGGAAACGGGTATATCTTCACCTCAAACCTAGACAGAAGCATTCTCAGAAAGTTCTCTGTGTTGACTGCATTCAACTCACAGAGTTGAACAATCGTTTTGATGGAGCAGTTTTGAAACTCTCTTTCTTTGGAATCTGCAAGTGGATATGTTGTCCTCTTTGAAGATTTCGTTGGAAACCTGTTAATCTTCACATAAAATCTAAACAGAAGCATTGTCAGAAACTTCTTTGTGATGTTTGCATTCACCTCATAGAGTTGAACTTTCCCTTGATAGAGCAGCTTTGAAACACTCTTTTTCTAGAATCTGCAAGTGGACATTTGGAGGGCTTTGTGTTCTGCGGTGGAAAAGGAAATATCTTCTCATCAAAACTACATAGAAGCATTCTCAGAAACAATTCTGTGATGATTGCATTCAGCTGACAGAGTTGAACATTCCTTTTGATAGAGCAGTTTGGAAACACTCTTTTTGTAGAATCTGCATGTGGAGATTTGGACCGCTTTGAGACCTATGTTAGTAAAGGAAATAACTTCATAGAAAAACCAAATGGAAGCATTCTCAGAAAATTCTTTGTGATGATTGAGTTGAACTCAGAGACCTGAACATTCCTTTTGATGGAGCAGTTTCCAAACACACTTCTCGTGGAATCTGCAAGGGGATATTTGGACCTCTCTGAGGATTTCGTTGGAAGCGGTATAAACTTCCCAGAACTAAACGGAAGCATTCTCAGAAACTTCTTTCTGATGTTTGCATTCAACTCACAGAGTTGAACCTTCCTTTCATAGTTCAGGTTTGAAACACTCTTTTTGTAGAATCTGGAAGTGGATATTTGGACCACTGTGAGGACTTCGTTGGAAACTCCAGGTATATCTTCACCTCAAACCTAGACAGAAGCATTCTCAGAATGTTCTCTGTGTTGACTGCATTCAACTCACAGACTTGAACAATCGTTTTGATGGAGCAGTTTTGAAACTCTCTTTCTTTGGAATCTGCAAGTGGATATGTTGACCTCTTTGAAGATTTCGTTGGAAACGGGTTGATCTTCACATAAAAGCTAAACAGAAGCATTCTCAGAAACTTCTTTGTGATGATTGCATTCACCTCACAGAGTTGAACTTTCCCTTTGATAGAGCAGCTTTGAAACACTCTTTTTCTAGAATCTGCAAGTGGACATTTGGAGGGCTTTCTGGACTGTGGTGGAAAAGGAAATATCTTCTCATCGAAAGTACATAGAAGCATTCTCAGAAACTACTCTGTGATGATTGCATTCAACTGACAGAGTTGAACGTTCCTTTTGATAGAGCAGTTTGGAAACACTCTTTTTGTAGAATCTGCATGTGGAGATTTGGACCGCTTTGAGACCTATGGTAGTAAAGGAAATAAGTTCATAGAAAAACCAAATGGAAGCATTCTCAGAAAATAATTTGTGATGATTGAGTTGAACTCAGAGACCTGAACATTCCTTTTGATGGAGCAGTTTCCAAACACACTTCTCGTGGAATCTGCAAGTGGATATTTGGACCTCTCTGAGGATTTCATTGGAAGCGGGATTAACTTCCCAGAACTAAACGGAAGCATTCTCAGAAACTTCTTTGTGATGTTTGCATTCAACTCACAGAGTTGAACCTTCCTTTCATAGTTAAGGTTTGAAACACTCTTTTTGTAATATCTGGAAGTAGATGTTTGGACCACTGTGTGGTCTTCGTTGGAAACGGGTATATCTTCACCTCAAACCTAGACAGAAGCATTCTCAGAAAGTTCTCTGTGTTGACTGCATTCAACTCACAGAGTTGAACAATCCTTTTGATGGAGCAGTTTTGAAACTCTCTTTCTTTGGAATCTGCAAGTGGATATGTTGACCTCTTTGAAGATTTCGTTGGAAACCTGTTAATCCTCACATAAAAGCTAAACAGAAGCATTATCAGAAACTTCTTTGTGATGTTTGAATTCACCTCATAGAGTTGAACTTTCCCTTTGATAGAGCAGCTTTGAAACACTCTTTTTCTAGAATCTGCAAGTGGACATTTGGAGGGCTTTGTGTTCTGCGGTGGAAAAGGAAATATCTTCTCATCAAAACTACATAGAAGCATTCTCAGAAACAATTCGGTGATGATTGCATTCAGCTGACAGAGTTGAACATTCCTTTTGATAGAGCAGTTTGGAAACACTCTTTTTGTAGAATCTGCATGTGGAGATTTGGACCGCTTTGAGACCTATGTTAGTAAAGGAAATAACTTCATAGAAAAACCAAATGGAAGCAATCTCAGAAAATTCTTTGTGATGATTGAGTTGAACTCAGAGACCTGAACATTCCTTTTGATGGAGCAGTTTCCAAACACACTTCTCGTGGAATCTGCAAGTGGATATTTGGACCTCTCTGAGGATTGCGTTGGAAGCGGGATAAACTTCCCAGAACTAAACGGAAGCATTCTCAGAAACTTCTTTGTGATGTTTGCATTGAACTCACGGAGTTGAACCTTCCTTTCGTAGTTCAGGTTTGAAACACTCTTTTTGTAGAATCTGGAAGTAGATATTTGGACCACTGTGTGGTCTTCATTGGAAACGGGTATATCTTCACCTCAAACCTAGACGGAAGCATTCTCAGAAAGTTCTCTGTGTTGACTACATTCAACTCACAGAGTTGAACAATCCTTTTGATGGAGCAGTTTTGAAACTCTCTTTCTTTGGAATCTGCAAGTGGATATGTTGACCTCTTTGAAGATTTCGTTGGAAACCTGTTAATCTTCACATAAAAGCTAAACAGAAGCATTGTCAGAAACTTCTTTGTGATGTTTGCATTCACCTCATAGAGTTGAACTTTCCCTTTGATAGAGCAGCTTTGAAACACTCTTTTTCTAGAATCTGCAAGTGGACATTTGGAGGGCTTGGTGTTCTGCGGTGGAAAAGGAAATATCTTCTCATCAAAACTACATAGAAGCATTCTCAGAAACAATTCTGTGATGATTGCATTCAGCTGACAGAGTTGAATATTCCTTTTGATAGAGAAGTTTGGAAACACTCTTTTTGTAGAATCTGCATGTGGAGATTTGGACCGCTTGGAGACCTATGGTAGTAAAGGAAATAACTTCATAGAAAAACCAAATGGAAGCATTCTCAGAAAATTCTTTGTGATGATTGAGTTGAACTCAGAGACCTGAACATTCCTTTTGATGGAGCAGTTTCCAAACACACTTCTCGTGGAATCTGCAAGGGGATATTTGGACCTCTCTGAGGATTTCGTTGGAAGCGGTATAAACTTCCCAGATCTAAACGGAAGCATTCTCAGAAACTTCTTTCTGATGTTTGCATTCAACTCACAGAGTTGAACCTTCCTTTCATAGTTCAGGTTTGAAACACTCTTTTTGTAGAATCTGGAAGTGGATATTTGGACCACTGTGAGGACTTCGTTGGAAACGGGTATATCTTCACCTCAAACCTAGACAGAAGCATTCTCAGAAAGTTCTCTGTGTTGACTGCATTCAACTCACAGACTTGAACAATCGTTTTGATGGAGCAGTTTTGAAACTCTCTTTCTTTGGAATCTGCAAGTGGATATGTTGACCTCTTTGAAGATTTCTTTGGAAACGGGTTAATCTACACATAAAAACTAAACAGAAGCATTCTCAGAAACTTCTTTGTGATGATTGCATTCACCTCACAGAGTTGAACTTTGCCTTTGGTAGAGCAGCTGTGAAACACTCTTTTTCTAGAATCTGCAAGTGGACATTTGGAGGGCTTTCTGGACTGTGGTGGAAAAGGAAATATCTTCTCATCGAAAGTACATAGAAGCATTGTCAGAAACTACTCTGTGATGATTGCATTCAACTGACAGAGTTGAACGTTCCTTTTGATAGAGCAGTTTGGAAACACTCTTTTTGTAGAATCTGCATGTGGAGATTTGGACCGCTTGGAGACCTATGGAAGTAATGAAATAAGTTCATAGAAAAACCAAACGGAAGCATTCTCAGAAAATCCTTTGTGATGATTGAGTTGAACTCAGAGACCTGAACATTCCTTTTGATGGAGCAGTTTCCAAACACACTTCTCGTGGAATCTGCAAGTGGATATTTGGACCTCTCTGAGGATTTCATTGGAAGCGGGATTAACTTCCCAGAACTAAACGGAAGCATTCTCAGAAACTTCTTTGTGATGATTGCATTCAACTCACAGAGTTGAACCTTCCTTTCATAGTTCAGGTTTGAAACACTCTTTTTGTAATATCTGGAAGTAGATGTTTGGACCACTGTGTGGTCTTCGTTGGAAACGGGTATATCTTCACCTCAAACCTAGACAGAAGCATTCTCAGAAAGTTCTCTGTGTTGACTGCATTCAACTCACAGAGTTGAACAATCCTTTTGATGGAGCAGTTTTGAAACTCTCTTTCTTTGGAATCTGCAAGTGGATATGTTGACCTCTTTGCAGATTTCGTTGGAAACCTGTTAATCTTCACATAAAAGCTAAACAGAAGCATTGTCAGAAACTTCTTTGTGATGTTTGAATTCACCTCATAGAGTTGAACTTTCCCTTTGATAGAGCAGCTTTGAAACACTCTTTTTCTAGAATCTGCAAGTGGACATTTGGAGGGCTTTGTGTTCTGCGGTGGAAAAGGAAATATCTTCTCATCAAAACTACATAGAAGCATTCTCAGAAACAATTCGGTGATGATTGCATTCAGCTGACAGAGTTGAACATTCCTTTTGATAGAGCAGTTTGGAAACACTCTTTTTGTAGAATCTGCATGTGGATATTTGGTCCGCATGGAGTCCTATGGTAGTAGAGGAAATAAGTTCATAGAAAAACCAAATGGAAGCATTCTCAGAAAATTCTTTGTGATGATTGAGTTGAACTCAGAGACCTGAACATTTCTTTTGATGGAGCAGTTTCCAAACACGCTTCTCGTGGAATCTGCAAGTGGATATTTGGACCACTCTAAGGATTTCGTTGGAAGCGGGATAAACTTCCCAGAACTAAACGGAAGCATTCTCAGAAACTTCTTTGTGATGTTTGCATTCAACTCACAGAGTTGAACCTTCCTTTCATAGTTCAGGTTTGAAACACTCTTTTTGTAGAATCTGGAAGTGGATATTTGGACCTCTGTGAGGACTACGTTGGAAACGGGTATATCTTCACCTCAAACCTAGACAGAAGCATTCTCAGAAAGTTCTCTGTGTTGACTGCATTCAACTCACAGACTTGAACAATCTTTTTGATGGAGCAGTTTTGAAACTCTCTTACTTTGGAATCTGCAAGTGTATATGTTGACCTCTTTGAAGATTTCGTTGGAAACGGGTTATCTTCACATAAAAGCTAAGCAGAAGCATTCTCAGAAACTTCTTTGTGATGATTGCATTCACCTCACAGAGGTGAACTTTCCCTTTGATAGAGCAGCTTTGAAACACTCTTTTTCTAGAATCTGCAAGTGGACATTTGGAGGGCTTTCTGCACTGTGGTGGAAAAGGAAATATCTTCTCATCGAAAGTACATAGAAGCATTCTCAGAAACTACTCTGTGATGATTGCATTCAACTGACAGAGTTGAACGTTCCTTTTGATAGAGCAGTTTGGAAACACTCTTTTTGTAGAATCTGCATGTGGAGATTTGGACCGCTTTGAGACCTATGGTAGTAAAGGAAATAAGTTCATAGAAAAACCAAATGGAAGCATTCTCAGAAAATAATTTGTGATGATTGAGTTGAACTCAGAGACCTGAACATTCCTTTTGATGGAGCAGTTTCCAAACACACTTCTCGTGGAATCTGCAAGTGGATATTTGGACCTCTCTGAGGATTTCATTGGAAGCGGGATTAACTTCCCAGAACTAAACGGAAGCATTCTCAGAATCTTCTTTGTGATGTTTGCATTCAACTCACAGAGTTGAACCTTCCTTTCATAGTTAAGGTTTGAAACACTCTTTTTGTAATATCTGGAAGTAGATATTTGGACCACTGTGTGGTCTTCGATGGAAACGGGTATATCTTCACCTCAAACCTAGACAGAAGCATTCTCAGAAAGTTCTCTGTGTTGACTGCATTCAACTCACAGAGCTGAACAATCGTTTTGATGGAGCAGTTTTGAAACTCTCTTTCTTTGGAATCTGCAAGTGGATATGTTGACCTCTTTGAAGATTTCGTTGGAAACCTGTTAATCTTCACATAAAAGCTAAACAGAAGCATTGTCAGAAACTTCTTTGTGATGTTTGCATTCACCTCATAGAGTTGAACTTTCCCTTTGATAGAGCAGCTTTGAAACACTCTTTTTCTAGAATCTGCAAGTGGACATTTGGAGGGCTTTGTGTTCTGCGGTGGAAAAGGAAATATCTTCTCATCAAAACTACATAGAAGCATTCTCAGAAACAATTCTGTGATGATTGCATTCAGCTGACAGAGTTGAATATTCCTTTTGATAGAGCAGTTTGGAAACACTCTTTTTGTAGAATCTGCATGTGGAGATTTAGACCGCTTTGAGACCTATCTTAGTAATGGAAATAACTTCATAGAAAAACCAAATGGAAGCATTCTCAGAAAATTCTTTGTGATGATTGAGTTGAACTCAGAGACCTGAACATTCCTTTTGATGGAGCAGTTTCCAAACACACTTCTCGTGGAATCTGCAAGTGGATATTTGGACCTCTCTGAGGATTTCGTTGGAAGCGGGATAAACTTCCCAGAACTAAACGGAAGCATTCTCAGAAACTTCTTTCTGATGTTTGCATTCAACTCACAGAGTTGAACCTTCCTTTCATAGTTAAGGTTTGAAACACTCTTTTTGTAGAATCTGGAAGTAGATATTTGGACCACTGTGTGGTCTTCGTTGGAAACGGGTATATCTTCACCTCAAACCTAGACAGAAGCATTCTCAGAAAGTTCTCTGTGTTGACTGCATTCAACTCACAGAGTTGAACAATCCTTTTGATGGAGCAGTTTTGAAACTCTCTTTCTTTGGAATCTGCAAGTGGATATGTTGACCTCTTTGAAGATTTCGTTGGAAACGGGTTAATCTTCACATAAAAGCTAAACAGAAGCATTCTCAGAAACTTCTTTGTGATGATTGCATTCACCTCACAGAGTTGAACTTTCCCTTTGATAGAGCAGCTGTGAAACACTCTTTTTCTAGAATCTGCAAGTGGACATTTGGAGGGCTTTCTGGACTGTGGTGGAAAAGGAAATATCTTCTCATCGAAAGTACATAGAAGCATTGTCAGAAACTACTCTGTGATGATTGCATTCAACTGACAGAGTTGAACGTTCCTTTTGATAGAGCAGTTTGCAAACACTCTTTTTGTAGAATCTGCATGTGGAGATTTGGACCGCTTGGAGACCTATGGTAGTAAAGGAAATAAGTTCATAGAAAAACCAAACGGAAGCATTCTCAGAAAATCCTTTGTGATGATTGAGTTGAACTCAGAGACCTGAACATTCCTTTTGATGGAGCAGTTTCCAAACACACTTCTCGTGGAATCTGCAAGTGGATATTTGGACCTCTCTGAGGATTTCATTGGAAGCGGGATTAACTTCCCAGAACTAAACGGAAGCATTCTCAGAAACTTCTTTGTGATGTTTGCATTCAACTCACAGAGTTGAACCTTCCTTTCATAGTTAAGGTTTGAAACACTCTTTTTGTAGTATCTGGAAGTAGATGTTTGGACCACAGTGTGGTCTTCGTTGGAAACGGGTATATCTTCACCTCAAACCTAGACAGAAGCATTCTCAGAAAGTTCTCTGTGTTGACTGCATTCAACTCACAGACTTGAACAATCGTTTTGATGGAGCAGTTTTGAAACTCTCTTTCTTTGGAATCTGCAAGTGGATATGTTGACCTCTTTGAAGATTTCGTTGGAAACGGGTTGATCTTCACATAAAAGCTAAACAGAAGCATTCTCAGAAACTTCTTTGTGATGATTGCATTCACCTCACAGAGTTGAACTTTCCCTTTGATAGAGCAGCTTTGAAACACTCTTTTTCTAGAATCTGCAAGTGGACATTTGGAGGGCTTTCTGGACTGTGGTGGAAAAGGAAATATCTTCTCATCGAAAGTACATAGAAGCATTCTCAGAAACTACTCTGTGATGATTGCATTCAACTGACAGAGTTGAACGTTCCTTTTGATAGAGCAGTTTGGAAACACTCTTTTTGTAGAATCTGCATGTGGAGATTTGGACCGCTTGGAGACCTATGGTAGTAAAGGAAATAAGTTCATAGAAAAACCAAATGGAAGCATTCTCAGAAAATAATTTGTGATGATTGAGTTGAACTCAGAGACCTGAACATTCCTTTTGATGGAGCAGTTTCCAAACACACTTCTCGTGGAATCTGCAAGTGGATATTTGGACCTCTCTGAGGATTTCATTGGAAGCGGGATTAACTTCCCAGAACTAAACGGAAGCATTCTCAGAAACTTCTTTGTGATGTTTGCATTCAACTCACAGAGTTGAACCTTCCTTTCATAGTTAAGGTTTGAAACACTCTTTTTGTAATATCTGGAAGTAGATGTTTGGACCACTGTGTGGTCTTCGTTGGAAACGGGTATATCTTCACCTCAAACCTAGACAGAAGCATTCTCAGAAAGTTCTCTGTGTTGACTGCATTCAACTCACAGAGTTGAACAATCCTTTTGATGGAGCAGTTTTGAAACTCTCTTTCTTTGGAATCTGCAAGTGGATATGTTGACCTCTTTGAAGATTTCGTTGGAAACCTGTTAATCTTCACATAAAAGCTAAACAGAAGCATTATCAGAAACTTCTTTGTGATGTTTGAATTCACCTCATAGAGTTGAACTTTCCCTTTGATAGAGCAGCTTTGAAACACTCTTTTTCTAGAATCTGCAAGTGGACATTTGGAGGGCTTTGTGTTCTGCGGTGGAAAAGGAAATATCTTCTCATCAAAACTACATAGAAGCATTCTCAGAAACAATTCGGTGATGATTGCATTCAGCTGACAGAGGTGAACATTCCTTTTGATAGAGCAGTTTGGAAACACTCTTTTTGTAGAATCTGCATGTGGAGATTTGGACCGCTTTGAGACCTATGGTAGTAAAGGAAATAACTTCATAGAAAAACCAAATGGAAGCAATCTCAGAAAATTCTTTGTGATGATTGAGTTGAACTCAGAGACCTGAACATTCCTTTTGATGGAGCAGTTTCCAAACACACTTCTCGTGGAATCTGCAAGTGGATATTTGGACCTCTCTGAGGATTGCGTTGGAAGCGGGATAAACTTCCCAGAACTAAACGGAAGCATTCTCAGAAACTTCTTTGTGATGTTTGCATTCAACTCACGGAGTTGAACCTTCCTTTCGTAGTTCAGGTTTGAAACACTCTTTTTGTAGAATCTGGAAGTAGATATTTGGACCACTGTGTGGTCTTCATTGGAAACGGGTATATCTTCACCTCAAACCTAGACAGAAGCATTCTCAGAAAATTCTCTGTGTTGACTACATTCAACTCACAGAGTTGAACAATCCTTTTGATGGAGCAGTTTTGAAACTCTCTTTCTTTGGAATCTGCAAGTGGATATGTTGACCTCTTTGAAGATTTCGTTGGAAACCTGTTAATCTTCACATAAAAGCTAAACAGAAGCATTGTCAGAAACTTCTTTGTGATGTTTGCATTCACCTCATAGAGTTGAACTTTCCCTTTGATAGAGCAGCTTTGAAACACTCTTTTTCTAGAATCTGCAAGTGGACATTTGGAGGGCTTGGTGTTCTGCGGTGGAAAAGGAAATATCTTCTCATCAAAACTACATAGAAGCATTCTCAGAAACAATTCTGTGATGATTGCATTCAGCTGACAGAGTTGAACATTCCTTTTGATAGAGAAGTTTGGAAACACTCTTTTTGTAGAATCTGCATGTGGAGATTTGGACCGCTTGGAGACCTATGGTAGTAAAGGAAATAACTTCATAGAAAAACCAAATGGAAGCATTCTCAGAAAATTCTTTGTGATGATTGAGTTGAACTCAGAGACCTGAACATTCCTTTTGATGGAGCAGTTTCCAAACACACTTCTCGTGGAATCTGCAAGGGGATATTTGGACCTCTCTGAGGATTTCGTTGGAAGCGGTATAAACTTCCCAGATCTAAGCGGAAGCATTCTCAGAAACTTCTTTCTGATGTTTGCATTCAACTCACAGAGTTGAACCTTCCTTTCATAGTTCAGGTTTGAAACACTCTTTTTGTAGAATCTGGAAGTGGATATTTGGACCACTGTGAGGACTTCGTTGGAAACGGGTATATCTTCACCTCAAACCTAGACAGAAGCATTCTCAGAAAGTTCTCTGTGTTGACTGCATTCAACTCACAGACTTGAACAATCGTTTTGATGGAGCAGTTTTGAAACTCTCTTTCTTTGGAATCTGCAAGTGGATATGTTGACCTCTTTGAAGATTTCTTTGGAAACGGGTTAATCTTCACATAAAAGCTAAACAGAAGCATTCTCAGAAACTTCTTTGTGATGATTGCATTCACCTCACAGAGTTGAACTTTCCCTTTGGTAGAGCAGCTGTGAAACACTCTTTTTCTAGAATCTGCAAGTGGACATTTGGAGGGCTTTCTGGACTGTGGAGGAAAAGGAAATATCTTCTCATCGAAAGTACATAGAAGCATTGTCAGAAACTACTCTGTGATGATTGCATTCAACTGACAGAGTTGAACGTTCCTTTTGATAGAGCAGTTTGCAAACAAACTTTTTGTAGAATCTGCATGTGGAGATTTGGACCGCTTGGAGACCTATGGAAGTAATGAAATAAGTTCATAGAAAAACCAAACGGAAGCATTCTCAGAAATTCCTTTGTGATGATTGAGTTGAACTCAGAGACCTGAACATTCCTTTTGATGGAGCAGTTTCCAAACACACTTCTCGTGGAATCTGCAAGTGGATATTTGGACCTCTCTGAGGATTTCGTTGGAAGCGGGATAAACTTCCCAGAACTAAACGGAAGCATTCTCAGAAACTTTTTTGTGATGTTTGCATTCAACTCACAGAGTTGAACCTTCCTTTCATAGTTCAGGTTTGAAACACTCTTTTTGTAGAATCTGGAAGTGGATATTTGGACCACTGTGAGGACTTCGTTGGAAACGGGTATATCTTCACCTCAAACCTAGACAGAAGCATTCTCAGAAAGTTCTCTGTGTTGACTGCATTCAACTCACAGACTTGAACAATCGTTTTGATGGAGCAGTTTTGAAACTCTCTTTCTTTGGAATCTGCAAGTGGATATGTTGACCTCTTTGAAGATTTCGTTGGAAACGGGTTGATCTTCACATAAAAGCTAAACAGAAGCATTCTCAGAAACTTCTTTGTGATGATTGCATTCACCTCACAGAGTTGAACTTTCCCTTTGATAGAGCAGCTTTGAAACACTCTTTTTCTAGAATCTGCAAGTGGACATTTGGAGGGCTTTCTGGACTGTGGTGGAAAAGGAAATATCTTCTCATCGAAAGTACATAGAAGCATTCTCAGAAACTACTCTGTGATGATTGCATTCAACTGACAGAGTTGAACGTTCCTTTTGATAGAGCAGTTTGGAAACACTCTTTTTGTAGAATCTGCATGTGGAGATTTGGACCGCTTTGAGACCTATGGTAGTAAAGGAAATAAGTTCATAGAAAAACCAAATGGAAGCATTCTCAGAAAATAATTTGTGATGATTGAGTTGAACTCAGAGACCTGAACATTCCTTTTGATGGAGCAGTTTCCAAACACACTTCTCGTGGAATCTGCAAGTGGATATTTGGACCTCTCTGAGGATTTCATTGGAAGCGGGATTAACTTCCCAGAACTAAACGGAAGCATTCTCAGAAACTTCTTTGTGATGATTGCATTCAACTCACAGAGTTGAACCTTCCTTTCATAGTTAAGGTTTGAAACACTCTTTTTGTAATATCTGGAAGTAGATGTTTGGACCACTGTGTGGTCTTCGTTGGAAACGGGTATATCTTCACCTCAAACCTAGACAGAAGCATTCTCAGAAAGTTCTCTGTGTTGACTGCATTCAACTCACAGAGTTGAACAATCCTTTTGATGGAGCAGTTTTGAAACTCTCTTTCTTTGGAATCTGCAAGTGGATATGTTGACCTCTTTGAAGATTTCGTTGGAAACCTGTTAATCTTCACATAAAAGCTAAACAGAAGCATTGTCAGAAACTTCTTTGTGATGTTTGAATTCACCTCATAGAGTTGAACTTTCCCTTTGATAGAGCAGCTTTGAAACACTCTTTTTCTAGAATCTGCAAGTGGACATTTGGAGGGCTTTGTGTTCTGCGGTGGAAAAGGAAATATCTTCTCATCAAAACTACATAGAAGCATTCTCAGAAACAATTCGGTGATGATTGCATTCAGCTGACAGAGTTGAACATTCCTTTTGATAGAGCAGTTTGGAAACACTCTTTTTGTAGAATCTGCATGTGGATATTTGGTCCGCATGGAGTCCTATGGTAGTAGAGGAAATAAGTTCATAGAAAAACCAAATGGAAGCATTCTCAGAAAATTCTTTGTGATGATTGAGTTGAACTCAGAGACCTGAACATTTCTTTTGATGGAGCAGTTTCCAAACACGCTTCTCGTGGAATCTGCAAGTGGATATTTGGACCTCTCTAAGGATTTCGTTGGAAGCGGGATAAACTTCCCAGAACTAAACGGAAGCATTCTCAGAAACTTCTTTGTGATGTTTGCATTCAACTCACAGAGTTGAACCTTCCTTTCATAGTTCAGGTTTGAAACACTCTTTTTGTAGAATCTGGAAGTGGTTATTTGGACCTCTGTGAGGACTACGTTGGAAACGGGTATATCTTCACCTCAAACCTAGACAGAATCATTCTCAGAAAGTTCTCTGTGTTGACTGCATTCAACTCACAGACTTGAACAATCGTTTTGATGGAGCAGTTTTGAAACTCTCTTACTTTGGAATCTCCAAGTGTATATGTTGACCTCTTTGAAGATTTCGTTGGAAACGGGTTAATCTTCACATAAAAGCTAAACAGAAGCATTCTCAGAAACTTCTTTGTGATGATTGCATTCACCTCACAGAGGTGAACTTTCCCTTTGATAGAGCAGCTTTGAAACACTCTTTTTCTAGTATCTGCAAGTGGACATTTGGAGGGCTTTCTGCACTGTGGTGGAAAAGGAAGTATCTTCTCATCGAAAGTACATAGAAGCATTGTCAGAAACTACTCTGTGATGATTGCATTCAACTGACAGAGTTGAACGTTCCTTTTGATAGAGCAGTTTGGAAACACTCTTTTTGTAGAATCTGCATGTGGAGATTTGGACCGCTTTGAGACCTATGGTAGTAAAGGAAATAAGTTCATAGAAAAACCAAATGGAAGCATTCTCAGAAAATAATTTGTGATGATTGAGTTGAACTCAGAGACCTGAACATTCCTTTTGATGGAGCAGTTTCCAAACACACTTCTCGTGGAATCTGCAAGTGGATATTTGGACCTCTCTGAGGATTTCATTGGAAGCGGGATTAACTTCCCAGAAATAAACGGAAGCATTCTCAGAATCTTCTTTGTGATGTTTGCATTCAACTCACAGAGTTGAACCTTCCTTTCATAGTTAAGGTTTGAAACACTCTTTTTGTAATATCTGGAAGTAGATATTTGGACCACTGTGTGGTCTTCGATGGAAACGGGTATATCTTCACCTCAAACCTAGACAGAAGCATTCTCAGAAAGTTCTCTGTGTTGACTACATTCAACTCACAGAGTTGAACAATCCTTTTGATGGAGCAGTTTTGAAACTCTCTTTCTTTGGAATCTGCAAGTGGATATGTTGACCTCTTTGAAGATTTCGTTGGAAACCTGTTAATCTTCACATAAAAGCTAAACAGAAGCATTGTCAGAAACTTCTTTGTGATGTTTGCATTCACCTCATAGAGTTGAACTTTCCCTTTGATAGAGCAGCTTTGAAACACTCTTTTTCTAGAATCTGCAAGTGGACATTTGGAGGGCTTGGTGTTCTGCGGTGGAAAAGGAAATATCTTCTCATCAAAACTACATAGAAGCATTCTCAGAAACAATTCTGTGATGATTGCATTCAGCTGACAGAGTTGAACATTCCTTTTGATAGAGAAGTTTGGAAACACTCTTTTTGTAGAATCTGCATGTGGAGATTTGGACCGCTTGGAGACCTATGGTAGTAAAGGAAATAACTTCATAGAAAAACCAAATGGAAGCATTCTCAGAAAATTCTTTGTGATGATTGAGTTGAACTCAGAGACCTGAACATTCCTTTTGATGGAGCAGTTTCCAAACACACTTCTCGTGGAATCTGCAAGGGGATATTTGGACCTCTCTGAGGATTTCGTTGGAAGCGGTATAAACTTCCCAGATCTAAACGGAAGCATTCTCAGAAACTTCTTTCTGATGTTTGCATTCAACTCACAGAGTTGAACCTTCCTTTCATAGTTCAGGTTTGAAACACTCTTTTTGTAGAATCTGGAAGTGGATATTTGGACCACTGTGAGGACTTCGTTGGAAACGGGTATATCTTCACCTCAAACCTAGACAGAAGCATTCTCAGAAAGTTCTCTGTGTTGACTGCATTCAACTCACAGACTTGAACAATCGTTTTGATGGAGCAGTTTTGAAACTCTCTTTCTTTGGAATCTGCAAGTGGATATGTTGACCTCTTTGAAGATTTCTTTGGAAACGGGTTAATCTTCACATAAAAGCTAAACAGAAGCATTCTCAGAAACTTCTTTGTGATGATTGCATTCACCTCACAGAGTTGAACTTTCCCTTTGGTAGAGCAGCTGTGAAACACTCTTTTTCTAGAATCTGCAAGTGGACATTTGGAGGGCTTTCTGGACTGTGGTGGAAAAGGAAATATCTTCTCATCGAAAGTACATAGAAGCATTGTCAGAAACTACTCTGTGATGATTGCATTCAACTGACAGAGTTGAACGTTCCTTTTGATAGAGCAGTTTGCAAACAAACTTTTTGTAGAATCTGCATGTGGAGATTTGGACCGCTTGGAGACCTATGGAAGTAATGAAATAAGTACATAGAAAAACCAAACGGAAGCATTCTCAGAAATTCCTTTGTGATGATTGAGTTGAACTCAGAGACCTGAACATTCCTTTTGATGGAGCAGTTTCCAAACACACTTCTCGTGGAATCTGCAAGTGGATATTTGGACCTCTCTGAGGATTTCGTTGGAAGCGGGATAAACTTCCCAGAACTAAACGGAAGCATTCTCAGAAACTTTTTTGTGATGTTTGCATTCAACTCACAGAGTTGAACCTTCCTTTCATAGTTCAGGTTTGAAACACTCTTTTTGTAGAATCTGGAAGTGGATATTTGGACCACTGTGAGGACTTCGTTGGAAACGGGTATATCTTCACCTCAAACCTAGACAGAAGCATTCTCAGAAAGTTCTCTGTGTTGACTGCATTCAACTCACAGACTTGAACAATCGTTTTGATGGAGCAGTTTTGAAACTCTCTTTCTTTGGAATCTGCAAGTGGATATGTTGACCTCTTTGAAGATTTCGTTGGAAACGGGTTGATCTTCACATAAAAGCTAAACAGAAGCATTCTCAGAAACTTCTTTGTGATGATTGCATTCACCTCACAGAGTTGAACTTTCCCTTTGATAGAGCAGCTTTGAAACACTCTTTTTCTAGAATCTGCAAGTGGACATTTGGAGGGCTTTCTGGACTGTGGTGGAAAAGGAAATATCTTCTCATCGAAAGTACATAGAAGCATTCTCAGAAACTACTCTGTGATGATTGCATTCAACTGACAGAGTTGAACGTTCCTTTTGATAGAGCAGTTTGGAAACACTCTTTTTGTAGAATCTGCATGTGGAGATTTGGACCGCTTTGAGACCTATGGTAGTAAAGGAAATAAGTTCATAGAAAAACCAAATGGAAGCATTCTCAGAAAATAATTTGTGATGATTGAGTTGAACTCAGAGACCTGAACATTCCTTTTGATGGAGCAGTTTCCAAACACACTTCTCGTGGAATCTGCAAGTGGATATTTGGACCTCTCTGAGGATTTCATTGGAAGCGGGATTAACTTCCCAGAACTAAACGGAAGCATTCTCAGAAACTTCTTTGTGATGATTGCATTCAACTCACAGAGTTGAACCTTCCTTTCATAGTTAAGGTTTGAAACACTCTTTTTGTAATATCTGGAAGTAGATGTTTGGACCACTGTGTGGTCTTCGTTGGAAACGGGTATATCTTCACCTCAAACCTAGACAGAAGCATTCTCAGAAAGTTCTCTGTGTTGACTGCATTCAACTCACAGACTTGAACAATCGTTTTGATGGAGCAGTTTTGAAACTCTCTTTCTTTGGAATCTGCAAGTGGATATGTTGACCTCTTTGAAGATTTCTTTGGAAACGGGTTAATCTTCACATAAAAGCTAAACAGAAGCATTCTCAGAAACTTCTTTGTGATGATTGCATTCACCTCACAGAGTTGAACTTTCCCTTTGGTAGAGCAGCTGTGAAACACTCTTTTTCTAGAATCTGCAAGTGGACATTTGGAGGGCTTTCTGGACTGTGGTGGAAAAGGAAATATCTTCTCATCGAAAGTACATAGAAGCATTGTCAGAAACTACTCTGTGATGATTGCATTCAACTGACAGAGTTGAACGTTCCTTTTGATAGAGCAGTTTGCAAACAAACTTTTTGTAGAATCTGCATGTGGAGATTTGGACCGCTTGGAGACCTATGGAAGTAATGAAATAAGTTCATAGAAAAACCAAACGGAAGCATTCTCAGAAATTCCTTTGTGATGATTGAGTTGAACTCAGAGACCTGAACATTCCTTTTGATGGAGCAGTTTCCAAACACACTTCTCGTGGAATCTGCAAGTGGATATTTGGACCTCTCTGAGGATTTCGTTGGAAGCGGGATAAACTTCCCAGAACTAAACGGAAGCATTCTCAGAAACTTTTTTGTGATGTTTGCATTCAACTCACAGAGTTGAACCTTCCTTTCATAGTTCAGGTTTGAAACACTCTTTTTGTAGAATCTGGAAGTGGATATTTGGACCACTGTGAGGACTCCGTTGGAAACGGGTATATCTTCACCTCAAACCTAGACAGAAGCATTCTCAGAAAGTTCTCTGTGTTGACTGCATTCAACTCACAGAGTTGAACAATCGTTTTGATGGAGCAGTTTTGAAACTCTCTTTCTTTGGAATCTGCAAGTGGATATGTTGACCTCTTTGAAGATTTCGTTGGAAACGGGTTGATCTTCACATAAAAGCTAAACAGAAGCATTCTCAGAAACTTCTTTGTGATGATTGCATTCACCTCACAGAGTTGAACTTTCCCTTTGATAGAGCAGCTTTGAAACACTCTTTTTCTAGAATCTGCAAGTGGACATTTGGAGGGCTTTCTGGACTGTGGTGGAAAAGGAAATATCTTCTCATCGAAAGTACATAGAAGCATTCTCAGAAACTACTCTGTGATGATTGCATTCAACTGACAGAGTTGAACGTTCCTTTTGATAGAGCAGTTTGGAAACACTCTTTTTGTAGAATCTGCATGTGGAGATTTGGACCGCTTTGAGACCTATGGTAGTAAAGGAAATAAGTTCATAGAAAAACCAAATGGAAGCATTCTCAGAAAATAATTTGTGATGATTGAGTTGAACTCAGAGACCTGAACATTCCTTTTGATGGAGCAGTTTCCAAACACACTTCTCGTGGAATCTGCAAGTGGATATTTGGACCTCTCTGAGGATTTCATTGGAAGCGGGATTAACTTCCCAGAACTAAACGGAAGCATTCTCAGAAACTTCTTTGTGATGATTGCATTCAACTCACAGAGTTGAACCTTCCTTTCATAGTTAAGGTTTGAAACACTCTTTTTGTAATATCTGGAAGTAGATGTTTGGACCACTGTGTGGTCTTCATTGGAAACGGGTATATCTTCACCTCAAACCTAGACAGAAGCATTCTCAGAAAGTTCTCTGTGTTGACTGCATTCAACTCACAGAGTTGAACAATCCTTTTGATGGAGCAGTTTTGAAACTCTCTTTCTTTGGAATCTGCAAGTGGATATGTTGACCTCTTTGAAGATTTCGTTGGAAACCTGTTAATCTTCACATAAAAGCTAAACAGAAGCATTGTCAGAAACTTCTTTGTGATGTTTGAATTCACCTCATAGAGTTGAACTTTCCCTTTGATAGAGCAGCTTTGAAACACTCTTTTTCTAGAATCTGCAAGTGGACATTTGGAGGGCTTTGTGTTCTGCGGTGGAAAAGGAAATATCTTCTCATCAAAACTACATAGAAGCATTCTCAGAAACAATTCGGTGATGATTGCATTCAGCTGACAGAGTTGAACATTCCTTTTGATAGAGCAGTTTGGAAACACTCTTTTTGTAGAATCTGCATGTGGATATTTGGTCCGCATGGAGTCCTATGGTAGTAGAGGAAATAAGTTCATAGAAAAACCAAATGGAAGCATTCTCAGAAAATTCTTTGTGATGATTGAGTTGAACTCAGAGACCTGAACATTTCTTTTGATGGAGCAGTTTCCAAACACGCTTCTCGTGGAATCTGCAAGTGGATATTTGGACCTCTCTAAGGATTTCGTTGGAAGCGGGATAAACTTCCCAGAACTAAACGGAAGCATTCTCAGAAACTTCTTTGTGATGTTTGCATTCAACTCACAGAGTTGAACCTTCCTTTCATAGTTCAGGTTTGAAACACTCTTTTTGTAGAATCTGGAAGTGGTTATTTGGACCTCTGTGAGGACTACGTTGGAAACGGGTATATCTTCACCTCAAACCTAGACAGAATCATTCTCAGAAAGTTCTCTGTGTTGACTGCATTCAACTCACAGACTTGAACAATCGTTTTGATGGAGCAGTTTTGAAACTCTCTTACTTTGGAATCTCCAAGTGTATATGTTGACCTCTTTGAAGATTTCGTTGGAAACGGGTTAATCTTCACATAAAAGCTAAACAGAAGCATTCTCAGAAACTTCTTTGTGATGATTGCATTCACCTCACAGAGGTGAACTTTCCCTTTGATAGAGCAGCTTTGAAACACTCTTTTTCTAGTATCTGCAAGTGGACATTTGGAGGGCTTTCTGCACTGTGGTGGAAAAGGAAGTATCTTCTCATCGAAAGTACATAGAAGCATTGTCAGAAACTACTCTGTGATGATTGCATTCAACTGACAGAGTTGAACGTTCCTTTTGATAGAGCAGTTTGGAAACACTCTTTTTGTAGAATCTGCATGTGGAGATTTGGACCGCTTTGAGACCTATGGTAGTAAAGGAAATAAGTTCATAGAAAAACCAAATGGAAGCATTCTCAGAAAATAATTTGTGATGATTGAGTTGAACTCAGAGACCTGAACATTCCTTTTGATGGAGCAGTTTCCAAACACACTTCTCGTGGAATCTGCAAGTGGATATTTGGACCTCTCTGAGGATTTCATTGGAAGCGGGATTAACTTCCCAGAACTAAACGGAAGCATTCTCAGAATCTTCTTTGTGATGTTTGCATTCAACTCACAGAGTTGAACCTTCCTTTCATAGTTAAGGTTTGAAACACTCTTTTTGTAATATCTGGAAGTAGATATTTGGACCACTGTGTGGTCTTCGATGGAAACGGGTATATCTTCACCTCAAACCTAGACAGAAGCATTCTCAGAAAGTTCTCTGTGTTGACTGCATTCAACTCACAGAGTTGAACAATCGTTTTGATGGAGCAGTTTTGAAACTCTCTTTCTTTGGAATCTGCAAGTGGATATGTTGACCTCTTTGAAGATTTCGTTGGAAACCTGTTAATCTTCACATAAAAGCTAAACAGAAGCATTGTCAGAAACTTCTTTGTGATGTTTGCATTCACCTCATAGAGTTGAACTTTCCCTTTGATAGAGCAGCTTTGAAACACTCTTTTTCTAGAATCTGCAAGTGGACATTTGGAGGGCTTTGTGTTCTGCGGTGGAAAAGGAAATATCTTCTCATCAAAACTACATAGAAGCATTCTCAGAAACAATTCTGTGATGATTGCATTCAGCTGACAGAGTTGAATATTCCTTTTGATAGAGCAGTTTGGAAACACTCTTTTTGTAGAATCTGCATGTGGAGATTTAGACCGCTTTGAGACCTATCTTAGTAATGGAAATAACTTCATAGAAAAACCAAATGGAAGCATTCTCAGAAAATTCTTTGTGATGATTGAGTTGAACTCAGAGACCTGAACATTCCTTTTGATGGAGCAGTTTCCAAACACACTTCTCGTGGAATCTGCAAGTGGATATTTGGACCTCTCTGAGGATTTCGTTGGAAGCGGGATAAACTTCCCAGAACTAAACGGAAGCATTCTCAGAAACTTCTTTCTGATGTTTGCATTCAACTCACAGAGTTGAACCTTCCTTTCATAGTTAAGGTTTGAAACACTCTTTTTGTAGAATCTGGAAGTAGATATTTGGACCACTGTGTGGTCTTCGTTGGAAACGGGTATATCTTCACCTCAAACCTAGACAGAAGCATTCTCAGAAAGTTCTCTGTGTTGACTGCATTCAACTCACAGAGTTGAACAATCCTTTTGATGGAGCAGTTTTGAAACTCTCTTTCTTTGGAATCTGCAAGTGGATATGTTGACCTCTTTGAAGATTTCGTTGGAAACGGGTTAATCTTCACATAAAAGCTAAACAGAAGCATTCTCAGAAACTTCTTTGTGATGATTGCATTCACCTCACAGAGTTGAACTTTCCCTTTGATAGAGCAGCTGTGAAACACTCTTTTTCTAGAATCTGCAAGTGGACATTTGGAGGGCTTTCTGGACTGTGGTGGAAAAGGAAATATCTTCTCATCGAAAGTACATAGAAGCATTGTCAGAAACTACTCTGTGATGATTGCATTCAACTGACAGAGTTGAACGTTCCTTTTGATAGAGCAGTTTGCAAACACTCTTTTTGTAGAATCTGCATGTGGAGATTTGGACCGCTTGGAGACCTATGGTAGTAAAGGAAATAAGTTCATAGAAAAACCAAACGGAAGCATTCTCAGAAAATCCTTTGTGATGATTGAGTTGAACTCAGAGACCTGAACATTCCTTTTGATGGAGCAGTTTCCAAACACACTTCTCGTGGAATCTGCAAGTGGATATTTGGACCTCTCTGAGGATTTCATTGGAAGCGGGATTAACTTCCCAGAACTAAACGGAAGCATTCTCAGAAACTTCTTTGTGATGTTTGCATTCAACTCACAGAGTTGAACCTTCCTTTCATAGTTAAGGTTTGAAACACTCTTTTTGTAGTATCTGGAAGTAGATGTTTGGACCACTGTGTGGTCTTCGTTGGAAACGGGTATATCTTCACCTCAAACCTAGACAGAAGCATTCTCAGAAAGTTCTCTGTGTTGACTGCATTCAACTCACAGAGTTGAACAATCGTTTTGATGGAGCAGTTTTGAAACTCTCTTTCTTTGGAATCTGCAAGTGGATATGTTGTCCTCTTTGAAGATTTCGTTGGAAACCTGTTAATCTTCACATAAAATCTAAACAGAAGCATTGTCAGAAACTTCTTTGTGATGTTTGCATTCACCTCATAGAGTTGAACTTTCCCTTGATAGAGCAGCTTTGAAACACTCTTTTTCTAGAATCTGCAAGTGGACATTTGGAGGGCTTTCTGGACTGTGCTGGAAAAGGAAATATCTTCTCATCGAAAGTACATAGAAGCATTCTCAGAAACTACTCTGTGATGATTGCATTCAACTGACAGAGTTGAACGTTCCTTTTGATAGAGCAGTTTGGAAACACTCTTTTTGTAGAATCTGCATGTGGAGATTTGGACCGCTTTGAGACCTATGGTAGTAAAGGAAATAAGTTCATAGAAAAACCAAATGGAAGCATTCTCAGAAAATAATTTGTGATGATTGAGTTGAATTCAGAGACCTGAACATTCCTTTTGATGGAGCAGTTTCCAAACACACTTCTCGTGGAATCTGCAAGTGGATATTTGGACCTCTCTGAGGATTTCATTGGAAGCGGGATTAACTTCCCAGAACTAAACGGAAGCATTCTCAGAATCTTCTTTGTGATGTTTGCATTCAACTCACAGAGTTGAACCTTCCTTTCATAGTTAAGGTTTGAAACACTCTTTTTGTAATATCTGGAAGTAGATATTTGGACCACTGTGTGGTCTTCGATGGAAACGGGTATATCTTCACCTCAAACCTAGACAGAAGCATTCTCAGAAAGTTCTCTGTGTTGACTGCATTCAACTCACAGAGTTGAACAATCGTTTTGATGGAGCAGTTTTGAAACTCTCTTTCTTTGGAATCTGCAAGTGGATATGTTGACCTCTTTGAAGATTTCGTTGGAAACCTGTTAATCTTCACATAAAAGCTAAACAGAAGCATTGTCAGAAACTTCTTTGTGATGTTTGCATTCACCTCATAGAGTTGAACTTTCCCTTTGATAGAGCAGCTTTGAAACACTCTTTTTCTAGAATCTGCAAGTGGACATTTGGAGGGCTTTGTGTTCTGCGGTGGAAAAGGAAATATCTTCTCATCAAAACTACATAGAAGCATTCTCAGAAACAATTCTGTGATGATTGCATTCAGCTGACAGAGTTGAATATTCCTTTTGATAGAGCAGTTTGGAAACACTCTTTTTGTAGAATCTGCATGTGGAGATTTAGACCGCTTTGAGACCTATGTTAGTAATGGAAATAACTTCATAGAAAAACCGAATGGAAGCATTCTCAGAAAATTCTTTGTGATGATTGAGTTGAACTCAGAGACCTGAACATTCCTTTTGATGGAGCAGTTTCCAAACACACTTCTCGTGGAATCTGCAAGTGGATATTTGGACCTCTCTGAGGATTTCGTTGGAAGCGGGATAAACTTCCCAGAACTAAACGGAAGCATTCTCAGAAACTTCTTTCTGATGTTTGCATTCAACTCACAGAGTTGAACCTTCCTTTCATAGTTAAGGTTTGAAACACTCTTTTTGTAGAATCTGGAAGTAGATATTTGGACCACTGTGTGGTCTTCGTTGGAAACGGGTATATCTTCACCTCAAACCTAGACAGAAGCATTCTCAGAAAGTTCTCTGTGTTGACTGCATTCAACTCACAGAGTTGAACAATCCTTTTGATGGAGCAGTTTTGAAACTCTCTTTCTTTGGAATCTGCAAGTGGATATGTTGACCTCTTTGAAGATTTCGTTGGAAACGGGTTGATCTTCACATAAAAGCTAAACAGAAGCATTCTCAGAAACTTCTTTGTGATGATTGCATTCACCTCACAGAGTTGAACTTTCCCTTTGATAGAGCAGCTTTGAAACACTCTTTTTCTAGAATCTGCAAGTGGACATTTGGAGGGCTTTCTGGACTGTGGTGGAAAAGGAAATATCTTCTCATAGAAAGTACATAGAAGCATTCTCAGAAACTACTCTGTGATGATTGCATTCAACTGACAGAGTTGAACGTTCCTTTTGATAGAGCAGTTTGGAAACACTCTTTTTGTAGAATCTGCATGTGGAGATTTGGACCGCTTGGAGACCTATGGTAGTAAAGGAAATAAGTTCATAGAAAAACCAAATGGAAGCATTCTCAGAAAATAATTTGTGATGATTGAGTTGAACTCAGAGACCTGAACATTCCTTTTGATGGAGCAGTTTCCAAACACACTTCTCGTGGAATCTGCAAGTGGATATTTGGACCTCTCTGAGGATTTCATTGGAAGCGGGATTAACTTCCCAGAACTAAACGGAAGCATTCTCAGAATCTTCTTTGTGATGTTTGCATTCAACTCACAGAGTTGAACCTTCCTTTCATAGTTAAGGTTTGAAACACTCTTTTTGTAATATCTGGAAGTAGATATTTGGAGCACTGTGTGGTCTTCGATGGAAACGGGTATATCTTCACCTCAAACCTAGACAGAAGCATTCTCAGAAAGTTCTCTGTGTTGACTGCATTCAACTCACAGAGTTGAACAATCGTTTTGATGGAGCAGTTTTGAAACTCTCTTTCTTTGGAATCTGCAAGTGGATATGTTGACCTCTTTGAAGATTTCGTTGGAAACCTGTTAATCTTCACATAAAAGCTAAACAGAAGCATTGTCAGAAACTTCTTTGTGATGTTTGCATTCACCTCATAGAGTTGAACTTTCCCTTTGATAGAGCAGCTTTGAAACACTCTTTTTCTAGAATCTGCAAGTGGACATTTGGAGGGCTTTGTGTTCTGCGGTGGAAAAGGAAATATCTTCTCATCAAAACTACATAGAAGCATTCTCAGAAACAATTCTGTGATGATTGCATTCAGCTGACAGAGTTGAATATTCCTTTTGATAGAGCAGTTTGGAAACACTCTTTTTGTAGAATCTGCATGTGGAGATTTGGACCGCTTTGAGACCTATGTTAGTAATGGAAATAACTTCATAGAAAAACCAAATGGAAGCATTCTCAGAAAATTCTTTGTGATGATTGAGTTGAACTCAGAGACCTGAACATTCCTTTTGATGGAGCAGTTTCCAAACACACTTCTCGTGGAATCTGCAAATGGATATTTGGACCTCTCTGAGGATTTCGTTGTAAGCGGGATAAACTTCCCAGAACTAAACGGAAGCATTCTCAGAAACTTCTTTGTGATGTTTGCATTCAACTCACAGAGTTGAACCTTCCTTTCATAGTTAAGGTTTGAAACACTCTTTTTGTAATATCTGGAAGTAGATATTTGGACCACTGTGTGGTCTTCGATGGAAACGGGTATATCTTCACCTCAAACCTAGACAGAAGCATTCTCAGAAAGTTCTCTGTGTTGACTGCATTCAACTCACAGAGTTGAACAATCGTTTTGATGGAGCAGTTTTGAAACTCTCTTTCTTTGGAATCTGCAAGTGGATATGTTGACCTCTTTGAAGATTTCGTTGGAAACCTGTTAATCTTCACATAAAAGCTAAACAGAAGCATTGTCAGAAACTTCTTTGTGATGTTTGAATTCACCTCATAGAGTTGAACTTTCCCTTTGATAGAGCAGCTTTGAAACACTCTTTTTCTAGAATCTGCAAGTGGACATTTGGAGGGCTTTGTATTCTGCGGTGGAAAAGGAAATATCTTCTCATCAAAACTACATAGAAGCATTCTCAGAAACAATTCGGTGATGATTGCATTCAGCTGACAGAGTTGAACGTTCCTTTTGATAGAGCAGTTTGGAAACACTCTTTTTGTAGAATCTGCATGTGGAGATTTGGACCGCTTTGAGACCTATGTTAGTAAAGGAAATAACTTCATAGAAAAACCAAATGGAAGCAATCTCAGAAAATTCTTTGTGATGATTGAGTTGAACTCAGAGACCTGAACATTCCTTTTGATGGAGCAGTTTCCAAACACACTTCTCGTGGAATCTGCAAGTGGATATTTGGACCTCTCTGAGGATTGCGTTGGAAGCGGGATAAACTTCCCAGAACTAAACGGAAGCATTCTCAGAAACTTCTTTGTGATGTTTGCATTCAACTCACGGAGTTGAACCTTCCTTTCGTAGTTCAGGTTTGAAACACTCTTTTTGTAGAATCTGGAAGTAGATATTTGGACCACTGTGTGGTCTTCATTGGAAACGGGTATATCTTCACCTCAAACCTAGACGGAAGCATTCTCAGAAAGTTCTCTGTGTTGAGTACATTCAACTCACAGAGTTGAACAATCCTTTTGATGGAGCAGTTTTGAAACTCTCTTTCTTTGGAATCTGCAAGTGGATATGTTGACCTCTTTGAAGATTTCGTTGGAAACCTGTTAATCTTCACATAAAAGCTAAACAGAAGCATTGTCAGAAACTTCTTTGTGATGTTTGCATTCACCTCATAGAGTTGAACTTTCCCTTTGATAGAGCAGCTTTGAAACACTCTTTTTCTAGAATCTGCAAGTGGACATTTGGAGGGCTTGGTGTTCTGCGGTGGAAAAGGAAATATCTTCTCATCAAAACTACATAGAAGCATTCTCAGAAACAATTCTGTGATGATTGCATTCAGCTGACAGAGTTGAACATTCCTTTTGATAGAGCAGTTTGCAAACAAACTTTTTGTAGAATCTGCATGTGGAGATTTGGACCGCTTGGAGACCTATGGAAGTAATGAAATAAGTTCATAGAAAAACCAAACGGAAGCATTCTCAGAAAATCCTTTGTGATGATTGAGTTGAACTCAGAGACCTGAACATTCCTTTTGATGGAGCAGTTTCCAAACACACTTCTCGTGGAATCTGCAAGTGGATATTTGGACCTCTCTGAGGATTTCGTTGGAAGCGGGATAAACTTCCCAGAACTAAACGGAAGCATTCTCAGAAACTTTTTTGTGATGTTTGCATTCAACTCACAGAGTTGAACCTTCCTTTCATAGTTCAAGTTTGAAACACTCTTTTTGTAGAATCTGGAAGTGGATATTTGGACCACTGTGAGGACTTCGTTGGAAACGGGTATATCTTCACCTCAAACCTAGACAGAAGCATTCTCAGAAAGTTCTCTGTGTTGACTGCATTCAACTCACAGACTTGAACAATCGTCTTGATGGAGCAGTTTTGAAACTCTCTTTCTTTGGAATCTGCAAGTGGATATGTTGACCTCTTTGAAGATTTCGTTGGAAACGGGTTGATCTTCACATAAAAGCTAAACAGAAGCATTCTCAGAAACTTCTTTGTGATGATTGCATTCACCTCACAGAGTTGAACTTTCCCTTTGATAGAGCAGCTTTGAAACACTCTTTTTCTAGAATCTGCAAGTGGACATTTGGAGGGCTTTCTGGACTGTGGTGGAAAAGGAAATATCTTCTCATCGAAAGTACATAGAAGCATTCTCAGAAACTACTCTGTGATGATTGCATTCAACTGACAGAGTTGAACGTTCCTTTTGATCGAGCAGTTTTGAAACACTCTTTTTGTAGAATCTGCATGTGGAGATTTGGACCGCTTTGAGACCTATGGTAGTAAAGGAAATAAGTTCATAGAAAAACCAAATGGAAGCATTCTCAGAAAATAATTTGTGATGATTGAGTTGAACTCAGAGACCTGAACATTCCTTTTAATGGAGCAGTTTCCAAACACACTTCTCGTGGAATCTGCAAGTGGATATTTGGACCTCTCTGAGGATTTCATTGGAAGCGGGATTAACTTCCCAGAACTAAACGGAAGCATTCTCAGAAACTTCTTTGTGATGATTGCATTCAACTCACAGAGTTGAACCTTCCTTTCATAGTTAAGGTTTGAAACACTCTTTTTGTAATATCTGGAAGTAGATGTTTGGACCACTGTGTGGTCTTCGTTGGAAACGGGTATATCTTCACCTCAAACCTAGACAGAAGCATTCTCAGAAAGTTCTCTGTGTTGACTGCATTCAACTCACAGAGTTGAACAATCCTTTTGATGGAGCAGTTTTGAAACTCTCTTTCTTTGGAATCTGCAAGTGGATATGTTGACCTCTTTGAAGATTTCGTTGGAAACCTGTTAATCTTCACATAAAAGCTAAACAGAAGCATTGTCAGAAACTTCTTTGTGATGTTTGAATTCACCTCATAGAGTTGAACATTCCCTTTGATAGAGCAGCTTTGAAACACTCTTTTTCTAGAATCTGCAAGTGGACATTTGGAGGGCTTTGTGTTCTGCGGTGGAAAAGGAAATATCTTCTCATCAAAACTACATAGAAGCATTCTCAGAAACAATTCGGTGATGATTGCATTCAGCTGACAGAGTTGAACATTCCTTTTGATAGAGCAGTTTGGAAACACTCTTTTTGTAGAATCTGCATGTGGATATTTGGTCCGCATGGAGTCCTATGGTAGTAGAGGAAATAAGTTCATAGAAAAACCAAATGGAAGCATTCTCAGAAAATTCTTTGTGATGATTGAGTTGAACTCAGAGACCTGAACATTTCTTTTGATGGAGCAGTTTCCAAACACGCTTCTCGTGGAATCTGCAAGTGGATATTTGGACCTCTCTAAGGATTTCGTTGGAAGCGGGATAAACTTCCCAGAACTAAACGGAAGCATTCTCAGAAACTTCTTTGTGATGTTTGCATTCAACTCACAGAGTTGAACCTTCCTTTCATAGTTCAGGTTTGAAACACTCTTTTTGTAGAATCTGGAAGTGGATATTTGGACCTCTGTGAGGACTACGTTGGAAACGGGTATATCTTCACCTCAAACCTAGACAGAAGCATTCTCAGAAAGTTCTCTGTGTTGACTGCATTCAACTCACAGAGTTGAACAATCGTTTTGATGGAGCAGTTTTGAAACTCTCTTTCTTTGGAATCTGCAAGTGGATATGTTGACCTCTTTGAAGATTTCGTTGGAAACCTGTTAATCTTCACATAAAAGCTAAACAGAAGCATTGTCAGAAACTTCTTTGTGATGTTTGCATTCACCTCATAGAGTTGAACTTTCCCTTTGATAGAGCAGCTTTGAAACACTCTTTTTCTAGAATCTGCAAGTGGACATTTGGAGGGCTTTGTGTTCTGCGGTGGAAAAGGAAATATCTTCTCATCAAAACTACATAGAAGCATTCTCAGAAACAATTCTGTGATGATTGCATTCAGCTGACAGAGTTGAATATTCCTTTTGATAGAGCAGTTTGGAAACACTCTTTTTGTAGAATCTGCATGTGGAGATTTAGACCGCTTTGAGACCTATGTTAGTAATGGAAATAACTTCATAGAAAAACCAAATGGAAGCATTCTCAGAAAATTCTTTGTGATGATTGAGTTGAACTCAGAGACCTGAACATTCCTTTTGATGGAGCAGTTTCCAAACACACTTCTCGTGGAATCTGCAAGTGGATATTTGGACCTCTCTGAGGATTTCGTTGGAAGCGGGATAAACTTCCCAGAACTAAACGGAAGCATTCTCAGAAACTTCTTTCTGATGTTTGCATTCAACTCACAGAGATGAACCTTCCTTTCATAGTTAAGGTTTGAAACACTCTTTTTGTAGAATCTGGAAGTAGATATTTGGACCACTGTGTGGTCTTCGTTGGAAACGGGTATATCTTCACCTCAAACCTAGACAGAAGCATTCTCAGAAAGTTCTCTGTGTTGACTGCATTCAACTCACAGACTTGAACAATCCTTTTGATGGAGCAGTTTTGAAACTCTCTTTCTTTGGAATCTGCAAGTGGATATGTTGACCTCTTTGAAGATTTCGTTGGAAACGGGTTAATCTTCACATAAAAGCTAAACAGAAGCATTCTCAGAAACTTCTTTGTGATGATTGCATTCACCTCACAGAGTTGAACTTTCCCTTTGATAGAGCAGCTGTGAAACACTCTTTTTCTAGAATCTGCAAGTGGACATTTGGAGGGCTTTCTGGACTGTGGTGGAAAAGGAAATATCTTCTCATCGAAAGTACATAGAAGCATTGTCAGAAACTACTCTGTGATGATTGCATTCAACTGACAGAGTTGAACGTTCCTTTTGATAGAGCAGTTTGCAAACACTCTTTTTGTAGAATCTGCATGTGGAGATTTGGACCGCTTGGAGACCTATGGTAGTAAAGGAAATAAGTTCATAGAAAAACCAAACGGAAGCATTCTCAGAAAATCCTTTGTGATGATTGAGTTGAACTCAGAGACCTGAACATTCCTTTTGATGGAGCAGTTTCCAAACACACTTCTCGTGGAATCTGCAAGTGGATATTTGGACCTCTCTGAGGATTTCATTGGAAGCGGGATTAACTTCCCAGAACTAAACGGAAGCATTCTCAGAAACTTCTTTGTGATGTTTGCATTCAACTCACAGAGTTGAACCTTCCTTTCATAGTTAAGGTTTGAAACACTCTTTTTGTAGTATCTGGAAGTAGATGTTTGGACCACTGTGTGGTCTTCGTTGGAAACGGGTATATCTTCACCTCAAACCTAGACAGAAGCATTCTCAGAAAGTTCTCTGTGTTGACTGCATTCAACTCACAGAGTTGAACAATCGTTTTGATGGAGCAGTTTTGAAACTCTCTTTCTTTGGAATCTGCAAGTGGATATGTTGTCCTCTTTGAAGATTTCGTTGGAAACCTGTTAATCTTCACATAAAATCTAAACAGAAGCATTGTCAGAAACTTCTTTGTGATGTTTGCATTCACCTCATAGAGTTGAACTTTCCCTTGATAGAGCAGCTTTGAAACACTCTTTTTCTAGAATCTGCAAGTGGACATTTGGAGGGCTTTGTGTTCTGCGGTGGAAAAGGAAATATCTTCTCATCAAAACTACATAGAAGCATTCTCAGAAACAATTCTGTGATGATTGCATTCAGCTGACAGAGTTGAACATTCCTTTTGATAGAGCAGTTTGGAAACACTCTTTTTGTAGAATCTGCATGTGGAGATTTGGACCGCTTTGAGACCTATGTTAGTAAAGGAAATAACTTCATAGAAAAACCAAATGGAAGCATTCTCAGAAAATTCTTTGTGATGATTGAGTTGAACTCAGAGACCTGAACATTCCTTTTGATGCAGCAGTTTCCAAACACACTTCTCGTGGAATCTGCAAGGGGATATTTGGACCTCTCTTAGGATTTCGTTGGAAGCGGTATAAACTTCCCAGAACTAAACGGAAGCATTCTCAGAAACTTCTTTCTGATGTTTGCATTCAACTCACAGAGTTGAACCTTCCTTTCATAGTTCAGGTTTGAAACACTCTTTTTGTAGAATCTGGAAGTGGATATTTGGACCACTGTGAGGACTTCGTTGGACACGGGTATATCTTCACCTCAAACCTAGACAGAAGCATTCTCAGAAAGTTCTCTGTGTTGACTGCATTCAACTCACAGACTTGAACAATCGTTTTGATGGAGCAGTTTTGAAACTCTCTTTCTTTGGAATCTGCAAGTGGATATGTTGACCTCTTTGAAGATTTCGTTGGAAACGGGTTGATCTTCACATAAAAGCTAAACAGAAGCATTCTCAGAAACTTCTTTGTGATGATTGCATTCACCTCACAGAGTTGAACTTTCCCTTTGATAGAGCAGCTTTGAAACACTCTTTTTCTAGAATCTGCAAGTGGACATTTGGAGGGCTTTCTGGACTGTGGTGGAAAAGGAAATATCTTCTCATCGAAAGTACATAGAAGCATTCTCAGAAACTACTCTGTGATGATTGCATTCAACTGACAGAGTTGAACGTTCCTTTTGATAGAGCAGTTTGGAAACACTCCTTTGTAGAATCTGCATGTGGAGATTTGGACCGCTTTGAGACCTATGGTAGTAAAGGATATAAGTTCATAGAAAAACCAAATGGAACCATTCTCAGAAAATAATTTGTGATGATTGAGTTGAACTCAGAGACCTGAACATTCCTTTTGATGGAGCAGTTTCCAAACACACTTCTCGTGGAATCTGCAAGTGGATATTTGGACCTCTCTGAGGATTTCATTGGAAGCGGGATTAACTTCCCAGAACTAAACGGAAGCATTCTCAGAAACTTCTTTGTGATGTTTGCATTCAACTCACAGAGTTGAACCTTCCTTTCATAGTTAAGGTTTGAAACACTCTTTTTGTAATATCTGGAAGTAGATGTTTGGACCACTGTGTGGTCTTCGTTGGAAACGGGTATATCTTCACCTCAAACCTAGACAGAAGCATTCTCAGAAAGTTCTCTGTGTTGACTGCATTCAACTCACAGAGTTGAACAATCCTTTTGATGGAGCAGTTTTGAAACTCTCTTTCTTTGGAATCTGCAAGTGGATATGTTGACCTCTTTGAAGATTTCGTTGGAAACCTGTTAATCTTCACATAAAAGCTAAACAGAAGCATTATCAGAAACTTCTTTGTGATGTTTGAATTCACCTCATAGAGTTGAACTTTCCCTTTGATAGAGCAGCTTTGAAACACTCTTTTTCTAGAATCTGCAAGTGGACATTTGGAGGGCTTTGTGTTCTGCGGTGGAAAAGGAAATATCTTCTCATCAAAACTACATAGAAGCATTCTCAGAAACAATTCGGTGATGATTGCATTCAGCTGACAGAGTTGAACATTCCTTTTGATAGAGCAGTTTGGAAACACTCTTTTTGTAGAATCTGCATGTGGAGATTTGGACCGCTTTGAGACCTATGGTAGTAAAGGAAATAACTTCATAGAAAAACCAAATGGAAGCAATCTCAGAAAATTCTTTGTGATGATTGAGTTGAACTCAGAGACCTGAACATTCCTTTTGATGGAGCAGTTTCCAAACACACTTCTCGTGGAATCTGCAAGTGGATATTTGGACCTCTCTGAGGATTGCGTTGGAAGCGGGATAAACTTCCCAGAACTAAACGGAAGCATTCTCAGAAACTTCTTTGTGATGTTTGCATTCAACTCACGGAGTTGAACCTTCCTTTCGTAGTTCAGGTTTGAAACACTCTTTTTGTAGAATCTGGAAGTAGATATTTGGACCACTGTGTGGTCTTCATTGGAAACGGGTATATCTTCACCTCAAACCTAGACAGAAGCATTCTCAGAAAGTTCTCTGTGTTGACTACATTCAACTCACAGAGTTGAACAATCCTTTTGATGGAGCAGTTTTGAAACTCTCTTTCTTTGGAATCTGCAAGTGGATATGTTGACCTCTTTGAAGATTTCGTTGGAAACCTGTTAATCTTCACATAAAAGCTAAACAGAAGCATTGTCAGAAACTTCTTTGTGATGTTTGCATTCACCTCATAGAGTTGAACTTTCCCTTTGATAGAGCAGCTTTGAAACACTCTTTTTCTAGAATCTGCAAGTGGACATTTGGAGGGCTTGGTGTTCTGCGGTGGAAAAGGAAATATCTTCTCATCAAAACTACATAGAAGCATTCTCAGAAACAATTCTGTGATGATTGCATTCAGCTGACAGAGTTGAACATTCCTTTTGATAGAGAAGTTTGGAAACACTCTTTTTGTAGAATCTGCATGTGGAGATTTGGACCGCTTGGAGACCTATGGTAGTAAAGGAAATAACTTCATAGAAAAACCAAATGGAAGCATTCTCAGAAAATTCTTTGTGATGATTGAGTTGAACTCAGAGACCTGAACATTCCTTTTGATGGAGCAGTTTCCAAACACACTTCTCGTGGAATCTGCAAGGGGATATTTGGACCTCTCTGAGGATTTCGTTGGAAGCGGTATAAACTTCCCAGATCTAAACGGAAGCATTCTCAGAAACTTCTTTCTGATGTTTGCATTCAACTCACAGAGTTGAACCTTCCTTTCATAGTTCAGGTTTGAAACACTCTTTTTGTAGAATCTGGAAGTGGATATTTGGACCACTGTGAGGACTTCGTTGGAAACGGGTATATCTTCACCTCAAACCTAGACAGAAGCATTCTCAGAAAGTTCTCTGTGTTGACTGCATTCAACTCACAGACTTGAACAATCGTTTTGATGGAGCAGTTTTGAAACTCTCTTTCTTTGGAATCTGCAAGTGGATATGTTGACCTCTTTGAAGATTTCTTTGGAAACGGGTTAATCTTCACATAAAAGCTAAACAGAAGCATTCTCAGAAACTTCTTTGTGATGATTGCATTCACCTCACAGAGTTGAACTTTCCCTTTGGTAGAGCAGCTGTGAAACACTCTTTTTCTAGAATCTGCAAGTGGACATTTGGAGGGCTTTCTGGACTGTGGTGGAAAAGGAAATATCTTCTCATCGAAAGTACATAGAAGCATTGTCAGAAACTACTCTGTGATGATTGCATTCAACTGACAGAGTTGAACGTTCCTTTTGATTGAGCAGTTTGCAAACAAACTTTTTGTAGAATCTGCATGTGGAGATTTGGACCGCTTGGAGACCTATGGAAGTAATGAAATAAGTTCATAGAAAAACCAAACGGAAGCATTCTCAGAAATTCCTTTGTGATGATTGAGTTGAACTCAGAGACCTGAACATTCCTTTTGATGGAGCAGTTTCCAAACACACTTCTCGTGGAATCTGCAAGTGGATATTTGGACCTCTCTGAGGATTTCGTTGGAAGCGGGATAAACTTCCCAGAACTAAACGGAAGCATTCTCAGAAACTTTTTTGTGATGTTTGCATTCAACTCACAGAGTTGAACCTTCCTTTCATAGTTCAGGTTTGAAACACTCTTTTTGTAGAATCTGGAAGTGGATATTTGGACCACTGTGAGGACTTCGTTGGAAACGGGTATATCTTCACCTCAAACCTAGACAGAAGCATTCTCAGAAAGTTCTCTGTGTTGACTGCATTCAACTCACAGACTTGAACAATCGTTTTGATGGAGCAGTTTTGAAACTCTCTTTCTTTGGAATCTGCAAGTGGATATGTTGACCTCTTTGAAGATTTCGTTGGAAACGGGTTGATCTTCACATAAAAGCTAAACAGAAGCATTCTCAGAAACTTCTTTGTGATGATTGCATTCACCTCACAGAGTTGAACTTTCCGTTTGATAGAGCAGCTTTGAAACACTCTTTTTCTAGAATCTGCAAGTGGACATTTGGAGGGCTTTCTGGACTGTGGTGGAAAAGGAAATATCTTCTCATCGAAAGTACATAGAAGCATTCTCAGAAACTACTCTGTGATGATTGCATTCAACTGACAGAGTTGAACGTTCCTTTTGATAGAGCAGTTTGGAAACACTCTTTTTGTAGAATCTGCATGTGGAGATTTGGACCGCTTTGAGACCTATGGTAGTAAAGGAAATAAGTTCATAGAAAAACCAAATGGAAGCATTCTCAGAAAATAATTTGTGATGATTGAGTTGAACTCAGAGACCTGAACATTCCTTTTGATGGAGCAGTTTCCAAACACACTTCTCGTGGAATCTGCAAGTGGATATTTGGACCTCTCTGAGGATTTCATTGGAAGCGGGATTAACTTCCCAGAACTAAACGGAAGCATTCTCAGAAACTTCTTTGTGATGATTGCATTCAACTCACAGAGTTGAACCTTCCTTTCATAGTTAAGGTTTGAAACACTCTTTTTGTAATATCTGGAAGTAGATGTTTGGACCACTGTGTGGTCTTTGTTGGAAACGGGTATATCTTCACCTCAAACCTAGACAGAAGCATTCTCAGAAAGTTCTCTGTGTTGACTGCATTCAACTCACAGAGTTGAACAATCCTTTTGATGGAGCAGTTTTGAAACTCTCTTTCTTTGGAATCTGCAAGTGGATATGTTGACCTCTTTGAAGATTTCGTTGGAAACCTGTTAATCTTCACATAAAAGCTAAACAGAAGCATTGTCAGAAACTTCTTTGTGATGTTTGAATTCACCTCATAGAGTTGAACTTTCCCTTTGATAGAGCAGCTTTGAAACACTCTTTTTCTAGAATCTGCAAGTGGACATTTGGAGGGCTTTGTGTTCTGCGGTGGAAAAGGAAATATCTTCTCATCAAAACTACATAGAAGCATTCTCAGAAACAATTCGGTGATGATTGCATTCAGCTGACAGAGTTGAACATTCCTTTTGATAGAGCAGTTTGGAAACACTCTTTTTGTAGAATCTGCATGTGGATATTTGGTCCGCATGGAGTCCTATGGTAGTAGAGGAAATAAGTTCATAGAAAAACCAAATGGAAGCATTCTCAGAAAATTCTTTGTGATGATTGAGTTGAACTCAGAGACCTGAACATTTCTTTTGATGGAGCAGTTTCCAAACACGCTTCTCGTGGAATCTGCAAGTGGATATTTGGACCTCTCTAAGGATTTCGTTGGAAGCGGGAAAAACTTCCCAGAACTAAACGGAAGCATTCTCAGAAACTTCTTTGTGATGTTTGCATTCAACTCACAGAGTTGAACCTTCCTTTCATAGTTCAGGTTTGAAACACTCTTTTTGTAGAATCTGGAAGTGGATATTTGGACCTCTGTGAGGACTACGTTGGAAACGGGTATATCTTCACCTCAAACCTAGACAGAAGCATTCTCAGAAAGTTCTCTGTGTTGACTGCATTCAACTCACAGACTTGAACAATCGTTTTGATGGAGCAGTTTTGAAACTCTCTTACTTTGGAATCTGCAAGTGTATATGTTGACCTCTTTGAAGATTTCGTTGGAAACGGGTTAATCTTCACCTAAAAGCTAAACAGAAGCATTCTCAGAAACTTCTTTGTGATGATTGCATTCACCTCACAGAGGTGAACTTTCCCTTTGATAGAGCAGCTTTGAAACACTCTTTTTCTAGAATCTGCAAGTGGACATTTGGAGGGCTTTCTGCACTGTGGTGGAAAAGGAAGTATCTTCTCATCGAAAGTACATAGAAGCATTGTCAGAAACTACTCTGTGATGATTGCATTCAACTGACAGAGTTGAACGTTCCTTTTGATAGAGCAGTTTGGAAACACTCTTTTTGTAGAATCTGCATGTGGAGATTTGGACCGCTTTGAGACCTATGGTAGTAAAGGAAATAAGTTCATAGAAAAACCAAATGGAAGCATTCTCAGAAAATAATTTGTGATGATTGAGTTGAACTCAGAGACCTGAACATTCCTTTTGATGGAGCAGTTTCCAAACACACTTCTCGTGGAATCTGCAAGTGGATATTTGGACCTCTCTGAGGATTTCATTGGAAGCGGGATTAACTTCCCAGAACTAAACGGAAGCATTCTCAGAATCTTCTTTGTGATGTTTGCATTCAACTCACAGAGTTGAACCTTCCTTTCATAGTTAAGGTTTGAAACACTCTTTTTGTAATATCTGGAAGTAGATATTTGGACCACTGTGTGGTCTTCGATGGAAACGGGTATATCTTCACCTCAAACCTAGACAGAAGCATTCTCAGAAAGTTCTCTGTGTTGACTGCATTCAACTCACAGAGTTGAACAATCGTTTTGATGGAGCAGTTTTGAAACTCTCTTTCTTTGGAATCTGCAAGTGGATATGTTGACCTATTTGAAGATTTCGTTGGAAACCTGTTAATCTTCACATAAAAGCTAAACAGAAGCATTGTCAGAAACTTCTTTGTGATGTTTGCATTCACCTCATAGAGTTGAACTTTCCCTTTGATAGAGCAGCTGTGAAACACTCTTTTTCTAGAATCTGCAAGTGGACATTTGGAGGGCTTTGTGTTCTGCGGTGGAAAAGGAAATATCTTCTCATCAAAACTACATAGAAGCATTCTCAGAAACAATTCTGTGATGATTGCATTCAGCTGACAGAGTTGAATATTCCTTTTGATAGAGCAGTTTGGAAACACTCTTTTTGTAGAATCTGCATGTGGAGATTTAGACCGCTTTGAGACCTATGTTAGTAATGGAAATAACTTCATAGAAAAACCAAATGGAAGTATTCTCAGAAAATTCTTTGTGATGATTGAGTTGAACTCAGAGACCTGAACATTCCTTTTGATGGAGCAGTTTCCAAACACACTTCTCGTGGAATCTGCAAGTGGATATTTGGACCTCTCTGAGGATTTCGTTGGAAGCGGGATAAACTTCCCAGAACTAAACGGAAGCATTCTCAGAAACTTCTTTCTGATGTTTGCATTCAACTCACAGAGTTGAACCTTCCTTTCATAGTTAAGGTTTGAAACACTCTTTTTGTAGAATCTGGAAGTAGATATTTGGACCACTGTGTGGTCTTCGTTGGAAACGGGTATATCTTCACCTCAAACCTAGACAGAAGCATTCTCAGAAAGTTCTGTGTGTTGACTGCATTCAACTCACAGAGTTGAACAATCCTTTTGATGGAGCAGTTTTGAAACTCTCTTTCTTTGGAATCTGCAAGTGGATATGTTGACCTCTTTGAAGATTTCGTTGGAAACGGGTTAATCTTCACATAAAAGCTAAACAGAAGCATTCTCAGAAACTTCTTTGTGATGATTGCATTCACCTCACAGAGTTGACCTTTCCCTTTGATAGAGCAGCTGTGAAACACTCTTTTTCTAGAATCTGCAAGTGGACATTTGGAGGGCTTTCTGGACTGTGGTGGAAAAGGAAATATCTTCTCATCGAAAGTACATAGAAGCATTGTCAGAAACTACTCTGTGATGATTGCATTCAACTGACAGAGTTGAACGTTCCTTTTGATAGAGCAGTTTGCAAACACTCTTTTTGTAGAATCTGCATGTGGAGATTTGGACCGCTTGGAGACCTATGGTAGTAAAGGAAATAAGTTCATAGAAAAACCAAACGGAAGCATTCTCAGAAAATCCTTTGTGATGATTGAGTTGAACTCAGAGACCTGAACATTCCTTTTGATGGAGCAGTTTCCAAACACACTTCTCGTGGAATCTGCAAGTGGATATTTGGACCTCTCTGAGGATTTCATTGGAAGCGGGATTAACTTCCCAGAACTAAACGGAAGCATTCTCAGAAACTTCTTTGTGATGTTTGCATTCAACTCACAGAGTTGAACCTTCCTTTCATAGTTAAGGTTTGAAACACTCTTTTTGTAATATCTGGAAGTAGATATTTGGACCACTGTGTGGTCTTCGATGGAAACGGGTATATCTTCACCTCAAACCTAGACAGAAGCATTCTCAGAAAGTTCTCTGTGTTGACTGCATTCAACTCACAGAGTTGAACAATCGTTTTGATGGAGCAGTTTTGAAACTCTCTTTCTTTGGAATCTGCAAGTGGATATGTTGACCTCTTTGAAGATTTCGTTGGAAACCTGTTAATCTTCACATAAAAGCTAAACAGAAGCATTGTCAGAAACTTCTTTGTGATGTTTGCATTCACCTCATAGAGTTGAACTTTCCCTTTGATAGAGCAGCTTTGAAACACTCTTTTTCTAGAATCTGCAAGTGGACATTTGGAGGGCTTTGTGTTCTGCGGTGGAAAAGGAAATATCTTCTCATCAAAACTACATAGAAGCATTCTCAGAAACAATTCTGTGATGATTGCATTCAGCTGACAGAGTTGAATATTCCTTTTGATAGAGCAGTTTGGAAACACTCTTTTTGTAGAATCTGCATGTGGAGATTTAGACCGCTTTGAGACCTATGTTAGTAATGGAAATAACTTCATAGAAAAACCAAATGGAAGTATTCTCAGAAAATTCTTTGTGATGATTGAGTTGAACTCAGAGACCTGAACATTCCTTTTGATGGAGCAGTTTCCAAACACACTTCTCGTGGAATCTGCAAGTGGATATTTGGACCTCTCTGAGGATTTCGTTGGAAGCGGGATAAACTTCCCAGAACTAAACGGAAGCATTCTCAGAAACTTCTTTCTGATGTTTGCATTCAACTCACAGAGTTGAACCTTCCTTTCATAGTTAAGGTTTGAAACACTCTTTTTGTAGAATCTGGAAGTAGATATTTGGACCACTGTGTGGTCTTCGTTGGAAACGGGTATATCTTCACCTCAAACCTAGACAGAAGCATTCTCAGAAAGTTCTGTGTGTTGACTGCATTCAACTCACAGAGTTGAACAATCCTTTTGATGGAGCAGTTTTGAAACTCTCTTTCTTTGGAATCTGCAAGTGTATATGTTGACCTCTTTGAAGATTTCGTTGGAAACGGGTTAATCTTCACATAAAAGCTAAACAGAAGCATTCTCAGAAACTTCTTTGTGATGATTGCATTCACCTCACAGAGTTGAACTTTCCCTTTGATAGAGCAGCTGTGAAACACTCTTTTTCTAGAATCTGCAAGTGGACATTTGGAGGGCTTTCTGGACTGTGGTGGAAAAGGAAATATCTTCTCATCGAAAGTACATAGAAGCATTGTCAGAAACTACTCTGTGATGATTGCATTCAACTGACAGAGTTGAACGTTCCTTTTGATAGAGCAGTTTGCAAACACTCTTTTTGTAGAATCTGCATGTGGAGATTTGGACCGCTTGGAGACCTATGGTAGTAAAGGAAATAAGTTCATAGAAAAACCAAACGGAAGCATTCTCAGAAAATCCTTTGTGATGATTGAGTTGAACTCAGAGACCTGAACATTCCTTTTGATGGAGCAGTTTCCAAACACACTTCTCGTGGAATCTGCAAGTGGATATTTGGACCTCTCTGAGGATTTCATTGGAAGCGGGATTAACTTCCCAGAACTAAACGGAAGCATTCTCAGAAACTTCTTTGTGATGTTTGCATTCAACTCACAGAGTTGAACCTTCCTTTCATAGTTAAGGTTTGAAACACTCTTTTTGTAGTATCTGGAAGTAGATGTTTGGACCACTGTGTGGTCTTCGTTGGAAACGGGTATATCTTCACCTCAAACCTAGACAGAAGCATTCTCAGAAAGTTCTCTGTGTTGACTGCATTCAACTCACAGAGTTGAACAATCGTTTTGATGGAGCAGTTTTGAAACTCTCTTTCTTTGGAATCTGCAAGTGGATATGTTGTCCTCTTTGAAGATTTCGTTGGAAACCTGTTAATCTTCACATAAAATCTAAACAGAAGCATTGTCAGAAACTTCTTTGTGATGTTTGCATTCACCTCATAGAGTTGAACTTTCCCTTGATAGAGCAGCTTTGAAACACTCTTTTTCTAGAATCTGCAAGTGGACATTTGGAGGGCTTTCTGGACTGTGCTGGAAAAGGAAATATCTTCTCATCGAAAGTACATAGAAGCATTCTCAGAAACTACTCTGTGATGATTGCATTCAACTGACAGAGTTGAACGTTCCTTTTGATAGAGCAGTTTGGAAACACTCTTTTTGTAGAATCTGCATGTGGAGATTTGGACCGCTTTGAGACCTATGGTAGTAAAGGAAATAAGTTCATAGAAAAACCAAATGGAAGCATTCTCAGAAAATAATTTGTGATGATTGAGTTGAATTCAGAGACCTGAACATTCCTTTTGATGGAGCAGTTTCCAAACACACTTCTCGTGGAATCTGCAAGTGGATATTTGGACCTCTCTGAGGATTTCATTGGAAGCGGGATTAACTTCCCAGAACTAAACGGAAGCATTCTCAGAATCTTCTTTGTGATGTTTGCATTCAACTCACAGAGTTGAACCTTCCTTTCATAGTTAAGGTTTGAAACACTCTTTTTGTAATATCTGGAAGTAGATATTTGGACCACTGTGTGGTCTTCGATGGAAACGGGTATATCTTCACCTCAAACCTAGACAGAAGCATTCTCAGAAAGTTCTCTGTGTTGACTGCATTCAACTCACAGAGTTGAACAATCGTTTTGATGGAGCAGTTTTGAAACTCTCTTTCTTTGGAATCTGCAAGTGGATATGTTGACCTCTTTGAAGATTTCGTTGGAAACCTGTTAATCTTCACATAAAAGCTAAACAGAAGCATTGTCAGAAACTTCTTTGTGATGTTTGCATTCACCTCATAGAGTTGAACTTTCCCTTTGATAGAGCAGCTTTGAAACACTCTTTTTCTAGAATCTGCAAGTGGACATTTGGAGGGCTTTGTGTTCTGCGCTGGAAAAGGAAATATCTTCTCATCAAAACTACATAGAAGCATTCTCAGAAACAATTCTGTGATGATTGCATTCAGCTGACAGAGTTGAATATTCCTTTTGATAGAGCAGTTTGGAAACACTCTTTTTGTAGAATCTGCATGTGGAGATTTAGACCGCTTTGAGACCTATGTTAGTAATGGAAATAACTTCATAGAAAAACCAAATGGAAGCATTCTCAGAAAATTCTTTGTGATGATTGAGTTGAACTCAGAGACCTGAACATTCCTTTTGATGGAGCAGTTTCCAAACACACTTCTCGTGGAATCTGCAAGTGGATATTTGGACCTCTCTGAGGATTTCGTTGGAAGCGGGATAAACTTCCCAGAACTAAACGGAAGCATTCTCAGAAACTTCTTTCTGATGTTTGCATTCAACTCACAGAGTTGAACCTTCCTTTCATAGTTAAGGTTTGAAACACTCTTTTTGTAGAATCTGGAAGTAGATATTTGGACCACTGTGTGGTCTTCGTTGGAAACGGGTATATCTTCACCTCAAACCTAGACAGAAGCATTCTCAGAAAGTTCTCTGTGTTGACTGCATTCAACTCACAGAGTTGAACAATCCTTTTGATGGAGCAGTTTTGAAACTCTCTTTCTTTGGAATCTGCAAGTGGATATGTTGACCTCTTTGAAGATTTCGTTGGAAACGGGTTAATCTTCACATAAACCTAAACAGAAGCATTCTCAGAAACTTCTTTGTGATGATTGCATTCACCTCACAGAGTTGAACTTTCCCTTTGATAGAGCAGCTGTGAAACACTCTTTTTCTAGAATCTGCAAGTGGACATTTGGAGGGCTTTCTGGACTGTGGTGGAAAAGGAAATATCTTCTCATCGAAAGTACATAGAAGCATTGTCAGAAACTACTCTGTGATGATTGCATTCAACTGACAGAGTTGAACGTTCCTTTTGATAGAGCAGTTTGCAAACACTCTTTTTGTAGAATCTGCATGTGGAGATTTGGACCGCTTGGAGACCTATGGTAGTAAAGGAAATAAGTTCATAGAAAAACCAAACGGAAGCATTCTCAGAAAATCCTTTGTGATGATTGAGTTGAACTCAGAGACCTGAACATTCCTTTTGATGGAGCAGTTTCCAAACACACTTCTCGTGGAATCTGCAAGTGGATATTTGGACCTCTCTGAGGATTTCATTGGAAGCGGGATTAACTTCCCAGAACTAAACGGAAGCATTCTCAGAAACTTCTTTGTGATGTTTGCATTCAACTCACAGAGTTGAACCTTCCTTTCATAGTTAAGGTTTGAAACACTCTTTTTGTAGTATCTGGAAGTAGATGTTTGGACCACTGTGTGGTCTTCGTTGGAAACGGGTATATCTTCACCTCAAACCTAGACAGAAGCATTCTCAGAAAGTTCTCTGTGTTGACTGCATTCAACTCACAGAGTTGAACAATCGTTTTGATGGAGCAGTTTTGAAACTCTCTTTCTTTGGAATCTGCAAGTGGATATGTTGTCCTCTTTGAAGATTTCGTTGGAAACCTGTTAATCTTCACATAAAATCTAAACAGAAGCATTGTCAGAAACTTCTTTGTGATGTTTGCATTCACCTCATAGAGTTGAACTTTCCCTTGATAGAGCAGCTTTGAAACACTCTTTTTCTAGAATCTGCAAGTGGACATTTGGAGGGCTTTGTGTTCTGCGGTGGAAAAGAAATATCTTCTCATCAAAACTACATAGAAGCATTCTCAGAAACAATTCTGTGATGATTGCATTCAGCTGACAGAGTTGAACATTCCTTTTAATAGAGCAGTTTGGAAACACTCTTTTTGTAGAATCTGCATGTGGAGATTTGGACCGCTTTGAGACCTATGTTAGTAAAGGAAATAACTTCATAGAAAAACCAAATGGAAGCATTCTCAGAAAATTCTTTGTGATGATTGAGTTGAACTCAGAGACCTGAACATTCCTTTTGATGGAGCAGTTTCCAAACACACTTCTCGTGGAATCTGCAAGGGGATATTTGGACCTCTCTGAGGATTTCGTTGGAAGCGGTATAAACTTCCCAGAACTAAACGGAAGCATTCTCAGAAATTTCTTTCTGATGTTTGCATTCAACTCACAGAGTTGAACCTTCCTTTCATAGTTCAGGTTTGAAACACTCTTTTTGTAGAATCTGGAAGTGGATATTTGGACCACTGTGAGGACTTCGTTGGACACGGGTATATCTTCACCTCAAACCTAGACAGAAGCATTCTCAGAAAGTTCTCTGTGTTGACTGCATTCAACTCACAGACTTGAACAATCGTTTTGATGGAGCAGTTTTGAAACTCTCTTTCTTTGGAATCTGCAAGTGGATATGTTGACCTCTTTGAAGATTTCGTTGGAAACGGGTTGATCTTCACATAAAAGCTAAACAGAAGCATTCTCAGAAACTTCTTTGTGATGATTGCATTCACCTCACAGAGTTGAACTTTCCCTTTGATAGAGCAGCTTTGAAACACACTTTTTCTAGAATCTGCAAGTGGACATTTGGAGGGCTTTCTGGACTGTGGTGGAAAAGGAAATATCTTCTCATCGAAAGTACATAGAAGCATTGTAAGAAACTACTCTGTGATGATTGCATTCAACTGACAGAGTTGAACGTTCCTTTTGATAGAGCAGTTTGGAAACACTCTTTTTGTAGAATCTGCATGTGGAGATTTGGACCGCTTTGAGACCTATGGTAGTAAAGGAAATAAGTTCATAGAAAAACCAAATGGAAGCATTCTCAGAAAATAATTTGTGATGATTGAGTTGAACTCAGAGACCTGAACATTCCTTTTGATGGAGCAGTTTCCAAACACACTTCTCGTGGAATCTGCAAGTGGATATTTGGACCTCTCTGAGGATTTCATTGGAAGCGGGATTAACTTCCCAGAACTAAACGGAAGCATTCTCAGAAACTTCTTTGTGATGTTTGCATTCAACTCACAGAGTTGAACCTTCCTTTCATAGTTAAGGTTTGAAACACTCTTTTTGTAATATCTGGAAGTAGATGTTTGGACCACTGTGTGGTCTTCGTTGGAAACGGGTATATCTTCACCTCAAACCTAGACAGAAGCATTCTCAGAAAGTTCTCTGTGTTGACTGCATTCAACTCACAGAGTTGAACAATCCTTTTGATGGAGCAGTTTTGAAACTCTCTTTCTTTGGAATCTGCAAGTGGATATGTTGACCTCTTTGAAGATTTCGTTGGAAACCTGTTAATCTTCACATAAAAGCTAAACAGAAGCATTATCAGAAACTTCTTTGTGATGTTTGAATTCACCTCATAGAGTTGAACTTTCCCTTTGATAGAGCAGCTTTGAAACACTCTTTTTCTAGAATCTGCAAGTGGACATTTGGAGGGCTTGGTGTTCTGCGGTGGAAAAGGAAATCTCTTCTCATCAAAACTACATAGAAGCATTCTCAGAAACAATTCGGTGATGATTGCATTCAGCTGACAGAGTTGAACATTCCTTTTGATAGAGCAGTTTGGAAACACTCTTTTTGTAGAATCTGCATGTGGAGATTTGGACCGCTTTGAGACCTATGGTAGTAAAGGAAATAACTTCATAGAAAAACCAAATGGAAGCAATCTCAGAAAATTCTTTGTGATGATTGAGTTGAACTCAGAGACCTGAACATTCCTTTTGATGGAGCAGTTTCCAAACACACTTCTCGTGGAATCTGCAAGTGGATATTTGGACCTCTCTGAGGATTGCGTTGGAAGCGGGATAAACTTCCCAGAACTAAACGGAAGCATTCTGAGAAACTTCTTTGTGATGTTTGCATTCAACTCACGGAGTTGAACCTTCCTTTCGTAGTTCAGGTTTGAAACACTCTTTTTGTAGAATCTGGAAGTAGATATTTGGACCACTGTGTGGTCTTCATTGGAAACGGGTATATCTTCACCTCAAACCTAGACAGAAGCATTCTCAGAAAGTTCTCTGTGTTGACTACATTCAACTCACAGAGTTGAACAATCCTTTTGATGGAGCAGTTTTGAAACTCTCTTTCTTTGGAATCTGCAAGTGGATATGTTGACCTCTTTGAAGATTTCGTTGGAAACCTGTTAATCTTCACATAAAAGCTAAACAGAAGCATTGTCAGAAACTTCTTTGTGATGTTTGCATTCACCTCATAGAGTTGAACTTTCCCTTTGATAGAGCAGCTTTGAAACACTCTTTTTCTAGAATCTGCAAGTGGACATTTGGAGGGCTTGGTGTTCTGCGGTGGAAAAGGAAATATCTTCTCATCAAAACTACATAGAAGCATTCTCAGAAACAATTCTGTGATGATTGCATTCAGCTGACAGAGTTGAACATTCCTTTTGATAGAGAAGTTTGGAAACACTCTTTTTGTAGAATCTGCATGTGGAGATTTGGACCGCTTGGAGACCTATGGTAGTAAAGGAAATAACTTCATAGAAAAACCAAATGGAAGCATTCTCAGAAAATTCTTTGTGATGATTGATTTGAACTCAGAGACCTGAACATTCCTTTTGATGGAGCAGTTTCCAAACACACTTCTCGTGGAATCTGCAAGGGGATATTTGGACCTCTCTGAGGATTTCGTTGGAAGCGGGATAAACTTCCCAGATCTAAACGGAAGCATTCTCAGAAACTTCTTTCTGATGTTTGCATTCAACTCACAGAGTTGAACCTTCCTTTCATAGTTCAGGTTTGAAACACTCTTTTTGTAGAATCTGGAAGTGGATATTTGGACCACTGTGAGGACTTCGTTGGAAACGGGTATATCTTCACCTCAAACCTAGACAGAAGCATTCTCAGAAAGTTCTCTGTGTTGACTGCATTCAACTCACAGACTTGAACAATCGTTTTGATGGAGCAGTTTTGAAACTCTCTTTCTTTGGAATCTGCAAGTGGATATGTTGACCTCTTTGAAGATTTCGTTGGAAACGGGTTGATCTTCACATAAAAGCTAAACAGAAGCATTCTCAGAAACTTCTTTGTGATGATTGCATTCACCTCACAGAGTTGAACTTTCCGTTTGATAGAGCAGCTTTGAAACACTCTTTTTCTAGAATCTGCAAGTGGACATTTGGAGGGCTTTCTGGACTGTGGTGGAAAAGGAAATATCTTCTCATCGAAAGTACATAGAAGCATTCTCAGAAACTACTCTGTGATGATTGCATTCAACTGACAGAGTTGAACGTTCCTTTTGAAAGAGCAGTTTGGAAACACTCTTTTTGTAGAATCTGCATGTGGAGATTTGGACCGCTTTGAGACCTATGGTAGTAAAGGAAATAAGTTCATAGAAAAACCAAATGGAAGCATTCTCAGAAAATAATTTGTGATGATTGAGTTGAACTCAGAGACCTGAACATTCCTTTTGATGGAGCAGTTTCCAAACACACTTCTCGTGGAATCTGCAAGTGGATATTTGGACCTCTCTGAGGATTTCATTGGAAGCGGGATTAACTTCCCAGAACTAAACGGAAGCATTCTCAGAAACTTCTTTGTGATGATTGCATTCAACTCACAGAGTTGAACCTTCCTTTCATAGTTAAGGTTTGAAACACTCTTTTTGTAATATCTGGAAGTAGATGTTTGGACCACTGTGTGGTCTTCGTTGGAAACGGGTATATCTTCACCTCAAACCTAGACAGAAGCATTCTCAGAAAGTTCTCTGTGTTGACTGCATTCAACTCACAGAGTTGAACAATCCTTTTGATGGAGCAGTTTTGAAACTCTCTTTCTTTGGAATCTGCAAGTGGATATGTTGACCTCTTTGAAGATTTCGTTGGAAACCTGTTAATCTTCACATAAAAGCTAAACAGAAGCATTGTCAGAAACTTCTTTGTGATGTTTGAATTCACCTCATAGAGTTGAACTTTCCCTTTGATAGAGCAGCTTTGAAACACTCTTTTTCTAGAATCTGCAAGTGGACATTTGGAGGGCTTTGTGTTCTGCGGAGGAAAAGGAAATATCTTCTCATCAAAACTACATAGAAGCATTCTCAGAAACAATTCTGTGATGATTGCATTCAGCTGACAGAGTTGAATATTCCTTTTGATAGAGCAGTTTGGAAACACTCTTTTTGTAGAATCTGCATGTGGAGATTTAGACCGCTTTGAGACCTATGTTAGTAATGGAAATAACTTCATAGAAAAACCAAATGGAAGCATTCTCAGAAAATTCTTTGTGATGATTGAGTTGAACTCAGAGACCTGAACATTCCTTTTGATGGAGCAGTTTCCAAACACACTTCTCGTGGAATCTGCAAGTGGATATTTGGACCTCTCTGAGGATTTCGTTGGAAGCGCGATAAACTTCCCAGAACTAAACGGAAGCATTCTCAGAAACTTCTTTCTGATGTTTGCATTCAACTCACAGAGTTGAACCTTCCTTTCATAGTTAAGGTTTGAAACACTCTTTTTGTAGAATCTGGAAGTAGATATTTGGACCACTGTGTGGTCTTCGTTGGAAACGGGTATATCTTCACCTCAAACCTAGACAGAAGCATTCTCAGAAAGTTCTCTGTGTTGACTGCATTCAACTCACAGAATTGAACCATCCTTTTGATGGAGCAGTTTTGAAACTCTCTTTCTTTGGAATCTGCAAGTGGATATGTTGACCTCTTTTAAGATTTCGTTGGAAACGGGTTGATCTTCACATAAAAGCTAAACAGAAGCATTCTCAGAAACTTCTTTGTGATGATTGCATTCACCTCACAGAGTTGAACTTTCCCTTTGATAGAGCAGCTTTGAAACACTCTTTTTCTAGAATCTGCAAGTGGACATTTGGAGGGCTTTCTGGACTGTGGTGGAAAAGGAAATATCTTCTCATCGAAAGTACATAGAAGCATTCTCAGAAACTACTCTGTGATGATTGCATTCAACTGACAGAGTTGAACGTTCCTTTTGATAGAGCAGTTTGGAAACACTCTTTTTGTAGAATCTGCATGTGGAGATTTGGACCGCTTTGAGACCTATGGTAGTAAAGGAAATAAGTTCATAGAAAAACCAAACGGAAGCATTCTCAGAAAATAATTTGTGATGATTGAGTTGAACTCAGAGACCTGAACATTCCTTTTGATGGAGCAGTTTCCAAACACACTTCTCGTGGAATCTGCAAGTGGATATTTGGACCTCTCTGAGGATTTCATTGGAAGCGGGATTAACTTCCCAGAACTAAACGGAAGCATTCTCAGAATCTTCTTTGTGATGTTTGCATTCAACTCACAGAGTTGAACCTTCCTTTCATAGTTAAGGTTTGAAACACTCTTTTTGTAATATCTGGAAGTAGATATTTGGACCACTGTGTGGTCTTCGATGGAAACGGGTATATCTTCACCTCAAACCTAGACAGAAGCATTCTCAGAAAGTTCTCTGTGTTGACTGCATTCAACTCACAGAGTTGAACAATCGTTTTGATGGAGCAGTTTTGAAACTCTCTTTCTTTGTAATCTGCAAGTGGATATGTTGACCTCTTTGAAGATTTCGTTGGAAACCTGTTAATCTTCACATAAAAGCTAAACAGAAGCATTGTCAGAAACTTCTTTGTGATGTTTGCATTCACCTCATAGAGTTGAACTTTCCCTTTGATAGAGCAGCTTTGAAACACTCTTTTTCTAGAATCTGCAAGTGGACATTTGGAGGGCTTTTTGTTCTGCGGTGGAAAAGGAAATATCTTCTCATCAAAACTACATAGAAGCATTCTCAGAAACAATTCTGTGATGATTGCATTCAGCTGACAGAGTTGAATATTCCTTTTGATAGAGCAGTTTGGAAACACTCTTTTTGTAGAATCTGCATGTGGAGATTTGGACCGCTTTGAGACCTATGTTAGTAATGGAAATAACTTCATAGAAAAACCAAATGGAAGCATTCTCAGAAAATTCTTTGTGATGATTGAGTTGAACTCAGAGACCTGAACATTCCTTTTGATGGAGCAGTTTCCAAACACACTTCTCGTGGAATCTGCAAATGGATATTTGGACCTCTCTGAGGATTTCGTTGGAAGCGGGATAAACTTCCCAGAACTAAACGGAAGCATTCTCAGAAACTTCTTTGTGATGTTTGCATTCAACTCACAGAGTTGAACCTTCCTTTCATAGTTAAGGTTTGAAACACTCTTTTTGCAATATCTGGAAGTAGATATTTGGACCACTGTGTGGTCTTCGATGGAAACGGGTATATCTTCACCTCAAACCTAGACAGAAGCATTCTCAGAAAGTTCTCTGTGTTGACTGCATTCAACTCACAGAGTTGAACAATCGTTTTGATGGAGCAGTTTTGAAACTCTCTTTCTTTGGAATCTGCAAGTGGATATGTTGACCTCTTTGAAGATTTCGTTGGAAACCTGTTAATCTTCACATAAAAGCTAAACAGAAGCATTGTCAGAAACTTCTTTGTGATGTTTGCATTCACCTCATAGAGTTGAACTTTCCCTTTGATAGAGCAGCTTTGAAACACTCTTTTTCTAGAATCTGCAAGTGGACATTTGGAGGGCTTTGTGTTCTGCGGTGGAAAAGGAAATATCTTCTCATCAAAACTACATAGAAGCATTCTCAGAAACAATTCGGTGATGATTGCATTCAGCTGACAGAGTTGAACATTCCTTTTGATAGAGCAGTTTGGAAACACTCTTTTTGTAGAATCTGCATGTGGAGATTTGGACCGCTTTGAGACCTATGGTAGTAAAGGAAATAACTTCATAGAAAAACCAAATGGAAGCATTCTCAGAAAATTCTTTGTGATGATTGAGTTGAACTCAGAGACCTGAACATTCCTTTTGATGGAGCAGTTTCCAAACACACTTCTCGTGGAATCTGCAAGTGGATATTTGGACCTCTCTGAGGATTTCATTGGAAGCGAGATTAACTTCCCAGAACTAAACGGAAGCATTCTCAGAATCTTCTTTGTGATGTTTGCATTCAACTCACAGAGTTGAACCTTCCTTTCATAGTTAAGGTTTGAAACACTCTTTTTGTAATATCTGGAAGTAGATATTTGGACCACTGTGTGGTCTTCGATGGAAACGGATATATCTTCACCTCAAACCTAGACAGAAGCATTCTCAGAAAGTTCTCTGTGTTGACTGCATTCAACTCACAGAGTTGAACAATCGTTTTGATGGAGCAGTTTTGAAACTCTCTTTCTTTGGAATCTGCAAGTGGATATGTTGACCTCTTTGAAGATTTCGTTGGAAACCTGTTAATCTTCACATAAAAGCTAAACAGAAGCATTGTCAGAAACTTCTTTGTGATGTTTGCATTCACCTCATAGAGTTGAACTTTCCCTTTGATAGAGCAGCTTTGAAACACTCTTTTTCTAGAATCTGCAAGTGGACATTTGGAGGGCTTTGTGTTCTGCGGTGGAAAAGGAAATATCTTCTCATCAAAACTACATAGAAGCATTCTCAGAAACAATTCTGTGATGATTGCATTCAGCTGACAGAGTTGAATATTCCTTTTGATAGAGCAGTTTGGAAACACTCTTTTTGTAGAATCTGCATGTGGAGATTTGGACCGCTTTGAGACCTATGTTAGTAATGGAAATAACTTCATAGAAAAACCAAATGGAAGCATTCTCAGAAAATTCTTTGTGATGATTGAGTTGAACTCAGAGACCTGAACATTCCTTTTGATGGAGCAGTTTCCAAACACACTTCTCGTGGAATCTGCAAATGGATATTTGGACCTCTCTGAGGATTTCGTTGGAAGCGGGATAAACTTCCCAGAACTAAACGGAAGCATTCTCAGAAACTTCTTTGTGATGTTTGCATTCAACTCACAGAGTTGAACCTTCCTTTCATAGTTAAGGTTTGAAACACTCTTTTTGTAATATCTGGAAGTAGATATTTGGACCACTGTGTGGTCTTCGATGGAAACGGGTATATCTTCACCTCAAACCTAGACAGAAGCATTCTCAGAAAGTTCTCTGTGTTGACTGCATTCAACTCACAGAGTTGAACAATCGTTTTGATGGAGCAGTTTTGAAACTCTCTTTCTTTGGAATCTGCAAGTGGATATGTTGACCTCTTTGAAGATTTCGTTGGAAACCTGTTAATCTTCACATAAAAGCTAAACAGAAGCATTGTCAGAAACTTCTTTGTGATGTTTGCATTCACCTCATAGAGTTGAACTTTCCCTTTGATAGAGCAGCTTTGAAACACTCTTTTTCTAGAATCTGCAAGTGGACATTTGGAGGGCTTTGTGTTCTGCGGTGGAAAAGGAAATATCTTCTCATCAAAACTACATAGAAGCATTCTCAGAAATAATTCGGTGATGATTGCATTCAGCTGACAGAGTTGAACATTCCTTTTGATAGAGCAGTTTGGAAACACTCTTTTTGTAGAATCTGCATGTGGAGATTTGGACCGCTTTGAGACCTATGGTAGTAAAGGAAATAACTTCATAGAAAAACCAAATGGAAGCATTCTCAGAAAATTCTTTGTGATGATTGAGTTGAACTCAGAGACCTGAACATTCCTTTTGATGGAGCAGTTTCCAAACACACTTCTCGTGGAATCTGCAAGTGGATATTTGGACCTCTCTGAGGATTTCGTTGGAAGCGGGATAAACTTCCCAGAACTAAACGGAAGCATTCTCAGAAACTTCTTTGTGATGTTTGCATTCAACTCACGGAGTTGAACCTTCCTTTCGTAGTTCAGGTTTGAAACACTCTTTTTGTAGAATCTGGAAGTAGATATTTGGACCACTGTGTGGTCTTCGTTGGAAACGGGTATATCTTCACCTCAAACCTAGACAGAAGCATTCTCAGAAAGTTCTCTGTGTTGACTGCATTCAACTCACAGAGTTGAACAATCGTTTTGATGGAGCAGTTTTGAAACTCTCTTTCTTTGGAATCTGCAAGTGGATATGTTGACCTCTTTGAAGATTTCGTTGGAAACCTGTTAATCTTCACATAAAAGCTAAACAGAAGCATTGTCAGAAACTTCTTTGTGATGTTTGCATTCACCTCATAGAGTTGAACTTTCCCTTTGATAGAGCAGCTTTGAAACACTCTTTTTCTAGAATCTGCAAGTGGACATTTGGAGGGCTTGGTGTTCTGCGGTGGAAAAGGAAATATCTTCTCATCAAAACTACATAGAAGCATTCTCAGAAACAATTCTGTGATGATTGCATTCAGCTGACAGAGTTGAACATTCCTTTTGATAGAGAAGTTTGGAAACACTCTTTTTGTAGAATCTGCATGTGGAGATTTGGACGGCTTGGAGACCTATGGTAGTAAAGGAAATAACTTCATAGAAAAACCAAATGGAAGCATTCTCAGAAAATTCTTTGTGATGATTGAGTTGAACTCAGAGACCTGAACATTCCTTTTGATGGAGCAGTTTCCAAACACACTTCTCGTGGAATCTGCAAGGGGATATTTGGACCTCACTGAGGATTTCGTTGGAAGCGGTATAAACTTCCCAGATCTAAACGGAAGCATTCTCAGAAACTTCTTTCTGATGTTTCCATTCAACTCACAGAGTTGAACCTTCCTTTCATAGTTCAGGTTTGAAACACTCTTTTTGTAGAATCTGGAAGTGGATATTTGGACCACTGTGAGGACTTCGTTGGAAACGGGTATATCTTCACCTCAAACCTAGACAGAAGCATTCTCAGAAAGTTCTCTGTGTTGACTGCATTCAACTCACAGACTTGAACAATCGTTTTGATGGAGCAGTTTTGAAACTCTCTTTCTTTGGAATCTGCAAGTGGATATGTTGACCTCTTTGAAGATTTCGTTGGAAACGGGTTAATCTTCACATAAAAGCTAAACAGAAGCATTCTCAGAAACTTCTTTGTGATGATTGCATTCACCTCACAGAGTTGAACTTTCCCTTTGATAGAGCAGCTGTGAAACACTCTTTTTCTAGAATCTGCAAGTGGACATTTGGAGGGCTTTCTGGACTGTGGTGGAAAAGGAAATATCTTCTCATCGAAAGTACATAGAAGCATTGTCAGAAACTACTCTGTGATGATTGCATTCAACTGACAGAGTTGAACGTTCCTTTTGATAGAGCAGTTTGCAAACACTCTTTTTGTAGAATCTGCATGTGGAGATTTGGACCGCTTGGAGACCTATGGTAGTAAAGGAAATAAGTTCATAGAAAAACCAAACGGAAGCATTCTCAGAAAATCCTTTGTGATGATTGAGTTGAACTCAGAGACCTGAACATTCCTTTTGATGGAGCAGTTTCCAAACACACTTCTCGTGGAATCTGCAAGTGGATATTTGGACCTCTCTGAGGATTTCATTGGAAGCGGGATTAACTTCCCAGAACTAAACGGAAGCATTCTCAGAAACTTCTTTCTGATGTTTGCATTCAACTCACAGAGTTGAACCTTCCTTTCATAGTTAAGGTTTGAAACACTCTTTTTGTAATATCTGGAAGTAGATGTTTGGACCACTGTGTGGTCTTCGTTGGAAACGGGTATATCTTCACCTCAAACCTAGACAGAAGCATTCTCAGAAAGTTCTCTGTGTTGACTGCATTCAACTCACAGAGTTGAACAATCCTTTTGATGGAGCAGTTTTGAAACTCTCTTTCTTTGGAATCTGCAAGTGGATATGTTGACCTCTTTGAAGATTTCGTTGGAAACCTGTTAATCTTCACATAAAAGCTAAACAGAAGCATTATCAGAAACTTCTTTGTGATGTTTGAATTCACCTCATAGAGTTGAACTTTCCCTTTGATAGAGCAGCTTTGAAACACTCTTTTTCTAGAATCTGCAAGTGGACATTTGGAGGGCTTGGTGTTCTGCGGTGGAAAAGGAAATCTCTTCTCATCAAAACTACATAGAAGCATTCTCAGAAACAATTCGGTGATGATTGCATTCAGCTGACAGAGTTGAACATTCCTTTTGATAGAGCAGTTTGGAAACACTCTTTTTGTAGAATCTGCATGTGGAGATTTGGACCGCTTTGAGACCTATGGTAGTAAAGGAAATAACTTCATAGAAAAACCAAATGGAAGCAATCTCAGAAAATTCTTTGTGATGATTGAGTTGAACTCAGAGACCTGAACATTCCTTTTGATGGAGCAGTTTCCAAACACACTTCTCGTGGAATCTGCAAGTGGATATTTGGACCTCTCTGAGGATTGCGTTGGAAGCGGGATAAACTTCCCAGAACTAAACGGAAGCATTCTCAGAAACTTCTTTGTGATGTTTGCATTCAACTCACGGAGTTGAACCTTCCTTTCGTAGTTCAGGTTTGAAACACTCTTTTTGTAGAATCTGGAAGTAGATATTTGGACCACTGTGTGGTCTTCATTGGAAACGGGTATATCTTCACCTCAAACCTAGACAGAAGCATTCTCAGAAAGTTCTCTGTGTTGACTACATTCAACTCACAGAGTTGAACAATCCTTTTGATGGAGCAGTTTTGAAACTCTCTTTCTTTGGAATCTGCAAGTGGATATGTTGACCTCTTTGAAGATTTCGTTGGAAACCTGTTAATCTTCACATAAAAGCTAAACAGAAGCATTGTCAGAAACTTCTTTGTGATGTTTGCATTCACCTCATAGAGTTGAACTTTCCCTTTGATAGAGCAGCTTTGAAACACTCTTTTTCTAGAATCTGCAAGTGGACATTTGGAGGGCTTGGTGTTCTGCGGTGGAAAAGGAAATATCTTCTCATCAAAACTACATAGAAGCATTCTCAGAAACAATTCTGTGATGATTGCATTCAGCTGACAGAGTTGAACATTCCTTTTGATAGAGAAGTTTGGAAACACTCTTTTTGTAGAATCTGCATGTGGAGATTTGGACCGCTTGGAGACCTATGGTAGTAAAGGAAATAACTTCATAGAAAAACCAAATGGAAGCATTCTCAGAAAATTCTTTGTGATGATTGATTTGAACTCAGAGACCTGAACATTCCTTTTGATGGAGCAGTTTCCAAACACACTTCTCGTGGAATCTGCAAGGGGATATTTGGACCTCTCTGAGGATTTCGTTGGAAGCGGGATAAACTTCCCAGATCTAAACGGAAGCATTCTCAGAAACTTCTTTCTGATGTTTGCATTCAACTCACAGAGTTGAACCTTCCTTTCATAGTTCAGGTTTGAAACACTCTTTTTGTAGAATCTGGAAGTGGATATTTGGACCACTGTGAGGACTTCGTTGGAAACGGGTATATCTTCACCTCAAACCTAGACAGAAGCATTCTCAGAAAGTTCTCTGTGTTGACTGCATTCAACTCACAGACTTGAACAATCGTTTTGATGGAGCAGTTTTGAAACTCTCTTTCTTTGGAATCTGCAAGTGGATATGTTGACCTCTTTGAAGATTTCGTTGGAAACGGGTTGATCTTCACATAAAAGCTAAACAGAAGCATTCTCAGAAACTTCTTTGTGATGATTGCATTCACCTCACAGAGTTGAACTTTCCGTTTGATAGAGCAGCTTTGAAACACTCTTTTTCTAGAATCTGCAAGTGGACATTTGGAGGGCTTTCTGGACTGTGGTGGAAAAGGAAATATCTTCTCATCGAAAGTACATAGAAGCATTCTCAGAAACTACTCTGTGATGATTGCATTCAACTGACAGAGTTGAACGTTCCTTTTGATAGAGCAGTTTGGAAACACTCTTTTTGTAGAATCTGCATGTGGAGATTTGGACCGCTTTGAGACCTATGGTAGTAAAGGAAATAAGTTCATAGAAAAACCAAATGGAAGCATTCTCAGAAAATAATTTGTGATGATTGAGTTGAACTCAGAGACCTGAACATTCCTTTTGATGGAGCAGTTTCCAAACACACTTCTCGTGGAATCTGCAAGTGGATATTTGGACCTCTCTGAGGATTTCATTGGAAGCGGGATTAACTTCCCAGAACTAAACGGAAGCATTCTCAGAAACTTCTTTGTGATGATTGCATTCAACTCACAGAGTTGAACCTTCCTTTCATAGTTAAGGTTTGAAACACTCTTTTTGTAATATCTGGAAGTAGATGTTTGGACCACTGTGTGGTCTTCGTTGGAAACGGGTATATCTTCACCTCAAACCTAGACAGAAGCATTCTCAGAAAGTTCTCTGTGTTGACTGCATTCAACTCACAGAGTTGAACAATCCTTTTGATGGAGCAGTTTTGAAACTCTCTTTCTTTGGAATCTGCAAGTGGATATGTTGACCTCTTTGAAGATTTCGTTGGAAACCTGTTAATCTTCACATAAAAGCTAAACAGAAGCATTGTCAGAAACTTCTTTGTGATGTTTGAATTCACCTCATAGAGTTGAACTTTCCCTTTGATAGAGCAGCTTTGAAACACTCTTTTTCTAGAATCTGCAAGTGGACATTTGGAGGGCTTTGTGTTCTGCGGTGGAAAAGGAAATATCTTCTCATCAAAACTACATAGAAGCATTCTCAGAAACAATTCTGTGATGATTGCATTCAGCTGACAGAGTTGAACATTCCTTTTGATAGAGCAGTTTGGAAACACTCTTTTTGTAGAATCTGCATGTGGATATTTGGTCCGCATGGAGTCCTATGGTAGTAGAGGAAATAAGTTCATAGAAAAACCAAATGGAAGCATTCTCAGAAAATTCTTTGTGATGATTGAGTTGAACTCAGAGACCTGAACGTTTCTTTTGATGGAGCAGTTTCCAAACACGCTTCTCGTGGAATCTGCAAGTGGATATTTGGACCTCTCTAAGGATTTCGTTGGAAGCGGGATAAACTTCCCAGAACTAAACGGAAGCATTCTCAGAAACTTCTTTGTGATGTTTGCATTCAACTCACAGAGTTGAACCTTCCTTTCATAGTTCAGGTTTGAAACACTCTTTTTGTAGAATCTGGAAGTGGATATTTGGACCTCTGTGAGGACTACGTTGGAAACGGGTATATCTTCACCTCAAACCTAGACAGAAGCATTCTCAGAAAGTTCTCTGTGTTGACTGCATTCAACTCACAGACTTGAACAATCGTTTTGATGGAGCAGTTTTGAAACTCTCTTACTTTGGAATCTGCAAGTGTATATGTTGACCTCTTTGAAGATTTCGTTGGAAACGGGTTAATCTTCACATAAAAGCTAAACAGAAGCATTCTCAGAAACTTCTTTGTGATGATTGCATTCACCTCACAGAGGTGAACTTTCCCTTTGATAGAGCAGCTGTGAAACACTCTTTTTCTAGAATCTGCAAGTGGACATTTGGAGGGCTTTCTGCACTGTGGTGGAAAAGGAAATATCTTCTCATCGAAAGTACATAGAAGCATTGTCAGAAACTACTCTGTGATGATTGCATTCAACTGACAGAGTTGAACGTTCCTTTTGATAGAGCAGTTTGGAAACACTCTTTTTGTAGAATCTGCATGTGGAGATTTGGAACGCTTTGAGACCTATGGTAGTAAAGGAAATAAGTTCATAGAAAAACCAAATGGAAGCATTCTCAGAAAATAATTTGTGATGATTGAGTTGAACTCAGAGACCTGAACATTCCTTTTGATGGAGCAGTTTCCAAACACACTTCTCGTGGAATCTGCAAGTGGATATTTGGACCTCTCTGAGGATTTCATTGGAAGCGGGATTAACTTCCCAGAACTAAACGGAAGCATTCTCAGAATCTTCTTTGTGATGTTTGCATTCAACTCACAGAGTTGAACCTTCCTTTCATAGTTAAGGTTTGAAACACTCTTTTTGTAATATCTGGAAGTAGATATTTGGACCACTGTGTGGTCTTCGATGGAAACGGGTATATCTTCACCTCAAACCTAGACAGAAGCATTCTCAGAAAGTTCTCTGTGTTGACTGCATTCAACTCACAGAGTTGAACAATCGTTTTGATGGAGCAGTTTTGAAACTCTCTTTCTTTGGAATCTGCAAGTGGATATGTTGACCTCTTTGAAGATTTCGTTGGAAACCTGTTAATCTTCACATAAAAGCTAAACAGAAGCATTGTCAGAAACTTCTTTGTGATGTTTGCATTCACCTCATAGAGTTGAACTTTCCCTTTGATAGAGCAGCTTTGAAACACTCTTTTTCTAGAATCTGCAAGTGGACATTTGGAGGGCTTTGTGTTCTGCGGTGGAAAAGGAAATATCTTCTCATCAAAACTACATAGAAGCATTCTCAGAAACAATTCTGTGATGATTGCATTCAGCTGACAGAGTTGAATATTCCTTTTGATAGAGCAGTTTGGAAACACTCTTTTTGAAGAATCTGCATGTGGAGATTTAGACCGCTTTGAGACCTATGTTAGTAATGGAAATAACTTCATAGAAAAACCAAATGGAAGCATTCTGAGAAAATTCTTTGTGATGATTGAGTTGAACTCAGAGACCTGAACATTCCTTTTGATGGAGCAGTTTCCAAACACACTTCTCGTGGAATCTGCAAGTGGATATTTGGACCTCTCTGAGGATTTCGTTGGAAGCGGGATAAACTTCCCAGAACTAAACGGAAGCATTCTCAGAAACTTCTTTCTGATGTTTGCATTCAACTCACAGAGTTGAACCTTCCTTTCATAGTTAAGGTTTGAAACACTCTTTTTGTAGAATCTGGAAGTAGATATTTGGACCACTGTGTGGTCTTCGTTGGAAACGGGTATATCTTCACCTCAAACCTAGACAGAAGCATTCTCAGAAAGTTCTCTGTGTTGACTGCATTCAACTCACAGAATTGAACAATCCTTTTGATGGAGCAGTTTTGAAACTCTCTTTCTTTGGAATCTGCAAGTGGATATGTTGACCTCTTTTAAGATTTCGTTGGAAACGGGTTGATCTTCACATAAAAGCTAAACAGAAGCATTCTCAGAAACTTCTTTGTGATGATTGCATTCACCTCACAGAGTTGAACTTTCCCTTTGATAGAGCAGCTTTGAAACACTCTTTTTCTAGAATCTGCAAGTGGACATTTGGAGGGCTTTCTGGACTGTGGTGGAAAAGGAAATATCTTCTCATCGAAAGTACATAGAAGCATTCTCAGAAACTACTCTGTGATGATTGCATTCAACTGACAGAGTTGAACGTTCCTTTTGATAGAGCAGTTTGGAAACACTCTTTTTGTAGAATCTGCATGTGGAGATTTGGACCGCTTTGAGACCTATGGTAGTAAAGGAAATAAGTTCATAGAAAAACCAAACGGAAGCATTCTCAGAAAATAATTTGTGATGATTGAGTTGAACTCAGAGACCTGAACATTCCTTTTGATGGAGCAGTTTCCAAACACACTTCTCGTGGAATCTGCAAGTGGATATTTGGACCTCTCTGAGGATTTCATTGGAAGCGGGATTAACTTCCCAGAACTAAACGGAAGCATTCTCAGAATCTTCTTTGTGATGTTTGCATTCAACTCACAGAGTTGAACCTTCCTTTCATAGTTAAGGTTTGAAACACTCTTTTTGTAATATCAGGAAGTAGATATTTGGACCACTGTGTGGTCTTCGATGGAAACGGGTATATCTTCACCTCAAACCTAGACAGAAGCATTCTCAGAAAGTTCTCTGTGTTGACTGCATTCAACTCACAGAGTTGAACAATCCTTTTGATGGAGCAGTTTTGAAACTCTCTTTCTTTGGAATCTGCAAGTGGATATGTTGACCTCTTTGAAGATTTCGTTGGAAACCTGTTAATCTTCACATAAAAGCTAAACAGAAGCATTGTCAGAAACTTCTTTGTGATGTTTGCATTCACCTCATAGAGTTGAACTTTCCCTTTGATAGAGCAGCTTTGAAACACTCTTTTTCTAGAATCTGCAAGTGGACATTTGGAGGGCTTTTTGTTCTGCGGTGGAAAAGGAAATATCTTCTCATCAAAACTACATAGAAGCATTCTCAGAAACAATTCTGTGATGATTGCATTCAGCTGACAGAGTTGAATATTCCTTTTGATAGAGCAGTTTGGAAACACTCTTTTTGTAGAATCTGCATGTGGAGATTTGGACCGCTTTGAGACCTATGTTAGTAATGGAAATAACTTCATAGAAAAACCAAATGGAAGCATTCTCAGAAAATTCTTTGTGATGATTGAGTTGAACTCAGAGACCTGAACATTCCTTTTGATGGAGCAGTTTCCAAACACACTTCTCGTGGAATCTGCAAATGGATATTTGGACCTCTCTGAGGATTTCGTGGGAAGCGGGATAAACTTCCCAGAACTAAACGGAAGCATTCTCAGAAACTTCTTTGTGATGTTTGCATTCAACTCACAGAGTTGAACCTTCCTTTCATAGTTAAGGTTTGAAACACTCTTTTTGTAATATCTGGAAGTAGATATTTGGACCACTGTGTGGTCTTCGATGGAAACGGGTATATCTTCACCTCAAACCTAGACAGAAGCATTCTCAGAAAGTTCTCTGTGTTGACTGCATTCAACTCACAGAGTTGAACAATCGTTTTGATGGAGCAGTTTTGAAACTCTCTTTCTTTGGAATCTGCAAGTGGATATGTTGACCTCTTTGAAGATTTCGTTGGAAACCTGTTAATCTTCACATAAAAGCTAAACAGAAGCATTGTCAGAAACTTCTTTGTGATGTTTGCATTCACCTCATAGAGTTGAACTTTCCCTTTGATAGAGCAGCTTTGAAACACTCTTTTTCTAGAATCTGCAAGTGGACATTTGGAGGGCTTTGTGTTCTGCGGTGGAAAAGGAAATATCTTCTCATCAAAACTACATAGAAGCATTCTCAGAAACAATTCGGTGATGATTGCATTCAGCTGACAGAGTTGAACATTCCTTTTGATAGAGCAGTTTGGAAACACTCTTTTTGTAGAATCTGCATGTGGAGATTTGGACCGCTTTGAGACCTATGGTAGTAAAGGAAATAAGTTCATAGAAAAACCAAATGGAAGCATTCTCAGAAAATTCTTTGTGATGATTGAGTTGAACTCAGAGACCTGAACATTCCTTTTGATGGAGCAGTTTCCAAACACACTTCTCGTGGAATCTGCAAGTGGATATTTGGACCTCTCTGAGGATTTCATTGGAAGCGGGATTAACTTCCCAGAACTAAACGGAAGCATTCTCAGAATCTTCTTTGTGATGTTTGCATTCAACTCACAGAGTAGAACCTTCCTTTCATAGTTAAGGTTTGAAACACTCTTTTTGTAATATCTGGAAGTAGATATTTGGACCACTGTGTGGTCTTCGATGGAAACGGATATATCTTCACCTCAAACCTAGACAGAAGCATTCTCAGAAAGTTCTCTGTGTTGACTGCATTCAACTCACAGAGTTGAACAATCGTTTTGATGGAGCAGTTTTGAAACTCTCTTTCTTTGGAATCTGCAAGTGGATATGTTGACCTCTTTGAAGATTTCGTTGGAAACCTGTTAATCTTCACATAAAAGCTAAACAGAAGCATTGTCAGAAACTTCTTTGTGATGTTTGCATTCACCTCATAGAGTTGAACTTTCCCTTTGATAGAGCAGCTTTGAAACACTCTTTTTCTAGAATCTGCAAGTGGACATTTGGAGGGCTTTGTGTTCTGCGGTGGAAAAGGAAATATCTTCTCATCAAAACTACATAGAAGCATTCTCAGAAATAATTCGGTGATGATTGCATTCAGCTGACAGAGTTGAACATTCCTTTTGATAGAGCAGTTTGGAAACACTCTTTTTGTAGAATCTGCATGTGGAGATTTGGACCGCTTTGAGACCTATGGTAGTAAAGGAAATAACTTCATAGAAAAACCAAATGGAAGCATTCTCAGAAAATTCTTTGTGATGATTGAGTTGAACTCAGAGACCTGAACATTCCTTTTGATGGAGCAGTTTCCAAACACACTTCTCGTGGAATCTGCAAGTGGATATTTGGACCTCTCTGAGGATTTCGTTGGAAGCGGGATAAACTTCCCAGAACTAAACGGAAGCATTCTCAGAAACTTCTTTGTGATGTTTGCATTCAACTCACGGAGTTGAACCTTCCTTTCGTAGTTCAGGTTTGAAACACTCTTTTTGTAGAATCTGGAAGTAGATATTTGGACCACTGTGTGGTCTTCGTTGGAAACGGGTATATCTTCACCTCAAACCTAGACAGAAGCATTCTCAGAAAGTTCTCTGTGTTGACTGCATTCAACTCACAGAGTTGAACAATCCTTTTGATGGAGCAGTTTTGAAACTCTCTTTCTTTGGAATCTGCAAGTGGATATGTTGACCTCTTTGAAGATTTCGTTGGAAACCTGTTAATCTTCACATAAAAGCTAAACAGAAGCATTGTCAGAAACTTCTTTGTGATGTTTGCATTCACCTCATAGAGTTGAACTTTCCCTTTGATAGAGCAGCTTTGAAACACTCTTTTTCTAGAATCTGCAAGTGGACATTTGGAGGGCTTGGTGTTCTGCGGTGGAAAAGGAAATATCTTCTCATCAAAACTACATAGAAGCATTCTCAGAAACAATTCTGTGATGATTGCATTCAGCTGACAGAGTTGAACATTCCTTTTGATAGAGCAGTTTGGAAACACTCTTTTTGTAGAATCTGCATGTGGAGATTTGGACCGCTTGGAGACCTATGGTAGTAAAGGAAATAAGTTCATAGAAAAACCAAATGGAAGCATTCTCAGAAAATTCTTTGTGATGATTGAGTTGAACTCAGAGACCTGAACATTCCTTTTGATGGAGCAGTTTCCAAACACACTTCTCGTGGAATCTGCAAGGGGATATTTGGACCTCTCTGAGGATTTCGTTGGAAGCGGTATAAACTTCCCAGAACTAAACGGAAGCATTCTCAGAAACTTCTTTCTGATGTTTGCATTCAACTCACAGAGTTGAACCTTCCTTTCATAGTTCAGGTTTCAAACACTCTTTTTGTAGAATCTGGAAGTGGATACTTGGACCTCTGTGAGGTCTTCGTTGGAAACGGGTATATCTTCACCTCAAACCTAGACAGAAGCATTCTCAGAAAGTTCTCTGTGTTGACTGCATTCAACTCACAGACTTGAACAATCGTTTTGATGGAGCAGTTTTGAAACTCTCTTTCTTTGGAATCTGCAAGTGGATATGTTGACCTCTTTGAAGATTTCGTTGGAAACGGGTTAATCTTCACATAAAAGCTAAACAGAAGCATTCTCAGAAACTTCTTTGTGATGATTGCATTCACCTCACAGAGTTGAACTTTCCCTTTGATAGAGCAGCTTTGAAACACTCTTTTTCTAGAATCTGCAAGTGGACATTTGGAGGGCTTTCTGGACTGTGGTGGAAAAGGAAATATCTTCTCATCGAAAGTACATAGAAGCATTGTCAGAAACTACTCTGTGATGATTGCATTCAACTGACAGAGTTGAACGTTCCTTTTGATAGAGCAGTTTGCAAACACACTTTTTGTAGAATCTGCATGTGGAGATTTGGACTGCTTGGAGACTTATGGAAGTAATGAAATAAGTTCATAGAAAAACCAAACGGAAGCATTCTCAGAAAATCCTTTGTGATGATTGAGTTGAACTCAGAGACCTGAACATTCCTTTTGATGGAGCAGTTTCCAAACACACTTCTCGTGGAATCTGCAAGTGGATATTTGGACCTCTCTGAGGATTTCGTTGGAAGCGGGATAAACTTCCCAGAACTAAACGGAAGCATTCTCAGAAACTTCTTTGTGATGTTTGCATTCAACTCACAGAGTTGAACCTTCCTTTCATAGTTCAGGTTTGAAACACTCTTTTTGTAGAATCTGGAAGTGGATATTTGGACCTCTGTGAGGACTTCGTTGGAAACGGGTATATCTTCACCTCAAACCTAGACAGAAGCATTCTCAGAAAGTTCTCTGTGTTGACTGCATTCAACTCACAGAGTTGAACAATCCTTTTGATGGAGCAGTTTTGAAACTCTCTTTCTTTGGAATCTGCAAGTGGATATGTTGACCTCTTTGAAGATTTCGTTGGAAACGGGTTGATCTTCACATAAAAGCTAAACAGAAGCATTCTCAGAAACTTCTTTGTGATGATTGCATTCACCTCACAGAGTTGAACTTTCCCTTTGATAGAGCAGCTTTGAAACACTCTTTTTCTAGAATCTGCAAGTGGACATTTGGAGGGCTTTCTGGACTGTGGTGGAAAAGGAAATATCTTCTCATCGAAAGTACATAGAAGCATTCTCAGAAACTACTCTGTGATGATTGCATTCAACTGACAGAGTTGAACGTTCCTTTTGATAGAGCAGTTTGGAAACACTCTTTTTGTAGAATCTGCATGTGGAGATTTGGACCGCTTTGAGACCTATGGTAGTAAAGGAAATAAGTTCATAGAAAAACCAAATGGAAGCATTCTCAGAAAATAATTTGTGATGATTGAGTTGAACTCAGAGACCTGAACATTCCTTTTGATGGAGCAGTTTCCAAACACACTTCTCGTGGAATCTGCAAGTGGATATTTGGACCTCTCTGAGGATTTCATTGGAAGCGGGATTAACTTCCCAGAACTAAACGGAAGCATTCTCAGAAACTTCTTTGTGATGTTTGCATTCAACTCACAGAGTTGAACCTTCCTTTCATAGTTAAGGTTTGAAACACTCTTTTTGTAATATCTGGAAGTAGATGTTTGGACCACTGTGTGGTCTTCGTTGGAAACGGGTATATCTTCACCTCAAACCTAGACAGAAGCATTCTCAGAAAGTTCTCTGTGTTGACTGCATTCAACTCACAGAGTTGAACAATCCTTTTGATGGAGCAGTTTTGAAACTCTCTTTCTTTGGAATCTGCAAGTGGATATGTTGACCTCTTTGAAAATTTCGTTGGAAACCTGTTAATCTTCACATAAAAGCTAAACAGAAGCATTGTCAGAAACTTCTTTGTGATGTTTGAATTCACCTCATAGAGTTGAACTTTCCCTTTGATAGAGCAGCTTTGAAACACTCTTTTTCTAGAATCTGCAAGTGGACATTTGGAGGGCTTTGTGTTCTGCGGTGGAAAAGGAAATATCTTCTCATCAAAACAACATAGAAGCATTCTCAGAAACAATTCGGTGATGATTGCATTCAGCTGACAGAGTTGAACATTCCTTCTGATAGAGCAGTTTGGAAACACTCTTTTTGTAGAATCTGCATGTGGAGATTTGGACCGCTTTGAGACCTATGGTAGTAAAGGAAATAACTTCATAGAAAAACCAAATGGAAGCATTCTCAGAAAATTCTTTGTGATGATTGAGTTGAACTCAGAGACCTGAACATTCCTTTTGATGGAGCAGTTTCCAAACACACTTCTCGTGGAATCTGCATGTGGATATTTGGACCTCTCTGAGGATTTCGTTGGAAGCGGGATAAACTTCCCAGAACTAAACGGAAGCATTCTCAGAAACTTCTTTGTGATGTTTGCATTCAACTCACGGAGTTGAACCTTCCTTTCGTAGTTCAGGTTTGAAACACTCTTTTTGTAGAATCTGGAAGTAGATATTTGGACCACTGTGTGGTCTTCGTTGGAAACGGGTATATCTTCACCTCAAACCTAGACAGAAGCATTCTCAGAAAGTTCTCTGTGTTGACTGCATTCAACTCACAGAGTTGAACAATCGTTTTCATGGAGCAGTTTTGAAACTCTCTTTCTTTGGAATCTGCAAGTGGATATGTTGTCCTCTTTGAAGATTTCGTTGGAAACCTGTTAATCTTCACATAAAATCTAAACAGAAGCATTGTCAGAAACTTCTTTGTGATGTTTGCATTCACCTCATAGAGTTGAACTTTCCCTTGATAGAGCAGCTTTGAAACACTCTTTTTCTAGAATCTGCAAGTGGACATTTGGAGGGCTTTGTGTTCTGCGGTGGAAAAGGAAATATCTTCTCATCAAAACTACATAGAAGCATTCTCAGAAACAATTCTGTGATGATTGCATTCAGCTGACAGGGTTGAACATTCCTTTTGATAGAGCAGTTTGGAAACACTCTTTTTGTAGAATCTGCATGTGGAGATTTGGACCGCTTTGAGACCTATGGTAGTAAAGGAAATAACTTCATAGAAAAACCAAATGGAAGCATTCTCAGAAAATCCTTTGTGATCATTGAGTTGAACTCAGAGACCTGAACATTCCTTTTGATGGAGCAGTTTCCAAACACACTTCTCGTGGAATCTGCAAGTGGATATTTGGATCTCTCTGAGGATTTCGTTGGAAGCGGGATAAACTTCCCAGAACTAAACGGAAGCATTCTCAGAAACTTCTTTCTGATGTTTGCATTCAACTCACAGAGTTGAACCTTCCTTTCATAGTTCAGGTTTGAAACACTCTTTTTGTAGAATCTGGAAGTGGATATTTGGACCACAGTGTGGAAACGTGTATATCTTCACCTCAAACCTAGACAGAAGCATTCTCAGAAAGTTCTCTGTGTTGACTGCATTCAACTCACAGAGTTGAACAATCCTTTTGATGGAGCAGTTTTGAAACTCTCTTTCTTTGGAATCTGCAAGTGGATATGTTGACCTCTTTGAAGATTTCGTTGGAAACGGGTTAATCTTCACATAAAAGCTAAACAGAAGCATTCTCAGAAACTTCTTTGTGATGATTGCATTCACCTCACAGAGTTGAACTTTCCCTTTGATAGAGCAGCTTTGAAACACTCTTTTTCTAGAATCTGCAAGTGGACATTTGGAGGGCTTTCTGGACTGTGGTGGAAAAGGAAATATCTTCTCATCGAAAGTACATAGAAGCATTCTCAGAAACTACTCTGTGATGATTGCATTCAACTGACAGAGTTGAACGTTCCTTTTGATAGAGCAGTTTGGAAACACTCTTTTTGTAGAATCTGCATGTGGAGATTTGGACCGCTTTGAGACCTATGGTAGTAAAGGAAATAAGTTCATAGAAAAACCAAATGGAAGCATTCTCAGAAAATAATTTGTGATGATTGAGTTGAACTCAGAGACCTGAACATTCCTTTTGATGGAGCAGTTTCCAAACACACTTCCGGTGGAATCTTCAAGTGGATATTTGGACCTCTCTGAAGATTTCATTGGAAGCGGGATTAACTTCCCAGAACTAAACGGAAGCATTCTCAGAAACTTCTTTCTGATGTTTGCATTCAACTCACAGAGTTGAACCTTCCTTTCATAGTTAAGGTTTGAAACACTCTTTTTGTAATATCAGGAATAGATATTTGGACCACTGTGTGGTCTTCGATGGAAACGGGTATATCTTCACCTCAAACCTAGACAGAAGCATTCTCAGAAAGTTCTCTGTGTTGACTGCATTCAACTCACAGAGTTGAACAATCGTTTTGATGGAGCAGTTTTGAAACTCTCTTTCTTTGGAATCTGCAAGTGGATATGTTGACCTCTTTGAAGGTTTCGTTGGAAACCTGTTAATCTTCACATAAAAGCTAAACAGAAGCATTGTCAGAAACTTCTTTGTGATGTTTGCATTCACCTCATAGAGTTGAACATTCCCTTTGATAGAGCAGCTTTGAAACACTCTTTTTCTAGAATCTGCAAGTGGACATTTGGAGGGCTTTGTGTTCTGCGGTGGAAAAGGAAATATCTTCTCATCAAAACTACATAGAAGCATTCTCAGAAACAATTCTGTGATGATTGCATTCAGCTGACAGAGTTGAACATTCCTTTTGATAGAGCAGTTTGGAAACACTCTTTTTGTAGAATCTGCATGTGGAGATTTGGACCGCTTGGAGACCTATGGTAGTAAAGGAAATAACTTCATAGAAAAACCAAATGGAAGCATTCTCAGAAAATTCTTTGTGATGATTGAGTTGAACTCAGAGACCTGAACATTCCTTTTGATGGAGCAGTTTCCAAACACACTTCTCGTGGAATCTGCAAGGGGATATTTGGACCTCTCTGAGGATTTCGTTGGAAGCGGTATAAACTTCCCAGAACTAAACGGAAGCATTCTCAGAAACTTCTTTGTGATGTTTGCATTCAACTCACAGAGTTGAACCTTCCTTTCATAGTTCAGGTTTCAAACACTCTTTTTGTAGAATCTGGAAGTGGATATTTGGACTTCTGTGAGGACTTCGTTGGAAACGGGTATATCTTCACCTCAAACCTAGACAGAAGCATTCTCAGAAAGTTCTCTGTGTTGACTGCATTCAACTCACAGACTTGAACAATCGTTTTGATGGAGCAGTTTTGAAACTCTCTTTCTTTGGAATCTGCAAGTGGATATGTTGACCTCTTTGAAGATTTCGTTGGAAACGGGTTAATCTTCACATAAAAGCTAAACAGAAGCATTCTCAGAAACTTCTTTGTGATGATTGCATTCACCTCACAGAGTTGAACTTTCCCTTTGATAGAGCAGCTTTGAAACACTCTTTTTCTAGAATCTGCAAGTGGACATTTGGAGGGCTTTCTGGACTGTGGTGGAAAAGGAAATATCTTCTCATCGAAAGTACATAGAAGCATTCTCAGAAACTACTCTGTGATGATTGCATTCAACTGACAGAGTTGAACGTTCCTTTTGATAGAGCAGTTTGGAAACACTCTTTTTGTAGAATCTGCATGTGGAGATTTGGACCGCTTTGAGACCTACGGTAGTAAAGGAAATAAGTTCATAGAAAAACCAAATGGAAGCATTCTCAGAAAATAATTTGTGATGATTGAGTTGAACTCAGAGACCTGAACATTCCTTTTGATGGAGCAGTTTCCAAACACACTTCTCGTGGAATCTGCAAGTGGATATTTGGACCTCTCTGAAGATTTCATTGGTAGCGGGATTAACTTCCCAGAACTAAACGGAAGCATTCTCAGAAACTTCTTTGTGATGTTTGCATTCAACTCACAGAGTTGAACCTTCCTTTCATAGTTAAGGTTTGAAACACTCTTTTTGTAATATCAGGAAGTAGATATTTGGACCACTGTGTGGTCTTCGATGGAAACGGGTATATCTTCACCTCAAACCTAGACAGAAGCATTCTCAGAAAGTTCTCTGTGTTGACTGCATTCAACTCACAGAGTTGAACAATCCTTTTGATGGAGCAGTTTTGAAACTCTCTTTCTTTGGAATCTGCAAGTGGATATGTTGACCTCTTTGAAGATTTCTTTGGAAACCTGTTAATCTTCACATAAAAGCTAAACAGAAGCATTGTCAGAAACTTCTTTGTGATGTTTGCATTCACCTCATAGAGTTGAACTTTCCCTTTGATAGAGCAGCTTTGAAACACTCTTTTTCTAGAATCTGCAAGTGGACATTTGGAGGGCTTTGTGTTCTGCGGTGGAAAAGGAAATATCTTCTCATCAAAACTACATAGAAGCATTCTCAGAAACAATTCTGTGATGATTGCATTCAGCTGACAGAGTTGAACATTCCTTTTGATAGAGCAGTTTGGAAACACTCTTTTTGTAGAATCTGCATGTGGAGATTTGGACCGCTTGGAGACCTATGGTAGTAAAGGAAATAACTTCATAGAAAAACCAAATGGAAGCATTCTCAGAAAATTCTTTGTGATGATTGAGTTGAACTCAGAGACCTGAACATTCCTTTTGATGGAGCAGTTTCCAAACACACTTCTCGTGGAATCTGCAAGGGGATATTTGGACCTCTCTGAGGATTTTGTTGGAAGCGGTATAAACTTTCCAGAACTAAACGGAAGCATTCTCAGAAACTTCTTTCTGATGTTTGCATTCAACTCACAGAGTTGAACCTTCCTTTCATAGTTCAGGTTTGAAACACTCTTTTTGTAGAATCTGGAAGTGGATATTTGGACCACTGTGAGGACTTCGTTGGAAACGGGTATATCTTCACCTCAAACCTAGACAGAAGCATTCTCAGAAAGTTCTCTGTGTTGACTGCATTCAACTCACAGACTTGAACAATCGTTTTGATGGAGCAGTTTTGAAACTCTCTTTCTTTGGAATCTGCAAGTGGATATGTTGACCTCTTTGAAGATTTCGTTGGAAACGGGTTAATCTTCACATAAAAGCTAAACAGAAGCATTCTCAGAAACTTCTTTGTGATGATTGCATTCACCTCACAGAGTTGAACTTTCCCTTTGATAGAGCAGCTTTGAAACACTCTTTTTCTAGAATCTGCAAGTGGACATTTGGAGGGCTTTCTGGACTGTGGTGGAAAAGGAAATATCTTCTCATCGAAAGTACATAGAAGCATTCTCAGAAACTACTCTGTGATGATTGCATTCAACTGACAGAGTTGAACGTTCCTTTTGATAGAGCAGTTTGGAAACACTCTTTTTGTAGAATCTGCATGTGGAGATTTGGACCGCTTTGAGACCTATGGTAGTAAAGGAAATAAGTTCATAGAAAAACCAAATGGAAGCATTCTCAGAAAATAATTTGTGATGATTGAGTTGAACTCAGAGACCTGAACATTCCTTTTGATGGAGCAGTTTCCAAACACACTTCTCGTGGAATCTGCAAGTGGATATTTGGACCTCTCTGAAGATTTCATTGGAAGCGGGATTAACTTCCCAGAACTAAACGGAAGCATTCTCAGAAACTTCTTTGTGATGTTTGCATTCAACTCACAGAGTTGAACCTTCCTTTCATAGTTAAGGTTTGAAACACCCTTTTTGTAATATCAGGAAGTAGATATTTGGACCACTGTGTGGTCTTCGATGGAAACGGGTATATCTTCACCTCAAACCTAGACAGAATCATTCTCAGAAAGTTCTCTGTGTTGACTGCATTCAACTCACAGAGTTGAACAATCCTTTTGATGGAGCAGTTTTGAAACTCTCTTTCTTTGGAATCTGCAAGTGGATATGTTGACCTCTTTGAAGATTTCTTTGGAAACCTGTTAATCTTCACATAAAAGCTAAACAGAAGCATTGTCAGAAACTTCTTTGTGATGTTTGCATTCACCTCATAGAGTTGAACTTTCCCTTTGATAGAGCAGCTTTGAAACACTCTTTTTCTAGAATCTGCAAGTGGACATTTGGAGGGCTTTGTGTTCTGCGGTGGAAAAGGAAATATCTTCTCATCAAAACTACATAGAAGCATTCTCAGAAACAATTCGGTGATGATTGCATTCAGCTGACAGAGTTGAACATTCCTTTTGATAGAGCAGTTTGGAAACACTCTTTTTGTAGAATCTGCATGTGGAGATTTGGACCGCTTGGAGACCTATGGTAGTAAAGGAAATAACTTCATAGAAAAACCAAATGGAAGCATTCTCAGAAAATTCTTTGTGATGATTGAGTTGAACTCAGAGACCTGAACATTCCTTTTGATGGAGCAGTTTCCAAACACACTTCTCGTGGAATCTGCAAGGGGATATTTGGACCTCTCTGAGGATTTCGTTGGAAGCGGTATAAACTTCCCAGAACTAAACGGAAGCATTCTCAGAAACTTCTTTCTGATGTAGCATTCAACTCACAGAGTTGAACCTTCCTTTCATAGTTCAGGTTTGAAACACTCTTTTTGTAGAATCTGGAAGTGGATATTTGGACCTCTGTGAGGACTTCGTTGGAAACGGGTATATCTTCACCTCAAACCTAGACAGAAGCATTCTCAGAAAGTTCTCTGTGTTGACTGCATTCAACTCACAGACTTGAACAATCGTTTTGATGGAGCAGTTTTGAAACTCTCTTTCTTTGGAATCTGCAAGTGGATATGTTGACCTCTTTGAAGATTTCGTTGGAAACGGGTTAATCTTCACATAAAAGCTAAACAGAAGCATTCTCAGAAACTTCTTTGTGATGATTGCATTCACCTCACAGAGTTGAACTTTCCCTTTGATAGAGCAGCTTTGAAACACTCTTTTTCTAGAATCTGCAAGTGGACATTTGGAGGGCTTTCTGGACTGTGGTGGAAAAGGAAATATCTTCTCATCAAAAGTACATAGAAGCATTCTCAGAAACTACTCTGTGATGATTGCATTCAACTGACAGAGTTGAACGTTCCTTTTGATAGAGCAGTTTGGAAACACTCTTTTTGTAGAATCTGCATGTGGAGATTTGGACCGCTTTGAGACCTATGGTAGTAAAGGAAATAAGTTCATAGAAAAACCAAATGGAAGCATTCTCAGAACATAATTTGTGATGATTGAGTTGAACTCAGAGACCTGAACATTCCTTTTGATGGAGCAGTTTCCAAACACACTTCTCGTGGAATCTGCAAGTGGATATTTGGACCTCTCTGAAGATTTCATTGGTAGCGGGATTAACTTCCCAGAACTAAACGGAAGCATTCTCAGAAACTTCTTTGTGATGTTTGCATTCAACTCACAGAGTTGAACCTTCCTTTCATAGTTAAGGTTTGAAACACTCTTTTTGTAATATCAGGAAGTAGATATTTGGACCACTGTGTGGTCTTCGATGGAAACGGGTATATCTTCACCTCAAACCTAGACAGAAGCATTCTCAGAAAGTTCTCTGTGTTGACTGCATTCAACTCACAGAGTTGAACAATCCTTTTGATGGAGCAGTTTTGAAACTCTCTTTCTTTGGAATCTGCAAGTGGATATGTTGACCTCTTTGAAGATTTCTTTGGAAACCTGTTAATCTTCACATAAAAGCTAAACAGAAGCATTGTCAGAAACTTCTTTGTGATGTTTGCATTCACCTCATAGAGTTGAACTTTCCCTTTGATAGAGCAGCTTTGAAACACTCTTTTTCTAGAATCTGCAATTGGACATTTGGAGGGCTTTGTGTTCTGCGGTGGAAAAGGAAATATCTTCTCATCAAAACTACATAGAAGCATTCTCAGAAACAATTCTGTGATGATTGCATTCAGCTGACAGAGTTGAACATTCCTTTTGATAGAGCAGTTTGGAAACACTCTTTTTGTAGAATCTGCATGTGGAGATTTGGACCGCTTGGAGACCTATGGTAGTAAAGGAAATAACTTCATAGAAAAACCAAATGGAAGCATTCTCAGAAAATTCTTTGTGATGATTGAGTTGAACTCAGAAACCTGAACATTCCTTTTGATGGAGCAGTTTCCAAACACACTTCTCGTGGAATCTGCAAGTGGATATTTGGACCTCTCTGAGGATTTTGTTGGAAGCGGTATAAACTTTCCAGAACTAAACGGAAGCATTCTCAGAAACTTCTTTCTGATGTTTGCATTCAACTCACAGAGTTGAACCTTCCTTTCATAGTTAAGGTTTGAAACACCCTTTTTGTAATATCAGGAAGTAGATATTTGGACCACTGTGTGGTCTTCGATGTAAACGGGTATATCTTCACCTCAAACCTAGACAGAAGCATTCTCAGAAAGTTCTCTGTGTTGACTGCATTCAACTCACAGAGTTGAACAATCCTTTTGATGGAGCAGTTTTGAAACTCTCTTTCTTTGGAATCTGCAAGTGGATATGTTGACCTCTTTGAAGATTTCTTTGGAAACCTGTTAATCTTCACATAAAAGCTAAACAGAAGCATTGTCAGAAACTTCTTTGTGATGTTTTCATTCACCTCATAGAGTTGAACTTTCCCTTTGATAGAGCAGCTTTGAAACACTCTTTTTCTAGAATCTGCAAGTGGACATTTGGAGGGCTTTGTGTTCTGCGGTGGAAAAGGAAATATCTTCTCATCAAAACTACATAGAAGCATTCTCAGAAACAATTCTGTGATGATTGCATTCAGCTGACAGAGTTGAACATTCCTTTTGATAGAGCAGTTTGGAAACACTCTTTTTGTAGAATCTGCATGTGGAGATTTGGACCGCTTGGAGACCTATGGTAGTAAAGGAAATAACTTCATAGAAAAACCAAATGGAAGCATTCTCAGAAAATTCTTTGTGATGATTGAGTTGAACTCAGAGACCTGAACATTCCTTTTGATGGAGCAGTTTCCAAACACACTTCTCGTGGAATCTGCAAGGGGATATTTGGACCTCTCTGAGGATTTCGTTGGAAGCGGTATAAACTTCCCAGAACTAAACGGAAGCATTCTCAGAAACTTCTTTCTGATGTTTGCATTCAACTCACAGAGTTGAACCTTCCTTTCATAGTTCAGGTTTGAAACACTCTTTTTGTAGAATCTGGAAGTGGATATTTGGACCACTGTGAGGACTTCGTTGGAAACGGGTATATCTTCACCTCAAACCTAGACAGAAGCATTCTCAGAAAGTTCTCTGTGTTGACTGCATTCAACTCACAGACTTGAACAATCGTTTTGATGGAGCAGTTTTGAAACTCTCTTTCTTTGGAATCTGCAAGTGGATATGTTGACCTTTTTGAAGATTTCGTTGGAAACGGGTTAATCTTCACATAAAAGCTAAACAGAAGCATTCTCAGAAACTTCTTTGTGATGATTGCATTCACCTCACAGAGTTGAACTTTCCCTTTGATAGAGCAGCTTTGAAACACTCTTTTTCTAGAATCTGCAAGTGGACATTTGGAGGGCTTTCTGGACTGTGGTGGAAAAGGAAATATCTTCTCATCGAAAGTACATAGAAGCATTGTCAGAAACTACTCTGTGATGATTGCATTCAACTGACAGAGTTGAACGTTCCTTTTGATAGAGCAGTTTGCAAACACTCTTTTTGTAGAATCTGCATGTGGAGATTTGGACCGCTTGGAGACCTATGGTAGTAAAGGAAATAAGTTCATAGAAAAACCAAACGGAATCATTCTCCGAAAATCCTTTGTGATGATTGAGTTGAACTCAGAGACCTGAACATTCCTTTTGATGGAGCAGTTTCCAAACACACTTCTCTTGGAATCTGCAAGTGGATATTTGGACCTCTCTGAGGATTTCGTTGGAAGCGGGATAAACTTCCCAGAACTAAACGGAAGCATTCTCAGAAACGTCTTTGTGATGTTTGCATTCAACTCACAGAGTTCAACCTTCCTTTCATAGTTCAGGTTTGAAACACTCTTTTTGTAGAATCTGGAAGTAGATATTTGGACCACTGTTTGGTCTTCGTTGGAAACGGGTATATCTTCACCTCAAACCTAGACAGAAGCATTCTCAGAAAGTTCTCTGTGTTGACTGCATTCAACTCACAGACTTGAACAATCGTTTTGATGGAGCAGTTTTGAAACTCTCTTTCTTTGGAATCTGCAAGTGGATATGTTGACCTCTTTGAAGATTTCGTTGGAAACGGGTTAATCTTCACATAAAAGCTAACCAGAAGCATTCTCAGAAACTTCTTTGTGATGATTGCATTCACCTCACACAGTTGAACTTTCCCTTTGATAGAGCAGCTGTGAAACACTCTTTTTCTAGAATCTGCAAGTGGACATTTGGAGGGCTTTCTGGACTGTGGTGGAAAAGGAAATATCTTCTCATCGAAAGTACATAGAAGCGTTGTCAGAAACTGCTCTGTGATGATTGCATTCAACTGACAGAGTTGAACGTTCCTTTTGATAGGGCAGTTTGCAAACACTCTTTTTGTAGAATCTGCATGTGGAGATTTGGACCGCTTGGAGACCTATGGTAGTAAAGGAAATAAGTTCATAGAAAAACCAAACGGAAGCATTCTCAGAAAATCCTTTGTGATGATTGAGTTGAACTCAGAGACCTGAACATTCCTTTTGATGGAGCAGTTTCCAAACACACTTCTCGTGGAATCTGCAAGTGGATATTTGGACCTCTCTGAGGATTTCGTTGGAAGCGGGATAAACTTCCCAGAACTAAACGGAAGCATTCTCAGAAACTTCTTTGTGATGTTTGCATTCAACTCACAGAGTTGAACTTTCCTTTCATAGTTCAAGTTTGAAACACTCTTTTTGTAGAATCTGGAAGTGGATATTTGGACCACAGTGTGGTCTTCGTTGGAAACGGGTATATCTTCACCTCAAACCTAGACAGAAGCATTCTCAGAAAGTTCTCTGTGTTGACTGCATTCAACTCACAGAGTTGAACAATCCTTTTGATGGAGCAGTTTTGAAACTCTCTTTCTTTGGAATCTGCAAGTGGATATGTTGACCTCTTTGAAGATTTCTTTGGAAACGGGTTAATCTTCACATAAAAGCTAAACAGAAGCATTGTCAGAAACTTCTTTGTGATGTTTGCATTCACCTCATAGAGTTGAACTTTCCCTTTGATAGAGCAGCTTTGAAACACTCTTTTTCTAGAATCTGCAAGTGGACATTTGGAGGGCTTTGTGTTCTGCGGTGGAAAAGGAAATATCTTCTCATCAAAACTACATAGAAGCATTCTCAGAAACAATTCGGTGATGATTGCATTCAGCTGACAGAGTTGAACATTCCTTTTGATAGAGCAGTTTGGAAACACTCTTTTTGTAGAATCTGCATGTGGAGATTTGGACCGCTTTGAGACCTATGGTAGTAAAGGAAATAACTTCATAGAAAAACCAAATGGAAGCATTCTCAGAAAATTCTTTGTGATGATTGAGTTGAACTCAGAGACCTGAACATTCCTTTTGATGGAGCAGTTTCCAAAAACACTTCTCGTGGAATCTGCAAGTGGATATTTGGACCTCTCTGAGGATTTCGTTGGAAGCGGTATAATCTTCCCAGAACTAAACGGAAGCATTCTCAGAAACTTCTTTCTGATGTTTGCATTCAACTCACAGAGTTGAACCTTCCTTTCATAGTTCAGGTTTGAAACACTCTTTTTGTAGAATCTGGAAGTGGATATTTGGACCACTGTGAGGACTTCGTTGGAATCGGGTATATCTTCACCTCAAACCTAGACAGAAGCATTCTCAGAAAGTTCTCTGTGTTGACTGCATTCAACTCACAGACTTGAACAATCGTTTTGATGGAGCAGTTTTGAAACTCTCTTTCTTTGGAATCTGCAAGTGGATATGTTGACCTTTTTGAAGATTTCGTTGGAAACGGGTTAATCTTCACATAAAAGCTAAACAGAAGCATTCTCAGAAACTTCTTTGTGATGATTGCATTCACCTCACAGAGTTGAACTTTCCCTTTGATAGAGCAGCTTGGAAACACTCTTTTTCTAGAATCTGCAAGTGGACATTTGGAGGGCTTTCTGGACTGTGGTGGAAAAGGAAATATCTTCTCATCGAAAGTACATAGAAGCATTGTCAGAAACTACTCTGTGATGATTGCATTCAACTGACAGAGTTGAACGTTCCTTTTGATAGAGCAGTTTGCAAACACTCTTTTTGTAGAATCTGCATGTGGAGATTTGGACCGCTTGGAGACCTATGGTAGTAAAGGATATAAGTTCATAGAAAAACCAAACGGAATCATTCTCAGAAAATCCTTTGTGATGATTGAGTTGAACTCAGAGACCTGAACATTCCTTTTGATGGAGCAGTTTCCAAACACACTTCTCATGGAATCTGCAAGTGGATATTTGGACCTCTCTGAGGATTTCGTTGGAAGCGGGATAAACTTCCCAGAACTAAACGGAAGCATTCTCAGAAACTTCTTTGTGATGTTTGCATTCAACTCACAGAGTTCAACCTTCCTTTCATAGTTCAGGTTTGAAACACTCTTTTTGTAGAATCTGGAAGTAGATATTTGGACCACTGTTTGGTCTTCGTTGGAAACGGGTATATCTTCACCTCAAACCTAGACAGAAGCATTCTCAGAAAGTTCTCTGTGTTGACTGCATTCAACTCACAGACTTGAACAATCGTTTTGATGGAGCAGTTTTGAAACTCTCTTTCTTTGGAATCTGCAAGTGGATATGTTGACCTCTTTGAAGATTTCGTTGGAAACGGGTTAATCTTCACATAAAAGCTAACCAGAAGCATTCTCAGAAACTTCTTTGTGATGATTGCATTCACCGCACAGAGTTGAACTTTCCCTTTGATAGAGCAGCTGTGAAACACTCTTTTTCTAGAATCTGCAAGTGGACATTTGGAGGGCTTTCTGGACTGTGGTGGAAAAGGAAATATCTTCTCATCGAAAGTACATAGAAGCATTGTCAGAAATTAATCTGTGATGATTGCATTCAACTGACAGAGTTGAACGTTCCTTTTGATAGAGCAGTTTGCAAACACTCTTTTTGTAGAATCTGCATGTGGAGATTTGGACCGCTTGGAGACCTATGGTAGTCAAGGAAATAAGTTCATAGAAAAACCAAACGGAAGCATTCTCAGAAAATCCTTTGTGATGATTGAGTTGAACTCAGAGACCTGAACATTCCTTTTGATGGAGCAGTTTCCAAACACACTTCTCGTGGAATCTGCAAGTGGATATTTGGACCTCTCTGAGGATTTCGTTGGAAGCGGGATAAACTTCCCAGAACTAAACGGAAGCATTCTCAGAAACTTCTTTGTGATGTTTGCATTCAACTCACAGAGTTGAACTTTCCTTTCATAGTTCAAGTTTGAAACACTCTTTTTGTAGAATCTGGAAGTGGATATTTGGACCACAGTGTGGTCTTCGTTGGAAACGGGTATATCTTCACCTCAAACCTAGACAGAAGCATTCTCAGAAAGTTCTCTGTGTTGACTGCATTCAACTCACAGAGTTGAACAATCCTTTTGATGGAGCAGTTTTGAAACTCTCTTTCTTTGGAATCTGCAAGTGGATATGTTGACCTCTTTGAAGATTTCTTTGGAAACGGGTTAATCTTCACATAAAAGCTAAACAGAAGCATTGTCAGAAACTTCTTTGTGATGTTTGCATTCACCTCATAGAGTTGAACTTTCCCTTTGATAGAGCAGCTTTGAAACACTCTTTTTCTAGAATCTGCAAGTGGACATTTGGAGGGCTTTGTGTTCTGCGGTGGAAAAGGAAATATCTTCTCATCAAAACTACATAGAAGCATTCTCAGAAACAATTCGGTGATGATTGCATTCAGCTGACAGAGTTGAACATTCCTTTTGATAGAGCAGTTTGGCAACACTCTTTTTGTAGAATCTGCATGTGGAGATTTGGACCGCTTTGAGACCTATGGTAGTAAAGGAAATAACTTCATAGAAAAACCAAATGGAAGCATTCTCAGAAAATTCTTTGTGATGATTGAGTTGAACTCAGAGACCTGAACATTCCTTTTGATGGAGCAGTTTCCAAACACACTTCTCGTGGAATCTGCAAGTGGATATTTGGACCTCTCTGAGGATTTCGTTGGAAGCGGTATAATCTTCCCAGAACTAAACGGAAGCATTCTCAGAAACTTCTTTCTGATGTTTGCATTCAACTCACAGAGTTGAACCTTCCTTTCATAGTTCAGGTTTGAAACACTCTTTTTGTAGAATCTGGAAGTGGATATTTGGACCACTGTGAGGACTTCGTTGGAAACGGGTATATCTTCACCTCAAACCTAGACAGAAGCATTCTCAGAAAGTTCTCTGTGTTGACTGCATTCAACTCACAGAGTTGAACAATCCTTTTGATGGAGCAGTTTTGAAACTCTCTTTCTTTGGAATCTGCAAGTGGATATGTTGACCTCTTTGAAGATTTCGTTGGAAACGGGTTAATCTTCACATAAAAGCTAAACAGAAGCATTCTCAGAAACTTCTTTGTGATGATTGCATTCACCTCACAGAGTTGAACTTTCCCTTTGATAGAGCAGCTTTGAAACACTCTTTTTCTAGAATCTGCAAGTGGACATTTGGAGGGCTTTCTGGACTGTGGTGGAAAAGGAAATATCTTCTCATCGAAAGTACATAGAAGCATTCTCAGAAACTACTCTGTGATGATTGCATTCAACTGACAGAGTTGAACGTTCCTTTTGATAGAGCAGTTTGGAAACACTCTTTTTGTAGAATCTGCATGTGGAGATATGGACCGCTTGGAGACCTATGGTAGTAAAGGAAATAACTTCATAGAAAAACCAAATGGAAGCATTCTCAGAAAATAATTTGTGATGATTGAGTTGAACTCAGAGACCTGAACATTCCTTTTGATGGAGCAGTTTCCAAACACACTTCTCGTGGAATCTGCAAGTGGACATTTGGACCTCTCTGAAGATTTCATTGGAAGCGGGATTAACTTCCCAGAACTAAACGGAAGCATTCTCAGAAACTTCTTTGTGATGTTTGCATTCAACTCACAGAGTTGAACCTTCCTTTCATAGTTAAGGTTTGAAACACTCTTTTTGTAATATCAGGAAGTAGATATTTGGACCACTGTGTGGTCTTCGATGGAAACGGGTATATCTTCACCTCAAACCTAGACAGAAGCATTCTCAGAAAGTTCTCTGTGTTGACTGCATTCAACTCACAGAGTTGAACAATCCTTTTGATGGAGCAGTTTTGAAACTCTCTTTCTTTGGAATCTGCAAGTGGATATGTTGACCTCTTTGAAGATTTCGTTGGAAACCTGTTAATCTTCACATAAAAGCTAAAGAGAAGCATTGTCAGAAACTTCTTTGTGATGTTTGCATTCACCTCATAGAGTTGAACTTTCCCTTTGATAGAGCAGCTTTGAAACACTCTTTTTCTAGAATCTGCAAGTGGACATTTGGAGGGCTTTGTGTTCTGCGGTGGAAAAGGAAATATCTTCTCATCAAAGCTACATAGAAGCATTCTCAGAAACAATTCTGTGATGATTGCATTCAGCTGACAGAGTTGAACATTCCTTTTGATAGAGCAGTTTGGAAACACTCTTTTTGTAGAATCTGCATGTGGAGATTTGGACCGCTTGGAGACCTATGGTAGTAAAGGAAATAACTTCATAGAAAAACCAAATGGAAGCATTCTCAGAAAATTCTTTGTGATGATTGAGTTGAACTCAGAGACCTGAACATTCCTTTTGATGGAGCAGTTTCCAAACACACTTCTCGTGGAATCTGCAAGTGGATATTTGGACCTCTCTGAGGATTTCGTTGGAAGCGGGATAATCTTCCCAGAACTAAACGGAAGCATTCTCAGAAACTTCTTTCTGATGTTTGCATTCAACTCACAGAGTTGAACCTTCCTTTCATAGTTCAGGTTTGAAACACTCTTTTTGTAGAATCTGGAAGTGGATATTTGGACCTCTGTGAGGACTTCGTTGGAAACGGGTATATCTTCACCTCAAACCTAGACAGAAGCATTCTCAGAAAGTTCTCTGTGTTGACTGCATTCAACTCACAGACTTGAACAATCGTTTTGATGGAGCAGTTTTGAAACTCTCTTTCTTTGGAATCTGGAAGTGGATATGTTGTCCTCTTTGAAGATTTCGTTGGAAACCTGTTAATCTTCACATAAAATCTAAACAGAAGCATTGTCAGAAACTTCTTTTTGATGTTTGCATTCACCTCATAGAGTTGAACTTTCCCTTGATAGAGCAGCTTTGAAACACTCTTTTTCTAGAATCTGCAAGTGGACATTTGGAGGGCTTTGTGTTCTGCGGTGGAAAAGGAAATATCTTCTCATCAAAACTACATAGAAGCATTCTCAGAAACAATTCTGTGATGATTGCATTCAGCTGACAGAGTTGAACATTCCTTTTGATAGAGCAGTTTGGAAACACTCTTTTTGTAGGATCTGCATGTGGAGATTTGGACCGCTTGGAGACCTATGGTAGTAAAGGAAATAACTTCATAGAAAAACCAAATGGAAGCATTCTCAGAAAATTCTTTGTGATGATTGAGTTGAACTCAGAGACCTGAACATTCCTTTTGATGGAGCTGTTTCCAAACACACTTCTCGTGGAATCTGCAAGTGGATATTTGGACCTCTCTGAGGATTTCGTTGGAAGCGGGATAAACTTCCCAGAACTAAACGGAAGCATTCTCAGAAACTTCTTTGTGATGTTTGCATTCAACTCACAGAGTTGAACCTTCCTTTCATAGTTCAGGTTTGAAACACTCTTTTTGTAGAATCTGGAAGTGGATATTTGGACCACAGTGTGGTCTTCGTTGGAAACGTGTATATCTTCACCTCAAACCTAGACAGAACATTCTCAGAAAGTTCGCTGTGTTGACTGCATTCAACTCACAGAGTTGAACAATCCTTTTGATGGAGCAGTTTTGAAACTCTCTTTCTTTGGAATCTGCAAGTGGATATGTTGACCTCTTTGAAGATTTCGTTGGAAACGGGTTAATCTTCACATAAAAGCTAAACAGAAGCATTCTCAGAAACTTCTTTGTGATGATTGCATTCACCTCACAGAGTTGAACTTTCCCTTTGATAGAGCAGCTGTGAAACACTCTTTTTCTAGAATCTGCAAGTGGACATTTGGAGGGCTTTCTGGACTGTGGTGGAAAAGGAAATATCTTCTCATCGAAAGTACATAGAAGCATTCTCAGAAACTACTCTGTGATGATTGCATTCAACTGACAGAGTTGAACGTTCCTTTTGATAGAGCAGTTTGGAAACACTCTTTTTGTAGAATCTGCATGTGGAGATTTGGACCGCTTTGAGACCTATGGTAGTAAAGGAAATAAGTTCATAGAAAAACCAAATGGAAGCATTCTCAGAAAATAATTTGTGATGATTGAGTTGAACTCAGAGACCTGAACATTCCTTTTGATGGAGCAGTTTCCAAACACACTTCTCGTGGAATCTGCAAGTGGATATTTGGACCTCTCTGAAGATTTCATTGGATGCGGGATTAACTTCCCAGAACTAAACGGAAGCAATCTCAGAAACTTCTTTGTGATGTTTGCATTCAACTCACAGAGTTGAACCTTCCTTTCATAGTTAAGGTTTGAAACACTCTTTTTGTAATATCAGGAAGTAGATATTTGGACCACTGTGTGGTCTTCGATGGAAACGGGTATATCTTCACCTCAAACCTAGACAGAAGCATTCTCAGAAAGTTCTCTGTGTTGACTGCATTCAACTCACAGAGTTGAACAATCCTTTTGATGGAGCAGTTTTGAAACTCTCTTTCTTTGGAATCTGCAAGTGGATATGTTGACCTCTTTGAAGATTTCTTTGGAAACCTGTTAATCTTCACATAAAAGCTAAACAGAAGCATTGTCAGAAACTTCTTTGTGATGTTTGCATTCACCTCATAGAGTTGAACTTTCCCTTTGATAGAGCAGCTTTGAAACACTCTTTTTCTAGAATCTGCAAGTGGACATTTGGAGGGCTTTGTGTTCTGCGGTGGAAAAGGAAATATCTTCTCATCAAAACTACATAGAAGCATTCTCAGAAACAATTCTGTGATGATTGCATTCAGCTGACAGAGTTGAACATTCCTTTTGATAGAGCAGTTTGGAAACACTCTTTTTGTAGAATCTGCATGTGGAGATTTGGACCGCTTTGAGACCTATGGTAGTAAAGGAAATAACTTCATAGAAAAACCAAATGGAAGCATTCTCAGAAAATCCTTTGTGATGATTGAGTTGAACTCAGAGACCTGAACATTCCTTTTGATGGAGCAGTTTCCAAACACACTTCTCGTGGAATCTGCAAGGGGATATTTGGACCTCTCTGAGGATTTCGTTGGAAGCGGTATAAACTTCCCAGAACTAAACGGAAGCATTCTCAGAAACTTCTTTCTGATGTTTGCATTCAACTCACAGAGTTGAACCTTCCTTTCATAGTTCAGGTTTGAAACACTCTTTTTGTAGAATCTGGAAGTGGATATTTGGACCTCTGTGAGGACTTCGTTGGAAACGGGTATATCTTCACCTCAAACCTAGACAGAAGCATTCTCAGAAAGTTCTCTGTGTTGACTGCATTCAACTCACAGACTTGAACAATCGTTTTGATGGAGCAGTTTTGAAACTCTCTTTCTTTGGAATCTGCAAGTGGATATGTTGACCTTTTTGAAGATTTCGTTGGAAACGGGTTAATCTTCACATAAAAGCTAAACAGAAGCATTCTCAGAAACTTCTTTGTGATGATTGCATTCACCTCACACAGTTGAACTTTCCCTTTGATAGAGCAGCTGTGAAACACTCTTTTTCTAGAATCTGCAAGTGGACATTTGGAGGGCTTTCTGGACTGTGGTGGAAAAGGAAATATCTTCTCATCGAAAGTACATAGAAGCATTGTCAGAAACTACTCTGTGATGATTGCATTCAACTGACAGAGTTGAACGTTCCTTTTGATAGAGCAGTTTGCAAACACTCTTTTTGTAGAATCTGCATGTGGAGATTTGGACCGCTTGGAGACCTAAGGTAGTAAAGGAAATAAGTTCATAGAAAAACCAAATGGAATCATTCTCAGAAAATCCTTTGTGATGATTGAGTTGAACTCAGAGACCTGAACATTCGTTTTGAAAGAGCAGTTTCCAAACACACTTCTCGTGGAATCTGCAAGTGGATATTTGGACCTCTCTGAGGATTTCGTTGGAAGCGGGATAAACTTCCAAGAACTAAACGGAAGCATTCTCAGAAACTTCTTTGTGATGTTTGCATTCAACTCACAGAGTTCAACCTTCCTTTCATAGTTCAGGTTTGAAACACTCTTTTTGTAGAATCTGGAAGTAGATATTTGGACCACTGTTTGGTCTTCGTTGGAAACGGGTATATCTTCACCTCAAACCTAGACAGAAGCATTCTCAGAAAGTTCTCTGTGTTGACTGCATTCAACTCACAGACTTGAACAATCGTTTTGATGGAGCAGTTTTGAAACTCTCTTTCTTTGGAATCTGCAAGTGGATATGTTGACCTCTTTGAAGATTTCGTTGGAAACGGGTTAATCTTCACATAAAAGCTAAACAGAAGCATTCTCAGAAACTTCTTTGTGATGATTGCATTCACCTCACAGAGTTGAACTTTCCCTTTGATAGAGCAGCTGTGAAACACTCTTTTTCTAGAATCTGCAAGTGGACATTTGGAGGGCTTTCTGGACTGTGGTGGAAAAGGAAATATCTTCTCATCGAAAGTACATAGAAGCATTGTCAGAAACTACTCTGTGATGATTGCATTCAACTGACAGAGTTGAACGTTCCTTTTGATAGAGCAGTTTGCAAACACTCTTTTTGTAGAATCTGCATGTGGAGATTTGGACCGCTTGGAGACCTATGGTAGTAAAGGAAATAAGTTCATAGAAAAACCAAACGGAAGCATTCTCAGAAAATCCTTTGTGATGATTGAGTTGAACTCAGAGACCTGAACATTCCTTTTGATGGAGCAGTTTCCAAACACACTTCTCGTGGAATCTGCAAGTGGATATTTGGACCTCTCTGAGGATTTCGTTGGAAGCGGGATAAACTTCCCAGAACTAAACGGAAGTATTCTCAGAAACTTCTTTGTGATGTTTGCATTCAACTCACAGAGTTGAACTTTCCTTTCATAGTTCAAGTTTGAAACACTCTTTTTGTAGAATCTGGAAGTGGATATTTGGACCACAGTGTGGTCTTCGTTGGAAACGGGTATATCTTCACCTCAAACCTAGACAGAAGCATTCTCAGAAAGTTCTCTGTGTTGACTGCATTCAACTCACAGACTTGAACAATCGTTTTGATGGAGCAGTTTTGAAACTCTCTTTCTTTGGAATCTGCAAGTGGATATGTTGACCTCTTTGAAGATTTCTTTGGAAACGGGTTAATCTTCACATAAAAGCTAAACAGAAGCATTGTCAGAAACTTCTTTGTGATGTTTGCATTCACCTCATAGAGTTGAACTTTCCCTTTGATAGAGCAGCTTTGAAACACTCTTTTTCTAGAATCTGCAAGTGGACATTTGGAGGGCTTTGTGTTCTGCGGTGGAAAAGGAAATATCTTCTCATCAAAACTACATAGAAGCATTCTCAGAAACAATTCGGTGATGATTGCATTCAGCTGACAGAGTTGAACATTCCTTTTGATAGAGCAGTTTGGAAACACTCTTTTTGTAGAATCTGCATGTGGAGATTTGGACGGCTTGGAGACCTATGGTAGTAAAGGAAATAACTTCATAGAAAAAACAAATGGAAGCATTCTCAGAAAATTCTTTGTGATGATTGAGTTGAACTCAGAGACCTGAACATTCCTTTTGATGGAGCAGTTTCCAAACACACTTCTCGTGGAATCTGCAAGTGGATATTTGGACCTCTCTGAGGATTTCGTTGGAAGCGGTATAATCTTCACAGAACTAAACGGAAGCATTCTCAGAAACTTCTTTCTGATGTTTGCATTCAACTCACAGAGTTGAACCTTCCTTTCATAGTTCAGGTTTGAAACACTCTTTTTGTAGAATCTGGAAGTGGATATTTGGACCACTGTGAGGACTTCGTTGGAAACGGGTATATCTTCACCTCAAACCTAGACAGAAGCATTCTCAGAAAGTTCTCTGTGTTGACTGCATTCAACTCACAGACTTGAACAATCGTTTTGATGGAGCAGTTTTGAAACTCTCTTTCTTTGGAATCTGCAAGTGGATATGTTGACCTCTTTGAAGATTTCGTTGGAAACGGGTTAATCTTCACATAAAAGCTAAACAGAAGCATTCTCAGAAACTTCTTTGTGATGATTGCATTCACCTCACAGAGTTGAACTTTCCCTTTGATAGAGCAGCTGTGAAACACTCTTTTTCTAGAATCTGCAAGTGGACATTTGGAGGGCTTTCTGGACTGTGGTGGAAAAGGAAATATCTTCTCATCGAAAGTACATAGAAGCATTCTCAGAAACTACTCTGTGATGATTGCATTCAACTGACAGAGTTGAACGTTCCTTTTGATAGAGCAGTTTGCAAACACACTTTTTGTAGAATCTGCATGTGGAGATTTGGACCGCTTGGAGACCTATGGAAGTAATGAAATAAGTTCATAGAAAAACAAAACTGAAGCATTCTCAGAAAATCCTTTGTGATGATTGAGTTGAACTCAGAGACCTGAACATTCCTTTTGATGGAGCAGTTTCCAAACACACTTCTCGTGGAATCTGCAGGTGGATATTTGGACCTCTCTGAGGATTTCGTTGGAAGCGGGATAAACTTACCAGAACTAAACGGAAGCATTCTCAGAAACTTCTTTGTGATGTTTGCATTCAACTCACAGAGTTGAACTTTCCTTTCATAGCTCAAGTTTGAAACACTCTTTTTGTAGAATCTGGAAGTGGATATTTGGACCACAGTGTGGTCTTCGTTGGAAACGGGTATATCTTCACCTCAAACCTAGACAGAAGCATTCTCAGAAAGTTCTCTGTGTTGACTGCATTCAACTCACAGACTTGAACAATCCTTTTGATGGAGCAGTTTTGAAACTCTCTTTCTTTGGAATCTGCAAGTGGATATGTTGACCTCTTTGAAGATTTCGTTGGAAACCTGTTAATCTTCACATAAAAGCTAAACAGAAGCATTGTCAGAAACTTCTTTGTGATGTTTGAATTCACCTCACAGAGTTGAACTTTCCCTTTGATAGAGCAGCTTTGAAACACTCTTTTTCTAGAATCTGCAAGTGGACATTTGGAGGGCTTTGTGTTCTGCGGTGGAAAAGGAAATATCTTCTCATCAAAACTACATAGAAGCATTCTCAGAAACAATTCTGTGATGATTGCATTCAGCTGACAGAGTTGAACATTCCTTTTGATAGAGCAGTTTGGAAACACTCTTTTTGTAGAATCTGCATGTGGAGATTTGGACCGCTTGGAGACCTATGGTAGTAAAGGAAATAACTTCATAGAAAAACCAAATGGAAGCATTCTCAGAAAATTCTTTGTGATGACTGAGTTGAACTCAGAGACCTGAACATTCCTTTTGATGGAGCAGTTTCCAAACACACTTCTCGTGGAATCTGCAAGGGGATATTGGGACCTCTCTGAGGATTTCGTTGGAAGCGGTATAAACTTCCCAGAACTAAACGGAAGCATTCTCAGAAACTTCTTTCTGATGTTTGCATTCAACTCACAGAGTTGAACCTTCCTTTCATAGTTCAGGTTTGAAACACTCTTTTTGTAGAATCTGGAAGTGGATATTTGGACCACTGTGAGGACTTCGTTGGAAACGGGTATATCTTCACCTCAAACCTAGACAGAAGCATTCTCAGAAAGTTCTCTGTGTTGACTGCATTCAACTCACAGACTTGAACAATCGTTTTGATGGAGCAGTTTTGAAACTCTCTTTCTTTGGAATCTGCAAGTGGATATGTTGACCTCTTTGAAGATTTCGTTGGAAACGGGTTAATCTTCACATAAAAGCTAAACAGAAGCATTCTCAGAAACTTCTTTGTGATGATTGCATTCACCTCACAGAGTTGAACTTTCCCTTTGATAGAGCAGCTTTGAAACACTCTTTTTCTAGAATCTGCAAGTGGACATTTGGAGGGCTTTCTGGACTGTGGTGGAAAAGGAAATATCTTCTCATCGAAAGTACATAGAAGCATTCTCAGAAACTACTCTGTGATGATTGCATTCAACTGACAGAGTTGAACGTTCCTTTTGATAGAGCAGTTTGGAAACACTCTTTTTGTAGAATCTGCATGTGGAGATTTGGACCGCTTTGAGACCTATGGTAGTAAAGGAAATAAGTTCATAGAAAAACCAAATGGAAGCATTCTCAGAAAATAATTTGTGATGATTGAGTTGAACTCAGAGACCTGAACATTCCTTTTGATGGAGCAGTTTCCAAACACACTTCTCGTGGAATCTGCAAGTGGATATTTGGACCTCTCTGAAGATTTCATTGGAAGCGGGATTAACTTCCCAGAACTAAACGGAAGCATTCTCAGAAACTTCTTTGTGATGTTTGCATTCAACTCACAGAGTTGAACCTTCCTTTCATAGTTAAGGTTTGAAACACTCTTTTTGTAATATCAGGAAGTAGATATTTGGACCACTGTGTGGTCTTCGATGGAAACGGGTATATCTTCACTTCAAACCTAGACAGAAGCAATCTCAGAAAGTTCTCTGTGTTGACTGCATTCAACTCACAGAGTTGAACAATCCTTTTGATGGAGCAGTTTTGAAACTCTCTTTCTTTGGAATCTGCAAGTGGATATGTTGACCTCTTTGAAGATTTCTTTGGAAACCTGTTAATCTTCACATAAAAGCTAAACAGAAGCATTGTCAGAAACTTCTTTGTGATGTTTGCATTCACCTCATAGAGTTGAAGTTTCCCTTTGATAGAGCAGCTTTGAAACACTCTTTTTCTAGAATCTGCAAGTGGACATTTGGAGGGCTTTGTGTTCTGCGGTGGAAAAGGAAATATCTTCTCATCAAAACTACATAGAATCATTCTCAGAAACAATTCTGTGATGATTGCATTCAGCTGACAGAGTTGAACATTCCTTTTGATAGAGCAGTTTGGAAACACTCTTTTTGTAGAATCTGCATGTGGAGATTTGGACCGCTTGGAGACCTATGGTAGTAAAGGAAATAACTTCATAGAAAAAACAAATGGAAGCATTCTCAGAAAATTCTTTGTGATGATTGAGTTGAACTCAGAGACCTGAACATTCCTTTTGATGGAGCAGTTTCCAAACACACTTCTCGTGGAATCTGCAAGGGGATATTTGGACCTCTCTGAGGATTTCGTTGGAAGCGGTATAAACTTCCCAGAACTAAACGGAAGCATTCTCAGAAACTTCTTTCTGATGTTTGCATTCAACTCACAGAGTTGAACCTTCCTTTCATAGTTCAGGTTTGAAACACTCTTTTTGTAGAATCTGGAAGTGGATATTTGGACCACTGTGAGGACTTCGTTGGAAACGGGTATATCTTCACCTCAAACCTAGACAGAAGCATTCTCAGAAAGTTCTCTGTGTTGACCGCATTCAACTCACAGACTTGAACAATCGTTTTGATGGAGCAGTTTTGAAACTCTCTTTCTTTGGAATCTGCAAGTGGATATGTTGACCTCTTTGAAGATTTCGTTGGAAACGGGTTAATCTTCACATAAAAGCTAAACAGAAGCATTCTCAGAAACTTCTTTGTGATGATTGCATTCACCTCACAGAGTTGAACTTTCCCTTTGATAGAGCAGCTTTGAAACACTCTTTTTCTAGAATCTGCAAGTGGACATTTGGAGGGCTTTCTGGACTGTGGTGGAAAAGGAAATATCTTCTCATCGAAAGTACATAGAAGCATTCTCAGAAACTACTCTGTGATGATTGCATTCAACTGACAGAGTTGAACGTTCCTTTTGATAGAGCAGTTTGGAAACACTCTTTTTGTAGAATCTGCATGTGGAGATTTGGACCGCTTTGAGACCTATGGTAGTAAAGGAAATAAGTTCATAGAAAAACCAAATGGAAGCATTCTCAGAAAATAATTTGTGATGATTGGGTTGAACTCAGAGACCTGAACATTCCTTTTGATGGAGCAGTTTCCAAACACACTTCTCGTGGAATCTGCAAGTGGATATTTGGACCTCTCTGAAGATTTCATTGGAAGCGGGATTAACTTCCCAGAACTAAACGGAAGCATTCTCAGAAACTTCTTTGTGATGTTTGCATTCAACTCACAGAGTTGAACTTTCCTTTCATAGCTCAAGTTTGAAACACTCTTTTTGTAGAATCTGGAAGTGGATATTTGGACCACTGTGTGGTCTTCGATGGAAACGGGTATATCTTCACCTCAAACCTAGACAGAAGCATTCTCAGAAAGTTCTCTGTGTTGACTGCATTCAACTCACAGAGTTGAACAATCCTTTTGATGGAGCAGTTTTGAAACTCTCTTTCTTTGGAATCTGCAAGTGGATATGTTGACCTCTTTGAAGATTTCGTTGGAAACCTGTTAATCTTCACATAAAAGCTAAAGAGAAGCATTGTCAGAAACTTCTTTGTGATGTTTGCATTCACCTCATAGAGTTGAACTTTCCCTTTGATAGAGCAGCTTTGAAACACTCTTTTTCTAGAATCTGCAAGTGGACATTTGGAGGGCTTTGTGTTCTGCGGTGGAAAAGGAAATATCTTCTCATCAAAGCTACATAGAAGCATTCTCAGAAACAATTCTGTGATGATTGCATTCAGCTGACAGAGTTGAACATTCCTTTTGATAGAGCAGTTTGGAAACACTCTTTTTGTAGAATCTGCATGTGGAGATTTGGACCGCTTGGAGACCTATGGTAGTAAAGGAAATAACTTCATAGAAAAACCAAATGGAAGCATTCTCAGAAAATTCTTTGTGATGATTGAGTTGAACTCAGAGACCTGAACATTCCTTTTGATGGAGCAGTTTCCAAACACACTTCTCGTGGAATCTGCAAGTGGATATTTGGACCTCTCTGAGGATTTCGTTGGAAGCGGTATAATCTTCCCAGAACTAAACGGAAGCATTCTCAGAAACTTCTTTCTGATGTTTGCATTCAACTCACAGAGTTGAACCTTCCTTTCATAGTTCAGGTTTGAAACACTCTTTTTGTAGAATCTGGAAGTGGATATTTGGACCTCTGTGAGGACTTCGTTGGAAACGGGTATATCTTCACCTCAAACCTAGACAGAAGCATTCTCAGAAAGTTCTCTGTGTTGACTGCATTCAACTCACAGACTTGAACAATCGTTTTGATGGAGCAGTTTTGAAACTCTCTTTCTTTGGAATCTGGAAGTGGATATGTTGTCCTCTTTGAAGATTTCGTTGGAAACCTGTTAATCTTCACATAAAATCTAAACAGAAGCATTGTCAGAAACTTCTTTTTGATGTTTGCATTCACCTCATAGAGTTGAACTTTCCCTTGATAGAGCAGCTTTGAAACACTCTTTTTCTAGGATCTGCAAGTGGACATTTGGAGGGCTTTGTGTTCTGCGGTGGAAAAGGAAATATCTTCTCATCAAAACTACATAGAAGCATTCTCAGAAACAATTCTGTGATGATTGCATTCAGCTGACAGAGTTGAACATTCCTTTTGATAGAGCAGTTTGGAAACACTCTTTTTGTAGGATCTGCATGTGGAGATTTGGACCGCTTTGAGACCTATGGTAGTAAAGGAAATAACTTCATAGAAAAACCAAATGGAAGCATTCTCAGAAAATTCTTTGTGATGATTGAGTTGAACTCAGAGACCTGAACATTCCTTTTGATGGAGCTGTTTCCAAACACACTTCTCGTGGAATCTGCAAGTGGATATTTGGACCTCTCTGAGGATTTCGTTGGAAGCGGGATAAAATTCCCAGAACTAAACGGAAGCATTCTCAGAAACTTCTTTGTGATGTTTGCATTCAACTCACAGAGTTGAACCTTCCTTTCATAGTTCAGGTTTGAAACACTCTTTTTGTAGAATCTGGAAGTGGATATTTGGACCACAGTGTGGTCTTCGTTGGAAACGTGTATATCTTCACCTCAAACCTAGACAGAACATTCTCAGAAAGTTCGCTGTGTTGACTGCATTCAACTCACAGAGTTGAACAATCCTTTTGATGGAGCAGTTTTGAAACTCTCTTTCTTTGGAATCTGCAAGTGGATATGTTGACCTCTTTGAAGATTTCGTTGGAAACGGGTTAATCTTCACATAAAAGCTAAACAGAAGCATTCTCAGAAACTTCTTTGTGATGATTGCATTCACCTCACAGAGTTGAACTTTCCCTTTGATAGAGCAGCTGTGAAACACTCTTTTTCTAGAATCTGCAAGTGGACATTTGGAGGGCTTTCTGGACTGTGGTGGAAAAGGAAATATCTTCTCATCGAAAGTACATAGAAGCATTCTCAGAAACTACTCTGTGATGATTGCATTCAACTGACAGAGTTGAACGTTCCTTTTGATAGAGCAGTTTGGAAACACTCTTTTTGTAGAATCTGCATGTGGAGATTTGGACCGCTTTGAGACCTATGGTAGTAAAGGAAATAAGTTCATAGAAAAACCAAATGGAAGCATTCTCAGAAAATAATTTGTGATGATTGAGTTGAACTCAGAGACCTGAACATTCCTTTTGATGGAGCAGTTTCCAAACACACTTCTCGTGGAATCTGCAAGTGGATATTTGGACCTCTCTGAAGATTTCATTGGATGCGGGATTAACTTCCCAGAACTAAACGGAAGCAATCTCAGAAACTTCTTTGTGATGTTTGCATTCAACTCACAGAGTTGAACCTTCCTTTCATAGTTAAGGTTTGAAACACTCTTTTTGTAATATCAGGAAGTAGATATTTGGACCACTGTGTGGTCTTCGATGGAAACGGGTATATCTTCACCTCAAACCTAGACAGAAGCATTCTCAGAAAGTTCTCTGTGTTGACTGCATTCAACTCACAGAGTTGAACAATCCTTTTGATGGAGCAGTTTTGAAACTCTCTTTCTTTGGAATCTGCAAGTGGATATGTTGACCTCTTTGAAGATTTCTTTGGAAACCTGTTAATCTTCACATAAAAGCTAAACAGAAGCATTGTCAGAAACTTCTTTGTGATGTTTGCATTCACCTCATAGAGTTGAACTTTCCCTTTGATAGAGCAGCTTTGAAACACTCTTTTTCTAGAATCTGCAAGTGGACATTTGGAGGGCTTTGTGTTCTGCGGTGGAAAAGGAAATATCTTCTCATCAAAACTACATAGAAGCATTCTCAGAAACAATTCTGTGATGATTGCATTCAGCTGACAGAGTTGAACATTCCTTTTGATAGAGCAGTTTGGAAACACTCTTTTTGTAGAATCTGCATGTGGAGATTTGGACCGCTTTGAGACCTATGGTAGTAAAGGAAATAACTTCATAGAAAAACCAAATGGAAGCATTCTCAGAAAATCCTTTGTGATGATTGAGTTGAACTCAGAGACCTGAACATTCCTTTTGATGGAGCAGTTTCCAAACACACTTCTCGTGGAATCTGCAAGGGGATATTTGGACCTCTCTGAGGATTTCGTTGGAAGCGGTATAAACTTCCCAGAACTAAACGGAAGCATTCTCAGAAACTTCTTTCTGATGTTTGCATTCAACTCACAGAGTTGAACCTTCCTTTCATAGTTCAGGTTTGAAACACTCTTTTTGTAGAATCTGGAAGTGGATATTTGGACCTCTGTGAGGACTTCGTTGGAAACGGGTATATCTTCACCTCAAACCTAGACAGAAGCATTCTCAGAAAGTTCTCTGTGTTGACTGCATTCAACTCACAGACTTGAACAATCGTTTTGATGGAGCAGTTTTGAAACTCTCTTTCTTTGGAATCTGCAAGTGGATATGTTGACCTTTTTGAAGATTTCGTTGGAAACGGGTTAATCTTCACATAAAAGCTAAACAGAAGCATTCTCAGAAACTTCTTTGTGATGATTGCATTCACCTCACACAGTTGAACTTTCCCTTTGATAGAGCAGCTGTGAAACACTCTTTTTCTAGAATCTGCAAGTGGACATTTGGAGGGCTTTCTGGACTGTGGTGGAAAAGGAAATATCTTCTCATCGAAAGTACATAGAAGCATTGTCAGAAACTACTCTGTGATGATTGCATTCAACTGACAGAGTTGAACGTTCCTTTTGATAGAGCAGTTTGCAAACACTCTTTTTGTAGAATCTGCATGTGGAGATTTGGACCGCTTGGAGACCTAAGGTAGTAAAGGAAATAAGTTCATAGAAAAACCAAATGGAATCATTCTCAGAAAATCCTTTGTGATGATTGAGTTGAACTCAGAGACCTGAACATTCGTTTTGAAAGAGCAGTTTCCAAACACACTTCTCGTGGAATCTGCAAGTGGATATTTGGACCTCTCTGAGGATTTCGTTGGAAGCGGGATAAACTTCCAAGAACTAAACGGAAGCATTCTCAGAAACTTCTTTGTGATGTTTGCATTCAACTCACAGAGTTCAACCTTCCTTTCATAGTTCAGGTTTGAAACACTCTTTTTGTAGAATCTGGAAGTAGATATTTGGACCACTGTTTGGTCTTCGTTGGAAACGGGTATATCTTCACCTCAAACCTAGACAGAAGCATTCTCAGAAAGTTCTCTGTGTTGACTGCATTCAACTCACAGACTTGAACAATCGTTTTGATGGAGCAGTTTTGAAACTCTCTTTCTTTGGAATCTGCAAGTGGATATGTTGACCTCTTTGAAGATTTCGTTGGAAACGGGTTAATCTTCACATAAAAGCTAAACAGAAGCATTCTCAGAAACTTCTTTGTGATGATTGCATTCACCTCACAGAGTTGAACTTTCCCTTTGATAGAGCAGCTGTGAAACACTCTTTTTCTAGAATCTGCAAGTGGACATTTGGAGGGCTTTCTGGACTGTGGTGGAAAAGGAAATATCTTCTCATCGAAAGTACATAGAAGCATTGTCAGAAACTACTCTGTGATGATTGCATTCAACTGACAGAGTTGAACGTTCCTTTTGATAGAGCAGTTTGCAAACACTCTTTTTGTAGAATCTGCATGTGGAGATTTGGACCGCTTGGAGACCTATGGTAGTAAAGGAAATAAGTTCATAGAAAAACCAAACGGAAGCATTCTCAGAAAATCCTTTGTGATGATTGAGTTGAACTCAGAGACCTGAACATTCCTTTTGATGGAGCAGTTTCCAAACACACTTCTCGTGGAATCTGCAAGTGGATATTTGGACCTCTCTGAGGATTTCGTTGGAAGCGGGATAAACTTCCCAGAACTAAACGGAAGTATTCTCAGAAACTTCTTTGTGATGTTTGCATTCAACTCACAGAGTTGAACTTTCCTTTCATAGTTCAAGTTTGAAACACTCTTTTTGTAGAATCTGGAAGTGGATATTTGGACCACAGTGTGGTCTTCGTTGGAAACGGGTATATCTTCACCTCAAACCTAGACAGAAGCATTCTCAGAAAGTTCTCTGTGTTGACTGCATTCAACTCACAGACTTGAACAATCGTTTTGATGGAGCAGTTTTGAAACTCTCTTTCTTTGGAATCTGCAAGTGGATATGTTGACCTCTTTGAAGATTTCTTTGGAAACGGGTTAATCTTCACATAAAAGCTAAACAGAAGCATTGTCAGAAACTTCTTTGTGATGTTTGCATTCACCTCATAGAGTTGAACTTTCCCTTTGATAGAGCAGCTTTGAAACACTCTTTTTCTAGAATCTGCAAGTGGACATTTGGAGGGCTTTGTGTTCTGCGGTGGAAAAGGAAATATCTTCTCATCAAAACTACATAGAAGCATTCTCAGAAACAATTCGGTGATGATTGCATTCAGCTGACAGAGTTGAACATTCCTTTTGATAGAGCAGTTTGGAAACACTCTTTTTGTAGAATCTGCATGTGGAGATTTGGACGGCTTGGAGACCTATGGTAGTAAAGGAAATAACTTCATAGAAAAAACAAATGGAAGCATTCTCAGAAAATTCTTTGTGATGATTGAGTTGAACTCAGAGACCTGAACATTCCTTTTGATGGAGCAGTTTCCAAACACACTTCTCGTGGAATCTGCAAGTGGATATTTGGACCTCTCTGAGGATTTCGTTGGAAGCGGTATAATCTTCACAGAACTAAACGGAAGCATTCTCAGAAACTTCTTTCTGATGTTTGCATTCAACTCACAGAGTTGAACCTTCCTTTCATAGTTCAGGTTTGAAACACTCTTTTTGTAGAATCTGGAAGTGGATATTTGGACCACTGTGAGGACTTCGTTGGAAACGGGTATATCTTCACCTCAAACCTAGACAGAAGCATTCTCAGAAAGTTCTCTGTGTTGACTGCATTCAACTCACAGACTTGAACAATCGTTTTGATGGAGCAGTTTTGAAACTCTCTTTCTTTGGAATCTGCAAGTGGATATGTTGACCTCTTTGAAGATTTCGTTGGAAACGGGTTAATCTTCACATAAAAGCTAAACAGAAGCATTCTCAGAAACTTCTTTGTGATGATTGCATTCACCTCACAGAGTTGAACTTTCCCTTTGATAGAGCAGCTGTGAAACACTCTTTTTCTAGAATCTGCAAGTGGACATTTGGAGGGCTTTCTGGACTGTGGTGGAAAAGGAAATATCTTCTCATCGAAAGTACATAGAAGCATTCTCAGAAACTACTCTGTGATGATTGCATTCAACTGACAGAGTTGAACGTTCCTTTTGATAGAGCAGTTTGCAAACACACTTTTTGTAGAATCTGCATGTGGAGATTTGGACCGCTTGGAGACCTATGGAAGTAATGAAATAAGTTCATAGAAAAACAAAACTGAAGCATTCTCAGAAAATCCTTTGTGATGATTGAGTTGAACTCAGAGACCTGAACATTCCTTTTGATGGAGCAGTTTCCAAACACACTTCTCGTGGAATCTGCAGGTGGATATTTGGACCTCTCTGAGGATTTCGTTGGAAGCGGGATAAACTTACCAGAACTAAACGGAAGCATTCTCAGAAACTTCTTTGTGATGTTTGCATTCAACTCACAGAGTTGAACTTTCCTTTCATAGCTCAAGTTTGAAACACTCTTTTTGTAGAATCTGGAAGTGGATATTTGGACCACAGTGTGGTCTTCGTTGGAAACGGGTATATCTTCACCTCAAACCTAGACAGAAGCATTCTCAGAAAGTTCTCTGTGTTGACTGCATTCAACTCACAGACTTGAACAATCCTTTTGATGGAGCAGTTTTGAAACTCTCTTTCTTTGGAATCTGCAAGTGGATATGTTGACCTCTTTGAAGATTTCGTTGGAAACCTGTTAATCTTCACATAAAAGCTAAACAGAAGCATTGTCAGAAACTTCTTTGTGATGTTTGAATTCACCTCACAGAGTTGAACTTTCCCTTTGATAGAGCAGCTTTGAAACACTCTTTTTCTAGAATCTGCAAGTGGACATTTGGAGGGCTTTGTGTTCTGCGGTGGAAAAGGAAATATCTTCTCATCAAAACTACATAGAAGCATTCTCAGAAACAATTCTGTGATGATTGCATTCAGCTGACAGAGTTGAACATTCCTTTTGATAGAGCAGTTTGGAAACACTCTTTTTGTAGAATCTGCATGTGGAGATTTGGACCGCTTGGAGACCTATGGTAGTAAAGGAAATAACTTCATAGAAAAACCAAATGGAAGCATTCTCAGAAAATTCTTTGTGATGACTGAGTTGAACTCAGAGACCTGAACATTCCTTTTGATGGAGCAGTTTCCAAACACACTTCTCGTGGAATCTGCAAGGGGATATTGGGACCTCTCTGAGGATTTCGTTGGAAGCGGTATAAACTTCCCAGAACTAAACGGAAGCATTCTCAGAAACTTCTTTCTGATGTTTGCATTCAACTCACAGAGTTGAACCTTCCTTTCATAGTTCAGGTTTGAAACACTCTTTTTGTAGAATCTGGAAGTGGATATTTGGACCACTGTGAGGACTTCGTTGGAAACGGGTATATCTTCACCTCAAACCTAGACAGAAGCATTCTCAGAAAGTTCTCTGTGTTGACTGCATTCAACTCACAGACTTGAACAATCGTTTTGATGGAGCAGTTTTGAAACTCTCTTTCTTTGGAATCTGCAAGTGGATATGTTGACCTCTTTGAAGATTTCGTTGGAAACGGGTTAATCTTCACATAAAAGCTAAACAGAAGCATTCTCAGAAACTTCTTTGTGATGATTGCATTCACCTCACAGAGTTGAACTTTCCCTTTGATAGAGCAGCTTTGAAACACTCTTTTTCTAGAATCTGCAAGTGGACATTTGGAGGGCTTTCTGGACTGTGGTGGAAAAGGAAATATCTTCTCATCGAAAGTACATAGAAGCATTCTCAGAAACTACTCTGTGATGATTGCATTCAACTGACAGAGTTGAACGTTCCTTTTGATAGAGCAGTTTGGAAACACTCTTTTTGTAGAATCTGCATGTGGAGATTTGGACCGCTTTGAGACCTATGGTAGTAAAGGAAATAAGTTCATAGAAAAACCAAATGGAAGCATTCTCAGAAAATAATTTGTGATGATTGAGTTGAACTCAGAGACCTGAACATTCCTTTTGATGGAGCAGTTTCCAAACACACTTCTCGTGGAATCTGCAAGTGGATATTTGGACCTCTCTGAAGATTTCATTGGAAGCGGGATTAACTTCCCAGAACTAAACGGAAGCATTCTCAGAAACTTCTTTGTGATGTTTGCATTCAACTCACAGAGTTGAACCTTCCTTTCATAGTTAAGGTTTGAAACACTCTTTTTGTAATATCAGGAAGTAGATATTTGGACCACTGTGTGGTCTTCGATGGAAACGGGTATATCTTCACTTCAAACCTAGACAGAAGCAATCTCAGAAAGTTCTCTGTGTTGACTGCATTCAACTCACAGAGTTGAACAATCCTTTTGATGGAGCAGTTTTGAAACTCTCTTTCTTTGGAATCTGCAAGTGGATATGTTGACCTCTTTGAAGATTTCTTTGGAAACCTGTTAATCTTCACATAAAAGCTAAACAGAAGCATTGTCAGAAACTTCTTTGTGATGTTTGCATTCACCTCATAGAGTTGAAGTTTCCCTTTGATAGAGCAGCTTTGAAACACTCTTTTTCTAGAATCTGCAAGTGGACATTTGGAGGGCTTTGTGTTCTGCGGTGGAAAAGGAAATATCTTCTCATCAAAACTACATAGAATCATTCTCAGAAACAATTCTGTGATGATTGCATTCAGCTGACAGAGTTGAACATTCCTTTTGATAGAGCAGTTTGGAAACACTCTTTTTGTAGAATCTGCATGTGGAGATTTGGACCGCTTGGAGACCTATGGTAGTAAAGGAAATAACTTCATAGAAAAACCAAATGGAAGCATTCTCAGAAAATTCTTTGTGATGATTGAGTTGAACTCAGAGACCTGAACATTCCTTTTGATGGAGCAGTTTCCAAACACACTTCTCGTGGAATCTGCAAGGGGATATTTGGACCTCTCTGAGGATTTCGTTGGAAGCGGTATAAACTTCCCAGAACTAAACGGAAGCATTCTCAGAAACTTCTTTCTGATGTTTGCATTCAACTCACAGAGTTGAACCTTCCTTTCATAGTTCAGGTTTGAAACACTCTTTTTGTAGAATCTGGAAGTGGATATTTGGACCACTGTGAGGACTTCGTTGGAAACGGGTATATCTTCACCTCAAACCTAGACAGAAGCATTCTCAGAAAGTTCTCTGTGTTGACCGCATTCAACTCACAGACTTGAACAATCGTTTTGATGGAGCAGTTTTGAAACTCTCTTTCTTTGGAATCTGCAAGTGGATATGTTGACCTCTTTGAAGATTTCGTTGGAAACGGGTTAATCTTCACATAAAAGCTAAACAGAAGCATTCTCAGAAACTTCTTTGTGATGATTGCATTCACCTCACAGAGTTGAACTTTCCCTTTGATAGAGCAGCTTTGAAACACTCTTTTTCTAGAATCTGCAAGTGGACATTTGGAGGGCTTTCTGGACTGTGGTGGAAAAGGAAATATCTTCTCATCGAAAGTACATAGAAGCATTCTCAGAAACTACTCTGTGATGATTGCATTCAACTGACAGAGTTGAACGTTCCTTTTGATAGAGCAGTTTGGAAACACTCTTTTTGTAGAATCTGCATGTGGAGATTTGGACCGCTTTGAGACCTATGGTAGTAAAGGAAATAAGTTCATAGAAAAACCAAATGGAAGCATTCTCAGAAAATAATTTGTGATGATTGGGTTGAACTCAGAGACCTGAACATTCCTTTTGATGGAGCAGTTTCCAAACACACTTCTCGTGGAATCTGCAAGTGGATATTTGGACCTCTCTGAAGATTTCATTGGAAGCGGGATTAACTTCCCAGAACTAAACGGAAGCATTCTCAGAAACTTCTTTGTGATGTTTGCATTCAACTCACAGAGTTGAACTTTCCTTTCATAGCTCAAGTTTGAAACACTCTTTTTGTAGAATCTGGAAGTGGATATTTGGACCACTGTGTGGTCTTCGATGGAAACGGGTATATCTTCACCTCAAACCTAGACAGAAGCATTCTCAGAAAGTTCTCTGTGTTGACTGCATTCAACTCACAGAGTTGAACAATCCTTTTGATGGAGCAGTTTTGAAACTCTCTTTCTTTGGAATCTGCAAGTGGATATGTTGACCTCTTTGAAGATTTCGTTGGAAACCTGTTAATCTTCACATAAAAGCTAAACAGAAGCATTGTCAGAAACTTCTTTGTGATGTTTGAATTCACCTCACAGAGTTGAACTTTCCCTTTGATAGAGCAGCTTTGAAACACTCTTTTTCTAGAATCTGCAAGTGGACATTTGGAGGGCTTTGTGTTCTGCGGTGGAAAAGGAAATATCTTCTCATCAAAACTACATAGAAGCATTCTCAGAAACAATTCTGTGATGATTGCATTCAGCTGACAGAGTTGAACATTCCTTTTGATAGAGCAGTTTGGAAACACTCTTTTTGTAGAATCTGCATGTGGAGATTTGGACCGCTTGGAGACCTATGGTAGTAAAGGAAATAACTTCATAGAAAAACCAAATGGAAGCATTCTCAGAAAATTCTTTGTGATGACTGAGTTGAACTCAGAGACCTGAACATTCCTTTTGATGGAGCAGTTTCCAAACACACTTCTCGTGGAATCTGCAAGGGGATATTGGGACCTCTCTGAGGATTTCGTTGGAAGCGGTATAAACTTCCCAGAACTAAACGGAAGCATTCTCAGAAACTTCTTTCTGATGTTTGCATTCAACTCACAGAGTTGAACCTTCCTTTCATAGTTCAGGTTTGAAACACTCTTTTTGTAGAATCTGGAAGTGGATATTTGGACCACTGTGAGGACTTCGTTGGAAACGGGTATATCTTCACCTCAAACCTAGACAGAAGCATTCTCAGAAAGTTCTCTGTGTTGACTGCATTCAACTCACAGACTTGAACAATCGTTTTGATGGAGCAGTTTTGAAACTCTCTTTCTTTGGAATCTGCAAGTGGATATGTTGACCTCTTTGAAGATTTCGTTGGAAACGGGTTAATCTTCACATAAAAGCTAAACAGAAGCATTCTCAGAAACTTCTTTGTGATGATTGCATTCACCTCACAGAGTTGAACTTTCCCTTTGATAGAGCAGCTTTGAAACACTCTTTTTCTAGAATCTGCAAGTGGACATTTGGAGGGCTTTCTGGACTGTGGTGGAAAAGGAAATATCTTCTCATCGAAAGTACATAGAAGCATTCTCAGAAACTACTCTGTGATGATTGCATTCAACTGACAGAGTTGAACGTTCCTTTTGATAGAGCAGTTTGGAAACACTCTTTTTGTAGAATCTGCATGTGGAGATTTGGACCGCTTTGAGACCTATGGTAGTAAAGGAAATAAGTTCATAGAAAAACCAAATGGAAGCATTCTCAGAAAATAATTTGTGATGATTGAGTTGAACTCAGAGACCTGAACATTCCTTTTGATGGAGCAGTTTCCAAACACACTTCTCGTGGAATCTGCAAGTGGATATTTGGACCTCTCTGAAGATTTCATTGGAAGCGGGATTAACTTCCCAGAACTAAACGGAAGCATTCTCAGAAACTTCTTTGTGATGTTTGCATTCAACTCACAGAGTTGAACCTTCCTTTCATAGTTAAGGTTTGAAACACTCTTTTTGTAATATCAGGAAGTAGATATTTGGACCACTGTGTGGTCTTCGATGGAAACGGGTATATCTTCACTTCAAACCTAGACAGAAGCAATCTCAGAAAGTTCTCTGTGTTGACTGCATTCAACTCACAGAGTTGAACAATCCTTTTGATGGAGCAGTTTTGAAACTCTCTTTCTTTGGAATCTGCAAGTGGATATGTTGACCTCTTTGAAGATTTCTTTGGAAACCTGTTAATCTTCACATAAAAGCTAAACAGAAGCATTGTCAGAAACTTCTTTGTGATGTTTGCATTCACCTCATAGAGTTGAAGTTTCCCTTTGATAGAGCAGCTTTGAAACACTCTTTTTCTAGAATCTGCAAGTGGACATTTGGAGGGCTTTGTGTTCTGCGGTGGAAAAGGAAATATCTTCTCATCAAAACTACATAGAATCATTCTCAGAAACAATTCTGTGATGATTGCATTCAGCTGACAGAGTTGAACATTCCTTTTGATAGAGCAGTTTGGAAACACTCTTTTTGTAGAATCTGCATGTGGAGATTTGGACCGCTTGGAGACCTATGGTAGTAAAGGAAATAACTTCATAGAAAAACCAAATGGAAGCATTCTCAGAAAATTCTTTGTGATGATTGAGTTGAACTCAGAGACCTGAACATTCCTTTTGATGGAGCAGTTTCCAAACACACTTCTCGTGGAATCTGCAAGGGGATATTTGGACCTCTCTGAGGATTTCGTTGGAAGCGGTATAAACTTCCCAGAACTAAACGGAAGCATTCTCAGAAACTTCTTTCTGATGTTTGCATTCAACTCACAGAGTTGAACCTTCCTTTCATAGTTCAGGTTTGAAACACTCTTTTTGTAGAATCTGGAAGTGGATATTTGGACCACTGTGAGGACTTCGTTGGAAACGGGTATATCTTCACCTCAAACCTAGACAGAAGCATTCTCAGAAAGTTCTCTGTGTTGACCGCATTCAACTCACAGACTTGAACAATCGTTTTGATGGAGCAGTTTTGAAACTCTCTTTCTTTGGAATCTGCAAGTGGATATGTTGACCTCTTTGAAGATTTCGTTGGAAACGGGTTAATCTTCACATAAAAGCTAAACAGAAGCATTCTCAGAAACTTCTTTGTGATGATTGCATTCACCTCACAGAGTTGAACTTTCCCTTTGATAGAGCAGCTTTGAAACACTCTTTTTCTAGAATCTGCAAGTGGACATTTGGAGGGCTTTCTGGACTGTGGTGGAAAAGGAAATATCTTCTCATCGAAAATACATAGAAGCATTCTCAGAAACTACTCTGTGATGATTGCATTCAACTGACAGAGTTGAACGTTCCTTTTGATAGAGCAGTTTGGAAACACTCTTTTTGTAGAATCTGCATGTGGAGATTTGGACCGCTTTGAGACCTATGGTAGTAAAGGAAATAAGTTCATAGAAAAACCAAATGGAAGCATTCTCAGAAAATAATTTGTGATGATTGGGTTGAACTCAGAGACCTGAACATTCCTTTTGATGGAGCAGTTTCCAAACACACTTCTCGTGGAATCTGCAAGTGGATATTTGGACCTCTCTGAAGATTTCATTGGAAGCGGGATTAACTTCCCAGAACTAAACGGAAGCATTCTCAGAAACTTCTTTGTGATGTTTGCATTCAACTCACAGAGTTGAACCTTCCTTTCATAGTTAAGGTTTGAAACACTCTTTTTGTAATATCAGGAAGTAGATATTTGGACCACTGTGTGGTCTTCGATGGAAACGGGTATATCTTCACCTCAAACCTAGACAGAAGCATTCTCAGAAAGTTCTCTGTGTTGACTGCATTCAACTCACAGAGTTGAACAATCCTTTTGATGGAGCAGTTTTGAAACTCTCTTTCTTTGGAATCTGCAAGTGGATATGTTGACCTCTTTGAAGATTTCTTTGGAAACCTGTTAATCTTCACATAAAAGCTAAACAGAAGCATTGTCAGAAACTTCTTTGTGATGTTTGAATTCACCTCACAGAGTTGAACTTTCCCTTTGATAGAGCAGCTTTGAAACACTCTTTTTCTAGAATCTGCAAGTGGACATTTGGAGGGCTTTGTGTTCTGCGGTGGAAAAGGAAATATCTTCTCATCAAAACTACATAGAAGCATTCTCAGAAACAATTCTGTGATGATTGCATTCAGCTGACAGAGTTGAACATTCCTTTTGATAGAGCAGTTTGGAAACACTCTTTTTGTAGAATCTGCATGTGGAGATTTGGACCGCTTGGAGACCTATGTTAGTAAAGGAAATAACTTCATAGAAAAACCAAATGGAAGCATTCTCAGAAAATTCTTTGTGATGATTGAGTTGAACTCAGAGACCTGAACATTCCTTTTGATGGAGCAGTTTCCAAACACACTTCTCGTGGAATCTGCAAGGGGATATTTGGACCTCTCTGAGGATTTCGTTGGAAGCGGTATAAACTTCCCAGAATTTAACGGAAGCATTCTCAGAAACTTCTTTCTGATGTTTGCATTCAACTCACAGAGTTGAACCTTCCTTTCATAGTTAAGGTTTGAAACACTCTTTTTGTAGAATCTGGAAGTGGATATTTGGACCACTGTGTGGTCTTCGTTGGAAACGGGTATATCTTCACCTCAAACCTAGACAGAAGCATTCTCAGAAAGTTCTCTGTGTTGACTGCATTCAACTCACAGAGTTGAACAATCCTTTTGATGGAGCAGTTTTGAAACTCTCTTTCTTTGGAATCTGCAAGTGGATATGTTGACCTCTTTGAAGATTTCGTTGGAAACCTGTTAATCTTCACATAAAAGCTAAACAGAAGCATTGTCAGAAACTTCTTTGTGATATTTGCATTCATCTCATAGAGTTGAACTTTCCCTTTGATAGAGCAGCTTTGAAACACTCTTTTTCTAGAATCTGCAAGTGGACATTTGGAGGGCTTTGTGTTCTGCGGTGGAAAAGGAAATATCTTCTCATCAAAACTACATAGAAGCATTCTCAGAAACAATTCTGTGATGATTGCATTCAGCTGACAGAGTTGAACATTCCTTTTGATAGAGCAGTTTGGAAACACTCTTTTTGTAGAATCTGCATGTGGAGATTTGGACCGCTTGGAGACCTATGGTAGTAAAGGAAATAACTTCATAGAAAAACCAAATGGAAGCATTCTCAGAAAATTCTTTGTGATGATTGAGTTGAACTCAGAGACCTGAACATTCCTTTTGATGGAGCAGTTTCCAAACACACTTCTCGTGGAATCTGCAAGGGGATATTTGGACCTCTCTGAGGATTTCGTTGGAAGCGGGATAAACTTCCCAGAACTAAACGGAAGCATTCTCAGAAACTTCTTTCTGATGTTTGCATTCAACTCACAGAGTTGAACCTTCCTTTCATAGTTCAGGTTTGAAACACTCTTTTTGTAGAATCTGGAAGTGGATATTTGGACCACTGTGAGGACTTCGTTGGAAACGGGTATATCTTCACCTCAAACCTAGACAGAAGCATTCTCAGAAAGTTCTCTGTGTTGACTGCATTCAACTCACAGACTTGAACAATCGTTTTGATGGAGCAGTTTTGAAACTCTCTTTCTTTGGAATCTGCAAGTGGATATGTTGACCTCTTTGAAGATTTCGTTGGAAACGGGTTAATCTTCACATAAAAGCTAAACAGAAGCATTCTCAGAAACTTCTTTGTGATGATTGCATTCACCTCACAGAGTTGAACTTTCCCTTTGATAGAGCAGCTTTGAAACACTCTTTTTCTAGAATCTGCAAGTGGACATTTGGAGGGCTTTCTGGACTGTGGTGGAAAAGGAAATATCTTCTCATCGAAAGTACATAGAAGCATTCTCAGAAACTACTCTGTGATGATTGCATTCAACTGACAGAGTTGAACGTTCCTTTTGATAGAGCAGTTTGGAAACACCCTTTTTGTAGAATCTGCATGTGGAGATTTGGACAGCTTTGAGACCTATGGTAGTAAAGGAAATAAGTTCATAGAAAAACCAAATGGAAGCATTCTCAGAAAATAATTTGTGATGATTGAGTTGAACTCAGAGACCTGAACATTCCTTTTGATGGAGCAGTTTCCAAACACACTTCTCGTGGAATCTGCAAGTGGATATTTGGACCTCTCTGAAGATTTCATTGGAAGCGGGATTAACTTCCCAGAACTAAACGGAAGCATTCTCAGAAACTTCTTTGTGATGTTTGCATTCAACTCACAGAGTTGAACCTTCCTTTCATAGTTAAGGTTTGAAACACTCTTTTTGTAATATCAGGAAGTAGATATTTGGACCACTGTGTGGTCTTCGATGGAAACGGGTATATCTTCACCTCAAACCTAGACAGAAGCATTCTCAGAAAGTTCTCTGTGTTGACTGCATTCAACTCACAGAGTTGAACAATCCTTTTGATGGAGCAGTTTTGAAACTCTCTTTCTTTGGAATCTGCAAGTGGATATGTTGACCTCTTTGAAGATTTCTTTGGAAACCTGTTAATCTTCACATAAAAGCTAAACAGAAGCATTGTCAGAAACTTCTTTGTGATGTTTGCATTCACCTCATAGAGTTGAACTTTCCCTTTGATAGAGCAGCTTTGAAACACTCTTTTTCTAGAATCTGCAAGTGGACATTTGGAGGGCTTTGTGTTCTGCGGTGGAAAAGGAAATATCTTCTCATCAAAACTACATAGAATCATTCTCAGAAACAATTCTGTGATGATTGCATTCAGCTGACAGAGTTGAACATTCCTTTTGATAGAGCAGTTTGGAAACACTCTTTTTGTAGAATCTGCATGTGGAGATTTGGACCGCTTGGAGACCTATGGTAGTAAAGGAAATAACTTCATAGAAAAACCAAATGGAAGCATTCTCAGAAAATTCTTTGTGATGATTGAGTTGAACTCAGAGACCTGAACATTCCTTTTGATGGAGCAGTTTCCAAACACACTTCTCGTGGAATCTGCAAGGGGATATTTGGACCTCTCTGAGGATTTCGTTGGAAGCGGGATAAACTTCCCAGAACTAAACGGAAGCATTCTCAGAAACTTCTTTCTGATGTTTGCATTCAACTCACAGAGTTGAACCTTCCTTTCATAGTTCAGGTTTGAAACACTCTTTTTGTAGAATCTGGAAGTGGATATTTGGACCACTGTGAGGACTTCGTTGGAAACGGGTATATCTTCACCTCAAACCTAGACAGAAGCATTCTCAGAAAGTTCTCTGTGTTGACCGCATTCAACTCACAGACTTGAACAATCGTTTTGATGGAGCAGTTTTGAAACTCTCTTTCTTTGGAATCTGCAAGTGGATATGTTGACCTCTTTGAAGATTTCGTTGGAAACGGGTTAATCTTCACATAAAAGCTAAACAGAAGCATTCTCAGAAACTTCTTTGTGATGATTGCATTCACCTCACATAGTTGAACTTTCCCTTTGATAGAGCAGCTGTGAAACACTCTTTTTCTAGAATCTGCAAGTGGACATTTGGAGGGCTTTCTGGACTGTGGTGGAAAAGGAAATATCTTCTCATCGAAAGTACATAGAAGCATTCTCAGAAACTACTCTGTGATGATTGCATTCAACTGACAGAGTTGAACGTTCCTTTTGATAGAGAAGTTTGGAAACACTCTTTTTGTAGAATCTGCATGTGGAGATTTGGACCGCTTTGAGACCTATGGTAGTAAAGGAAATAAGTTCATAGAAAAACCAAATGGAAGCATTCTCAGAAAATAATTTGTGATGATTGAGTTGAACTCAGAGACCTGAACATTCCTTTTGATGGAGCAGTTTCCAAACACACTTCTCGTGGAATCTGCAAGTGGATATTTGGACCTCTCTGAAGATTTCATTGGAAGCGGGATTAACTTCCCAGAACTAAACGGAAGCATTCTCAGAAACTTCTTTGTGATGTTTGCATTCAACTCACAGAGTTGAACCTTCCTTTCATAGTTAAGGTTTGAAACACTCTTTTTGTAATATCAGGAAGTAGATATTTGGACCACTGTGTGGTCTTCGATGGAAACGGGTATATCTTCACCTCAAACCTAGACAGAAGCATTCTCAGAAAGTTCTCTGTGTTGACTGCATTCAACTCACAGAGTTGAACAATCCTTTTGATGGAGCAGTTTTGAAACTCTCTTTCTTTGGAATCTGCAAGTGGATATGTTGACCTCTTTGAAGATTTCTTTGGAAACCTGTTAATCTTCACATAAAAGCTAAACAGAAGCATTGTCAGAAACTTCTTTGTGATGTTTGCATTCACCTCATAGAGTTGAACTTTCCCTTTGATAGAGCAGCTTTGAAACACTCTTTTTCTAGAATCTGCAAGTGGACATTTGGAGGGCTTTGTGTTCTGCGGTGGAAAAGGAAATATCTTCTCATCAAAACTACATAGAATCATTCTCAGAAACAATTCTGTGATGATTGCATTCAGCTGACAGAGTTGAACATTCCTTTTGATAGAGCAGTTTGGAAACACTCTTTTTGTAGAATCTGCATGTGGAGATTTGGACCGCTTGGAGACCTATGGTAGTAAAGGAAATAACTTCATAGAAAAACCAAATGGAAGCATTCTCAGAAAATTCTTTGTGATGATTGAGTTGAACTCAGAGACCTGAACATTCCTTTTGATGGAGCAGTTTCCAAACACACTTCTCGTGGAATCTGCAAGGGGATATTTGGACCTCTCTGAGGATTTCGTTGGAAGCGGGATAAACTTCCCAGAACTAAACGGAAGCATTCTCAGAAACTTCTTTCTGATGTTTGCATTCAACTCACAGAGTTGAACCTTCCTTTCATAGTTCAGGTTTGAAACACTCTTTTTGTAGAATCTGGAAGTGGATATTTGGACCACTGTGAGGACTTCGTTGGAAACGGGTATATCTTCACCTCAAACCTAGACAGAAGCATTCTCAGAAAGTTCTCTGTGTTGACCGCATTCAACTCACAGACTTGAACAATCGTTTTGATGGAGCAGTTTTGAAACTCTCTTTCTTTGGAATCTGCAAGTGGATATGTTGACCTCTTTGAAGATTTCGTTGGAAACGGGTTAATCTTCACATAAAAGCTAAACAGAAGCATTCTCAGAAACTTCTTTGTGATGATTGCATTCACCTCACATAGTTGAACTTTCCCTTTGATAGAGCAGCTGTGAAACACTCTTTTTCTAGAATCTGCAAGTGGACATTTGGAGGGCTTTCTGGACTGTGGTGGAAAAGGAAATATCTTCTCATCGAAAGTACATAGAAGCATTCTCAGAAACTACTCTGTGATGATTGCATTCAACTGACAGAGTTGAACGTTCCTTTTGATAGAGCAGTTTGGAAACACTCTTTTTGTAGAATCTGCATGTGGAGATATTTACCGCTTTGAGACCTATGGTAGTAAAGGAAATAAGTTCATAGAAAAACCAAATGGAAGCATTCTCAGAAAATAATTTGTGATGATTGAGTTGAACTCAGAGACCTGAACATTCCTTTTGATGGAGCAGTTTCCAAACACACTTCTCGTGGAATCTGCAAGTGGATATTTGGACCTCTCTGAAGATTTCATTGGAAGCGGGATTAACTTCCCAGAACTAAACGGAAGCATTCTCAGAAACTTCTTTGTGATGTTTGCATTCAACTCACAGAGTTGAACCTTCCTTTCATAGTTAAGGTTTGAAACACTCTTTTTGTAATATCAGGAAGTAGATATTTGGACCACTGTGTGGTCTTCGATGGAAACGGGTATATCTTCACCTCAAACCTAGACAGAAGCATTCTCAGAAAGTTCTCTGTGTTGACTGCATTCAACTCACAGAGTTGAACAATCCTTTTGATGGAGCAGTTTTGAAACTCTCTTTCTTTGGAATCTGCAAGTGGATATGTTGACCTCTTTGAAGATTTCTTTGGAAACCTGTTAATCTTCACATAAAAGCTAAACAGAAGCATTGTCAGAAACTTCTTTGTGATGTTTGCATTCACCTCATAGAGTTGAACTTTCCCTTTGATAGAGCAGCTTTGAAACACTCTTTTTCTAGAATCTGCAAGTGGACATTTGGAGGGCTTTGTGTTCTGCGGTGGAAAAGGAAATATCTTCTCATCAAAACTACATAGAAGCATTCTCAGAAACAATTCTGTGATGATTGCATTCAGCTGACAGAGTTGAACATTCCTTTTGATAGAGCAGTTTGGAAACACTCTTTTTGTAGAATCTGCATGTGGAGATTTGGACCGCTTGGAGACCTATGGTAGTAAAGGAAATAACTTCATAGAAAAACCAAATGGAAGCATTCTCAGAAAATCCTTTGTGATGATTGAGTTGAACTCAGAGACCTGAACATTCCTTTTGATGGAGCAGTTTCCAAACACACTTCTCGTGGAATCTGCAAGGGGATATTTGGACCTCTCTGAGGATTTCGTTGGAAGCGGTATAAACTTCCCAGAACTAAACGGAAGCATTCTCAGAAACTTCTTTCTGATGTTTGCATTCAACTCACAGAGTTGAACCTTCCTTTCATAGTTCAGGTTTGAAACACTCTTTTTGTAGAATCTGGAAGTGGATATTTGGACCTCTGTGAGGACTTCGTTGGAAACGGGTATATCTTCACCTCAAACCTAGACAGAAGCATTCTCAGAAAGTTCTCTGTGTTGACTGCATTCAACTCACAGACTTGAACAATCGTTTTGATGGAGCAGTTTTGAAACTCTCTTTCTTTGGAATCTGCAAGTGGATATGTTGACCTTTTTGAAGATTTCGTTGGAAACGGGTTAATCTTCACATAAAAGCTAAACAGAAGCATTCTCAGAAACTTCTTTGTGATGATTGCATTCACCTCACACAGTTGAACTTTCCCTTTGATAGAGCAGCTGTGAAACACTCTTTTTCTAGAATCTGCAAGTGGACATTTGGAGGGCTTTCTGGACTGTGGTGGAAAAGGAAATATCTTCTCATCGAAAGTACATAGAAGCATTGTCAGAAACTACTCTGTGATGATTGCATTCAACTGACAGAGTTGAACGTTCCTTTTGATAGAGCAGTTTGCAAACACTCTTTTTGTAGAATCTGCATGTGGAGATTTGGACCGCTTGGAGACCTAAGGTAGTAAAGGAAATAAGTTCATAGAAAAACCAAATGGAATCATTCTCAGAAAATCCTTTGTGATGATTGAGTTGAACTCAGAGACCTGAACATTCGTTTTGAAAGAGCAGTTTCCAAACACACTTCTCGTGGAATCTGCAAGTGGATATTTGGACCTCTCTGAGGATTTCGTTGGAAGCGGGATAAACTTCCAAGAACTAAACGGAAGCATTCTCAGAAACTTCTTTGTGATGTTTGCATTCAACTCACAGAGTTCAACCTTCCTTTCATAGTTCAGGTTTGAAACACTCTTTTTGTAGAATCTGGAAGTAGATATTTGGACCACTGTTTGGTCTTCGTTGGAAACGGGTATATCTTCACCTCAAACCTAGACAGAAGCATTCTCAGAAAGTTCTCTGTGTTGACTGCATTCAACTCACAGACTTGAACAATCGTTTTGATGGAGCAGTTTTGAAACTCTCTTTCTTTGGAATCTGCAAGTGGATATGTTGACCTCTTTGAAGATTTCGTTGGAAACGGGTTAATCTTCACATAAAAGCTAAACAGAAGCATTCTCAGAAACTTCTTTGTGATGATTGCATTCACCTCACAGAGTTGAACTTTCCCTTTGATAGAGCAGCTGTGAAACACTCTTTTTCTAGAATCTGCAAGTGGACATTTGGAGGGCTTTCTGGACTGTGGTGGAAAAGGAAATATCTTCTCATCGAAAGTACATAGAAGCATTGTCAGAAACTACTCTGTGATGATTGCATTCAGCTGACAGAGTTGAACATTCCTTTTGATAGAGCAGTTTGGAAACACTCTTTTTGTAGAATCTGCATGTGGAGATTTGGACCGCTTGGAGACCTATGTTAGTAAAGGAAATAACTTCATAGAAAAACCAAATGGAAGCATTCTCAGAAAATTCTTTGTGATGATTGAGTTGAACTCAGAGACCTGAACATTCCTTTTGATGGAGCAGTTTCCAAACACACTTCTCGTGGAATCTGCAAGGGGATATTTGGACCTCTCTGAGGATTTCGTTGGAAGCGGTATAAACTTCCCAGAATTTAACGGAAGCATTCTCAGAAACTTCTTTCTGATGTTTGCATTCAACTCACAGAGTTGAACCTTCCTTTCATAGTTAAGGTTTGAAACACTCTTTTTGTAGAATCTGGAAGTGGATATTTGGACCACTGTGTGGTCTTCGTTGGAAACGGGTATATCTTCACCTCAAACCTAGACAGAAGCATTCTCAGAAAGTTCTCTGTGTTGACTGCATTCAACTCACAGAGTTGAACAATCCTTTTGATGGAGCAGTTTTGAAACTCTCTTTCTTTGGAATCTGCAAGTGGATATGTTGACCTCTTTGAAGATTTCGTTGGAAACCTGTTAATCTTCACATAAAAGCTAAACAGAAGCATTGTCAGAAACTTCTTTGTGATGTTTGCATTCATCTCATAGAGTTGAACTTTCCCTTTGATAGAGCAGCTTTGAAACACTCTTTTTCTAGAATCTGCAAGTGGACATTTGGAGGGCTTTGTGTTCTGCGGTGGAAAAGGAAATATCTTCTCATCAAAACTACATAGAAGCATTCTCAGAAACAATTCTGTGATGATTGCATTCAGCTGACAGAGTTGAACATTCCTTTTGATAGAGCAGTTTGGAAACACTCTTTTTGTAGAATCTGCATGTGGAGATTTGGACCGCTTGGAGACCTATGGTAGTAAAGGAAATAACTTCATAGAAAAACCAAATGGAAGCATTCTCAGAAAATTCTTTGTGATGATTGAGTTGAACTCAGAGACCTGAACATTCCTTTTGATGGAGCAGTTTCCAAACACACTTCTCGTGGAATCTGCAAGGGGATATTTGGACCTCTCTGAGGATTTCGTTGGAAGCGGGATAAACTTCCCAGAACTAAACGGAAGCATTCTCAGAAACTTCTTTCTGATGTTTGCATTCAACTCACAGAGTTGAACCTTCCTTTCATAGTTCAGGTTTGAAACACTCTTTTTGTAGAATCTGGAAGTGGATATTTGGACCACTGTGAGGACTTCGTTGGAAACGGGTATATCTTCACCTCAAACCTAGACAGAAGCATTCTCAGAAAGTTCTCTGTGTTGACTGCATTCAACTCACAGACTTGAACAATCGTTTTGATGGAGCAGTTTTGAAACTCTCTTTCTTTGGAATCTGCAAGTGGATATGTTGACCTCTTTGAAGATTTCGTTGGAAACGGGTTAATCTTCACATAAAAGCTAAACAGAAGCATTCTCAGAAACTTCTTTGTGATGATTGCATTCACCTCACAGAGTTGAACTTTCCCTTTGATAGAGCAGCTTTGAAACACTCTTTTTCTAGAATCTGCAAGTGGACATTTGGAGGGCTTTCTGGACTGTGGTGGAAAAGGAAATATCTTCTCATCGAAAGTACATAGAAGCATTCTCAGAAACTACTCTGTGATGATTGCATTCAACTGACAGAGTTGAACGTTCCTTTTGATAGAGCAGTTTGGAAACACCCTTTTTGTAGAATCTGCATGTGGAGATTTGGACAGCTTTGAGACCTATGGTAGTAAAGGAAATAAGTTCATAGAAAAACCAAATGGAAGCATTCTCAGAAAATAATTTGTGATGATTGAGTTGAACTCAGAGACCTGAACATTCCTTTTGATGGAGCAGTTTCCAAACACACTTCTCGTGGAATCTGCAAGTGGATATTTGGACCTCTCTGAAGATTTCATTGGAAACGGGATTAACTTCCCAGAACTAAACGGAAGCATTCTCAGAAACTTCTTTGTGATGTTTGCATTCAACTCACAGAGTTGAACCTTCCTTTCATAGTTAAGGTTTGAAACACTCTTTTTGTAATATCAGGAAGTAGATATTTGGACCACTGTGTGGTCTTCGATGGAAACGGGTATATCTTCACCTCAAACCTAGACAGAAGCATTCTCAGAAAGTTCTCTGTGTTGACTGCATTCAACTCACAGAGTTGAACAATCCTTTTGATGGAGCAGTTTTGAAACTCTCTTTCTTTGGAATCTGCAAGTGGATATGTTGACCTCTTTGAAGATTTCTTTGGAAACCTGTTAATCTTCACATAAAAGCTAAACAGAAGCATTGTCAGAAACTTCTTTGTGATGTTTGCATTCACCTCATAGAGTTGAACATTCCCTTTGATAGAGCAGCTTTGAAACACTCTTTTTCTAGAATCTGCAAGTGGACATTTGGAGGGCTTTGTGTTCTGCGGTGGAAAAGGAAATATCTTCTCATCAAAACTACATAGAATCATTCTCAGAAACAATTCTGTGATGATTGCATTCAGCTGACAGAGTTGAACATTCCTTTTGATAGAGCAGTTTGGAAACACTCTTTTTGTAGAATCTGCATGTGGAGATTTGGACCGCTTGGAGACCTATGGTAGTAAAGGAAATAACTTCATAGAAAAACCAAATGGAAGCATTCTCAGAAAATTCTTTGTGATGATTGAGTTGAACTCAGAGACCTGAACATTCCTTTTGATGGAGCAGTTTCCAAACACACTTCTCGTGGAATCTGCAAGGGGATATTTGGACCTCTCTGAGGATTTCGTTGGAAGCGGGATAAACTTCCCAGAACTAAACGGAAGCATTCTCAGAAACTTCTTTCTGATGTTTGCATTCAACTCACAGAGTTGAACCTTCCTTTCATAGTTCAGGTTTGAAACACTCTTTTTGTAGAATCTGGAAGTGGATATTTGGACCACTGTGAGGACTTCGTTGGAAACGGGTATATCTTCACCTCAAACCTAGACAGAAGCATTCTCAGAAAGTTCTCTGTGTTGACCGCATTCAACTCACAGACTTGAACAATCGTTTTGATGGAGCAGTTTTGAAACTCTCTTTCTTTGGAATCTGCAAGTGGATATGTTGACCTCTTTGAAGATTTCGTTGGAAACGGGTTAATCTTCACATAAAAGCTAAACAGAAGCATTCTCAGAAACTTCTTTGTGATGATTGCATTCACCTCACATAGTTGAACTTTCCCTTTGATAGAGCAGCTGTGAAACACTCTTTTTCTAGAATCTGCAAGTGGACATTTGGAGGGCTTTCTGGACTGTGGTGGAAAAGGAAATATCTTCTCATCGAAAGTACATAGAAGCATTCTCAGAAACTACTCTGTGATGATTGCATTCAACTGACAGAGTTGAACGTTCCTTTTGATAGAGAAGTTTGGAAACACTCTTTTTGTAGAATCTGCATGTGGAGATTTGGACCGCTTTGAGACCTATGGTAGTAAAGGAAATAAGTTCATAGAAAAACCAAATGGAAGCATTCTCAGAAAATAATTTGTGATGATTGAGTTGAACTCAGAGACCTGAACATTCCTTTTGATGGAGCAGTTTCCAAACACACTTCTCGTGGAATCTGCAAGTGGATATTTGGACCTCTCTGAAGATTTCATTGGAAGCGGGATTAACTTCCCAGAACTAAACGGAAGCATTCTCAGAAACTTCTTTGTGATGTTTGCATTCAACTCACAGAGTTGAACCTTCCTTTCATAGTTAAGGTTTGAAACACTCTTTTTGTAATATCAGGAAGTAGATATTTGGACCACTGTGTGGTCTTCGATGGAAACGGGTATATCTTCACCTCAAACCTAGACAGAAGCATTCTCAGAAAGTTCTCTGTGTTGACTGCATTCAACTCACAGAGTTGAACAATCCTTTTGATGGAGCAGTTTTGAAACTCTCTTTCTTTGGAATCTGCAAGTGGATATGTTGACCTCTTTGAAGATTTCTTTGGAAACCTGTTAATCTTCACATAAAAGCTAAACAGAAGCATTGTCAGAAACTTCTTTGTGATGTTTGCATTCACCTCATAGAGTTGAACTTTCCCTTTGATAGAGCAGCTTTGAAACACTCTTTTTCTAGAATCTGCAAGTGGACATTTGGAGGGCTTTGTGTTCTGCGGTGGAAAAGGAAATATCTTCTCATCAAAACTACATAGAATCATTCTCAGAAACAATTCTGTGATGATTGCATTCAGCTGACAGAGTTGAACATTCCTTTTGATAGAGCAGTTTGGAAACACTCTTTTTGTAGAATCTGCATGTGGAGATTTGGACCGCTTGGAGACCTATGGTAGTAAAGGAAATAACTTCATAGAAAAACCAAATGGAAGCATTCTCAGAAAATTCTTTGTGATGATTGAGTTGAACTCAGAGACCTGAACATTCCTTTTGATGGAGCAGTTTCCAAACACACTTCTCGTGGAATCTGCAAGGGGATATTTGGACCTCTCTGAGGATTTCGTTGGAAGCGGGATAAACTTCCCAGAACTAAACGGAAGCATTCTCAGAAACTTCTTTCTGATGTTTGCATTCAACTCACAGAGTTGAACCTTCCTTTCATAGTTCAGGTTTGAAACACTCTTTTTGTAGAATCTGGAAGTGGATATTTGGACCACTGTGAGGACTTCGTTGGAAACGGGTATATCTTCACCTCAAACCTAGACAGAAGCATTCTCAGAAAGTTCTCTGTGTTGACCGCATTCAACTCACAGACTTGAACAATCGTTTTGATGGAGCAGTTTTGAAACTCTCTTTCTTTGGAATCTGCAAGTGGATATGTTGACCTCTTTGAAGATTTCGTTGGAAACGGGTTAATCTTCACATAAAAGCTAAACAGAAGCATTCTCAGAAACTTCTTTGTGATGATTGCATTCACCTCACATAGTTGAACTTTCCCTTTGATAGAGCAGCTGTGAAACACTCTTTTTCTAGAATCTGCAAGTGGACATTTGGAGGGCTTTCTGGACTGTGGTGGAAAAGGAAATATCTTCTCATCGAAAGTACATAGAAGCATTCTCAGAAACTACTCTGTGATGATTGCATTCAACTGACAGAGTTGAACGTTCCTTTTGATAGAGCAGTTTGGAAACACTCTTTTTGTAGAATCTGCATGTGGAGATATTTACCGCTTTGAGACCTATGGTAGTAAAGGAAATAAGTTCATAGAAAAACCAAATGGAAGCATTCTCAGAAAATAATTTGTGATGATTGAGTTGAACTCAGAGACCTGAACATTCCTTTTGATGGAGCAGTTTCCAAACACACTTCTCGTGGAATCTGCAAGTGGATATTTGGACCTCTCTGAAGATTTCATTGGAAGCGGGATTAACTTCCCAGAACTAAACGGAAGCATTCTCAGAAACTTCTTTGTGATGTTTGCATTCAACTCACAGAGTTGAACCTTCCTTTCATAGTTAAGGTTTGAAACACTCTTTTTGTAATATCAGGAAGTAGATATTTGGACCACTGTGTGGTCTTCGATGGAAACGGGTATATCTTCACCTCAAACCTAGACAGAAGCATTCTCAGAAAGTTCTCTGTGTTGACTGCATTCAACTCACAGAGTTGAACAATCCTTTTGATGGAGCAGTTTTGAAACTCTCTTTCTTTGGAATCTGCAAGTGGATATGTTGACCTCTTTGAAGATTTCTTTGGAAACCTGTTAATCTTCACATAAAAGCTAAACAGAAGCATTGTCAGAAACTTCTTTGTGATGTTTGCATTCACCTCATAGAGTTGAACTTTCCCTTTGATAGAGCAGCTTTGAAACACTCTTTTTCTAGAATCTGCAAGTGGACATTTGGAGGGCTTTGTGTTCTGCGGTGGAAAAGGAAATATCTTCTCATCAAAACTACATAGAAGCATTCTCAGAAACAATTCTGTGATGATTGCATTCAGCTGACAGAGTTGAACATTCCTTTTGATAGAGCAGTTTGGAAACACTCTTTTTGTAGAATCTGCATGTGGAGATTTGGACTGCTTGGAGACCTATGGTAGTAAAGGAAATAACTTCATAGAAAAACCAAATGGAAGCATTCTCAGAAAATCCTTTGTGATGATTGAGTTGAACTCAGAGACCTGAACATTCCTTTTGATGGAGCAGTTTCCAAACACACTTCTCGTGGAATCTGCAAGGGGATATTTGGACCTCTCTGAGGATTTCGTTGGAAGCGGTATAAACTTCCCAGAACTAAACGGAAGCATTCTCAGAAACTTCTTTCTGATGTTTGCATTCAACTCACAGAGTTGAACCTTCCTTTCATAGTTCAGGTTTGAAACACTCTTTTTGTAGAATCTGGAAGTGGATATTTGGACCTCTGTGAGGACTTCGTTGGAAACGGGTATATCTTCACCTCAAACCTAGACAGAAGCATTCTCAGAAAGTTCTCTGTGTTGACTGCATTCAACTCACAGACTTGAACAATCGTTTTGATGGAGCAGTTTTGAAACTCTCTTTCTTTGGAATCTGCAAGTGGATATGTTGACCTTTTTGAAGATTTCGTTGGAAACGGGTTAATCTTCACATAAAAGCTAAACAGAAGCATTCTCAGAAACTTCTTTGTGATGATTGCATTCACCTCACACAGTTGAACTTTCCCTTTGATAGAGCAGCTGTGAAACACTCTTTTTCTAGAATCTGCAAGTGGACATTTGGAGGGCTTTCTGGACTGTGGTGGAAAAGGAAATATCTTCTCATCGAAAGTACATAGAAGCATTGTCAGAAACTACTCTGTGATGATTGCATTCAACTGACAGAGTTGAACGTTCCTTTTGATAGAGCAGTTTGCAAACACTCTTTTTGTAGAATCTGCATGTGGAGATTTGGACCGCTTGGAGACCTAAGGTAGTAAAGGAAATAAGTTCATAGAAAAACCAAATGGAATCATTCTCAGAAAATCCTTTGTGATGATTGAGTTGAACTCAGAGACCTGAACATTCGTTTTGAAAGAGCAGTTTCCAAACACACTTCTCGTGGAATCTGCAAGTGGATATTTGGACCTCTCTGAGGATTTCGTTGGAAGCGGGATAAACTTCCAAGAACTAAACGGAAGCATTCTCAGAAACTTCTTTGTGATGTTTGCATTCAACTCACAGAGTTCAACCTTCCTTTCATAGTTCAGGTTTGAAACACTCTTTTTGTAGAATCTGGAAGTAGATATTTGGACCACTGTTTGGTCTTCGTTGGAAACGGGTATATCTTCACCTCAAACCTAGACAGAAGCATTCTCAGAAAGTTCTCTGTGTTGACTGCATTCAACTCACAGACTTGAACAATCGTTTTGATGGAGCAGTTTTGAAACTCTCTTTCTTTGGAATCTGCAAGTGGATATGTTGACCTCTTTGAAGATTTCGTTGGAAACGGGTTAATCTTCACATAAAAGCTAAACAGAAGCATTCTCAGAAACTTCTTTGTGATGATTGCATTCACCTCACAGAGTTGAACTTTCCCTTTGATAGAGCAGCTGTGAAACACTCTTTTTCTAGAATCTGCAAGTGGACATTTGGAGGGCTTTCTGGACTGTGGTGGAAAAGGAAATATCTTCTCATCGAAAGTACATAGAAGCATTGTCAGAAACTACTCTGTGATGATTGCATTCAACTGACAGAGTTGAACGTTCCTTTTGATAGAGCAGTTTGCAAACACTCTTTTTGTAGAATCTGCATGTGGAGATTTGGACCGCTTGGAGACCTATGGTAGTAAAGGAAATAAGTTCATAGAAAAACCAAACGGAAGCATTCTCAGAAAATCCTTTGTGATGATTGAGTTGAACTCAGAGACCTGAACATTCCTTTTGATGGAGCAGTTTCCAAACACACTTCTCGTGGAATCTGCAAGTGGATATTTGGACCTCTCTGAGGATTTCGTTGGAAGCGGGATAAACTTCCCAGAACTAAACGGAAGTATTCTCAGAAACTTCTTTGTGATGTTTGCATTCAACTCACAGAGTTGAACTTTCCTTTCATAGTTCAAGTTTGAAACACTCTTTTTGTAGAATCTGGAAGTGGATATTTGGACCACAGTGTGGTCTTCGTTGGAAACGGGTATATCTTCACCTCAAACCTAGACAGAAGCATTCTCAGAAAGTTCTCTGTGTTGACTGCATTCAACTCACAGACTTGAACAATCGTTTTGATGGAGCAGTTTTGAAACTCTCTTTCTTTGGAATCTGCAAGTGGATATGTTGACCTTTTTGAAGATTTCGTTGGAAACGGGTTAATCTTCACATAAAAGCTAAACAGAAGCATTCTCAGAAACTTCTTTGTGATGATTGCATTCACCTCACACAGTTGAACTTTCCCTTTGATAGAGCAGCTGTGAAACACTCTTTTTCTAGAATCTGCAAGTGGACATTTGGAGGGCTTTCTGGACTGTGGTGGAAAAGGAAATATCTTCTCATCGAAAGTACATAGAAGCATTGTCAGAAACTACTCTGTGATGATTGCATTCAACTGACAGAGTTGAACGTTCCTTTTGATAGAGCAGTTTGCAAACACTCTTTTTGTAGAATCTGCATGTGGAGATTTGGACCGCTTGGAGACCTAAGGTAGTAAAGGAAATAAGTTCATAGAAAAACCAAATGGAATCATTCTCAGAAAATCCTTTGTGATGATTGAGTTGAACTCAGAGACCTGAACATTCGTTTTGAAAGAGCAGTTTCCAAACACACTTCTCGTGGAATCTGCAAGTGGATATTTGGACCTCTCTGAGGATTTCGTTGGAAGCGGGATAAACTTCCAAGAACTAAACGGAAGCATTCTCAGAAACTTCTTTGTGATGTTTGCATTCAACTCACAGAGTTCAACCTTCCTTTCATAGTTCAGGTTTGAAACACTCTTTTTGTAGAATCTGGAAGTAGATATTTGGACCACTGTTTGGTCTTCGTTGGAAACGGGTATATCTTCACCTCAAACCTAGACAGAAGCATTCTCAGAAAGTTCTCTGTGTTGACTGCATTCAACTCACAGACTTGAACAATCGTTTTGATGGAGCAGTTTTGAAACTCTCTTTCTTTGGAATCTGCAAGTGGATATGTTGACCTCTTTGAAGATTTCGTTGGAAACGGGTTAATCTTCACATAAAAGCTAAACAGAAGCATTCTCAGAAACTTCTTTGTGATGATTGCATTCACCTCACAGAGTTGAACTTTCCCTTTGATAGAGCAGCTGTGAAACACTCTTTTTCTAGAATCTGCAAGTGGACATTTGGAGGGCTTTCTGGACTGTGGTGGAAAAGGAAATATCTTCTCATCGAAAGTACATAGAAGCATTGTCAGAAACTACTCTGTGATGATTGCATTCAACTGACAGAGTTGAACGTTCCTTTTGATAGAGCAGTTTGCAAACACTCTTTTTGTAGAATCTGCATGTGGAGATTTGGACCGCTTGGAGACCTATGGTAGTAAAGGAAATAAGTTCATAGAAAAACCAAACGGAAGCATTCTCAGAAAATCCTTTGTGATGATTGAGTTGAACTCAGAGACCTGAACATTCCTTTTGATGGAGCAGTTTCCAAACACACTTCTCGTGGAATCTGCAAGTGGATATTTGGACCTCTCTGAGGATTTCGTTGGAAGCGGGATAAACTTCCCAGAACTAAACGGAAGTATTCTCAGAAACTTCTTTGTGATGTTTGCATTCAACTCACAGAGTTGAACTTTCCTTTCATAGTTCAAGTTTGAAACACTCTTTTTGTAGAATCTGGAAGTGGATATTTGGACCACAGTGTGGTCTTCGTTGGAAACGGGTATATCTTCACCTCAAACCTAGACAGAAGCATTCTCAGAAAGTTCTCTGTGTTGACTGCATTCAACTCACAGACTTGAACAATCGTTTTGATGGAGCAGTTTTGAAACTCTCTTTCTTTGGAATCTGCAAGTGGATATGTTGACCTCTTTGAAGATTTCTTTGGAAACGGGTTAATCTTCACATAAAAGCTAAACAGAAGCATTGTCAGAAACTTCTTTGTGATGTTTGCATTCACCTCATAGAGTTGAACTTTACCTTTGATAGAGCAGCTTTGAAACACTCTTTTTCTAGAATCTGCAAGTGGACATTTGGAGGGCTTTGTGTTCTGCGGTGGAAAAGGAAATATCTTCTCATCAAAACTACATAGAAGCATTCTCAGAAACAATTCGGTGATGATTGCATTCAGCTGACAGAGTTGAACATTCCTTTTGATAGAGCAGTTTGGAAACACTCTTTTTGTAGAATCTGCATGTGGAGATTTGGACGGCTTGGAGACCTATGGTAGTAAAGGAAATAACTTCATAGAAAAAACAAATGGAAGCATTCTCAGAAAATTCTTTGTGATGATTGAGTTGAACTCAGAGACCTGAACATTCCTTTTGATGGAGCAGTTTCCAAACACACTTCTCGTGGAATCTGCAAGTGGATATTTGGACCTCTCTGAGGATTTCGTTGGAAGCGGTATAATCTTCACAGAACTAAACGGAAGCATTCTCAGAAACTTCTTTCTGATGTTTGCATTCAACTCACAGAGTTGAACCTTCCTTTCATAGTTCAGGTTTGAAACACTCTTTTTGTAGAATCTGGAAGTGGATATTTGGACCACTGTGAGGACTTCGTTGGAAACGGGTATATCTTCACCTCAAACCTAGACAGAAGCATTCTCAGAAAGTTCTCTGTGTTGACTGCATTCAACTCACAGACTTGAACAATCGTTTTGATGGAGCAGTTTTGAAACTCTCTTTCTTTGGAATCTGCAAGTGGATATGTTGACCTCTTTGAAGATTTCGTTGGAAACGGGTTAATCTTCACATAAAAGCTAAACAGAAGCATTCTCAGAAACTTCTTTGTGATGATTGCATTCACCTCACAGAGTTGAACTTTCCCTTTGATAGAGCAGCTGTGAAACACTCTTTTTCTAGAATCTGCAAGTGGACATTTGGAGGGCTTTCTGGACTGTGGTGGAAAAGGAAATATCTTCTCATCGAAAGTACATAGAAGCATTCTCAGAAACTACTCTGTGATGATTGCATTCAACTGACAGAGTTGAACGTTCCTTTTGATAGAGCAGTTTGCAAACACACTTTTTGTAGAATCTGCATGTGGAGATTTGGACCGCTTGGAGACCTATGGAAGTAATGAAATAAGTTCATAGAAAAACAAAACTGAAGCATTCTCAGAAAATCCTTTGTGATGATTGAGTTGAACTCAGAGACCTGAACATTCCTTTTGATGGAGCAGTTTCCAAACACACTTCTCGTGGAATCTGCAGGTGGATATTTGGACCTCTCTGAGGATTTCGTTGGAAGCGGGATAAACTTCCCAGAACTAAACGGAAGCATTCTCAGAAACTTCTTTGTGATGTTTGCATTCAACTCACAGAGTTGAACTTTCCTTTCATAGCTCAAGTTTGAAACACTCTTTTTGTAGAATCTGGAAGTGGATATTTGGACCACAGTGTGGTCTTCGTTGGAAACGGGTATATCTTCACCTCAAACCTAGACAGAAGCATTCTCAGAAAGTTCTCTGTGTTGACTGCATTCAACTCACAGACTTGAACAATCCTTTTGATGGAGCAGTTTTGAAACTCTCTTTCTTTGGAATCTGCAAGTGGATATGTTGACCTCTTTGAAGATTTCGTTGGAAACCTGTTAATCTTCACATAAAAGCTAAACAGAAGCATTGTCAGAAACTTCTTTGTGATGTTTGAATTCACCTCACAGAGTTGAACTTTCCCTTTGATAGAGCAGCTTTGAAACACTCTTTTTCTAGAATCTGCAAGTGGACATTTGGAGGGCTTTGTGTTCTGCGGTGGAAAAGGAAATATCTTCTCATCAAAACTACATAGAAGCATTCTCAGAAACAATTCTGTGATGATTGCATTCAGCTGACAGAGTTGAACATTCCTTTTGATAGAGCAGTTTGGAAACACTCTTTTTGTAGAATCTGCATGTGGAGATTTGGACCGCTTGGAGACCTATGGTAGTAAAGGAAATAACTTCATAGAAAAACCAAATGGAAGCATTCTCAGAAAATTCTTTGTGATGACTGAGTTGAACTCAGAGACCTGAACATTCCTTTTGATGGAGCAGTTTCCAAACACACTTCTCGTGGAATCTGCAAGGGGATATTGGGACCTCTCTGAGGATTTCGTTGGAAGCGGTATAAACTTCCCAGAACTAAACGGAAGCATTCTCAGAAACTTCTTTCTGATGTTTGCATTCAACTCACAGAGTTGAACCTTCCTTTCATAGTTCAGGTTTGAAACACTCTTTTTGTAGAATCTGGAAGTGGATATTTGGACCACTGTGAGGACTTCGTTGGAAACGGGTATATCTTCACCTCAAACCTAGACAGAAGCATTCTCAGAAAGTTCTCTGTGTTGACTGCATTCAACTCACAGACTTGAACAATCGTTTTGATGGAGCAGTTTTGAAACTCTCTTTCTTTGGAATCTGCAAGTGGATATGTTGACCTCTTTGAAGATTTCGTTGGAAACGGGTTAATCTTCACATAAAAGCTAAACAGAAGCATTCTCAGAAACTTCTTTGTGATGATTGCATTCACCTCACAGAGTTGAACTTTCCCTTTGATAGAGCAGCTTTGAAACACTCTTTTTCTAGAATCTGCAAGTGGACATTTGGAGGGCTTTCTGGACTGTGGTGGAAAAGGAAATATCTTCTCATCGAAAGTACATAGAAGCATTCTCAGAAACTACTCTGTGATGATTGCATTCAACTGACAGAGTTGAACGTTCCTTTTGATAGAGCAGTTTGGAAACACTCTTTTTGTAGAATCTGCATGTGGAGATTTGGACCGCTTTGAGACCTATGGTAGTAAAGGAAATAAGTTCATAGAAAAACCAAATGGAAGCATTCTCAGAAAATAATTTGTGATGATTGAGTTGAACTCAGAGACCTGAACATTCCTTTTGATGGAGCAGTTTCCAAACACACTTCTCGTGGAATCTGCAAGTGGATATTTGGACCTCTCTGAAGATTTCATTGGAAGCGGGATTAACTTCCCAGAACTAAACGGAAGCATTCTCAGAAACTTCTTTGTGATGTTTGCATTCAACTCACAGAGTTGAACCTTCCTTTCATAGTTAAGGTTTGAAACACTCTTTTTGTAATATCAGGAAGTAGATATTTGGACCACTGTGTGGTCTTCGATGGAAACGGGTATATCTTCACTTCAAACCTAGACAGAAGCAATCTCAGAAAGTTCTCTGTGTTGACTGCATTCAACTCACAGAGTTGAACAATCCTTTTGATGGAGCAGTTTTGAAACTCTCTTTCTTTGGAATCTGCAAGTGGATATGTTGACCTCTTTGAAGATTTCTTTGGAAACCTGTTAATCTTCACATAAAAGCTAAACAGAAGCATTGTCAGAAACTTCTTTGTGATGTTTGCATTCACCTCATAGAGTTGAAGTTTCCCTTTGATAGAGCAGCTTTGAAACACTCTTTTTCTAGAATCTGCAAGTGGACATTTGGAGGGCTTTGTGTTCTGCGGTGGAAAAGGAAATATCTTCTCATCAAAACTACATAGAATCATTCTCAGAAACAATTCTGTGATGATTGCATTCAGCTGACAGAGTTGAACATTCCTTTTGATAGAGCAGTTTGGAAACACTCTTTTTGTAGAATCTGCATGTGGAGATTTGGACCGCTTGGAGACCTATGGTAGTAAAGGAAATAACTTCATAGAAAAACCAAATGGAAGCATTCTCAGAAAATTCTTTGTGATGATTGAGTTGAACTCAGAGACCTGAACATTCCTTTTGATGGAGCAGTTTCCAAACACACTTCTCGTGGAATCTGCAAGGGGATATTTGGACCTCTCTGAGGATTTCGTTGGAAGCGGTATAAACTTCCCAGAACTAAACGGAAGCATTCTCAGAAACTTCTTTCTGATGTTTGCATTCAACTCACAGAGTTGAACCTTCCTTTCATAGTTCAGGTTTGAAACACTCTTTTTGTAGAATCTGGAAGTGGATATTTGGACCACTGTGAGGACTTCGTTGGAAACGGGTATATCTTCACCTCAAACCTAGACAGAAGCATTCTCAGAAAGTTCTCTGTGTTGACCGCATTCAACTCACAGACTTGAACAATCGTTTTGATGGAGCAGTTTTGAAACTCTCTTTCTTTGGAATCTGCAAGTGGATATGTTGACCTCTTTGAAGATTTCGTTGGAAACGGGTTAATCTTCACATAAAAGCTAAACAGAAGCATTCTCAGAAACTTCTTTGTGATGATTGCATTCACCTCACAGAGTTGAACTTTCCCTTTGATAGAGCAGCTGTGAAACACTCTTTTTCTAGAATCTGCAAGTGGACATTTGGAGGGCTTTCTGGACTGTGGTGGAAAAGGAAATATCTTCTCATCGAAAGTACATAGAAGCATTCTCAGAAACTACTCTGTGATGATTGCATTCAACTGACAGAGTTGAACGTTCCTTTTGATAGAGCAGTTTGGAAACACTCTTTTTGTAGAATCTGCATGTGGAGATTTGGACCGCTTTGAGACCTATGGTAGTAAAGGAAATAAGTTCATAGAAAAACCAAATGGAAGCATTCTCAGAAAATAATTTGTGATGATTGGGTTGAACTCAGAGACCTGAACATTCCTTTTGATGGAGCAGTTTCCAAACACACTTCTCGTGGAATCTGCAAGTGGATATTTGGACCTCTCTGAAGATTTCATTGGAAGCGGGATTAACTTCCCAGAACTAAACGGAAGCATTCTCAGAAACTTCTTTGTGATGTTTGCATTCAACTCACAGAGTTGAACCTTCCTTTCATAGTTAAGGTTTGAAACACTCTTTTTGTAATATCAGGAAGTAGATATTTGGACCACTGTGTGGTCTTCGATGGAAACGGGTATATCTTCACCTCAAACCTAGACAGAAGCATTCTCAGAAAGTTCTCTGTGTTGACTGCATTCAACTCACAGAGTTGAACAATCCTTTTGATGGAGCAGTTTTGAAACTCTCTTTCTTTGGAATCTGCAAGTGGATATGTTGACCTCTTTGAAGATTTCGTTGGAAACCTGTTAATCTTCACATAAAAGCTAAACAGAAGCATTGTCAGAAACTTCTTTGTGATGTTTGAATTCACCTCACAGAGTTGAACTTTCCCTTTGATAGAGCAGCTTTGAAACACTCTTTTTCTAGAATCTGCAAGTGGACATTTGGAGGGCTTTGTGTTCTGCGGTGGAAAAGGAAATATCTTCTCATCAAAACTACATAGAAGCATTCTCAGAAACAATTCTGTGATGATTGCATTCAGCTGACAGAGTTGAACATTCCTTTTGATAGAGCAGTTTGGAAACACTCTTTTTGTAGAATCTGCATGTGGAGATTTGGACCGCTTGGAGACCTATGTTAGTAAAGGAAATAACTTCATAGAAAAACCAAATGGAAGCATTCTCAGAAAATTCTTTGTGATGATTGAGTTGAACTCAGAGACCTGAACATTCCTTTTGATGGAGCAGTTTCCAAACACACTTCTCGTGGAATCTGCAAGGGGATATTTGGACCTCTCTGAGGATTTCGTTGGAAGCGGTATAAACTTCCCAGAATTTAACGGAAGCATTCTCAGAAACTTCTTTCTGATGTTTGCATTCAACTCACAGAGTTGAACCTTCCTTTCATAGTTCAGGTTTGAAACACTCTTTTTGTAGAATCTGGAAGTGGATATTTGGACCACTGTGTGGTCTTCGTTGGAAACGGGTATATCTTCACCTCAAACCTAGACAGAAGCATTCTCAGAAAGTTCTCTGTGTTGACTGCATTCAACTCACAGAGTTGAACAATCCTTTTGATGGAGCAGTTTTGAAACTCTCTTTCTTTGGAATCTGCAAGTGGATATGTTGACCTCTTTGAAGATTTCGTTGGAAACCTGTTAATCTTCACATAAAAGCTAAACAGAAGCATTGTCAGAAACTTCTTTGTGATGTTTGCATTCATCTCATAGAGTTGAACTTTCCCTTTGATAGAGCAGCTTTGAAACACTCTTTTTCTAGAATCTGCAAGTGGACATTTGGAGGGCTTTGTGTTCTGCGGTGGAAAAGGAAATATCTTCTCATCAAAACTACATAGAAGCATTCTCAGAAACAATTCTGTGATGATTGCATTCAGCTGACAGAGTTGAACATTCCTTTTGATAGAGCAGTTTGGAAACACTCTTTTTGTAGAATCTGCATGTGGAGATTTGGACCGCTTGGAGACCTATGGTAGTAAAGGAAATAACTTCATAGAAAAACCAAATGGAAGCATTCTCAGAAAATTCTTTGTGATGATTGAGTTGAACTCAGAGACCTGAACATTCCTTTTGATGGAGCAGTTTCCAAACACACTTCTCGTGGAATCTGCAAGGGGATATTTGGACCTCTCTGAGGATTTCGTTGGAAGCGGGATAAACTTCCCAGAACTAAACGGAAGCATTCTCAGAAACTTCTTTCTGATGTTTGCATTCAACTCACAGAGTTGAACCTTCCTTTCATAGTTCAGGTTTGAAACACTCTTTTTGTAGAATCTGGAAGTGGATATTTGGACCACTGTGAGGACTTCGTTGGAAACGGGTATATCTTCACCTCAAACCTAGACAGAAGCATTCTCAGAAAGTTCTCTGTGTTGACTGCATTCAACTCACAGACTTGAACAATCGTTTTGATGGAGCAGTTTTGAAACTCTCTTTCTTTGGAATCTGCAAGTGGATATGTTGACCTCTTTGAAGATTTCGTTGGAAACGGGTTAATCTTCACATAAAAGCTAAACAGAAGCATTCTCAGAAACTTCTTTGTGATGATTGCATTCACCTCACAGAGTTGAACTTTCCCTTTGATAGAGCAGCTTTGAAACACTCTTTTTCTAGAATCTGCAAGTGGACATTTGGAGGGCTTTCTGGACTGTGGTGGAAAAGGAAATATCTTCTCATCGAAAGTACATAGAAGCATTCTCAGAAACTACTCTGTGATGATTGCATTCAACTGACAGAGTTGAACGTTCCTTTTGATAGAGCAGTTTGGAAACACCCTTTTTGTAGAATCTGCATGTGGAGATTTGGACAGCTTTGAGACCTATGGTAGTAAAGGAAATAAGTTCATAGAAAAACCAAATGGAAGCATTCTCAGAAAATAATTTGTGATGATTGAGTTGAACTCAGAGACCTGAACATTCCTTTTGATGGAGCAGTTTCCAAACACACTTCTCGTGGAATCTGCAAGTGGATATTTGGACCTCTCTGAAGATTTCATTGGAAGCGGGATTAACTTCCCAGAACTAAACGGAAGCATTCTCAGAAACTTCTTTGTGATGTTTGCATTCAACTCACAGAGTTGAACCTTCCTTTCATAGTTAAGGTTTGAAACACTCTTTTTGTAATATCAGGAAGTAGATATTTGGACCACTGTGTGGTCTTCGATGGAAACGGGTATATCTTCACCTCAAACCTAGACAGAAGCATTCTCAGAAAGTTCTCTGTGTTGACTGCATTCAACTCACAGAGTTGAACAATCCTTTTGATGGAGCAGTTTTGAAACTCTCTTTCTTTGGAATCTGCAAGTGGATATGTTGACCTCTTTGAAGATTTCTTTGGAAACCTGTTAATCTTCACATAAAAGCTAAACAGAAGCATTGTCAGAAACTTCTTTGTGATGTTTGCATTCACCTCATAGAGTTGAACTTTCCCTTTGATAGAGCAGCTTTGAAACACTCTTTTTCTAGAATCTGCAAGTGGACATTTGGAGGGCTTTGTGTTCTGCGGTGGAAAAGGAAATATCTTCTCATCAAAACTACATAGAATCATTCTCAGAAACAATTCTGTGATGATTGCATTCAGCTGACAGAGTTGAACATTCCTTTTGATAGAGCAGTTTGGAAACACTCTTTTTGTAGAATCTGCATGTGGAGATTTGGACCGCTTGGAGACCTATGGTAGTAAAGGAAATAACTTCATAGAAAAACCAAATGGAAGCATTCTCAGAAAATTCTTTGTGATGATTGAGTTGAACTCAGAGACCTGAACATTCCTTTTGATGGAGCAGTTTCCAAACACACTTCTCGTGGAATCTGCAAGGGGATATTTGGACCTCTCTGAGGATTTCGTTGGAAGCGGGATAAACTTCCCAGAACTAAACGGAAGCATTCTCAGAAACTTCTTTCTGATGTTTGCATTCAACTCACAGAGTTGAACCTTCCTTTCATAGTTCAGGTTTGAAACACTCTTTTTGTAGAATCTGGAAGTGGATATTTGGACCTCTGTGAGGACTTCGTTGGAAACGGGTATATCTTCACCTCAAACCTAGACAGAAGCATTCTCAGAAAGTTCTCTGTGTTGACCGCATTCAACTCACAGACTTGAACAATCGTTTTGATGGAGCAGTTTTGAAACTCTCTTTCTTTGGAATCTGCAAGTGGATATGTTGACCTCTTTGAAGATTTCGTTGGAAACGGGTTAATCTTCACATAAAAGCTAAACAGAAGCATTCTCAGAAACTTCTTTGTGATGATTGCATTCACCTCACATAGTTGAACTTTCCCTTTGATAGAGCAGCTGTGAAACACTCTTTTTCTAGAATCTGCAAGTGGACATTTGGAGGGCTTTCTGGACTGTGGTGGAAAAGGAAATATCTTCTCATCGAAAGTACATAGAAGCATTCTCAGAAACTACTCTGTGATGATTGCATTCAACTGACAGAGTTGAACGTTCCTTTTGATAGAGCAGTTTGGAAACACTCTTTTTGTAGAATCTGCATGTGGAGATTTGGACCGCTTTGAGACCTATGGTAGTAAAGGAAATAAGTTCATAGAAAAACCAAATGGAAGCATTCTCAGAAAATAATTTGTGATGATTGAGTTGAACTCAGAGACCTGAACATTCCTTTTGATGGAGCAGTTTCCAAACACACTTCGCGTGGAATCTGCAAGTGGATATTTGGACCTCTCTGAAGATTTCATTGGAAGCGGGATTAACTTCCCAGAACTAAACGGAAGCATTCTCAGAAACTTCTTTGTGATGTTTGCATTCAACTCACAGAGTTGAACCTTCCTTTCATAGTTAAGGTTTGAAACACTCTTTTTGTAATATCAGGAAGTAGATATTTGGACCACTGTGTGGTCTTCGATGGAAACGGGTATATCTTCACCTCAAACCTAGACAGAAGCATTCTCAGAAAGTTCTCTGTGTTGACTGCATTCAACTCACAGAGTTGAACAATCCTTTTGATGGAGCAGTTTTGAAACTCTCTTTCTTTGGAATCTGCAAGTGGATATGTTGACCTCTTTGAAGATTTCTTTGGAAACCTGTTAATCTTCAAATAAAAGCTAAACAGAAGCATTGTCAGAAACTTCTTTGTGATGTTTGCATTCACCTCATAGAGTTGAACTTTCCCTTTGATAGAGCAGGTTTGAAACACTCTTTTTCTAGAATCTGCAAGTGGACATTTGGAGGGCTTTGTGTTCTGCGGTGGAAAAGGAAATATCTTCTCATCAAAACTACATAGAATCATTCTCAGAAACAATTCTGTGATGATTGCATTCAGCTGACAGAGTTGAACATTCCTTTTGATAGAGCAGTTTGGAAACACTCTTTTTGTAGAATCTGCATGTGGAGATTTGGACCGCTTGGAGACCTATGGTAGTAAAGGAAATAACTTCATAGAAAAACCAAATGGAAGCATTCTCAGAAAATTCTTTGTGATGATTGAGTTGAACTCAGAGACCTGAACATTCCTTTTGATGGAGCAGTTTCCAAACACACTTCTCGTGGAATCTGCAAGGGGATATTTGGACCTCTCTGAGGATTTCGTTGGAAGCGGTATAAACTTCCCAGAACTAAACGGAAGCATTCTCAGAAACTTCTTTCTGATGTTTGCATTCAACTCACAGAGTTGAACCTTCCTTTCATAGTTAAGGTTTGAAACACTCTTTTTGTAGAATCTGGAAGTGGATATTTGGACCACTGTGAGGACTTCGTTGGAAACGGGTATATCTTCACCTCAAACCTAGACAGAAGCATTCTCAGAAAGTTCTCTGTGTTGACTGCATTCAACTCACAGAGTTGAACAATCCTTTTGATGGAGCAGTTTTGAAACTCTCTTTCTTTGGAATCTGCAAGTGGATATGTTGACCTCTTTGAAGATTTCGTTGGAAACCTGTTAATCTTCACATAAAAGCTAAACAGAAGCATTGTCAGAAACTTCTTTGTGATGTTTGAATTCACCTCATAGAGTTGAACTTTCCCTTTGATAGAGCAGCTTTGAAACACTCTTTTTCTAGAATCTGCAAGTGGACATTTGGAGGGCTTTGTGTTCTGCGGTGGAAAAGGAAATATCTTCTCATCAAAACTACATAGAAGCATTCTCAGAAACAATTCGGTGATGATTGCATTCAGCTGACAGAGTTGAACATTCCTTTTGATAGAGCAGTTTGGAAACACTCTTTTTGTAGAATCTGCATGTGGAGATTTGGACCGCTTTGAGACCTATGGTAGTAAAGGAAATAACTTCATAGAAAAACCAAATGGAAGCATTCTCAGAAAATTCTTTGTGATGATTGAGTTGAACTCAGAGACCTGAACATTCCTTTTGATGGAGCAGTTTCCAAACACACTTCTCGTGGAATCTGCAAGTGGATATTTGGACCTCTCTGAGGATTGCGTTTGAAGCGGGATAAACTTCCCAGAACTAAACGGAAGCATTCTCAGAAACTTCTTTGTGATGTTTGCATTCAACTCACGGAGCTGAACCTTCCTTTCGTAGTTCAGGTTTGAAACACTCTTTTTGTAGAATCTGGAAGTAGATATTTGGACCACTGTGTGGTCTTCGTTGGAAACGGGTATATCTTCACCTCAAACCTAGACAGAAGCATTCTCAGAAAGTTCTCTGTGTTGACTGCATTCAACTCACAGAGTTGAACAATCGTTTTGATGGAGCAGTTTTGAAACTCTCTTTCTTTGGAATCTGCAAGTGGATATGTTGTCCTCTTTGAAGATTTCGTTGGAAACCTGTTAATCTTCACATAAAATCTAAACAGAAGCATTGTCAGAAACTTCTTTGTGATGTTTGCATTCACCTCATAGAGTTGAACTTTCCCTTGATAGAGCAGCTTTGAAACACTCTTTTTCTAGATCTGCAAGTGGACATTTGGAGGGCTTTGTGTTCTGCGGTGGAAAAGGAAATATCTTCTCATCGAAAGTACATAGAAGCATTGTCAGAAACTACTCTGTGATGATTGCATTCAACTGACAGAGTTGAACGTTCCTTTTGATAGAGCAGTTTGCAAACACTCTTTTTGTAGAATCTGCATGTGGAGATTTGGACCGCTTGGAGACCTATGGTAGTAAAGGAAATAAGTTCATAGAAAAACCAAACGGAAGCATTCTCAGAAAATCCTTTGTGATGATTGAGTTGAACTCAGAGACCTGAACATTCCTTTTGATGGAGCAGTTTCCAAACACACTTCTCGTGGAATCTGCAAGTGGATATTTGGACCTCTCTGAGGATTTCGTTGGAAGCGGGATAAACTTCCCAGAACTAAACGGAAGCATTCTCAGAAACTTCTTTGTGATGTTTGCATTCAACTCACAGAGTTGAACTTTCCTTTCATAGTTCAAGTTTGAAACACTCTTTTTGTAGAATCTGGAAGTGGATATTTGGACCACAGTGTGGTCTTCGTTGGAAACGGGTATATCTTCACCTCAAACCTAGACAGAAGCATTCTCAGAAAGTTCTCTGTGTTGACTGCATTCAACTCACAGAGTTGAACAATCCTTTTGATGGAGCAGTTTTGAAACTCTCTTTCTTTGGAATCTGCAAGTGGATATGTTGACCTCTTTGAAGATTTCTTTGGAAACGGGTTAATCTTCACATAAAAGCTAAACAGAAGCATTATCAGAAACTTCTTTGTGATGTTTGCATTCACCTCATAGAGTTGAACTTTCCCTTTGATAGAGCAGCTTTGAAACACTCTTTTTCTAGAATCTGCAAGTGGACATTTGGAGGGCTTTGTGTTCTGCGGTGGAAAAGGAAATATCTTCTCATCAAAACTACATAGAAGCATTCTCAGAAACAATTCGGTGATGATTGCATTCAGCTGACAGAGTTGAACACTCCTTTTGATAGAGCAGTTTGGAAACACTCTTTTTGTAGAATCTGCATGTGGAGATTTGGACCGCTTTGAGACCTATGGTAGTAAAGGAAATAACTTCATAGAAAAACCAAATGGAAGCATTCTCAGAAAATTCTTTGTGATGATTGAGTTGAACTCAGAGACCTGAACATTCCTTTTGATGGAGCAGTTTCCAAACACACTTCTCGTGGAATCTGCAAGTGGATATTTGGACCTCTCTGTGGATTTCGTTGGAAGCGGTATAATCTTCCCAGAACTAAACGGAAGCATTCTCAGAAACTTCTTTCTGATGTTTGCATTCAACTCACAGAGTTGAACCTTCCTTTCATAGTTCAGGTTTGAAACACTCTTTTTGTAGAATCTGGAAGTGGATATTTGGACCACTGTGAGGACTTCGTTGGAAACGGGTATATCTTCACATCAAACCTAGACAGAAGCATTCTCAGAAAGTTCTCTGTGTTGACTGCATTCAACTCACAGACTTGAACAATCGTTTTGATGGAGCAGTTTTGAAACTCTCTTTCTTTGGAATCTGCAAGTGGATATGTTGACCTCTTTGAAGATTTCGTTGGAAACCTGTTAATCTTCACATAAAATCTAAACAGAAGCATTGTCAGAAACTTCTTTGTGATGTTTGCATTCACCTCATAGAGTTGAACTTTCCCTTGATAGAGCAGCTTTGAAACACTCTTTTTCTAGATCTGCAAGTGGACATTTGGAGGGCTTTGTGTTCTGCGGTGGAAAAGGAAATATCTTCTCATCGAAAGTACATAGAAGCATTGTCAGAAACTACTCTGTGAGGATTGCATTCAACTGACAGAGTTGAACGTTCCTTTTGATAGAGCAGTTTGCAAACACTCTTTTTGTAGAATCTGCATGTGGAGATTTGGACCGCTTGGAGACCTATGGTAGTAAAGGAAATAAGTTCATAGAAAAACCAAACGGAAGCATTCTCAGAAAATCCTTTGTGATGATTGAGTTGAACTCAGAGACCTGAACATTCCTTTTGATGGAGCAGTTTCCAAACACACTTCTCGTGGAATCTGCAAGTGGATATTTGGACCTCTCTGAGGATTTCGTTGGAAGCGGGATAAACTTCCCAGAACTAAACGGAAGCATTCTCAGAAACTTCTTTGTGATGTTTGCATTCAACTCACAGAGTTGAACTTTCCTTTCATAGTTCAAGTTTGAAACACTCTTTTTGTAGAATCTGGAAGTGGATATTTGGACCACAGTGTGGTCTTCGTTGGAAACGGGTATATCTTCACCTCAAACCTAGACAGAAGCATTCTCAGAAAGTTCTCTGTGTTGACTGCATTCAACTCACAGAGTTGAACAATCCTTTTGATGAAGCAGTTTTGAAACTCTCTTTCTTTGGAATCTGCAAGTGGATATGTTGACCTCTTTGAAGATTTCTTTGGAAACGGGTTAATCTTCACATAAAAGCTAAACAGAAGCATTGTCAGAAACTTCTTTGTGATGTTTGCATTCACCTCATAGAGTTGAACTTTCCCTTTGATAGAGCAGCTTTGAAACACTCTTTTTCTAGAATCTGCAAGTGGACATTTGGAGGGCTTTGTGTTCTGCGGTGGAAAAGGAAATATCTTCTCATCAAAACTACATAGAAGCATTCTCAGAAACAATTCGGTGATGATTGCATTCAGCTGACAGAGTTGAACATTCCTTTTGATAGAGCAGTTTGGAAACACTCTTTTTGTAGAATCTGCATGTGGAGATTTGGACCGCTTTGAGACCTATGGTAGTAAAGGAAATAACTTCATAGAAAAACCAAATGGAAGCATTCTCAGAAAATTCTTTGTGATGATTGAGTTGAACTCAGAGACCTGAACATTCCTTTTGATGGAGCAGTTTCCAAACACACTTCTCGTGGAATCTGCAAGTGGATATTTGGACCTCTCTGTGGATTTCGTTGGAAGCGGTATAATCTTCCCAGAACTAAACGGAAGCATTCTCAGAAACTTCTTTCTGATGTTTGCATTCAACTCACAGAGTTGAACCTTCCTTTCATAGTTCAGGTTTGAAACACTCTTTTTGTAGAATCTGGAAGTGGATATTTGGACCACTGTGAGGACTTCGTTGGAAACGGGTATATCTTCACATCAAACCTAGACAGAAGCATTCTCAGAAAGTTCTCTGTGTTGACTGCATTCAACTCACAGACTTGAACAATCGTTTTGATGGAGCAGTTTTGAAACTCTCTTTCTTTGGAATCTGCAAGTGGATATGTTGACCTCTTTGAAGATTTCGTTGGAAACGGGTTAATCTTCACATAAAAGCTAAACAGAAGCATTCTCAGAAACTTCTTTGTGATGATTGCATTCACCTCACAGAGTTGAACTTTCCCTTTGATAGAGCAGCTGTGAAACACTCTTTTTCTAGAATCTGCAAGTGGACATTTGGAGGGCTTTCTGGACTGTGGTGGAAAAGGAAATATCTTCTCATCGAAAGTACATAGAAGCATTCTCAGAAACTACTCTGTGATGATTGCATTCAACTGACAGAGTTGAACGTTCCTTTTGATAGAGCAGTTTGCAAACACACTTTTTGCAGAATCTGCATGTGGAGATTTGGACCGCTTGTAGACCTATGGAAGTAATGAAATAAGTTCATAGAAAAACCAAACGGAAGCATTCTCAGAAAATCCTTTGTGATGATTGAGTTGAACTCAGAGACCTGAACATTCCTTTTGATGGAGCAGTTTCCAAACACACTTCTCGTGGAATCTGCAAGTGGATATTTGGACCTCTCTGAGGATTTCGTTGGAAGCGGGATAAACTTCCCAGAACTAAACGGAAGCATTCTCAGAAATTTCTTTGTGATGTTTGCATTCAACTCACAGAGTTGAACTTTCCTTTCTTAGTTCAAGTTTGAAACACTCTTTTTGTAGAATCTGGAAGTGGATATTTGGACCACAGTGTGGTCTTCGTTGGAAACGGGTATATCTTCACCTCAAACCTAGACAGAAGCATTCTCAGAAAGTTCTCTGTGTTGACTGCATTCAACTCACAGAGTTGAACAATCCTTTTGATGGAGCAGTTTTGAAACTCTCTTTCTTTGGAATCTGCAAGTGGATATGTTGACCTCTTTGAAGATTTCTTTGGAAACGGGTTAATCTTCACATAAAAGCTAAACAGAAGCATTGTCAGAAACTTCTTTGTGATGTTTGCATTCACCTCATAGAGTTGAACTTTCCCTTTGATAGAGCAGCTTTGAAACACTCTTTTTCTAGAATCTGCAAGTGGACATTTGGAGGGCTTTGTGTTCTGCGGTGGAAAAGGAAATATCTTCTCATCAAAACTACATAGAAGCATTCTCAGAAACAATTCTGTGATGATTGCATTCAGCTGACAGAGTTGAACATTCCTTTTGATAGAGCAGTTTGGAAACACTCTTTTTGTAGAATCTGCATGTGGATATTTGGTCCGCTTGGAGACCTATGGTAGTAGAGGAAATAAGTTCATAGAAAAACCAAATGGAAGCATTCTCAGAAAATTCTTTGTGATGATTTAGTTGAACTCAGAGACCTGAACATTTCTTTTGATGGAGCAGTTTCCAAACACACTTCTCGTGGAATCTGCAAGGGGATATTTGGACCTCTCTGAGGATTTCGTTGGAAGCGGTATAAACTTCCCAGAACTAAACGGAAGCATTCTCAGAAACTTCTTTGTGATGTTTGCATTCAACTCACAGAGTTGAACCTTCCTTTCATAGTTAAGGTTTGAAACACTCTTTTTGTAGAATCTGGAAGTGGATATTTGGACCTCTGTGAGGACTTCGTTGGAAACGGGTATATCTTCACCTCAAACCTAGACAGAAGCATTCTCAGAAAGTTCTCTGTGTTGACTGCATTCAACTCACAGACTTGAACAATCGTTTTGATGGAGCAGTTTTGAAACTCTCTTTCTTTGGAATCTGCAAGTGGATATGTTGACCTCTTTGAAGATTTCGTTGGAAACGGGTTAATCTTCACATAAAAGCTAAACAGAAGCATTCTCAGAAACTTCTTTGTGATGATTGCATTCACCTCACAGAGTTGAACTTTCCCTTTGATAGAGCAGCTGTGAAACACTCTTTTTCTAGAATCTGCAAGTGGACATTTGGAGGGCTTTCTGGACTGTGGTGGAAAAGGAAATATCTTCTCATCGAAACTACATAGAAGCATTCTCAGAAACTACTCTGTGATGATTGCATTCAACTGACAGAGTTGAACGTTCCTTTTGATAGAGCAGTTTGCAAACACACCTTTTGTAGAATCTGCATGTGGAGATTTGGACCGCTTGGAGACCTATGGAAGTAATGAAATAAGTTCATAGAAAAACAAAACTGAAGCATTCTCAGAAAATCCTTTGTGATGATTGAGTTGAACTCAGAGACCTGAACATTCCTTTTGATGGAGCAGTTTCCAAACACACTTCTCGTGGAATCTGCAAGTGGATATTTGGACCTCTCTGAGGATTTCGTTGGAAGCGGGATAAACTTCCCAGAACTAAACGGAAGCATTCTCAGAAACTTCTTTGTGATGTTTGCATTCAACTCACAGAGTTGAACTTTCCTTTCATAGTTCAAGTTTGAAACACTCTTTTTGTAGAATCTGGAAGTGGATATTTGGACCACAGTGTGGTCTTCGTTGGAAACGGGTATATCTTCACCTCAAACCTAGACAGAAGCATTCTCAGAAAGTTCTCTGTGTTGACTGCATTCAACTCACAGAGTTGAACAATCCTTTTGATGGAGCAGTTTTGAAACTCTCTTTCTTTGGAATCTGCAAGTGGATATGTTGACCTCTTTGAAGATTTCGTTGGAAACCTGTTAATCTTCACATAAAAGCTAAACAGAAGCATTGTCAGAAACTTCTTTGTGATGTTTGAATTCACCTCACAGAGTTGAACTTTCCCTTTGATAGAGCAGCTTTGAAACACTCTTTTTCTAGAATCTGCAAGTGGACATTTGGAGGGCTTTGTGTTCTGCGGTGGAAAAGGAAATATCTTCTCATCAAAACTACATAGAAGCATTCTCAGAAACAATTCTGTGATGATTGCATTCAGCTGACAGAGTTGAACATTCCTTTTGATAGAGCAGTTTGGAAACACTCTTTTTGTAGAATCTGCATGTGGAGATTTGGACCGCTTGGAGACCTATGTTAGTAAAGGAAATAACTTCATAGAAAAACCAAATGGAAGCATTCTCAGAAAATTCTTTGTGATGATTGAGTTGAACTCAGAGACCTGAACATTCCTTTTGATGGAGCAGTTTCCAAACACACTTCTCGTGGAATCTGCAAGGGGATATTTGGACCTCTCTGAGGATTTCGTTGGAAGCGGTATAAACTTCCCAGAACTTAACGGAAGCATTCTCAGAAACTTCTTTCTGATGTTTGCATTCAACTCACAGAGTTGAACCTTCCTTTCATAGTTAAGGTTTGAAACACTCTTTTTGTAGAATCTGGAAGTGGATATTTGGACCACTGTGTGGTCTTCGTTGGAAACGGGTATATCTTCACCTCAAACCTAGACAGAAGCATTCTCAGAAAGTTCTCTGTGTTGACTGCATTCAACTCACAGAGTTGAACAATCCTTTTGATGGAGCAGTTTTGAAACTCTCTTTCTTTGGAATCTGCAAGTGGATATGTTGACCTCTTTGAAGATTTCGTTGGAAACCTGTTAATCTTCACATAAAAGCTAAACAGAAGCATTGTCAGAAACTTCTTTGTGATGTTTGCATTCATCTCATAGAGTTGAACTTTCCCTTTGATAGAGCAGCTTTGAAACACTCATTTTCTAGAATCTGCAAGTGGACATTTGGAGGGCTTTGTGTTCTGCGGTGGAAAAGGAAATATCTTCTCATCAAAACTACATAGAAGCATTCTCAGAAACAATTCTGTGATGATTGCATTCAGCTGACAGAGTTGAACATTCCTTTTGATAGAGCAGTTTGGAAACACTCTTTTTGTAGAATCTGCATGTGGAGATTTGGACCGCTTGGAGACCTATGGTAGTAAAGGAAATAACTTCATAGAAAAACCAAATGGAAGCATTCTCAGAAAATTCTTTGTGATGATTGAGTTGAACTCAGAGACCTGAACATTCCTTTTGATGGAGCAGTTTCCAAACACACTTCTCGTGGAATCTGCAAGGGGATATTTGGACCTCTCTGAGGATTTCGTTGGAAGCGGTATAAACTTCCCAGAACTAAACGGAAGCATTCTCAGAAACTTCTTTGTGATGTTTGCATTCAACTCACAGAGTTGAACCTTCCTTTCATAGTTCAGGTTTGAAACACTCTTTTTGTAGAATCTGGAAGTGGATATTTGGACCTCTGTGAGGACTTCGTTGGAAACGGGTATATCTTCACCTCAAACCTAGACAGAAGCATTCTCAGAAAGTTCTCTGTGTTGACTGCATTCAACTCACAGACTTGAACAATCGTTTTGATGGAGCAGTTTTGAAACTCTCTTTCTTTGGAATCTGCAAGTGGATATGTTGACCTCTTTGAAGATTTCGTTGGAAACGGGTTAATCTTCACATAAAAGCTAAACAGAAGCATTCTCAGAAACTTCTTTGTGATGATTGCATTCACCTCACAGAGTTGAACTTTCCCTTTGATAGAGCAGCTGTGAAACACTCTTTTTCTAGAATCTGCAAGTGGACATTTGGAGGGCTTTCTGGACTGTGGTGGAAAAGGAAATATCTTCTCATTGAAACTACATAGAAGCATTCTCAGAAACTACTCTGTGATGATTGCATTCAACTGACAGAGTTGAACGTTCCTTTTGATAGAGCAGTTTGCAAACACACCTTTTGTAGAATCTGCATGTGGAGATTTGGACCGCTTGGAGACCTATGGAAGTAATGAAATAAGTTCATAGAAAAAAAAAACTGAAGCATTCTCAGAAAATCCTTTGTGATGATTGAGTTGAACTCAGAGACCTGAACATTCCTTTTGATGGAGCAGTTTCCAAACACACTTCTCGTGGAATCTGCAAGTGGATATTTGGACCTCTCTGAGGATTTCGTTGGAAGCGGGATAAACTTCCCAGAACTAAACGGAAGCATTCTCAGAAACTTCTTTGTGATGTTTGCATTCAACTCACAGAGTTGAACTTTCCTTTCATAGTTCAAGTTTGAAACACTCTTTTTGTAGAATCTGGAAGTGGATATTTGGACCACAGTGTGGTCTTCGTTGGAAACGGGTATATCTTCACCTCAAACCTAGACAGAAGCATTCTCAGAAAGTTCTCTGTGTTGACTGCATTCAACTCACAGAGTTGAACAATCCTTTTGATGGAGCAGTTTTGAAACTCTCTTTCTTTGGAATCTGCAAGTGGATATGTTGACCTCTTTGAAGATTTCGTTGGAAACCTGTTAATCTTCACATAAAAGCTAAACAGAAGCATTGTCAGAAACTTCTTTGTGATGTTTGAATTCACCTCACAGAGTTGAACTTTCCCTTTGATAGAGCAGCTTTGAAACACTCTTTTTCTAGAATCTGCAAGTGGACATTTGGAGGGCTTTGTGTTCTGCGGTGGAAAAGGAAATATCTTCTCATCAAAACTACATAGAAGCATTCTCAGAAACAATTCTGTGATGATTGCATTCAGCTGACAGAGTTGAACATTCCTTTTGATAGAGCAGTTTGGAAACACTCTTTTTGTAGAATCTGCATGTGGAGATTTGGACCGCTTGGAGACCTATGTTAGTAAAGGAAATAACTTCATAGAAAAACCAAATGGAAGCATTCTCAGAAAATTCTTTGTGATGATTGAGTTGAACTCAGAGACCTGAACATTCCTTTTGATGGAGCAGTTTCCAAACACACTTCTCGTGGAATCTGCAAGGGGATATTTGGACCTCTCTGAGGATTTCGTTGGAAGCGGTATAAACTTCCCAGAACTTAACGGAAGCATTCTCAGAAACTTCTTTCTGATGTTTGCATTCAACTCACAGAGTTGAACCTTCCTTTCATAGTTAAGGTTTGAAACACTCTTTTTGTAGAATCTGGAAGTGGATATTTGGACCACTGTGTGGTCTTCGTTGGAAACGGGTATATCTTCACCTCAAACCTAGACAGAAGCATTCTCAGAAAGTTCTCTGTGTTGACTGCATTCAACTCACAGAGTTGAACAATCCTTTTGATGGAGCAGTTTTGAAACTCTCTTTCTTTGGAATCTGCAAGTGGATATGTTGACCTCTTTGAAGATTTCGTTGGAAACCTGTTAATCTTCACATAAAAGCTAAACAGAAGCATTGTCAGAAACTTCTTTGTGATGTTTGCATTCATCTCATAGAGTTGAACTTTCCCTTTGATAGAGCAGCTTTGAAACACTCTTTTTCTAGAATCTGCAAGTGGACATTTGGAGGGCTTTGTGTTCTGCGGTGGAAAAGGAAATATCTTCTCATCAAAACTACATAGAAGCATTCTCAGAAACAATTCTGTGATGATTGCATTCAGCTGACAGAGTTGAACATTCCTTTGATAGAGCAGTTTGGAAACACTCTTTTTGTAGAACCTGCATGTGGAGATTTGGACCGCTTGGAGACCTATGGTAGTAAAGGAAATAACTTCATAGAAAAACCAAATGGAAGCATTCTCAGAAAATTCTTTGTGATGATTGAGTTGAACTCAGAGACCTGAACATTCCTTTTGATGGAGCAGTTTCCAAACACACTTCTCGTGGAATCTGCAAGGGGATATTTGGACCTCTCTGAGGATTTCGTTGGAAGCGGTATAAACTTCCCAGAACTAAACGGAAGCATTCTCAGAAACTTCTTTCTGATGTTTGCATTCAACTCACAGAGTTGAACCTTCCTTTCATAGTTCAGGTTTGAAACACTCTTTTTGTAGAATCTGGAAGTGGATATTTGGACCACTGTGAGGACTTCGTTGGAAACGGGTATATCTTCACCTCAAACCTAGACAGAAGCATTCTCAGAAAGTTCTCTGTGTTGACTGCATTCAACTCACAGACTTGAACAATCGTTTTGATGGAGCAGTTTTGAAACTCTCTTTCTTTGGAATCTGCAAGTGGATATGTTGACCTCTTTGAAGATTTCGTTGGAAACGGGTTAATCTTCACATAAAAGCTAAACAGAAGCATTCTCAGAAACTTCTTTGTGATGATTGCATTCACCTCACAGAGTTGAACTTTCCCTTTGATAGAGCAGCTGTGAAACACTCTTTTTCTAAAATCTGCAAGTGGACATTTGGAGGGCTTTCTGGACTGTGGTGGAAAAGGAAATATCTTCTCATCGAAAGTACATAGAAGCATTCTCAGAAACTACTCTGTGATGATTGCATTCAACTGACAGAGTTGAACGTTCCTTTTGATAGAGCAGTTTGGAAACACTCTTTTTGTAGAATCTGCATGTGGAGATTTGGACCGCTTTGAGACCTATGGTAGTAAAGGAAATAAGTTCATAGAAAAACCAAATGGAAGCATTCTCAGAAAATAATTTGTGATGATTGAGTTGAACTCAGAGACCTGAACATTCCTTTTGATGGAGCAGTTTCCAAACACACTTCTCGTGGAATCTGCAAGTGGATATTTGGACCTCTCTGAAGATTTCATTGGAAGCGGGATTAACTTCCCAGAACTAAACGGAAGCATTCTCAGAAACTTCTTTGTGATGTTTGCATTCAACTCACAGAGTTGAACCTTCCTTTCATAGTTAAGGTTTGAAACACTCCTTTTGTAATATCAGGAAGTAGATATTTGGACCACTGTGTGGTCTTCGATGGAAACGGGTATATCTTCACCTCAAACCTAGACAGAAGCATTCTCAGAAAGTTCTCTGTGTTGACTGCATTCAACTCACAGAGTTGAACAATCCTTTTGATGGAGCAGTTTTGAAACTCTCTTTCTTTGGAATCTGCAAGTGGATATGTTGACCTCTTTGAAGATTTCTTTGGAAACCTGTTAATCTTCACATAAAAGCTAAACAGAAGCATTGTCAGAAACTTCTTTGTGATGTTTGCATTCACCTCATAGAGTTGAACTTTCCCTTTGATAGAGCAGCTTTGAAACACTCTTTTTCTAGAATCTGCAAGTGGACATTTGGAGGGCTTTGTGTTCTGCGGTGGAAAAGGAAATATCTTCTCATCAAAACTACATAGAATCATTCTCAGAAACAATTCTGTGATGATTGCATTCAGCTGACAGAGTTGAACATTCCTTTTGATAGAGCAGTTTGGAAACACTCTTTTTGTAGAATCTGCATGTGGAGATTTGGACCGCTTGGAGACCTATGGTAGTAAAGGAAATAACTTCATAGAAAAACCAAATGGAAGCATTCTCAGAAAATTCTTTGTGATGATTGAGTTGAACTCAGAGACCTGAACATTCCTTTTGATGGAGCAGTTTCCAAACACACTTCTCGTGGAATCTGCAAGGGGATATTTGGACCTCTCTGAGGATTTCGTTGGAAGCGGTATAAACTTCCCAGAACTAAACGGAAGCATTCTCAGAAACTTCTTTCTGATGTTTGCATTCAACTCACAGAGTTGAACCTTCCTTTCATAGTTAAGGTTTGAAACACTCTTTTTGTAGAATCTGGAAGTGGATATTGGACCACTGTGAGGACTTCGTTGGAAACGGGTATATCTTCACCTCAAACCTAGACAGAAGCATTCTCAGAAAGTTCTCTGTGTTGACTGCATTCAACTCACAGAGTTGAACAATCCTTTTGATGGAGCAGTTTTGAAACTCTCTTTCTTTGGAATCTGCAAGTGGATATGTTGACCTCTTTGAAGATTTCGTTGGAAACCTGTTAATCTTCACATAAAAGCTAAACAGAAGCATTGTCAGAAACTTCTTTGTGATGTTTGAATTCACCTCATAGAGTTGAACTTTCCCTTTGATAGAGCAGCTTTGAAACACTCTTTTTCTAGAATCTGCAAGTGGACATTTGGAGGGCTTTGTGTTCTGCGGTGGAAAAGGAAATATCTTCTCATCAAAACTACATAGAAGCATTCTCAGAAACAATTCGGTGATGATTGCATTCAGCTGACAGAGTTGAACATTCCTTTTGATAGAGCAGTTTGGAAACACTCTTTTTGTAGAATCTGCATGTGGAGATTTGGACCGCTTTGAGACCTATGGTAGTAAAGGAAATAACTTCATAGAAAAACCAAATGGAAGCATTCTCAGAAAATTCTTTGTGATGATTGAGTTGAACTCAGAGACCTGAACATTCCTTTTGATGGAGCAGTTTCCAAACACACTTCTCGTGGAATCTGCAAGTGGATATTTGGACCTCTCTGAGGATTGCGTTTGAAGCGGGATAAACTTCCCAGAACTAAACGGAAGCATTCTCAGAAACTTCTTTGTGATGTTTGCATTCAACTCACGGAGTTGAACCTTCCTTTCGTAGTTCAGGTTTGAAACACTCTTTTTGTAGAATCTGGAAGTAGATATTTGGACCACTGTGTGGTCTTCGTTGGAAACGGGTATATCTTCACCTCAAACCTAGACAGAAGCATTCTCAGAAAGTTCTCTGTGTTGACTGCATTCAACTCACAGAGTTGAACAATCGTTTTGATGGAGCAGTTTTGAAACTCTCTTTCTTTGGAATCTGCAAGTGGATATGTTGTCCTCTTTGAAGATTTCGTTGGAAACCTGTTAATCTTCACATAAAATCTAAACAGAAGCATTGTCAGAAACTTCTTTGTGATGTTTGCATTCACCTCATAGAGTTGAACTTTCCCTTGATAGAGCAGCTTTGAAACACTCTTTTTCTAGATCTGCAAGTGGACATTTGGAGGGCTTTGTGTTCTGCGGTGGAAAAGGAAATATCTTCTCATCAAAACTACATAGAAGCATTCTCAGAAACAATTCTGTGATGATTGCATTCAGCTGACAGAGTTGAACATTTCTTTTGATAGAGCAGTTTGGAAACACTCTTTTTGTAGAATCTGCATGTGGAGATTTGGACCGCTTGGAGACCTATGGTAGTAAAGGAAATAAGTTCATAGAAAAACCAACTGGAAGCATTCTCAGAAAATCCTTTGTGATGATTGAGTTGAACTCAGAGACCTGAACATTCCTTTTGATGGAGCAGTTTCCAAACACACTTCTCGTGGAATCTGCAAGTGGATATTTGGACCTCTCTGAGGATTTCGTTGGAAGCGGGATAAACTTCCCATAACTAAACGCAAGCATTCTCAGAAACTTCTTTGTGATGTTTGCATTCAACTCACAGAGTTGAACCTTCCTTTCATAGTTCAGGTTTGAAACACTCTTTTTGTAGAATCTGGAAGTGGATATTTGGACCACTGTGAGGACTTCGTTGGAAACGGGTATATCTTCACCTCAAACCTAGACAGAAGCATTCTCAGAAAGTTCTCTGTGTTGACTGCATTCAACTCACAGACTTGAACAATCGTTTTGATGGAGCAGTTTTGAAACTCTCTTTCTTTGGAATCTGCAAGTGGATATGTTGACCTCTTTTAAGATTTCGTTGGAAACGGGTTAATCTTCACATAAAAGCTAAACAGAAGCATTCTCAGAAACTTCTTTGTGATGATTGCATTCACCTCACAGAGTTGAACTTTCCCTTTGATAGAGCAGCTGTGAAACACTCTTTTTCTAGAATCTGCAAGTGGACATTTGGAGGGCTTTCTGGACTGTGGTGGAAAAGGAAATATCTTCTCATCGAAAGTACATAGAAGCATTCTCAGAAACTACTCTGTGATGATTGCATTCAACTGACAGAGTTGAACGTTCCTTTTGATAGAGCAGTTTGCAAACACTCTTTTTGTAGAATCTGCATGTGGAGATTTGGACCGCTTGGAGACCTATGGTAGTAAAGGAAATAAGTTCATAGAAAAACCAAATGGAAGCATTCTCAGAAAATAATTTGTGATGATTGAGTTGAACTCAGAGACCTGAACATTCCTTTTGATGGAGCAGTTTCCAAACACACTTCTCGTGGAATCTGCAAGTGGATATTTGGACCTCTCTGAGGATTTCATTGGAAGCGGGATTAACTTCCCAGAACTAAACGGAAGCATTCTCAGAAACTTCTTTGTGATGTTTGCATTCAACTCACAGAGTTGAACCTTCCTTTCATAGTTAAGGTTTGAAACACTCTTTTTGTAATATCAGGAAGTAGATATTTGGACCACTGTGTGGTCTTCGATGGAAACGGGTATATCTTCACCTCAAACCTAGACAGAGGCATTCTCAGAAAGTTCTCTGTGTTGACTGCATTCAACTCACAGAGTTGAACAATCCTTTTGATGGAGCAGTTTTGAAACTCTCTTTCTTTGGAATCTCCAAGTGGATATGTTGACCTCTTTGAAGATTTCTTTGGAAACCTGTTAATCTTCACATAAAAGCTAAACAGAAGCATTGTCAGAAACTTCTTTGTGATGTTTGCATTCACCTCATAGAGTTGAACTTTCCCTTTGATAGAGTAGCTTTGAAACACTCTTTTTCTAGAATCTGCAAGTGGACATTTGGAGGGCTTTGTGTTCTGCGGTGGAAAAGGAAATATCTTCTCATCAAAACTACATAGAAGCATTCTCAGAAACAATTCTGTGATGATTGCATTCAGCTGACAGAGTTGAACATTCCTTTTGATAGAGCAGTTTGGAAACACTCTTTTTGTAGAATCTGCATGTGGAGATTTGGACCGCTTGGAGACCTATGGTAGTAAAGGAAATAAGTTCATAGAAAAACCAAATGGAAGCATTCTCAGAAAATTCTTTGTGATGATTGAGTTGAACTCAGAGACCTGAACATTCCTTTTGATGGAGCAGTTTCCAAACACACTTCTCGTGGAATCTGCAAGGGGATATTTGGACCTCTCTGAGGATTTCGTTGGAAGCGGTATAAACTTCCCAGAACTAAACGGAAGCATTCTCAGAAACTTCTTTCTGATGTTTGCATTCAACTCACAGAGTTGAACCTTCCTTTCATAGTTCAGGTTTGAAACACTCTTTTTGTAGAATCTGGAAGTGGATATTTGGACCACTGTGAGGACTTCGTTGGAAACGGGTATATCTTCACCTCAAACCTAGACAGAAGCATTCTCAGAAAGTTCTCTGTGTTGACTGCATTCAACTCACAGACTTGAACAATCGTTTTGATGGAGCAGTTTTGAAACTCTCTTTCTTTGGAATCTGCAAGTGGATATGTTGACCTTTTTGAAGATTTCATTGGAAACGGGTTAATCTTCACATAAAAGCTAAACAGAAGCATTCTCAGAAACTACTTTGTGATGATTGCATTCACCTCACAGAGTTGAACTTTCCCTTTGATAGAGCAGCTGTGAAACACTCTTTTTCTAGAATCTGCAAGTGGACATTTGGAGGGCTTTCTGGACTGTGGTGGAAAAGGAAATATCTTCTCATCGAAAGTACATAGAAGCATTGTCAGAAACTACTCTGTGATGATTGCATTCAACAGACAGACTTGAACGTTCCTTTTGATAGAGCAGTTTGCAAACACTCTTTTTGTAGAATCTGCATGTGGAGATTTGGACCGCTTGGAGACCTATGGTAGTAAAGGAAATAAGTTCATAGAAAAACCAAACGGAATCATTCTCAGAAAATCCTTTGTGATGATTGAGTTGAACTCAGAGACCTGAACATTCCTTTTGATGGAGCAGTTTCCAAACACACTTCTCGTGGAATCTGCAAGTGGATATTTGGACCTCTCTGAGGATTTCGTTGGAAGCGGGATAAACTTCCCAGAACTAAACGGAAGCATTCTCAGAAACTTCTTTGTGATGTTTGCATTCAACTCACAGAGTTGAACCTTCCTTTCATAGTTCAGGTTTGAAACACTCTTTTTGTAGAATCTGGAAGTAGATATTTGGACCACTGTTTGGTCTTCATTGGAAACGGGTATATCTTCACCTCAAACCTAGACAGAAGCATTCTCAGAAAGTTCTCTGTGTTGACTGCATTCAACTCACAGACCTGAACAATCGTTTTGATGGAGCACTTTTGAAACTCTCTTTCTTTGGAATCTGCAAGTGGATATGTTGACCTCTTTGAAGATTTCGTTGGAAACGGGTTAATCTTCACATAAAAGCTAAACAGAAGCATTCTCAGAATCTTCTTTGTGATGATTGCATTCACCTCACAGAGTTGAACTTTCCCTTTGATAGAGCAGCTGTGAAACACTCTTTTTCTAGAATCTGCAAGTGGACATTTGGAGGGCTTTCTGGACTGTGGTGGAAAAGGAAATATCTTCTCATCGAAAGTACATAGAAGCATTCTCAGAAACTACTCTGTGATGATTGCATTCAACTGACAGAGTTGAACGTTCCTTTTGATAGAGCAGTTTGCAAACACTCTTTTTATAGAATCTGCATGTGGAGATTTGGACCGCTTGGAGACCTATGGTAGTAAAGGAAATAAGTTCATAGAAAAACCAAACGGAAGCATTCTCAGAAAATCCTTTGTGATGATTGAGTTGAACTCAGAGACCTGAACATTCCTTTTGATGGAGCAGTTTCCAAACACACTTCTCGTGGAATCTGCAAGTGGATATTTGGACCTCTCTGAGGATTTCGTTGGAAGCGGGATAAACTTCCCAGAACTAAACGGAAGCATTCTCAGAAACTTCTTTGTGATGTTTGCATTCAACTCACAGAGTTGAACTTTCCTTTCATAGTTCAAGTTTGAAACACTCTTTTTGTAGAATCTGGAAGTGGATATTTGGACCACAGTGTGGTCTTCGTTGGAAACGGGTATATCTTCACCTCAAACCTAGACAGAAGCATTCTCAGAAAGTTCTCTGTGTTGACTGCATTCAACTCACAGAGTTGAACAATCCTTTTGATGGAGCAGTTTTGAAACTCTCTTTCTTTGGAATCTGCAAGTGGATATGTTGACCTCTTTGAAAATTTCTTTGGAAACGGGTTAATCTTCACATAAAAGCTAAACAGAAGCATTGTCAGAAACTTCTTTGTGATGTTTGCATTCACCTCATAGAGTTGAACTTTCCCTTTGATAGAGCAGCTTTGAAACACTCTTTTTCTAGAATCTGCAAGTGGACATTTGGAGGGCTTTGTGTTCTGCGGTGGAAAAGGAAATATCTTCTCATCAAAACTACATAGAAGCATTCTCAGAAACAATTCGGTGATGATTGCATTCAGCTGACAGAGTTGAACATTCCTTTTGATAGAGCAGTTTGGAAACACTCTTTTTGTAGAATCTGCATGTGGAGATTTGGACCGCTTTGAGACCTATGGTAGTAAAGGAAATAACTTCATAGAAAAACCAAATGGAAGCATTCTCAGAAAATTCTTTGTGATGATTGAGTTGAACTCAGAGACCTGAACATTCCTTTTGATGGAGCAGTTTCCAAACACACTTCTCGTGGAATCTGCAAGTGGATATTTGGACCTCTCTGTGGATTTCGTTGGAAGCGGTATAATCTTCCCAGAACTAAACGGAAGCATTCTCAGAAACTTCTTTCTGATGTTTGCATTCAACTCACAGAGTTGAACCTTCCTTTCATAGTTCAGGTTTGAAACACTCTTTTTGTAGAATCTGGAAGTGGATATTTGGACCACTGTGAGGACTTCGTTGGAAACGGGTATATCTTCACCTCAAACCTAGACAGAAGCATTCTCAGAAAGTTCTCTGTGTTGACTGCATTCAACTCACAGACTTGAACAATCGTTTTGATGGAGCAGTTTTGAAACTCTCTTTCTTTGGAATCTGCAAGTGGATATGTTGACCTCTTTGAAGATTTCGTTGGAAACGGGTTAATCTTCACATAAAAGCTAAACAGAAGCATTCTCAGAAACTTCTTTGTGATGATTGCATTCACCTCACAGAGTTGAACTTTCCCTTTGATAGAGCAGCTGTGAAACACTCTTTTTCTAGAATCTGCAAGTGGACATTTGGAGGGCTTTCTGGACTGTGGTGGAAAAGGAAATATCTTCTCATCGAAAGTACATAGAAGCATTCTCAGAAACTACTCTGTGATGATTGCATTCAACTGACAGAGTTGAACGTTCCTTTTGATAGAGCAGTTTGCAAACACACTTTTTGCAGAATCTGCATGTGGAGATTTGGACCGCTTGGAGACCTATGGAAGTAATGAAATAAGTTCATAGAAAAACCAAACGGAAGCATTCTCAGAAAATCCTTTGTGATGATTGAGTTGAACTCAGAGACCTGAACATTCCTTTTGATGGAGCAGTTTCCAAACACACTTCTCGTGGAATCTGCAAGTGGATATTTGGACCTCTCTGAGGATTTCGTTGGAAGCGGGATAAACTTCCCAGAACTAAACGGAAGCATTCTCAGAAACTTCTTTGTGATGTTTGCATTCAACTCACAGAGTTGAACTTTCCTTTCATAGTTCAAGTTTGAAACACTCTTTTTGTAGAATCTGGAAGTGGATATTTGGACCACAGTGTGGTCTTCGTTGGAAACGGGTATATCTTCACCTCAAACCTAGACAGAAGCATTCTCAGAAAGTTCTCTGTGTTGACTGCATTCAACTCACAGAGTTGAACAATCCGTTTGATGGAGCAGTTTTGAAACTCTCTTTCTTTGGAATCTGCAAGTGGATATGTTGACCTCTTTGAAGATTTCTTTGGAAACGGGTTAATCTTCACATAAAAGCTAAACAGAAGCATTGTCAGAAACTTCTTTGTGATGTTTGCATTCACCTCATAGAGTTGAACTTTCCCTTTGATAGAGCAGCTTTGAAACACTCTTTTTCTAGAATCTGCAAGTGGACATTTGGAGGGCTTTGTGTTCTGCGGTGGAAAAGGAAATATCTTCTCATCAAAACTACATAGAAGCATTCTCAGAAACAATTCTGTGATGATTGCATTCAGCTGACAGAGTTGAACATTCCTTTTGATAGAGCAGTTTGGAAACACTCTTTTTGTAGAATCTGCATGTGGATATTTGGTCCGCTTGGAGACCTATGGTAGTAGAGGAAATAAGTTCATAGAAAAACCAAATGGAAGCATTCTCAGAAAATTCTTTGTGATGATTGAGTTGAACTCAGAGACCTGAACATTTCTTTTGATGGAGCAGTTTCCAAACACACTTCTCGTGGAATCTGCAAGTGGATATTTGGACCTCTCTGAGGATTTCGTTGGAAGCGGTATAAACTTCCCAGAACTAAACGGAAGCATTCTCAGAAACTTCTTTGTGATGTTTGCATTCAACTCACAGAGTTGAACCTTCCTTTCATAGTTCAGGTTTGAAACACTCTTTTTGTAGAATCTGGAAGTGGATATTTGGACCTCTGTGAGGACTTCGTTGGAAACGGGTATATCTTCACCTCAAACCTAGACAGAAGCATTCTCAGAAAGTTCTCTGTGTTGACTGCATTCAACTCACAGACTTGAACAATCGTTTTGATGGAGCAGTTTTGAAACTCTCTTTCTTTGGAATCTGCAAGTGGATATGTTGACCTCTTTGAAGATTTCGTTGGAAACGGGTTAATCTTCACATAAAAGCTAAACAGAAGCATTCTCAGAATCTTCTTTGTGATGATTGCATTCACCTCACAGAGTTGAACTTTCCCTTTGATAGAGCAGCTGTGAAACACTCTTTTTCTAGAATCTGCAAGTGGACATTTGGAGGGCTTTCTGGACTGTGGTGGAAAAGGAAATATCTTCTCATCGAAAGTACATAGAAGCATTGTCAGAAACTACTCTGTGATGATTGCATTCAACTGACAGAGTTGAACGTTCCTTTTGATAGAGCAGTTTGCAAACACTCTTTTTGTAGAATCTGCATGTGGAGATTTGGACCGCTTGGAGACCTATGGAAGTAATGAAATAAGTTCATAGAAAAACCAAACGGAAGCATTCTCAGAAAATCCTTTGTGATGATTGAGTTGAACTCAGAGACCTGAACATTCCTTTTGATGGAGCAGTTTCCAAACACACTTCTCGTGGAATCTGCAAGTGGATATTTGGACCTCTCTGAGGATTTCGTTGGAAGCGGGATAAACTTCCCAGAACTAAACGGAAGCATTCTCAGAAACTTCTTTGTGATGTTTGCATTCAACTCACAGAGTTGAACTTTCCTTTCATAGTTCAAGTTTGAAACACTCTTTTTGTAGAATCTGGAAGTGGATATTTGGACCACAGTGTGGTCTTCGTTGGAAACGGGTATATCTTCACCTCAAACCTAGACAGAAGCATTCTCAGAAAGTTCTCTGTGTTGACTGCATTCAACTCACAGAGTTGAACAATCCTTTTGATGGAGCAGTTTTGAAACTCTCTTTCTTTGGAATCTGCAAGTGGATATGTTGACCTCTTTGAAGATTTCTTTGGAAACGGGTTAATCTTCACATAAAAGCTAAACAGAAGCATTGTCAGAAACTTCTTTGTGATGTTTGCATTCACCTCATAGAGTTGAACTTTCCCTTTGATAGAGCAGCTTTGAAACACTCTTTTTCTAGAATCTGCAAGTGGACATTTGGAGGGCTTTGTGTTCTGCGGTGGAAAAGGAAATATCTTCTCATCAAAACTACATAGAAGCATTCTCAGAAACAATTCTGTGATGATTGCATTCAGCTGACAGAGTTGAACATTCCTTTTGATAGAGCAGTTTGGAAACACTCTTTTTGTAGAATCTGCATGTGGATATTTGGTCCGCTTGGAGACCTATGGTAGTAGAGGAAATAAGTTCATAGAAAAACCAAATGGAAGCATTCTCAGAAAATTCTTTGTGATGATTGAGTTGAACTCAGAGACCTGAACATTTCTTTTGATGGAGCAGTTTCCAAACACACTTCTCGTGGAATCTGCAAGTGGATATTTGGACCTCTCTGAGGATTTCGTTGGAAGCGGGATAAACTTCCCAGAACTAAACGGAAGCATTCTCAGAAACTTCTTTGTGATGTTTGCATTCAACTCCCAGAGTTGAACCTTCCTTTCATAGTTCAGGTTTGAAACACTCTTTTTGTAGAATCTGGAAGTGGATATTTGGACCTCTGTGAGGACTTCGTTGGAAACGGGTATATCTTCACCTCAAACCTAGACAGAAGCATTCTCAGAAAGTTCTCTGTGTTGACTGCATTCAAGTCACAGACTTGAACAATCGTTTTGATGGAGCAGTTTTGAAACTCTCTTTCTTTGGAATCTGCAAGTGGATATGTTGACCTCTTTGAAGATTTCGTTGGAAACGGGTTGATCTTCACATAAAAGCTAAACAGAAGCATTCTCAGAAACTTCTTTGTGATGATTGCATTCACCTCACAGAGTTGAACTTTCCCTTTGATAGAGCAGCTTTGAAACACTCTTTTTCTAGAATCTGCAAGTGGACATTTGGAGGGCTTTCTGGACTGTGGTGGAAAAGGAAATATCTTCTCATCGAAAGTACATAGAAGCATTCTCAGAAACTACTCTGTGATGATTGCATTCAACTGACAGAGTTGAACGTTCCTTTTGATAGAGCAGTTTGGAAACACTCTTTTTGTAGAATCTGCATGTGGAGATTTGGACCGCTTGGAGACCTATGGTAGTAAAGGAAATAAGTTCATAGAAAAACCAAATGGAAGCATTCTCAGAAAATAATTTGTGATGATTGAGTTGAACTCAGAGACCTGAACATTCCTTTTGATGGAGCAGTTTCCAAACACACTTCTCGTGGAATCTGCAAGTGGATATTTGGACCTCTCTGAGGATTTCATTGGAAGCGGGATTAACTTCCCAGAACTAAACGGAAGCATTCTCAGAAACTACTTTGTGATGTTTGCATTCAACTCACAGAGTTGAACCTTCCTTTCATAGTTAAGGTTTGAAACACTCTTTTTGTAATATCTGGAAGTAGATGTTTGGACCACTGTGTGGTCTTCGTTGGAAACGGGTATATCTTCACCTCAAACCTAGACAGAAGCATTCTCAGAAAGTTCTCTGTGTTGACTGCATTCAACTCACAGAGTTGAACAATCCTTTTGATGGAGCAGTTTTGAAACTCTCTTTCTTTGGAATCTGCAAGTGGATATGTTGACCTCTTTGAAGATTTCGTTGGAAACCTGTTAATCTTCACATAAAAGCTAAACAGAAGCATTGTCAGAAACTTCTTTGTGATGTTTGCATTCACCTCATAGAGTTGAACTTTCCCTTTGATAGAGCAGCTTTGAAACACTCTTTTTCTAGAATCTGCAAGTGGACATTTGGAGGGCTTTGTGTTCTGCGGTGGAAAAGGAAATATCTTCTCATCAAAACTACATAGAAGCATTCTCAGAAACAATTCGGTGATGATTGCATTCAGCTGACAGAGTTGAACATTCCTTTTGATAGAGCAGTTTGGAAACACTCTTTTTGTAGAATCTGCATGTGGAGATTTGGACCGCTTGGAGACCTATGTTAGTAAAGGAAATAACTTCATAGAAAAACCAAATGGAAGCATTCTCAGAAAATTCTTTGTGATGATTGAGTTGAACTCAGAGACCTGAACATTCCTTTTGATGGAGCAGTTTCCAAACACACTTCTCGTGGAATCTGCAAGTGGATATTTGGACCTCTCTGAGGATTTCGTTGGAAGCGGGATAAACTTCCCAGAACTAAACGGAAGCATTCTCAGAAACTTCTTTGTGATGTTTGCATTCAACTCACAGAGTTGAACCTTCCTTTCATAGTTCAGGTTTGAAACACTCTTTTTGTAGAATCTGGAAGTGGATATTTGGACCACAGTGTGGTCTTCGTTGGAAACGTGTATATCTTCACCTCAAACCTAGACAGAAGCATTCTCAGAAAGTTCTCTGTGTTGACTGCATTCAACTCACAGAGTTGAACAATCCTTTTGATGGAGCAGTTTTGAAACTCTCTTTCTTTGGAATCTGCAAGTGGATATGTTGACCTCTTTGAAGATTTCGTTGGAAACGGGTTAATCTTCACATAAAAGCTAAACAGAAGCATTCTCAGAAACTTCTTTGTGATGATTGCATTCACCTCACAGAGTTGAACTTTCCCTTTGTTAGAGCAGCTTTGAAACACTCTTTTTCTAGAATCTGCAAGTGGACATTTGGAGGGCTTTCTGGACTGTGGTGGAAAAGGAAATATCTTCTCATCGAAAGTACATAGAAGCATTCTCAGAAACTACTCTGTGATGATTGCATTCAACTGACAGAGTTGAACGTTCCTTTTGATAGAGCAGTTTGGAAACACTCTTTTTGTAGAATCTGCATGTGGAGATTTGGACCGCTTTGAGACCTATGGTAGTAAAGGAAATAAGTTCATAGAAAAACCAAATGGAAGCATTCTCAGAAAATAATTTGTGATGATTGAGTTGAACTCAGAGACCTGAACATTCCTTTTGATGGAGCAGTTTCCAAACACACTTCTCGTGGAATCTGCAAGTGGATATTTGGACCTCTCTGAGGATTTCATTGGAAGCGGGATTAACATCCCAGAACTAAACGGAAGCATTCTCAGAAACTTCTTTGTGATGTTTGCATTCAACTCACAGAGTTGAAACTTCCTTTCATAGTTAAGGTTTGAAAAACTCTTTTTGTAATATCTGGAAGTAGATATTTGGACCACTGTGTGGTCTTCGTTGGAAACGTGTATATCTTCACCTCAAACCTAGGCAGAAGCATTCTCAGAAAGTTCTCTGTGTTGACTGCATTCAACTCACAGTGTTGAACAATCCTTTTGATGGAGCAGTTTGGAAACTCCCTTTCTTTGGAATCTGCAAGTGGATATGTTGACCTCTTTGAAGATTTCGTTGGAAACCTGTTAATCTTCACATAAAAGCTAAACAGAAGCATTGTCAGAAACTTCTTTGTGATGTTTGAATTCACCTCGTAGAGTTGAACTTTCCCTTTGATAGAGCAGCTTTGAAACACTCTTTTTCTAGAATCTGCAAGTGGACATTTGGAGGGCTTTGTGTTCTGCGGTGGGAAAGGAAATATCTTCTCATCAAAACTACATAGAAGCATTCTCAGAAACAATTCTGTGATGATTGCATTCAGCTGACAGAGTTGAACATTCCTTTTGATAGAGCAGTTTGGAAACACTCTTTTTGTAGAATCTGCATGTGGAGATTTGGACCGCTTGGAGACCTATGTTAGTAAAGGAAATAACTTCATAGAAAAACCAAATGGAAGCACTCTCAGAAAATTCTTTGTGATGATTGAGTTGAACTCAGAGACCTGAACATTCCTTTTGATGGAGCAGTTTCCAAACACACTTCTCGTGGAATCTGCAAGGGGATATTTGGACCTCTCTGAGGATTTCGTTGGAAGCGGTATAAACTTCCCAGAACTAAACGGAAGCATTCTCAGAAACTTCTTTCTGATGTTTGCATTCAACTCACAGAGTTGAACCTTCCTTTCATAGTTCAGGTTTGAAACACTCTTTTTGTAGAATCTGGAAGTGGATATTTGGACCACTGTGAGGACTTCGTTGGAAACGGGTATATCTTCACCTCAAACCTAGACAGAAGCATTCTCAGAAAGTTCTCTGTGTTGACTGCATTCAAGTCACAGACTTGAACAATCGTTTTGATGGAGCAGTTTTGAAACTCTCTTTCTTTGGAATCTGCAAGTGGATATGTTGACCTCTTTGAAGATTTCGTTGGAAACGGGTTGATCTTCACATAAAAGCTAAACAGAAGCATTCTCAGAAACTTCTTTGTGATGATTGCATTCACCTCACAGAGTTGAACTTTCCCTTTGATAGAGCAGCTTTGAAACACTCTTTTTCTAGAATCTGCAAGTGGACATTTGGAGGGCTTTCTGGACTGTGGTGGAAAAGGAAATATCTTCTCATCGAAAGTACATAGAAGCATTCTCAGAAACTACTCTGTGATGATTGCATTCAACTGACAGAGTTGAACGTTCCTTTTGATAGAGCAGTTTGGAAACACTCTTTTTGTAGAATCTGCATGTGGAGATTTGGACCGCTTGGAGACCTATGGTAGTAAAGGAAATAAGTTCATAGAAAAACCAAATGGAAGCATTCTCAGAAAATAATTTGTGATGATTGAGTTGAACTCAGAGACCTGAACATTCCTTTTGATGGAGCAGTTTCCAAACACACTTCTCGTGGAATCTGCAAGTGGATATTTGGACCTCTCTGAGGATTTCATTGGAAGCGGGATTAACTTCCCAGAACTAAACGGAAGCATTCTCAGAAACTACTTTGTGATGTTTGCATTCAACTCACAGAGTTGAACCTTCCTTTCATAGTTCAGGTTTGAAACACTCTTTTTGTAGAATCCAGAAGTGGATATTTGGACCACTGTGAGGACTTCGTTGGAAACGGGTATATCTTCACCTCAAACCTAGACAGAAGCATTCTCAGAAAGTTCTCTGTGTTGACTGCATTCAACTCACAGACTTGAACAATCGTTTTGATGGAGCAGTTTTGAAACTCTCTTTCTTTGGAATCTGCAAGTGGATATGTTGACCTCTTTGAAGATTTCGTTGGAAACGGGTTAATCTTCACATAAAAGCTAAACAGAAGCATTCTCAGAAACTTCTTTGTGATGATTGCATTCACCTCACAGAGTTGAACTTTCCCTTTGATAGAGCAGCTTTGAAACACTCTTTTTCTAGAATCTGCAAGTGGACATTTGGAGGGCTTTCTGGACTGTGGTGGAAAAGGAAATATCTTCTCATCGAAAGTACATAGAAGCATTCTCAGAAACTACTCTGTGATGATTGCATTCAACTGACAGAGTTGAACGCTCCTTTTGATAGAGCAGTTTGGAAACACTCTTTTTGTAGAATCTGCATGTGGAGATTTGGACCGCTTGGAGACCTATAGTAGTAAAGGAAATAAGTTCATAGAAAAACCAAATGGAAGCATTCTCACAAAATCCTTTGTGATGATTGAGTTGAACTCAGAGACCTGAACATTCCTTTTGATGGAGCAGTTTCCAAACACACTTCTCGTGGAATCTGCAAGTGGATATTTGGACCTCTCTGAGGATTTCGTTGGAAGAGGGATAAACTTCCCAGAACTAAACGGAAGCATTCTCAGAAACTTCTTTGTGATGTTTGCATTCAACTCACAGAGTTGAACCTTCCTTTCATAGTTCAGGTTTGAAACACTCTTTTTGTAGAATCTGGAAGTGGATATTTGGACCACAGTGTGGTCTTCGTTGGAAACGTGTATATCTTCACCTCAAACCTAGACAGAAGCATTCTCAGAAAGTTCTCTGTGTTGACTGCATTCAACTCACAGAGTTGAACAATCCTTTTGATGGAGCAGTTTTGAAACTCTCTTTCTTTGGAATCTGCAAGTGGATATGTTGACCTCTTTGAAGATTTCGTTGGAAACGGTTTAATCTTCACATAAAAGCTAAACAGAAGCATTCTCAGAAACTTCTTTGTGATGATTGCATTCACCTCACAGAGTTGAACTTTCCCTTTGATAGAGCAGCTTTGAAACACTCTTTTTCTAGAATCTGCAAGTGGACATTTGGAGGGCTTTCTGGACTGTGGTGGAAAAGGAAATATCTTCTCATCGAAAGTACATAGAAGCATTCTCAGAAACTACTCTGTGATGATTGCATTCAACTGACAGAGTTGAACGTTCCTTTTGATAGAGGAGTGTGGAAACACTCTTTTTGTAGAATCTGCATGTGGAGATTTGGACCGCTTTGAGACCTATGGTAGTAAAGGAAATAAGTTCATATAAAAACCAAATGGAAGCATTCTCAGAAAATAATTTGAGATGATTGAGTTGAACTCAAAGACCTGAACATTCCTTTTGATGGAGCAGTTTCCAAACACACTTCTCGTGGAATCTGCAAGTGGATATTTGGAACTCTCTGAAGATTTCATTGGAAGCGGGATTAACTTCCCAAAACTAAACGGAAGCATTCTCAGAAACTTCTTTGTGATGTTTGCATTCAACTCACAGAGTTGAACCTTCCTTTCATAGTTAAGGTTTGAAACACTCTTTTTGTAATATCAGGAAGTAGATATTTGGACCACTGTGTGGTCTTCGATGGAAACGGGTATATCTTCACCTCAAACCTAGACAGAAGCATTCTCAGAAAGTTCTCTGTGTTGACTGCATTCAACTCACAGAGTTGAACAATCCTTTTGATGGAGCAGTTTTGAAACTCTCTTTCTTTGGAATCTGCAAGTGGATATGTTGACCTCTTTGAAGGTTTCGTTGGAAACCTGTTAATCTTCACATAAAAGCTAAACAGAAGCATTGTCAGAAACTTCTTTGTGATGTTTGCATTCACCTCATAGAGTTGAACTTTCCCTTTGATAGAGCAGCTTTGAAACACTCTTTTTCTAGAATCTGCAAGTGGACATTTGGAGGGCTTTGTGTTCTGCGGTGGAAAAGGAAATATCTTCTCATCAAAACTACATAGAAGCATTCTCAGAAACAATTCTGTGATGATTGCATTCAGCTGACAGAGTTGAACATTCCTTTTGATAGAGCAGTTTGGAAACACTCTTTTTGTAGAATCTGCATGTGGAGATTTGGACCGCTTGGAGACCTATGGTAGTAAAGGAAATAACTTCATAGAAAAACCAAATGGAAGCATTCTCAGAAAATTCTTTGTGATGATTGAGTTGAACTCAGAGACCTGAACATTCCTTTTGATGGAGCAGTTTCCAAACACACTTCTCGTGGAATCTGCAAGTGGATATTTGGACCTCTCTGAGGATTTCGTTGGAAGCGGTATAAACTTCCCAGAACTAAACGGAAGCATTCTCAGAAACTTCTTTCTGATGTTTGCATTCAACTCACAGAGTTGAACCTTCCTTTCATAGTTCAGGTTTGAAACACTCTTTTTGTAGAATCTGGAAGTGGATATTTGGACCACTGTGAGGAATTTGTTGGAAACGGGTATATCTTCACCTCAAACCTAGACAGAAGCATTCTCAGAAAGTTCTCTGTGTTGACTGCATTCAACTCACAGACTTGAAGAATCGTTTTGATGGAGCAGTTTTGAAACTCTCTTTCTTTGGAATCTGCAAGTGGATATGTTGACCTCTTTGAAGATTTCGTTGGAAACGGGTTAATCTTCACATAAAAGCTAAACAGAAGCATTCTCAGAAACTTCTTTGTGATGATTGCATTCACCTCACAGAGTTGAACTTTCCCTTTGATAGAGCAGCTTTGAAACACTCTTTTTCTAGAATCTGCAAGTGGACATTTGGAGGGCTTTCTGGACTGTGGTGGAAAAGGAAATATCTTCTCATCGAAAGTACATAGAAGCATTCTCAGAAACTACTCTGTGATGATTGCATTCAACTGACAGAGTTGAACGTTCCTTTTGATAGAGCAGTGTCGAAACACTCTTTTTGTAGAATCTGCATGTGGAGATTTGGACCGCTTGGAGACCTATGGTAGTAAAGGAAATAAGTTCATAGAAAAACCAAATGGAAGCATTCTCAGAAAATAATTTGTGATGATTGAGTTGAACTCAGAGACCTGAACATTCCTTTTGATGGAGCAGTTTCCAAACACACTTCTCGTGGAATCTGCAAGTGGATATTTGGACCTCTCTGAGGATTTCGTTGGAAGCGGGATAAACTTCCCAGAACTAAACGGAAGCATTCTCAGAAACTTCTTTGTGATGTTTGCATTCAACTCACAGAGTTGAACCTTCCTTTCATAGTTCAGGTTTGAAACACTCTTTTTGTAGAATCTGGAAGTGGATATTTGGACCACAGTGTGGTCTTCGTTGGAAACGTGTATATCTTCACCTCAAACCTAGACAGAAGCATTCTCAGAAAGTTCTCTGTTTTGACTGCATTCAACTCACAGAGTTGAACAATCCTTTTGATGGAGCAGTTTTGAAACTCTCTTTCTTTGGAATCTGCAAGTGGATATGTTGACCTCTTTGAAGATTTCGTTTAAACGGGTTAATCTTCACATAAAAGCTAAACAGAAGCATTCTCAGAAACTTCTTTGTGATGATTGCATTCACCTCACAGAGTTGAACTTTCCCTTTGATAGAGCAGCTTTGAAACACTCTTTTTCTAGAATCTGCAAGTGGACATTTGGAGGGCTTTCTGGACTGTGGTGGAAAAGGAAATATCTTCTCATCGAAAGTACATAGAAGCATTCTCAGAAACTACTCTGTGATGATTGCATTCAACTGACAGAGTTGAACGTTCCTTTTGATAGAGCAGTGTCGAAACACTCTTTTTGTAGAATCTGCATGTGGAGATTTGGACCGCTTTGAGACCTATGGTAGTAAAGGAAATAAGTTCATAGAAAAACCAAATGGTAGCATTCTCAGAAAATAATTTGTGATGATTGAGTTGAACTCAAAGACCTGAACATTCCTTTTGATGGAGCAGTTTCCAAACACACTTCTCGTGGAATCTGCAAGTGGATATTTGGACCTCTCTGAAGATTTCATTGGAAGCGGGATTAACTTCCCAGAACTAAACGGAAGCATTCTCAGAAACTACTTTGTGATGTTTGCATTCAACTCACAGAGTTGAACCTTCCTTTCATAGTTAAGGTTTGAAACACTCTTTTTGTAATATCAGGAAGTAGATATTTGGACCACTGTGTGGTGTTCGATGGAAACGGGTATATCTTCACCTCAAACCTAGACAGAAGCATTCTCAGAAAGTTCTCTGTGTTGACTGCATTCAACTCACAGAGTTGAACAATCCTTTTGATGGAGCAGTTTTGAAACTCTCTTTCTTTGGAATCTGCAAGTGGATATGTTGACCTCTTTGAAGATTTCGTTGGAAACCTGTTAATCTTCACATAAAAGCTAAACAGAAGCATTGTCAGAAACTTCTTTGTGATGTTTGCATTCACCTCATAGAGTTGAACTTTCCCTTTGATAGAGCAGCTTTGAAACACTCTTTTTCTAGAATCTGCAAGTGGACATTTGGAGGGCTTTGTGTTCTGCGGTGGAAAAGGAAATATCTTCTCATCAAAACTACATAGAAGCATTCCCAGAAACAATTCTGTGATGATTGCATTCAGCTGACAGAGTTGAACATTCCTTTTGATAGAGCAGTTTGGAAACACTCTTTTTGTAGAATCTGCATGTGGAGATTTGGACCGCTTGGAGACCTATGGTAGTAAAGGAAATAAGTTCATAGAAAAACCAAATGGAAGCATTCTCAGAAAATTCTTTGTGATGATTGAGTTGAACTCAGAGACCTGAACATTCCTTTTGATGGAGCAGTTTCCAAACACACTTCTCTTGGAATCTGCAAGGGGATATTTGGACCTCTCTGAGGATTTCGTTGGAAGCGGTATAAACTTCCCAGAACTAAACGGAAGCATTCTCAGAAACTTCTTTCTGATGTTTGCATTCAACTCACAGAGTTGAACCTTCCTTTCATAGTTCAGGTTTGAAACACTCTTTTTGTAGAATCTGGAAGTGGATATTTGGACCACTGTGAGGACTTCGTTGGAAACGGGTATATCTTCACCTCAAACCTAGACAGAAGCATTCTCAGAAAGTTCTCTGTGTTGACTGCATTCAACTCACAGACTTGAAGAATCGTTTTGATGGAGCAGTTTTGAAACTCTCTTTCTTTGGAATCTGCAAGTGGATATGTTGACCTCTTTGAAGATTTCGTTGGAAACGGGTTAATCTTCACATAAAAGCTAAACAGAAGCATTCTCAGAAACTTCTTTGTGATGATTGCATTCACCTCACAGAGTTGAACTTTCCCTTTGATAGAGCAGCTTTGAAACACTCTATTTCTAGAATCTGCAAGTGGACATTTGGAGGGCTTTCTGGACTGTGGTGGAAAAGGAAATATCTTCTCATCGAAAGTACATAGAAGCATTCTCAGAAACTACTCTGTGATGATTGCATTCAACTGACAGAGTTGAACGTTCCTTTTGATAGAGCAGTTTGGAAACACTCTTTTTGTAGAATCTGCATGTGGAGATTTGGACCGCTTTGAGACCTATGGTAGTAAAGGAAATAAGTTCATAGAAAAACCAAATGGAAGCATTCTCAGAAAATAATTTGTGATGATTGAGTTGAACTCAGAGACCTGAACATTCCTTTTGATGGAGCAGTTTCCAAACACACTTCTCGTGGAATCTGCAAGTGGATATTTGGACCTCTCTGAAGATTTCATTGGAAGCGGGATTAACTTCCCAGAACTAAACGGAAGCATTCTCAGAAACTTCTTTGTGATGTTTGCATTCAACTCACAGAGTTGAACCTTCCTTTCATAGTTAAGGTTTGAAACACTCTTTTTGTAATATCAGGAAGTAGATATTTGGACCACTGTGTGGTCTTCGATGGAAACGGGTATATCTTCACCTCAAACCTAGACAGAAGCATTCTCAGAAAGTTCTCTGTGTTGACTGCATTCAACTCACAGAGTTGAACAATCCTTTTGATGGAGCAGTTTTGAAACTCTCTTTCTTTGGAATCTGCAAGTGGATATGTTGACCTCTTTGAAGAGTTCGTTGGAAACCTGTTAATCTTCACATAAAAGCTAAACAGAAGCATTGTGAGAAACTTCTTTGTGATGTTTGCATTCACCTCATAGAGTTGAACTTTCCCTTTGATAGAGCAGCTTTGAAACACTCTTTTTCTAGAATCTGCAAGTGGACATTTGGAGGGCTTTGTGTTCTGCGGTGGAAAAGGAAATATCTTCTCATCAAAACTACATAGAAGCATTCTCAGAAACAATTCTGTGATGATTGCATTCAGCTGACAGAGTTGAACATTCCTTTTGATAGAGCAGTTTGGAAACACTCTTTTTGTAGAATCTGCATGTGGAGATTTGGACCGCTTTGAGACCTATGGTAGTAAAGGAAATAAGTTCATAGAAAAACCAAATGGAAGCATTCTCAGAAAATTCTTTGTGATGATTGAGTTGAACTCAGAGACCTGAACATTCCTTTTGATGGAGCAGTTTCCAAACACACTTCTCGTGGAATCTGCAAGTGGATATTTGGTCCTCTCTGAGGATTTCGTTGGAAGCGGTATAATCTTCCCAGAACTAAACGGAAGCATTCTCAGAAACTTCTTTCTGATGTTTGCATTCAACTCACAGAGTTGAACCTTCCTTTCATAGTTCAGGTTTGAAACACTCTTTTTGTAGAATCTGGAAGTGGATATTTGGACCACTGTGAGGACTTCGTTGGAAACGGGTATATCTTCACCTCAAACCTAGACAGAAGCATTCTCAGAAAGTTCTCTGTGTTGACTGCATTCAACTCACAGACTTGAACAATCGTTTTGATGGAGCAGTTTTGAAACTCTCTTTCTTTGGAATCTGCAAGTGGATATGTTGACCTCTTTGAAGATTTCGTTGGAAACGGGTTAATCTTCACATAAAAGCTAAACAGAAGCATTCTCAGAAACTTCTTTGTGATGATTGCATTCACCTCACAGAGTTGAACTTTCCCTTTGATAGAGCAGCTGTGAAACACACTTTTTCTAGAATCTGCAAGTGGACATTTGGAGGGCTTTCTGGACTGTGGTGGCAAAGGAAATATCTTCTCATCGAAAGTACATAGAAGCATTGTCAGAAACTACTCTGTGATGATTGCATTCAACTGACAGAGTTGAACGTTCCTTTTGATAGAGCAGTTTGCAAACACTCTTTTTGTAGAATCTGCATGTGGAGATTTGGACCGCTTGGAGACCTATGGTAGTAAAGGAAATAAGTTCATAGAAAAACCAAACGGAAGCATTCTCAGAAAATCCTTTGTGATGATTGAGTTGAACTCAGAGACCTGAACATTCCTTTTGATGGAGCAGTTTCCAAACACACTTCTCGTGGAATCTGCAAGTGGATATTTGGACCTCTCTGAGGATTTCGTTGGAAGCGGGATAAACTTCCCAGAACTAAACGGAAGCATTCTCAGAAACTTCTTTCTGATGTTTGCATTCAACTCACAGAGTTGAACTTTCCTTTCATACTTCAAGTTTGAAACACTCTTTTTGTAGAATCTGGAAGTGGATATTTGGACCACAGTGTGGTCTTCGTTGGAAACGGGTATATCTTCACCTCAAACCTAGACAGAAGCATTCTCAGAAAGTTCTCTGTGTTGACTGCATTCAACTCACAGACTTGAACAATCGTTTTGATGGAGCAGTTTTGAAACTCTCTTTCTTTGGAATCTGCAAGTGGATATGTTGACCTCTTTGAAGATTTCGTTGGAAACGGGTTAATCTTCACATAAAAGCTAAACAGAAGCATTCTCAGAAACTTCTTTGTGATGATTGCATTCACCTCACAGAGTTGAACTTTCCCTTTGATAGAGCAGCTGTGAAACACTCTTTTTCTAGAATCTGCAAGTGGACATTTGGAGGGCTTTCTGGACTGTGGTGGAAAAGGAAATATCTTCTCATCGAAAGTACATAGAAGCATTGTCAGAAACTACTCTGTGATGATTGCATTCAACTGACAGAGTTGAACGTTCCTTTTGATAGAGCAGTTTGCAAACACACTTTTTGTAGAATCTGCATGTGGAGATTTGGACCGCTTGGAGACCTATGGAAGTAATGAAATAAGTTCATAGAAAAACCAAACGGAAGCATTCTCAGAAAATCCTTTGTGATGATTGAGTTGAACTCAGAGACCTGAACATTCCTTTTGATGGAGCAGTTTCCAAACACACTTCTCGTGGAATCTGCAAGTGGATATTTGGACCTCTCTGAGGATTTCGTTGGAAGCGGGATAAACTTCCCAGAACTAAACGGAAGCATTCTCAGAAACTTCTTTGTGATGTTTGCATTCAACTCACAGAGTTGAACTTTTCTTTCATAGTTAAGGTTTGAAACACTCTTTTTGTAGAATCTGGAAGTGGATATTTGGACCACAGTGTGGTCTTCGTTGGAAACGGGTATATCTTCACCTCAAACCTAGACAGAAGCATTCTCAGAAAGTTCTCTGTGTTGACTGCATTCAACTCACAGAGTTGAACAATCCTTTTGATGGAGCAGTTTTGAAACTCTCTTTCTTTGGAATCTGCAAGTGGATATGTTGACCTCTTTGAAGATTTCTTTGGAAACGGGTTAATCTTCACATAAAAGCTAAACAGAAGCATTGTCAGAAACTTCTTTGTGATGTTTGCATTCACCTCATAGAGTTGAACTTTCCCTTTGATAGAGCAGCTTTGAAACACTCTTTTTCTAGAATCTGCAAGTGGACATTTGGAGGGCTTTGTGTTCTGCGGTGGAAAAGGAAATATCTTCTCATCAAAACTACATAGAAGCATTCTCAGAAACAATTCTGTGATGATTGCATTCAGCTGACAGAGTTGAACATTCCTTTTGATAGAGCAGTTTGGAAACACTCTTTTTGTAGAATCTGCATGTGGATATTTGGTCCGCTTGGAGACCTATGGTAGTAGAGGAAATAAGTTCATAGAAAAACCAAATGGAAGCATTCTCAGAAAATTCTTTGTGATGATTGAGTTGAACTCAGAGACCTGAACATTTCTTTTGATGGAGCAGTTTACAAACACACTTCTCGTGGAATCTGCAAGTGGATATTTGGACCTCTCTGAGGATTTCGTTGGAAGCCGGATAAACTTCCCAGAACTAAACGGAAGCATTCTCAGAAACTTCTTTGTGATGTTTGCATTCAACTCACAGAGTTGAACCTTCCTTTCATAGTTCAGGTTTGAAACACTCTTTTTGTAGAATCTGGAAGTGGATATTTGGACCTCTGTGAGGACTTCGTTGGAAACGGGTATATCTTCACCTCAAACCTAGACAGAAGCATTCTCAGAAAGTTCTCTGTGTTGACTGCATTCAACTCACAGACTTTAACAATCGTTTTGATGGAGCAGTTTTGAAACTCTCTTTCTTTGGAATCTGCAAGTGGATATGTTGACCTCTTTGAAGATTTCGTTGGAAACGGGTTAATCTTCACATAAAAGCTAAACAGAAGCATTCTCAGAAACTTCTTTGTGATGATTGCATTCACCTCACAGAGTTGAACTTTCCCTTTGATAGAGCAGCTTTGAAACACTCTTTTTCTAGAATCTGCAAGTGGACATTTGGAGGGCTTTCTGGACTGTGGTGGAAAAGGAAATATCTTCTCATCGAAAGTACATAGAAGCATTCTCAGAAACTACTCTGTGATGATTGCATTCAACTGACAGAGTTGAACGTTCCTTTTGATAGAGCAGTTTGGAAACACTCTTTTTGTAGAATCTGCATGTGGAGATTTGGACCGCTTTGAGACCTATGGTAGTAAAGGAAATAAGTTCATAGAAAAACCAAATGGAAGCATTCTCAGAAAATAATTTGTGATGATTGAGTTGAACTCAGAGACCTGAACATTCCTTTTGATGGAGCAGTTTCCAAACACACTTCTCGTGGAATCTGCAAGTGGATATTTGGACCTCTCTGAAGATTTCATTGGAAGCGGGATTAACTTCCCAGAACTAAACGGAAGCATTCTCAGAAACTTCTTTGTGATGTTTGCATTCAACTCACAGAGTTGAACCTTCCTTTCATAGTTAAGGTTTGAAACACTCTTTTTGTAATATCAGGAAGTAGATATTTGGACCACTGTGTGGTCTTCGATGGAAACGGGTATATCTTCACCTCAAACCTAGACAGAAGCATTCTCAGAAAGTTCTCTGTGTTGACTGCATTCAACTCACAGAGTTGAACAATCCTTTTGATGGAGCAGTTTTGAAACTCTCTTTCTTTGGAATCTGCAAGTGGATATGTTGACCTCTTTGAAGATTTCGTAGGAAACCTGTTAATCTTCACATAAAAGCTAAACAGAAGCATTGTCAGAAACTTCTTTGTGATGTTTGCATTCACCTCATAGAGTTGAACTTTCCCTTTGATAGAGCAGCTTTGAAACACTCTTTTTCTAGAATCTGCAAGGGGACATTTGGAGGGCTTTGTGTTCTGCGGTGGAAAAGGAAATATCTTCTCATCAAAACTACATAGAAGCATTCTCAGAAACAATTCGGTGATGATTGCATTCAGCTGACAGAGTTGAACATTCCTTTTGATAGAGCAGTTTGGAAACACTCTTTTTGTAGAATCTGCATGTGGAGATTTGGACCGCTTGGAGACCTATGGTAGTAAAGGAAATAACTTCACAGAAAAACCAAATGGAAGCATTCTCAGAAAATTCTTTGTGATGATTGAGTTGAACTCAGAGACCTGAACATTCCTTTTGATGGAGCAGTTTCCAAACACACTTCTCGTGGAATCTGCAAGGGGATATTTGGACCTCTCTGAGGATTTCGTTGGAAGCGGTATAAACTTCCCAGAACTAAACGGAAGCATTCTCAGAAACTTCTTTCTGATGTTTGCCTTCAACTCACAGAGTTGAACCTTCCTTTCATAGTTCAGGTTTGAAACACTCTTTTTGTAGAATCTGGAAGTGGATATTTGGACCACTGTGAGGACTTCGTTGGAAACGGGTATATCTTCACCTCAAACCTAGACAGAAGCATTCACAGAAAGTTCTCTGTGTTGACTGCATTCAACTCACAGACTTGAACAATCGTTTTGATGGAGCAGTTTTGAAACTCTCTTTCTTTGGAATCTGCAAGTGGATATGTTGACCTTTTTGAAGATTTCGTTGGAAACGGGTTAATCTTCACATAAAAGCTAAACAGAAGCATTCTCAGAAACTTCTTTGTGATGATTGCATTCACCTCACAGAGTTGAACTTTCCCTTTGATAGAGCAGCTGTGAAACACTCTTTTTCTAGAATCTGCAAGTGGACATTTGGAGGGCTTTCTGGACTGTGGTGGAAAAGGAAATATCTTCTCATCGAAAGTACATAGAAGCATTGTCAGAAACTACTCTGTGATGATTGCATTCAACTGACAGAGTTGAACGTTCCTTTTGATAGAGCAGTTTGCAAACACTCTTTTTGTAGAATCTGCATGTGGAGATTTGGACCGCTTGGAGACCTATGGTAGTAAAGGAAATAAGTTCATAGAAAAACCAAATGGAATCATTCTCAGAAAATCCTTTGTGATGATTGAGTTGAACTCAGAGACCTGAACATTCCTTTTGATGGAGCAGTTTCCAAACACACTTCTCGTGGAATCTGCAAGTGGATATTTGGACCTCTCTGAGGATTTCGTTGGAAGCGGGATAAACTTCCCAGAACTAAACGGAATCATTCTCAGAAACTTCTTTGTGATGTTTGCATTCAACTCACAGAGTTGAACCTTCCTTTCATAGTTCAGGTTTCAAACACTCTTTTTGTAGAATCTGGAAGTAGATATTTGGACCACTGTTTGGTCTTCGTTGGAAACGGGTATATCTTCACATCAAACCTGGACAGAAGCATTCTCAGAAAGTTCTCTGTGTTGACTGCATTCAACTCACAGACCTGAACAATCGTTTTGATGGAGCAGTTTTGAAACTCTCTTTCTTTGGAATCTGCAAGTGGATATGTTGACCTCTTTGAAGATTTCGTTGGAAACGGGTTAATCTTCACATAAAAGCTAAACAGAAGCATTCTCAGAAACTTCTTTGTGATGATTGCATTCACCTCACAGAGTTGAACTTTCCCTTTGATAGAGCAGCTTTGAAATACTCTTTTTCTAGAATCTGCAAGTGGACATTTGGAGGGCTTTCTGGACTGTGGTGGCAAAGGAAATATCTTCTCATCGAAAGTACATAGAAGCATTGTCAGAAACTACTCTGTGATGATTGCATTCAACTGACAGAGTTGAACGTTCCTTTTGATAGAGCAGTTTGCAAACACTCTTTTTGTAGAATCTGCATGTGGAGATTTGGACCGCTTGGAGACCTATGGTAGTAAAGGAAATAAGTTCATAGAAAAACCAAACGGAAGCATTCTCAGAAAATCCTTTTTGATGATTGAGTTGAACTCAGAGACCTGAACATTCCTTTTGATGGAGCAGTTTCCAAACACACTTCTCGTGGAATCTGCAAGTGGATATTTGGACCTCTCTGAGGATTTCGTTGGAAGCGGGATAAACTTCCCAGAACTAAACGGAAGCATTCTCAGAAACTTCTTTGTGATGTTTGCATTCAACTCACAGAGTTGAACTTTCCTTTCATACTTCAAGTTTGAAACACTCTTTTTGTAGAATCTGGAAGTGGATATTTGGACCACAGTGTGGTCTTCGTTGGAAACGGGTATATCTTCACCTCAAACCTAGACAGAAGCATTCTCAGAAAGTTCTCTGTGTTGACTGCATTCAACTCACAGAGTTGAACAATCCTTTTGATGGAGCAGTTTTGAAACTCTCTTTCTTTGGAATCTGCAAGTGGATATGTTGACCTCTTTGAAGATTTCTTTGGAAACGAGTTAATCTTCACATAAAAGCTAAACAGAAGCATTGTGAGAAACTTCTTTGTGATGTTTGCATTCACCTCATAGAGTTGAACTTTCCCTTTGATAGAGCAGCTTTGAAACACTCTTTTTCTAGAATCTGCAAGTGGACATTTGGAGGGCTTTGTGTTCTGCGGTGGAAAAGGAAATATCTTCTCATCAAAACTACATAGAAGCATTCTCAGAAACAATTCTGTGATGATTGCATTCAGCTGACAGAGTTGAACATTCCTTTTGATAGAGCAGTTTGGAAACACTCTTTTTGTAGAATCTGCATGTGGAGATTTGGACCGCTTTGAGACCTATGGTAGTAAAGGAAATAAGTTCATAGAAAAACCAAATGGAAGCATTCTCAGAAAATTCTTTGTGATGATTGAGTTGAACTCAGAGACCTGAACATTCCTTTTGATGGAGCAGTTTCCAAACACACTTCTCGTGGAATCTGCAAGTGGATATTTGGACCTCTCTGAGGATTTCGTTGGAAGCGGTATAATCTTCCCAGAACTAAACGGAAGCATTCTCAGAAACTTCTTTCTGATGTTTGCATTCAACTCACAGAGTTGAACCTTCCTTTCATAGTTCAGGTTTGAAACACTCTTTTTGTAGAATCTGGAAGTGGATATTTGGACCACTGTGAGGACTTCGTTGGAAACGGGTATATCTTCACCTCAAACCTAGACAGAAGCATTCTCAGAAAGTTCTCTGTGTTGACTGCATTCAACTCACAGACTTGAACAATCGTTTTGATGGAGCAGTTTTGAAACTCTCTTTCTTTGGAATCTGCAAGTGGATATGTTGACCTCTTTGAAGATTTCGTTGGAAACGGGTTAATCTTCACATAAAAGCTAAACAGAAGCATTCTCAGAAACTTCTTTGTGATGATTGCATTCACCTCACAGAGTTGAACTTTCCCTTTGATAGAGCAGCTGTGAAACACTCTTTTTCTAGAATCTGCAAGTGGACATTTGGAGGGCTTTCTGGACTGTGGTGGAAAAGGAAATATCTTCTCATCGAAAGTACATAGAAGCATTGTCAGAAACTACTCTGTGATGATTGCATTCAACTGACGGAGTTGAACGTTCCTTTTGATAGAGCAGTTTGCAAACACTCTTTTTGTAGAATCTGCATGTGGAGATTTGGACCGCTTGGAGACCTATGGTAGTAAAGGAAATAAGTTCATAGAAAAACCAAACGGAAGCATTCTCAGAAAATCCTTTGTGATGATTGAGTTGAACTCAGAGACCTGAACATTCCTTTTGATGGAGCAGTTTCCAAACACACTTCTCGTGGAATCTGCAAGTGGATATTTGGACCTCTCTGAGGATTTCGTTGGAAGCGGGATAAACTTCCCAGAACTAAACGGAAGCATTCTCAGAAACTTCTTTGTGATGTTTGCATTCAACTCACAGAGTTGAACTTTCCTTTCATACTTCAAGTTTGAAACACTCTTTTTGTAGAATCTGGAAGTGGATATTTGGACCACAGTGTGGTCTTCGTTGGAAACGGGTATATCTTCACCTCAAACCTAGACAGAAGCATTCTCAGAAAGTTCTCTGTGTTGACTGCATTCAACTCACAGAGTTGAACAATCCTTTTGATGGAGCAGTTTTGAAACTCTCTTTCTTTGGAATCTGCAAGTGGATATGTTGACCTCTTTGAAGATTTCTTTGGAAACGAGTTAATCTTCACATAAAAGCTAAACAGAAGCATTGTCAGAAACTTCTTTGTGATGTTTGCATTCACCTCATAGAGTTGAACTTTCCCTTTGATAGAGCAGCTTTGAAACACTCTTTTTCTAGAATCTGCAAGTGGACATTTGGAGGGCTTTGTGTTCTGCGGTGGAAAAGGAAATATCTTCTCATCAAAACTACATAGAAGCATTCTCAGAAACAATTCTGTGATGATTGCATTCAGCTGACAGAGTTGAACATTCCTTTTGATAGAGCAGTTTGGAAACACTCTTTTTGTAGAATCTGCATGTGGAGATTTGGACCGCTTTGAGACCTATGGTAGTAAAGGAAATAAGTTCATAGAAAAACCAAATGGAAGCATTCTCAGAAAATTCTTTGTGATGATTGAGTTGAACTCAGAGACCTGAACATTCCTTTTGATGGAGCAGTTTCCAAACACACTTCTCGTGGAATCTGCAAGTGGATATTTGGACCTCTCTGAGGATTTCGTTGGAAGCGGTATAATCTTCCCAGAACTAAACGGAAGCATTCTCAGAAACTTCTTTCTGATGTTTGCATTCAACTCACAGAGTTGAACCTTCCTTTCATAGTTCAGGTTTGAAACACTCTTTTTGTAGAATCTGGAAGTGGATATTTGGACCACTGTGAGGACTTCGTTGGAAACGGGTATATCTTCACCTCAAACCTAGACAGAAGCATTCTCAGAAAGTTCTCTGTGTTGACTGCATTCAACTCACAGACTTGAACAATCGTTTTGATGGAGCAGTTTTGAAACTCTCTTTCTTTGGAATCTGCAAGTGGATATGTTGACCTCTTTGAAGATTTCGTTCGAAACGGGTTAATCTTCACATAAAAGCTAAACAGAAGCATTCTCAGAAACTTCTTTGTGATGATTGCATTCACCTCACAGAGTTGAACTTTCCCTTTGATAGAGCAGCTGTGAAACACTCTTTTTCTAGAATCTGCAAGTGGACATTTGGAGGGCTTTCTGGACTGTGGTGGAAAAGGAAATATCTTCTCATCGAAAGTACATAGAAGCATTGTCAGAAACTACTCTGTGATGATTGCATTCAACTGACAGAGTTGAACGTTCCTTTTGATAGAGCAGTTTGCAAACACTCTTTTTGTAGAATCTGCATGTGGAGATTTGGACCGCTTGGAGACCTATGGTAGTAAAGGAAATAAGTTCATAGAAAAACCAAACGGAAGCATTCTCAGAAAATCCTTTGTGATGATTGAGTTGAACTCAGAGACCTGAACATTCCTTTTGATGGAGCAGTTTCCAAACACACTTCTCGTGGAATCTGCAAGTGGATATTTGGACCTCTCTGAGGATTTCGTTGGAAGCGGGATAAACTTCCCAGAACTAAACGGAAGCATTCTCAGAAACTTCTTTGTGATGTTTGCATTCAACTCACAGAGTTGAACTTTCCTTTCATAGTTCAAGTTTGAAACACTCTTTTTGTAGAATCTGGAAGTGGATATTTGGACCACAGTGTGGTCTTCGTTGGAAACGGGTATATCTTCACCTCAAACCTAGACAGAAGCATTCTCAGAAAGTTCTCTGTGTTGACTGCATTCAACTCACAGAGTTGAACAATCCTTTTGATGGAGCAGTTTTGAAACTCTCTTTCTTTGGAATCTGCAAGTGGATATGTTGACCTCTTTGAAGATTTCTTTGGAAACGAGTTAATCTTCACATAAAAGCTAAACAGAAGCATTGTCAGAAACTTCTTTGTGATGTTTGCATTCACCTCATAGAGTTGAACTTTCCCTTTGATAGAGCAGCTTTGAAACACTCTTTTTCTAGAATCTGCAAGTGGACATTTGGAGGGCTTTGTGTTCTGCGGTGGAAAAGGAAATATCTTCTCATCAAAACTACATAGAAGCATTCTCAGAAACAATTCTGTGATGATTGCATTCAGCTGACAGAGTTGAACATTCCTTTTGATAGAGCAGTTTGGAAACACTCTTTTTGTAGAATCTGCATGTGGAGATTTGGACCGCTTTGAGACCTATGGTAGTAAAGCAAATAAGTTCATAGAAAAACCAAATGGAAGCATTCTCAGAAAATTCTTTGTGATGATTGAGTTGAACTCAGAGACCTGAACATTCCTTTTGATGGAGCAGTTTCCAAACACACTTCTCGTGGAATCTGCAAGTGGATATTTGGACCTCTCTGAGGATTTCGTTGGAAGCGGTATAATCTTCCCAGAACTAAACGGAAGCATTCTCAGAAACTTCCTTCTGATGTTTGCATTCAACTCACAGAGTTGAACCTTCCTTTCATAGTTCAGGTTTGAAACACTCTTTTTGTAGAATCTGGAAGTGGATATTTGGACCACTGTGAGGACTTCGTTGGAAACGGGTATATCTTCACCTCAAACCTAGACAGAAGCATTCTCAGAAAGTTCTCTGTGTTGACTGCATTCAACTCACAGACTTGAACAATCGTTTTGATGGAGCAGTTTTGAAACTCTCTTTCTTTGGAATCTGCAAGTGGATATGTTGACCTCTTTGAAGATTTCGTTGGAAACGGGTTAATCTTCACATAAAAGCTAAACAGAAGCATTCTCAGAAACTTCTTTGTGATGATTGCATTCACCTCACAGAGTTGAACTTTCCCTTTGATAGAGCAGCTGTGAAACACTCTTTTTCTAGAATCTGCAAGTGGACATTTGGAGGGCTTTCTGGACTGTGGTGGAAAAGGAAATATCTTCTCATCGAAAGTACATAGAAGCATTGTCAGAAACTACTCTGTGATGATTGCATTCAACTGACAGAGTTGAACGTTCCTTTTGATAGAGCAGTTTGCAAACACACTTTTTGTAGAATCTGCATGTGGAGATTTGGACCGCTTGGAGACCTATGGAAGTAATGAAATAAGTTCATAGAAAAACCAAACGGAAGCATTCTCAGAAAATCCTTTGTGATGATTGAGTTGAACTCAGAGACCTGAACATTCCTTTTGATGGAGCAGTTTCCAAACACACTTCTCGTGGAATCTGCAAGTGGATATTTGGACCTCTCTGAGGATTTCGTTGGAAGCGGGATAAACTTCCCAGAACTAAACGGAAGCATTCTCAGAAACTTCTTTGTGATGTTTGCATTCAACTCACAGAGTTGAACTTTTCTTTCATAGTTAAGGTTTGAAACACTCTTTTTGTAGAATCTGGAAGTGGATATTTGGACCACAGTGTGGTCTTCGTTGGAAACGTGTATATCTTCACCTCAAACCTAGACAGAAGCATTCTCAGAAAGTTCTCTGTGTTGACTGCATTCAACTCACAGAGTTGAACAATCCTTTTGATGGAGCAGTTTTGAAACTCTCTTTCTTTGGAATCTGCAAGTGGATATGTTGACCTCTTTGAAGATTTCTTTGGAAACGGGTTAATCTTCACATAAAAGCTAAACAGAAGCATTGTCAGAAACTTCTTTGTGATGTTTGCATTCACCTCATAGAGTTGAACTTTCCCTTTGATAGAGCAGCTTTGAAACACTCTTTTTCTAGAATCTGCAAGTGGACATTTGGAGGGCTTTTTGTTCTGCGGTGGAAAAGGAAATATCTTCTCATCAAAACTACATAGAAGCATTCTCAGAAACAATTCTGTGATGATTGCATTCAGCTGACAGAGTTGAACATTCCTTTTGATAGAGCAGTTTGGAAACACTCTTTTTGTAGAATCTGCATGTGGATATTTGGTCCGCTTGGAGACCTATGGTAGTAGAGGAAATAAGTTCATAGAAAAACCAAATGGAAGCATTCTCAGAAAATTCTTTGTGATGATTGAGTTGAACTCAGAGACCTGAACATTTCTTTTGATGGAGCAGTTTCCAAACACACTTCTCGTGGAATCTGCAAGTGGATATTTGGACCTCTCTGAGGATTTCGTTGGAAGCCGGATAAACTTCCCAGAACTAAACGGAAGCATTCTCAGAAACTTCTTTGTGATGTTTGCATTCAACTCACAGAGTTGAACCTTCCTTTCATAGTTCAGGTTTGATACACTCTTTTTGTAGAATCTGGAAGTGGATATTTGGACCTCTGTGAGGACTTCGTTGGAAACGGGTATATCTTCACCTCAAACCTAGACAGAAGCATTCTCAGAAAGTTCTCTGTGTTGACTGCATTCAACTCACAGACTTGAACAATCGTTTTGATGGAGCAGTTTTGAAACTCTCTTTCTTTGGAATCTGCAAGTGGATATGTTGACCTCTTTGAAGATTTCATTGGAAACGGGTTGATCTTCACATAAAAGCTAAACAGAAGCATTCTCAGAAACTTCTTTGTGATGATTGCATTCACCTCACAGAGTTGAACTTTCCCTTTGATAGAGCAGCTTTGAAACACTCTTTTTCTAGAATCTGCAAGTGGACATTTGGAGGGCTTTCTGGACTGTGGTGGAAAAGGAAATATCTTCTCATCGAAAGTACATAGAAGCATTCTCAGAAACTACTCTGTGATGATTGCATTCAACTGACAGAGTTGAACGTTCCTTTTGATAGAGCAGTTTGGAAACACTCTTTTTGTAGAATCTGCATGTGGAGATTTGGACCGCTTTGAGACCTATGGTAGTAAAGGAAATAAGTTCATAGAAAAACCAAATGGAAGCATTCTCAGAAAATAATTTGTGATGATTGAGTTGAACTCAGAGACCTGAACATTCCTTTTGATGGAGCAGTTTCCAAACACACTTCTCGTGGAATCTGCAAGTGGATATTTGGACCTCTCTGAAGATTTCATTGGAAGCGGGATTAACTTCCCAGAACTAAACGGAAGCATTCTCAGAAACTTCTTTGTGATGTTTGCATTCAACTCACAGAGTTGAACCTTCCTTTCATAGTTAAGGTTTGAAACACTCTTTTTCTAATATCAGGAAGTAGATACTTGGACCACTGTGTGGTCTTCGATGGAAACGGGTATATCTTCACCTCAAACCTAGACAGAAGCATTCTCAGAATGTTCTCTGTGTTGACTGCATTCAACTCACAGAGTTGAACAATCCTTTTGATGGAGCAGTTTTGAAACTCTCTTTCTTTGGAATCTGCAATTGGATATGTTGACCTCTTTGAAGATTTCGTTGGAAACCTGTTAATCTTCACATAAAAGCTAAACAGAAGCATTGTCAGAAACTTCTTTGTGATGTTTGCATTCACCTCAGAGAGTTGAACTTTCCCTTTGATAGAGCAGCTTTGAAACACTCTTTTTCTAGAATCTGCAAGTGGACATTTGGAGGGCTTTGTGTTCTGCGGTGGAAAAGGAAATATCTTCTCATCAAAACTACATAGAAGCATTCTCAGAAACAATTCTGTGATGATTGCATTCAGCTGACAGAGTTGAACATTCCTTTTGATAGAGCAGTTTGGAAACACTCTTTTTGTAGAATCTGCATGTGGAGATTTGGACCGCCTGGAGACCTATGGTAGTAAAGGAAATAACTTCATAGAAAAACCAAATGGAAGCATTCTCAGAAAATTCTTTGTGATGATTGAGTTGAACTCAGAGACCTGAACATTCCTTTTGATGGAGCAGTTTCCAAACACACTTCTCGTGGAATCTGCAAGTGGATATTTGGACCTCTCTGAGGATTTCGTTGGAAGCGGGATAAAATTCCCAGAACTAAACGGAAGCATTCTCAGAAACTTCTTTGTGATGTTTGCATTCAACTCACAGAGTTGAACCTTCCTTTCATAGTTCAGGTTTGAAACACTCTTTTTGTAGAATCTGGAAGTAGATATTTGGACCACAGTGTGGTCTTCGTTGGAAACGGGTATATCTTCACCTCAAACCTAGACAGAAGCATTCTCAGAAAGTTCTCTGTGTTGACTGCATTCAACTCACAGACTTGAACAATCGTTTTGATGGAGCAGTTTTGAAACTCTCTTTCTTTGGAATCTGCAAGTGGATATGTTGACCTCTTTGAAGATTTCGTTGGAAACGGGATAATCTTCACATAAAAGCTAAACAGAAGCATTCTCAGAAACTTCTTTGTGATGATTGCATTCACCTCACACAGTTGAACTTTCCCTTTCATAGAGTAGCTTTGAAACACTCTTTTTCTAGAATCTGCAAGTGGACATTTGGAGGGCTTTGTGTTCTGCGGTGGAAAAGGAAATATCTTCTCATCAAAACTACATAGAAGCATTCTCAGAAACAATTCTGTGATGATTGCATTCAGCTGACAGAGTTGAACATTCCTTTTGATAGAGCAGTTTGGAAACACTCTTTTTGTAGAATCTGCATGTGGATATTTGGTCCGCATGGAAACCTATGGTAGTAGAGGAAATAAGTTCATAGAAAAACCAAATGGAAGCATTCTCAGAAAATTCTTTGTGATGATTGAGTTGAACTCAGAGACCTGAACATTTCTTTTGATGGAGCAGTTTCCAAACACGCTTCCCGTGGAATCTGCAAGTGGATATTTGGACCTCTCTGAGGATTTCGTTGGAAGCGGGATAAACTTCCCAGAACTAAACGGAAGCATTCTCAGAAACTTCTTTGTGATGTTTGCATTCAACTCACAGAGTTGAACCTTCCTTTCATAGTTCAGGTTTGAAACACTCTTTTTGTAGAATCTGGAAGTGGATATTTGGACCTCTGTGAGGGCTTCGTTGGAAACGGGTATATCTTCACCTCAAACCTAGACAGAAGCATTCTCAGAAAGTTCTCTGTGTTGACTGCATTCAACTCACAGACTTGAACAATCATTTTGATGGAGCAGTTTTGAAACTCTCTTTCTTTGGAATCTGCAAGTGGATATGTTGACCTCTTTGAAGATTTCGTTGGAAACGGGTTAATCTTCACATAAAAGCTAAACAGAAGCATTCTCAGAAACTTCTTTGTGATGATTGCATTCACCTCACAGAGTTGAACTTTCCCTTTGATAGAGCAGCTTTGAAACACTCTTTTTCTAGAATCTGCAAGTGGACGTTTGGAGGGCTTTCTGGACTGTGGTGGAAAAGGAAATATCTTCTCATCGAAAGTACATAGAAGCATTCTCAGAAACTACTCTGTGATGATTGCATTCAACTGACAGAGTTGAACGTTCCTTTTGATAGAGCAGTTTGGAAACACTCTTTTTGTAGAATCTGCATGTGGAGATTTGGACCGCTTTGAGACCTATGGTAGTAAAGGAAATAAGTTCATAGAAAAACCAAATGGAAGCATTCTCAGAAAATAATTTGTGATGATTGAGTTGAACTCAGAGACCTGAACATTCCTTTTGATGGAGCAGTTTCCAAACACAGTTCTCGTGGAATCTGCAAGTGGATATTTGGACCTCTCTGAGGATTTCGTTGGAAGCGGTATAAACTTCCCAGAACTAAGCGGAAGCATTCTCAGAAACTTCTTTGTGATGTTTGCATTCAACTCACAGAGTTGAACCTTCCTTTCATAGTTCAGGTTTGAAACACTCTTTTTGTAGAATCTGGAAGTGGATATTTGGACCACTGTGAGGACTTCGTTGGAAACGGGTATATCTTCACCTCAAACCTAGACAGAAGCATTCTCAGAAAGTTCTCTGTGTTGACTGCATTCAACTCACAGACTTGAACAATCGTTTTGATGGAGCAGTTTTGAAACTCTCTTTCTTTGGAATCTGCAAGTGGATATGTTGACCTCTTTGAAGATTTCGTTGGAAACGGGTTAATCTTCACATAAAAGCTAAACAGAAGCATTCTCAGAAACTTCTTTGTGATGATTGCATTCACCTCACAGAGTTGAACTTTCCCTTTGATAGAGCAGCTGTGAAACACTCTTTTTCTAGAATCTGCAAGTGGACATTTGGAGGGCTTTCTGGACTGTGGTGGAAAAGGAAATATCTTCTCATCGAAAGTACATAGAAGCATTGTCAGAAACTACTCTGTGATGATTGCATTCAACTGACAGAGTTGAACGTTCCTTTTGATAGAGCAGTTTGGAAACACTCTTTTTGTAGAATCTGCATGTGGAGATTTGGACCGCTTGGAGACCTATGGTAGTAAAGGAAATAAGTTCATAGAAAAACCAAACGGAAGCATTCTCAGAAAATCCTTTTTGATGATTGAGTTGAACTCAGAGACCTGAACATTCCTTTTGATGGAGCAGTTTCCAAACACACTTCTCGTGGAATCTGCAAGTGGATATTTGGACCTCTCTGAGGATTTCGTTGGAAGCGGTATAAACTTCCCAGAACTAAACGGAAGCATTCTCAGAAACTTCTTTGTGATGTTTGCATTCAACTCACAGAGTTGAACCTTCCTTTCATAGTTCAGGTTTGAAACACTCTTTTTGTAGAATCTGGAAGTGGATATTTGGACCACAGTGTGGTCTTCGTTGGAAACGGGTATATCTTCACCTCAAACCTAGACTGAAGCATTCTCAGAAAGTTCTCTGTGTTGACTGCATTCAACTCACAGACTTGAACAATCGTTTTGATGGAGCAGTTTTGAAACTCTCTTTCTTTGGAATCTGCAAGTGGATATGTTGACCTCTTTTAAGATTTCTTTGGAAACGGGTTAATCTTCACATAAAAGCTAAACAGAAGCATTGTCAGAAACTTCTTTGTGATGTTTGCATTCACCTCATAGAGTTGAACTTTCCCTTTGATAGAGCAGCTTTGAAACACTCTTTTTCTAGAATCTGCAAGTGGACATTTGGAGGGCTTTGTGTTCTGCGGTGGAAAAGGAAATATCTTCTCATCAAAACTACATAGAAGCATTCTCAGAAACAATTCTGTGATGATTGCATTCAGCTGACAGAGTTGAACATTCCTTTTGATAGAGCAGTTTGGAAACACTCTTTTTGTAGAATCTGCATGTGGATATTTGGTCCGCATGGAGACCTATGGTAGTAGAGGAAATAAGTTCATAGAAAAACCAAATGGAAGCATTCTCAGAAAATTCTTTGTGATGATTGAGTTGAACTCAGAGACCTGAACATTTCTTTTGATGGAGCAGTTTCCAAACACGCTTCTCGTGGAATCTGCAAGTGGATATTTGGACCTCTCTGAGGATTTCGTTGGAAGCGGGATAAACTTCCCAGAACTAAACGGAAGCATTCTCAGAAACTTCTTTGTGATGTTTGCATTCAACTCACAGAGTTGAACCTTCCTTTCATAGTTCAGGTTTGAAACACTCTTTTTGTAGAATCTGGAAGTGGATATTTGGACCACTGTGAGGACTTCGTTGGAAACGGGTATATCTTCACCTCAAACCTAGACAGAAGCATTCTCAGAAAGTTCTCTGTGTTGCCTGCATTCAACTCACAGACTTGAACAATCGTTTTGATGGAGCAGTTTTGAAACTCTCTTTCTTTGGAATCTGCAAGTGGATATGTTGACCTCTTTGAAGATTTCGTTGGAAACGGGTTAATCTTCACATAAAAGCTAAACAGAAGCATTCTCAGAAACTTCTTTGTGATGATTGCATTCACCTCACAGAGTTGAACTTTCCCTTTGATAGAGCAGCTGTGAAACACTCTTTTTCTAGAATCTGCAAGTGGACATTTGGAGGGCTTTCTGGACTGTGGTGGAAAAGGAAATATCTTCTCATCGAAAGTACATAGAAGCATTGTCAGAAACTACTCTGTGATGATTGCATTCAACTGACAGAGTTGAACGTTCCTTTTGATAGAGCAGTTTGCAAACACTCTTTTTGTAGAATCTGCATGTGGAGATTTGGACCGCTTGGAGACCTATGGTAGTAAAGGAAATAAGTTCATAGAAAAACCAAACGGAAGCATTCTCAGAAAATCCTTTGTGATGATTGAGTTGAACTCAGAGACCTGAACATTCCTTTTGATGGAGCAGTTTCCAAACACACTTCTCGTGGAATCTGCAAGTGGATATTTGGACCTCTCTGAGGATTTCGTTGGAAGCGGGATAAACTTCCCAGAACTAAACGGAAGCATTCTCAGAAACTTCTTTGTGATGTTTGCATTCAACACACAGAGTTGAACCTTCCTTTCATAGTTCAAGTTTGAAACACTCTTTTTGTAGAATCTGGAAGTGGATATTTGGACCACAGTGTGGTCTTCGTTGGAAACGGGTATATCTTCACCTCAAACCTAGACAGAAGCATTCTCAGAAAGTTCTCTGTGTTGACTGCATTCAACTCACAGACTTGAACAATCGTTTTGATGGAGCAGTTTTGAAACTCTCTTTCTTTGGAATCTGCAAGTGGATATGTTGACCTCTTTGAAGATTTCTTTGGAAACCTGTTAATCTTCACATAAAAGCTAAACAGAAGCATTCTCAGAAACTTCTTTGTGATGTTTGCATTCACCTCATAGAGTTGAACTTTCCCTTTGATAGAGCAGCTTTGAAACACTCTTTTTCTAGAATCTGCAAGTGGACATTTGGAGGGCTTTGTGTTCTGCGGTGGAAAAGGAAATATCTTCTCATCAAAACTACATAGAAGCATTCTCAGAAACAATTCGGTGATGATTGCATTCAGCTGACAGAGTTGAACATTCCTTTTGATAGAGCAGTTTGGAAACACTCTTTTTGTAGAATCTGCATGTGGAGATTTGGACCGCTTGGAGACCTATGGTAGTAAAGGAAATAACTTCATAGAAAAACCAAATGGAAGCATTCTCAGAAAATTCTTTGTGATGATTGAGTTGAACTCAGAGACCTGAACATTCCTTTTGATGGAGCAGTTTCCAAACACACTTCTCGTGGAATCTGCAAGGGGATATTTGGACCTCTCTGAGGATTTCGTTGGAAGCGGTATAAACTTCCCAGAACTAAACGGAAGCATTCTCAGAAACTTCTTTGTGATGTTTGCATTCAACTCACAGAGTTGAACCTTCCTTTCATAGTTCAGGTTTGAAACACTCTTTTTGTAGAATCTGGAAGTGGATATTTGGACCACTGTGAGGACTTCGTTGGAAACGGGTATATCTTCACCTCAAACCTAGACAGAAGCATTCTCAGAAAGTTCTCTGTGTTGACTGCATTCAACTCACAGACTTGAACAATCGTTTTGATGGAGCAGTTTTGAAACTCTCTTTCTTTGGAATCTGCAAGTGGATATGTTGACCTCTTTGAAGATTTCGTTGGAAACGGGTTAATCTTCACATAAAAGCTAAACAGAAGCATTCTCAGAAACTTCTTTGTGATGATTGCATTCACCTCACAGAGTTGAACTTTCCCTTTGATAGAGCAGCTGTGAAACACTCTTTTTCTAGAATCTGCAAGTGGACATTTGGAGGGCTTTCTGGACTGTGGTGGAAAAGGAAATATCTTCTCATCGAAAGTACATAGAAGCATTCTCAGAAACTACTCTGTGATGATTGCATTCAACTGACAGAGTTGAACGTTCCTTTTGATAGAGCAGTTTGCAAACACTCTTTTTGTAGAATCTGCATGTGGAGATTTGGACCGCTTGGAGACCTATGGTAGTAAAGGAAATAAGTTCATAGAAAAACCAAACGGAAGCATTCTCAGAAAATCCTTTGTGATGATTGAGTTGAACTCAGAGACCTGAACATTCCTTTTGATGGAGCAGTTTCCAAACACACTTCTCATGGAATGTGCAAGTGGATATTTGGACCTCTCTGAGGATTTCGTTGGAATCGGGATAAACTTCCCAGAACTAAACGGAAGCATTCTCAGAAACTTCTTTGTGATGTTTGCATTCAACTCACAGAGTTGAACTTTCCTTTCATAGTTCAAGTTTGAAACACTCTTTTTGTAGAATCTGGAAGTGGATATTTGGACCACAGTGTGGTCTTCGTTGGAAACGGGTATATCTTCACCTCAAACCTAGACAGAAGCATTCTCAGAAAGTTCTCTGTGTTGACTGCATTCAACTCACAGACTTGAACAATCGTTTTGATGGAGCAGTTTTGAAACTCTCTTTCTTTGGAATCTGCAAGTGGATATGTTGACCTCTTTGAACATTTCTTTGGAAACCTGTTAATCTTCACATAAAAGCTAAACAGAAGCATTGTCAGAAACTTCTTTGTGATGTTTGCATTCACCTCATAGAGTTGAACTTTCCCTTTGATAGAGCAGCTTTGAAACACTCTTTTTCTAGAATCTGCAAGTGGACATTTGGAGGGCTTTGTGTTCTGCGGTGGAAAACGAAATATCTTCTCATCAAAACTACATAGAAGCATTCTCAGAAACAATTCTGTGATGATTGCATTCAGCTGACAGAGTTGAACATTCCTTTTGATAGAGCAGTTTGGAAACACTCTTTTTGTAGAATCTGCATGTGGAGATTTGGACCGCTTGGAGACCTATGGTAGTAAAGGAAATAACTTCATAGAAAAACCAAATGGAAGCATTCTCAGAAAATTCTTTGTGATGATTGAGTTGAACTCAGAGACCTGAACATTCCTTTTGATGGAGCAGTTTCCAAACACACTTCTCGTGGAATCTGCAAGGGGATATTTGGACCTCTCTGAGGATTTCGTTGGAAGCGGTATAAACTTCCCAGAACTAAACGGAAGCATTCTCAGAAACTTCCTTCTGATGTTTGCATTCAACTCACAGAGTTGAACCTTCCTTTCATAGTTCAGGTTTGAAACACTCTTTTTGTAGAATCTGGAAGTGGATATTTGGACCACTGTGAGGACTTCGTTGGAAACGGGTATATCTTCACCTCAAACCTAGACAGAAGCATTCTCAGAAAGTTCTCTGTGTTGACTGCATTCAACTCACAGACTTGAACAATCGTTTTGATGGAGCAGTTTTGAAACTCTCTTTCTTTGGAATCTGCAAGTGGATATGTTGACCTCTTTGAAGATTTCGTTGGAAACGGGTTAATCTTCACATAAAAGCTAAACAGAAGCATTCTCAGAAACTTCTTTGTGATGATTGCATTCACCTCACAGAGTTGAACTTTCCCTTTGATAGAGCAGCTGTGAAACACTCTTTTTCTAGAATCTGCAAGTGGACATTTGGAGGGCTTTGTGTTCTGCGGTGGAAAAGGAAATATCTTCTCATCAAAACTACATAGAAGCATTCTCAGAAACAATTCTGTGATGATTGCATTCAGCTGACAGAGTTGAACATTCCTTTTGATAGAGCAGTTTGGAAACACTCTTTTTGTAGAATCTGCATGTGGATATTTGGTCCGCATGGAGACCTATGGTAGTAGAGGAAATAAGTTCATAGAAAAACCAAATGGAAGCATTCTCAGAAAATTCTTTGTGATGATTGAGTTGAACTCAGAGACCTGAACATTTCTTTTGATGGAGCAGTTTCCAAACACGCTTCTCGTGGAATCTGCAAGTGGATATTTGGACCTCTCTGAGGATTTCGTTGGAAGCGGGATAAACTTCCCAGAACTAAACGGAAGCATTCTCAGAAACTTCTTTGTGATGTTTGCATTCAACTCACAGAGTTGAACCTTCCTTTCATAGTTCAGGTTTGAAACACTCTTTTTGTAGAATCTGGAAGTGGATATTTGGACCTCTGTGAGGACTTCGTTGGAAACGGGTATATCTTCACCTCAAACCTAGACAGAAGCATTCTCAGAAAGTTCTCTGTGTTGACTGCATTCAACTCACAGACTTGAACAATCGTTTTGATGGAGCAGTTTTGAAACTCTCTTTCTTTGGAATCTGCAAGTGGATATGTTGACCTCTTTGAAGATTTCGTTGGAAACGGGTTAATCTTCACATAAAAGCTAAACAGAAGCATTCTCAGAAACTTCTTTGTGATGATTGCATTCACCTCACAGAGTTGAACTTTCCCTTTGATAGAGCAGCTTTGAAACACTCTTTTTCTAGAATCTGCAAGTGGACATTTGGAGGGCTTTCTGGACTGTGGTGGAAAAGGAAATATCTTCTCATCGAAAGTACATAGAAGCATTCTCAGAAACTACTCTGTGATGATTGCATTCAACTGACAGAGTTGAACGTTCCTTTTGATAGAGCAGTTTGGAAACACTCTTTTTGTAGAATCTGCATGTGGAGATTTGGACCGCTTTGAGACCTATGGTAGTAAAGGAAATAAGTTCATAGAAAAACCAAATGGAAGCATTCTCAGAAAATAATTTGTGATGATTGAGTTGAACTCAGAGACCTGAACATTCCTTTTGATGGAGCAGTTTCCAAACACACTTCTCGTGGAATCTGCAAGTGGATATTTGGACCTCTCTGAGGATTTCGTTGGAAGCGGTATAAACTTCCCAGAACTAAACGGAAGCATTCTCAGAAACTTCTTTCTGATGTTTGCATTCAACTCACAGAGTTGAACCTTCCTTTCATAGTTCAGGTTTGAAACACTCTTTTTGTAGAATCTGGAAGTGGATATTTGGACCACTGTGAGGACTTCGTTGGAAACGGGTATATCTTCACCTCAAACCTAGACAGAAGCATTCTCAGAAAGTTCTCTGTGTTGCCTGCATTCAACTCACAGACTTGAACAATCGTTTTGATGGAGCAGTTTTGAAACTCTCTTTCTTTGGAATCTGCAAGTGGATATGTTGACCTCTTTGAAGATTTCGTTGGAAACGGGTTAATCTTCACATAAAAGCTAAACAGAAGCATTCTCAGAAACTTCTTTGTGATGATTGCATTCACCTCACAGAGTTGAACTTTCCCTTTGATAGAGCAGCTGTGAAACACTCTTTTTCTAGAATCTGCAAGTGGACATTTGGAGGGCTTTCTGGACTGTGGTGGAAAAGGAAATATCTTCTCATCGAAAGTACATAGAAGCATTGTCAGAAACTACTCTGTGATGATTGCATTCAACTGACAGAGTTGAACGTTCCTTTTGATAGAGCAGTTTGCAAACACTCTTTTTGTAGAATCTGCATGTGGAGATGTGGACCGCTTGGAGACCTATGGTAGTAAAGGAAATAAGTTCATAGAAAAACCAAACGGAAGCATTCTCAGAAAATCCTTTGTGATGATTGAGTTGAACTCAGAGACCTGAACATTCCTTTTGATGGAGCAGTTTCCAAACACACTTCTCGTGGAATCTGCAAGTGGATATTTGGACCTCTCTGAGGATTTCGTTGGAAGCGGGATAAACTTCCCAGAACTAAACGGAAGCATTCTCAGAAACTTCTTTGTGATGTTTGCATTCAACTCACAGAGTTGAACCTTCCTTTCATAGTTCAAGTTTGAAACACTCTTTTTGTAGAATCTGGAAGTGGATATTTGGACCACAGTGTGGTCTTCGTTGGAAACGGGTATATCTTCACCTCAAACCTAGACAGAAGCATTCTCAGAAAGTTCTCTGTGTTGACTGCATTCAACTCACAGACTTGAACAATCGTTTTGATGGAGCAGTTTTGAAACTCTCTTTCTTTGGAATCTGCAAGTGGATATGTTGACCTCTTTGAAGATTTCTTTGGAAACCTGTTAATCTTCACATAAAAGCTAAACAGAAGCATTCTCAGAAACTTCTTTGTGATGTTTGCATTCACCTCATAGAGTTGAACTTTCCCTTTGATAGAGCAGCTTTGAAACACTCTTTTTCTAGAATCTGCAAGTGGACATTTGGAGGGCTTTGTGTTCTGCGGTGGAAAAGGAAATATCTTCTCATCAAAACTACATAGAAGCATTCTCAGAAACAATTCTGTGATGATTGCATTCAGCTGACAGAGTTGAACATTCCTTTTGATAGAGCAGTTTGGAAACACTCTTTTTGTAGAATCTGCATGTGGAGATTTGGACCGCTTGGAGACCTATGGTAGTAACGGAAATAACTTCATAGAAAAACCAAATGGAAGCATTCTCAGAAAATTCTTTGTGATGATTGAGTTGAACTCAGAGACCTGAACATTCCTTTTGATGGAGCAGTTTCCAAACACACTTCTCGTGGAATCTGCAAGGGGATATTTGGACCTCTCTGAGGATTTCGTTGGAAGCGGTATAAACTTCCCAGAACTAAACGGAAGCATTCTCAGAAACTTCTTTGTGATGTTTGCAATCAACTCACAGAGTTGAACCTTCCTTTCATAGTTCAGGTTTGAAACACTCTTTTTGTAGAATCTGGAAGTGGATATTTGGACCACTGTGAGGACTTCGTTGGAAACGGGTATATCTTCACCTCAAACCTAGACAGAAGCATTCTCAGAAAGTTCTCTGTGTTGACTGCATTCAACTCACAGACTTGAACAATCGTTTTGATGGAGCAGTTTTGAAACTCTCTTTCTTTGGAATCTGCAAGTGGATATGTTGACCTCTTTGAAGATTTCGTTGGAAACGGGTTAATCTTCACATAAAAGCTAAACAGAAGCATTCTCAGAAACTTCTTTGTGATGATTGCATTCACCTCACAGAGTTGAATTTTCCCTTTGATAGAGCAGCTGTGAAACACTCTTTTTCTAGAATCTGCAAGTGGACATTTGGAGGGCTTTCTGGACTGTGGTGGAAAAGGAAATATCTTCTCATCGAAAGTACATAGAAGCATTCTCAGAAACTACTCTGTGATGATTGCATTCAACTGACAGAGTTGAACGTTCCTTTTGATAGAGCAGTTTGCAAACACTCTTTTTGTAGAATCTGCATGTGGAGATTTGGACCGCTTGGAGACCTATGGTAGTAAAGGAAATAAGTTCATAGAAAAACCAAACGGAAGCATTCTCAGAAAATCCTTTGTGATGATTGAGTTGAACTCAGACACCTGAACATTCCTTTTGATGGAGCAGTTTCCAAACACACTTCTCATGGAATGTGCAAGTGGATATTTGGACCTCTCTGAGGATTTCGTTGGAAGCGGTATAAACTTCCCAGAACTAAACGGAAGCATTCTCAGAAACTTCTTTGTGATGTTTGCATTCAACTCACAGAGTTGAACTTTCCTTTCATAGTTCAAGTTTGAAACACTCTTTTTGTAGAATCTGGAAGTGGATATTTGGACCACAGTGTGGTCTTCGTTGGAAACGGGTATATCTTCACCTCAAACCTAGACAGAAGCATTCTCAGAAAGTTCTCTGTGTTGACTGCATTCAACTCACAGACTTGAACAATCGTTTTGATGGAGCAGTTTTGAAACTCTCTTTCTTTGGAATCTGCAAGTGGATATGTTGACCTCTTTGAACATTTCTTTGGAAACCTGTTAATCTTCACATAAAAGCTAAACAGAAGCATTGTCAGAAACTTCTTTGTGATGTTTGCATTCACCTCATAGAGTTGAACTTTCCCTTTGATAGAGCAGCTTTGAAACACTCTTTTTCTAGAATCTGCAAGTGGACATTTGGAGGGCTTTGTGTTCTGCGGTGGAAAAGGAAATATCTTCTCATCAAAACTACATAGAAGCATTCTCAGAAACAATTCTGTGATGATTGCATTCAGCTGACAGAGTTGAACATTCCTTTTGATAGAGCAGTTTGGAAACACTCTTTTTGTTGAATCTGCATGTGGAGATTTGGACCGCTTGGAGACCTATGGTAGTAAAGGAAATAACTTCATAGAAAAACCAAATGGAAGCATTCTCAGAAAATTCTTTGTGATGATTGAGTTGAACTCAGAGACCTGAACATTCCTTTTGATGGAGCAGTTTCCAAACACACTTCTCGTGGAATCTGCAAGGGGATATTTGGACCTCTCTGAGGATTTCGTTGGAAGCGGTATAAACTTCCCAGAACTAAACGGAAGCATTCTCAGAAACTTCCTTCTGATGTTTGCATTCAACTCACAGAGTTGAACCTTCCTTTCATAGTTCAGGTTTGAAACATTCTTTTTGTAGAATCTGGAAGTGGATATTTGGACCACTGTGAGGACTTCGTTGGAAACGGGTATATCTTCACCTCAAACCTAGACAGAAGCATTCTCAGAAAGTTCTCTCTGTTGACTGCATTCAACTCACAGACTTGAACAATCGTTTTGATGGAGCAGTTTTGAAACTCTCTTTCTTTGGAATCTGCAAGTGGATATGTTGACCTCTTTGAAGATTTCGTTGGAAACGGGTTAATCTTCACATAAAAGCTAAACAGAAGCATTCTCAGAAACTTCTTTGTGATGATTGCATTCACCTCACAGAGTTGAACTTTCCCTTTGATAGAGCAGCTGTGAAACACTCTTTTTCTAGAATCTGCAAGTGGACATTTGGAGGGCTTTCTGGACTGTGGTGGAAAAGGAAATATCTTCTCATCGAAAGTACATAGAAGCATTCTCAGAAACTACTCTGTGATGATTGCATTCAACTGACAGAGTTGAACGTTCCTTTTGATAGAGCAGTTTGGAAACACTCTTTTTGTAGAATCTGCATGTGGAGATTTGGACCGCTTGGAGACCTATGGAAGTAATGAAATAAGTACATAGAAAAACCAAACGGAAGCATTCTCAGAAAATCCTTTTTGATGATTGAGTTGAACTCAGAGACCTGAACATTCCTTTTGATGGAGCAGTTTCCAAACACACTTCTCGTGGAATCTGCAAGGGGATATTTGGACCTCTCTGAGGATTTCGTTGGAAGCGGTATAAACTTCCCAGAACTAAACGGAAGCATTCTCAGAAACTTCTTTCTGATGTTTGCATTCAACTCACAGAGTTGAACCTTCCTTTCATAGTTAAGGTTTGAAACACTCTTTTTGTAGAATCTGGAAGTGGATATTTGGACCACTGTGTGGTCTTCGTTGGAAACGGGTATATCTTCACCTCAAACCTAGACAGAAGCATTCTCAGAAAGTTCTCTGTGTTGACTGCATTCAACTCACAGAGTTGAACAATCCTTTTGATGGAGCAGTTTTGAAACTCTCTTTCTTTGGAATGTGCAAGTGGATATGTTGACCTCTTTGAAGATTTCGTTGGAAACGGGTTAATCTTCACATAAAAGCTAAACAGAAGCATTGTCAGAAACTTCTTTGTGATGTTTGCATTCACCTCAGAGAGTTGAACTTTCCCTTTGATAGAGCAGCTTTGAAACACTCTTTTTCTAGAATCTGCAAGTGGACATTTGGAGGGCTTTGTGTTCTGCGGTGGAAAAGGAAATATCTTCTCATCAAAACTACATAGAAGCATTCTCAGAAACAATTCTGTGATGATTGCATTCAGCTGACAGAGTTGAACATTCCTTTTGATAGAGCAGTTTGGAAACACTCTTTTTGTAGAATCTGCATGTGGAGATTTGGACCGCTTTGAGACCTATGGTAGTAAAGGAAATAACTTCATAGAAAAACCAAATGGAAGCATTCTCAGAAAATTCTTTGTGATGATTGAGTTGAACTCAGAGACCTGAACATTCCTTTTGATGCAGCAGTTTCCAAACACACTTCTCGTGGAATCTGCAAGTGGATATTTGGACCTCTCTGAGGATTGCGTTTGAAGCGGGATAAACTTCCCAGAACTAAACGGAAGCATTCTCAGAAACTTCTTTGTGATGTTTCCATTCAACTCACGGAGTTGAACCTTCCTTTCGTAGTTCAGGTTTGAAACACTCTTTTTGTAGAATCTGGAAGTAGATATTTGGACCACTGTGTGGTCTTCGTTGGAAACGGGTATATCTTCACCTCAAACCTAGACAGAAGCATTCTCAGAAAGTTCTCTGTGTTGACTGCATTCAACTCACAGAGTTCAACAATCGTTTTGATGGAGCAGTTTTGAAACTCTCTTTCTTTGGAATCTGCAAGTGGATATGTTGTCCTCTTTGAAGATTTCGTTGGAAACCTGTTAATCTTCACATAAAATCTAAACAGAAGCATTGTCAGAAACTTCTTTGTGATGTTTGCATTCACCTCATAGAGTTGAACTTTCCCTTGATAGAGCAGCTTTGAAACACTCTTTTTCTAGAATCTGCAAGTGGACATTTGGAGGGCTTTGTGTTCTGCGGTGGAAAAGGAAATATCTTCTCATCAAAACTACATAGAAGCATTCTCAGAAACAATTCGGTGATGATTGCATTCAGCTGACAGAGTTGAACATTCCTTTTGATAGAGCAGTTTGGAAACACTCTTTTTGTAGAATCTGCATGTGGAGATTTGGACCGCTTTGAGACCTATGGTAGTAAAGGAAATAACTTCATAGAAAAACCAAATGCAAGCATTCTCAGAAAATTCTTTGTGATGATTGAGTTGAACTCAGAGACCTGAACATTCCTTTTGATGGAGCAGTTTCCAAACACACTTCTCGTGGAATCTGCAAGTGGATATTTGGACCTCTCTGAGGATTTCGTTGGAAGAGGTATAATCTTCCCAGAACTAAACGGAAGCATTCTCAGAAACTTCTTTCTGATGTTTGCATTCAACTCACAGAGTTGAACCTTCCATTCATAGTTCAGGTTTGAAACACTCTTTTTGTAGAATCTGGAAGTGGATATTTGGACCACTGTGAGGACTTCGTTGGAAACGGGTATATCTTCACCTCAAACCTAGACAGAAGCATTCTCAGAAAGTTCTCTGTGTTGACTGCATTCAACTCACAGACTTGAACAATCGTTTTGATGGAGCAGTTTTGAAACTCTCTTTCTTTGGAATCTGCAAGTGGATATGTTGACCTCTTTGAAGATTTCGTTGGAAACGGGTTAATCTTCACATAAAAGCTAAACAGAAGCATTCTCAGAAACTTCTTTGTGATGATTGCATTCACCTCACAGAGTTGAACTTTCCCTTTGATAGAGCAGCTGTGAAACACTCTTTTTCTAGAATCTGCAAGTGGACATTTGGAGGGCTTTCTGGACTGTGGTGGAAAAGGAAATATCTTCTCATCGAAAGTACATAGAAGCATTCTCAGAAACTACTCTGTGATGATTGCATTCAACTGACAGAGTTGAACGTTCCTTTTGATAGAGCAGTTTGCAAACACACTTTTTGTAGAATCTGCATGTGGAGATTTGGACCGCTTGGAGACCTATGGAAGTAATGAAATAAGTTCATAGAAAAACCAAACGGAAGCATTCTCAGAAAATCCTTTGTGATGATTGAGTTGAACTGAGAGACCTGAACATTCCTTTTGATGGAGCAGTTTCCAAACACACTTCTCGTGGAATCTGCAAGTGGATATTTGGACCTCTCTGAGGATTTCGTTGGAAGCGGGATAAACTTCCCAGAACTAAACGGAAGCATTCTCAGAAACTTCTTTGTGATGTTTGCATTCAACTCACAGAGTTGAACTTTACTTTCATAGTTCAAGTTTGAAACACTCTTTTTGTAGAATCTGGAAGTGGATATTTGGACCACTGTGTGGTCTTCGTTGGAAACGGGTATATCTTCACCTCAAACCTAGACAGAAGCATTCTCAGAAAGTTCTCTGTGTTGACTGCATTCAACTCACAGAGTTGAACAATCCTTTTGATGGAGCAGTTTTGAAACTCTCTTTCTTTGGAATCTGCAAGTGGATATGTTGACCTCTTTGAAGATTTCTTTGGAAACCGGTTAATCTTCACATAAAAGCTAAACAGAAGCATTGTCAGAAACTTCTTTGTGATGTTTGCATTCACCTCATAGAGTTGAACTTTCCCTTTGATAGAGCAGCTTTGAAACACTCTTTTTCTAGAATCTGCAAGTGGACATTTGGAGGGCTTTGTGTTCTGCGGTGGAAAAGGAAATATCTTCTCATCAAAACTACATAGAAGCATTCTCAGAAACAATTCTGTGATGATTGCATTCAGCTGACAGAGTTGAACATTCCTTTTGATAGAGCAGTTTGGAAACACTCTTTTTGTAGAATCTGCATGTGGATATTTGGTCCGCTTGGAGACCTATGGTATTAGAGGAAATAAGTTCATAGAAAAACCAAATGGAAGCATTCTCAGAAAATTCTTTGTGATGATTGAGTTGAACTCAGAGACCTGAACATTTCTTTTGATGGAGCAGTTTCCAAACACGCTTCTCGTGGAATCTGCAAGTGGATATTTGGACCTCTCTGAGGATTTCGTTGGAAGCGGGATAAACTTCCCAGAACTAAACGGAAGCATTCTCAGAAACTTCTTTGTGATGTTTGCATTCAACTCACAGAGTTGAACCTTCCTTTCATAGTTCAGGTTTGAAACACTCTTTTTGTAGAATCTGGAAGTGGATATTTGGACCACTGTGAGGACTTCGTTGGAAACGGGTATATCTTCACCTCAAACCTAGACAGAAGCATTCTCAGAAAGTTCTCTGTGTTGCCTGCATTCAACTCACAGACTTGAACAATCGTTTTGATGGAGCAGTTTTGAAACTCTCTTTCTTTGGAATCTGCAAGTGGATATGTTGACCTCTTTGAAGATTTCGTTGGAAACGGGTTAATCTTCACATAAAAGCTAAACAGAAGCATTCTCAGAAACTTCTTTGTGATGATTGCATTCACCTCACAGAGTTGAACTTTCCCTTTGATAGAGCAGCTGTGAAACACTCTTTTTCTAGAATCTGCAAGTGGACATTTGGAGGGCTTTCTGGACTGTGGTGGAAAAGGAAATATCTTCTCATCGAAAGTACATAGAAGCATTGTCAGAAACTACTCTGTGATGATTGCATTCAACTGACAGAGTTGAACGTTCCTTTTGATAGAGCAGTTTGCAAACACTCTTTTTGTAGAATCTGCATGTGGAGATTTGGACCGCTTGGAGACCTATGGTAGTAAAGGAAATAAGTTCATAGAAAAACCAAACGGAAGCATTCTCAGAAAATCCTTTGTGATGATTGAGTTGAACTCAGAGACCTGAACATTCCTTTTGATGGAGCAGTTTCCAAACACACTTCTCGTGGAATCTGCAAGTGGATATTTGGACCTCTCTGAGGATTTCGTTGGAAGCGGGATAAACTTCCCAGAACTAAACGGAAGCATTCTCAGAAACTTCTTTGTGATGTTTGCATTCAACACACAGAGTTGAACCTTCCTTTCATAGTTCAAGTTTGAAACACTCTTTTTGTAGAATCTGGAAGTGGATATTTGGACCACAGTGTGGTCTTCGTTGGAAACGGGTATATCTTCACCTCAAACCTAGACAGAAGCATTCTCAGAAAGTTCTCTGTGTTGACTGCATTCAACTCACAGACTTGAACAATCGTTTTGATGGAGCAGTTTTGAAACTCTCTTTCTTTGGAATCTGCAAGTGGATATGTTGACCTCTTTGAAGATTTCTTTGGAAACCTGTTAATCTTCACATAAAAGCTAAACAGAAGCATTCTCAGAAACTTCTTTGTGATGTTTGCATTCACCTCATAGAGTTGAACTTTCCCTTTGATAGAGCAGCTTTGAAACACTCTTTTTCTAGAATCTGCAAGTGGACATTTGGAGGGCTTTGTGTTCTGCGGTGGAAAAGGAAATATCTTCTCATCAAAACTACATAGAAGCATTCTCAGAAACAATTCGGTGATGATTGCATTCAGCTGACAGAGTTGAACATTCCTTTTGATAGAGCAGTTTGGAAACACTCTTTTTGTAGAATCTGCATGTGGAGATTTGGACCGCTTGGAGACCTATGGTAGTAAAGGAAATAACTTCATAGAAAAACCAAATGGAAGCATTCTCAGAAAATTCTTTGTGATGATTGAGTTGAACTCAGAGACCTGAACATTCCTTTTGATGGAGCAGTTTCCAAACACACTTCTCGTGGAATCTGCAAGGGGATATTTGGACCTCTCTGAGGATTTCGTTGGAAGCGGTATAAACTTCCCAGAACTAAACGGAAGCATTCTCAGAAACTTCTTTGTGATGTTTGCATTCAACTCACAGAGTTGAACCTTCCTTTCATAGTTCAGGTTTGAAACACTCTTTTTGTAGAATCTGGAAGTGGATATTTGGACCACTGTGAGGACTTCGTTGGAAACGGGTATATCTTCACCTCAAACCTAGACAGAAGCATTCTCAGAAAGTTCTCTGTGTTGACTGCATTCAACTCACAGACTTGAACAATCGTTTTGATGGAGCAGTTTTGAAACTCTCTTTCTTTGGAATCTGCAAGTGGATATGTTGACCTCTTTGAAGATTTCGTTGGAAACGGGTTAATCTTCACATAAAAGCTAAACAGAAGCATTCTCAGAAACTTCTTTGTGATGATTGCATTCACCTCACAGAGTTGAACTTTCCCTTTGATAGAGCAGCTGTGAAACACTCTTTTTCTAGAATCTGCAAGTGGACATTTGGAGGGCTTTCTGGACTGTGGTGGAAAAGGAAATATCTTCTCATCGAAAGTACATAGAAGCATTCTCAGAAACTACTCTGTGATGATTGCATTCAACTGACAGAGTTGAACGTTCCTTTTGATAGAGCAGTTTGCAAACACTCTTTTTGTAGAATCTGCATGTGGAGATTTGGACCGCTTGGAGACCTATGGTAGTAAAGGAAATAAGTTCATAGAAAAACCAAACGGAAGCATTCTCAGAAAATCCTTTGTGATGATTGAGTTGAACTCAGAGACCTGAACATTCCTTTTGATGGAGCAGTTTCCAAACACACTTCTCATGGAATGTGCAAGTGGATATTTGGACCTCTCTGAGGATTTCGTTGGAAGCGGGATAAACTTCCCAGAACTAAACGGAAGCATTCTCAGAAACTTCTTTGTGATGTTTGCATTCAACTCACAGAGTTGAACTTTCCTTTCATAGTTCAAGTTTGAAACACTCTTTTTGTAGAATCTGGAAGTGGATATTTGGACCACAGTGTGGTCTTCGTTGGAAACGGGTATATCTTCACCTCAAACCTAGACAGAAGCATTCTCAGAAAGTTCTCTGTGTTGACTGCATTCAACTCACAGACTTGAACAATCGTTTTGATGGAGCAGTTTTGAAACTCTCTTTCTTTGGAATCTGCAAGTGGATATGTTGACCTCTTTGAACATTTCTTTGGAAACCTGTTAATCTTCACATAAAAGCTAAACAGAAGCATTGTCAGAAACTTCTTTGTGATGTTTGCATTCACCTCATAGAGTTGAACTTTCCCTTTGATAGAGCAGCTTTGAAACACTCTTTTTCTAGAATCTGCAAGTGGACATTTGGAGGGCTTTGTGTTCTGCGGTGGAAAAGGAAATATCTTCTCATCAAAACTACATAGAAGCATTCTCAGAAACAATTCTGTGATGATTGCATTCAGCTGACAGAGTTGAACATTCCTTTTGATAGAGCAGTTTGGAAACACTCTTTTTGTAGAATCTGCATGTGGAGATTTGGACCGCTTGGAGACCTATGGTAGTAAAGGAAATAACTTCATAGAAAAACCAAATGGAAGCATTCTCAGAAAATTCTTTGTGATGATTGAGTTGAACTCAGAGACCTGAACATTCCTTTTGATGGAGCAGTTTCCAAACACACTTCTCGTGGAATCTGCAAGGGGATATTTGGACCTCTCTGAGGATTTCGTTGGAAGCGGTATAAACTTCCCAGAACTAAACGGAAGCATTCTCAGAAACTTCCTTCTGATGTTTGCATTCAACTCACAGAGTTGAACCTTCCTTTCATAGTTCAGGTTTGAAACACTCTTTTTGTAGAATCTGGAAGTGGATATTTGGACCACTGTGAGGACTTCGTTGGAAACGGGTATATCTTCACCTCAAACCTAGACAGAAGCATTCTCAGAAAGTTCTCTGTGTTGACTGCATTCAACTCACAGAATTGAACAATCGTTTTGATGGAGCAGTTTTGAAACTCTCTTTCTTTGGAATCTGCAAGTGGATATGTTGACCTCTTTGAAGATTTCGTTGGAAACGGGTTAATCTTCACATAAAAGCTAAACAGAAGCATTCTCAGAAACTTCTTTGTGATGATTGCATTCACCTCACAGAGTTGAACTTTCCCTTTGATAGAGCAGCTGTGAAACACTCTTTTTCTAGAATCTGCAAGTGGACATTTGGAGGGCTTTCTGGACTGTGGTGGAAAAGGAAATATCTTCTCATCGAAAGTACATAGAAGCATTCTCAGAAACTACTCTGTGATGATTGCATTCAACTGACAGAGTTGAACGTTCCTTTTGATAGAGCAGTTTGGAAACACTCTTTTTGTAGAATCTGCATGTGGAGATTTGGACCGCTTGGAGACCTATGGTAGTAAAGGAAATAAGTTCATAGAAAAACCAAACGGAAGCATTCTCAGAAAATCCTTTTTGATGATTGAGTTGAACTCAGAGACCTGAACATTCCTTTTGATGGAGCAGTTTCCAAACACACTTCTCGTGGAATCTGCAAGTGGATATTTGGACCTCTCTGAGGATTTCGTTGGAAGCGGTATAAACTTCCCAGAACTAAACGGAAGCATTCTCAGAAACTTCTTTGTGATGTTTGCATTCAACTCACAGAGTTGAACCTTCCTTTCATAGTTCAGGTTTGAAACACTCTTTTTGTAGAATCTGGAAGTGGATATTTGGACCACAGTGTGGTCTTCGTTGGAAACGGGTATATCTTCACCTCAAACCTAGACTGAAGCATTCTCAGAAAGTTCTCTGTGTTGACTGCATTCAACTCACAGACTTGAACAATCGTTTTGATGGAGCAGTTTTGAAACTCTCTTTCTTTGGAATCTGCAAGTGGATATGTTGACCTCTTTGAAGATTTCTTTGGAAACGGGTTAATCTTCACATAAAAGCTAATCAGAAGCATTGTCAGAAACTTCTTTGTGATGTTTGCATTCACCTCATAGAGTTGAACTTTCCCTTTGATAGAGCAGCTTTGAAACACTCTTTTTCTAGAATCTGCAAGTGGACATTTGGAGGGCTTTGTGTTCTGCGGTGGAAAAGGAAATATCTTCTCATCAAAACTACATAGAAGCATTCTCAGAAACAATTCTGTGATGATTGCATTCAGCTGACAGAGTTGAACATTCCTTTTGATAGAGCAGTTTGGAAACACTCTTTTTGTAGAATCTGCATGTGGATATTTGGTCCGCATGGAGACCTATGGTAGTAGAGGAAATAAGTTCATAGAAAAACCAAATGGAAGCATTCTCAGAAAATTCTTTGTGATGATTGAGTTGAACTCAGAGACCTGAACATTTCTTTTGATGGAGCAGTTTCCAAACACGCTTCTCGTGGAATCTGCAAGTGGATATTTGGACCTCTCTGAGGATTTCGTTGGAAGCGGGATAAACTTCCCAGAACTAAACGGAAGCATTCTCAGAAACTTCTTTGTGATGTTTGCATTCAACTCACAGAGTTGAACCTTCCTTTCATAGTTCAGGTTTGAAACACTCTTTTTGTAGAATCTGGAAGTGGATATTTGGACCTCTGTGAGGACTTCGTTGGAAACGGGTATATCTTCACCTCAAACCTAGACAGAAGCATTCTCAGAAAGTTCTCTGTGTTGACTGCATTCAACTCACAGACTTGAACAATCGTTTTGATGGAGCAGTTTTGAAACTCTCTTTCTTTGGAATCTGCAAGTGGATATGTTGACCTCTTTGAAGATTTCGTTGGAAACGGGTTAATCTTCACATAAAAGCTAAACAGAAGCATTCTCAGAAACTTCTTTGTGATGATTGCATTCACCTCACAGAGTTGAACTTTCCCTTTGATAGAGCAGCTTTGAAACACTCTTTTTCTAGAATCTGCAAGTGGACATTTGGAGGGCTTTCTGGACTGTGGTGGAAAAGGAAATATCTTCTCATCGAAAGTACATAGAAGCATTCTCAGAAACTACTCTGTGATGATTGCATTCAACTGACAGAGTTGAACGTTCCTTTTGATAGAGCAGTTTGGAAACACTCTTTTTGTAGAATCTGCATGTGGAGATTTGGACCGCTTTGAGACCTATGGTAGTAAAGGAAATAAGTTCATAGAAAAACCAAATGGAAGCATTCTCAGAAAATAATTTGTGATGATTGAGTTGAACTCAGAGACCTGAACATTCCTTTTGATGGAGCAGTTTCCAAACACACTTCTCGTGGAATCTGCAAGTGGATATTTGGACCTCTCTGAGGATTTCGTTGGAAGCGGTATAAACTTCCCAGAACTAAACGGAAGCATTCTCAGAAACTTCTTTCTGATGTTTGCATTCAACTCACAGAGTTGAACCTTCCTTTCATAGTTCAGGTTTGAAACACTCTTTTTGTAGAATCTGGAAGTGGATATTTGGACCACTGTGAGGACTTCGTTGGAAACGGGTATATCTTCACCTCAAACCTAGACAGAAGCATTCTCAGAAAGTTCTCTGTGTTGCCTGCATTCAACTCACAGACTTGAACAATCGTTTTGATGGAGCAGTTTTGAAACTCTCTTTCTTTGGAATCTGCAAGTGGATATGTTGACCTCTTTGAAGATTTCGTTGGAAACGGGTTAATCTTCACATAAAAGCTAAACAGAAGCATTCTCAGAAACTTCTTTGTGATGATTGCATTCACCTCACAGAGTTGAACTTTCCCTTTGATAGAGCAGCTGTGAAACACTCTTTTTCTAGAATCTGCAAGTGGACATTTGGAGGGCTTTCTGGACTGTGGTGGAAAAGGAAATATCTTCTCATCGAAAGTACATAGAAGCATTGTCAGAAACTACTCTGTGATGATTGCATTCAACTGACAGAGTTGAACGTTCCTTTTGATAGAGCAGTTTGCAAACACTCTTTTTGTAGAATCTGCATGTGGAGATGTGGACCGCTTGGAGACCTATGGTAGTAAAGGAAATAAGTTCATAGAAAAACCAAACGGAAGCATTCTCAGAAAATCCTTTGTGATGATTGAGTTGAACTCAGAGACCTGAACATTCCTTTTGATGGAGCAGTTTCCAAACACACTTCTCGTGGAATCTGCAAGTGGATATTTGGACCTCTCTGAGGATTTCGTTGGAAGCGGGATAAACTTCCCAGAACTAAACGGAAGCATTCTCAGAAACTTCTTTGTGATGTTTGCATTCAACTCACAGAGTTGAACCTTCCTTTCATAGTTCAAGTTTGAAACACTCTTTTTGTAGAATCTGGAAGTGGATATTTGGACCACAGTGTGGTCTTCGTTGGAAACGGGTATATCTTCACCTCAAACCTAGACAGAAGCATTCTCAGAAAGTTCTCTGTGTTGACTGCATTCAACTCACAGACTTGAACAATCGTTTTGATGGAGCAGTTTTGAAACTCTCTTTCTTTGGAATCTGCAAGTGGATATGTTGACCTCTTTGAAGATTTCTTTGGAAACCTGTTAATCTTCACATAAAAGCTAAACAGAAGCATTCTCAGAAACTTCTTTGTGATGTTTGCATTCACCTCATAGAGTTGAACTTTCCCTTTGATAGAGCAGCTTTGAAACACTCTTTTTCTAGAATCTGCAAGTGGACATTTGGAGGGCTTTGTGTTCTGCGGTGGAAAAGGAAATATCTTCTCATCAAAACTACATAGAAGCATTCTCAGAAACAATTCTGTGATGATTGCATTCAGCTGACAGAGTTGAACATTCCTTTTGATAGAGCAGTTTGGAAACACTCTTTTTGTAGAATCTGCATGTGGAGATTTGGACCGCTTGGAGACCTATGGTAATAACGGAAATAACTTCATAGAAAAACCAAATGGAAGCATTCTCAGAAAATTCTTTGTGATGATTGAGTTGAACTCAGAGACCTGAACATTCCTTTTGATGGAGCAGTTTCCAAACACACTTCTCGTGGAATCTGCAAGGGGATATTTGGACCTCTCTGAGGATTTCGTTGGAAGCGGTATAAACTTCCCAGAACTAAACGGAAGCATTCTCAGAAACTTCTTTGTGATGTTTGCATTCAACTCACAGAGTTGAACCTTCCTTTCATAGTTCAGGTTTGAAACACTCTTTTTGTAGAATCTGGAAGTGGATATTTGGACCACTGTGAGGACTTCGTTGGAAACGGGTATATCTTCACCTCAAACCTAGACAGAAGCATTCTCAGAAAGTTCTCTGTGTTGACTGCATTCAACTCACAGACTTGAACAATCGTTTTGATGGAGCAGTTTTGAAACTCTCTTTCTTTGGAATCTGCAAGTGGATATGTTGACCTCTTTGAAGATTTCGTTGGAAACGGGTTAATCTTCACATAAAAGCTAAACAGAAGCATTCTCAGAAACTTCTTTGTGATGATTGCATTCACCTCACAGAGTTGAACTTTCCCTTTGATAGAGCAGCTGTGAAACACTCTTTTTCTAGAATCTGCAAGTGGACATTTGGAGGGCTTTCTGGACTGTGGTGGAAAAGGAAATATCTTCTCATCGAAAGTACATAGAAGCATTCTCAGAAACTACTCTGTGATGATTGCATTCAACTGACAGAGTTGAACGTTCCTTTTGATAGAGCAGTTTGCAAACACTCTTTTTGTAGAATCTGCATGTGGAGATTTGGACCGCTTGGAGACCTATGGTAGTAAAGGAAATAAGTTCATAGAAAAACCAAACGGAAGCATTCTCAGAAAATCCTTTTTGATGATTGAGTTGAACTCAGACACCTGAACATTCCTTTTGATGGAGCAGTTTCCAAACACACTTCTCATGGAATGTGCAAGTGGATATTTGGACCTCTCTGAGGATTTCGTTGGAAGCGGTATAAACTTCCCAGAACTAAACGGAAGCATTCTCAGAAACTTCTTTGTGATGTTTGCATTCAACTCACAGAGTTGAACTTTCCTTTCATAGTTCAAGTTTGAAACACTCTTTTTGTAGAATCTGGAAGTGGATATTTGGACCACAGTGTGGTCTTCGTTGGAAACGGGTATATCTTCACCTCAAACCTAGACAGAAGCATTCTCAGAAAGTTCTCTGTGTTGACTGCATTCAACTCACAGACTTGAACAATCGTTTTGATGGAGCAGTTTTGAAACTCTCTTTCTTTGGAATCTGCAAGTGGATATGTTGACCTCTTTGAACATTTCTTTGGAAACCTGTTAATCTTCACATAAAAGCTAAACAGAAGCATTGTCAGAAACTTCTTTGTGATGTTTGCATTCACCTCATAGAGTTGAACTTTCCCTTTGATAGAGCAGCTTTGAAACACTCTTTTTCTAGAATCTGCAAGTGGACATTTGGAGGGCTTTGTGTTCTGCGGTGGAAAAGGAAATATCTTCTCATCAAAACTACATAGAAGCATTCTCAGAAACAATTCTGTGATGATTGCATTCAGCTGACAGAGTTGAACATTCCTTTTGATAGAGCAGTTTGGAAACACTCTTTTTGTAGAATCTGCATGTGGAGATTTGGACCGCTTGGAGACCTATGGTAGTAAAGGAAATAACTTCATAGAAAAACCAAATGGAAGCATTCTCAGAAAATTCTTTGTGATGATTGAGTTGAACTCAGAGACCTGAACATTCCTTTTGATGGAGCAGTTTCCAAACACACTTCTCGTGGAATCTGCAAGGGGATATTTGGACCTCTCTGAGGATTTCGTTGGAAGCGGTATAAACTTCCCAGAACTAAACGGAAGCATTCTCAGAAACTTCCTTCTGATGTTTGCATTCAACTCACAGAGTTGAACCTTCCTTTCATAGTTCAGGTTTGAAACACTCTTTTTGTAGAATCTGGAAGTGGATATTTGGACCACTGTGAGGACTTCGTTGGAAACGGGTATATCTTCACCTCAAACCTAGACAGAAGCATTCTCAGAAAGTTCTCTCTGTTGACTGCATTCAACTCACAGACTTGAACAATCGTTTTGATGGAGCAGTTTTGAAACTCTCTTTCTTTGGAATCTGCAAGTGGATATGTTGACCTCTTTGAAGATTTCGTTGGAAACGGGTTAATCTTCACATAAAAGCTAAACAGAAGCATTCTCAGAAACTTCTTTGTGATGATTGCATTCACCTCACAGAGTTGAACTTTCCCTTTGATAGAGCAGCTGTGAAACACTCTTTTTCTAGAATCTGCAAGTGGACATTTGGAGGGCTTTCTGGACTGTGGTGGAAAAGGAAATATCTTCTCATCGAAAGTACATAGAAGCATTCTCAGAAACTACTCTGTGATGATTGCATTCAACTGACAGAGTTGAACGTTCCTTTTGATAGAGCAGTTTGGAAACACTCTTTTTGTAGAATCTGCATGTGGAGATTTGGACCGCTTGGAGACCTATGGAAGTAATGAAATAAGTACATAGAAAAACCAAACGGAAGCATTCTCAGAAAATCCTTTTTGATGATTGAGTTGAACTCAGAGACCTGAACATTCCTTTTGATGGAGCAGTTTCCAAACACACTTCTCGTGGAATCTGCAAGGGGATATTTGGACCTCTCTGAGGATTTCGTTGGAAGCGGTATAAACTTCCCAGAACTAAACGGAAGCATTCTCAGAAACTTCTTTCTGATGTTTGCATTCAACTCACAGAGTTGAACCTTCCTTTCATAGTTAAGGTTTGAAACACTCTTTTTGTAGAATCTGGAAGTGGATATTTGGACCACTGTGTGGTCTTCGTTGGAAACGGGTATATCTTCACCTCAAACCTAGACAGAAGCATTCTCAGAAAGTTCTCTGTGTTGACTGCATTCAACTCACAGAGTTGAACAATCCTTTTGATGGAGCAGTTTTGAAACTCTCTTTCTTTGGAATGTGCAAGTGGATATGTTGACCTCTTTGAAGATTTCGTTGGAAACGGGTTAATCTTCACATAAAAGCTAAACAGAAGCATTGTCAGAAACTTCTTTGTGATGTTTGCATTCACCTCAGAGAGTTGAACTTTCCCTTTGATAGAGCAGCTTTGAAACACTCTTTTTCTAGAATCTGCAAGTGGACATTTGGAGGGCTTTGTGTTCTGCGGTGGAAAAGGAAATATCTTCTCATCAAAACTACATAGAAGCATTCTCAGAAACAATTCTGTGATGATTGCATTCAGCTGACAGAGTTGAACATTCCTTTTGATAGAGCAGTTTGGAAACACTCTTTTTGTAGAATCTGCATGTGGAGATTTGGACCGCTTTGAGACCTATGGTAGTAAAGGAAATAACTTCATAGAAAAACCAAATGGAAGCATTCTCAGAAAATTCTTTGTGATGATTGAGTTGAACTCAGAGACCTGAACATTCCTTTTGATGCAGCAGTTTCCAAACACACTTCTCGTGGAATCTGCAAGTGGATATTTGGACCTCTCTGAGGATTGCGTTTGAAGCGGGATAAACTTCCCAGAACTAAACGGAAGCATTCTCAGAAACTTCTTTGTGATGTTTCCATTCAACTCACGGAGTTGAACCTTCCTTTCGTAGTTCAGGTTTGAAACACTCTTTTTGTAGAATCTGGAAGTAGATATTTGGACCACTGTGTGGTCTTCGTTGGAAACGGGTATATCTTCACCTCAAACCTAGACAGAAGCATTCTCAGAAAGTTCTCTGTGTTGACTGCATTCAACTCACAGAGTTCAACAATCGTTTTGATGGAGCAGTTTTGAAACTCTCTTTCTTTGGAATCTGCAAGTGGATATGTTGTCCTCTTTGAAGATTTCGTTGGAAACCTGTTAATCTTCACATAAAATCTAAACAGAAGCATTGTCAGAAACTTCTTTGTGATGTTTGCATTCACCTCATAGAGTTGAACTTTCCCTTGATAGAGCAGCTTTGAAACACTCTTTTTCTAGAATCTGCAAGTGGACATTTGGAGGGCTTTGTGTTCTGCGGTGGAAAAGGAAATATCTTCTCATCAAAACTACATAGAAGCATTCTCAGAAACAATTCGGTGATGATTGCATTCAGCTGACAGAGTTGAACATTCCTTTTGATAGAGCAGTTTGGAAACACTCTTTTTGTAGAATCTGCATGTGGAGATTTGGACCGCTTTGAGACCTATGGTAGTAAAGGAAATAACTTCATAGAAAAACCAAATGGAAGCATTCTCAGAAAATTCTTTGTGATGATTGAGTTGAACTCAGAGACCTGAACATTCCTTTTGATGGAGCAGTTTCCAAACACACTTCTCGTGGAATCTGCAAGTGGATATTTGGACCTCTCTGAGGATTTCGTTGGAAGAGGTATAATCTTCCCAGAACTAAACGGAAGCATTCTCAGAAACTTCTTTCTGATGTTTGCATTCAACTCACAGAGTTGAACCTTCCATTCATAGTTCAGGTTTGAAACACTCTTTTTGTAGAATCTGGAAGTGGATATTTGGACCACTGTGAGGACTTCGTTGGAAACGGGTATATCTTCACCTCAAACCTAGACAGAAGCATTCTCAGAAAGTTCTCTGTGTTGACTGCATTCAACTCACAGACTTGAACAATCGTTTTGATGGAGCAGTTTTGAAACTCTCTTTCTTTGGAATCTGCAAGTGGATATGTTGACCTCTTTGAAGATTTCGTTGGAAACGGGTTAATCTTCACATAAAAGCTAAACAGAAGCATTCTCAGAAACTTCTTTGTGATGATTGCATTCACCTCACAGAGTTGAACTTTCCCTTTGATAGAGCAGCTGTGAAACACTCTTTTTCTAGAATCTGCAAGTGGACATTTGGAGGGCTTTCTGGACTGTGGTGGAAAAGGAAATATCTTCTCATCGAAAGTACATAGAAGCATTCTCAGAAACTACTCTGTGATGATTGCATTCAACTGACAGAGTTGAACGTTCCTTTTGATAGAGCAGTTTGCAAACACACTTTTTGTAGAATCTGCATGTGGAGATTTGGACCGCTTGGAGACCTATGGAAGTAATGAAATAAGTTCATAGAAAAACCAAACGGAAGCATTCTCAGAAAATCCTTTGTGATGATTGAGTTGAACTGAGAGACCTGAACATTCCTTTTGATGGAGCAGTTTCCAAACACACTTCTCGTGGAATCTGCAAGTGGATATTTGGACCTCTCTGAGGATTTCGTTGGAAGCGGGATAAACTTCCCAGAACTAAACGGAAGCATTCTCAGAAACTTCTTTGTGATGTTTGCATTCAACTCACAGAGTTGAACTTTACTTTCATAGTTCAAGTTTGAAACACTCTTTTTGTAGAATCTGGAAGTGGATATTTGGACCACTGTGTGGTCTTCGTTGGAAACGGGTATATCTTCACCTCAAACCTAGACAGAAGCATTCTCAGAAAGTTCTCTGTGTTGACTGCATTCAACTCACAGACTTGAACAATCGTTTTGATGGAGCAGTTTTGAAATTCTCTTTCTTTGGAATCTGCAAGTGGATATGTTGACCTCTTTGAAGATTTCTTTGGAAACCTGTTAATCTTCACATAAAAGCTAAACAGAAGCATTCTCAGAAACTTCTTTGTGATGTTTGCATTCACCTCATAGAGTTGAACTTTCCCTTTGATAGAGCAGCTTTGAAACACTCTTTTTCTAGAATCTGCAAGTGGACATTTGGAGGGCTTTGTGTTCTGCGGTGGAAAAGGAAATATCTTCTCATCAAAACTACATAGAAGCATTCTCAGAAACAATTCTGTGATGATTGCATTCAGCTGACAGAGTTGAACATTCCTTTTGATAGAGCAGTTTGGAAACACTCTTTTTGTAGAATCTGCATGTGGAGATTTGGACCGCTTGGAGACCTATGGTAGTAAAGGAAATAACTTCATAGAAAAACCAAATGGAAGCATTCTCAGAAAATTCTTTGTGATGATTGAGTTGAACTCAGAGACCTGAACATTCCTTTTGATGGAGCAGTTTCCAAACACACTTCTCGTGGAATCTGCAAGGGGATATTTGGACCTCTCTGAGGATTTCGTTGGAAGCGGTATAAACTTCCCAGAACTAAACGGAAGCATTCTCAGAAACTTCTTTGTGATGTTTGCATTCAACTCACAGAGTTGAACCTTCCTTTCATAGTTCAGGTTTGAAACACTCTTTTTGTAGAATCTGGAAGTGGATATTTGGACCACTGTGAGGACTTCGTTGGAAACGGGTATATCTTCACCTCAAACCTAGACAGAAGCATTCTCAGAAAGTTCTCTGTGTTGACTGCATTCAACTCACAGACTTGAACAATCGTTTTGATGGAGCAGTTTTGAAACTCTCTTTCTTTGGAATCTGCAAGTGGATATGTTGACCTCTTTGAAGATTTCGTTGGAAACGGGTTAATCTTCACATAAAAGCTAAACAGAAGCATTCTCAGAAACTTCTTTGTGATGATTGCATTCACCTCACAGAGTTGAACTTTCCCTTTGATAGAGCAGCTGTGAAACACTCTTTTTCTAGAATCTGCAAGTGGACATTTGGAGGGCTTTCTGGACTGTGGTGGAAAAGGAAATATCTTCTCATCGAAAGTACATAGAAGCATTGTCAGAAACCACTCTGTGATGATTGCATTCAACTGACAGAGTTGAACGTTCCTTTTGATAGAGCAGTTTGGAAACACTCTTTTTGTAGAATCTGCATGTGGAGATTTGGACCGCTTGGAGACCTATGGAAGTAATGAAATAAGTTCATAGAAAAACCAAACGGAAGCATTCTCAGAAAATCCTTTGTGATGATTGAGTTGAACTCAGAGACCTGAACATTCCTTTTGATGGAGCAGTTTCCAAACACACTTCTCGTGGAATCTGCAAGGGGATATTTGGACCTCTCTGAGGATTTCGTTGGAAGCGGTATAAACTTCCCAGAACTAAACGGAAGCATTCTCAGAAACTTCTTTCTGATGTTTGCATTCAACTCACAGAGTTGAACCTTCCTTTCATAGTTAAGGTTTGAAACACTCTTTTTGTAGAATCTGGAAGTGGATATTTGGACCACTGTGTGGTCTTCGTTGGAAACGGGTATATCTTCACCTCAAACCTAGACAGAAGCATTCTCAGAAAGTTCTCTGTGTTGACTGCATTCAACTCACAGAGTTGAACAATCCTTTTGATGGAGCAGTTTTGAAACTCTCTTTCTTTGGAATGTGCAAGTGGATATGTTGACCTCTTTGAAGATTTCGTTGGAAACGGGTTAATCTTCACATAAAAGCTAAACAGAAGCATTGTCAGAAACTTCTTTGTGATGTTTGAATTCACCTCATAGAGTTGAACTTTCCCTTTGATAGAGCAGCTTTGAAACACTCTTTTTCTAGAATCTACAAGTGGACATTTGGAGGGCTTTGTGTTCTGCGGTGGAAAAGGAAATATCTTCTCATCAAAACTACATAGAAGCATTCTCAGAAACAATTCGGTGATGATTGCATTCAGCTGACAGAGTTGAACATTCCTTTTGATAGAGCAGTTTGGAAACACTCTTTTTGTAGAATCTGCATGTGGAGATTTGGACCGCTTTGAGACCTATGGTAGTAAAGGAAATAACTTCATAGAAAAACCAAATGGAAGCATTCTCAGAAAATTCTTTGTGATGATTGAGTTGAACTCAGAGACCTGAACATTCCTTTTGATGGAGCAGTTTCCAAACACACTTCTCGTGGAATCTGCAAGTGGATATGTGGACCTCTCTGAGGATTGCGTTTGAAGCGGGATAAACTTCCCAGAACTAAACGGAAGCATTCTCAGAAACTTCTTTGTGATGTTTGCATTCAACTCACGGAGTTGAACCTTCCTTTCGTAGTTCAGGTTTGAAACACTCTTTTTGTAGAATCTGGAAGTAGATATTTGGACCACTGTGTGGTCTTCGTTGGAAACGGGTATATCTTCACCTCAAACCTAGACAGAAGCATTCTCAGAAAGTTCTCTGTGTTGACTGCATTCAACTCACAGAGTTGAACAATCCTTTTGATGGAGCAGTTTTGAAACTCTCTTTCTTTGGAATCTGCAAGTGGATATGTTGTCCTCTTTGAAGATTTCGTTGGAAACCTGTTAATCTTCACATAAAATCTAAACAGAAGCATTGTCAGAAACTTCTTTGTGATGTTTGCATTCACCTCATAGAGTTGAACTTTCCCTTGATAGAGCAGCTTTGAAACACTCTTTTTCTAGAATCTGCAAGTGGACATTTGGAGGGCTTTGTGTTCTGCGGTGGAAAAGGAAATATCTTCTCATCAAAACTACATAGAAGCATTCTCAGAAACAATTCTGTGATGATTGCATTCAGCTGACAGAGTTGAACATTCCTTTTGATAGAGCAGTTTGGAAACACTCTTTTTGTAGAATCTGCATGTGGAGATTTGGACCGCTTTGAGACCTATGGTAGTAAAGGAAATAACTTCATAGAAAAACCAAATGGAAGCATTCTCAGAAAATTCTTTGTGATGATTGAGTTGAACTCAGAGACCTGAACATTCCTTTTGATGGAGCAGTTTCCAAACACACTTCTCGTGGAATCTGCAAGTGGATATTTGGACCTCTCTGAGGATTTCGTTGGAAGAGGTATAATCTTCCCAGAACTAAACGGAAGCATTCTCAGAAACTTCTTTCTGATGTTTGCATTCAACTCACAGAGTTGAACCTTCCATTCATAGTTCAGGTTTGAAACACTCTTTTTGTAGAATCTGGAAGTGGATATTTGGACCACTGTGAGGACTTCGTTGGAAACGGGTATATCTTCACCTCAAACCTAGACAGAAGCATTCTCAGAAAGTTCTCTGTGTTGACTGCATTCAACTCACAGACTTGAACAATCGTTTTGATGGAGCAGTTTTGAAACTCTCTTTCTTTGGAATCTGCAGGTGGATATGTTGACCTCTTTGAAGATTTCGTTGGAAACGGGTTAATCTTCACATAAAAGCTAAACAGAAGCATTCTCAGAAACTTCTTTGTGATGATTGCATTCACCTCACAGAGTTGAACTTTCCCTTTGATAGAGCAGCTGTGAAACACTCTTTTTCTAGAATCTGCAAGTGGACATTTGGAGGGCTTTCTGGACTGTGGTGGAAAAGGAAATATCTTCTCATCGAAAGTACATAGAAGCATTCTCAGAAACTACTCTGTGATGATTGCATTCAACTGACAGAGTTGAACGTTCCTTTTGATAGAGCAGTTTGCAAACACACTTTTTGTAGAATCTGCATGTGGAGATTTGGACCGCTTGGAGACCTATGGAAGTAATGAAATAAGTTCATAGAAAAACCAAACGGAAGCATTCTCAGAAAATCCTTTGTGATGATTGAGTTGAACTGAGAGACCTGAACATTCCTTTTGATGGAGCAGTTTCCAAACACACTTCTCGTGGAATCTGCAAGTGGATATTTGGACCTCTCTGAGGATTTCGTTGGAAGCGGGATAAACTTCCCAGAACTAAACGGAAGCATTCTCAGAAACTTCTTTGTGATGTTTGCATTCAACTCACAGAGTTGAACTTTACTTTCATAGTTCAAGTTTGAAACACTCTTTTTCTAGAATCTGGAAGTGGATATTTGGACCACTGTGTGGTCTTCGTTGGAAACGGGTATATCTTCACCTCAAACCTAGACAGAAGCATTCTCAGAAAGTTCTCTGTGTTGACTGCATTCAACTCACAGAGTTGAACAATCCTTTTGATGGAGCAGTTTTGAAACTCTCTTTCTTTGGAATCTGCAAGTGGATATGTTGACCTCTTTGAAGATTTCTTTGGAAACCGGTTAATCTTCACATAAAAGCTAAACAGAAGCATTGTCAGAAACTTCTTTGTGATGTTTGCATTCACCTCATAGAGTTGAACTTTCCCTTTGATAGAGCAGCTTTGAAACACTCTTTTTCTAGAATCTGCAAGTGGACATTTGGAGGGCTTTGTGTTCTGCGGTGGAAAAGGAAATATCTTCTCATCAAAACTACATAGAAGCATTCTCAGAAACAATTCTGTGATGATTGCATTCAGCTGACAGAGTTGAACATTCCTTTTGATAGAGCAGTTTGGAAACACTCTTTTTGTAGAATCTGCATGTGGATATTTGGTCCGCTTGGAGACCTATGGTAGTAGAGGAAATAAGTTCATAGAAAAACCAAATGGAAGCATTCTCAGAAAATTCTTTGTGATGATTGAGTTGAACTCAGAGACCTGAACATTTCTTTTGATGGAGCAGTTTCCAAACACACTTCTCGTGGAATCTGCAAGTGGATATTTGGACCTCTCTGAGGATTTCGTTGGAAGCGGGATAAACTTCCCAGAACTAAACGGAAGCATTCTCAGAAACTTCTTTGTGATGTTTGCATTCAACTCACAGAGTTGAACCTTCCTTTCATAGTTCAGGTTTGAAACACTCTTTTTGTAGAATCTGGAAGTGGATATTTGGACCTCTGTGAGAACTTCGTTGGAAACGGGTATATCTTCACCTCAAACCTAGACAGAAGCATTCACAGAAAGTTCTCTGTGTTGACTGCATTCAACTCACAGACTTGAACAATCGTTTTGATGGAGCAGTTTTGAAACTCTCTTTCTTTGGAATCTGCAAGTGGATATGTTGACCTCTTTGAAGATTTCGTTGGAAACGGGTTAATCTTCACATAAAAGCTAAACAGAAGCATTCTCAGAAACTTCTTTGTGATGATTGCATTCACCTCACAGAGTTGAACTTTCCCTTTGATAGAGCAGCTGTGAAACACTCTTTTTCTAGAATCTGCAAGTGGACATTTGGAGGGCTTTCTGGACTGTGGTGGAAAAGGAAATATCTTCTCATCGAAAGTACATAGAAGCATTCTCAGAAACTACTCTGTGATGATTGCATTCAACTGACAGAGTTGAACGTTCCTTTTGATAGAGCAGTTTGCAAACACACTTTTTGTAGAATCTGCATGTGGAGATTTGGACCGCTTGGAGACCTATGGAAGTAATGAAATAAGTTCATAGAAAAACCAAACGGAAGCATTCTCAGAAAATCCTTTGTGATGATTGAGTTGAACTCAGAGACCTGAACATTCCTTTTGATGGAGCAGTTTCCAAACACACTTCTCGTGGAATCTGCAAGTGGATATTTGGACCTCTCTGAGGATTTCGTTGGAAGCGGGATAAACTTCCCAGAACTAAACGGAAGCATTCTCAGAAACTTCTTTGTGATGTTTGCATTCAACTCACAGAGTTGAACTTTACTTTCATAGTTCAAGTTTGAAACACTCTTTTTGTAGAATCTGGAAGTGGATATTTGGACCACAGTGTGGTCTTCGTTGGAAACGGGTATATCTTCACCTCAAACCTAGACAGAAGCATTCTCAGAAAGTTCTCTGTGTTGACTGCATTCAACTCACAGAGTTGAACAATCCTTTTGATGGAGCAGTTTTGAAACTCTCTTTCTTTGGAATCTGCAAGTGGATATGTTGACCTCTTTGAAGATTTCTTTGGAAACCGGTTAATCTTCACATAAAAGCTAAACAGAAGCATTGTCAGAAACTTCTTTGTGATGTTTGCATTCACCTCATAGAGTTGAACTTTCCCTTTGATAGAGCAGCTTTGAAACACTCTTTTTCTAGAATCTGCAAGTGGACATTTGGAGGGCTTTGTGTTCTGCGGTGGAAAAGGAAATATCTTCTCATCAAAACTACATAGAAGCATTCTCAGAAACAATTCTGTGATGATTGCATTCAGCTGACAGAGTTGAACATTCCTTTTGATAGAGCAGTTTGGAAACACTCTTTTTGTAGAATCTGCATGTGGATATTTGGTCCGCTTGGAGACCTATGGTAGTAGAGGAAATAAGTTCATAGAAAAACCAAATGGAAGCATTCTCAGAAAATTCTTTGTGATGATTGAGTTGAACTCAGAGACCTGAACATTTCTTTTGATGGAGCAGTTTCCAAACACACTTCTCGTGGAATCTGCAAGTGGATATTTGGACCTCTCTGAGGATTTCGTTGGAAGCGGGATAAACTTCCCAGAACTAAACGGAAGCATTCTCAGAAACTTCTTTGTGATGTTTGCATTCAACTCACAGAGTTGAACCTTCCTTTCATAGTTCAGGTTTGAAACACTCTTTTTGTAGAATCTGGAAGTGGATATTTGGACCTCTGTGAGGACTTCGTTGGAAACGGGTATATCTTCACCTCAAACCTAGACAGAAGCATTCACAGAAAGTTCTCTGTGTTGACTGCATTCAACTCACAGACTTGAACAATCGTTTTGATGGAGCAGTTTTGAAACTCTCTTTCTTTGGAATCTGCAAGTGGATATGTTGACCTCTTTGAAGATTTCGTTGGAAACGGGTTAATCTTCACATAAAAGCTAACCAGAAGCATTCTCAGAAACTTCTTTGTGATGATTGCATTCACCTCACAGAGTTGAACTTTCCCTTTGATAGAGCAGCTGTGAAACACTCTTTTTCTAGAATCTGCAAGTGGACATTTGGAGGGCTTTCTGGACTGTGGTGGAAAAGGAAATATCTTCTCATCGAAAGTACATAGAAGCATTGTCAGAAACTACTCTGTGATGATTGCATTCAACTGACAGAGTTGAACGTTCCTTTTGATAGAGCAGTTTGCAAACACTCTTTTTGTAGAATCTGCATGTGGAGATTTGGACCGCTTGGAGACCTATGGTAGTAAAGGAAATAAGTTCATAGAAAAACCAAACGGAAGCATTCTCAGAAAATCCTTTGTGATGATTGAGTTGAACTCAGAGACCTGAACATTCCTTTTGATGGAGCAGTTTCCAAACACACTTCTCGTGGAATCTGCAAGTGGATATTAGGACCTCTCTGAGGATTTCGTTGGAAGCGGGATAAACTTCCCAGAACTAAACGGAAGCATTCTCAGAAACTTCTTTGTGATGTTTGCATTCAACTCACAGAGTTGAACTTTCCTTTCATAGTTCAAGTTTGAAACACTCTTTTTGTAGAATCTGGAAGTGGATATTTGGACCACAGTGTGGTCTTCGTTGGAAACGGGTATATCTTCACCTCAAACCTAGACAGAAGCATTCTCAGAAAGTTCTCTGTGTTGACTGCATTCAACTCACAGAGTTGAACAATCCTTTTGATGGAGCAGTTTTGAAACTCTCTTTCTTTGGAATCTGCAAGTGGATATGTTGACCTCTTTGAAGATTTCTTTGGAAACCGGTTAATCTTCACATAAAAGCTAAACAGAAGCATTCTCAGAAACTTCTTTGTGATGTTTGCATTCACCTCATAGAGTTGAACTTTCCCTTTGATAGAGCAGCTTTGAAACACTCTTTTTCTAGAATCTGCAAGTGGACATTTGGAGGGCTTTGTGTTCTGCGGTGGAAAAGGAAATATCTTCTCATCAAAACTACATAGAAGCATTCTCAGAAACAATTCGGTGATGATTGCATTCAGCTGACAGAGTTGAACATTCCTTTTGATAGAGCAGTTTGGAAACACTCTTTTTGTAGAATCTGCATGTGGAGATTTGGACCGCTTTGAGACCTATGGTAGTAAAGGAAATAACTTCATAGAAAAACCAAATGGAAGCATTCTCAGAAAATTCTTTGTGATGATTGAGTTGAACTCAGAGACCTGAACATTCCTTTTGATGGAGCAGTTTCCAAACACACTTCTCGTGGAATCTGCAAGTGGATATTTGGACCTCTCTGAGGATTTCGTTGGAAGCGGGATAAACTTCCCAGAACTAAACGGAAGCATTCTCAGAAACTTCTTTGTGATGTTTGCATTCAACTCACAGAGTTGAACCTTCCTTTCATAGTTCAGGTTTGAAACACTCTTTTTGTAGAATCTGGAAGTGGATATTTGGACCACAGTGTGGTCTTCGTTGGAAACGTGTATATCTTCACCTCAAACCTAGACAGAAGCATTCTCAGAAAGTTCTCTGTGTTGACTGCATTCAACTCACAGAGTTGAACAATCCTTTTGATGGAGCAGTTTTGAAACTCTCTTTCTTTGGAATCTGCAAGTGGATATGTTGACCTCTTTGAAGATTTCGTTGGAAACGGGTTAATCTTCACATAAAAGCTAAACAGAAGCATTCTCAGAAACTTCTTTGTGATGATTGCATTCACCTCACAGAGTTGAACTTTCCCTTTGATAGAGCAGCTTTGAAACACTCTTTTTCTAGAATCTGCAAGTGGACATTTGGAGGGCTTTCTGGACTGTGGTGGAAAAGGAAATATCTTCTCATCGAAAGTACATAGAAGCATTCTCAGAAACTACTCTGTGATGATTGCATTCAACTGACAGAGTTGAACGTTCCTTTTGATAGAGCAGTTTGGAAACACTCTTTTTGTAGAATCTGCATGTGGAGATTTGGACCGCTTTGAGACCTATGGTAGTAAAGGAAATAAGTTCATAGAAAAACCAAATGGAAGCATTCTCAGAAAATAATTTGTGATGATTGAGTTGAACTCAGAGACCTGAACATTCCTTTTGATGGAGCAGTTTCCAAACACACTTCTCGTGGAATCTGCAAGTGGATATTTGGACCTCTCTGAAGATTTCATTGGAAGCGGGATTAACTTCCCAGAACTAAACGGAAGCATTCTCAGAAACTTCTTTGTGATGTTTGCATTCAACTCACAGAGTTGAACCTTCCTTTCATAGTTAAGGTTTGAAACACTCTTTTTGTAATATCAGGAAGTAGATATTTGGACCACTGTGTGGTCTTCGATGGAAACGGGTATATCTTCACCTCAAAACTAGACAGAAGCATTCTCAGAAAGTTCTCTGTGTTGACTGCATTCAACTCACAGAGTTGAACAATCCTTTTGATGGAGCAGTTTTGAAACTCTCTTTCTTTGGAATCTGCAAGTGGATATGTTGACCTCTTTGAAGATTTCGTTGGAAACCTGTTAATCTTCACATAAAAGCTAAACAGAAGCATTGTCAGAAACTTCTTTGTGATGTTTGCATTCACCTCATAGAGTTGAACTTTCCCTTTGATAGAGCAGCTTTGAAACACTCTTTTTCTAGAATCTGCAAGTGGACATTTGGAGGGCTTTGTGTTCTGCGGTGGAAAAGGAAATATCTTCTCATCAAAACTACATAGAAGCATTCTCAGAAACAATTCTGTGATGATTGCATTCAGCTGACAGAGTTGAACATTCCTTTTGATAGAGCAGTTTGGAAACACTCTTTTTGTAGAATCTGCATGTGGAGATTTGGACCGCTTGGAGACCTATGGTAGTAAAGGAAATAACTTCATAGAAAAACCTAATGGAAGCATTCTCAGAAAATTCTTTGTGATGATTGAGTTGAACTCAGAGACCTGAACATTCCTTTTGATGGAGCAGTTTCCAAACACACTTCTCGTGGAATCTGCAAGGGGATATTTGGACCTCTCTGAGGATTGCGTTGGAAGCGGTATAAACTTCCCAGAACTAAACGGAAGCATTCTCAGAAACTTCTTTCTGATGTTTGCATTCAACTCACAGAGTTGAACCTTCCTTTCATAGTTCAGGTTTGAAACACTCTTTTTGTAGAATCTGGAAGTGGATATTTGGACCTCTGTGAGGACTTCGTTGGAAACGGGTATATCTTCACCTCAAACCTAGACAGAAGCATTCTCAGAAAGTTCTCTGTGTTGACTGCATTCAACTCACAGACTTGAACAATCGTTTTGATGGAGCAGTTTTGAAACTCTCTTTCTTTGGAATCTGCAAGTGGATATGTTGACCTCTTTGAAGATTTCGTTGGAAACGGGTTAATCTTCACATAAAAGCTAAACAGAAGCATTCTCAGAAACTTCTTTGTGATGATTGCATTCACCTCACAGAGTTGAACTTTCCCTTTGATAGAGCAGCTTTGAAACACTCTTTTTCTAGAATCTGCAAGTGGACATTTGGAGGGCTTTCTGGACTGTGGTGGAAAAGGAAATATCTTCTCATCGAAAGTACATAGAAGCATTCTCAGAAACTACTCTGTGATGATTGCATTCAACTGACAGAGTTGAACGTTCCTTTTGATAGAGCAGTTTGGAAACACTCTTTTTGTAGAATCTGCATGTGGAGATTTGGACCGCTTTGAGACCTATGGTAGTAAAGGAAATAAGTTCATAGAAAAACCAAATGGAAGCATTCTCAGAAAATAATTTGTGATGATTGAGTTGAACTCAGAGACCTGAACATTCCTTTTGATGGAGCAGTTTCCAAACACACTTCTCGTGGAATCTGCAAGTGGATATTTGGACCTCTCTGAAGATTTCATTGGAAGCGGGATTAACTTCCCAGAACTAAACGGAAGCATTCTCAGAAACTTCTTTGTGATGTTTGCATTCAACTCACAGAGTTGAACCTTCCTTTCATAGTTAAGGTTTGAAACACTCTTTTTGTAATATCAGGAAGTAGATATTTGGACCACTGTGTGGTCTTCGATGGAAACGGGTATATCTTCACCTCAAACCTAGACAGAAGCATTCTCAGAAAGTTCTCTGTGTTGACTGCATTCAACTCACAGAGTTGAACAATCCTTTTGATGGAGCAGTTTTGAAACTCTCTTTCTTTGGAATCTGCAAGTGGATATGTTGACCTCTTTGAAGATTTCTTTGGAAACCGGTTAATCTTCACATAAAAGCTAAACAGAAGCATTGTCAGAAACTTCTTTGTGATGTTTGCATTCACCTCATAGAGTTGAACTTTCCCTTTGATAGAGCAGCTTTGAAACACTCTTTTTCTAGAATCTGCAAGTGGACATTTGGAGGGCTTTGTGTTCTGCGGTGGAAAAGGAAATATCTTCTCATCAAAACTACATAGAAGCATTCTCAGAAACAATTCTGTGATGATTGCATTCAGCTGACAGAGTTGAACATTCCTTTTGATAGAGCAGTTTGGAAACACTCTTTTTGTAGAATCTGCATGTGGATATTTGGTCCGCTTGGAGACCTATGGTAGTAGAGGAAATAAGTTCATAGAAAAACCAAATGGAAGCATTCTCAGAAAATTCTTTGTGATGATTGAGTTGAACTCAGAGACCTGAACATTTCTTTTGATGGAGCAGTTTCCAAACACACTTCTCGTGGAATCTGCAAGTGGATATTTGGACCTCTCTGAGGATTTCGTTGGAAGCGGGATAAACTTCCCAGAACTAAACGGAAGCATTCTCAGAAACTTCTTTGTGATGTTTGCATTCAACTCACAGAGTTGAACCTTCCTTTCATAGTTCAGGTTTGAAACACTCTTTTTGTAGAATCTGGAAGTGGATATTTGGACCTCTGTGAGGACTTCGTTGGAAACGGGTATATCTTCACCTCAAACCTAGACAGAAGCATTCACAGAAAGTTCTCTGTGTTGACTGCATTCAACTCACAGACTTGAACAATCGTTTTGATGGAGCAGTTTTGAAACTCTCTTTCTTTGGAATCTGCAAGTGGATATGTTGACCTCTTTGAAGATTTCGTTGGAAACGGGTTAATCTTCACATAAAAGCTAACCAGAAGCATTCTCAGAAACTTCTTTGTGATGATTGCATTCACCTCACAGAGTTGAACTTTCCCTTTGATAGAGCAGCTGTGAAACACTCTTTTTCTAGAATCTGCAAGTGGACATTTGGAGGGCTTTCTGGACTGTGGTGGAAAAGGAAATATCTTCTCATCGAAAGTACATAGAAGCATTGTCAGAAACTACTCTGTGATGATTGCATTCAACTGACAGAGTTGAACGTTCCTTTTGATAGAGCAGTTTGCAAACACTCTTTTTGTAGAATCTGCATGTGGAGATTTGGACCGCTTGGAGACCTATGGTAGTAAAGGAAATAAGTTCATAGAAAAACCAAACGGAAGCATTCTCAGAAAATCCTTTGTGATGATTGAGTTGAACTCAGAGACCTGAACATTCCTTTTGATGGAGCAGTTTCCAAACACACTTCTCGTGGAATCTGCAAGTGGATATTAGGACCTCTCTGAGGATTTCGTTGGAAGCGGGATAAACTTCCCAGAACTAAACGGAAGCATTCTCAGAAACTTCTTTGTGATGTTTGCATTCAACTCACAGAGTTGAACTTTCCTTTCATAGTTCAAGTTTGAAACACTCTTTTTGTAGAATCTGGAAGTGGATATTTGGACCACAGTGTGGTCTTCGTTGGAAACGGGTATATCTTCACCTCAAACCTAGACAGAAGCATTCTCAGAAAGTTCTCTGTGTTGACTGCATTCAACTCACAGAGTTGAACAATCCTTTTGATGGAGCAGTTTTGAAACTCTCTTTCTTTGGAATCTGCAAGTGGATATGTTGACCTCTTTGAAGATTTCTTTGGAAACCGGTTAATCTTCACATAAAAGCTAAACAGAAGCATTGTCAGAAACTTCTTTGTGATGTTTGCATTCACCTCATAGAGTTGAACTTTCCCTTTGATAGAGCAGCTTTGAAACACTCTTTTTCTAGAATCTGCAAGTGGACATTTGGAGGGCTTTGTGTTCTGCGGTGGAAAAGGAAATATCTTCTCATCAAAACTACATAGAAGCATTCTCAGAAACAATTCGGTGATGATTGCATTCAGCTGACAGAGTTGAACATTCCTTTTGATAGAGCAGTTTGGAAACACTCTTTTTGTAGAATCTGCATGTGGAGATTTGGACCGCTTTGAGACCTATGGTAGTAAAGGAAATAACTTCATAGAAAAACCAAATGGAAGCATTCTCAGAAAATTCTTTGTGATGATTGAGTTGAACTCAGAGACCTGAACATTCCTTTTGATGGAGCAGTTTCCAAACACACTTCTCGTGGAATCTGCAAGTGGATATTTGGACCTCTCTGAGGATTTCGTTGGAAGCGGGATAAACTTCCCAGAACTAAACGGAAGCATTCTCAGAAACTTCTTTGTGATGTTTGCATTCAACTCACAGAGTTGAACCTTCCTTTCATAGTTCAGGTTTGAAACACTCTTTTTGTAGAATCTGGAAGTGGATATTTGGACCACAGTGTGGTCTTCGTTGGAAACGTGTATATCTTCACCTCAAACCTAGACAGAAGCATTCTCAGAAAGTTCTCTGTGTTGACTGCATTCAACTCACAGAGTTGAACAATCCTTTTGATGGAGCAGTTTTGAAACTCTCTTTCTTTGGAATCTGCAAGTGGATATGTTGACCTCTTTGAAGATTTCGTTGGAAACGGGTTAATCTTCACATAAAAGCTAAACAGAAGCATTCTCAGAAACTTCTTTGTGATGATTGCATTCACCTCACAGAGTTGAACTTTCCCTTTGATAGAGCAGCTTTGAAACACTCTTTTTCTAGAATCTGCAAGTGGACATTTGGAGGGCTTTCTGGACTGTGGTGGAAAAGGAAATATCTTCTCATCGAAAGTACATAGAAGCATTCTCAGAAACTACTCTGTGATGATTGCATTCAACTGACAGAGTTGAACGTTCCTTTTGATAGAGCAGTTTGGAAACACTCTTTTTGTAGAATCTGCATGTGGAGATTTGGACCGCTTTGAGACCTATGGTAGTAAAGGAAATAAGTTCATAGAAAAACCAAATGGAAGCATTCTCAGAAAATAATTTGTGATGATTGAGTTGAACTCAGAGACCTGAACATTCCTTTTGATGGAGCAGTTTCCAAACACACTTCTCGTGGAATCTGCAAGTGGATATTTGGACCTCTCTGAAGATTTCATTGGAAGCGGGATTAACTTCCCAGAACTAAACGGAAGCATTCTCAGAAACTTCTTTGTGATGTTTGCATTCAACTCACAGAGTTGAACCTTCCTTTCATAGTTAAGGTTTGAAACACTCTTTTTGTAATATCAGGAAGTAGATATTTGGACCACTGTGTGGTCTTCGATGGAAACGGGTATATCTTCACCTCAAAACTAGACAGAAGCATTCTCAGAAAGTTCTCTGTGTTGACTGCATTCAACTCACAGAGTTGAACAATCCTTTTGATGGAGCAGTTTTGAAACTCTCTTTCTTTGGAATCTGCAAGTGGATATGTTGACCTCTTTGAAGATTTCGTTGGAAACCTGTTAATCTTCACATAAAAGCTAAACAGAAGCATTGTCAGAAACTTCTTTGTGATGTTTGCATTCACCTCATAGAGTTGAACTTTCCCTTTGATAGAGCAGCTTTGAAACACTCTTTTTCTAGAATCTGCAAGTGGACATTTGGAGGGCTTTGTGTTCTGCGGTGGAAAAGGAAATATCTTCTCATCAAAACTACATAGAAGCATTCTCAGAAACAATTCTGTGATGATTGCATTCAGCTGACAGAGTTGAACATTCCTTTTGATAGAGCAGTTTGGAAACACTCTTTTTGTAGAATCTGCATGTGGAGATTTGGACCGCTTGGAGACCTATGGTAGTAAAGGAAATAACTTCATAGAAAAACCTAATGGAAGCATTCTCAGAAAATTCTTTGTGATGATTGAGTTGAACTCAGAGACCTGAACATTCCTTTTGATGGAGCAGTTTCCAAACACACTTCTCGTGGAATCTGCAAGGGGATATTTGGACCTCTCTGAGGATTGCGTTGGAAGCGGTATAAACTTCCCAGAACTAAACGGAAGCATTCTCAGAAACTTCTTTCTGATGTTTGCATTCAACTCACAGAGTTGAACCTTCCTTTCATAGTTCAGGTTTGAAACACTCTTTTTGTAGAATCTGGAAGTGGATATTTGGACCTCTGTGAGGACTTCGTTGGAAACGGGTATATCTTCACCTCAAACCTAGACAGAAGCATTCTCAGAAAGTTCTCTGTGTTGACTGCATTCAACTCACAGACTTGAACAATCGTTTTGATGGAGCAGTTTTGAAACTCTCTTTCTTTGGAATCTGCAAGTGGATATGTTGACCTCTTTGAAGATTTCTTTGGAAACCGGTTAATCTTCACATAAAAGCTAAACAGAAGCATTGTCAGAAACTTCTTTGTGATGTTTGCATTCACCTCATAGAGTTGAACTTTCCCTTTGATAGAGCAGCTTTGAAACACTCTTTTTCTAGAATCTGCAAGTGGACATTTGGAGGGCTTTGTGTTCTGCGGTGGAAAAGGAAATATCTTCTCATCAAAACTACATAGAAGCATTCTCAGAAACAATTCGGTGATGATTGCATTCAGCTGACAGAGTTGAACATTCCTTTTGATAGAGCAGTTTGGAAACACTCTTTTTGTAGAATCTGCATGTGGAGATTTGGACCGCTTTGAGACCTATGGTAGTAAAGGAAATAACTTCATAGAAAAACCAAATGGAAGCATTCTCAGAAAATTCTTTGTGATGATTGAGTTGAACTCAGAGACCTGAACATTCCTTTTGATGGAGCAGTTTCCAAACACACTTCTCGTGGAATCTGCAAGTGGATATTTGGACCTCTCTGAGGATTTCGTTGGAAGCGGGATAAACTTCCCAGAACTAAACGGAAGCATTCTCAGAAACTTCTTTGTGATGTTTGCATTCAACTCACAGAGTTGAACCTTCCTTTCATAGTTCAGGTTTGAAACACTCTTTTTGTAGAATCTGGAAGTGGATATTTGGACCACAGTGTGGTCTTCGTTGGAAACGTGTATATCTTCACCTCAAACCTAGACAGAAGCATTCTCAGAAAGTTCTCTGTGTTGACTGCATTCAACTCACAGAGTTGAACAATCCTTTTGATGGAGCAGTTTTGAAACTCTCTTTCTTTGGAATCTGCAAGTGGATATGTTGACCTCTTTGAAGATTTCGTTGGAAACGGGTTAATCTTCACATAAAAGCTAAACAGAAGCATTCTCAGAAACTTCTTTGTGATGATTGCATTCACCTCACAGAGTTGAACTTTCCCTTTGATAGAGCAGCTGTGAAACACTCTTTTTCTAGAATCTGCAAGTGGACATTTGGAGGGCTTTCTGGACTGTGGTGGAAAAGGAAATATCTTCTCATCGAAAGTACATAGAAGCATTGTCAGAAACTACTCTGTGATGATTGCATTCAACTGACAGAGTTGAACGTTCCTTTTGATAGAGCAGTTTGCAAACACACTTTTTGTAGAATCTGCATGTGGAGATTTGGACCGCTTGGAGACCTATGGAAGTAATGAAATAAGTTCATAGAAAAACCAAACGGAAGCATTCTCAGAAAATCCTTTGTGATGATTGAGTTGAACTCAGAGACCTGAACATTCCTTTTGATGGAGCAGTTTCCAAACACACTTCTCGTGGAATCTGCAAGTGGATATTTGGACCTCTCTGAGGATTTCGTTGGAAGCGGGATAAACTTCCCAGAACTAAACGGAAGCATTCTCAGAAACTTCTTTGTGATGTTTGCATTCAACTCACAGAGTTGAACTTTCCTTTCATAGTTCAAGTTTGAAACACTCTTTTTGTAGAATCTGGAAGTGGATATTTGGACCACAGTGTGGTCTTCGTTGGAAACGGGTATATCTTCACCTCAAACCTAGACAGAAGCATTCTCAGAAAGTTCTCTGTGTTGACTGCATTCAACTCACAGAGTTGAACAATCCTTTTGATGGAGCAGTTTTGAAACTCTCTTTCTTTGGAATCTGCAAGTGGATATGTTGACCTCTTTGAAGATTTCGTTGGAAACCTGTTAATCTTCACATAAAAGCTAAACAGAAGCATTGTCAGAAACTTCTTTGTGATGTTTGAATTCACCTCACAGAGTGGAACTTTCCCTTTGATAGAGCAGCTTTGAAACACTCTTTTTCTAGAATCTGCAAGTGGACATTTGGAGGGCTTTGTGTTCTGCGGTGGAAAAGGAAATATCTTCTCATCAAAACTACATAGAAGCATTCTCAGAAACAATTCTGTGATGATTGCATTCAGCTGACAGAGTTGAATATTCCTTTTGATAGAGCAGTTTGGAAACACTCTTTTTGTAGAATCTGCATGTGGAGATTTGGACCGCTTGGAGACCTATGGTAGTAAAGGAAATAACTTCATAGAAAAACCAAATGGAAGCATTCTCAGAAAATTCTTTGTGATGATTGAGTTGAACTCAGAGACCTGAACATTCCTTTTGATGGAGCAGTTTCCAAACACACTTCTCGTGGAATCTGCAAGGGGATATTTGGACCTCTCTGAGGATTTCGTTGGAAGCGGTATAAACTTCCCAGAACTAAACGGAAGCATTCTCAGAAACTTCTTTCTGATGTTTGCATTCAACTCACAGAGTTGAACCTTCCTTTCATAGTTCAGGTTTGAAACACTCTTTTTGTAGAATCTGGAAGTGGATATTTGGACCTCTGTGAGGACTTCGTTGGAAACGGGTATATCTTCACCTCAAACCTAGACAGAAGAATTCTCAGAAAGTTCTCTGTGTTGACTGCATTCAACTCACAGACTTGAACAATCGTTTTGATGGAGCAGTTTTGAAACTCTCTTTCTTTGGAATCTGCAAGTGGATATGTTGACCTCTTTGAAGATTTCGTTGGAAACGGGTTAATCTTCACATAAAAGCTAAACAGAAGCATTCTCAGAAACTTCTTTGTGATGATTGCATTCACCTCACAGAGTTGAACTTTCCCTTTGATAGAGCAGCTTTGAAACACTCTTTTTCTAGAATCTGCAAGTGGACATTTGGAGGGCTTTCTGGACTGTGGTGGAAAAGGAAATATCTTCTCATCGAAAGTACATAGAAGCATTCTCAGAAACTACTCTGTGATGATTGCATTCAACTGACAGAGTTGAACGTTCCTTTTGATAGAGCAGTTTGGAAACACTCTTTTTGTAGAATCTGCATGTGGAGATTTGGACCGCTTTGAGACCTATGGTAGTAAAGGAAATAAGTTCATAGAAAAACCAAATGGAAGCATTCTCAGAAAATAATTTGTGATGATTGAGTTGAACTCAGAGACCTGAACATTCCTTTTGATGGAGCAGTTTCCAAACACACTTCTCGTGGAATCTGCAAGTGGATATTTGGACCTCTCTGAAGATTTCATTGGAAGCGGGATTAACTTCCCAGAACTAAACGGAAGCATTCTCAGAAACTTCTTTGTGATGTTTGCATTCAACTCACAGAGTTGAACCTTCCTTTCATAGTTAAGGTTTGAAACACTCTTTTTGTAATATCAGGAAGTAGATATTTGGACCACTGTGTGGTCTTCGATGGAAACGGGTATATCTTCACCTCAAACCTAGACAGAAGCATTCTCAGAAAGTTCTCTGTGTTGACTGCATTCAACTCACAGAGTTGAACAATCCTTTTGATGGAGCAGTTTTGAAACTCTCTTTCTTTGGAATCTGCAAGTGGATATGTTGACCTCTTTGAAGATTTCTTTGGAAACCTGTTAATCTTCAAATAAAAGCTAAACAGAAGCATTGTCAGAAACTTCTTTGTGATGTTTGCATTCACCTCATAGAGTTGAACTTTCCCTTTGATAGAGCAGCTTTGAAACACTCTTTTTCTAGAATCTGCAAGTGGACATTTGGAGGGCTTTGTGTTCTGCGGTGGAAAAGGAAATATCTTCTCATCAAAACTACATAGAAGCATTCTCAGAAACAATTCTGTGATGATTGCATTCAGCTGACAGAGTTGAACATTCCTTTTGATAGAGCAGTTTGGAAACACTCTTTTTGTAGAATCTGCATGTGGAGATTTGGACCGCTTGGAGACCTATGGTAGTAAAGGAAATAACTTCATAGAAAAACCAAATGGAAGCATTCTCAGAAAATTCTTTGTGATGATTGAGTTGAACTCAGAGACCTGAACATTCCTTTTGATGGAGCAGTTTCCAAACACACTTCTCGTGGAATCTGCAAGGGGATATTTGGACCTCTCTGAGGATTTCGTTGGAAGCGCTATAAACTTCCCAGAACTAAACGGAAGCATTCTCAGAAACTTCTTTCTGATGTTTGCATTCAACTCACAGAGTTGAACCTTCCTTTCGTAGTTCAGGTTTGAAACACTCTTTTTGTAGAATCTGGAAGTGGATATTTGGACCACTGTGAGGACTTCGTTGGAAACGGGTATATCTTCACCTCAAACCTAGACAGAAGCATTCTCAGAAAGTTCTCTGTGTTGACTGCATTCAACACACAGACTTGAACAATCGTTTTGATGGAGCAGTTTTGAAACTCTCTTTCTTTGGAATCTGCAAGTGGATATGTTGACCTTTTTGAAGATTTCGTTGGAAACGGGTTAATCTTCACATAAAAGCTAAACAGAAGCATTCTCAGAAACTTCTTTGTGATGATTGCATTCACCTCACAGAGTTGAACTTTCCCTTTGATAGAGCAGCTGCGAAACACTCTTTTTCTAGAATCTGCAAGTGGACATTTGGAGGGCTTTCTGGACTGTGGTGGAAAAGGAAATATCTTCTCATCGAAAGTACATAGAAGCATTGTCAGAAACTACTCTGTGATGATTGCATTCAACTGACAGAGTTGAACGTTCCTTTTGATAGAGCAGTTTGCAAACACTCTTTTTGTAGAATCTGCATGTGGAGATTTGGACCGCTTGGAGACCTATGGTAGTAAAGGAAATAAGTTCATAGAAAAACCAAACGGAATCATTCTCAGAAAATCCTTTGTGATGATTGAGTTGAACTCAGAGACCTGAACATTCCTTTTGATGGAGCAGTTTCCAAACACACTTCTCGTGGAATCTGCAAGTGGATATTTGGACCTCTCTGAGGATTTCGTTGGAAGCGGGATAAACTTCCCAGAACTAAACGGAAGCATTCTCAGAAACTTCTTTGTGATGTTTGCATTCAACTCACAGAGTTCAACCTTCCTTTCATAGTTCAGGTTTGAAACACTCTTTTTGTAGAATCTGGAAGTAGATATTTGGACCACTGTTTGGTCTTCGTTGGAAACGGGTATATCTTCACCTCAAACCTAGACAGAAGCATTCTCAGAAAGTTCTCTGTGTTGACTGCATTCAACTCACAGAGTTGAACAATCCTTTTGATGGAGCAGTTTTGAAACTCTCTTTCTTTGGAATCTGCAAGTGGATATGTTGACCTCTTTGAAGATTTCTTTGGAAACCTGTTAATCTTCACATAAAAGCTAAACAGAAGCATTGTCAGAAACTTCTTTGTGATGTTTGCATTCACCTCAGAGAGTTGAACTTTCCCTTTGATAGAGCAGCTTTGAAACACTCTTTTTCTAGAATCTGCAAGTGGACATTTGGAGGGCTTTGTGTTCTGCGGTGGAAAAGGAAATATCTTCTCATCAAAACTACATAGAAGCATTCTCAGAAACAATTCTGTGATGATTGCATTCAGCTGACAGAGTTGAACATTCCTTTTGATAGAGCAGTTTGGAAACACTCTTTTTGTAGAATCTGCATGTGGAGATTTGGACCGCTTGGAGACCTATGGTAGTAAAGGAAATAACTTCATAGAAAAACCAAATGGAAGCATTCTCAGAAAATTCTTTGTGATGATTGAGTTGAACTCAGAGACCTGAACATTCCTTTTGATGGAGCAGTTTCCAAACACACTTCTCGTGGAATCTGCAAGTGGATATTTGGACCTCTCTGAGGATTTCGTTGGAAGCGGTATAAACTTCCCAGAACTAAACGGAAGCATTCTCAGAAACTTCTTTCTGATGTTTGCATTCAACTCACAGAGTTGAACCTTCCTTTCATAGTTCAGGTTTGAAACACTCTTTTTGTAGAATCTGGAAGTGGATATTTGGACCACTGTGAGGACTTCGTTGGAAACGGGTATATCTTCACCTCAAACCTAGACAGAAGCATTCTCAGAAAGTTCTCTGTGTTGACTGCATTCAACTCACAGACTTGAACAATCGTTTTGATGGAGCAGTTTTGAAACTCTCTTTCTTTGGAATCTGCAAGTGGATATGTTGACCTCTTTGAAGATTTCGTTGGAAACGGGTTAATCTTCACATAAAAGCTAAACAGAAGCATTCTCAGAAACTTCTTTGTGATGATTGCATTCACCTCACAGAGTTGAACTTTCCCTTTGATAGAGCAGCTGTGAAACACTCTTTTTCTAGAATCTGCAAGTGGACATTTGGAGGGCTTTCTGGACTGTGGTGGAAAAGGAAATATCTTCTCATCGAAAGTACATAGAAGCATTGTCAGAAACTACTCTGTGATGATTGCATTCAACTGACAGAGTTGAACGTTCCTTTTGATAGAGCAGTTTGCAAACACACTTTTTGTAGAATCTGCATGTGGAGATTTGGACCGCTTGGAGACCTATGGAAGTAATGAAATAAGTTCATAGAAAAACCAAACGGAAGCATTCTCAGAAAATCCTTTGTGATGATTGAGTTGAACTCAGAGACCTGAACATTCCTTTTGATGGAGCAGTTTCCAAACACACTTCTCGTGGAATCTGCAAGTGGATATTTGGACCTCTCTGAGGATTTCGTTGGAAGCGGGATAAACTTCCCAGAACTAAACGGAAGCATTCTCAGAAACTTCTTTGTGATGTTTGCATTCAACTCACAGAGTTGAACTTTCCTTTCATAGTTCAAGTTTGAAACACTCTTTTTGTAGAATCTGGAAGTGGATATTTGGACCACAGTGTGGTCTTCGTTGGAAACGGGTATATCTTCACCTCAAACCTAGACAGAAGCATTCTCAGAAAGTTCTCTGTGTTGACTGCATTCAACTCACAGAGTTGAACAATCCTTTTGATGGAGCAGTTTTGAAACTCTCTTTCTTTGGAATCTGCAAGTGGATATGTTGACCTCTTTGAAGATTTCGTTGGAAACGGGTTAATCTTCACATAAAAGCTAAACAGAAGCATTCTCAGAAACTTCTTTGTGATGATTGCATTCACCTCACAGAGTTGAACTTTCCCTTTGATAGAGCAGCTGCGAAACACTCTTTTTCTAGAATCTGCAAGTGGACATTTGGAGGGCTTTCTGGACTGTGGTGGAAAAGGAAATATCTTCTCATCGAAAGTACATAGAAGCATTGTCAGAAACTACTCTGTGATGATTGCATTCAACTGACAGAGTTGAACGTTCCTTTTGATAGAGCAGTTTGCAAACACTCTTTTTGTAGAATCTGCATGTGGAGATTTGGACCGCTTGGAGACCTATGGTAGTAAAGGAAATAAGTTCATAGAAAAACCAAACGGAATCATTCTCAGAAAATCCTTTGTGATGATTGAGTTGAACTCAGAGACCTGAACATTCCTTTTGATGGAGCAGTTTCCAAACACACTTCTCGTGGAATCTGCAAGTGGATATTTGGACCTCTCTGAGGATTTCGTTGGAAGCGGGATAAACTTCCCAGAACTAAACGGAAGCATTCTCAGAAACTTCTTTGTGATGTTTGCATTCAACTCACAGAGTTCAACCTTCCTTTCATAGTTCAGGTTTGAAACACTCTTTTTGTAGAATCTGGAAGTAGATATTTGGACCACTGTTTGGTCTTCGTTGGAAACGGGTATATCTTCACCTCAAACCTAGACAGAAGCATTCTCAGAAAGTTCTCTGTGTTGACTGCATTCAACTCACAGAGTTGAACAATCCTTTTGATGGAGCAGTTTTGAAACTCTCTTTCTTTGGAATCTGCAAGTGGATATGTTGACCTCTTTGAAGATTTCTTTGGAAACCTGTTAATCTTCACATAAAAGCTAAACAGAAGCATTGTCAGAAACTTCTTTGTGATGTTTGCATTCACCTCAGAGAGTTGAACTTTCCCTTTGATAGAGCAGCTTTGAAACACTCTTTTTCTAGAATCTGCAAGTGGACATTTGGAGGGCTTTGTGTTCTGCGGTGGAAAAGGAAATATCTTCTCATCAAAACTACATAGAAGCATTCTCAGAAACAATTCTGTGATGATTGCATTCAGCTGACAGAGTTGAACATTCCTTTTGATAGAGCAGTTTGGAAACACTCTTTTTGTAGAATCTGCATGTGGAGATTTGGACCGCTTGGAGACCTATGGTAGTAAAGGAAATAACTTCATAGAAAAACCAAATGGAAGCATTCTCAGAAAATTCTTTGTGATGATTGAGTTGAACTCAGAGACCTGAACATTCCTTTTGATGGAGCAGTTTCCAAACACACTTCTCGTGGAATCTGCAAGTGGATATTTGGACCTCTCTGAGGATTTCGTTGGAAGCGGTATAAACTTCCCAGAACTAAACGGAAGCATTCTCAGAAACTTCTTTCTGATGTTTGCATTCAACTCACAGAGTTGAACCTTCCTTTCATAGTTCAGGTTTGAAACACTCTTTTTGTAGAATCTGGAAGTGGATATTTGGACCACTGTGAGGACTTCGTTGGAAACGGGTATATCTTCACCTCAAACCTAGACAGAAGCATTCTCAGAAAGTTCTCTGTGTTGACTGCATTCAACTCACAGACTTGAACAATCGTTTTGATGGAGCAGTTTTGAAACTCTCTTTCTTTGGAATCTGCAAGTGGATATGTTGACCTCTTTGAAGATTTCGTTGGAAACGGGTTAATCTTCACATAAAAGCTAAACAGAAGCATTCTCAGAAACTTCTTTGTGATGATTGCATTCACCTCACAGAGTTGAACTTTCCCTTTGATAGAGCAGCTGTGAAACACTCTTTTTCTAGAATCTGCAAGTGGACATTTGGAGGGCTTTCTGGACTGTGGTGGAAAAGGAAATATCTTCTCATCGAAAGTACATAGAAGCATTGTCAGAAACTACTCTGTGATGATTGCATTCAACTGACAGAGTTGAACGTTCCTTTTGATAGAGCAGTTTGCAAACACACTTTTTGTAGAATCTGCATGTGGAGATTTGGACCGCTTGGAGACCTATGGAAGTAATGAAATAAGTTCATAGAAAAACCAAACGGAAGCATTCTCAGAAAATCCTTTGTGATGATTGAGTTGAACTCAGAGACCTGAACATTCCTTTTGATGGAGCAGTTTCCAAACACACTTCTCGTGGAATCTGCAAGTGGATATTTGGACCTCTCTGAGGATTTCGTTGGAAGCGGGATAAACTTCCCAGAACTAAACGGAAGCATTCTCAGAAACTTCTTTGTGATGTTTGCATTCAACTCACAGAGTTGAACTTTCCTTTCATAGTTCAAGTTTGAAACACTCTTTTTGTAGAATCTGGAAGTGGATATTTGGACCACAGTGTGGTCTTCGTTGGAAACGGGTATATCTTCACCTCAAACCTAGACAGAAGCATTCTCAGAAAGTTCTCTGTGTTGACTGCATTCAACTCACAGAGTTGAACAATCCTTTTGATGGAGCAGTTTTGAAACTCTCTTTCTTTGGAATCTGCAAGTGGATATGTTGACCTCTTTGAAGATTTCGTTGGAAACCTGTTAATCTTCACATAAAAGCTAAACAGAAGCATTGTCAGAAACTTCTTTGTGATGTTTGAATTCACCTCACAGAGTTGAACTTTCCCTTTGATAGAGCAGCTTTGAAACACTCTTTTTCTAGAATCTGCAAGTGGACATTTGGAGGGCTTTGTGTTCTGCGGTGGAAAAGGAAATATCTTCTCATCAAAACTACATAGAAGCATTCTCAGAAACAATTCTGTGATGATTGCATTCAGCTGACAGAGTTGAATATTCCTTTTGATAGAGCAGTTTGGAAACACTCTTTTTGTAGAATCTGCATGTGGAGATTTGGACCGCTTGGAGACCTATGGTAGTAAAGGAAATAACTTCATAGAAAAACCAAATGGAAGCATTCTCAGAAAATTCTTTGTGATGATTGAGTTGAACTCAGAGACCTGAACATTCCTTTTGATGGAGCAGTTTCCAAACACACTTCTCGTGGAATCTGCAAGGGGATATTTGGACCTCTCTGAGGATTTCGTTGGAAGCGGTATAAACTTCCCAGAACTAAACGGAAGCATTCTCAGAAACTTCTTTCTGATGTTTGCATTCAACTCACAGAGTTGAACCTTCCTTTCATAGTTCAGGTTTGAAACACTCTTTTTGTAGAATCTGGAAGTGGATATTTGGACCTCTGTGAGGACTTCGTTGGAAACGGGTATATCTTCACCTCAAACCTAGACAGAAGAATTCTCAGAAAGTTCTCTGTGTTGACTGCATTCAACTCACAGACTTGAACAATCATTTTGATGGAGCAGTTTTGAAACTCTCTTTCTTTGGAATCTGCAAGTGGATATGTTGACCTCTTTGAAGATTTCGTTGGAAACGGGTTAATCTTCACATAAAAGCTAAACAGAAGCATTCTCAGAAACTTCTTTGTGATGATTGCATTCACCTCACAGAGTTGAACTTTCCCTTTGATAGAGCAGCTTTGAAACACTCTTTTTCTAGAATCTGCAAGTGGACATTTGGAGGGCTTTCTGGACTGTGGTGGAAAAGGAAATATCTTCTCATCGAAAGTACATAGAAGCATTCTCAGAAACTACTCTGTGATGATTGCATTCAACTGACAGAGTTGAACGTTCCTTTTGATAGAGCAGTTTGGAAACACTCTTTTTGTAGAATCTGCATGTGGAGATTTGGACCGCTTTGAGACCTATGGTAGTAAAGGAAATAAGTTCATAGAAAAACCAAATGGAAGCATTCTCAGAAAATAATTTGTGATGATTGAGTTGAACTCAGAGACCTGAACATTCCTTTTGATGGAGCAGTTTCCAAACACACTTCTCGTGGAATCTGCAAGTGGATATTTGGACCTCTCTGAAGATTTCATTGGAAGCGGGATTAACTTCCCAGAACTAAACGGAAGCATTCTCAGAAACTTCTTTGTGATGTTTGCATTCAACTCACAGAGTTGAACCTTCCTTTCATAGTTAAGGTTTGAAACACTCTTTTTGTAATATCAGGAAGTAGATATTTGGACCACTGTGTGGTCTTCGATGGAAACGGGTATATCTTCACCTCAAACCTAGACAGAAGCATTCTCAGAAAGTTCTCTGTGTTGACTGCATTCAACTCACAGAGTTGAACAATCCTTTTGATGGAGCAGTTTTGAAACTCTCTTTCTTTGGAATCTGCAAGTGGATATGTTGACCTCTTTGAAGATTTCTTTGGAAACCTGTTAATCTTCAAATAAAAGCTAAACAGAAGCATTGTCAGAAACTTCTTTGTGATGTTTGCATTCACCTCATAGAGTTGAACTTTCCCTTTGATAGAGCAGCTTTGAAACACTCTTTTTCTAGAATCTGCAAGTGGACATTTGGAGGGCTTTGTGTTCTGCGGTGGAAAAGGAAATATCTTCTCATCAAAACTACATAGAAGCATTCTCAGAAACAATTCTGTGATGATTGCATTCAGCTGACAGAGTTGAACATTCCTTTTGATAGAGCAGTTTGGAAACACTCTTTTTGTAGAATCTGCATGTGGAGATTTGGACCGCTTGGAGACCTATGGTAGTAAAGGAAATAACTTCATAGAAAAACCAAATGGAAGCATTCTCAGAAAATTCTTTGTGATGATTGAGTTGAACTCAGAGACCTGAACATTCCTTTTGATGGAGCAGTTTCCAAACACACTTCTCGTGGAATCTGCAAGGGGATATTTGGACCTCTCTGAGGATTTCGTTGGAAGCGCTATAAACTTCCCAGAACTAAACGGAAGCATTCTCAGAAACTTCTTTCTGATGTTTGCATTCAACTCACAGAGTTGAACCTTCCTTTCGTAGTTCAGGTTTGAAACACTCTTTTTGTAGAATCTGGAAGTGGATATTTGGACCACTGTGAGGACTTCGTTGGAAACGGGTATATCTTCACCTCAAACCTAGACAGAAGCATTCTCAGAAAGTTCTCTGTGTTGACTGCATTCAACACACAGACTTGAACAATCGTTTTGATGGAGCAGTTTTGAAACTCTCTTTCTTTGGAATCTGCAAGTGGATATGTTGACCTTTTTGAAGATTTCGTTGGAAACGGGTTAATCTTCACATAAAAGCTAAACAGAAGCATTCTCAGAAACTTCTTTGTGATGATTGCATTCACCTCACAGAGTTGAACTTTCCCTTTGATAGAGCAGCTGTGAAACACTCTTTTTCTAGAATCTGCAAGTGGACATTTGGAGGGCTTTCTGGACTGTGGTGGAAAAGGAAATATCTTCTCATCGAAAGTACATAGAAGCATTCTCAGAAACTACTCTGTGATGATTGCATTCAACTGACAGAGTTGAACGTTCCTTTTGATAGAGCAGTTTGCAAACACTCTTTTTGTAGAATCTGCATGTGGAGATTTGGACCGCTTGGAGACCTATGGTAGTAAAGGAAATAAGTTCATAGAAAAACCAAACGGAATCATTCTCAGAAAATCCTTTGTGATGATTGAGTTGAACTCAGAGACCTGAACATTCCTTTTGATGGAGCAGTTTCCAAACACACTTCTCGTGGAATCTGCAAGTGGATATTTGGACCTCTCTGAGGATTTCGTTGGAAGCGGGATAAACTTCCCAGAACTAAACGGAAGCATTCTCAGAAACTTCTTTGTGATGTTTGCATTCAACTCACAGAGTTCAACCTTCCTTTCATAGTTCAGGTTTGAAACACTCTTTTTGTAGAATCTGGAAGTAGATATTTGGACCACTGTTTGGTCTTCGTTGGAAACGGGTATATCTTCACCTCAAACCTAGACAGAAGCATTCTCAGAAAGTTCTCTGTGTTGACTGCATTCAACTCACAGAGTTGAACAATCCTTTTGATGGAGCAGTTTTGAAACTCTCTTTCTTTGGAATCTGCAAGTGGATATGTTGACCTCTTTGAAGATTTCGTTGGAAACGGGTTAATCTTCACATAAAAGCTAACCAGAAGCATTCTCAGAAACTTCTTTGTGATGATTGCATTCACCTCACAGAGTTGAACTTTCCCTTTGATAGAGCAGCTGTGAAACACTCTTTTTCTAAAATCTGCAAGTGGACATTTGGAGGGCTTTCTGGACTGTGGTGGAAAAGGAAATATCTTCTCATCGAAAGGACATAGAAGCATTGTCAGAAACTACTCTGTGATGATTGCATTCAACTGACAGAGTTGAACGTTCCTTTTGATAGAGCAGTTTGCAAACACTCTTTTTGTAGAATCTGCATGTGGAGATTTGGACCGCTTGGAGACCTATGGTAGTAAAGGAAATAAGTTCATAGAAAAACCAAACGGAAGCATTCTCAGAAAATCCTTTGTGATGATTGAGTTGAACTCAGAGACCTGAACATTCCTTTTGATGGAGCAGTTTCCAAACACACTTCTCGTGGAATCTGCAAGTGGATATTTGGACCTCTCTGAGGATTTCGTTGGAAGCGGGATAAACTTCCCAGAACTAAACGGAAGCATTCTCAGAAACTTCTTTGTGATGTTTGCATTCAACTCACAGAGTTGAACTTTCCTTTCATAGTTCAAGTTTGAAACACTCTTTTTGTAGAATCTGGAAGTGGATATTTGGACCACAGTGTGGTCTTCGTTGGAAACGGGTATATCTTCACCTCAAACCTAGACAGAAGCATTCTCAGAAAGTTCTCTGTGTTGACTGCATTCAACTCACAGAGTTGAACAATCCTTTTGATGGAGCAGTTTTGAAACTCTCTTTCTTTGGAATCTGCAAGTGGATATGTTGACCTCTTTGAAGATTTCTTTGGAAACGGGTTAATCTTCACATAAAAGCTAAACAGAAGCATTGTCAGAAACTTCTTTGTGATGTTTGCATTCACCTCATAGAGTTGAACTTTCCCTTTGATAGAGCAGCTTTGAAACACTCTTTTTCTAGAATCTGCAAGTGGACATTTGGAGGGCTTTGTGTTCTGCGGTGGAAAAGGAAATATCTTCTCATCAAAACTACATAGAAGCATTCTCAGAAACAATTCGGTGATGATTGCATTCAGCTGACAGAGTTGAACATTCCTTTTGATAGAGCAGTTTGGAAACACTCTTTTTGTAGAATCTGCATGTGGAGATTTGGACCGCTTTGAGACCTATGGTAGTAAAGGAAATAACTTCATAGAAAAACCAAATGGAAGCATTCTCAGAAAATTCTTTGTGATGATTGAGTTGAACTCAGAGACCTGAACATTCCTTTTGATGGAGCAGTTTCCAAACACACTTCTCGTGGAATCTGCAAGTGGATATTTGGACCTCTCTGAGGATTTCGTTGGAAGCGGGATAAACTTCCCAGAACTAAACGGAAGCATTCTCAGAAACTTCTTTGTGATGTTTGCATTCAACTCACAGAGTTCAACCTTCCTTTCATAGTTCAGGTTTGAAACACTCTTTTTGTAGAATCTGGAAGTAGATATTTGGACCACTGTTTGGTCTTCGTTGGAAACGGGTATATCTTCACCTCAAACCTAGACAGAAGCATTCTCAGAAAGTTCTCTGTGTTGACTGCATTCAACTCACAGAGTTGAACAATCCTTTTGATGGAGCAGTTTTGAAACTCTCTTTCTTTGGAATCTGCAAGTGGATATGTTGACCTCTTTGAAGATTTCTTTGGAAACCTGTTAATCTTCACATAAAAGCTAAACAGAAGCATTGTCAGAAACTTCTTTGTGATGTTTGCATTCACCTCAGAGAGTTGAACTTTCCCTTTGATAGAGCAGCTTTGAAACACTCTTTTTCTAGAATCTGCAAGTGGACATTTGGAGGGCTTTGTGTTCTGCGGTGGAAAAGGAAATATCTTCTCATCAAAACTACATAGAAGCATTCTCAGAAACAATTCTGTGATGATTGCATTCAGCTGACAGAGTTGAACATTCGTTTTGATAGAGCAGTTTGGAAACACTCTTTTTGTAGAATCTGCATGTGGAGATTTGGACCGCTTGGAGACCTATGGTAGTAAAGGAAATAACTTCATAGAAAAACCAAATGGAAGCATTCTCAGAAAATTCTTTGTGATGATTGAGTTGAACTCAGAGACCTGAACATTCCTTTTGATGGAGCAGTTTCCAAACACACTTCTCGTGGAATCTGCAAGTGGATATTTGGACCTCTCTGAGGATTTCGTTGGAAGCGGTATAAACTTCCCAGAACTAAACGGAAGCATTCTCAGAAACTTCTTTCTGATGTTTGCATTCAACTCACAGAGTTGAACCTTCCTTTCATAGTTCAGGTTTGAAACACTCTTTTTGTAGAATCTGGAAGTGGATATTTGGACCACTGTGAGGACTTCGTTGGAAACGGGTATATCTTCACCTCAAACCTAGACAGAAGCATTCTCAGAAAGTTCTCTGTGTTGACTGCATTCAACTCACAGACTTGAACAATCGTTTTGATGGAGCAGTTTTGAAACTCTCTTTCTTTGGAATCTGCAAGTGGATATGTTGACCTCTTTGAAGATTTCGTTGGAAACGGGTTAATCTTCACATAAAAGCTAAACAGAAGCATTCTCAGAAACTTCTTTGTGATGATTGCATTCACCTCACAGAGTTGAACTTTCCCTTTGATAGAGCAGCTGTGAAACACTCTTTTTCTAGAATCTGCAAGTGGACATTTGGAGGGCTTTCTGGACTGTGGTGGAAAAGGAAATATCTTCTCATCGAAAGTACATAGAAGCATTGTCAGAAACTACTCTGTGATGATTGCATTCAACTGACAGAGTTGAACGTTCCTTTTGATAGAGCAGTTTGCAAACACACTTTTTGTAGAATCTGCATGTGGAGATTTGGACCGCTTGGAGACCTATGGAAGTAATGAAATAAGTTCATAGAAAAACCAAACGGAAGCATTCTCAGAAAATCCTTTGTGATGATTGAGTTGAACTCAGAGACCTGAACATTCCTTTTGATGGAGCAGTTTCCAAACACACTTCTCGTGGAATCTGCAAGTGGATATTTGGACCTCTCTGAGGATTTCGTTGGAAGCGGGATAAACTTCCCAGAACTAAACGGAAGCATTCTCAGAAACTTCTTTGTGATGTTTGCATTCAACTCACAGAGTTGAACTTTCCTTTCATAGTTCAAGTTTGAAACACTCTTTTTGTAGAATCTGGAAGTGGATATTTGGACCACAGTGTGGTCTTCGTTGGAAACGGGTATATCTTCACCTCAAACCTAGACAGAAGCATTCTCAGAAAGTTCTCTGTGTTGACTGCATTCAACTCACAGAGTTGAACAATCCTTTTGATGGAGCAGTTTTGAAACTCTCTTTCTTTGGAATCTGCAAGTGGATATGTTGACCTCTTTGAAGATTTCGTTGGAAACCTGTTAATCTTCACATAAAAGCTAAACAGAAGCATTGTCAGAAACTTCTTTGTGATGTTTGAATTCACCTCACAGAGTTGAACTTTCCCTTTGATAGAGCAGCTTTGAAACACTCTTTTTCTAGAATCTGCAAGTGGACATTTGGAGGGCTTTGTGTTCTGCGGTGGAAAAGGAAATATCTTCTCATCAAAACTACATAGAAGCATTCTCAGAAACAATTCTGTGATGATTGCATTCAGCTGACAGAGTTGAATATTCCTTTTGATAGAGCAGTTTGGAAACACTCTTTTTGTAGAATCTGCATGTGGAGATTTGGACCGCTTGGAGACCTATGGTAGTAAAGGAAATAACTTCATAGAAAAACCAAATGGAAGCATTCTCAGAAAATTCTTTGTGATGATTGAGTTGAACTCAGAGACCTGAACATTCCTTTTGATGGAGCAGTTTCCAAACACACTTCTCGTGGAATCTGCAAGGGGATATTTGGACCTCTCTGAGGATTTCGTTGGAAGCGGTATAAACTTCCCAGAACTAAACGGAAGCATTCTCAGAAACTTCTTTCTGATGTTTGCATTCAACTCACAGAGTTGAACCTTCCTTTCATAGTTCAGGTTTGAAACACTCTTTTTGTAGAATCTGGAAGTGGATATTTGGACCTCTGTGAGGACTTCGTTGGAAACGGGTATATCTTCACCTCAAACCTAGACAGAAGAATTCTCAGAAAGTTCTCTGTGTTGACTGCATTCAACTCACAGACTTGAACAATCATTTTGATGGAGCAGTTTTGAAACTCTCTTTCTTTGGAATCTGCAAGTGGATATGTTGACCTCTTTGAAGATTTCGTTGGAAACGGGTTAATCTTCACATAAAAGCTAAACAGAAGCATTCTCAGAAACTTCTTTGTGATGATTGCATTCACCTCACAGAGTTGAACTTTCCCTTTGATAGAGCAGCTTTGAAACACTCTTTTTCTAGAATCTGCAAGTGGACATTTGGAGGGCTTTCTGGACTGTGGTGGAAAAGGAAATATCTTCTCATCGAAAGTACATAGAAGCATTCTCAGAAACTACTCTGTGATGATTGCATTCAACTGACAGAGTTGAACGTTCCTTTTGATAGAGCAGTTTGGAAACACTCTTTTTGTAGAATCTGCATGTGGAGATTTGGACCGCTTTGAGACCTATGGTAGTAAAGGAAATAAGTTCATAGAAAAACCAAATGGAAGCATTCTCAGAAAATAATTTGTGATGATTGAGTTGAACTCAGAGACCTGAACATTCCTTTTGATGGAGCAGTTTCCAAACACACTTCTCGTGGAATCTGCAAGTGGATATTTGGACCTCTCTGAAGATTTCATTGGAAGCGGGATTAACTTCCCAGAACTAAACGGAAGCATTCTCAGAAACTTCTTTGTGATGTTTGCATTCAACTCACAGAGTTGAACCTTCCTTTCATAGTTAAGGTTTGAAACACTCTTTTTGTAATATCAGGAAGTAGATATTTGGACCACTGTGTGGTCTTCGATGGAAACGGGTATATCTTCACCTCAAACCTAGACAGAAGCATTCTCAGAAAGTTCTCTGTGTTGACTGCATTCAACTCACAGAGTTGAACAATCCTTTTGATGGAGCAGTTTTGAAACTCTCTTTCTTTGGAATCTGCAAGTGGATATGTTGACCTCTTTGAAGATTTCTTTGGAAACCTGTTAATCTTCAAATAAAAGCTAAACAGAAGCATTGTCAGAAACTTCTTTGTGATGTTTGCATTCACCTCATAGAGTTGAACTTTCCCTTTGATAGAGCAGCTTTGAAACACTCTTTTTCTAGAATCTGCAAGTGGACATTTGGAGGGCTTTGTGTTCTGCGGTGGAAAAGGAAATATCTTCTCATCAAAACTACATAGAAGCATTCTCAGAAACAATTCTGTGATGATTGCATTCAGCTGACAGAGTTGAACATTCCTTTTGATAGAGCAGTTTGGAAACACTCTTTTTGTAGAATCTGCATGTGGAGATTTGGACCGCTTGGAGACCTATGGTAGTAAAGGAAATAACTTCATAGAAAAACCAAATGGAAGCATTCTCAGAAAATTCTTTGTGATGATTGAGTTGAACTCAGAGACCTGAACATTCCTTTTGATGGAGCAGTTTCCAAACACACTTCTCGTGGAATCTGCAAGGGGATATTTGGACCTCTCTGAGGATTTCGTTGGAAGCGCTATAAACTTCCCAGAACTAAACGGAAGCATTCTCAGAAACTTCTTTCTGATGTTTGCATTCAACTCACAGAGTTGAACCTTCCTTTCGTAGTTCAGGTTTGAAACACTCTTTTTGTAGAATCTGGAAGTGGATATTTGGACCACTGTGAGGACTTCGTTGGAAACGGGTATATCTTCACCTCAAACCTAGACAGAAGCATTCTCAGAAAGTTCTCTGTGTTGACTGCATTCAACACACAGACTTGAACAATCGTTTTGATGGAGCAGTTTTGAAACTCTCTTTCTTTGGAATCTGCAAGTGGATATGTTGACCTTTTTGAAGATTTCGTTGGAAACGGGTTAATCTTCACATAAAAGCTAAACAGAAGCATTCTCAGAAACTTCTTTGTGATGATTGCATTCACCTCACAGAGTTGAACTTTCCCTTTGATAGAGCAGCTGTGAAACACTCTTTTTCTAGAATCTGCAAGTGGACATTTGGAGGGCTTTCTGGACTGTGGTGGAAAAGGAAATATCTTCTCATCGAAAGTACATAGAAGCATTCTCAGAAACTACTCTGTGATGATTGCATTCAACTGACAGAGTTGAACGTTCCTTTTGATAGAGCAGTTTGCAAACACTCTTTTTGTAGAATCTGCATGTGGAGATTTGGACCGCTTGGAGACCTATGGTAGTAAAGGAAATAAGTTCATAGAAAAACCAAACGGAATCATTCTCAGAAAATCCTTTGTGATGATTGAGTTGAACTCAGAGACCTGAACATTCCTTTTGATGGAGCAGTTTCCAAACACACTTCTCGTGGAATCTGCAAGTGGATATTTGGACCTCTCTGAGGATTTCGTTGGAAGCGGGATAAACTTCCCAGAACTAAACGGAAGCATTCTCAGAAACTTCTTTGTGATGTTTGCATTCAACTCACAGAGTTCAACCTTCCTTTCATAGTTCAGGTTTGAAACACTCTTTTTGTAGAATCTGGAAGTAGATATTTGGACCACTGTTTGGTCTTCGTTGGAAACGGGTATATCTTCACCTCAAACCTAGACAGAAGCATTCTCAGAAAGTTCTCTGTGTTGACTGCATTCAACTCACAGAGTTGAACAATCCTTTTGATGGAGCAGTTTTGAAACTCTCTTTCTTTGGAATCTGCAAGTGGATATGTTGACCTCTTTGAAGATTTCGTTGGAAACGGGTTAATCTTCACATAAAAGCTAACCAGAAGCATTCTCAGAAACTTCTTTGTGATGATTGCATTCACCTCACAGAGTTGAACTTTCCCTTTGATAGAGCAGCTGTGAAACACTCTTTTTCTAAAATCTGCAAGTGGACATTTGGAGGGCTTTCTGGACTGTGGTGGAAAAGGAAATATCTTCTCATCGAAAGGACATAGAAGCATTGTCAGAAACTACTCTGTGATGATTGCATTCAACTGACAGAGTTGAACGTTCCTTTTGATAGAGCAGTTTGCAAACACTCTTTTTGTAGAATCTGCATGTGGAGATTTGGACCGCTTGGAGACCTATGGTAGTAAAGGAAATAAGTTCATAGAAAAACCAAACGGAAGCATTCTCAGAAAATCCTTTGTGATGATTGAGTTGAACTCAGAGACCTGAACATTCCTTTTGATGGAGCAGTTTCCAAACACACTTCTCGTGGAATCTGCAAGTGGATATTTGGACCTCTCTGAGGATTTCGTTGGAAGCGGGATAAACTTCCCAGAACTAAACGGAAGCATTCTCAGAAACTTCTTTGTGATGTTTGCATTCAACTCACAGAGTTGAACTTTCCTTTCATAGTTCAAGTTTGAAACACTCTTTTTGTAGAATCTGGAAGTGGATATTTGGACCACAGTGTGGTCTTCGTTGGAAACGGGTATATCTTCACCTCAAACCTAGACAGAAGCATTCTCAGAAAGTTCTCTGTGTTGACTGCATTCAACTCACAGAGTTGAACAATCCTTTTGATGGAGCAGTTTTGAAACTCTCTTTCTTTGGAATCTGCAAGTGGATATGTTGACCTCTTTGAAGATTTCTTTGGAAACGGGTTAATCTTCACATAAAAGCTAAACAGAAGCATTGTCAGAAACTTCTTTGTGATGTTTGCATTCACCTCATAGAGTTGAACTTTCCCTTTGATAGAGCAGCTTTGAAACACTCTTTTTCTAGAATCTGCAAGTGGACATTTGGAGGGCTTTGTGTTCTGCGGTGGAAAAGGAAATATCTTCTCATCAAAACTACATAGAAGCATTCTCAGAAACAATTCGGTGATGATTGCATTCAGCTGACAGAGTTGAACATTCCTTTTGATAGAGCAGTTTGGAAACACTCTTTTTGTAGAATCTGCATGTGGAGATTTGGACCGCTTTGAGACCTATGGTAGTAAAGGAAATAACTTCATAGAAAAACCAAATGGAAGCATTCTCAGAAAATTCTTTGTGATGATTGAGTTGAACTCAGAGACCTGAACATTCCTTTTGATGGAGCAGTTTCCAAACACACTTCTCGTGGAATCTGCAAGTGGATATTTGGACCTCTCTGAGGATTTCGTTGGAAGCGGTATAATCTTCCCAGAACTAAACGGAAGCATTCTCAGAAACTTCTTTCTGATGTTTGCATTCAACTCACAGAGTTGAACCTTCCTTTCATAGTTCAGGTTTGAAACACTCTTTTTGTAGAATCTGGAAGTGGATATTTGGACCACTGTGAGGACTTCGTTGGAAACGGGTATATCTTCACCTCAAACCTAGACAGAAGCATTCTCAGAAAGTTCTCTGTGTTGACTGCATTCAACTCACAGACTTGAACAATCGTTTTGATGGAGCAGTTTTGAAACTCTCTTTCTTTGGAATCTGCAAGTGGATATGTTGACCTCTTTGAAGATTTCGTTGGAAACGGGTTAATCTTCACATAAAAGCTAAACAGAAGCATTCTCAGAAACTTCTTTGTGATGATTGCATTCACCTCACAGAGTTGAACTTTCCCTTTGATAGAGCAGCTGTGAAACACTCTTTTTCTAGAATCTGCAAGTGGACATTTGGAGGGCTTTCTGGACTGTGGTGGAAAAGGAAATATCTTCTCATCGAAAGTACATAGAAGCATTGTCAGAAACTACTCTGTGATGATTGCATTCAACTGACAGAGTTGAACGTTCCTTTTGATAGAGCAGTTTGCAAACACACTTTTTGTAGAATCTGCATGTGGAGATTTGGAGCGCTTGGAGACCTATGGAAGCAATGAAATAAGTTCATAGAAAAACCAAACGGAAGCATTCTCAGAAAATTCTTTGTGATGATTGAGTTGAACTCAGAGACCTGAACATTCCTTTTGATGGAGCAGTTTCCAAACACACTTCTCGTGGAATCTGCAAGTGGATATTTGGACCTCTCTGAGGATTTCGTTGGAAGCGGGATAAACTTCCCAGAACTAAACGGAAGCATTCTCAGAAACTTCTTTGTGATGTTTGCATTCAACTCACGGAGTTGAACCTTCCTTTCGTAGTTCAGGTTTGAAACACTCTTTTTGTAGAATCTGGAAGTAGATATTTGGACCACTGTGTGGTCTTCGTTGGAAACGGGTATATCTTCACCTCAAACCTAGACAGAAGCATTCTCAGAAAGTTCTCTGTGTTGACTGCATTCAACTCACAGAGTTGAACAATCGTTTTGATGGAGCAGTTTTGAAACTCTCTTTCTTTGGAATCTGCAAGTGGATATGTTGTCCTCTTTGAAGATTTCGTTGGAAACCTGTTAATCTTCACATAAAATCTAAACAGAAGCATTGTCAGAAACTTCTTTGTGATGTTTGCATTCACCTCATAGAGTTGAACTTTCCCTTGATAGAGCAGCTTTGAAACACTCTTTTTCTAGAATCTGCAAGTGGACATTTGGAGGGCTTTGTGTTCTTCGGTGGAAAAGGAAATATCTTCTCATCAAAACTACATAGAAGCATTCTCAGAAACAATTCTGTGATGATTGCATTCAGCTGACAGAGTTGAACATTCCTTTTGATAGAGCAGTTTGGAAACACTCTTTTTGTAGAATCTGCATGTGGAGATTTGGACCGCTTTGAGACCTATGGTAGTAAAGGAAATAACTTCATAGAAAAACCAAATGGAAGCATTCTCAGAAAATCCTTTGTGATGATTGAGTTGAAGTCAGAGACCTGAACATTCCTTTTGATGGAGCAGTTTCCAAACACACTTCTCGTGGAATCTGCAAGTGGATATTTGGACCTCTCTGAGGATTTCGTTGGAAGCGGGACAAACTTCCCAGAACTAAACGGAAGCATTCTCAGAAACTTCTTTGTGATGTTTGCATTCAACTCACAGAGTTGAACCTTCCTTTCATAGTTCAGGTTTGAAACACTCTTTTTGTAGAATCTGGAAGTGGATATTTGGACCACAGTGTGGTCTTCGTTGGAAACGTGTATATCTTCACCTCAAACCTAGACAGAAGCATTCTCAGAAAGTTCTCTGTGTTGACTGCATTCAACTCACAGAATTGAACAATCCTTTTGATGGAGCAGTTTTGAAACTCTCTTTCTTTGGAATCTGCAAGTGGATATGTTGACCTCTTTGAAGATTTCGTTGGAAACGGGTTAATCTTCACATAAAAGCTAAACAGAAGCATTCTCAGAAACTTCTTTGTGATGATTGCATTCACCTCACAGAGTTGAACTTTCCCTTTGATAGAGCAGCTTTGAAACACTCTTTTTCTAGAATCTGCAAGTGGACATTTGGAGGGCTTTCTGGACTGTGGTGGAAAAGGAAATATCTTCTCATCGAAAGTACATAGAAGCATTCTCAGAAACTACTCTGTGATGATTGCATTCAACTGACAGAGTTGAACGTTCCTTTTGATAGAGCAGTTTGGAAACACTCTTTTTGTAGAATCTGCATGTGGAGATATTTACCGCTTTGAGACCTATGGTAGTAAAGGAAATAAGTTCATAGAAAAACCAAATGGAAGCATTCTCAGAAAATAATTTGTGATGATTGAGTTGAACTCAGAGACCTGAACATTCCTTTTGATGGAGCAGTTTCCAAACACACTTCTCGTGGAATCTGCAAGTGGATATTTGGACCTCTCTGAAGATTTCATTGGAAGCGGGATTAACTTCCCAGAACTAAACGGAAGCATTCTCAGAAACTTCTTTGTGATGTTTGCATTCAACTCACAGAGTTGAACCTTCCTTTCATAGTTAAGGTTTGAAACACTCTTTTTGTAATATCAGGAAGTAGATATTTGGACCACTGTGTGGTCTTCGATGGAAACGGGTATATCTTCACCTCAAACCTAGACAGAAGCATTCTCAGAAAGTTCTCTGTGTTGACTGCATTCAACTCACAGAGTTGAACAATCCTTTTGATGGAGCAGTTTTGAAACTCTCTTTCTTTGGAATCTGCAAGTGGATATGTTAACCTCTTTGAAGATTTCGTTGGAAACCTGTTAATCTTCACATAAAAGCTAAACAGAAGCATTGTCAGAAACTTCTTTGTGATGTTTGCATTCACCTCATAGAGTTGAACTTTCCCTTTGATAGAGCAGCTTTGAAACACTCTTTTTCTAGAATCTGCAAGTGGACATTTGGAGGGCTTTGTGTTCTGCGGTGGAAAAGGAAATATCTTCTCATCAAAACTACATAGAAGCATTCTCAGAAACAATTCTGTGATGATTGCATTCAGCTGACAGAGTTGAACATTCCTTTTGATAGAGCAGTTTGGAAACACTCTTTTTGTAGAATCTGCATGTGGAGATTTGGACCGCTTGGAGACCTATGGTAGTAAAGGAAATAACTTCATAGAAAAACCAAATGGAAGCATTCTCAGAAAATTCTTTGTGATGATTGAGTTGAACTCAGAGACCTGAACATTCCTTTTGATGGAGCAGTTTCCAAACACACTTCTCGTGGAATCTGCAAGGGGATATTTGGACCTCTCTGAGGATTTCGTTGGAAGCGGGATTAACTTCCCAGAACTAAACGGAAGCATTCTCAGAAACTTCTTTGTGATGTTTGCATTCAACTCACAGAGTTGAACCTTCCTTTCATAGTTAAGGTTTGAAACACTCTTTTTGTAATATCAGGAAGTAGATATTTGGACCACTGTGTGGTCTTCGATGGAAACGGGTATATCTTCACCTCAAACCTAGACAGAAGCATTCTCAGAAAGTTCTCTGTGTTGACTGCATTCAACTCACAGAGTTGAACAATCCTTTTGATGGAGCAGTTTTGAAACTCTCTTTCTTTGGAATCTGCAAGTGGATATGTTAACCTCTTTGAAGATTTCGTTGGAAACCTGTTAATCTTCACATAAAAGCTAAACAGAAGCATTGTCAGAAACTTCTTTGTGATGTTTGCATTCACCTCATAGAGTTGAACTTTCCCTTTGATAGAGCAGCTTTGAAACACTCTTTTTCTAGAATCTGCAAGTGGACATTTGGAGGGCTTTGTGTTCTGCGGTGGAAAAGGAAATATCTTCTCATCAAAACTACATAGAAGCATTCTCAGAAACAATTCTGTGATGATTGCATTCAGCTGACAGAGTTGAACATTCCTTTTGATAGAGCAGTTTGGAAACACTCTTTTTGTAGAATCTGCATGTGGAGATTTGGACCGCTTGGAGACCTATGGTAGTAAAGGAAATAACTTCATAGAAAAACCAAATGGAAGCATTCTCAGAAAATTCTTTGTGATGATTGAGTTGAACTCAGAGACCTGAACATTCCTTTTGATGGAGCAGTTTCCAAACACACTTCTCGTGGAATCTGCAAGGGGATATTTGGACCTCTCTGAGGATTTCGTTGGAAGCGGTATAAACTTCCCAGAACTAAACGGAAGCATTCTCAGAAACTTCTTTCTGATGTTTGCATTCAACTCACAGAGTTGAACCTTCCTTTCATAGTTCAGGTTTGAAACACTCTTTTTGTAGAATCTGGAAGTGGATATTTGGACCTCTGTGAGGACTTCGTTGGAAACGGGTATATCTTCACCTCAAACCTAGACAGAAGCATTCTCAGAAAGTTCTCTGTGTTGACTGCATTCAACTCACAGACTTGAACAATCGTTTTGATGGAGCAGTTTTGAAACTCTCTTTCTTTGGAATCTGCAAGTGGATATGTTGACCTCTTTGAAGATTTCGTTGGAAACGGGTTAATCTTCACATAAAAGCTAAACAGAAGCATTCTCAGAAACTTCTTTGTGATGATTGCATTCACCTCACAGAGTTGAACTTTCCCTTTGATAGAGCAGCTTTGAAACACTCTTTTTCTAGAATCTGCAAGTGGACATTTGGAGGGCTTTCTGGACTGTGGTGGAAAAGGAAATATCTTCTCATCGAAAGTACATAGAAGCATTCTCAGAAACTACTCTGTGATGATTGCATTCAACTGACAGAGTTGAACGTTCCTTTTGATAGAGCAGTTTGGAAACACTCTTTTTGTAGAATCTGCATGTGGAGATTTGGACCGCTTTGAGACCTATGGTAGTAAAGGAAATAAGTTCATAGAAAAACCAAATGGAAGCATTCTCAGAAAATAATTTGTGATGATTGAGTTGAACTCAGAGACCTGAACATTCCTTTTGATGGAGCAGTTTCCAAACACACTTCTCGTGGAATCTGCAAGTGGATATTTGGACCTCTCTGAAGATTTCATTGGAAGCGGGATTAACTTCCCAGAACTAAACGGAAGCATTCTCAGAAACTTCTTTGTGATGTTTGCATTCAACTCACAGAGTTGAACCTTCCTTTCATAGTTAAGGTTTGAAACACTCTTTTTGTAATATCAGGAAGTAGATATTTGGACCACTGTGTGGTCTTCGATGGAAACGGGTATATCTTCACCTCAAACCTAGACAGAAACATTCTCAGAAAGTTCTCTGTGTTGACTGCATTCAACTCACAGAGTTGAACAATCCTTTTGATGGAGCAGTTTTGAAACTCTCTTTCTTTGGAATCTGCAAGTGGATATGTTGACCTCTTTGAAGATTTCTTTGGAAACCTGTTAATCTTCACATAAAAGCTAAACAGAAGCATTGTCAGAAACTTCTTTGTGATGTTTGCATTCACCTCATAGAGTTGAACTTTCCCTTTGATAGAGCAGCTTTGAAACACTCTTTTTCTAGAATCTGCAAGTGGACATTTGGAGGGCTTTGTGTTCTGCGGTGGAAAAGGAAATATCTTCTCATCAAAACTACATAGAAGCATTCTCAGAAACAATTCGGTGATGATTGCATTCAGCTGACAGAGTTGAACATTCCTTTTGATAGAGCAGTTTGGAAACACTCTTTTTGTAGAATCTGCATGTGGAGATTTGGACCGCTTGGAGACCTATGGTAGTAAAGGAAATAACTTCATAGAAAAACCAAATGGAAGCATTCTCAGAAAATTCTTTGTGATGATTGAGTTGAACTCAGAGACCTGAACATTCCTTTTGATGGAGCAGTTTCCAAACACACTTCTCGTGGAATCTGCAAGGGGATATTTGGACCTCTCTGAGGATTTCGTTGGAAGCGGTATAAACTTCCCAGAACTAAATGGAAGCATTCTCAGAAACTTCTTTCTGATGTTTGCATTCAACTCACAGAGTTGAACCTTCCTTTCATAGTTCAGGTTTGAAACACTCTTTTTGTAGAATCTGGAAGTGGATATTTGGACCACTGTGAGGACTTCGTTGGAAACGGGTATATCTTCACCTCAAACCTAGACAGAAGCATTCTCAGAAAGTTCTCTGTGTTGACTGCATTCAACTCACAGACTTGAACAATCGTTTTGATGGAGCAGTTTTGAAACTCTCTTTCTTTGGAATCTGCAAGTGGATATGTTGACCTCTTTGAAGATTTCGTTGGAAACGGGTTAATCTTCACATAAAAGCTAAACAGAAGCATTCTCAGAAACTTCTTTGTGATGATTGCATTCACCTCACAGAGTTGAACTTTCCCTTTGATAGAGCAGCTGTGAAACACTCTTTTTCTAGAATCTGCAAGTGGACATTTGGAGGGCTTTCTGGACTGTGGTGGAAAAGGAAATATCTTCTCATCGAAAGTACATAGAAGCATTGTCAGAAACTACTCTGTGATGATTGCATTCAACTGACAGAGTTGAACGTTCCTTTTGATAGAGCAGTTTGCAAACACACTTTTTGTAGAATCTGCATGTGGAGATTTGGACCGCTTGGAGACCTATGGAAGTAATGAAATAAGTTCATAGAAAAACCAAACGGAAGCATTCTCAGAAAATCCTTTGTGATGATTGAGTTGAACTCAGAGACCTGAACATTCCTTTTGATGGAGCAGTTTCCAAACACACTTCTCGTGGAATCTGCAAGTGGATATTTGGACCTCTCTGAGGATTTCGTTGGAAGCGGGATAAACTTCCCAGAACTAAACGGAAGCATTCTCAGAAACTTCTTTGTGATGTTTGCATTCAACTCACAGAGTTGAACCTTCCTTTCATAGTTCAGGTTTGAAACACTCTTTTTGTAGAATCTGGAAGTGGATATTTGGACCACTGTGAGGACTTCGTTGGAAACGGGTATATCTTCACCTCAAACCTAGACAGAAGCATTCTCAGAAAGTTCTCTGTGTTGACTGCATTCAACTCACAGACTTGAACAATCGTTTTGATGGAGCAGTTTTGAAACTCTCTTTCTTTGGAATCTGCAAGTGGATATGTTGACCTCTTTGAAGATTTCGTTGGAAACCTGTTAATCTTCACATAAAAGCTAAACAGAAGCATTGTCAGAAACTTCTTTGTGATGTTTGCATTCACCTCATAGAGTTGAACTTTCCCTTTGATAGAGCAGCTTTGAAACACTCTTTTTCTAGAATCTGCAAGTGGACATTTGGAGGGCTTTGTGTTCTGCGGTGGAAAAGGAAATATCTTCTCATCAAAACTACATAGAAGCATTCTCAGAAACAATTCTGTGATGATTGCATTCAGCTGACAGAGTTGAACATTCCTTTTGATAGAGCAGTTTGGAAACACTCTTTTTGTAGAATCTGCATGTGGAGATTTGGACCGCTTGGAGACCTATGGTAGTAAAGGAAATAACTTCATAGAAAAACCAAATGGAAGCATTCTCAGAAAATTCTTTGTGATGATTGAGTTGAACTCAGAGACCTGAACATTCCTTTTGATGGAGCAGTTTCCAAACACACTTCTCGTGGAATCTGCAAGGGGATATTTGGACCTCTGTGAGGATTTCGTTGGAAGCGGTATAAACTTCCCAGAACTAAACGGAAGCATTCTCAGAAACTTCTTTCTGATGTTTGCATTCAACTCACAGAGTTGAACCTTCCTTTCATAGTTCAGGTTTGAAACACTCTTTTTGTAGAATCTGGAAGTGGATATTTGGACCTCTGTGAGGACTTCGTTGGAAACGGGTATATCTTCACCTCAAACCTAGACAGAAGCATTCTCAGAAAGTTCTCTGTGTTGACTGCATTCAACTCACAGACTTGAACAATCGTTTTGATGGAGCAGTTTTGAAACTCTCTTTCTTTGGAATCTGCAAGTGGATATGTTGACCTCTTTGAAGATTTCGTTGGAAACGGGTTAATCTTCACATAAAAGCTAAACAGAAGCATTCTCAGAAACTTCTTTGTGATGATTGCATTCACCTCACAGAGTTGAACTTTCCCTTTGATAGAGCAGCTTTGAAACACTCTTTTTCTAGAATCTGCAAGTGGACATTTGGAGGGCTTTGTGGACTGTGGTGGAAAAGGAAATATCTTCTCATCGAAAGTACATAGAAGCATTCTCAGAAACTACTCTGTGATGATTGCATTCAACTGACAGAGTTGAACGTTCCTTTTGATAGAGCAGTTTGGAAACACTCTTTTTGTAGAATCTGCATGTGGAGATTTGGACCGCTTTGAGACCTATGGTAGTAAAGGAAATAAGTTCATAGAAAAACCAAATGGAAGCATTCTCAGAAAACAATTTGTGATGATTGAGTTGAACTCAGAGACCTGAACATTCCTTTTGATGGAGCAGTTTCCAAACACACTTCTCGTGGAATCTGCAAGGGGATATTTGGACCTCTGTGAGGATTTCGTTGGAAGCGGGATAAACTTCCCAGAACTAAACGGAAGCATTCTCAGAAACTTCTTTGTGATGTTTGCATTCAACTCACAGAGTTGAACCTTCCTTTCATAGTTCAGGTTTGAAACACTCTTTTTGTAGAATCTGGAAGTGGATATTTGGACCACAGTGTGGTCTTCGTTGGAAACGTGTATATCTTCACCTCAAACCTAGACAGAAGCATTCTCAGAAAGTTCTCTGTGTTGACTGCATTCAACTCACAGAGTTGAACAATCCTTTTGATGGAGCAGTTTTGAAACTCTCTTTCTTTGGAATCTGCAAGTGGATATGTTGACCTCTTTGAAGATTTCGTTGGAAACGGGTTAATCTTCACATAAAAGCTAAACAGAAGCATTCTCAGAAACTTCTTTGTGATGATTGCATTCACCTCACAGAGTTGAACTTTCCCTTTGATAGAGCAGCTTTGAAACACTCTTTTTCTAGAATCTGCAAGTGGACATTTGGAGGGCTTTCTGGACTGTGGTGGAAAAGGAAATATCTTCTCATCGAAAGTACATAGAAGCATTCTCAGAAACTACTCTGTGATGATTGCATTCAACTGACAGAGTTGAACGTTCCTTTTGATAGAGCAGTTTGGAAACACTCTTTTTGTAGAATCTGCATGTGGAGATTTGGACCGCTTGGAGACCTATGGAAGTAATGAAATAAGTTCATAGAAAAACCAAACGGAAGCATTCTCAGAAAATCCTTTGTGATGATTGAGTTGAACTCAGAGACCTGAACATTCCTTTTGATGGAGCAGTTTCCAAACACACTTCTCGTGGAATCTGCAAGTGGATATTTGGACCTCTCTGAGGATTTCGTTGGAAGCGGGATAAACTTCCCAGAACTAAACGGAAGCATTCTCAGAAACTTCTTTGTGATGTTTGCATTCAACTCACAGAGTTGAACCTTCCTTTCATAGTTCAGGTTTGAAACACTCTTTTTGTAGAATCTGGAAGTGGATATTTGGACCACTGTGAGGACTTCGTTGGAAACGGGTATATCTTCACCTCAAACCTAGACAGAAGCATTCTCAGAAAGTTCTCTGTGTTGACTGCATTCAACTCACAGACTTGAACAATCGTTTTGATGGAGCAGTTTTGAAACTCTCTTTCTTTGGAATCTGCAAGTGGATATGTTGACCTCTTTGAAGATTTCGTTGGAAACCTGTTAATCTTCACATAAAAGCTAAACAGAAGCATTGTCAGAAACTTCTTTGTGATGTTTGCATTCACCTCATAGAGTTGAACTTTCCCTTTGATAGAGCAGCTTTGAAACACTCTTTTTCTAGAATCTGCAAGTGGACATTTGGAGGGCTTTGTGTTCTGCGGTGGAAAAGGAAATATCTTCTCATCAAAACTACATAGAAGCATTCTCAGAAACAATTCTGTGATGATTGCATTCAGCTGACAGAGTTGAACATTCCTTTTGATAGAGCAGTTTGGAAACACTCTTTTTGTAGAATCTGCATGTGGAGATTTGGACCGCTTGGACACCTATGGTAGTAAAGGAAATAACTTCATAGAAAAACCAAATGGAAGCATTCTCAGAAAATTCTTTGTGATGATTGAGTTGAACTCAGAGACCTGAACATTCCTTTTGATGGAGCAGTTTCCAAACACACTTCTCGTGGAATCTGCAAGGGGATATTTGGACCTCTCTGAGGATTTCTTTGGAAGCGGTATAAACTTCCCAGAACTAAACGGAAGCATTCTCAGAAACTTCTTTCTGATGTTTGCATTCAACTCACAGAGTTGAACCTTCCTTTCATAGTTAAGGTTTGAAACACTCTTTTTGTAGAATCTGGAAGTGGATATTTGGACCACTGTGTGGTCTTCGTTGGAAACGGGTATATCTTCACCTCAAACCTAGACAGAAGCATTCTCAGAAAGTTCTCTGTGTTGACTGCATTCAACTCACAGAGTTGAACAATCGTTTTGATGGAGCAGTTTTGAAACTCTCTTTCTTTGGAATCTGCAAGTGGATATGTTGACCTCTTTGAAGATTTCGTTGGAAACGGGTTAATCTTCACATAAAAGCTAAACAGAAGCATTGTCAGAAACTTCTTTGTGATGTTTGCATTCACTTCATAGAGTTGAACTTTCCCTTTGATAGAGCAGCTTTGAAACACTCTTTTTCTAGAATCTGCAAGTGGACATTTGGAGGGCTTTGTGTTCTGCGGTGGAAAAGGAAATATCTTCTCATCAAAACTACATAGAAGCATTCTCAGAAACAATTCTGTGATGATTGCATTCAGCTGACAGAGTTGAACATTCCTTTTGATAGAGCAGTTTGGAAACACTCTTTTTGTAGAATCTGCATGTGGAGATTTGGACCGCTTGGACACCTATGGTAGTAAAGGAAATAACTTCATAGAAAAACCAAATGGAAGCATTCTCAGAAAATTCTTTGTGATGATTGAGTTGAACTCAGAGACCTGAACATTCCTTTTGATGGAGCAGTTTCCAAACACACTTCTCGTGGAATCTGCAAGGGGATATTTGGACCTCTCTGAGGATTTCTTTGGAAGCGGTATAAACTTCCCAGAACTAAACGGAAGCATTCTCAGAAACTTCTTTCTGATGTTTGCATTCAACTCACAGAGTTGAACCTTCCTTTCATAGTTAAGGTTTGAAACACTCTTTTTGTAGAATCTGGAAGTGGATATTTGGACCACTGTGTGGTCTTCGTTGGAAACGGGTATATCTTCACCTCAAACCTAGACAGAAGCATTCTCAGAAAGTTCTCTGTGTTGACTGCATTCAACTCACAGAGTTGAACAATCGTTTTGATGGAGCAGTTTTGAAACTCTCTTTCTTTGGAATCTGCAAGTGGATATGTTGACCTCTTTGAAGATTTCGTTGGAAACGGGTTAATCTTCACATAAAAGCTAAACAGAAGCATTGTCAGAAACTTCTTTGTGATGTTTGCATTCACTTCATAGAGTTGAACTTTCCCTTTGATAGAGCAGCTTTGAAACACTCTTTTTCTAGAATCTGCAAGTGGACATTTGGAGGGCTTTGTGTTCTGCGGTGGAAAAGGAAATATCTTCTCATCAAAACTACATAGAAGCATTCTCAGAAACAATTCTGTGATGATTGCATTCAGCTGACAGAGTTGAACATTCCTTTTGATAGAGCAGTTTGGAAACACTCTTTTTGTAGAATCTGCATGTGGAGATTTGGACCGCTTGGAGACCTATGGTAGTAAAGGAAATAACTTCATAGAAAAACCAAATGGAAGCATTCTCAGAAAATTCTTTGTGATGATTGAGTTGAACTCAGAGACCTGAACATTCCTTTTGATGGAGCAGTTTCCAAACACACTTCTCGTGGAATCTGCAAGTGGATATTTGGACCTCTCTGAGGATTTCGTTGGAAGCGGTATAAACTTCCCAGAACTAAACGGAAGCATTCTCAGAAACTTCTTTCTGATGTTTGCATTCAACTCACAGAGTTGAACCTTCCTTTCATAGTTCAGGTTTGAAACACTCTTTTTGTAGAATCTGGAAGTGGATATTTGGAACACTGTGAGGACTTCGTTGGAAACGGGTATATCTTCACCTCAAACCTAGACAGAAGCATTCTCAGAAAGTTCTCTGTGTTGACTGCATTCAACTCACAGACTTGAACAATCGTTTTGATGGAGCAGTTTTGAAACTCTCTTTCTTTGGAATCTGCAAGTGGATATGTTGACCTCTTTGAAGATTTCGTTGGAAACGGGTTGATCTTCACATAAAAGCTAAACAGAAGCATTCTCAGAAACTTCTTTCTGATGATTGCATTCACCTCACAGTGTTGAACTTTCCCTTTGATAGAGCAGCTTTGAAACACTCTTTTTCTAGAATCTGCAAGTGGACATTTGGAGGGCTTTGTGTTCTGCGGTGGAAAAGGAAATATCTTCTCATCAAAACTACATAGAAGCATTCTCAGAAACAATTCGGTGATGATTGCATTCAGCTGACAGAGTTGAACATTCCTTTTGATAGAGCAGTTTGGAAACACTCTTTTTGTAGAATCTGCATGTGGAGATTTGGACCGCTTTGAGACCTATGGTAGTAAAGGAAATAACTTCATAGAAAAACCAAATGGAAGCATTCTCAGAAAATTCTTTGTGATGATTGAGTTGAACTCAGAGACCTGAACATTCCTTTTGATGGAGCAGTTTCCAAACACACTTCTCGTGGAATCTGCAAGTGGAAATTTGGACCTCTCTGAGGATTGCGTTGGAAGCGGGATAAACTTCCCAGAACTAAACGGAAGCATTCTCAGAAACTTCTTTGTGATGTTTGCATTCAACTCACGGAGTTGAACCTTCCTTTCGTAGTTCAGGTTTGAAACACTCTTTTTGTAGAATCTGGAAGTAGATATTTGGACCACTGTGTGGTCTTCGTTGGAAACGGGTATATCTTCACCTCAAACCTAGACAGAAGCATTCTCGGAAAGTTCTCTGTGTTGACTGCATTCAACTCACAGAGTTGTACAATCCTTTTGATGGAGCAGTTTTGAAACTCTCTTTCTTTGGAATCTGCAAGTGGATATGTTGACCTCTTTGAAGATTTCGTTGGAAACCTGTTAATCTTCACATAAAAGCTAAACAGAAGCATTGTCAGAAACTTCTTTGTGATGTTTGCATTCACCTCATAGAGTTGAACTTTCCCTTTGATAGAGCAACTTTGAAACACTCTTTTTCTAGAATCTGCAAGTGGACATTTGGAGGGCTTGGTGTTCTGCGGTGGAAAAGGAAATATCTTCTCATCAAAACTACATAGAAGCATTCTCAGAAACAATTCTGTGATGATTGCATTCAGCTGACAGAGTTGAACATTCCTTTTGATAGAGAAGTTTGGAAACACTGTTTTGTAGAATCTGCATGTGGAGATTTGGACCGCTTGGAGACCTATGGTAGTAAAGGAAATAACTTCATAGAAAAACCAAATGGAAGCATTCTCAGAAAATTCTTTGTGATGATTGAGTTGAACTCAGAGACCTGAACATTCCTTTTGATGGAGCAGTTTCCAAACACACTTCTCGTGGAATCTGCAAGGGGATATTTGGACCTCTCTGAGGATTTCGTTGGAAGCGGTATAAACTTCCCAGATCTAAACGGAAGCATTCTCAGAAACTTCTTTCTGATGTTTGCATTCAACTCACAGAGTTGAACCTTCCTTTCATAGTTCAGGTTTGAAACACTCTTTTTGTAGAATCTGGAAGTGGATATTTGGACCAGTGTGAGGACTTCGTTGGAAACGGGTATATCTTCACCTCAAACCTAGACAGAAGCATTCTCAGAAAGTTCTCTGTGTTGACTGCATTCAACTCACAGACTTGAACAATCGTTTTGATGGAGCAGTTTTGAAACTCTCTTTCTTTGGAATCTGCAAATGGATATGTTGACCTCTTTGAAGATTTCGTTGGAAACGGGTTAATCTTCACATAAAAGCTAAACAGAAGCATTCTCAGAAACTTCTTTGTGATGATTGCATTCACCTCACAGAGTTGAACTTTCCCTTTGATAGAGCAGCTGTGAAACACTCTTTTTCTAGAATCTGCAAGTGGACATTTGGAGGGCTTTCTGGACTGTGGTGGAAAAGGAAATATCTTCTCATCGAAAGTACATAGAAGCATTCTCAGAAACTACTCTGTGATGATTGCATTCAACTGACAGAGTTGAACGTTCCTTTTGATAGAGCAGTTTGCAAACACACTTTTTGTAGAATCTGCATGTGGAGATTTGGACCGCTTGGAGACCTATGGAAGTAATGAAATAAGTTCATAGAAAAACCAAACGGAAGCATTCTCAGAAAATCCTTTGTGATGATTGAGTTTAACTGAGAGACCTGAACATTCCTTTTGATGGAGCAGTTTCCAAACACACTTCTCGTGGAATCTGCAAGTGGATATTTGGACCTCTCTGAGGATTTCGTTGGAAGCGGGATAAACTTCCCAGAACTAAACGGAAGCATTCTCAGAAACTTCTTTGTGATGTTTGCATTCAACTCACAGAGTTGAACCTTCCTTTCATAGTTCAGGTGTGAAACACTCTTTTTGTAGAATCTGGAAGTGGATATTTGGACCACTGTGAGGACTTCGTTGGAAACGGGTATATCTTCACCTCAAACCTAGACAGAAGCATTCTCAGAAAGTTCTCTGTGTTGACTGCATTCAACTCACAGACTTGAACAATCGTTTTGATGGAGCAGTTTTGAAACTCTCTTTCTTTGGAATCTGCAAGTGGATATGTTGACCTCTTTGAAGATTTCGTTGGAAACGGGTTGATCTTCACATAAAAGCTAAACAGAAGCATTCTCAGAAACTTCTTTGTGATGATTGCATTCACCTCACAGAGTTGAACTTTCCCTTTGATAGAGCAGCTTTGAAACACTCTTTTTCTAGAATCTGCAAGTGGACATTTGGAGGGCTTTGTGTTCTGCGGTGGAAAAGGAAATATCTTCTCATCAAAACTACATAGAAGCATTCTCAGAAACAATTCTGTGATGATTGCATTCAGCTGACAGAGTTGAATATTCCTTTTGATAGAGCAGTTTGGAAACACTCTTTTTGTAGAATCTGCATGTGGAGATTTGGACCGCTTGGAGACCTATGGTAGTAAAGGAAATAACTTCATAGAAAAACCAAATGGAAGCATTCTCAGAAAATTCTTTGTGATGATTGAGTTGAACTCAGAGACCTGAACATTCCTTTTGATGGAGCAGTTTCCAAACACACTTCTCGTGGAATCTGCAAGGGGATATTTGGACCTCTCTGAGGATTTCGTTGGAAGCGGTATAAACTTCCCAGAACTAAACGGAAGCATTCTCAGAAACTTCTTTCTGATGTTTGCATTCAACTCACAGAGTTGAACCTTCCTTTCATAGTTCAGGTTTGAAACACTCTTTTTGTAGAATCTGGAAGTGGATATTTGGACCTCTGTGAGGACTTCGTTGGAAACGGGTATATCTTCACCTCAAACCTAGACAGAAGAATTCTCAGAAAGTTCTCTGTGTTGACTGCATTCAACTCACAGACTTGAACAATCGTTTTGATGGAGCAGTTTTGAAACTCTCTTTCTTTGGAATCTGCAAGTGGATATGTTGACCTCTTTGAAGATTTCGTTGGAAACGGGTTAATCTTCACATAAAAGCTAAACAGAAGCATTCTCAGAAACTTCTTTGTGATGATTGCATTCACCTCACAGAGTTGAACTTTCCCTTTGATAGAGCAGCTTTGAAACACTCTTTTTCTAGAATCTGCAAGTGGACATTTGGAGGGCTTTCTGGACTGTGGTGGAAAAGGAAATATCTTCTCATCGAAAGTACATAGAAGCATTCTCAGAAACTACTCTGTGATGATTGCATTCAACTGACAGAGTTGAACGTTCCTTTTGATAGAGCAGTTTGGAAACACTCTTTTTGTAGAATCTGCATGTGGAGATTTGGACCGCTTTGAGACCTATGGTAGTAAAGGAAATAAGTTCATAGAAAAACCAAATGGAAGCATTCTCAGAAAATAATTTGTGATGATTGAGTTGAACTCAGAGACCTGAACATTCCTTTTGATGGAGCAGTTTCCAAACACACTTCTCGTGGAATCTGCAAGTGGATATTTGGACCTCTCTGAAGATTTCATTGGAAGCGGGATTAACTTCCCAGAACTAAACGGAAGCATTCTCAGAAACTTCTTTGTGATGTTTGCATTCAACTCACAGAGTTGAACCTTCCTTTCATAGTTAAGGTTTGAAACACTCTTTTTGTAATATCAGGAAGTAGATATTTGGACCACTGTGTGGTCTTCGATGGAAACGGGTATATCTTCACCTCAAACCTAGACAGAAGCATTCTCAGAAAGTTCTCTGTGTTGACTGCATTCAACTCACAGAGTTGAACAATCCTTTTGATGGAGCAGTTTTGAAACTCTCTTTCTTTGGAATCTGCAAGTGGATATGTTGACCTCTTTGAAGATTTCTTTGGAAACCTGTTAATCTTCAAATAAAAGCTAAACATAAGCATTGTCAGAAACTTCTTTGTGATGTTTGCATTCACCTCATAGAGTTGAACTTTCCCTTTGATAGAGCAGCTTTGAAACACTCTTTTTCTAGAATCTGCAAGTGGACATTTGGAGGGCTTTGTGTTCTGCGGTGGAAAAGGAAATATCTTCTCATCAAAACTACATAGAAGCATTCTCAGAAACAATTCTGTGATGATTGCATTCAGCTGACAGAGTTGAACATTCCTTTTGATAGAGCAGTTTGGAAACACTCTTTTTGTAGAATCTGCATGTGGAGATTTGGACCGCTTGGAGACCTATGGTAGTAAAGGAAATAACTTCATAGAAAAACCAAATGGAAGCATTCTCAGAAAATTCTTTGTGATGATTGAGTTGAACTCAGAGACCTGAACATTCCTTTTGATGGAGCAGTTTCCAAACACACTTCTCGTGGAATCTGCAAGGGGATATTTGGACCTCTCTGAGGATTTCGTTGGAAGCGCTATAAACTTCCCAGAACTAAACGGAAGCATTCTCAGAAACTTCTTTCTGATGTTTGCATTCAACTCACAGAGTTGAACCTTCCTATCGTAGTTCAGGTTTGAAACACTCTTTTTGTAGAATCTGGAAGTGGATATTTGGACCACTGTGAGGACTTCGTTGGAAACGGGTATATCTTCACCTCAAACCTAGACAGAAGCATTCTCAGAAAGTTCTCTGTGTTGACTGCATTCAACACACAGACTTGAACAATCGTTTTGATGGAGCAGTTTTGAAACTCTCTTTCTTTGGAATCTGCAAGTGGATATGTTGACCTTTTTGAAGATTTCGTTGGAAACGGGTTAATCTTCACATAAAAGCTAAACAGAAGCATTCTCAGAAACTTCTTTGTGATGATTGCATTCACCTCACAGAGTTGAACTTTCCCTTTGATAGAGCAGCTGTGAAACACTCTTTTTCTAGAATCTGCAAGTGGACATTTGGAGGGCTTTCTGGACTGTGGTGGAAAAGGAAATATCTTCTCATCGAAAGTACATAGAAGCATTGTCAGAAACTACTCTGTGATGATTGCATTCAACTGACAGAGTTGAACGTTCCTTTTGATAGAGCAGTTTGCAAACACTCTTTTTGTAGAATCTGCATGTGGAGATTTGGACCGCTTGGAGACCTATGGTAGTAAAGGAAATAAGTTCATAGAAAAACCAAACGGAATCATTCTCAGAAAATCCTTTGTGATGATTGAGTTGAACTCAGAGACCTGAACATTCCTTTTGATGGAGCAGTTTCCAAACACACTTCTCGTGGAATCTGCAAGTGGATATTTGGACCTCTCTGAGGATTTCGTTGGAAGCGGGATAAACTTCCCAGAACTAAACGGAAGCATTCTCAGAAACTTCTTTGTGATGTTTGCATTCAACTCACAGAGTTCAACCTTCCTTTCATAGTTCAGGTTTGAAACACTCTTTTTGTAGAATCTGGAAGTAGATATTTGGACCACTGTTTGGTCTTCGTTGGAAACGGGTATATCTTCACCTCAAACCTAGACAGAAGCATTCTCAGAAAGTTCTCTGTGTTGACTGCATTCAACTCACAGAGTTGAACAATCCTTTTGATGGAGCAGTTTTGAAACTCTCTTTCTTTGGAATCTGCAAGTGGATATGTTGACCTCTTTGAAGATTTCGTTGGAAACGGGTTAATCTTCACATAAAAGCTAACCAGAAGCATTCTCAGAAACTTCTTTGTGATGATTGCATTCACCTCACAGAGTTGAACTTTCCCTTTGATAGAGCAGCTTTGAAACACTCTTTTTCTAGAATCTGCAAGTGGACATTTGGAGGGCTTTCTGGACTGTGGTGGAAAAGGAAATATCTTCTCATCGAAAGGACATAGAAGCATTGTCAGAAACGACTCTGTGATGATTGCATTCAACTGACAGAGTTGAACGTTCCTTTTGATAGAGCAGTTTGCAAACACTCTTTTTGTAGAATCTGCATGTGGAGATTTGGACCGCTTGGAGACCTATGGTAGTAAAGGAAATAAGTTCATAGAAAAACCAAACGGAAGCATTCTCAGAAAATCCTTTGTGATGATTGAGTTGAACTCAGAGACCTGAACATTCCTTTTGATGGAGCAGTTTCCAAACACACTTCTCGTGGAATCTGCAAGTGGATATTTGGACCTCTCTGAGGATTTCGTTGGAAGCGGGATAAACTTCCCAGAACTAAACGGAAGCATTCTCAGAAACTTCTTTGTGATGTTTGCATTCAACTCACAGAGTTGAACTTTCCTTTCATAGTTCAAGTTTGAAACACTCTTTTTGTAGAATCTGGAAGTGGATATTTGGACCACAGTGTGGTCTTCGTTGGAAACGGGTATATCTTCACCTCAAACCTAGACAGAAGCATTCTCAGAAAGTTCTCTGTGTTGACTGCATTCAACTCACAGAGTTGAACAATCCTTTTGATGGAGCAGTTTTGAAACTCTCTTTCTTTGGAATCTGCAAGTGGATATGTTGACCTCTTTGAAGATTTCTTTGGAAACGGGTTAATCTTCACATAAAAGCTAAACAGAAGCATTGTCAGAAACTTCTTTGTGATGTTTGCATTCACCTCATAGAGTTGAACTTTCCCTTTGATAGAGCAGCTTTGAAACACTCTTTTTCTAGAATCTGCAAGTGGACATTTGGAGGGCTTTGTGTTCTGCGGTGGAAAAGGAAATATCTTCTCATCAAAACTACATAGAAGCATTCTCAGAAACAATTCGGTGATGATTGCATTCAGCTGACAGAGTTGAACATTCCTTTTGATAGAGCAGTTTGGAAACACTCTTTTTGTAGAATCTGCATGTGGAGATTTGGACCGCTTTGAGACCTATGGTAGTAAAGGAAATAACTTCATAGAAAAACCAAATGGAAGCATTCTCAGAAAATTCTTTGTGATGATTGAGTTGAACTCAGAGACCTGAACATTCCTTTTGATGGAGCAGTTTCCAAACACACTTCTCGTGGAATCTGCAAGTGGATATTTGGACCTCTCTGAGGATTTCGTTGGAAGCGGTATAATCTTCCCAGAACTAAACGGAAGCATTCTCAGAAACTTCTTTCTGATGTTTGCATTCAACTCACAGAGTTGAACCTTCCTTTCATAGTTCAGGTTTGAAACACTCTTTTTGTAGAATCTGGAAGTGGATATTTGGACCACTGTGAGGACTTCGTTGGAAACGGGTATATCTTCACCTCAAACCTAGACAGAAGCATTCTCAGAAAGTTCTCTGTGTTGACTGCATTCAACTCACAGACTTGAACAATCGTTTTGATGGAGCAGTTTTGAAACTCTCTTTCTTTGGAATCTGCAAGTGGATATGTTGACCTCTTTGAAGATTTCGTTGGAAACGGGTTAATCTTCACATAAAAGCTAAACAGAAGCATTCTCAGAAACTTCATTGTGATGATTGCATTCACCTCACAGAGTTGAACTTTCCCTTTGATAGAGCAGCTGTGAAACACTCTTTTTCTAGAATCTGCAAGTGGACATTTGGAGGGCTTTCTGGACTGTGGTGGAAAAGGAAATATCTTCTCATCGAAAGTACATAGAAGCATTCTCAGAAACTACTCTGTGATGATTGCATTCAACTGACAGAGTTGAACGTTCCTTTTGATAGAGCAGTTTGCAAACACACTTTTTGTAGAATCTGCATGTGGAGATTTGGAGCGCTTGGAGACCTATGGAAGCAATGAAATAAGTTCATAGAAAAACCAAACGGAAGCATTCTCAGAAAATTCTTTGTGATGATTGAGTTGAACTCAGAGACCTGAACATTCCTTTTGATGGAGCAGTTTCCAAACACACTTCTCGTGGAATCTGCAAGTGGATATTTGGACCTCTCTGAGGATTTCGTTGGAAGCGGGATAAACTTCCCAGAACTAAACGGAAGCATTCTCAGAAACTTCTTTGTGATGTTTGCATTCAACTCACGGAGTTGAACCTTCCTTTCGTAGTTCAGGTTTGAAACACTCTTTTTGTAGAATCTGGAAGTAGATATTTGGACCACTGTGTGGTCTTCGTTGGAAACGGGTATATCTTCACCTCAAACCTAGACAGAAGCATTCTCAGAAAGTTCTCTGTGTTGACTGCATTCAACTCACAGAGTTGAACAATCGTTTTGATGGAGCAGTTTTGAAACTCTCTTTCTTTGGAATCTGCAAGTGGATATGTTGTCCTCTTTGAAGATTTCGTTGGAAACCTGTTAATCTTCACATAAAATCTAAACAGAAGCATTGTCAGAAACTTCTTTGTGATGTTTGCATTCACCTCATAGAGTTGAACTTTCCCTTGATAGAGCAGCTTTGAAACACTCTTTTTCTAGAATCTGCAAGTGGACATTTGGAGGGCTTTGTGTTCTTCGGTGGAAAAGGAAATATCTTCTCATCAAAACTACATAGAAGCATTCTCAGAAACAATTCTGTGATGATTGCATTCAGCTGACAGAGTTGAACATTCCTTTTGATAGAGCAGTTTGGAAACACTCTTTTTGTAGAATCTGCATGTGGAGATTTGGACCGCTTTGAGACCTATGGTAGTAAAGGAAATAACTTCATAGAAAAACCAAATGGAAGCATTCTCAGAAAATCCTTTGTGATGATTGAGTTGAAGTCAGAGACCTGAACATTCCTTTTGATGGAGCAGTTTCCAAACACACTTCTCGTGGAATCTGCAAGTGGATATTTGGACCTCTCTGAGGATTTCGTTGGAAGCGGGACAAACTTCCCAGAACTAAACGGAAGCATTCTCAGAAACTTCTTTGTGATGTTTGCATTCAACTCACAGAGTTGAACCTTCCTTTCATAGTTCAGGTTTGAAACACTCTTTTTGTAGAATCTGGAAGTGGATATTTGGACCACAGTGTGGTCTTCGTTGGAAACGTGTATATCTTCACCTCAAACCTAGACAGAAGCATTCTCAGAAAGTTCTCTGTGTTGACTGCATTCAACTCACAGAATTGAACAATCCTTTTGATGGAGCAGTTTTGAAACTCTCTTTCTTTGGAATCTGCAAGTGGATATGTTGACCTCTTTGAAGATTTCGTTGGAAACGGGTTAATCTTCACATAAAAGCTAAACAGAAGCATTCTCAGAAACTTCTTTGTGATGATTGCATTCACCTCACAGAGTTGAACTTTCCCTTTGATAGAGCAGCTTTGAAACACTCTTTTTCTAGAATCTGCAAGTGGACATTTGGAGGGCTTTCTGGACTGTGGTGGAAAAGGAAATATCTTCTCATCGAAAGTACATAGAAGCATTCTCAGAAACTACTCTGTGATGATTGCATTCAACTGACAGAGTTGAACGTTCCTTTTGATAGAGCAGTTTGGAAACACTCTTTTTGTAGAATCTGCATGTGGAGATATTTACCGCTCTGAGACCTATGGTACTAAAGGAAATAAGTTCATAGAAAAACCAAATGGAAGCATTCTCAGAAAATAATTTGTGATGATTGAGTTGAACTCAGAGACCTGAACATTCCTTTTGATGGAGCAGTTTCCAAACACACTTCTCGTGGAATCTGCAAGTGGATATTTGGACCTCTCTGAAGATTTCATTGGAAGCGGGATTAACTTCCCAGAACTAAACGGAAGCATTCTCAGAAACTTCTTTGTGATGTTTGCATTCAACTCACAGAGTTGAACCTTCCTTTCATAGTTAAGGTTTGAAACACTCTTTTTGTAATATCAGGAAGTAGATATTTGGACCACTGTGTGGTCTTCGATGGAAACGGGTATATCTTCACCTCAAACCTAGACAGAAGCATTCTCAGAAAGTTCTCTGTGTTGACTGCATTCAACTCACAGAGTTGAACAATCCTTTTGATGGAGCAGTTTTGAAACTCTCTTTCTTTGGAATCTGCAAGTGGATATGTTGACCTCTTTGAAGATTTCGTTGGAAACCTGTTAATCTTCACATAAAAGCTAAACAGAAGCATTGTCAGAAACTTCTTTGTGATGTTTGCATTCACCTCATAGAGTTGAACTTTCCCTTTGATAGAGCAGCTTTGAAACACTCTTTTTCTAGAATCTGCAAGTGGACATTTGGAGGGCTTTGTGTTCTGCGGTGGAAAAGGAAATATCTTCTCATCAAAACTACATAGAAGCATTCTCAGAAACAATTCTGTGATGATTGCATTCAGCTGACAGAGTTGAACATTCCTTTTGATAGAGCAGTTTGGAAACACTCTTTTTGTAGAATCTGCATGTGGAGATTTGGACCGCTTGGAGACCTATGGTAGTAAAGGAAATAACTTCATAGAAAAACCAAATGGAAGCATTCTCAGAAAATTCTTTGTGATGATTGAGTTGAACTCAGAGACCTGAACATTCCTTTTGATGGAGCAGTTTCCAAACACACTTCTCGTGGAATCTGCAAGGGGATATTTGGACCTCTCTGAGGATTCCGTTGGAAGCGGTATAAACTTCCCAGAACTAAACGGAAGCATTCTCAGAAACTTCTTTCTGATGTTTGCATTCAACTCACAGAGTTGAACCTTCCTTTCATAGTTCAGGTTTGAAACACTCTTTTTGTAGAATCTGGAAGTGGATATTTGGACCTCTGTGAGGACTTCGTTGGAAACGGGTATATCTTCACCTCAAACCTAGACAGAAGCATTCTCAGAAAGTTCTCTGTGTTGACTGCATTCAACTCACAGACTTGAACAATCGTTTTGATGGAGCAGTTTTGAAACTCTCTTTCTTTGGAATCTGCAAGTGGATATGTTGACCTCTTTGAAGATTTCGTTGGAAACGGGTTAATCTTCACATAAAAGCTAAACAGAAGCATTCTCAGAAACTTCTTTGTGATGATTGCATTCACCTCACAGAGTTGAACTTTCCCTTTGATAGAGCAGCTTTGAAACACTCTTTTTCTAGAATCTGCAAGTGGACATTTGGAGGGCTTTCTGGACTGTGGTGGAAAAGGAAATATCTTCTCATCGAAAGTACATAGAAGCATTCTCAGAAACTACACTGTGATGATTGCATTCAACTGACAGAGTTGAACGTTCCTTTTGATAGAGCAGTTTGGAAACACTCTTTTTGTAGAATCTGCATGTGGAGATTTGGACCGCTTTGAGACCTATGGTAGTAAAGGAAATAAGTTCATAGAAAAACCAAATGGAAGCATTCTCAGAAAATAATTTGTGATGATTGAGTTGAACTCAGAGACCTGAACATTCCTTTTGATGGAGCAGTTTCCAAACACACTTCTCGTGGAATCTGCAAGTGGATATTTGGACCTCTCTGAAGATTTCATTGGAAGCGGGATTAACTTCCCAGAACTAAACGGAAGCATTCTCAGAAACTTCTTTGTGATGTTTGCATTCAACTCACAGAGTTGAACCTTCCTTTCATAGTTAAGGTTTGAAACACTCTTTTTGTAATATCAGGAAGTAGATATTTGGACCACTGTGTGGTCTTCGATGGAAACGGGTATATCTTCACCTCAAACCTAGACAGAAACATTCTCAGAAAGTTCTCTGTGTTGACTGCATTCAACTCACAGAGTTGAACAATCCTTTTGATGGAGCAGTTTTGAAACTCTCTTTCTTTGGAATCTGCAAGTGGATATGTTGACCTCTTTGAAGATTTCTTTGGAAACCTGTTAATCTTCACATAAAAGCTAAACAGAAGCATTGTCAGAAACTTCTTTGTGATGTTTGCATTCACCTCATAGAGTTGAACTTTCCCTTTGATAGAGCAGCTTTGAAACACTCTTTTTCTAGAATCTGCAAGTGGACATTTGGAGGGCTTTGTGTTCTGCGGTGGAAAAGGAAATATCTTCTCATCAAAACTACATAGAAGCATTCTCAGAAACAATTCGGTGATGATTGCATTCAGCTGACAGAGTTGAACATTCCTTTTGATAGAGCAGTTTGGAAACACTCTTTTTGTAGAATCTGCATGTGGAGATTTGGACCGCTTGGAGACCTATGGTAGTAAAGGAAATAACTTCATAGAAAAACCAAATGGAAGCATTCTCAGAAAATTCTTTGTGATGATTGAGTTGAACTCAGAGACCTGAACATTCCTTTTGATGGAGCAGTTTCCAAACACACTTCTCGTGGAATCTGCAAGGGGATATTTGGACCTCTCTGAGGATTTCGTTGGAAGCGGTATAAACTTCCCAGAACTAAACGGAAGCATTCTCAGAAACTTCTTTCTGATGTTTGCATTCAACTCACAGAGTTGAACCTTCCTTTCATAGTTCAGGTTTGAAACACTCTTTTTGTAGAATCTGGAAGTGGATATTTGGACCACTGTGAGGACTTCGTTGGAAACGGGTATATCTTCACCTCAAACCTAGACAGAAGCATTCTCAGAAAGTTCTCTGTGTTGACTGCATTCAACTCACAGACTTGAACAATCGTTTTGATGGAGCAGTTTTGAAACTCTCTTTCTTTGGAATCTGCAAGTGGATATGTTGACCTCTTTGAAGATTTCGTTGGAAACGGGTTAATCTTCACATAAAAGCTAAACAGAAGCATTCTCAGAAACTTCTTTGTGATGATTGCATTCACCTCACAGAGTTGAACTTTCCCTTTGATAGAGCAGCTGTGAAACACTCTTTTTCTAGAATCTGCAAGTGGACATTTGGAGGGCTTTCTGGACTGTGGTGGAAAAGGAAATATCTTCTCATCGAAAGTACATAGAAGCATTGTCAGAAACTACTCTGTGATGATTGCATTCAACTGACAGAGTTGAACGTTCCTTTTGATAGAGCAGTTTGCAAACACACTTTTTGTAGAATCTGCATGTGGAGATTTGGACCGCTTGGAGACCTATGGAAGTAATGAAATAAGTTCATAGAAAAACCAAACGGAAGCATTCTCAGAAAATCCTTTGTGATGATTGAGTTGAACTCAGAGACCTGAACATTCCTTTTGATGGAGCAGTTTCCAAACACACTTCTCGTGGAATCTGCAAGTGGATATTTGGACCTCTCTGAGGATTTCGTTGGAAGCGGGATAAACTTCCCAGAACTAAACGGAAGCATTCTCAGAAACTTCTTTGTGATGTTTGCATTCAACTCACAGAGTTGAACTTTCCTTTCATAGTTCAAGTTTGAAACACTCTTTTTGTAGAATCTGGAAGTGGATATTTGGACCACAGTGTGGTCTTCGTTGGAAACGGGTATATCTTCACCTCAAACCTAGACAGAAGCATTCTCAGAAAGTTCTCTGTGTTGACTGCATTCAACTCACAGAGTTGAACAATCCTTTTGATGGAGCAGTTTTGAAACTCTCTTTCTTTGGAATCTGCAAGTGGATATGTTGACCTCTTTGAAGATTTCGTTGGAAACCTGTTAATCTTCACATAAAAGCTAAACAGAAGCATTGTCAGAAACCTCTTTGTGATGTTTGAATTCACCTCACAGAGTTGAACTTTCCCTTTGATAGAGCAGCTTTGAAACACTCTTTTTCTAGAATCTGCAAGTGGACATTTGGAGGGCTTTGTGTTCTGCGGTGGAAAAGGAAATATCTTCTCATCAAAACTACATAGAAGCATTCTCAGAAACAATTCTGTGATGATTGCATTCAGCTGACAGAGTTGAACATTCCTTTTGATAGAGCAGTTTGGAAACACTCTTTTTGTAGAATCTGCATGTGGAGATTTGGACCGCTTGGAGACCTATGTTAGTAAAGGAAATAACTTCATAGAAAAACCAAATGGAAGCATTCTCAGAAAATTCTTTGTGATGATTGAGTTGAACTCAGAGACCTGAACATTCCTTTTGATGGAGCAGTTTCCAAACACACTTCTCGTGGAATCTGCAAGGGGATATTTGGACCTCTCTGAGGATTTCGTTGGAAGCGGTATAAACTTCCCAGAACTAAACGGAAGCATTCTCAGAAACTTCTTTCTGATGTTTGCATTCAACTCACAGAGTTGAACCTTCCTTTCATAGTTAAGGTTTGAAACACTCTTTTTGTAGAATCTGGAAGTGGATATTTGGACCACTGTGTGGTCTTCGTTGGAAACGGGTATATCTTCACCTCAAACCTAGACAGAAGCATTCTCAGAAAGTTCTCTGTGTTGACTGCATTCAACTCACAGAGTTGAACAATCGTTTTGATGGAGCAGTTTTGAAACTCTCTTTCTTTGGAATCTGCAAGTGGATATGTTGACCTCTTTGAAGATTTCGTTGGAAACGGGTTAATCTTCACATAAAAGCTAAACAGAAGCATTGTCAGAAACTTCTTTGTGATGTTTGCATTCACTTCATAGAGTTGAACTTTCCCTTTGATAGAGCAGCTTTGAAACACTCTTTTTCTAGAATCTGCAAGTGGACATTTGGAGGGCTTTGTGTTCTGCGGTGGAAAAGGAAATATCTTCTCATCAAAACTACATAGAAGCATTCTCAGAAACAATTCTGTGATGATTGCATTCAGCTGACAGAGTTGAACATTCCTTTTGATAGAGCAGTTTGGAAACACTCTTTTTGTAGAATCTGCATGTGGAGATTTGGACCGCTTGGAGACCTATGGTAGTAAAGGAAATAACTTCATAGAAAAACCAAATGGAAGCATTCTCAGAAAATTCTTTGTGATGATTGAGTTGAACTCAGAGACCTGAACATTCCTTTTGATGGAGCAGTTTCCAAACACACTTCTCGTGGAATCTGCAAGTGGATATTTGGACCTCTCTGAGGATTTCGTTGGAAGCGGTATAAACTTCCCAGAACTAAACGGAAGCATTCTCAGAAACTTCTTTCTGATGTTTGCATTCAACTCACAGAGTTGAACCTTCCTTTCATAGTTCAGGTTTGAAACACTCTTTTTGTAGAATCTGGAAGTAGATATTTGGAACACTGTGAGGACTTCGTTGGAAACGGGTATATCTTCACCTCAAACCTAGACAGAAGCATTCTCAGAAAGTTCTCTGTGTTGACTGCATTCAACTCACAGACTTGAACAATCGTTTTGATGGAGCAGTTTTGAAACTCTCTTTCTTTGGAATCTGCAAGTGGATATGTTGACCTCTTTGAAGATTTCGTTGGAAACGGGTTGATCTTCACATAAAAGCTAAACAGAAGCATTCTCAGAAACTTCTTTCTGATGATTGCATTCACCTCACAGTGTTGAACTTTCCCTTTGATACAGCAGCTTTGAAACACTCTTTTTCTAGAATCTGCAAGTGGACATTTGGAGGGCTTTGTGTTCTGCGGTGGAAAAGGAAATATCTTCTCATCAAAACTACATAGAAGCATTCTCAGAAACAATTCGGTGATGATTGCATTCAGCTGACAGAGTTGAACATTCCTTTTGATAGAGCAGTTTGGAAACACTCTTTTTGTAGAATCTGCATGTGGAGATTTGGACCGCTTTGAGACCTATGGTAGTAAAGGAAATAACTTCATAGAAAAACCAAATGGAAGCATTCTCAGAAAATTCTTTGTGATGATTGAGTTGAACTCAGAGACCTGAACATTCCTTTTGATGGAGCAGTTTCCAAACACACTTCTCGTGGAATCTGCAAGTGGAAATTTGGACCTCTCTGAGGGTTGCGTTGGAAGCGGGATAAACTTCCCAGAACTAAACGGAAGCATTCTCAGAAACTTCTTTGTGATGTTTGCATTCAACTCACGGAGTTGAACCTTCCTTTCGTAGTTCAGGTTTGAAACACTCTTTTTGTAGAATCTGGAAGTAGATATTTGGACCACTGTGTGGTCTTCGTTGGAAACGGGTATATCTTCACCTCAAACCTAGACAGAAGCATTCTCGGAAAGTTCTCTGTGTTGACTGCATTCAACTCACAGAGTTGTACAATCCTTTTGATGGAGCAGTTTTGAAACTCTCTTTCTTTGGAATCTGCAAGTGGATATGTTGACCTCTTTGAAGATTTCGTTGGAAACCTGTTAATCTTCACATAAAAGCTAAACAGAAGCATTGTCAGAAACTTCTTTGTGATGTTTGCATTCACCTCATAGAGTTGAACTTTCCCTTTGATAGAGCAACTTTGAAACACTCTTTTTCTAGAATCTGCAAGTGGACATTTGGAGGGCTTGGTGTTCTGCGGTGGAAAAGGAAATATCTTCTCATCAAAACTACATAGAAGCATTCTCAGAAACAATTCTGTGATGATTGCATTCAGCTGACAGAGTTGAACATTCCTTTTGATAGAGAAGTTTGGAAACACTCTTTTTGTAGAATCTGCATGTGGAGATTTGGACCGCTTGGAGACCTATGGTAGTAAAGGAAATAACTTCATAGAAAAACCAAATGGAAGCATTCTCAGAAAATTCTTTGTGATGATTGAGTTGAACTCAGAGACCTGAACATTCCTTTTGATGGAGCAGTTTCCAAACACACTTCTCGTGGAATCTGCAAGGGGATATTTGGACCTCTCTGAGGATTTCGTTGGAAGCGGTATAAACTTCCCAGAACTAAACGGAAGCATTCTCAGAAACTTCTTTCTGATGTTTGCATTCAACTCACAGAGTTGAACCTTCCTTTCATAGTTCAGGTTTGAAACACTCTTTTTGTAGAATCTGGAAGTGGATATTTGGACCACTGTGAGGACTTCGTTGGAAACGGGTATATCTTCACCTCAAACCTAGACAGAAGCATTCTCAGAAAGTTCTCTGTGTTGACTGCATTCAACTCACAGACTTGAACAATCGTTTTGATGGAGCAGTTTTGAAACTCTCTTTCTTTGGAATCTGCAAGTGGATATGTTGACCTCTTTGAAGATTTCGTTGGAAACGGGTTAATCTTCACATAAAAGCTAAACAGAAGCATTCTCAGAAACTTCTTTGTGATGATTGCATTCACCTCACAGAGTTGAACTTTCCCTTTGATAGAGCAGCTTTGAAACACTCTTTTTCTAGAATCTGCAAGTGGACATTTGGAGGGCTTTCTGGACTGTGGTGGAAAAGGAAATATCTTCTCATCGAAAGTACATAGAAGCATTCTCAGAAACTACTCTGTGATGATTGCATTCAACTGACAGAGTTGAACGTTCCTTTTGATAGAGCAGTTTGGAAACACTCTTTTTGTAGAATCTGCATGTGGAGATTTGGACCGCTTTGAGACCTATGGTAGTAAAGGAAATAAGTTCATAGAAAAACCAAATGGAAGCATTCTCAGAAAATAATTTGTGATGATTGAGTTGAACTCAGAGACCTGAACATTCCTTTTGATGGAGCAGTTTCCAAACACACTTCTCGTGGAATCTGCAAGTGGATATTTGGAACTCTCTGAAGATTTCATTGGAAGCGGGATTAACTTCCCAGAACTAAACGGAAGCATTCTCAGAAACTTCTTTGTGATGTTTGCATTCAACTCACAGAGTTGAACCTTCCTTTCATAGTTAAGGTTTGAAACACTCTTTTTGTAATATCAGGAAGTAGATATTTGGACCACTGTGTGGTCTTCGATGGAAACGGGTATATCTTCACCTCAAACCTAGACAGAAGCATTCTCAGAAAGTTCTCTGTGTTGACTGCATTCAACTCACAGAGTTGAACAATCCTTTTGATGGAGCAGTTTTGAAACTCTCTTTCTTTGGAATCTGCAAGTGGATATGTTGACTTCTTTGAAGATTTCGTTGGAAACCTGTTAATCTTCACATAAAAGCTAAACAGAAGCATTGTCAGAAACTTCTTTGTGATGTTTGCATTCACCTCATAGAGTTGAACTTTCCCTTTGATAGAGCAGCTTTGAAACACTCTTTTTCTAGAATCTGCAAGTGGACATTTGGAGGGCTTTGTGTTCTGCGGTGGAAAAGGAAATATCTTCTCATCAAAACTACATAGAAGCATTCTCAGAAACAATTCTGTGATGATTGCATTCAGCTGACAGAGTTGAACATTCCTTTTGATAGAGCAGTTTGGAAACACTCTTTTTGTAGAATCTGCATGTGGAGATTTGGACCGCTTGGAGACCTATGGTAGTAAAGGAAATAAGTTCATAGAAAAACCAAATGGAAGCATTCTCAGAAAATCCTTTGTGATGATTGAGTTGAACTCAGAGACCTGAACATTCCTTTTGATGGAGCAGTTTCCAAACACACTTCTCGTGGAATCTGCAAGGGGATATTTGGACCTCTCTGAGGATTTCGTTGGAAGCGGTATAAACTTCCCAGAACTAAACGGAAGCATTCTCAGAAACTTCTTTCTGATGTTTGCATTCAACTCACAGAGTTGAACCTTCCTTTCATAGTTCAGGTTTGAAACACTCTTTTTGTAGAATCTGGAAGTAGATATTTGGACCACTGTTTGGTCTTCGTTGGAAACGGGTATATCTTCACCTCAAACCTAGACAGAAGCATTCTCAGAAAGTTCTGTGTGTTGACTGCATTCAACTCACAGACTTGAACAATCGTTTTGATGGAGCAGTTTTGAAACTCTCTTTCTTTGGAATCTGCAAGTGGATATGTTGACCTCTTTGAAGATTTCTTTGGAAACGGGTTAATCTTCACATAAAAGCTAAACAGAAGCATTGTCAGAAACTTCTTTGTGATGTTTGCATTCACCTCATAGAGTTGAACTTTCCCTTTGATAGAGCAGCTTTGAAACACTCTTTTTCTAGAATCTGCAAGTGGACATTTGGAGGGCTTTGTGTTCTGCGGTGGAAAAGGAAATATCTTCTCATCAAAACTACATAGAAGCATTCTCAGAAACAATTCGGTGATGATTGCATTCAGCTGACAGAGTTGAACATTCCTTTTGATAGAGCAGTTTGGAAACACTCTTTTTGTAGAATCTGCATGTGGAGATTTGGACCGCTTTGAGACCTATGGTAGTAAAGGAAATAACTTCATAGAAAAACCAAATGGAAGCATTCTCAGAAAATTCTTTGTGATGATTGAGTTGAACTCAGAGACCTGAACATTCCTTTTGATGGAGCAGTTTCCAAACACACTTCTCGTGGAATCTGCAAGTGGATATTTGGACCTCTCTGAGGATTTCGTTGGAAGCGGTATAATCTTCCCAGAACTAAACGGAAGCATTCTCAGAAACTTCTTTCTGATGTTTGCATTCAACTCACAGAGTTGGACCTTCCTTTCATAGTTCAGGTTTGAAACACTCTTTTTGTAGAATCTGGAAGTGGATATTTGGACCACTGTGAGGACTTCGTTGGAAACGGGTATATCTTCACCTCAAACCTAGACAGAAGCATTCTCAGAAAGTTCTCTGTGTTGACTGCATTCAACTCACAGACTTGAACAATCGTTTTGATGGAGCAGTTTTGAAACTCTCTTTCTTTGGAATCTGCAAGTGGATATGTTGACCTCTTTGAAGATTTCGTTGGAAACGGGTTAATCTTCACATAAAAGCTAAACAGAAGCATTCTCAGAAACTTCTTTGTGATGATTGCATTCACCTCACAGAGTTGAACTTTCCCTTTGATAGAGCAGCTGTGAAACACTCTTTTTCTAGAATCTGCAAGTGGACATTTGGAGGGCTTTCTGGACTGTGGTGGAAAAGGAAATATCTTCTCATCGAAAGTACATAGAAGCATTCTCAGAAACTACTCTGTGATGATTGCATTCAACTGACAGAGTTGAACGTTCCTTTTGATAGAGCAGTTTGCAAACACACTTTTTGCAGAATCTGCATGTGGAGATTTGGACCGCTTGGAGACCTATGGAAGTAATGAAATAAGTTCATAGAAAAACCAAACGGAAGCATTCTCAGAAAATCCTTTGTGATGATTGAGTTGAACTCAGAGACCTGAACATTCCTTTTGATGGAGCAGTTTCCAAACACACTTCTCGTGGAATCTGCAAGTGGATATTTGGACCTCTCTGAGGATTTCGTTGGAAGCGGGATAAACTTCCAAGAACTAAACGGAAGCATTCTCAGAAACTTCTTTGTGATGTTTGCATTCAACTCACAGAGTTGAACTTTACTTTCATTGGAGCAGTTTCCAAACACAATTCTCGTGGAATCTGCAAGTGGATATTTGGACCTCTCTGAGGATTTCGTTGGAAGCGGGATAAACTTCCCAGAACTAAACGGAAGCATTCTCAGAAACTTCTTTCTGATGTTTGCATTCAACTCACAGAGTTGAACCTTCCTTTCATAGTTCAGGTTTGAAACACTCTTTTTGTAGAATCTGGAAGTGGATATTTGGACCACTGTGAGGACTTCATTGGAAACGGGTATATCTTCACCTCAAACCTAGACAGAAGCATTCTCAGAAAGTTCTCTGTGTTGACTGCATTCAACTCACAGACTTGAACAATCGTTTTGATGGAGCAGTTTTGAAACTCTCTTTCTTTGGAATCTGCAAGTGGATATGTTGACCTCTTTGAAGATTTCGTTGGAAACGGGTTAATCTTCACATAAAAGCTAAACAGAAGCATTCTCAGAAACTTCTTTGTGATGATTGCATTCACCTCACAGAGTTGAACTTTCCCTTTGATAGAGCAGCTGTGAAACACTCTTTTTCTAGAATCTGCAAGTGGACATTTGGAGGGCTTTCTGGACTGTGGTGGAAAAGGAAATATCTTCTCATCGAAAGTACATAGAAGCATTCTCAGAAACTACTCTGTGATGATTGCATTCAACAGACAGAGTTGAACGTTCCTTTTGATAGAGCAGTTTGGAAACACTCTTTTTGTAGAATCTGCATGTGGAGATTTGGACCGCTTTGAGACCTATGGTAGTAAAGGAAATAAGTTCATAGAAAAACCAAATGGAAGCATTCTCAGAAAATAATTTGTGATGATTGAGTTGAACTCAGAGACCTGAACATTCCTTTTGATGGAGCAGTTTCCAAACACACTTCTCGTGGAATCTGCAAGTGGATATTTGGAACTCTCTGAAGATTTCATTGGAAGCGGGATTAACTTCCCAGAACTAAACGGAAGCATTCTCAGAAACTTCTTTGTGATGTTTGCATTCAACTCACAGAGTTGAACCTTCCTTTCATAGTTAAGGTTTGAAACACTCTTTTTGTAATATCAGGAAGTAGATATTTGGACCACTGTGTGGTCTTCGATGGAAACGGGTATATCTTCACCTCAAACCTAGACAGAAGCATTCTCAGAAAGTTCTCTGTGTTGACTGCATTCAACTCACAGAGTTGAACAATCCTTTTGATGGAGCAGTTTTGAAACTCTCTTTCTTTGGAATCTGCAAGTGGATATGTTGACTTCTTTGAAGATTTCGTTGGAAACCTGTTAATCTTCACATAAAAGCTAAACAGAAGCATTGTCAGAAACTTCTTTGTGATGTTTGCATTCACCTCATAGAGTTGAAGTTTCCCTTTGATAGAGCAGCTTTGAAACACTCTTTTTCTAGAATCTGCAAGTGGACATTTGGAGGGCTTTGTGTTCTGCGGTGGAAAAGGAAATATCTTCTCATCAAAACTACATAGAAGCATTCTCAGAAACAATTCTGTGATGATTGCATTCAGCTGACAGAGTTGAACATTCCTTTTGATAGAGCAGTTTGGAAACACTCTTTTTGTAGAATCTGCATGTGGAGATTTGGACCGCTTGGAGACCTATGGTAGTAAAGGAAATAAGTTCATAGAAAAACCAAATGGAAGCATTCTCAGAAAATCCTTTGTGATGATTGAGTTGAACTCAGAGACCTGAACATTCCTTTTGATGGAGCAGTTTCCAAACACACTTCTCGTGGAATCTGCAAGGGGATATTTGGACCTCTCTGAGGATTTCGTTGGAAGCGGTATAAACTTCCCAGAACTAAACGGAAGCATTCTCAGAAACTTCTTTCTGATGTTTGCATTCAACTCACAGAGTTGAACCTTCCTTTCATAGTTCAGGTTTGAAACACTCTTTTTGTAGAATCTGGAAGTAGATATTTGGACCACTGTTTGGTCTTCGTTGGAAACGGGTATATCTTCACCTCAAACCTAGACAGAAGCATTCTCAGAAAGTTCTGTGTGTTGACTGCATTCAACTCACAGACTTGAACAATCGTTTTGATGGAGCAGTTTTGAAACTCTCTTTCTTTGGAATCTGCAAGTGGATATGTTGACCTCTTTGAAGATTTCTTTGGAAACGGGTTAATCTTCACATAAAAGCTAAACAGAAGCATTGTCAGAAACTTCTTTGTGATGTTTGCATTCACCTCATAGAGTTGAACTTTCCCTTTGATAGAGCAGCTTTGAAACACTCTTTTTCTAGAATCTGCAAGTGGACATTTGGAGGGCTTTGTGTTCTGCGGTGGAAAAGGAAATATCTTCTCATCAAAACTACATAGAAGCATTCTCAGAAACAATTCGGTGATGATTGCATTCAGCTGACAGAGTTGAACATTCCTTTTGATAGAGCAGTTTGGAAACACTCTTTTTGTAGAATCTGCATGTGGAGATTTGGACCGCTTTGAGACCTATGGTAGTAAAGGAAATAACTTCATAGAAAAACCAAATGGAAGCATTCTCAGAAAATTCTTTGTGATGATTGAGTTGAACTCAGAGACCTGAACATTCCTTTTGATGGAGCAGTTTCCAAACACACTTCTCGTGGAATCTGCAAGTGGATATTTGGACCTCTCTGAGGATTTCGTTGGAAGCGGTATAATCTTCCCAGAACTAAACGGAAGCATTCTCAGAAACTTCTTTCTGATGTTTGCATTCAACTCACAGAGTTGGACCTTCCTTTCATAGTTCAGGTTTGAAACACTCTTTTTGTAGAATCTGGAAGTGGATATTTGGACCACTGTGAGGACTTCGTTGGAAACGGGTATATCTTCACCTCAAACCTAGACAGAAGCATTCTCAGAAAGTTCTCTGTGTTGACTGCATTCAACTCACAGACTTGAACAATCGTTTTGATGGAGCAGTTTTGAAACTCTCTTTCTTTGGAATCTGCAAGTGGATATGTTGACCTCTTTGAAGATTTCGTTGGAAACGGGTTAATCTTCACATAAAAGCTAAACAGAAGCATTCTCAGAAACTTCTTTGTGATGATTGCATTCACCTCACAGAGTTGAACTTTCCCTTTGATAGAGCAGCTGTGAAACACTCTTTTTCTAGAATCTGCAAGTGGACATTTGGAGGGCTTTCTGGACTGTGGTGGAAAAGGAAATATCTTCTCATCGAAAGTACATAGAAGCATTCTCAGAAACTACTCTGTGATGATTGCATTCAACTGACAGAGTTGAACGTTCCTTTTGATAGAGCAGTTTGCAAACACACTTTTTGCAGAATCTGCATGTGGAGATTTGGACCGCTTGGAGACCTATGGAAGTAATGAAATAAGTTCATAGAAAAACCAAACGGAAGCATTCTCAGAAAATCCTTTGTGATGATTGAGTTGAACTCAGAGACCTGAACATTCCTTTTGATGGAGCAGTTTCCAAACACACTTCTCGTGGAATCTGCAAGTGGATATTTGGACCTCTCTGAGGATTTCGTTGGAAGCGGGATAAACTTCCAAGAACTAAACGGAAGCATTCTCAGAAACTTCTTTGTGATGTTTGCATTCAACTCACAGAGTTGAACTTTACTTTCATTGGAGCAGTTTCCAAACACAATTCTCGTGGAATCTGCAAGTGGATATTTGGACCTCTCTGAGGATTTCGTTGGAAGCGGGATAAACTTCCCAGAACTAAACGGAAGCATTCTCAGAAACTTCTTTCTGATGTTTGCATTCAACTCACAGAGTTGAACCTTCCTTTCATAGTTCAGGTTTGAAACACTCTTTTTGTAGAATCTGGAAGTGGATATTTGGACCACTGTGAGGACTTCATTGGAAACGGGTATATCTTCACCTCAAACCTAGACAGAAGCATTCTCAGAAAGTTCTCTGTGTTGACTGCATTCAACTCACAGACTTGAACAATCGTTTTGATGGAGCAGTTTTGAAACTCTCTTTCTTTGGAATCTGCAAGTGGATATGTTGACCTCTTTGAAGATTTCGTTGGAAACGGGTTAATCTTCACATAAAAGCTAAACAGAAGCATTCTCAGAAACTTCTTTGTGATGATTGCATTCACCTCACAGAGTTGAACTTTCCCTTTGATAGAGCAGCTGTGAAACACTCTTTTTCTAGAATCTGCAAGTGGACATTTGGAGGGCTTTCTGGACTGTGGTGGAAAAGGAAATATCTTCTCATCGAAAGTACATAGAAGCATTCTCAGAAACTACTCTGTGATGATTGCATTCAACTGACAGAGTTGAACGTTCCTTTTGATAGAGCAGTTTGCAAACACACTTTTTGCAGAATCTGCATGTGGAGATTTGGACCGCTTGGAGACCTATGGAAGTAATGAAATAAGTTCATAGAAAAACCAAACGGAAGCATTCTCAGAAAATCCTTTGTGATGATTGAGTTGAACTCAGAGACCTGAACATTCCTTTTGATGGAGCAGTTTCCAAACACACTTCTCGTGGAATCTGCAAGTGGATATTTGGACCTCTCTGAGGATTTCGTTGGAAGCGGGATAAACTTCCAAGAACTAAACGGAAGCATTCTCAGAAACTTCTTTGTGATGTTTGCATTCAACTCACAGAGTTGAACTTTACTTTCATTGGAGCAGTTTCCAAACACAATTCTCGTGGAATCTGCAAGTGGATATTTGGACCTCTCTGAGGATTTCGTTGGAAGCGGGATAAACTTCCCAGAACTAAACGGAAGCATTCTCAGAAACTTCTTTGAGATGTTTGCATTCAACTTACAGAGTTGAACCTTCCTTTCATAGTTCAGGTTTGAAACACTCTTTTTGTAGAATCTGGAAGTAGATATTTGGACCACTGTTTGGTCTTCGTTGGAAACGGGTATATCTTCACCTCAAACCTAGACAGAAGCATTCTCAGAAAGTTCTCTGTGTTGACTGCATTCAACTCACAGACTTGAACAATCGTTTTGATGGAGCAGTTTTGAAACTCTCTTTCTTTGGAATCTGCAAGTGGATATGTTGACCTCTTTGAAGATTTCGTTGGAAACGGGTTAATCTTCACATAAAAGCTAAACAGAAGCATTCTCAGAAACTTCTTTGTGATGATTGCATTCACCTCACAGAGTTGAACTTTCCCTTTGATAGAGCAGCTTTGAAACACTCTTTTTCTAGAATCTGCAAGTGGACATTTGGAGGGCTTTCTGGACTGTGGTGGAAAAGGAAATATCTTCTCATCGAAAGTACATAGAAGCATTCTCAGAAACTACTCTGTGATGATTGCATTCAACTGACAGAGTTGAACGTTCCTTTTGATAGAGCAGTTTGGAAACACTCTTTTTGTAGAATCTGCATGTGGAGATTTGGACCGCTTTGAGACCTATGGTAGTAAAGGAAACAAGTTCATAGAAAAACCAAATGGAAGCATTCTCAGAAAATAATTTGTGATGATTGAGTTGAACTCAGAGACCTGAACATTCCTTTTGATAGAGCAGTTTCCAAACACACTTCTCGTGGAATCTGCAAGTGGATATTTGGACCTCTCTGAGGATTTCATTGGAAGCGGGATTAACTTCCCAGAACTAAACGGAAGCATTCTCAGAAACTTCTTTGTGATGTTTGCATTCAACTCACAGAGTTGAAACTTCCTTTCATAGTTAAGGTTTGAAAAACTCTTTTTGTAATATCTGGAAGTAGATATTTGGACCACTGTGTGGTCTTCGTTGGAAACGTGTATATCTTCACCTCAAACCTAGACAGAAGCATTCTCAGAAAGTTCTCTGTGTTGACTGCATTCAACTCACAGTGTTGAACAATCGTTTTGATGGAGCAGTTTTGAAACTCCCTTTCTTTGGAATCTGCAAGTGGATATGTTGACCTCTTTGAAGATTTCGTTGGAAACCTGTTAATCTTCACATAAAAGCTAAACAGAAGCATTGTCAGAAACTTCTTTGTGATGTTTGCATTCACCTCGTAGAGTTGAACTTTCCCTTTGATAGAGCAGCTTTGAAACACACTTTTTCTAGAATCTGCAAGTGGACATTTGGAGGGCTTTGTGTTCTGCGGTGGAAAAGGAAATATCTTCTCATCAAAACTACATAGAAGCATTCTCAGAAACAATTCTGTGATGATTGCATTCAGCTGACAGAGTTGAACATTCCTTTTGATAGAGCAGTTTGGAAACACTCTTTTTGTAGAATCTGCATGTGGAGATTTGGACCGCTTGGAGACCTATGTTAGTAAAGGAAATAACTTCATAGAAAAACCAAATGGAAGCATTCTCAGAAAATTCTTTGTGATGATTGAGCTGAACTCAGAGACCTGAACATTCCTTTTGATGGAGCAGTTTCCAAACACACTTCTCGTGGAATCTGCAAGGGGATATTTGGACCTCTCTGAGGATTTCGTTGGAAGCGGTATAAACTTCCCAGAACTAAACGGAAGCATTCTCAGAAACTTCTTTCTGATGTTTGCATTCAACTCACAGAGTTGAACCTTCCTTTCATAGTTCTGGTTTGAAACACTCTTTTTGTAGAATCTGGAAGTGGATATTTGGACCACTGTGAGGACTTCGTTGGAAACGGGTATATCTTCACCTCAAACCTAGACAGAAGCATTCTCAGAAAGTTCTCTGTGTTGACTGCATTCAACTCACAGACTTGAACAATCGTTTTGATGGAGCAGTTTTGAAACTCTCTTTCTTTGGAATCTGCAAGTGGATATGTTGACCTCTTTGGAGATTTCGTTGGAAACGGGTTGATCTTCACATAAAAGCTAAACAGAAGCATTCTCAGAAACTTCTTTGTGATGATTGCATTCACCTCACAGAGTTGAACTTTCCCTTTGATAGAGCAGCTTTGAAACACTCTTTTTCTAGAATCTGCAAGTGGACATTTGGAGGGCTTTCTGGACTGTGGTGGAAAAGGAAATATCTTCTCATCGAAAGTACATAGAATCATTCTCAGAAACTACTCTGTGATGATTGCATTCAACTGACAGAGTTGAACGTTCCTTTTGATAGAGCAGTTTGGAAACACTCTTTTTGTAGAATCTGCATGTGGAGATATTTACCGCTTTGAGACCTATGGTAGTAAAGGAAATAAGTTCATAGAAAAACCAAATGGAAGCATTCTCAGAAAATAATTTGTGATGATTGAGTTGAACTCAGAGACCTGAACATTCCTTTTGATGGAGCAGTTTCCAAACACACTTCTCGTGGAATCTGCAAGTGGATATTTGGACCTCTCTGAGGATTTCATTGGAAGCGGGATTAACTTCCCAGAACTAAACGGAAGCATTCTCAGAAACTACTTTGTGATGTTTGCATTCAACTCACAGAGTTGAACCTTCCTTTCATAGTTAAGGTTTGAAACACTCTTTTTGTAATATCTGGAAGTAGATGTTTGGACCACTGTGTGGTCTTCGTTGGAAACGGGTATATCTTCACCTCAAACCTAGACAGAAGCATAATCAGAAAGTTCTCTGTGTTGACTGCATTCAACTCACAGAGTTGAACAATCCTTTTGATGGAGCAGTTTTGAAACTCTCTTTCTTTGGAATCTGCAAGTGGATATGTTGACCTCTTTGAAGATTTCGTTGGAAACCTGTTAATCTTCACATAAAAGCTAAACAGAAGCATTGTCAGAAACTTCTTTGTGATGTTTGAATTCACCTCATAGAGTTGAACTTTCCCTTTGATAGAGCAGCTTTGAAACACTCTTTTTCTAGAATCTGCAAGTGGACATTTGGAGGGCTTTGTGTTCTGCGGTGGAAAAGGAAATATCTTCTCATCAAAACTACATAGAAGCATTCTCAGAAACAATTCGGTGATGATTTCATTCAGCTGACAGAGTTGAACATTCCTTTTGATAGAGCAGTTTGGAAACACTCTTTTTGTAGAATCTGCATGTGGAGATTTGGACCGCTTTGAGACCTATGGTAGTAAAGGAAATAACTTCATAGAAAAACCAAATGGAAGCATTCTCAGAAAATTCTTTGTGATGATTGAGTTGAACTCAGAGACCTGAACATTCCTTTTGATGGAGCAGTTTCCAAACACACTTCTCGTGGAATCTGCAAGTGGATATTTGGACCTCTCTGAGGATTGCGTTTGAAGCGGGATAAACTTCCCAGAACTAAACGGAAGCATTCTCAGAAACTTCTTTGTGATGTTTGCATTCAACTCACGGAGTTGAACCTTCCTTTCGTAGTTCAGGTTTGAAACACACTTTTTGTAGAATCTGGAAGTAGATATTTGGACCACTGTGTGGTCTTCGTTGGAAACGGGTATATCTTCACCTCAAACCTAGATAGAAGCATTCTCAGAAAGTTCTCTGTTTTGACTGCATTCAACTCACAGAGTTGAACAACCGTTTTGATGGAGCAGTTTTGAAACTCTCTTTCTTTCGAATCTGCAAGTGGATATGTTGTCCTCTTTGAAGATTTCGTTGGAAACCTGTTAATCTTCACATAAAATCTAAACAGAAGCATTGTCAGAAACTTCTTTGTGATGTTTGCATTCACCTCATAGAGTTGAACTTTCCCTTGATAGAGCAGCTTTGAAACACTCTTTTTCTAGAATCTGCAAGTGGACATTTGGAGGGCTTTGTGTTCTGCAGTGGAAAAGGAAATATCTTCTCATCAAAACTACATAGAAGCATTCTCAGAAACAATTCTGTGATGATTGCATTCAGCTGACAGAGTTGAACATTCCTTTTGATAGAGCAGTTTGGAAACACTCTTTTTGTAGTATCTGCATGTGGAGATTTGGACCGCTTGGAGACCTATGGTAGTAAAGGAAATAAGTTCATAGAAAAACCAAATGGAAGCATTCTCAGAAAATCCTTTGTGATGATTGAGTTGAACTCAGAGACCTGAACATTCCTTTTGATGGAGCAGTTTCCAAACACACTTCTCGTGGAATCTGCAAGTGGATATTTGGACCTCTCTGAGGATTTCGTTGGAAGCGGGATAAACTTCCCAGAACTAAACGGAAGCATTCTCAGAAACTTCTTTGTGATGTTTGCATTCAACTCACAGAGTTGAACCTTCCTTTCATAGTTCAGGTTTGAAACACTCTTTTTGTAGAATCTGGAAGTGGATATTTGGACCACAGTGTGGTCTTCGTTGGAAACGTGTATATCTTCACCTCAAACCTAGACAGAAGCATTCTCAGAAAGTTCTCTGTGTTGACTGCATTCAACTCACTGAGTTGAACAATCCTTTTGATGGAGCAGTTTTGAAACTCTCTTTCTTTGGAATGTGCAAGTGGATATGTTGACGTCTTTGAAGATTTCGTTGGAAACGGGTTAATCTTCACATTAAAGCTAAACAGAAGCATTCTCAGAAACTTCTTTGTGATGCTTGCATTCACCTCACAGAGTTGAACTTTCCCTTTGATAGAGCAGCTTTGAAACACTCTTTTTCTAGAATCTGCAAGTGGACATTTGGAGGGCTTTCTGGACTGTGGTGGAAAAGGAAATATCTTCTCATCGAAAGTACATAGAAGCATTCTCAGAAACTACTCTGTGATGATTGCATTCAACTGACAGAGTTGAACGTTCCTTTTGATAGAGCAGTTTGGAAACACTCTTTTTGTAGAATCTGCATGTGGAGATTTGGACCGCTTGGAGACCTATGGTAGTAAAGGAAATAAGTTCATAGAAAAACCAAATGGAAGCATTCTCAGAAAATCCTTTGTGATGATTGAGTTGAACTCAGAGACCTGAACATTCCTTTTGATGGAGCAGTTTCCAAACACACTTCTCGTGGAATCTGCAAGTGGATATTTGGACCTCTCTGAGGATTTCGTTGGAAGCGGGATAACCTTCCCAGAACTAAACGGAAGCATTCTCAGAAACTTCTTTGTGATGTTTGCATTCAACTCACAGAGTTGAACCTTCCTTTCATAGTTCAGGTTTGAAACACTCTTTTTGTAGAATCTGGAAGTGGATATTTGGACCACAGTGTGGTCTTCGTTGGAAACGTGTATATCTTCACCTCAAACCTAGACAGAAGCATTCTCAGAAAGTTCTCTGTGTTGACTGCATTCAACTCACAGAGTTGAACAATCCTTTTGATGGAGCAGTTTTGAAACTCTCTTTCTTTGGAATCTGCAAGTGGATATGTTGACCTCTTTGAAGATTTCGTTGGAAACGGGTTAATCTTCACATAAAAGCTAAACAGAAGCATTCTCAGAAACTTCTTTGTGATGATTGCATTCACCTCACAGAGTTGAACTTTCCCTTTGATAGAGCAGCTTTGAAACACTCTTTTTCTAGAATCTGCAAGTGGACATTTGGAGGGCTTTCTGGACTGTGGTGGAAAAGGAAATATCTTCTCATCGAAAGTACATAGAAGCATTCTCAGAAACTACTCTGTGATGATTGCATTCAACTGACAGAGTTGAACGTTCCTTTTGATAGAGCAGTTTGGAAACACTCTTTTTGTAGAATCTGCATGTGGAGATTTGGACCGCTTGGAGACCTATGGTAGTAAAGGAAATAACTTCATAGAAAAACCAAATGGAAGCATTCTCAGAAAATAATTTGTGATGATTGAGTTGAACTCAGAGACCTGAACATTCCTTTTGATGGAGCAGTTTCCAAACACACTTCTCGTGGAATCTGCAAGTGGATATTTGGACCTCTCTGAAGATTTCATTGGAAGCGGGATTAACTTCCCAGAACTAAACGGAAGCATTCTCAGAAACTTCTTTGTGATGTTTGCATTCAACTCACAGAGTTGAACCTTCCTTTCATAGTTAAGGTTTGAAACACTCTTTTTGTAATATCAGGAAGTAGATATTTGGACCACTGTGTGGTCTTCGATGGAAACGGGTATATCTTCACCTCAAACCTAGACAGAAGCATTCTCAGAAAGTTCTCTGTGTTGACTGCATTCAACTCACAGAGTTGAACAATCGTTTTGATGGAGCAGTTTTGAAACTCTCTTTCTTTGGAATCTGCAAGTGGATATGTTGACCTCTTTGAAGATTTCGTTGGAAACCTGTTAATCTTCACATAAAAGCTAAACAGAAGGATTGTCAGAAACTTCTTTGTGATGTTTGCATTCACCTCATAGAGTTGAACTTTCCCTTTGATAGAGCAGCTTTGAAACACTCTTTTTCTAGAATCTGCAAGTGGACATTTGGAGGGCTTTGTGTTCTGCGGTGGAAAAGGAAATATCTTCTCATCAAAACTACATAGAAGCATTCTCAGAAACAATTCGGTGATGATTGCATTCAGCTGACAGAGTTGAACATTCCTTTTGATAGAGCAGTTTGGAAACACTCTTTTTGTAGAATCTGCATGTGGAGATTTGGACCGCTTGGAGACCTATGGTAGTAAAGGAAATAACTTCATAGAAAAACCAAATGGAAGCATTCTCAGAAAATTCTTTGTGATGATTGAGTTGAACTCAGAGACCTGAACATTCCTTTTGATGGAGCAGTTTCCAAACACACTTCTCGTGGAATCTGCAAGGGGATATTTGGACCTCTCTGAGGATTTCGTTGGAAGCGGTATAAACTTCCCAGAACTAAACGGAAGCATTCTCAGAAACTTCTTTGTGATGTTTGCATTCAACTCACAGAGTTGAACCTTCCTTTCATAGTTCAGGTTTGAAACACTCTTTTTGTAGAATCTAGAAGTGGATATTTGGACCACTGTGAGGACTTCGTTGGAAACGGGTATATCTTCACCTCAAACCTAGACAGAAGCATTCTCAGAAAGTTCTCTGTGTTGACTGCATTCAACTCACAGACTTGAAGAATCGTTTTGATGGAGCAGTTTTGAAACTCTCTTTCTTTGGAATCTGCAAGTGGATATGTTGACCTCTTTGAAGATTTCGTTGGAAACGGGTTAATCTTCACATAAAAGCTAAACAGAAGCATTCTCAGAAACTTCTTTGTGATGATTGCATTCACCTCACAGAGTTGAACTTTCCCTTTGATAGAGCAGCTTTGAAACACTCTTTTTCTAGAATCTGCAAGTGGACATTTGGAGGGCTTTCTGGACTGTGGTGGAAAAGGAAATATCTTCTCATCGAAAGTACATAGAAGCATTCTCAGAAACTACTCTGTGATGATTGCATTCAACTGACAGAGTTGAACGTTCCTTTTGATAGAGCAGTTTGGAAACACTCTTTTTGTAGAATCTGCATGTGGAGATTTGGACCGCTTGGAGACCTATGGTAGTAAAGGAAATAAGTTCATAGAAAAACAAAATGGAAGCATTCTCAGAAAATCCTTTGTGATGATTGAGTTGAACTCAGAGACCTGAACATTCCTTTTAATGGAGCAGTTTCCAAACACACTTCTCGTGGAATCTGCAAGTGGATATTTGGACCTCTCTGAGGATTTCGTTGGAAGCGGGATAAACTTCCCAGAACTAAACGGAAGCATTCTCAGAAACTTCTTTGTGATGTTTGCATTCAACTCACAGAGTTGAACCTTCCTTTCATAGTTAAGGTTTGAAACACTCTTTTTGTAATATCAGGAAGTAGATATTTGGACCACTGTGTGGTCTTCGATGGAAACGGGTATATCTTCACCTCAAACCTAGACAGAAGCATTCTCAGAAAGTTCTCTGTGTTGACTGCATTCAACTCACAGAGTTGAACAATCCTTTTGATGGAGCAGTTTTGAAACTCTCTTTCTTTGGAATCTGCAAGTGGATATGTTGACCTCTTTGAAGATTTCGTTGGAAACCTGTTAATCTTCACATAAAAGCTAAACAGAAGCATTGTCAGAAACTTCTTTGTGATGTTTGCATTCACCTCATAGAGTTGAACTTTCCGTTTGATAGAGCAGCTTTGAAACACTCTTTTTCTAGAATCTGCAAGTGGACATTTGGAGGGCTTTGTGTTCTGCGGTGGAAAAGGAAATATCTTCTCATCAAAACTACATAGAAGCATTCTCAGAAACAATTCGGTGATGATTGCATTCAGCTGACAGAGTTGAACATTCCTTTTGATAGAGCAGTTTGGAAACACTCTTTTTGTAGAATCTGCATGTGGAGATTTGGACCGCTTTGAGACCTATGGTAGTAAAGGAAATAACTTCACAGAAAAACCAAATGGAAGCATTCTCAGAAAATTCTTTGTGATGATTGAGTTGAACTCAGAGACCTGAACATTCCTTTTGATGGAGCAGTTTCCAAACACACTTCTCGTGGAATCTGCAAGTGGATATTTGGACCTCTCTGAGGATTTCGTTGGAAGCGGGATAAACTTCGCAGAACTAAACGGAAGCATTCTCAGAAACTTCTTTGAGATGTTTGCATTCAACTCACAGAGTTGAAATTTACTTTCATAGTTCAAGTTTGAAACACTCTTTTTGTAGAACCTGGAAGTGGATATTTGGACCACAGTGTGGTCTTCGTTGGAAACGGGTATATCTTCACCTCAAACCTAGACAGAAGCATTCTCAGAAAGTTCTCTGTGTTGACTGCATTCAACTCACAGAGTTGAACAATCCTTTTGATGGAGCAGTTTTGAAACTCTCTTTCTTTGGAATCTGCAAGTGGATATGTTGACCTCTTTGAAGATTTCTTTGGAAACGGGTTAATCTTCACATAAAAGCTAAACAGAAGCATTGTCAGAAACTTCTTTGTGATGTTTGCATTCACCTCATAGAGTTGAACTTTCCCTTTGATAGAGCAGCTTTGAAACACTCTTTTTCTAGAATCTGCAAGTGGACATTTGGAGGGCTTTGTGTTCTGCGGTGGAAAAGGAAATATCTTCTCATCAAAAGTACATAGAAGCATTCTCAGAAACAATTCTGTGATGATTGCATTCAGCTGACAGAGTTGAACATTCCTTTTGATAGAGCAGTTTGGAAACACTCTTTTTGTAGAATCTGCATGTGGATATTTGGTCCGCTTGGAGACCTATGGTAGTAGAGGAAATAAGTTCATAGAAAAACCAAATGGAAGCATTCTCAGAAAATTCTTTGTGATGATTGAGTTGAACTCAGAGACCTGAACATTTCTTTTGATGGAGCAGTTTCCAAACACACTTCTCGTGGAATCTGCAAGTGGATATTTGGACCTCTCTGAGGATTTCGTTGGAAGCGGGATAAACTTCCCAGAACTAAACGGAAGCATTCTCAGAAACTTCTTTGTGATGTTTGCATTCAACTCACAGAGTTGAACCTTCCTTTCATAGTTCAGGTTTGAAACACACTTTTTGTAGAATCTGGAAGTGGATATTTGGACCTCTGTGAGGACTTCGTTGGAAACGGGTATATCTTCACCTCAAACCTAGACAGAAGCATTCACAGAAAGTTCTCTGTGTTGACTACATTCAACTCACAGACTTGAACAATCGTTTTGATGGAGCAGTTTTGAAACTCTCTTTCTTTGGAATCTGCAAGTGGATATGTTGACCTCTTTGAAGATTTCGTTGGAAACGGGTTAATCTTCACATAAAAGCTAAACAGAAGCATTCTCAGAATCTTCTTTGTGATGATTGCATTCACCTCACAGAGTTGAACTTTCCCTTTGATAGAGCAGCGGTGAAACACTCTTTTTCTAGAATCTGCAAGTGGACATTTGGAGGGCTTTCTGGACTGTGGTGGAAAAGGAAATATCTTCTCATCGAAAGTACATAGAAGCATTCTCAGAAACTACTCTGTGATGATTGCATTCAACTGACAGAGTTGAACGTTCCTTTTGATAGAGCAGTTTGCAAACACTCTTTTTGTAGAATCTGCATGTGGAGATTTGGACCGCTTGGAGACCTACGGTAGTAAAGGAAATAAGTTCATAGAAAAACCAAACGGAAGCATTCTCAGAAAATCCTTTGTGATGATTGAGTTGAACTGAGAGACCTGAACATTCCTTTTGATGGAGCAGTTTCCAAACACACTTCTCGTGGAATCTGCAAGTGGATATTTGGACCTCTCAGAGGATTTCTTTGGAAGCGGGATAAACTTCCCAGAACTAAACGGAAGCATTCTCAGAAACTTCTTAGTGATGTTTGCATTCAACTCACAGAGTTGAACTTTCCTTTCATAGTTCAAGTTTGAAACACTCTTTTTGTAGAATCTGGAAGTGGATATTTGGACCACAGTGTGGTCTTCGTTGGAAACGGGTATATCTTCACCTCAAACCTAGACAGAAGCATTCTCAGAAAGTTCTCTGTGTTGACTGCATTCAACTCACAGAGTTGAACAATCCTTTTGATGGAGCAGTTTTGAAACTCTCTTTCTTTGGAATCTGCAAGTGGATATGTTGACCTCTTTGAAGATTTCTTTGGAAACGGGTTAATCTTCACATAGAAGCTAAACAGAAGCATTGTCAGAAACTTCTTTGTGATGTTTGCATTCACCTCATAGAGTTGAACTTTCCCTTTGATAGAGCAGCTTTGAAACACTCTTTTTCTAGAATCTGCAAGTGGACATTTGGAGGGCTTTGTGTTCTGCGGTGGAAAAGGAAATATCTTCTCATCAAAACTACATAGAAGCATTCTCAGAAACAATTCGGTGATGATTGCATTCAGCTGACAGAGTTGAACATTCCTTTTGATAGAGCAGTTTGGAAACACTCTTTTTGTAGAATCTGCATGTGGAGATTTGGACCGCTTTGAGACCTATGGTAGTAAAGGAAATAACTTCATAGAAAAACCAAATGGAAGCATTCTCAGAAAATTCTTTGTGATGATTGAGTTGAACTCAGAGACCTGAACATTCCTTTTGATGGAGCAGTTTCCAAACACACTTCTCGTGGAATCTGCAAGTGGATATTTGGACCTCTCTGAGGATTTCGTTGGAAGCGGTATAATCTTCCCAGAACTAAACGGCAGCATTCTCAGAAACTTCTTTCCGATGTTTGCATTCAACTCACAGAGTTGAACCTTCCTGTCATAGTTCAGGTTTGAAACACTCTTTTTGTAGAATCTGGAAGTGGATATTTGGACCACTGTGAGGACTTCGTTGGAAACGGGTATATCTTCACCTCAAACCTAGACAGAAGCATTCTCAGAAAGTTCTCTGTGTTGACTGCATTCAACTCACAGACTTGAACAATCGTTTTGATGGAGCAGTTTTGAAACTCTCTTTCTTTGGAATCTGCAAGTGGATATGTTGACCTCTTTGAAGATTTCGTTGGAAACGGGTTAATCTTCACATAAAAGCTAAACAGAAGCATTCTCAGAAACTTCTTTGTGATGATTGCATTCACCTCACAGAGTTGAACTTTCCCTTTGATAGAGCAGCTGTGAAACACTCTTTTTCTAGAATCTGCAAGTGGACATTTGGAGGGCTTTCTGGACTGTGGTGGAAAAGGAAATATCTTCTCATCGAAAGTACATAGAAGCATTCTCAGAAACTACTCTGTGATGATTGCATTCAACTGACAGAGTTGAACGTTCCTTTTGATAGAGCAGTTTGCAAACACACTTTTTGTAGAATCTGCATGTGGAGATTTGGACCGCTTGGAGACCTATGGAAGTAATGAAATAAGTTCATAGAAAAACAAAACGGAAGCATTCTCAGAAAATCCTTTGTGATGATTGAGTTGAACTCAGAGACCTGAACATTCCTTTTGATGGAGCAGTTTCCAAACAAACTTCTCGTGGAATCTGCAAGTGGATATTTGGACCTCTCTGAGGATTTCGTTGGAAGCGGGATAAACTTCCCAGAACTAAACGGAAGCATTCTCAGAAACTTCTTGGTGATGTTTGCATTCAACTCACAGAGTTGAACTTTCCTTTCATAGTTCAAGTTTGAAACACTCTTTTTGTAGAATCTGGAAGTGGATATTTGGACCACTGTGTGGTCTTCGTTGGAAACGGGTATATCTTCACCTCAAACCTAGACAGAAGCATTCTCAGAAAGTTCTCTGTGTTGACTGCATTCAACTCACAGAGTTGAACAATCCTTTTGATGGAGCAGTTTTGAAACTCTCTTTCTTTGGAATCTGCAAGTGGATATGTTGACCTCTTTGAAGATTTCTTTGGAAACGGGTTAATCTTCACATAAAAGCTAAACAGAAGCATTGTCAGAAACTTCTTTGTGATGTTTGCATTCACCTCATAGAGTTGAACTTTCCCTTTGATAGAGCAGCTTTGAAACACTCTTTTTCTAGAATCTGCAAGTGGACATTTGGAGGGCTTTGTGTTCTGCGGTGGAAAAGGAAATATCTTCTCATCAAAACTACATAGAAGAATTCTCAGAAACAATTCTGTGATGATTGCATTCAGCTGACAGAGTTGAACATTCCTTTTGATAGAGCAGTTTGGAAACACTCTTTTTGTAGAATCTGCATGTGGAGATTTGGACCGCTTGGAGACCTATGTTAGTAAAGGAAATAACTTCATAGAAAAACCAAATGGAAGCATTCTCAGAAAATTCTTTGTGATGATTGAGTTGAACTCAGAGACCTGAACATTCCTTTTGATGGAGCAGTTTCCAAACACACTTCTCGTGGAATCTGCAAGTGGATATTTGGACCTCTCTGAGGATTTCGTTGGAAGCGGTATAAACTTCCCAGAACTAAACGGAAGCATTCTCAGAAACTTCTTTCTGATGTTTGCATTCAACTCACAGAGTTGAACCTTCCTTTCATAGTTCAGGTTTGAAACACTCTTTTTGTAGAATCTGGAAGTGGATATTTGGACCACTGTGAGGACTTCGTTGGAAACGGGTATATCTTCACCTCAAACCTAGACAGAAGCATTCTCAGAAAGTTCTCTGTGTTGACTGCATTCAACTCACAGACTTGAACAATCGTTTTGATGGAGCAGTTTTGAAACTCTCTTTCTTTGGAATCTGCAAGTGGATATGTTGACCTCTTTGAAGATTTCGTTGGAAACGGGTTAATCTTCACATAAAAGCTAAACAGAAGCATTCTCAGAAACTTCTTTGTGATGATTGCATTCACCTCACAGAGTTGAACTTTCCCTTTGATAGAGCAGCTTTGAAACACTCTTTTTCTAGAATCTGCAAGTGGACATTTGGAGGGCTTTCTGGACTGTGGTGGAAAAGGAAATATCTTCTCATCGAAAGTACATAGAAGCATTCTCAGAAACTACTCTGTGATGATTGCATTCAACTGACAGAGTTGAACGTTCCTTTTGATAGAGCAGTTTGGAAACACTCTTTTTGTAGAATCTGCATGTGGAGATTTGGACCGCTTGGAGACCTATGGTAGTAAAGGAAATAAGTTCATAGAAAAACCAAATGGAAGCATTCTCAGAAAATTCTTTGTGATGATTGAGTTGAACTCAGAGACCTGAACATTCCTTTTGATGGAGCAGTTTCCAAACACACTTCTCGTGGAATCTGCAAGTGGATATTTGGACCTCTCTGAGGATTTCGTTGGAAGAGGTATAATCTTCCCAGAACTAAACGGAAGCATTCTCAGAAACTTCTTTCTGATGTTTGCATTCAACTCACAGAGTTGAACCTTCCATTCATAGTTCAGGTTTGAAACACTCTTTTTGTAGAATCTGGAAGTGGATATTTGGACCACTGTGAGGACTTCGTTGGAAACGGGTATATCTTCACCTCAAACCTAGACAGAAGCATTCTCAGAAAGTTCTCTGTGTTGACTGCATTCAACTCACAGACTTGAACAATCGTTTTGATGGAGCAGTTTTGAAACTCTCTTTCTTTGGAATCTGCAAGTGGATATGTTGACCTCTTTGAAGATTTCGTTGGAAACGGGTTAATCTTCACATAAAAGCTAAACAGAAGCATTCTCAGAAACTTCTTTGTGATGATTGCATTCACCTCACAGAGTTGAACTTTCCCTTTGATAGAGCAGCTGTGAAACACTCTTTTTCTAGAATCTGCAAGTGGACATTTGGAGGGCTTTGTGTTCTGCGGTGGAAAAGGAAATATCTTCTCATCAAAACTACATAGAAGCATTCTCAGAAACAATTCTGTGATGATTGCATTCAGCTGACAGAGTTGAACATTCCTTTTGATAGAGCAGTTTGGAAACACTCTTTTTGTAGAATCTGCATGTGGAGATTTGGACCGCTTTGAGACCTATGGTAGTAAAGGAAATAACTTCATAGAAAAACCAAATGGAAGCATTCTCAGAAAATTCTTTGTGATGATTGAGTTGAACTCAGAGACCTGAACATTCCTTTTGATGGAGCAGTTTCCAAACACACTTCTCGTGGAATCTGCAAGGGGATATTTGGACCTCTCTGAGGATTTCGTTGGAAGCGGTATAAACTTCCCAGAACTAAACGGAAGCATTCTCAGAAACTTCTTTCTGATGTTTGCATTCAACTCACAGAGTTGAACCTTCCTTTCATAGTTCAGGTTTGAAACACTCTTTTTGTAGAATCTGGAAGTGGATATTTGGACCACTGTGAGGACTTCGTTGGAAACGGGTATATCTTCACCTCAAACCTAGACAGAAGCATTCTCAGAAAGTTCTCTGTGTTGACTGCATTCAACTCACAGACTTGAACAATCGTTTTGATGGAGCAGTTTTGAAACTCTCTTTCTTTGGAATCTGCAAGTGGATATGTTGACCTCTTTGAAGATTTCGTTGGAAACGGGTTAATCTTCACATAAAAGCTAAACAGAAGCATTCTCAGAAACTTCTTTGTGATGATTGCATTCACCTCACAGAGTTGAACTTTCCCTTTGATAGAGCAGCTGTGAAACACTCTTTTTCTAGAATCTGCAAGTGGACATTTGGAGGGCTTTCTGGACTGTGGTGGAAAAGGAAATATCTTCTCATCGAAAGTACATAGAAGCATTCTCAGAAACTACTCTGTGATGATTGCATTCAACTGACAGAGTTGAACGTTCCTTTTGATAGAGCAGTTTGGAAACACTCTTTTTGTAGAATCTGCATGTGGAGATTTGGACCGCTTGGAGACCTATGGAAGTAATGAAATAAGTTCATAGAAAAACCAAACGGAAGCATTCTCAGAAAATCCTTTGTGATGATTGAGTTGAACTCAGAGACCTGAACATTCCTTTTGATGGAGCAGTTTCCAAACACACTTCTCGTGGAATCTGCAAGGGGATATTTGGACCTCCCTGAGGATTTCGTTGGAAGCGGGATAAACTTCCCAGAACTAAACGGAAGCATTCTCAGAAACTTCTTTGTGATGTTTGCATTCAACTCACAGAGTTGAACCTTCCTTTCATAGTTAAGGTTTGAAACACTCTTTTTGTAGAATCTGGAAGTGGATATTTGGACCACTGTGTGGTCTTCGTTGGAAACGGGTATATCTTCACCTCAAACCTAGACAGAAGCATTCTCAGAAAGTTCTCTGTGTTGACTGCATTCAACTCACAGAGTTGAACAATCCTTTTGATGGAGCAGTTTTGAAACTCTCTTTCTTTGGAATCTGCAAGTGGATATGTTGACCTCTTTGAAGATTTCGTTGGAAACCTGTTAATCTTCACATAAAAGCTAAACAGAAGCATTGTCAGAAACTTCTTTGTGATGTTTGAATTCACCTCATAGAGTTGAACTTTCCCTTTGATAGAGCAGCTTTGAAACACTCTTTTTCTAGAATCTGCAAGTGGACATTTGGAGGGCTTTGTGTTCTGCGGTGGAAAAGGAAATATCTTCTCATCAAAACTACATAGAAGCATTCTCAGAAACAATTCTGTGATGATTGCATTCAGCTGACAGAGTTGAACATTCCTTTTGATAGAGCAGTTTGGAAACACTCTTTTTGTAGAATCTGCATGTGGAGATTTGGACCGCTTGGAGACCTATGGTAGTAAAGGAAATAACTTCACAGAAAAACCAAATGGAAGCATTCTCAGAAAATTCTTTGTGATGATTGAGTTGAACTCAGAGACCTGAACATTCCTTTTGATGGAGCAGTTTCCAAACACACTTCTCGTGGAATCTGCAAGGGGATATTTGGACCTCTCTGAGGATTTCGTTGGAAGAGGTATAAACTTCCCAGAACTAAACGGAAGCATTCGCAGAAACTTCTTTCTGATGTTTGCATTCAACTCACAGAGTTGAACCTTCCTTTCATAGTTCAGGTTTGAAACACTCTTTTTGTAGAATCTGGAAGTGGATATTTGGACCACTGTGAGGACTTCGTTGGAAAAGGGTATATCTTCACCTCAAACCTAGACAGAAGCATTCTCAGAAAGTTCTCTGTGTTGACTGCATTCAACTCACAGACTTGAACAATCGTTTTGATGGAGCAGTTTTGAAACTCTCTTTCTTTGGAATCTGCAAGTGGATATGTTGACCTTTTTGAAGATTTCGTTGGAAACGGGTTAATCTTCACATAAAAGCTAAACAGAAGCATTCTCAGAAACTTCTTTGTGATGATTGCATTCACCTCACAGAGTTGAACTTTCCCTTTGATAGAGCAGCTGTGAAACACTCTTTTTCTAGAATCTGCAAGTGGACATTTGAGGGGCTTTCTGGACTGTGGTGGAAAAGGAAATATCTTCTCATCGAAAGTACATAGAAGCATTGTCAGAAACTACTCTGTGATGATTGCATTCAACTGACAGAGTTGAACGTTCCTTTTGATAGAGCAGTTTGCAAACACTCTTTTTGTAGAATCTGCATGTGGAGATTTGGACCGCTTGGAGACCTATGGTAGTAAAGGAAATAAGTTCATAGAAAAACCAAGCGGAAGCATTCTCAGAAAATCCTTTGTGATGATTGAGTTGAACTCAGAGACCTGAACATTCCTTTTGATGGAGCAGTTTCCAAACACACTTCTCGTGGAATCTGCAAGTGGATATTTGGACTTCTCTGAGGATTTCGTTGGAAGCGGGATAAACTTCCCAGAACTAAACGGAAGCATTCTCAGAAACTTCTTTGTGATGTTTGCATTCAACTCACAGAGTTGAACTTTCCTTTCATAGTTCAAGTTTGAAACACTCTTTTTGTAGAATCTGGAAGTGGATATTTGGACCACAGTGTGGTCTTCGTTGGAAACGGGTATATCTTCACCTCAGACCTAGACAGAAGCATTCTCAGAAAGTTCTCTGTGTTGACTGCATTCAACTCACGGAGTTGAACAATCCTTTTGATGGAGCAGTTTTGAAACTCTCTTTCTTTGGAATCTGCAAGTGGATATGTTGACCTCTTTGAAGATTTCTTTGGAAACGGGTTAATCTTCACATAAAAGCTAAACAGAAGCATTGTCAGAAACTTCTTTGTGATGTTTGCATTCACCTCATAGAGTTGAACTTTCCCTTTGATAGAGCAGCTTTGAAACACTCTTTTTCTAGAATCTGCAAGTGGACATTTGGAGGGCTTTGTGTTCTGCGGTGGAAAAGGAAATATCTTCTCATCAAAACTACATAGAAGCATTCTCAGAAACAATTCGGTGATGATTGCATTCAGCTGACAGAGTTGAACATTCCTTTTGATAGAGCAGTTTGGAAACACTCTTTTTGTAGAATCTGCATGTGGAGATTTGGACCGCTTTGAGACCTATGGTAGTAAAGGAAATAACTTCATAGAAAAACCAAATGGAAGCATTCTCAGAAAATTCTTTGTGATGATTGAGTTGAACTCAGAGACCTGAACATTCCTTTTGATGGAGCAGTTTCCAAACACACTTCTCGTGGAATCTGCAAGTGGATATTTGGACCTCTCTGAGGATTTCGTTGGAAGCGGTGTAATCTTCCCAGAACTAAACGGAAGCATTCTCAGAAACTTCTTTGTGATGTTTGCATTCAACTCACAGAGTTGAACCTTCCTTTCATAGTTCAGGTTTGAAACACTCTTTTTGTAGAATCTGGAAGTGGATATTTGGACCACTGTGAGGACTTCGTTGGAAACGGGTATATCTTCACCTCAAACCTAGACAGAAGCATTCTCAGAAAGTTCTCTGTGTTGACTGCATTCAACTCACAGACTTGAACAATCGTTTTGATGGAGCAGTTTTGAAACTCTGTTTCTTTGGAATCTGCAAGTGGATATGTTGACCTCTTTGAACATTTCGTTGGAAACGGGTTAATCTTCACATAAAAGCTAAACAGAAGCATTCTCAGAAACTTCTTTGTGATGATTGCATTCACCTCACAGAGTTGAACTTTCCCTTTGATAGAGCAGCTGTGAAACACTCTTTTTCTAGAATCTGCAAGTGGACATTTGGAGGGCTTTCTGGACTGTGGTGGAAAAGGAAATATCTTCTCATCGAAAGTACATAGAAGCATTGTCAGAAACTACTCTGTGATGATTGCATTCAACTGACAGAGTTGAACGTTCCTTTTGATAGAGCAGTTTGCAAACACACTTTTTGTAGAATCTGCATGTGGAGATTTGGACCGCTTGGAGACCTATGGAAGTAATGAAATAAGTTCATAGAAAAACCAAACGGAAGCATTCTCAGAAAATCCTTTGTGATGATTGAGTTGAACTCAGAGACCTGAACATTCCTTTTGATGGAGCAGTTTCCAAACACACTTCTCGTGGAATCTGCAAGTGGATATTTGGACCTCTCTGAGGATTTCGTTGGAAGCGGGATAAACTTCCCAGAACTAAACGGAAGCATTCTCAGAAACTTCTTTGTGATGTTTGCATTTAACTCACAGAGTTGAACCTTCCTTTCATAGTTCAGGTTTGAAACACTCTTTTTGTAGAATCTGGAAGTGGATATTTGGACCACAGTGTGGTCTTCGTTGGAAACGTGTATATCTTCACCTCAAACCTAGACAGAAGCATTCTCAGAAAGTTCTCTGTGTTGACTGCATTCAACTCACAGAGTTGAACAATCCTTTTGATGGAGCAGTTTTGAAACTCTCTTTCTTTGGAATCTGCAAGTGGATATGTTGACCTCTTTGAAGATTTCGTTGGAAACGGGTTAATCTTCACATAAAAGCTAAACAGAAGCATTCTCAGAAACTTCTTTGTGATGATTGCATTCACCTCACAGAGTTGAACTTTCCCTTTGATAGAGCAGCTGTGAAACACTCTTTTTCTAGAATCTGCAAGTGGACATTTGGAGGGCTTTCTGGACTGTGGTGGAAAAGGAAATATCTTCTCAACGAAAGTACATAGAAGCATTCTCAGAAACTACTCTGTGATGATTGCATTCAACTGACAGAGTTGAACGTTCCTTTTGATAGAGCAGTTTGGAAACACTCTTTTTGTAGAATCTGCATGTGGAGATTTGGACCGCTTTGAGACCTATGGTAGTAAAGGAAATAAGTTCATAGAAAAACCAAATGGAAGCATTCTCAGAAAATAATTTGTGATGATTGAGTTGAACTCAGAGACCTGAACATTCCTTTTGATGGAGCAGTTTCCAAACACACTTCTCGTGGAATCTGCAAGTGGATATTTGGACCTCTCTGAAGATTTCATTGGAAGTGGGATTAACTTCCCAGAACTAAACGGAAGCATTCTCAGAAACTTCTCTGTGATGTTTGCATTCAACTCACAGAGTTGAACCTTCCTTTCATAGTTAAGGTTTGAAACACTCTTTTTGTAATATCAGGAAGTAGATATTTGGACCACTGTGTGGTCTTCGATGGAAACGGGTATATCTTCACCTCAAACCTAGACAGAAGCATTCTCAGAAAGTTCTCTGTGTTGACTGCATTCAACTCACAGAGTTGAACAATCCTTTTGATGGAGCAGTTTTGAAACTCTCTTTCTTTGGAATCTGCAAGTGGATATGTTGACCTCTTTGAAGATTTCGTTGGAAACCTGTTAATCTTCACATAAAAGCTAAACAGAAGCATTGTCAGAAACTTCTTTGTGATGTTTGCATTCACCTCATAGAGTTGAACTTTCCCTTTGATAGAGCAGCTTTGAAACACTCTTTTTCTAGAATCTGCAAGTGGACATTTGGAGGGCTTTGTGTTCTGCGGTGGAAAAGGAAATATCTTCTCATCAAAACTACATAGAAGCATTCTCAGAAACAATTCTGTGATGATTGCATTCAGCTGACAGAGTTGAACATTCCTTTTGATAGAGCAGTTTGGAAACACTCTTTTTGTAGAATCTGCATGTGGAGATTTGGACCGCTTGGAGACCTATGGTAGTAAAGGAAATAACTTCATAGAAAAACCAAATGGAAGCATTCTCAGAAAATTCTTTGTGATGATTGAGTTGAACTCAGAGACCTGAACATTCCTTTTGATGGAGCAGTTTCCAAACACACTTCTCGTGGAATCTGCAAGGGGATATTTGGACCTCTCTGAGGATTTCGTTGGAAGCGGTATAAACTTCCCAGAACTAAACGGAAGCATTCTCAGAAACTTCTTTGTGATGTTTGCATTCAACTCACAGAGTTGAACCTTCCTTTCATAGTTCAGGTTTGAAACACTCTTTTTGTAGAATCTAGAAGTGGATATTTGGACCACTGTGAGGACTTCGTTGGAAACGGGTATATCTTCACCTCAAACCTAGACAGAAGCATTCTCAGAAAGTTCTCTGTGTTGACTGCATTCAACTCACAGACTTGAACAATCGTTTTGATGGAGCAGTTTTGAAACTCTCTTTCTTTGGAATCTGCAAGTGGATATGTTGACCTCTTTGAAGATTTCGTTGGAAACGGGTTAATCTTCACATAAAAGCTAAACAGAAGCATTCTCAGAAACTTCTTTGTGATGATTGCATTCACCTCACAGAGTTGAACTTTCCCTTTGATAGAGCAGCTTTGAAACACTCTTTTTCTAGAATCTGCAAGTGGACATTTGGAGGGCTTTCTGGACTGTGGTGGAAAAGGAAATATCTTCTCATCGAAAGTACATAGAAGCATTCTCAGAAACTACTCTGTGATGATTGCATTCAACTGACAGAGTTGAACGTTCCTTTTGATAGAGCAGTTTGGAAACACTCTTTTTGTAGAATCTGCATGTGGAGATTTGGACCGCTTGGAGACCTATGGTAGTAAAGGAAATAAGTTCATAGAAAAACCAAATGGAAGCATTCTCAGAAAATCCTTTGTGATGATTGAGTTGAACTCAGAGACCTGAACATTCCTTTTGATGGAGCAGTTTCCAAACACACTTCTCGTGGAATCTGCAAGTGGATATTTGGACCTCTCTGAGGATTTCGTTGGAAGCGGGATAAACTTCCCAGAACTAAACGGAAGCATTCTCAGAAACTTCTTTGTGATGTTTGCATTCAACTCACAGAGTTGAACCTTCCTTTCATAGTTCAGGTTTGAAACACTCTTTTTGTAGAATCTGGAAGTGGATATTTGGACCACAGTGTGGTCTTCGTTGGAAACGTGTATATCTTCACCTCAAACCTAGACAGAAGCATTCTCAGAAAGTTCTCTGTGTTGACTGCATTCACCTCACAGAGTTGAACTTTCCCTTTGATAGAGCAGCTTTGAAACACTCTTTTTCTAGAATCTGCAAGTGGACATTTGGAGGGCTTTCTGGACTGTGGTGGAAAAGGAAATATCTTCTCATCGAAAGTACATAGAAGCATTCTCAGAAACTAATCTGTGATGATTGCATTCAACTGACAGAGTTGAACGTTCCTTTTGATAGAGCAGTTTGGAAACACTCTTTTTGTAGAATCTGCATGTGGAGATTTGGACCGCTTGGAGACCTATGGTAGTAAAGGAAATAAGTTCATAGAAAAACCAAATGGAAGCATTCTCAGAAAATCCTTTGTGATGATTGAGTTGAACTCAGAGACCTGAACATTCCTTTTGATGGAGCAGTTTCCAAACACACTTCTCGTGGAATCTGCAAGTGGATATTTGGACCTCTCTGAGGATTTCGTTGGAAGCGGGATAAACTTCCCAGAACTAAACGGAAGCATTCTCAGAAACTTCTTTGTGATGTTTGCATTCAACTCACAGAGTTGAACCTTCCTTTCATAGTTCAGGTTTGAAACACTCTTTTTGTAGAATCTGGAAGTGGATATTTGGACCACAGTGTGGTCTTCGTTGGAAACGTGTATATCTTCACCTCAAACCTAGACAGAAGCATTCTCAGAAAGTTCTCTGTGTTGACTGCATTCAACTCACAGAGTTGAACAATCCTTTTGATGGAGCAGTTTTGAAACTCTCTTTCTTTGGAATCTGCAAGTGGATATGTTGACCTCTTTGAAGATTTCGTTGGAAACGGGTTTATCTTCACATAAAAGCTAAACAGAAGCATTCTCAGAAACTTCTTTGTGATGATTGCATTCACCTCACAGAGTTGAACTTTCCCTTTGATAGAGCAGCTTTGAAACACTCTTTTTCTAGAATCTGCAAGTGGACATTTGGAGGGCTTTCTGGACTGTGGTGGAAAAGGAAATATCTTCTCATCGAAAGTACATAGAAGCATTCTCAGAAACTACTCTGTGATGATTGCATTCAACTGACAGAGTTGAACGTTCCTTTTGATAGAGCAGTGTGGAAACACTCTTTTTGTAGAATCTGCATGTGGAGATTTGGACCGCTTGGAGACCTATGGTAGTAAAGGAAATAAGTTCATAGAAAAACCAAATGGAAGCATTCTCAGAAAATAATTTGTGATGATTGAGTTGAACTCAGAGACCTGAACATTCCTTTTGATGGAGCAGTTTCCAAACACACTTCTCGTGGAATCTGCAAGTGGATATTTGGACCTCTCTGAAGATTTCATTGGAAGCGGGATTAACTTCCCAGAACTAAACGGAAGCATTCTCAGAAACTTCTTTGTGATGTTTGCATTCAACTCACAGAGTTGAACCTTCCTTTCATAGTTAAGGTTTGAAACACTCTTTTTGTAATATCAGGAAGTAGATATTTGGACCACTGTGTGGTCTTCGATGGTAACGGTATATCTTCACCTCAAACCTAGACAGAAGCATTCTCAGAAAGTTCTCTGTGTTGACTGCATTCAACTCACAGAGTTGAACAATCCTTTTGATGGAGCAGTTTTGAAACTCTCTTTCTTTGGAATCTGCAAGTGGATATGTTGACCTCTTTGAAGATTTCGTTGGAAACCTGTTAATCTTCACATAAAAGCTAAACAGAAGCATTGTCAGAAACTTCTTTGTGATGTTTGCATTCACCTCATAGAGTTGAACTTTCCCTTTGATAGAGCAGCTTTGAAACACTCTTTTTCTAGAATCTGCAAGTGGACATTTGGAGGGCTTTGTGTTCTGCGGTGGAAAAGGAAATATCTTCTCATCAAAACTACATAGAAGCATTCTCAGAAACAATTCTGTGATGATTGCATTCAGCTGACAGAGTTGAACATTCCTTTTGATAGAGCAGTTTGGAAACACTCTTTTTGTAGAATCTGCATGTGGAGATTTGGACCGCTTGGAGACCTATGGTAGTAAAGGAAATAAGTTCATAGAAAAACCAAATGGAAGCATTCTCAGAAAATTCTTTGTGATGATTGAGTTGAACTCAGAGACCTGAACATTCCTTTTGATGGAGCAGTTTCCAAACACACTTCTCGTGGAATCTGCAAGTGGATATTTGGACCTCTCTGAGGATTTCGTTGGAAGCGGTATAATCTTCCCAGAACTAAACGGAAGCATTCTCAGAAACTTCTTTCTGATGTTTGCATTCAACTCACAGAGTTGAACCTTCCTTTCATAGTTCAGGTTTGAAACACTCTTTTTGTAGAATCTGGAAGTGGATATTTGGACCACTGTGAGGACTTCGTTGGAAACGGGTATATCTTCACCTCAAACCTAGACAGAAGCATTCTCAGAAAGTTCTCTGTGTTGACTGCATTCAACTCACAGACTTGAACAATCGTTTTGATGGAGCAGTTTTGAAACTCTCTTTCTTTGGAATCTGCAAGTGGATATGTTGACCTCTTTGAAGATTTCGTTGGAAACGGGTTAATCTTCACATAAAAGCTAAACAGAAGCATTCTCAGAAACTTCTTTGTGATGATTGCATTCACCTCACAGAGTTGAACTTTCCCTTTGATAGATCAGCTTTGAAACACTCTTTTTCTAGAATCTGCAAGTGGACATTAGGAGGGCTTTCTGGACTGTGGTGGAAAAGGAAATATCTTCTCATCGAAAGTTCATAGAAGCATTCTCAGAAACTACTCTGTGATGATTGCATTCAACTGACAGAGTTGAACGTTCCTTTTGATAGAGCAGTTTGGAAACACTCTTTTTGTAGAATCTGCATGTGGAGATGTGGACCGCTTTGAGACCTATGGTAGTAAAGGAAATAAGTTCATAGAAAAACCAAATGGAAGCATTCTCAGAAAATAATTTGTGATGATTGAGTTGAACTCAGAGACCTGAACATTCCTTTTGATGGAGCAGTTTCCAAACACACTTCTCGTGGAATCTGCAAGTGGATATTTGGACCTCTCTGAAGATTTCATTGGAAGCGGGATTAACTTCCCAGAACTAAACGGAAGCATTCTCAGAAACTTCTTTGTGATGTTTGCATTCAACTCACAGAGTTGAACCTTCCTTTCATAGTTAAGGTTTGAAACACTCTTTTTGTAATATCAGGAAGTAGATATTTGGACCACTGTGTGGTCTTCGATGGAAACGGGTATATCTTTACCTCAAACCTAGACAGAAGCATTCTCAGAAAGTTCTCTGTGTTGACTGCATTCAACTCACAGAGTTGAACAATCCTTATGATGGAGCAGTTTTGAAACTCTCTTTCTTTGGATTCTGCAAGTGGATATGTTGAACTCTTTGAAGATTGCGTTGGAAACCTGTTAATCTTCACATAAAAGCTAAACAGAAGCATTGTCAGAAACTTCTTGGTGATGTTTGCATTCACCTCATAGAGTTGAACTTTCCCTTTGATAGAGCAGCTTTGAAACACTCTTTTTCTAGAATCTGCAAGTGGACATTTGGAGGGCTTTGTGTTCTGCGGTGGAAAAGGAAATCTCTTCTCATCAAAACTACATAGAAGCATTCTCAGAAACAATTCTGTGATGATTGCATTCAGCTGACAGAGTTGAACATTCCTTTTGATAGAGCAGTTTGGAAACACTCTTTTTGTAGAATCTGCATGTGGAGATTTGGACCGCTTTGAGACCTATGGTAGTAAAGGAAATAACTTCACAGAAAAACCAAATGGAAGCATTCTCAGAAAATTCTTTGTGATGATTGAGTTGAACTCAGAGACCTGAACATTCCTTTTGATGGAGCAGTTTCCAAACACACTTCTCGTGGAATCTGCAAGGGGATATTTGGACCTCTCTGAGGATTTCGTTGGAAGCGGTATAAACTTCCCAGAACTAAACGGAAGCATTCTCAGAAACTTCTTTGTGATGTTTGCCTTCAACTCACAGAGTTGAACCTTCCTTTCATAGTTCAGGTTTGAAACACTCTTTTTGTAGAATCTGGAAGTGGATATTTGGACCACTGTGAGGACTTCGTTGGAAACGGGTATATCTTCACCTCAAACCTAGACAGAAGCATTCTCAGAAAGTTCTCTGTGTTGACTGCATTCAACTCACAGACTTGAACAATCGTTTTGATGGAGCAGTTTTGAAACTCTCTTTCTTTGGAATCTGCAAGTGGATATGTTGACCTTTTTGAAGATTTCGTTGGAAACGGGTTAATCTTCACATAAAAGCTAAACAGAAGCATTCTCAGAAACTTCTTTGTGATGATTGCATTCACCTCACAGAGTTGAACTTTCCCTTTGATAGAGCAGCTGTGAAACACTCTTTTTCTAGATTCTGCAAGTGGACATTTGGAGGGCTTTCTGGACTGTGGTGGAAAAGGAAATATCTTCTCATCGAAAGTACATAGAAGCATTGTCAGAAACTACTCTGTGATGATTGCATTCAACTGACAGAGTTGAACGTTCCTTTTGATAGAGCAGTTTGCAAACACTCTTTTTGTAGAATCTGCATGTGGAGATTTGGACCGCTTGGAGACCTATGGTAGTAAAGGAAATAAGTTCATAGAAAAACCAAACGGAATCATTCTCAGAAAATCCTTTGTGATGATTGAGTTGAACTCAGAGACCTGAACATTCCTTTTGATGGAGCAGTTTCCAAACACACTTCTCGTGGAATCTGCAAGTGGATATTTGGACCTCTCTGAGGATTTCGTTGGAAGCGGGATAAACTTCCCAGAACTAAACGGAAGCATTCTCAGAAACTTCTTTGTGATGTTTGCATTCAACTCACAGAGTTCAACCTTCCTTTCATAGTTCAGGTTTGAAACACTCTTTTTGTAGAATCTGGAAGTAGATATTTGGACCACTGTTTGGTCTTCGTTGGAAACGGGTATATCTTCACCTCAAACCTAGACAGAAGCATTCTCAGAAAGTTCTCTGTGTTGACTGCATTCAACTCACAGAGTTGAACAATCCTTTTGATGGAGCAGTTTTGAAACTCTCTTTCTTTGGAATCTGCAAGTGGATATCTTGACCTCTTTGAAGATTTCGTTGGAAACGGGTTAATCTTCACATAAAAGCTAAACAGAAGCATTCTCAGAAACTTCTTTGTGATGATTGCATTCACCTCACAGAGTTGAACTTTCCCTTTGTTAGAGCAGCTTTGAAACACTCTTTTTCTAGAATCTGCAAGTGGACATTTGGAGGGCTTTCTGGACTGTGGTGGAAAAGGAAATATCTTCTCATCGAAAGTACATAGAAGCATTGTCAGAAACTACTCTGTGATGATTGCATTCAACTGACAGAGTTGAACGTTCCTTTTGATAGAGCAGTTTGCAAACACTCTTTTTGTAGAATCTGCATGTGGAGATTTGGACCGCTTGGAGACCTATGGTAGTAAAGGAAATAAGTTCATAGAAAAACCAAACGGAAGCATTCTCAGAAAATCCTTTGTGATGATTGAGTTGAACTCAGAGACCTGAACATTCCTTTTGATGGAGCAGTTTCCAAACACACTTCTCGTGGAATCTGCAAGTGGATATTTGGACCTCCCTGAGGATTTCGTTGGAAGCGGGATAAACTTCCCAGAACTAAACGGAAGCATTCTCAGAAACTTCTTTGTGATGTTTGCATTCAACTCACAGAGTTGAACTTTCCTTTCATACTTCAAGTTTGAAACACTCTTTTTGTAGAATCTGGAAGTGGATATTTGGACCACAGTGTGGTCTTCGTTGGAAACGGGTATATCTTCACCTCAAACCTAGACAGAAGCATTCTCAGAAAGTTCTCTGTGTTGACTGCATTCAACTCACAGAGTTGAACAATCCTTTTGATGGAGCAGTTTTGAAACTCTCTTTCTTTGGAATCTGCAAGTGGATATGTTGACCTCTTTGAAGATTTCGTTGGAAACCTGTTAATCTTCACATAAAAGCTAAACAGAAGCATTGTCAGAAACTTCTTTGTGATGTTTGCATTCACCTCATAGAGTTGAACTTTCCCTTTGATAGAGCAGCTTTGAAACACTCTTTTTCTAGAATCTGCAAGTGGACATTTGGAGGGCTTTGTGTTCTGCGGTGGAAAAGGAAATATCTTCTCATCAAAACTACATAGAAGCATTCTCAGAAACAATTCGGTGATGATTGCATTCAGCTGACAGAGTTGAACATTCCTTTTGATAGAGCAGTTTGGAAACACTCTTTTTGTAGAATCTGCATGTGGAGATTTGGACCACTTTGAGACCTATGGTAGTAAAGGAAATAAGTTCATAGAAAAACCAAATGGAAGCATTCTCAGAAAATTCTTTGTGATGATTGAGTTGAACTCAGAGACCTGAACATTCCTTTTGATGGAGCAGTTTCCAAACACACTTCTCGTGGAATCTGCAAGTGGATATTTGGACCTCTCTGAGGATTTCGTTGGAAGCGGTATAATCTTCCCAGAACTAAACGGAAGCATTCTCAGAAACTTCTTTGTGATGTTTGCATTCAACTCACAGAGTTGAACCTTCCTTTCATAGTTAAGGTTTGAAACACTCTTTTTGTAATATCAGGAAGTAGATATTTGGACCACTGTGTGGTCTTAGATGGAAACGGGTATATCTTCACCTCAAACCTAGACAGAAGCATTCTCAGAAAGTTCTCTGTGTTGACTGCATTCAACTCACAGAGTTGAACAATCCTTTTGATGGAGCAGTTTTGAAACTCTCTTTCTTTGGAATCTGCAAGTGGATATGTTGACCTCTTTGAAGATTTCGTTGGAAACCTGTTAATCTTCACATAAAAGCTAAACAGAAGCATTGTCAGAAACTTCTTTGTGATGTTTGCATTCACCTCATAGAGTTGAACTTTCCCTTTGATAGAGCAGCTTTGAAACACTCTTTTTCTAGAATCTGCAAGTGGACATTTGGAGGGCTTTGTGTTCTGCGGTGGAAAAGGAAATATCTTCTCATCAAAACTACATAGAAGCATTCTCAGAAACAATTCTGTGATGATTGCATTCAGCTGACAGAGTTGAACATTCCTTTTGATAGAGCAGTTTGCAAACACTCTTTTTGTAGAATCTGCATGTGGAGATTTGGACCGCTTGGAGACCTATGGTAGTAAAGGAAATAAGTTCATAGAAAAACCAAACGGAAGCATTCTCAGAAAATCCTTTGTGATGATTGAGTTGAACTCAGAGACCTGAACATTCCTTTTGATGGAGCAGTTTCCAAACACACTTCTCGTGGAATCTGCAAGTGGATATTTGGACCTCTCTGAGGATTTTGTTGGAAGCGGGATAAACTTCCCAGAACTAAACGGAAGCATTCTCAGAAACTTCTTTGTGATGTTTGCATTCAACTCACAGAGTTGAACCTTCCTTTCATAGTTCAAGTTTGAAACACTCTTTTTGTAGAATCTGGAAGTGGATATTTGGACCACAGTGTGGTCTTCGTTGGAAACGGGTATATCTTCACCTCAAACCTAGACAGAAGCATTCTCAGAAAGTTCTCTGTGTTGACTGCATTCAACTCACAGAGTTGAACAATCCTTTTGATGGAGCAGTTTTGAAACTCTCTTTCTTTGGAATCTGCAAGTGGATATGTTGACCTCTTTGAAGATTTCTTTGGAAACGGGTTAATCTTCACATAAAAGCTAAACAGAAGCATTGTCAGAAACTTCTTTGTGATGTTTGCATTCACCTCATAGAATTGAACTTTCCCTTTGATAGAGCAGCTTTGAAACACTCTTTTTCTAGAATCTGCAAGTGGACATTTGGAGGGCTTTGTGTTCTGCGGTAGAAAAGGAAATATCTTCTCATCAAAACTACCTAGAAGCATTCTCAGAAACAATTCGGTGATGATTGCATTCAGCTGACAGAGTTGAACATTCCTTTTGATAGAGCAGTTTGGAAACACTCTTTTTGTAGAATCTGCATGTGGAGATGTGGACCGCTTGGAGACCTATGGTAGTAAAGGAAATAAGTTCATAGAAAAACCAAATGGAAGCATTCTCAGAAAATTCTTTGTGATGATTGAGTTGAACTCAGAGACCTGAACATTCCTTTTGATGGAGCAGTTTCCAAACACACTTCTCGTGGAATCTGCAAGTGGATATTTGGACCTCTCTGAGGATTTCGTTGGAAGCGGGATAAACTTCCCAGAACTAAACGGAAGCATTCTCAGAAACTTCTTTGTGATGTTTGCATTCAACTCAAAGAGTTGAACCTTCCTTTCGTAGTTCAGGTTTGAAACACTCTTTTTGTAGAATCTGGAAGTAGATATTTGGACCACTCTGTGGTCTTCGTTGGAAACGGGTATATCTTCACCTCAAACCTAGACAGAAGCATTCTCAGAAAGTTCTCTGTGTTGACTGCATTCAACTCACAGACTTGAACAATCGTTTTGATGGAGCAGTTTTGAAACTCTCTTTCTTTGGAATCTGCAAGTGGATATGTTGACCTCTTTGAAGATTTCGTTGGAAACGGGTTAATCTTCACATAAAAGCTAAACAGAAGCATTCTCAGAAACTTCTTTGTGATGATTGCATTCACCTCACAGAGTTGAACTTTCCCTTTGATAGAGCAGCTTTGAAACACTCTTTTTCTAGAATCTGCAAGTGGACATTTGGAGGGCTTTGTGTTCTGCGGTGGAAAAGGAAATATCTTCTCATCAAAACTACATAGAAGCATTCTCAGAAACAATTCGGTGATGATTGCATTCAAATGACAGAGTTGAACATTCCTTTTGATAGAGCAGTTTGGAAACACTCTTTTTGTAGAATCTGCATGTGGAGATTTGGACCGCTTGGAGACCTATGGTAGTAAAGGAAATAACTTCATAGAAAAACCAAATGGAAGCATTCTCAGGAAATTCTTTGTGATGATTGAGTTGAACTCAGAGACCTGAACATTCCTTTTGATGGAGCAGTTTCCAAACACACTTCTCGTGGAATCTGCAAGTGGATATTTGGACCTCTCTGAGGATTTCGTTGGAAGCGGGATAAACTTCCCAGAACTAAACGGAAGCATTCTCAGAAACTTCTTTGTGATGTTTGCATTCAACTCACAGAGTTGAACCTTGCTTTCGTAGTTCAGGTTTGAAACACTCTTTTTGTAGAATCTGGAAGTAGATATTTGGACCACTGTGTGGTCTTCGTTGGAAACGGGTATATCTTCACCTCAAACCTAGACAAAAGCATTCTCAGAAAGTTCTCTGTGTTGACTGCATTCAACTCACAGAGTTGAACAATCCTTTTGATGGAGTAGTTTTGAAACTCTCTTTCTTTGGAATCTGCAAGTGGATATGTTGACCTCTTTGAAGATTTCGTTGGAAACCTGTTAATCTTCACATAAAATCTAAACAGAAGCATTGTCAGAAACTTCTTTGTGATGTTTGCATTCACCTCATAGAGTTGAACTTTCCCTTTGATAGAGCAGCTTTGAAACACACTTTTTCTAGAATCTGCAAGTGGACATTTGGAGGGCTTTGTGTTCTGCGGTGGAAAAGGAAATATCTTCTCATCAAAACTACATAGAAGCATTCTCAGAAACAATTCTGTGATGATTGCATTCAGCTGACAGAGTTGAACATTCCTTTTGATAGAGCAGTTTGGAAACACTCTTTTTGTAGAATCTGCATGTGGAGATTTGGACCGCTTGGAGACCTATGGTAGTAAAGGAAATAAGTTCATAGAAAAACCAAATGGAAGCATTCTCAGAAAATTCTTTGTGATGATTGAGTTGAACTCAGAGACCTGAACATTCCTTTTGATGTAGCAGTTTCGAAACACACTTCTCGTGGAATCTGCAAGTGGATATTTGGACCTCTCTGAGGATTTCGTTGGAAGCGGGATAAACTTCCCAGAACTAAACGGAAGCATTCTCAGAAACTTCTTTGTGATGTTTGCATTCAACTCACAGAGTTCAACCTTCCTTTCATAGTTCAGGTTTGAAACACTCTTTTTGTAGAATCTGGAAGTGGATATTTGGACCACTGTGAGGACTTCGTTGGAAACGGGTATATCTTCACCTCAAACCTAGACAGAAGCATTCTCAGAAAGTTCTCTGTGTTGACTGCATTCAACTCACAGACTTGAACAATCGTTTTGATGGAGCAGTTTTGAAACTCTCTTTCTTTGGAATCTGCAAGTGGATATGTTGACCTCTTTGAAGATTTCGTTGGAAACGGGTTAATCTTCACATAAAAGCTAAACAGAAGGATTCTCAGAAACTTCTTTGTGATGATTGCATTCACCTCACAGAGTTGAACTTTCCCTTTGATAGAGCAGCTGTGAAACACTCTTTTTCTACAATCTGCAAGTGGACATTTGGAGGGCTTTCTGGACTGTGGTGGAAAAGGAAATATCTTCTCATCGAAAGTACATAGAAGCATTGTCAGAAACTACTCTGTGATGATTGCATTCAACTGACAGAGTTGAACGTTCCTTTTGATAGAGCAGTTTGCAAACACACTTTTTGTAGAATCTGCATGTGGAGATTTGGACCGCTTGGAGACCTATGGTAGTAATGAAATAAGTTCATAGAAAAACCAAACGGAAGCATTCTCAGAAAATCCTTTGTGATGATTGAGTTGAACTGAGAGACCTGAACATTCCTTTTGATGGAGCAGTTTCCAAACACACTTCTCGTGGAATCTGCAAGTGGATATTTGGACCTCTCTGAGGATTTCGTTGGAAGCGGGATAAAGTTCCCAGAACTAAACGGAAGCATTCTCAGAAACTTCTTTGTGATGTTTGCATATAACTCACAGAGTTGAACCTTCCTTTCATAGTTCAGGTTTGAAACACTCTTTTTGTAGAATCTGGAAGTGGATATTTGGACCACAGTGTGGTCTTCGTTGGAATAGGGTATATCTTCACCTCAAACCTAGACTGAAGCATTCTCAGAAAGTTCTCTGTGTTGACTGCATTCAACTCACAGACTTTAACAATCGTTTTGATGGAGCAGTTTTGAAACTCTCTTTCTTTGGAATCTGCAAGTGGATATGTTGACCTCTTTGAAGATTTCTTTGGAAACCGGTTAATCTTCACATTAAAGCTAAACAGAAGCATTGTCAGAAACTTCTTTGTGATGTTTGCATTCACCTCATAGAGTTGAACTTTCCCTTTGATAGAGCAGCTTTGAAACACTCTTTTTCTAGAATCTGCAAGTGGACATTTGGAGGGCTTTGTGTTCTGCGGTGGAAAAGGAAATATCTTCTCATCAAAACTACATAGAAGCATTCTCAGAAACAATTCTGTGATGATTGCATTCAGCTGACAGAGTTGAACATTCCTTTTGATAGAGCAGTTTGGAAACACTCTTTTTGTAGAATCTGCATGTGGATATTTGGTCCGCATGGAGACCTATGGTAGTAGAGGAAATAAGTTCATAGAAAAACCAAATGGAAGCATTCTCAGAAAATTCTTTGTGATGATTGAGTTGAACTCAGAGACCTGAACATTTCTTTTGATGGAGCAGTTTCCAAACACGCTTCTCGTGGAATCTGCAAGTGGATATTTGGACCTCTCTGAGGATTTCGTTGGAAGCGGGATAAACTTCCCAGAACTAAACGGAAGTATTCTCAGAAACTTCTTTGTGATGCTTGCATTCAACTCACAGAGTTGAACCTTCCTTTCATAGTTCAGGTTTGAAACACTCTTTTTGTAGAATCTGGAAGTGGATATTTGGACCTCTGTGAGGACTTCGTTGGAAACGGGTATATCTTCACCTCAAACCTAGACAGAAGCATTCTCAGAAAGTTCTCTGTGTTGACTGCATTCAACTCACAGACTTGAACAATCGTTTTGATGGAGCAGTTTTGAAACTCTCTTTCTTTGGAATCTGCAAGTGGATATGTTGACCTCTTTGAAGATTTCGTTGGAAACGGGTTAATCTTCACATAAAAGCTAAACAGAAGCATTCTCAGAAACTTCTTTGTGATGATTGCATTCACCTCACAGAGTTGAACTTTCCCTTTGATAGAGCAGCTTTGAAACACTCTTTTTCTAGAATCTGCAAGTGGACATTTGGAGGGCTTTCTGGACTGTGGTGGAAAAGGAAATATCTTCTCATCGAAAGTACATAGAAGCATTGTCAGAAACTACTCTGTGATGATTGCATTCAACTGACAGAGTTGAACGTTCCTTTTGATAGAGCAGTTTGGAAACACTCTTTTTGTAGAATCTGCATGTGGAGATTTGGACCGCTTTGAGACCTATGGTAGTAAAGGAAATAAGTTCATAGAAAAACCAAATGGAAGCATTCTCAGAAAATAATTTGTGATGATTGAGTTGAACTCAGAGATCTGAACATTCCTTTTGATGGAGCAGTTTCCAAACACACTTCTCGTGGAATCTGCAAGTGGATATTTGGACCTCTCTGAGGATTTCGTTGGAAGCGGGATAAACTTCCCAGAACTAAACGGAAGCATTCTCAGAAACTTCTTTGTGATGTTTGCATTCAACTCACAGAGTTGAACCTTCCTTTCATAGTTCAGGTTTGAAACACTCTTTTTGTAGAATCTGGAAGTGGATATTTGGACCACTGTGAGGACTTCGTTGGAAACGGGTATATCTTCACCTCAAACCTAGACAGAAGCATTCTCAGAAAGTTCTCTGTGTTGCCTGCATTCAACTCACAGACTTGAACAATCGTTTTGATGGAGCAGTTTTGAAACTCTCTTTCTTTGGAATCTGCAAGTGGATATGTTGACCTCTTTGAAGATTTCGTTGGAAACGGGTTAATCTTCACATAAAAGCTAAACAGAAGCATTCTCAGAAACTTCTTTGTGATGATTGCATTCACCTCACAGAGTTGAACTTTCCCTTTGATAGAGCAGCTGTGAAACACTCTTTTTCTAGAATCTGCAAGTGGACATTTGGAGGGCTTTCTGGACTGTGGTGGAAAAGGAAATATCTTCTCATCGAAAGTACATAGAAGCATTGTCAGAAACTACTCTGTGATGATTGCATTCAACTGACAGAGTTGAACGTTCCTTTTGATAGAGCAGTTTGCAAACACTCTTTTTGTAGAATCTGCATGTGGAGATTTGGACCGCTTGGAGACCTATGGTAGTAAAGGAAATAAGTTCATAGAAAAACCAAACGGAAGCATTCTCAGAAAATCCTTTGTGATGATTGAGTTGAACTCAGAGACCTGAACATTCCTTTTGATGGAGCAGTTTCCAAACACACTTCTCGTGGAATCTGCAAGTGGATATTTGGACCTCTCTGAGGATTTCGTTGGAAGCGGGATAAACTTCCCAGAACTAAACGGAAGCATTCTCAGAAACTTCTTTGTGATGTTTGCATTCAACTCACAGAGTTGAACCTTCCTTTCATAGTTCAAGTTTGAAACACTCTTTTTGTAGAATCTGGAAGTGGATATTTGGACCACAGTGTGGTCTTCGTTGGAAACGGATATATCTTCACCTCAAACCTAGACAGAAGCATTCTCAGAAAGTTCTCTGTGTTGACTGCATTCAACTCACAGAGTTGAACAATCCTTTTGATGGAGCAGTTTTGAAACTCTCTTTCTTTGGAATCTGCAAGTGGATATGTTGACCTCTTTGAAGATTTCGTTGGAAACCTGTTAATCTTCACATAAAAGCTAAACAGAAGCATTGTCAGAAACTTCTTTGTGATGTTTGCATTCACCTCATAGAGTTGAACTTTCCCTTTGATAGAGCAGCTTTGAAACACTCTTTTTCTAGAATCTGCAAGTGGACATTTGGAGGGCTTTGTGTTCTGCGGTGGAAAAGGAAATCTCTTCTCATCAAAACTACATAGAAGCATTCTCAGAAACAATTCTGTGATGATTGCATTCAGCTGACAGAGTTGAACATTCCTTTTGATAGAGCAGTTTGGAAACACTCTTTTTGTAGAATCTGCATGTGGAGATTTGGACCGCTTTGAGACCTATGGTAGTAAAGGAAATAACTTCACAGAAAAACCAAATGGAAGCATTCTCAGAAAATTCTTTGTGATGATTGAGTTGAACTCAGAGACCTGAACATTCCTTTTGATGGAGCAGTTTCCAAACACACTTCTCGTGGAATCTGCAAGTGGATATTTGGACCTCTCTGAGGATTTCGTTGGAAGCGGGATAAACTTCCCAGAACTAAACGGAAGCATTCCCAGAAACTTCTTTGTGATGTTTGCCTTCAACTCACAGAGTTGAACCTTCCTTTCATAGTTCAGGTTTGAAACACTCTTTTTGTAGAATCTGGAAGTAGATATTTGGACCACTGTTTGGTCTTCGTTGGAAACGGGTATATCTTCACCTCAAACCTAGACAGAAGCATTCTCAGAAAGTTCTCTGTGTTGACTGCATTCAACTCACAGACCTGAACAATCGTTTTGATGGAGCAGTTTTGAAACTCTCTTTCTTTGGAATCTGCAAGTGGATATCTTGACCTCTTTGAAGATTTCGTTGGAAACGGGTTAATCTTCACATAAAAGCTAAACAGAAGCATTCTCAGAAACTTCTTTGTGATGATTGCATTCACCTCACAGAGTTGAACTTTCCCTTTGTTAGAGCAGCTTTGAAACACTCTTTTTCTAGAATCTGCAAGTGGACATTTGGAGGGCTTTCTGGACTGTGGTGGAAAAGGAAATATCTTCTCATCGAAAGTACATAGAAGCATTGTCAGAAACTACTCTGTGATGATTGCATTCAACTGACAGAGTTGAACGTTCCTTTTGATAGAGCAGTTTGCAAACACTCTTTTTGTAGAATCTGCATGTGGAGATTTGGACCGCTTGGAGACCTATGGTAGTAAAGGAAATAAGTTCATAGAAAAACCAAACGGAAGCATTCTCAGAAAATCCTTTGTGATGATTGAGTTGAACTCAGAGACCTGAACATTCCTTTTGATGGAGCAGTTTCCAAACACACTTCTCGTGGAATCTGCAAGTGGATATTTGGACCTCCCTGAGGATTTCGTTGGAAGCGGGATAAACTTCCCAGAACTAAACGGAAGCATTCTCAGAAACTTCTTTGTGATGTTTGCATTCAACTCACAGAGTTGAACTTTCCTTTCATACTTCAAGTTTGAAACACTCTTTTTGTAGAATCTGGAAGTGGATATTTGGACCACAGTGTGGTCTTCGTTGGAAACGGTTATATCTTCACCTCAAACCTAGACAGAAGCATTCTCAGAAAGTTCTCTGTGTTGACTGCATTCAACTCACAGAGTTGAACAATCCTTTTGATGGAGCAGTTTTGAAACTCTCTTTCTTTGGAATCTGCAAGTGGATATGTTGACCTCTTTGAAGATTTCTTTGGAAACGAGTTAATCTTCACATAAAAGCTAAACAGAAGCATTGTCAGAAACTTCTTTGTGATGTTTGCATTCACCTCATAGAGTTGAACTTTCCCTTTGATAGAGCAGCTTTGAAACACTCTTTTTCTAGAATCTGCAAGTGGACATTTGGAGGGCTTTGTGTTCTGCGGTGGAAAAGGAAATATCTTCTCATCAAAACTACATAGAAGCATTCTCAGAAACAATTCGGTGATGATTGCATTCAGCTGACAGCGTTGAACATTCCTTTTGATAGAGCAGTTTGGAAACACTCTTTTTGTAGAATCTGCATGTGGAGATTTGGACCACTTTGAGACCTATGGTAGTAAAGGAAATAAGTTCATAGAAAAACCAAATGGAAGCATTCTCAGAAAATTCTTTGTGATGATTGAGTTGAACTCAGAGACCTGAACATTCCTTTTGATGGAGCAGTTTCCAAACACACTTCTCGTGGAATCTGCAAGTGGATATTTGGACCTCTCTGAGGATTTCGTTGGAAGCGGTATAATCTTCCCAGAACTAAACGGAAGCATTCTCAGAAACTTCTTTCTGATGTTTGCATTCAACTCACAGAGTTGAACCTTCCTTTCATAGTTCAGGTTTGAAACACTCTTTTTGTAGAATCTGGAAGTGGATATTTGGACCACTGTGAGGACTTCGTTGGAAACGGGTATATCTTCACCTCAAACCTAGACAGAAGCATTCTCAGAAAGTTCTCTGTGTTGACTGCATTCAACTCACAGACTTGAACAATCGTTTTGATGGAGCAGTTTTGAAACTCTCTTTCTTTGGAATCTGCAAGTGGATATGTTGACCTCTTTGAAGATTTCTTTGGAAACGGGTTAATCTTCACATAAAAGCTAAACAGAAGCATTCTCAGAAACTTCTTTGTGATGATTGCATTCACCTCACAGAGTTGAACTTTCCCTTTGATAGAGCAGCTGTGAAACACTCTTTTTCTAGAATCTGCAAGTGGACATTTGGAGGGCTTTCTGGACTGTGGTGGAAAAGGAAATATCTTCTCATCGAAAGTACATAGAAGCATTGTCAGAAACTACTCTGTGATGATTGCATTCAACTGACAGAGTTGAACGTTCCTTTTGATAGAGCAGTTTGCAAACACACTTTTTGTAGAATCTGCATGTGGAGATTTGGACCGCTTGGAGACCTATGGAAGTAATGAAATAAGTTCATAGAAAAACCAAACGGAAGCATTCTCAGAAAATCCTTTGTGATGATTGAGTTGAACTCAGAGACCTGAACATTCCTTTTGATGGAGCAGTTTCCAAACACACTTCTCGTGGAATCTGCAAGTGGATATTTGGACCTCTCTGAGGATTTCGTTGGAAGCGGGATAAACTTCCCAGAACTAAACGGAAGCATTCTCAGAAACTTCTTTGTGATGTTTGCATTCAACTCACAGAGTTGAACTTTCCTTTCATAGTTAAGGTTTGAAACACTCTTTTTGTAGAATCTGGAAGTGGATATTTGGACCACAGTGTGGTCTTCGTTGGAAACGGGTATATCTTCACCTCAAACCTAGACAGAAGCATTCTCAGAAAGTTCTCTGTGTTGACTGCATTCAACTCACAGAGTTGAACAATCCTTTTGATGGAGCAGTTTTGAAACTCTCTTTCTTTGGAATCTGCAAGTGGATATGTTGACCTCTTTGAAGATTTCTTTGGAAACGGGTTAATCTTCACATAAAAGCTAAACAGAAGCATTGTCAGAAACTTCTTTGTGATGTTTGCATTCACCTCTTAGAGTTGAACTTTCCCTTTGATAGAGCAGCTTTGAAACACTCTTTTTCTAGAATCTGCAAGTGGACATTTGGAGGGCTTTGTGTTCTGCGGTGGAAAAGGAAATATCTTCTCATCAAAACTACATAGAAGCATTCTCAGAAACAATTCTGTGATGATTGCATTCAGCTGACAGAGTTGAACATTCCTTTTGATAGAGCAGTTTGGAAACACTCTTTTTGTAGAATCTGCATGTGGACATTTGGTCCGCTTGGAGACCTATGGTAGTAGAGGAAATAAGTTCATAGAAAAACCAAATGGAAGCATTCTCAGAAAATTCTTTGTGATGATTGAGTTGAACTCAGAGACCTGAACATTTCTTTTGATGGAGCAGTTTCCAAACACACTTCTCGTGGAAGCTGCAAGTGGATATTTGGACCTCTCTGAGGATTTCGTTGGAAGCCGGATAAACTTCCCAGAACTAAACGGAAGCATTCTCAGAAACTTCTTTCTGATGTTTGCATTCAACTCACAGAGTTGAACCTTCCTTTCACAGTTCAGGTTTGAAACACTCTTTTTGTAGAATCTGGAAGTGGATATTTGGACCTCTGTGAGGACTTCGTTGGAAACGGGTATATTTTCACCTCAAACCTAGACAGAAGCATTCTCAGAAAGTTCTCTGTGTTGACTGCATTCAACTCACAGACTTGAACAATCGTTTTGATGGAGCAGTTTTGAAACTCTCTTTCTTTGGAATCTGCAAGTGGATATGTTGACCTCTTTGAAGATTTCGTTGGAAACGGGTTAATCTTCACATAAAAGCTAAACAGAAGCATTCTCAGAAACTTCTTTGTGATGATTGCATTCACCTCACAGAGTTGAACTTTCCCTTTGATAGAGCAGCTTTGAAACACTCTTTTTCTAGAATCTGCAAGTGGACATTTGGAGGGCTTTCTGGACTGTGGTGGAAAAGGAAATATCTTCTCATCGAAAGTACATAGAAGCATTCTCAGAAACTACTCTGTGATGATTGCATTCAACTGACAGAGTTGAACGTTCCTTTTGATAGAGCAGTTTGGAAACACTCTTTTTGTAGAATCTGCATGTGGAGATTTGGACCGCTTTGAGACCTATGGTAGTAAAGGAAATAAGTTCATAGAAAAACCAAATGGAAGCATTCTCAGAAAATAATTTGTGATGATTGAGTTGAACTCAGAGACCTGAACATTCCTTTTGATGGAGCAGTTTCCAAGCACACTTCTCGTGGAATCTGCAAGTGCATATTTGGACCTCTCTGAAGATTTCATTGGAAGCGGGATTAACTTCCCAGAACTAAACGGAAGCATTCTCAGAAACTTCTTTGTGATGTTTGCATTCAACTCACAGAGTTGAACCTTCCTTTCATAGTTAAGGTTTGAAACACTCTTTTTGTAATATCAGGAAGTAGATATTTGGACCACTGTGTGGTCTTCGATGGAAACGGGTATATCTTCACCTCAAACCTAGACAGAAGCATTCTCAGAAAGTTCTCTGTGTTGACTGCATTCAACTCACAGAGTTGAACAATCCTTTTGATGGAGCAGTTTTGAAACTCTCTTTCTTTGGAATCTGCAAGTGGATATGTTGACCTCTTTGAAGATTTCGTTGGAAACCTGTTAATCTTCACATAAAAGCTAAACAGAAGCATTGTCAGAAACTTCTTTGTGATGTTTGCATTCACCTCATAGAGTTGAACTTTCCCTTTGATAGAGCAGCTTTGAAACACTCTTTTTCTAGAATCTGCAAGTGGACATTTGGAGGGCTTTGTGTTCTGCGGTGGAAAAGGAAATATCTTCTCATCAAAACTACCTAGAAGCATTCTCAGAAACAATTCGGTGATGATTGCATTCAGCTGACAGAGTTGAACATTCCTTTTGATAGAGCAGTTTGGAAACACTCTTTTTGTAGAATCTGCATGTGGAGATGTGGACCGCTTGGAGACCTATGGTAGTAAAGGAAATAACTTCATAGAAAAACCAAATGGAAGCATTCTCAGAAAATTCTTTGTGATGATTGAGTTGAACTCAGAGACCTGAACATTCCTTTTGATGGAGCAGTTTCCAAACACACTTCTCGTGGAATCTGCAAGTGGATATTTGGACCTCTCTGAGGATTTCGTTGGAAGCGGGATAAACTTCCCAGAACTAAACGGAAGCATTCTCAGAAACTTCTTTGTGATGTTTGCATTCAACTCAAAGAGTTGAACCTTCCTTTCGTAGTTCAGGTTTGAAACACTCTTTTTGTAGAATCTGGAAGTAGATATTTGGACCACTCTGTGGTCTTCGTTGGAAACGGGTATATCTTCACCTCAAACCTAGACAGAAGCATTCTCAGAAAGTTCTCTGTGTTGACTGCATTCAACTCACAGACTTGAACAATCGTTTTGATGGAGCAGTTTTGAAACTCTCTTTCTTTGGAATCTGCAAGTGGATATGTTGACCTCTTTGAAGATTTCGTTGGAAACGGGTTAATCTTCACATAAAAGCTAAACAGAAGCATTCTCAGAAACTTCTTTGTGATGATTGCATTCACCTCACAGAGTTGAACTTTCCCTTTGATAGAGCAGCTTTGAAACACTCTTTTTCTAGAATCTGCAAGTGGACATTTGGAGGGCTTTGTGTTCTGCGGTGGAAAAGGAAATATCTTCTCATCAAAACTACATAGAAGCATTCTCAGAAACAATTCGGTGATGATTGCATTCAAATGACAGAGTTGAACATTCCTTTTGATAGAGCAGTTTGGAAACACTCTTTTTGTAGAATCTGCATGTGGAGATTTGGACCGCTTGGAGACCTATGGTAGTAAAGGAAATAACTTCATAGAAAAACCAAATGGAAGCATTCTCAGAAAATTCTTTGTGATGATTGAGTTGAACTCAGAGACCTGAACATTCCTTTTGATGGAGCAGTTTCCAAACACACTTCTCGTGGAATCTGCAAGTGGATATTTGGACCTCTCTGAGGATTTCGTTGGAAGCGGGATAAACTTCCCAGAACTAAACGGAAGCATTCTCAGAAACTTCTTTGTGATGTTTGCATTCAACTCACAGAGTTGAACCTTGCTTTCGTAGTTCAGGTTTGAAACACTCTTTTTGTAGAATCTGTAAGTAGATATTTGGACCACTGTGTGGTCTTCGTTGGAAACGGGTATATCTTCACCTCAAACCTAGACAAAAGCATTCTCAGAAAGTTCTCTGTGTTGACTGCATTCAACTCACAGAGTTGTACAATCCTTTTGATGGAGCAGTTTTGAAACTCTCTTTCTTTGGAATCTGCAAGTGGATATGTTGACCTCTTTGAAGATTTCGTTGGAAACCTGTTAATCTTCACATAAAATCTAAACAGAAGCATTGTCAGAAACTTCTTTGTGATGTTTGCATTCACCTCATAGAGTTGAACTTTCCCTTTGATAGAGCAGCTTTGAAACACACTTTTTCTAGAATCTGCAAGTGGACATTTGGAGGGCTTTGTGTTCTGCGGTGGAAAAGGAAATATCTTCTCATCAAAACTACATAGAAGCATTCTCAGAAACAATTCTGTGATGATTGCATTCAGCTGACAGAGTTGAACATTCCTTTTGATAGAGCAGTTTGGAAACACTCTTTTTGTAGAATCTGCATGTGGAGATTTGGACCGCTTGGAGACCTATGGTAGTAAAGGAAATAAGTTCATAGAAAAACCAAATGGAAGCATTCTCAGAAAATTCTTTGTGATGATTGAGTTGAACTCAGAGACCTGAACATTCCTTTTGATGTAGCAGTTTCGAAACACACTTCTCGTGGAATCTGCAAGTGGATATTTGGACCTCTCTGAGGATTTCGTTGGAAGCGGGATAAACTTCCCAGAACTAAACGGAAGCATTCTCAGAAACTTCTTTGTGATGTTTGCATTCAACTCACAGAGTTCAACCTTCCTTTCATAGTTCAGGTTTGAAACACTCTTTTTGTAGAATCTGGAAGTGGATATTTGGACCACTGTGAGGACTTCGTTGGAAACGGGTATATCTTCACCTCAAACCTAGACAGAAGCATTCTCAGAAAGTTCTCTGTGTTGACTGCATTCAACTCACAGACTTGAACAATCGTTTTGATGGAGCAGTTTTGAAACTCTCTTTCTTTGGAATCTGCAAGTGGATATGTTGACCTCTTTGAAGATTTCGTTGGAAACGGGTTAATCTTCACATAAAAGCTAAACAGAAGCATTCTCAGAAACTTCTTTGTGATGATTGCATTCACCTCACAGAGTTGAACTTTCCCTTTGATAGAGCAGCTGTGAAACACTCTTTTTCTAGAATCTGCAAGTGGACATTTGGAGGGCTTTCTGGACTGTGGTGGAAAAGGAAATATCTTCTCATCGAAAGTACATAGAAGCATTGTCAGAAACTACTCTGTGATGATTGCATTCAACTGACAGAGTTGAACGTTCCTTTTGATAGAGCAGTTTGCAAACACACTTTTTGTAGAATCTGCATGTGGAGATTTGGACCGCTTGGAGACCTATGGTAGTAATGAAATAAGTTCATAGAAAAACCAAACGGAAGCATTCTCAGAAAATCCTTTGTGATGATTGAGTTGAACTGAGAGACCTGAACATTCCTTTTGATGGAGCAGTTTCCAAACACACTTCTCCTGGAATCTGCAAGGGGATATTTGGACCTCTCTGAGGATTTCGTTGGAAGCGGGATAAAGTTCCCAGAACTAAACGGAAGCATTCTCAGAAACTTCTTTGTGATGTTTGCATTCAACTCACAGAGTTGAACCTTCCTTTCATAGTTCAGGTTTGAAACACACTTTTTGTAGAATCTGGAAGTGGATATTTGGACCACAGTGTGGTCTTCGTTGGAAAAGGGTATATCTTCACCTCAAACCTAGACTGAAGCATTCTCAGAAAGTTCTCTGTGTTGACTGCATTCAACTCACAGACTTGAACAATCGTTTTGATGGAGCAGTTTTGAAACTCTCTTTCTTTGGAATCTGCAAGTGGATATGTTGACCTCTTTGAAGATTTCTTTGGAAACGGGTTAATCTTCACATAAAAGCTAAATAGAAGCATTGTCAGAAACTTCTTTGTGATGTTTGCATTCACCTCATAGAGTTGAACTTTCCCTTTGATAGAGCAGCTTTGAAACACTCTTTTTCTAGAATCTGCAAGTGGACATTTGGAGGGCTTTGTGTTCTGCGGTGGAAAAGGAAATATCTTCTCATCAAAACTACATAGAAGCATTCTCAGAAACAATTCTGTGATGATTGCATTCAGCTGACAGAGTTGAACATTCCTTTTGATAGAGCAGTTTGGAAACACTCTTTTTGTAGAATCTGCATGTGGATATTTGGTCCGCATGGAGACCTATGGTAGTAGAGGAAATAAGTTCATAGAAAAACCAAATGGAAGCATTCTCAGAAAATTCTTTGTGATGATTGAGTTGAACTCAGAGACCTGAACATTTCTTTTGATGGAGCAGTTTCCAAACACGCTTCTCGTGGAATCTGCAAGTGGATATTTGGACCTCTCTGAGGATTTCGTTGGAAGCGGGATAAACTTCCCAGAACTAAACGGAAGCATTCTCAGAAACTTCTTTGTGATGCTTGCATTCAACTCACAGAGTTGAACCTTCCTTTCATAGTTCAGGTTTGAAACACTCTTTTTGTAGAATCTGGAAGTGGATATTTGGACCTCTGTGAGGACTTCGTTGGAAACGGGTATATCTTCACCTCAAACCTAGACAGAAGCATTCTCAGAAAGTTCTCTGTGTTGACTGCATTCAACTCACAGACTTGAACAATCGTTTTGATGGAGCAGTTTTGAAACTCTCTTTCTTTGGAATCTGCAAGTGGATATGTTGACCTCTTTGAAGATTTCTTTGGAAACGGGTTAATCTTCACATAAAAGCTAAACAGAAGCATTCTCAGAAACTTCTTTGTGATGATTGCATTCACCTCACAGAGTTGAACTTTCCCTTTGATAGAGCAGCTGTGAAACACTCTTTTTCTAGAATCTGCAAGTGGACATTTGGAGGGCTTTCTGGACTGTGGTGGAAAAGGAAATATCTTCTCATCGAAAGTACATAGAAGCATTGTCAGAAACTACTCTGTGATGATTGCATTCAACTGACAGAGTTGAACGTTCCTTTTGATAGAGCAGTTTGCAAACACACTTTTTGTAGAATCTGCATGTGGAGATTTGGACCGCTTGGAGACCTATGGAAGTAATGAAATAAGTTCATAGAAAAACCAAACGGAAGCATTCTCAGAAAATCCTTTGTGATGATTGAGTTGAACTCAGAGACCTGAACATTCCTTTTGATGGAGCAGTTTCCAAACACACTTCTCGTGGAATCTGCAAGTGGATATTTGGACCTCTCTGAGGATTTCGTTGGAAGCGGGATAAACTTCCCAGAACTAAACGGAAGCATTCTCAGAAACTTCTTTGTGATGTTTGCATTCAACTCACAGAGTTGAACTTTCCTTTCATAGTTAAGGTTTGAAACACTCTTTTTGTAGAATCTGGAAGTGGATATTTGGACCACAGTGTGGTCTTCGTTGGAAACGGGTATATCTTCACCTCAAACCTAGACAGAAGCATTCTCAGAAAGTTCTCTGTGTTGACTGCATTCAACTCACAGAGTTGAACAATCCTTTTGATGGAGCAGTTTTGAAACTCTCTTTCTTTGGAATCTGCAAGTGGATATGTTGACCTCTTTGAAGATTTCTTTGGAAACGGGTTAATCTTCACATAAAAGCTAAACAGAAGCATTGTCAGAAACTTCTTTGTGATGTTTGCATTCACCTCTTAGAGTTGAACTTTCCCTTTGATAGAGCAGCTTTGAAACACTCTTTTTCTAGAATCTGCAAGTGGACATTTGGAGGGCTTTGTGTTCTGCGGTGGAAAAGGAAATATCTTCTCATCAAAACTACATAGAAGCATTCTCAGAAACAATTCTGTGATGATTGCATTCAGCTGACAGAGTTGAACATTCCTTTTGATAGAGCAGTTTGGAAACACTCTTTTTGTAGAATCTGCATGTGGACATTTGGTCCGCTTGGAGACCTATGGTAGTAGAGGAAATAAGTTCATAGAAAAACCAAATGGAAGCATTCTCAGAAAATTCTTTGTGATGATTGAGTTGAACTCAGAGACCTGAACATTTCTTTTGATGGAGCAGTTTCCAAACACACTTCTCGTGGAAGCTGCAAGTGGATATTTGGACCTCTCTGAGGATTTCGTTGGAAGCCGGATAAACTTCCCAGAACTAAACGGAAGCATTCTCAGAAACTTCTTTCTGATGTTTGCATTCAACTCACAGAGTTGAACCTTCCTTTCACAGTTCAGGTTTGAAACACTCTTTTTGTAGAATCTGGAAGTGGATATTTGGACCTCTGTGAGGACTTCGTTGGAAACGGGTATATTTTCACCTCAAACCTAGACAGAAGCATTCTCAGAAAGTTCTCTGTGTTGACTGCATTCAACTCACAGACTTGAACAATCGTTTTGATGGAGCAGTTTTGAAACTCTCTTTCTTTGGAATCTGCAAGTGGATATGTTGACCTCTTTGAAGATTTCGTTGGAAACGGGTTAATCTTCACATAAAAGCTAAACAGAAGCATTCTCAGAAACTTCTTTGTGATGATTGCATTCACCTCACAGAGTTGAACTTTCCCTTTGATAGAGCAGCTTTGAAACACTCTTTTTCTAGAATCTGCAAGTGGACATTTGGAGGGCTTTCTGGACTGTGGTGGAAAAGGAAATATCTTCTCATCGAAAGTACATAGAAGCATTCTCAGAAACTACTCTGTGATGATTGCATTCAACTGACAGAGTTGAACGTTCCTTTTGATAGAGCAGTTTGGAAACACTCTTTTTGTAGAATCTGCATGTGGAGATTTGGACCGCTTTGAGACCTATGGTAGTAAAGGAAATAAGTTCATAGAAAAACCAAATGGAAGCATTCTCAGAAAATAATTTGTGATGATTGAGTTGAACTCAGAGACCTGAACATTCCTTTTGATGGAGCAGTTTCCAAGCACACTTCTCGTGGAATCTGCAAGTGCATATTTGGACCTCTCTGAAGATTTCATTGGAAGCGGGATTAACTTCCCAGAACTAAACGGAAGCATTCTCAGAAACTTCTTTGTGATGTTTGCATTCAACTCACAGAGTTGAACCTTCCTTTCATAGTTAAGGTTTGAAACACTCTTTTTGTAATATCAGGAAGTAGATATTTGGACCACTGTGTGGTCTTCGATGGAAACGGGTATATCTTCACCTCAAACCTAGACAGAAGCATTCTCAGAAAGTTCTCTGTGTTGACTGCATTCAACTCACAGAGTTGAACAATCCTTTTGATGGAGCAGTTTTGAAACTCTCTTTCTTTGGAATCTGCAAGTGGATATGTTGACCTCTTTGAAGATTTCGTTGGAAACCTGTTAATCTTCACATAAAAGCTAAACAGAAGCATTGTCAGAAACTTCTTTGTGATGTTTGCATTCACCTCATAGAGTTGAACTTTCCCTTTGATAGAGCAGCTTTGAAACACTCTTTTTCTAGAATCTGCAAGTGGACATTTGGAGGGCTTTGTGTTCTGCGGTGGAAAAGGAAATATCTTCTCATCAAAACTACCTAGAAGCATTCTCAGAAACAATTCGGTGATGATTGCATTCAGCTGACAGAGTTGAACATTCCTTTTGATAGAGCAGTTTGGAAACACTCTTTTTGTAGAATCTGCATGTGGAGATGTGGACCGCTTGGAGACCTATGGTAGTAAAGGAAATAACTTCATAGAAAAACCAAATGGAAGCATTCTCAGAAAATTCTTTGTGATGATTGAGTTGAACTCAGAGACCTGAACATTCCTTTTGATGGAGCAGTTTCCAAACACACTTCTCGTGGAATCTGCAAGTGGATATTTGGACCTCTCTGAGGATTTCGTTGGAAGCGGGATAAACTTCCCAGAACTAAACGGAAGCATTCTCAGAAACTTCTTTGTGATGTTTGCATTCAACTCAAAGAGTTGAACCTTCCTTTCGTAGTTCAGGTTTGAAACACTCTTTTTGTAGAATCTGGAAGTAGATATTTGGACCACTCTGTGGTCTTCGTTGGAAACGGGTATATCTTCACCTCAAACCTAGACAGAAGCATTCTCAGAAAGTTCTCTGTGTTGACTGCATTCAACTCACAGACTTGAACAATCGTTTTGATGGAGCAGTTTTGAAACTCTCTTTCTTTGGAATCTGCAAGTGGATATGTTGACCTCTTTGAAGATTTCGTTGGAAACGGGTTAATCTTCACATAAAAGCTAAACAGAAGCATTCTCAGAAACTTCTTTGTGATGATTGCATTCACCTCACAGAGTTGAACTTTCCCTTTGATAGAGCAGCTTTGAAACACTCTTTTTCTAGAATCTGCAAGTGGACATTTGGAGGGCTTTGTGTTCTGCGGTGGAAAAGGAAATATCTTCTCATCAAAACTACATAGAAGCATTCTCAGAAACAATTCGGTGATGATTGCATTCAAATGACAGAGTTGAACATTCCTTTTGATAGAGCAGTTTGGAAACACTCTTTTTGTAGAATCTGCATGTGGAGATTTGGACCGCTTGGAGACCTATGGTAGTAAAGGAAATAACTTCATAGAAAAACCAAATGGAAGCATTCTCAGAAAATTCTTTGTGATGATTGAGTTGAACTCAGAGACCTGAACATTCCTTTTGATGGAGCAGTTTCCAAACACACTTCTCGTGGAATCTGCAAGTGGATATTTGGACCTCTCTGAGGATTTCGTTGGAAGCGGGATAAACTTCCCAGAACTAAACGGAAGCATTCTCAGAAACTTCTTTGTGATGTTTGCATTCAACTCACAGAGTTGAACCTTGCTTTCGTAGTTCAGGTTTGAAACACTCTTTTTGTAGAATCTGTAAGTAGATATTTGGACCACTGTGTGGTCTTCGTTGGAAACGGGTATATCTTCACCTCAAACCTAGACAAAAGCATTCTCAGAAAGTTCTCTGTGTTGACTGCATTCAACTCACAGAGTTGTACAATCCTTTTGATGGAGCAGTTTTGAAACTCTCTTTCTTTGGAATCTGCAAGTGGATATGTTGACCTCTTTGAAGATTTCGTTGGAAACCTGTTAATCTTCACATAAAATCTAAACAGAAGCATTGTCAGAAACTTCTTTGTGATGTTTGCATTCACCTCATAGAGTTGAACTTTCCCTTTGATAGAGCAGCTTTGAAACACACTTTTTCTAGAATCTGCAAGTGGACATTTGGAGGGCTTTGTGTTCTGCGGTGGAAAAGGAAATATCTTCTCATCAAAACTACATAGAAGCATTCTCAGAAACAATTCTGTGATGATTGCATTCAGCTGACAGAGTTGAACATTCCTTTTGATAGAGCAGTTTGGAAACACTCTTTTTGTAGAATCTGCATGTGGAGATTTGGACCGCTTGGAGACCTATGGTAGTAAAGGAAATAAGTTCATAGAAAAACCAAATGGAAGCATTCTCAGAAAATTCTTTGTGATGATTGAGTTGAACTCAGAGACCTGAACATTCCTTTTGATGTAGCAGTTTCGAAACACACTTCTCGTGGAATCTGCAAGTGGATATTTGGACCTCTCTGAGGATTTCGTTGGAAGCGGGATAAACTTCCCAGAACTAAACGGAAGCATTCTCAGAAACTTCTTTGTGATGTTTGCATTCAACTCACAGAGTTCAACCTTCCTTTCATAGTTCAGGTTTGAAACACTCTTTTTGTAGAATCTGGAAGTGGATATTTGGACCACTGTGAGGACTTCGTTGGAAACGGGTATATCTTCACCTCAAACCTAGACAGAAGCATTCTCAGAAAGTTCTCTGTGTTGACTGCATTCAACTCACAGACTTGAACAATCGTTTTGATGGAGCAGTTTTGAAACTCTCTTTCTTTGGAATCTGCAAGTGGATATGTTGACCTCTTTGAAGATTTCGTTGGAAACGGGTTAATCTTCACATAAAAGCTAAACAGAAGCATTCTCAGAAACTTCTTTGTGATGATTGCATTCACCTCACAGAGTTGAACTTTCCCTTTGATAGAGCAGCTGTGAAACACTCTTTTTCTAGAATCTGCAAGTGGACATTTGGAGGGCTTTCTGGACTGTGGTGGAAAAGGAAATATCTTCTCATCGAAAGTACATAGAAGCATTGTCAGAAACTACTCTGTGATGATTGCATTCAACTGACAGAGTTGAACGTTCCTTTTGATAGAGCAGTTTGCAAACACACTTTTTGTAGAATCTGCATGTGGAGATTTGGACCGCTTGGAGACCTATGGTAGTAATGAAATAAGTTCATAGAAAAACCAAACGGAAGCATTCTCAGAAAATCCTTTGTGATGATTGAGTTGAACTGAGAGACCTGAACATTCCTTTTGATGGAGCAGTTTCCAAACACACTTCTCCTGGAATCTGCAAGGGGATATTTGGACCTCTCTGAGGATTTCGTTGGAAGCGGGATAAAGTTCCCAGAACTAAACGGAAGCATTCTCAGAAACTTCTTTGTGATGTTTGCATTCAACTCACAGAGTTGAACCTTCCTTTCATAGTTCAGGTTTGAAACACACTTTTTGTAGAATCTGGAAGTGGATATTTGGACCACAGTGTGGTCTTCGTTGGAAAAGGGTATATCTTCACCTCAAACCTAGACTGAAGCATTCTCAGAAAGTTCTCTGTGTTGACTGCATTCAACTCACAGACTTGAACAATCGTTTTGATGGAGCAGTTTTGAAACTCTCTTTCTTTGGAATCTGCAAGTGGATATGTTGACCTCTTTGAAGATTTCTTTGGAAACGGGTTAATCTTCACATAAAAGCTAAATAGAAGCATTGTCAGAAACTTCTTTGTGATGTTTGCATTCACCTCATAGAGTTGAACTTTCCCTTTGATAGAGCAGCTTTGAAACACTCTTTTTCTAGAATCTGCAAGTGGACATTTGGAGGGCTTTGTGTTCTGCGGTGGAAAAGGAAATATCTTCTCATCAAAACTACATAGAAGCATTCTCAGAAACAATTCTGTGATGATTGCATTCAGCTGACAGAGTTGAACATTCCTTTTGATAGAGCAGTTTGGAAACACTCTTTTTGTAGAATCTGCATGTGGATATTTGGTCCGCATGGAGACCTATGGTAGTAGAGGAAATAAGTTCATAGAAAAACCAAATGGAAGCATTCTCAGAAAATTCTTTGTGATGATTGAGTTGAACTCAGAGACCTGAACATTTCTTTTGATGGAGCAGTTTCCAAACACGCTTCTCGTGGAATCTGCAAGTGGATATTTGGACCTCTCTGAGGATTTCGTTGGAAGCGGGATAAACTTCCCAGAACTAAACGGAAGCATTCTCAGAAACTTCTTTGTGATGCTTGCATTCAACTCACAGAGTTGAACCTTCCTTTCATAGTTCAGGTTTGAAACACTCTTTTTGTAGAATCTGGAAGTGGATATTTGGACCTCTGTGAGGACTTCGTTGGAAACGGGTATATCTTCACCTCAAACCTAGACAGAAGCATTCTCAGAAAGTTCTCTGTGTTGACTGCATTCAACTCACAGACTTGAACAATCGTTTTGATGGAGCAGTTTTGAAACTCTCTTTCTTTGGAATCTGCAAGTGGATATGTTGACCTCTTTGAAGATTTCGTTGGAAACGGGTTAATCTTCACATAAAAGCTAAACAGAAGCATTCTCAGAAACTTCTTTGTGATGATTGCATTCACCTCACAGAGTTGAACTTTCCCTTTGATAGAGCAGCTTTGAAACACTCTTTTTCTAGAATCTGCAAGTGGACATTTGGAGGGCTTTCTGGACTGTGGTGGAAAAGGAAATATCTTCTCATCGAAAGTACATAGAAGCATTCTCAGAAACTACTCTGTGATGATTGCATTCAACTGACAGAGTTGAACGTTCCTTTTGATAGAGCAGTTTGGAAACACTCTTTTTGTAGAATCTGCATGTGGAGATTTGGACCGCTTTGAGACCTATGGTAGTAAAGGAAATAAGTTCATAGAAAAACCAAATGGAAGCATTCTCAGAAAATAATTTGTGATGATTGAGTTGAACTCAGAGACCTGAACATTCCTTTTGATGGAGCAGTTTCCAAGCACACTTCTCGTGGAATCTGCAAGTGCATATTTGGACCTCTCTGAAGATTTCATTGGAAGCGGGATTAACTTCCCAGAACTAAACGGAAGCATTCTCAGAAACTTCTTTGTGATGTTTGCATTCAACTCACAGAGTTGAACCTTCCTTTCATAGTTAAGGTTTGAAACACTCTTTTTGTAATATCAGGAAGTAGATATTTGGACCACTGTGTGGTCTTCGATGGAAACGGGTATATCTTCACCTCAAACCTAGACAGAAGCATTCTCAGAAAGTTCTCTGTGTTGACTGCATTCAACTCACAGAGTTGAACAATCCTTTTGATGGAGCAGTTTTGAAACTCTCTTTCTTTGGAATCTGCAAGTGGATATGTTGACCTCTTTGAAGATTTCGTTGGAAACCTGTTAATCTTCACATAAAAGCTAAACAGAAGCATTGTCAGAAACTTCTTTGTGATGTTTGCATTCACCTCATAGAGTTGAACTTTCCCTTTGATAGAGCAGCTTTGAAACACTCTTTTTCTAGAATCTGCAAGTGGACATTTGGAGGGCTTTGTGTTCTGCGGTGGAAAAGGAAATATCTTCTCATCAAAACTACCTAGAAGCATTCTCATAAACAATTCGGTGATGATTGCATTCAGCTGACAGAGTTGAACATTCCTTTTGATAGAGCAGTTTGGAAACACTCTTTTTGTAGAATCTGCATGTGGAGATGTGGACCGCTTGGAGACCTATGGTAGTAAAGGAAATAACTTCATAGAAAAACCAAATGGAAGCATTCTCAGAAAATTCTTTGTGATGATTGAGTTGAACTCAGAGACCTGAACATTCCTTTTGATGGAGCAGTTTCCAAACACACTTCTCGTGGAATCTGCAAGTGGATATTTGGACCTCTCTGAGGATTTCGTTGGAAGCGGGATAAACTTCCCAGAACTAAACGGAAGCATTCTCAGAAACTTCTTTGTGATGTTTGCATTCAACTCACAGAGTTGAACCTTCCTTTCGTAGTTCAGGTTTGAAACACTCTTTTTGTAGAATCTGGAAGTAGATATTTGGACCACTCTGTGGTCTTCGTTGGAAACGGGTATATCTTCACCTCAAACCTAGACAGAAGCATTCTCAGAAAGTTCTCTGTGTTGACTGCATTCAACTCACAGACTTGAACAATCGTTTTGATGGAGCAGTTTTGAAACTCTCTTTCTTTGGAATCTGCAAGTGGATATGTTGACCTCTTTGAAGATTTCGTTGGAAACGGGTTAATCTTCACATAAAAGCTAAACAGAAGCATTCTCAGAAACTTCTTTGTGATGATTGCATTCACCTCACAGAGTTGAACTTTCCCTTTGATAGAGCAGCTTTGAAACACTCTTTTTCTAGAATCTGCAAGTGGACATTTGGAGGGCTTTGTGTTCTGCGGTGGAAAAGGAAATATCTTCTCATCAAAACTACATAGAAGCATTCTCAGAAACAATTCGGTGATGATTGCATTCAAATGACAGAGTTGAACATTCCTTTTGATAGAGCAGTTTGGAAACACTCTTTTTGTAGAATCTGCATGTGGAGATTTGGACCGCTTGGAGACCTATGGTAGTAAAGGAAATAACTTCATAGAAAAACCAAATGGAAGCATTCTCAGAAAATTCTTTGTGATGATTGAGTTGAACTCAGAGACCTGAACATTCCTTTTGATGGAGCAGTTTCCAAACACACTTCTCGTGGAATCTGCAAGTGGATATTTGGACCTCTCTGAGGATTTCGTTGGAAGCGGGATAAACTTCCCAGAACTAAACGGAAGCATTCTCAGAAACTTCTTTGTGATGTTTGCATTCAACTCACAGAGTTGAACCTTGCTTTCGTAGTTCAGGTTTGAAACACTCTTTTTGTAGAATCTGGAAGTAGATATTTGGACCACTGTGTGGTCTTCGTTGGAAACGGGTATATCTTCACCTCAAACCTAGACAAAAGCATTCTCAGAAAGTTCTCTGTGTTGACTGCATTCAACTCACAGAGTTGTACAATCCTTTTGATGGAGCAGTTTTGAAACTCTCTTTCTTTGGAATCTGCAAGTGGATATGTTGACCTCTTTGAAGATTTCGTTGGAAACCTGTTAATCTTCACATAAAATCTAAACAGAAGCATTGTCAGAAACTTCTTTGTGATGTTTGCATTCACCTCATAGAGTTGAACTTTCCCTTTGATAGAGCAGCTTTGAAACACACTTTTTCTAGAATCTGCAAGTGGACATTTGGAGGGCTTTGTGTTCTGCGGTGGAAAAGGAAATATCTTCTCATCAAAACTACATAGAAGCATTCTCAGAAACAATTCTGTGATGATTGCATTCAGCTGACAGAGTTGAACATTCCTTTTGATAGAGCAGTTTGGAAACACTCTTTTTGTAGAATCTGCATGTGGAGATTTGGACCGCTTGGAGACCTATGGTAGTAAAGGAAATAAGTTCATAGAAAAACCAAATGGAAGCATTCTCAGAAAATTCTTTGTGATGATTGAGTTGAACTCAGAGACCTGAACATTCCTTTTGTGTAGCAGTTTCGAAACACACTTCTCGTGGAATCTGCAAGTGGATATTTGGACCTCTCTGAGGATTTCGTTGGAAGCGGGATAAACTTCCCAGAACTAAACGGAAGCATTCTCAGAAACTTCTTTGTGATGTTTGCATTCAACTCACAGAGTTCAACCTTCCTTTCATAGTTCAGGTTTGAAACACTCTTTTTGTAGAATCTGGAAGTGGATATTTGGACCACTGTGAGGACTTCGTTGGAAACGGGTATATCTTCACCTCAAACCTAGACAGAAGCATTCTCAGAAAGTTCTCTGTGTTGACTGCATTCAACTCACAGACTTGAACAATCGTTTTGATGGAGCAGTTTTGAAACTCTCTTTCTTTGGAATCTGCAAGTGGATATGTTGACCTCTTTGAAGATTTCGTTGGAAACGGGTTAATCTTCACATAAAAGCTAAACAGAAGCATTCTCAGAAACTTCTTTGTGATGATTGCATTCACCTCACAGAGTTGAACTTTCCCTTTGATAGAGCAGCTGTGAAACACTCTTTTTCTAGAATCTGCAAGTGGACATTTGGAGGGCTTTCTGGACTGTGGTGGAAAAGGAAATATCTTCTCATCGAAAGTACATAGAAGCATTGTCAGAAACTACTCTGTGATGATTGCATTCAACTGACAGAGTTGAACGTTCCTTTTGATAGAGCAGTTTGCAAACACACTTTTTGTAGAATCTGCATGTGGAGATTTGGACCGCTTGGAGACCTATGGTAGTAATGAAATAAGTTCATAGAAAAACCAAACGGAAGCATTCTCAGAAAATCCTTTGTGATGATTGAGTTGAACTGAGAGACCTGAACATTCCTTTTGATGGAGCAGTTTCCAAACACACTTCTCCTGGAATCTGCAAGTGGATATTTGGACCTCTCTGAGGATTTCGTTGGAAGCGGGATAAAGTTCCCAGAACTAAACGGAAGCATTCTCAGAAACTTCTTTGTGATGTTTGCATTCAACTCACAGAGTTGAACCTTCCTTTCATAGTTCAGGTTTGAAACACTCTTTTTGTAGAATCTGGAAGTGGATATTTGGACCACAGTGTGGTCTTCGTTGGAAAAGGGTATATCTTCACCTCAAACCTAGACTGAAGCATTCTCAGAAAGTTCTCTGTGTTGACTGCATTCAACTCACAGACTTGAACAATCGTTTTGATGGAGCAGTTTTGAAACTCTCTTTCTTTGGAATCTGCAAGTGGATATGTTGACCTCTTTGAAGATTTCTTTGGAAACGGGTTAATCTTCACATAAAAGCTAAATAGAAGCATTGTCAGAAACTTCTTTGTGATGTTTGCATTCACCTCATAGAGTTGAACTTTCCCTTTGATAGAGCAGCTTTGAAACACTCTTTTTCTAGAATCTGCAAGTGGACATTTGGAGGGCTTTGTGTTCTGCGGTGGAAAAGGAAATATCTTCTCATCAAAACTACATAGAAGCATTCTCAGAAACAATTCTGTGATGATTGCATTCAGCTGACAGAGTTGAACATTCCTTTTGATAGAGCAGTTTGGAAACACTCTTTTTGTAGAATCTGCATGTGGATATTTGGTCCGCATGGAGACCTATGGTAGTAGAGGAAATAAGTTCATAGAAAAACCAAATGGAAGCATTCTCAGAAAATTCTTTGTGATGATTGAGTTGAACTCAGAGACCTGAACATTTCTTTTGATGGAGCAGTTTCCAAACACGCTTCTCGTGGAATCTGCAAGTGGATATTTGGACCTCTCTGAGGATTTCGTTGGAAGCGGGATAAACTTCCCAGAACTAAACGGAAGCATTCTCAGAAACTTCTTTGTGATGCTTGCATTCAACTCACAGAGTTGAACCTTCCTTTCATAGTTCAGGTTTGAAACACTCTTTTTGTAGAATCTGGAAGTGGATATTTGGACCTCTGTGAGGACTTCGTTGGAAACGGGTATATCTTCACCTCAAACCTAGACAGAAGCATTCTCAGAAAGTTCTCTGTGTTGACTGCATTCAACTCACAGACTTGAACAATCGTTTTGATGGAGCAGTTTTGAAACTCTCTTTCTTTGGAATCTGCAAGTGGATATGTTGACCTCTTTGAAGATTTCGTTGGAAACGGGTTAATCTTCACATAAAAGCTAAACAGAAGCATTCTCAGAAACTTCTTTGTGATGATTGCATTCACCTCACAGAGTTGAACTTTCCCTTTGATAGAGCAGCTTTGAAACACTCTTTTTCTAGAATCTGCAAGTGGACATTTGGAGGGCTTTCTGGACTGTGGTGGAAAAGGAAATATCTTCTCATCGAAAGTACATAGAAGCATTGTCAGAAACTACTCTGTGATGATTGCATTCAACTGACAGTGTTGAACGTTCCTTTTGATAGAGCAGTTTGGAAACACTCTTTTTGTAGAATCTGCATGTGGAGATTTGGACCGCTTTGAGACCTATGGTAGTAAAGGAAATAAGTTCATAGAAAAACCAAATGGAAGCATTCTCAGAAAATAATTTGTGATGATTGAGTTGAACTCAGAGATCTGAACATTCCTTTTGATGGAGCAGTTTCCAAACACACTTCTCTTGGAATCTGCAAGTGGATATTTGGACCTCTCTGAGGATTTCGTGGGAAGCGGGATAAACTTCCCAGAACTAAACGGAAGCATTCTCAGAAACTTCTTTGTGATGTTTGCATTCAACTCACAGAGTTGAACCTTCCTTTCATAGTTCAGGTTTGAAACACTCTTTTTGTAGAATCTGGAAGTGGATATTTGGACCACTGTGAGGACTTCGTTGGAAACGGGTATATCTTCACCTCAAACCTAGACAGAAGCATTCTCAGAAAGTTCTCTGTGTTGCCTGCATTCAACTCACAGACTTGAACAATCGTTTTGATGGAGCAGTTTTGAAACTCTCTTTCTTTGGAATCTGCAAGTGGATATGTTGACCTCTTTGAAGATTTCGTTGGAAACGGGTTAATCTTCACATAAAAGCTAAACAGAAGCATTCTCAGAAACTTCTTTGTGATGATTGCATTCACCTCACAGAGTTGAACTTTCCCTTTGATAGAGCAGCTGTGAAACACTCTTTTTCTAGAATCTGCAAGTGGACATTTGGAGGGCTTTCTGGACTGTGGTGGAAAAGGAAATATCTTCTCATCGAAAGTACATAGAAGCATTGTCAGAAACTACTCTGTGATGATTGCATTCAACTGACAGAGTTGAACGTTCCTTTTGATAGAGCAGTTTGCAAACACTCTTTTTGTAGAATCTGCATGTGGAGATTTGGACCGCTTGGAGACCTATGGTAGTAAAGGAAATAAGTTCATAGAAAAACCAAACGGAAGCATTCTCAGAAAATCCTTTGTTTTGATTGAGTTGAACTCAGAGACCTGAACATTCCTTTTGATGGAGCAGTTTCCAAACACACTTCTCGTGGAATCTGCAAGTGGATATTTGGACCTCTCTGAGGATTTCGTTGGAAGCGGGATAAACTTCCCAGAACTAAACGGAAGCATTCTCAGAAACTTCTTTGTGATGTTTGCATTCAACTCACAGAGTTGAACCTTCCTTTCATAGTTCAAGTTTGAAACACTCTTTTTGTAGAATCTGGAAGTGGATATTTGGACCACAGTGTGGTCTTCGTTGGAAACGGGTATATCTTCACCTCAAACCTAGACAGAAGCATTCTCAGAAAGTTCTCTGTGTTGACTGCATTCAACTCACAGAGTTGAACAATCCTTTTGATGGAGCAGTTTTGAAACTCTCTTTCTTTGGAATCTGCAAGTGGATATGTTGACCTCTTTGAAGATTTCGTTGGAAACCTGTTAATCTTCACATAAAAGCTAAACAGAAGCATTGTCAGAAACTTCTTTGTGATGTTTGCATTCACCTCATAGAGTTGAACTTTCCCTTTGATAGAGCAGCTTTGAAACACTCTTTTTCTAGAATCTGCAAGTGGACATTTGGAGGGCTTTGTGTTCTGCGGTGGAAAAGGAAATCTCTTCTCATCAAAACTACATAGAAGCATTCTCAGAAACAATTCTGTGATGATTGCATTCAGCTGACAGAGTTGAACATTCCTTTTGATAGAGCAGTTTGGAAACACTCTTTTTGTAGAATCTGCATGTGGAGATTTGGACCGCTTTGAGACCTATGGTAGTAAAGGAAATAACTTCACAGAAAAACCAAATGGAAGCATTCTCAGAAAATTCTTTGTGATGATTGAGTTGAACTCAGAGACCTGAACATTCCTTTTGATGGAGCAGTTTCCAAACACACTTCTCGTGGAATCTGCAAGGGGATATTTGGACCTCTCTGAGGATTTCGTTGGAAGCGCTATAAACTTCCCAGAACTAAACGGAAGCATTCTCAGAAACTTCTTTCTGATGTTTGCATTCAACTCACAGAGTTGAACCTTCCTTTCGTAGTTCAGGTTTGAAACACTCTTTTTGTAGAATCTGGAAGTGGATATTTGGACCACTGTGAGGACTTCGTTGGAAACGGGTATATCTTCAACTCAAACCTAGACAGAAGCATTCTCAGAAAGTTCTCTGTGTTGACTGCATTCAACTCACAGACTTGAACAATCGTTTTGATGGAGCAGTTTTGAAACTCTCTTTCTTTGGAATCTGCAAGTGGATATGTTGACCTTTTTGAAGATTTCGTTGGAAACGGGTTAATCTTCACATAAAAGCTAAACAGAAGCATTCTCAGAAACTTCTTTGTGATGATTGCATTCACCTCACAGAGTTGAACTTTCCCTTTGATAGAGCAGCTGTGAAACACTCTTTTTCTAGATTCTGCAAGTGGACATTTGGAGGGCTTTCTGGACTGTGGTGGAAAAGGAAATATCTTCTCATCGAAAGTACATAGAAGCATTGTCAGAAACTACTCTGTGATGATTGCATTCAACTGACAGAGTTGAACGTTCCTTTTGATAGAGCAGTTTGCAAACACTCTTTTTGTAGAATCTGCATGTGGAGATTTGGACCGCTTGGAGACCTATGGTAGTAAAGGAAATAAGTTCATAGAAAAACCAAACGGAATCATTCTCAGAGAATCCTTTGTGATGATTGAGTTGAACTCAGAGACCTGAACATTCCTTTTGATGGAGCAGTTTCCAAACACACTTCTCGTGGAATCTGCAAGTGGATATTTGGACCTCTCTGAGGATTTCGTTGGAAGCGGGATAAACTTCCCAGAACTAAACGGAAGCATTCTCAGAAACTTCTTTGTGATGTTTGCATTCAACTCACAGAGTTGAACCTTCCTTTCATAGTTCAGGTTTGAAACACTCTTTTTGTAGAATCTGGAAGTAGATATTTGGACCACTGTTTGGTCTTCGTTGGAAACGGGTATATCTTCACCTCAAACCTAGACAGAAGCATTCTCAGAAAGTTCTCTGTGTTGACTGCATTCAACTCACAGACCTGAACAATCGTTTTGATGGAGCAGTTTTGAAACTCTCTTTCTTTGGAATCTGCAAGTGGATATCTTGACCTCTTTGAAGATTTCGTTGGAAACGGGTTAATCTTCACATAAAAGCTAAACAGAAGCATTCTCAGAAACTTCTTTGTGATGATTGCATTCACCTCACAGAGTTGAACTTTCCCTTTGTTAGAGCAGCTTTGAAACACTCTTTTTCTAGAATCTGCAAGTGGACATTTGGAGGGCTTTCTGGACTGTGGTGGAAAAGGAAATATCTTCTCATCGAAAGTACATAGAAGCATTGTCAGAAACTACTCTGTGATGATTGCATTCAACTGACAGAGTTGAACGTTCCTTTTGATAGAGCAGTTTGCAAACACTCTTTTTGTAGAATCTGCATGTGGAGATTTGGACCGCTTGGAGACCTATGGTAGTAAAGGAAATAAGTTCATAGAAAAACCAAACGGAAGCATTCTCAGAAAATCCTTTGTGATGATTGAGTTGAACTCAGAGACCTGAACATTCCTTTTGATGGAGCAGTTTCCAAACACACTTCTCGTGGAATCTGCAAGTGGATATTTGGACCTCCCTGAGGATTTCGTTGGAAGCGGGATAAACTTCCCAGAACTAAACGGAAGCATTCTCAGAAACTTCTTTGTGATGTTTGCATTCAACTCACAGAGTTGAACTTTCCTTTCATACTTCAAGTTTGAAACACTCTTTTTGTAGAATCTGGAAGTGGATATTTGGACCACAGTGTGGTCTTCGTTGGAAACGGGTATATCTTCACCTCAAACCTAGACAGAAGCATTCTCAGAAAGTTCTCTGTGTTGACTGCATTCAACTCACAGAGTTGAACAATCCTTTTGATGGAGCAGTTTTGAAACTCTCTTTCTTTGGAATCTGCAAGTGGATATGTTGACCTCTTTGAAGATTTCTTTGGAAACGAGTTAATCTTCACATAAAAGCTAAACAGAAGCATTGTCAGAAACTTCTTTGTGATGTTTGCATTCACCTCATAGAGTTGAACTTTCCCTTTGATAGAGCAGCTTTGAAACACTCTTTTTCTAGAATCTGCAAGTGGACATTTGGAGGGCTTTGTGTTCTGCGGTGGAAAAGGAAATATCTTCTCATCAAAACTACATAGAAGCATTCTCAGAAACAATTCGGTGATGATTGCATTCAGCTGACAGAGTTGAACATTCCTTTTGATAGAGCAGTTTGGAAACACTCTTTTTGTAGAATCTGCATGTGGAGATTTGGACCACTTTGAGACCTATGGTAGTAAAGGAAATAAGTTCATAGAAAAACCAAATGGAAGCATTCTCAGAAAATTCTTTGTGATGATTGAGTTGAACTCAGAGACCTGAACATTCCTTTTGATGGAGCAGTTTCCAAACACACTTCTCGTGGAATCTGCAAGTGGATATTTGGACCTCTCTGAGGATTTCGTTGGAAGCGGTATAATCTTCCCAGAACTAAACGGAAGCATTCTCAGAAACTTCTTTCTGATGTTTGCATTCAACTCACAGAGTTGAACCTTCCTTTCATAGTTCAGGTTTGAAACACTCTTTTTGTAGAATCTGGAAGTGGATATTTGGACCACTGTGAGGACTTCGTTGGAAACGGGTATATCTTCACCTCAAACCTAGACAGAAGCATTCTCAGAAAGTTCTCTGTGTTGACTGCATTCAACTCACAGACTTGAACAATCGTTTTGATGGAGGAGTTTTGAAACTCTCTTTCTTTGGAATCTGCAAGTGGATATGTTGACCTCTTTGAAGATTTCTTTGGAAACGGGTTAATCTTCACATAAAAGCTAAACAGAAGCATTCTCAGAAACTTCTTTGTGATGATTGCATTCACCTCACAGAGTTGAACTTTCCCTTTGATAGAGCAGCTGTGAAACACTCTTTTTCTAGAATCTGCAAGTGGACATTTGGAGGGCTTTCTGGACTGTGGTGGAAAAGGAAATATCTTCTCATCGAAAGTACATAGAAGCATTGTCAGAAACTACTCTGTGATGATTGCATTCAACTGACAGAGTTGAACGTTCCTTTTGATAGAGCAGTTTGCAAACACACTTTTTGTAGAATCTGCATGTGGAGATTTGGACCGCTTGGAGACCTATGGAAGTAATGAAATAAGTTCATAGAAAAACCAAACGGAAGCATTCTCAGAAAATCCTTTGTGATGATTGAGTTGAACTCAGAGACCTGAACATTCCTTTTGATGGAGCAGTTTCCAAACACACTTCTCGTGGAATCTGCAAGTGGATATTTGGACCTCCCTGAGGATTTCGTTGGAAGCGGGATAAACTTCCCAGAACTAAACGGAAGCATTCTCAGAAACTTCTTTGTGATGTTTACATTCAACTCACAGAGTTGAACTTTCCTTTCATAGTTAAGGTTTGAAACACTCTTTTTGTAGAATCTGGAAGTGGATATTTGGACCACAGTGTGGTCTTCGTTGGAAACGGGTATATCTTCACCTCAAACCTAGACAGAAGCATTCTCAGAAAGTTCTCTGTGTTGACTGCATTCAACTCACAGAGTTGAACAATCCTTTTGATGGAGCAGTTTTGAAACTCTCTTTCTTTGGAATCTGCAAGTGGATATGTTGACCTCTTTGAAGATTTCTTTGGAAACGGGTTAATCTTCACATAAAAGCTAAACAGAAGCATTGTCAGAAACTTCTTTGAGATGTTTGCATTCACCTCTTAGAGTTGAACTTTCCCTTTGATAGAGCAGCTTTGAAACACTCTTTTTCTAGAATCTGCAAGTGGACATTTGGAGGGCTTTGTGTTCTGCGGTGGAAAAGGAAATATCTTCTCATCAAAACTACATAGAAGCATTCTCAGAAACAATTCTGTGATGATTGCATTCAGCTGACAGAGTTGAACATTCCTTTTGATAGAGCAGTTTGGAAACACTCTTTTTGTAGAATCTGCATGTGGATATTTGGTCCACTTGGAGACCTATGGTAGTAGAGGAAATAAGTTCATAGAAAAACCAAATGGAAGCATTCTCAGAAAATTCTTTGTGATGATTGAGTTGAACTCAGAGACCTGAACATTTCTTTTGATGGAGCAGTTTCCAAACACACTTCTCGTGGAAGCTGCAAGTGGATATTTGGACCTCTCTGAGGATTTCGTTGGAAGCCGGATAAACTTCCCAGAACTAAACGGAAGCATTCTCAGAAACTTCTTTGTGATGTTTGCATTCAACTCAAAGAGTTGAACCTTCCTTTCACAGTTCAGGTTTGAAACACTCTTTTTGTAGAATCTGGAAGTGGATATTTGGACCTCTGTGAGGACTTCGTTGGAAACGGGTATATTTTCACCTCAAACCTAGACAGAAGCATTCTCAGAAAGTTCTCTGTGTTGACTGCATTCAACTCACAGACTTGAACAATCGTTTTGATGGAGCAGTTTTGAAACTCTCTTTCTTTGGAATCTGCAAGTGGATATGTTGACCTCTTTGAAGATTTCGTTGGAAACGGGTTAATCTTCACATAAAAGCTAAACAGAAGCATTCTCAGAAACTTCTTTGTGATGATTGCATTCACCTCACAGAGTTGAACTTTCCCTTTGATAGAGCAGCTTTGAAACACTCTTTTTCTAGAATCTGCAAGTGGACATTTGGAGGGCTTTCTGGACTGTGGTGGAAAAGGAAATATCTTCTCATCGAAAGTACATAGAAGCATTGTCAGAAACTACTCTGTGATGATTGCATTCAACTGACAGAGTTGAACGTTCCTTTTGATAGAGCAGTTTGGAAACACTCTTTTTGTAGAATCTGCATGTGGAGATTTGGACCGCTTTGAGACCTATGGTAGTAAAGGAAATAAGTTCATAGAAAAACCAAATGGAAGCATTCTCAGAAAATAATTTGTGATGATTGAGTTGAACTCAGAGACCTGAACATTCCTTTTGATGGAGCAGTTTCCAAACACACTTCTCGTGGAATCTGCAAGTGGATATTTGGACCTCTCTGAGGATTGCGTTTGAAGCGGGATAAACTTCCCAGAACTAAACGGAAGCATTCTCAGAAACTTCTTTGTGATGTTTGCATTCAACTCACGGAGTTGAACCTTCCTTTCGTAGTTCAGGTTTGAAACACACTTTTTGTAGAATCTGGAAGTAGATATTTGGACCACTGTGTGGTCTTCGTTGGAAACGGGTATATCTTCACCTCAAACCTAGATAGAAGCATTCTCAGAAAGTTCTCTGTTTTGACTGCATTCAACTCACAGAGTTGAACAACCGTTTTGATGGAGCAGTTTTGAAACTCTCTTTCTTTCGAATCTGCAAGTGGATATGTTGTCCTCTTTGAAGATTTCGTTGGAAACCTGTTAATCTTCACATAAAATCTAAACAGAAGCATTGTCAGAAACTTCTTTGTGATGTTTGCATTCACCTCATAGAGTTGAACTTTCCCTTGATAGAGCAGCTTTGAAACACTCTTTTTCTAGAATCTGCAAGTGGACATTTGGAGGGCTTTGTGTTCTGCAGTGGAAAAGGAAATATCTTCTCATCAAAACTACATAGAAGCATTCTCAGAAACAATTCTGTGATGATTGCATTCAGCTGACAGAGTTGAACATTCCTTTTGATAGAGCAGTTTGGAAACACTCTTTTTGTAGTATCTGCATGTGGAGATTTGGACCGCTTGGAGACCTATGGTAGTAAAGGAAATAAGTTCATAGAAAAACCAAATGGAAGCATTCTCAGAAAATCCTTTGTGATGATTGAGTTGAACTCAGAGACCTGAACATTCCTTTTGATGGAGCAGTTTCCAAACACACTTCTCGTGGAATCTGCAAGTGGATATTTGGACCTCTCTGAGGATTTCGTTGGAAGCGGGATAAACTTCCCAGAACTAAACGGAAGCATTCTCAGAAACTTCTTTGTGATGTTTGCATTCAACTCACAGAGTTGAACCTTCCTTTCATAGTTCAGGTTTGAAACACTCTTTTTGTAGAATCTGGAAGTGGATATTTGGACCACAGTGTGGTCTTCGTTGGAAACGTGTATATCTTCACCTCAAACCTAGACAGAAGCATTCTCAGAAAGTTCTCTGTGTTGACTGCATTCAACTCACTGAGTTGAACAATCCTTTTGATGGAGCAGTTTTGAAACTCTCTTTCTTTGGAATGTGCAAGTGGATATGTTGACGTCTTTGAAGATTTCGTTGGAAACGGGTTAATCTTCACATTAAAGCTAAACAGAAGCATTCTCAGAAACTTCTTTGTGATGCTTGCATTCACCTCACAGAGTTGAACTTTCCCTTTGATAGAGCAGCTTTGAAACACTCTTTTTCTAGAATCTGCAAGTGGACATTTGGAGGGCTTTCTGGACTGTGGTGGAAAAGGAAATATCTTCTCATCGAAAGTACATAGAAGCATTCTCAGAAACTACTCTGTGATGATTGCATTCAACTGACAGAGTTGAACGTTCCTTTTGATAGAGCAGTTTGGAAACACTCTTTTTGTAGAATCTGCATGTGGAGATTTGGACCGCTTGGAGACCTATGGTAGTAAAGGAAATAAGTTCATAGAAAAACCAAATGGAAGCATTCTCAGAAAATCCTTTGTGATGATTGAGTTGAACTCAGAGACCTGAACATTCCTTTTGATGGAGCAGTTTCCAAACACACTTCTCGTGGAATCTGCAAGTGGATATTTGGACCTCTCTGAGGATTTCGTTGGAAGCGGGATAAACTTCCCAGAACTAAACGGAAGCATTCTCAGAAACTTCTTTGTGATGTTTGCATTCAACTCACAGAGTTGAACCTTCCTTTCATAGTTCAGGTTTGAAACACTCTTTTTGTAGAATCTGGAAGTGGATATTTGGACCACAGTGTGGTCTTCGTTGGAAACGTGTATATCTTCACCTCAAACCTAGACAGAAGCATTCTCAGAAAGTTCTCTGTGTTGACTGCATTCAACTCACAGAGTTGAACAATCCTTTTGATGGAGCAGTTTTGAAACTCTCTTTCTTTGGAATCTGCAAGTGGATATGTTGACCTCTTTGAAGATTTCGTTGGAAACGGGTTAATCTTCACATAAAAGCTAAACAGAAGCATTCTCAGAAACTTCTTTGTGATGATTGCATTCACCTCACAGAGTTGAACTTTCCCTTTGATAGAGCAGCTTTGAAACACTCTTTTTCTAGAATCTGCAAGTGGACATTTGGAGGGCTTTCTGGACTGTGGTGGAAAAGGAAATATCTTCTCATCGAAAGTACATAGAAGCATTCTCAGAAACTACTCTGTGATGATTGCATTCAACTGACAGAGTTGAACGTTCCTTTTGATAGAGCAGTTTGGAAACACTCTTTTTGTAGAATCTGCATGTGGAGATTTGGACCGCTTGGAGACCTATGGTAGTAAAGGAAATAACTTCATAGAAAAACCAAATGGAAGCATTCTCAGAAAATCCTTTGTGATGATTGAGTTGAACTCAGAGACCTGAACATTCCTTTTGATGGAGCAGTTTCCAAACACACTTCTCGTGGAATCTGCAAGTGGATATTTGGACCTCTCTGAGGATTTCGTTGGAAGCGGGATAAACTTCCCAGAACTAAACGGAAGCATTCTCAGAAACTTCTTTGTGATGTTTGCATTCAACTCACAGAGTTGAACCTTCCTTTCATAGTTAAGGTTTGAAACACTCTTTTTGTAATATCAGGAAGTAGATATTTGGACCACTGTGTGGTCTTCGATGGAAACGGGTATATCTTCACCTCAAACCTAGACAGAAGCATTCTCAGAAAGTTCTCTGTGTTGACTGCATTCAACTCACAGAGTTGAACAATCCTTTTGATGGAGCAGTTTTGAAACTCTCTTTCTTTGGAATCTGCAAGTGGATATGTTGACCTCTTTGAAGATTTCGTTGGAAACCTGTTAATCTTCACATAAAAGCTAAACAGAAGCATTGTCAGAAACTTCTTTGTGATGTTTGCATTCACCTCATAGAGTTGAACTTTCCGTTTGATAGAGCAGCTTTGAAACACTCTTTTTCTAGAATCTGCAAGTGGACATTTGGAGGGCTTTGTGTTCTGCGGTGGAAAAGGAAATATCTTCTCATCAAAACTACATAGAAGCATTCTCAGAAACAATTCGGTGATGATTGCATTCAGCTGACAGAGTTGAACATTCCTTTTGATAGAGCAGTTTGGAAACACTCTTTTTGTAGAATCTGCATGTGGAGATTTGGACCGCTTTGAGACCTATGGTAGTAAAGGAAATAACTTCACAGAAAAACCAAATGGAAGCATTCTCAGAAAATTCTTTGTGATGATTGAGTTGAACTCAGAGACCTGAACATTCCTTTTGATGGAGCAGTTTCCAAACACACTTCTCGTGGAATCTGCAAGGGGATATTTGGACCTCTCTGAGGATTTCGTTGGAAGCGGTATAAACTTCCCAGAACTAAACGGAAGCATTCTCAGAAACTTCTTTCTGATGTTTGCCTTCAACTCACAGAGTTGAACCTTCCTTTCATAGTTCAGGTTTGAAACACTCTTTTTGTAGAATCTGGAAGTGGATATGTGGACCACTGTGAGGACTTCGTTGGAAACGGGTATATCTTCACCTCAAACCTAGACAGAAGCATTCTCAGAAAGTTCTCTGTGTTGACTGCATTCAACTCACAGACTTGAACAATCGTTTTGATGGAGCAGTTTTGAAACTCTCTTTCTTTGGAATCTGCAAGTGGATATGTTGACCTCTTTGAAGATTTCGTTGGAAACGGGTTAATCTTCACATAAAAGCTAAACAGAAGCATTCTCAGAAACTTCTTTGTGATGATTGCATTCACCTCACAGAGTTGAACTTTCCCTTTGATAGAGCAGCTTTGAAACACTCTTTTTCTAGAATCTGCAAGTGGACATTTGGAGGGCTTTCTGGACTGTGGTGGAAAAGGAAATATCTTCTCATCGAAAGTACATAGAAGCATTCTCAGAAACTACTCTGTGATGATTGCATTCAACTGACAGAGTTGAACGTTCCTTTTGATAGAGCAGTTTGCAAACACACTTTTTGCAGAATCTGCATGTGGAGATTTGGACCGCTTGGAGACCTATGGAAGTAATGAAATAAGTTCATAGAAAAACCAAACGGAAGCATTCTCAGAAAATCCTTTGTGATGATTGAGTTGAACTCAGAGACCTGAACATTCCTTTTGATGGAGCAGTTTCCAAACACACTTCTCGTGGAATCTGCAAGTGGATATTTGGACCTCTCTGAGGATTTCGTTGGAAGCGGGATAAACTTCCCAGAACTAAACGGAAGCATTCTCAGAAACTTCTTTGTGGTGTTTGCATTCAACTCACAGAGTTGAACCTTCCTTTCATAGTTCAGGTTTGAAACACTCTTTTTGTAGAATCTGGAAGTGGATATTTGGACCTCTGTGAGGACTTCGTTGGAAACGGGTATATCTTCACCTCAAACCTAGACAGAAGCATTCTCAGAAAGTTCTCTGTGTTGACTGCATTAAACTCACAGACTTGAACAATCGTTTTGATGGAGCAGTTTTGAAACTCTCTTTCTTTGGAATCTGCAAGTGGATATGTTGACCTCTTTGAAGATTTCGTTGGAAACGAGTTAATCTTCACATAAAAGCTAAACAGAAGCATTCTCAGAAACTTCTTTGTGATGATTGCATTCACCTCACAGAGTTGAACTTTCCCTTTGATAGAGCAGCTTTGAAACACTCTTTTTCTAGAATCTGCAAGTGGACGTTTGGAGGGCTTTCTGGACTGTGGTGGAAAAGGAAATATCTTCTCATCGAAAGTACATAGAAGCATTCTCAGAAACTACTCTGTGATGATTGCATTCAACTGACAGAGTTGAACGTTCCTTTTGATAGAGCAGTTTGGAAACACTCTTTTTGTAGAATCTGCATGTGGAGATTTGGACCGCTTTGAGACCTATGGTAGTAAAGGAAATAAGTTCATAGAAAAACCAAATGGAAGCATTCTCAGAAAATAATTTGTGATGATTGAGTTGAACTCAGAGACCTGAACATTCCTTTTGATGGAGCAGTTTCCAAACACACTTCTCGTGGAATCTGCAAGTGGATATTTGGACCTCTCTGAGGATTTCGTTGGAAGCGGGATAAACTTCCCAGAACTAAACGGAAGCATTCTCAGAAACTTCTTTGTGATGTTTGCATTCAACTCACAGAGTTGAACCTTCCTTTCGTAGTTCAGGTTTGAAACACTCTTTTTGTAGAATCTGGAAGTAGATATTTGGACCACTCTGTGGTCTTCGTTGGAAACGGGTATATCTTCACCTCAAACCTAGACAGAAGCATTCTCAGAAAGTTCTCTGTGTTGACTGCATTCAACTCACAGACTTGAACAATCGTTTTGATGGAGCAGTTTTGAAACTCTCTTTCTTTGGAATCTGCAAGTGGATATGTTGACCTCTTTGAAGATTTCGTTGGAAACCTGTTAATCTTCACATAAAAGCTAAACAGAAGCATTGTCAGAAACTTCTTTGTGATGTTTGCATTCACCTCAGAGAGTTGAACTTTCCCTTTGATAGAGCAGCTTTGAAACACTCTTTTTCTAGAATCTGCAAGTGGACATTTGGAGGGCTTTGTGTTCTGCGGTGGAAAAGGAAATATCTTCTCATCAAAACTACATAGAAGCATTCTCAGAAACAATTCTGTGATGATTGCATTCAGCTGACAGAGTTGAACATTCCTTTTGATAGAGCAGTTTGGAAACACTCTTTTTGTAGAATCTGCATGTGGAGATTTGGACCGCTTGGAGACCTATGGTAGTAAAGGAAATAACTTCATAGAAAAACCAAATGGAAGCATTCTCAGAAAATTCTTTGTGATGATTGAGTTGAACTCAGAGACCTGAACATTCCTTTTGATGGAGCAGTTTCCAAACACACTTCTCGTGGAATCTGCAAGGGGATATTTGGACCTCTCTGAGGATTTCGTTGGAAGCGGTATAAACTTCCCAGAACTAAACGGAAGCATTCTCAGAAACTTCTTTCTGATGTTTGCATTCAACTCACAGAGTTGAACCTTCCTTTCATAGTTCAGGTTTGAAACACTCTTTTTGTAGAATCTGGAAGTGGATATTTGGACCACTGTGAGGACTTCGTTGGAAACGGGTATATCTTCACCTCAAACCTAGACAGAAGCATTCTCAGAAAGTTCTCTGTGTTGACTGCATTCAACTCACAGACTTGAACAATCGTTTTGATGGAGCAGTTTTGAAACTCTCTTTCTTTGGAATCTGCAAGTGGATATGTTGACCTCTTTGAAGATTTCGTTGGAAACGGGTTAATCTTCACATAAAAGCTAAACAGAAGCATTCTCAGAAACTTCTTTGTGATGATTGCATTCACCTCACAGAGTTGAACTTTCCCTTTGATAGAGCAGCTGTGAAACACTCTTTTTCTAGAATCTGCAAGTGGACATTTGGAGGGCTTTCTGGACTGTGGTGGAAAAGGAAATATCTTCTCATCGAAAGTACATAGAAGCATTCTCAGAAACTACTCTGTGATGATTGCATTCAACTGACAGAGTTGAACGTTCCTTTTGATAGAGCAGTTTGGAAACACTCTTTTTGTAGAATCTGCATGTGGAGATTTGGACCGCTTGGAGACCTATGGAAGTAATGAAATAAGTTCATAGAAAAACCAAACGGAAGCATTCTCAGAAAATCCTTTGTGATGATTGAGTTGAACTCAGAGACCTGAACATTCCTTTTGATGGAGCAGTTTCCAAACACACTTCTCGTGGAATCTGCAAGGGGATATTTGGACCTCCCTGAGGATTTCGTTGGAAGCGGGATAAACTTCCCAGAACTAAACGGAAGCATTCTCAGAAACTTCTTTGTGATGTTTGCATTCAACTCACAGAGTTGAACCTTCCTTTCATAGTTAAGGTTTGAAACACTCTTTTTGTAGAATCTGGAAGTGGATATTTGGACCACTGTGTGGTCTTCGTTGGAAACGGGTATATCTTCACCTCAAACCTAGACAGAAGCATTCTCAGAAAGTTCTCTGTGTTGACTGCATTCAACTCACAGAGTTGAACAATCCTTTTGATGGAGCAGTTTTGAAACTCTCTTTCTTTGTAATCTGCAAGTGGATATGTTGACCTCTTTGAAGATTTCGTTGGAAACCTGTTAATCTTCACATAAAAGCTAAACAGAAGCATTGTCAGAAACTTCTTTGTGATGTTTGAATTCACCTCATAGAGTTGAACTTTCCCTTTGATAGAGCAGCTTTGAAACACTCTTTTTCTAGAATCTGCAAGTGGACATTTGGAGGGCTTTGTGTTCTGCGGTGGAAAAGGAAATATCTTCTCATCAAAACTACATAGAAGCATTCTCAGAAACAATTCGGTGATGATTGCATTCAGCTGACAGAGTTGAACATTCCTTTTGATAGAGCAGTTTGGAAACACTCTTTTTGTAGAATCTGCATGTGGAGATTTGGACCGCTTGGAGACCTATGGTAGTAAAGGAAATAACTTCATAGAAAAACCAAATGGAAGCATTCTCAGAAAATTCTTTGTGATGATTGAGTTGAACTCAGAGACCTGAACATTCCTTTTGATGGAGCAGTTTCCAAACACACTTCTCGTGGAATCTGCAAGTGGATATTTGGACCTCTCTGAGGATTGCGTTTGAAGCGGGATAAACTTCCCAGAACTAAACGGAAGCATTCTCAGAAACTTCTTTGTGATGTTTGCATTCAACTCACGGAGTTGAACCTTCCTTTCGTAGTTCAGGTTTGAAACACTCTTTTTGTAGAATCTGGAAGTAGATATTTGGACCACTGTGTGGTCTTCGTTGGAAACGGGTATATCTTCACCTCAAACCTAGACAGAAGCATTCTCAGAAAGTTCTCTGTGTTGACTGCATTCAACTCACAGAGTTGAACAATCGTTTTGATGGAGCAGTTTTGAAACTCTCTTTCTTTGGAATCTGCAAGTGGATATGTTGTCCTCTTTGAAGATTTCGTTGGAAACCTGTTAATCTTCACATAAAATCTAAACAGAAGCATTGTCACAAACTTCTTTGTGATGTTTGCATTCACCTCATAGAGTTGAACTTTCCCTTGATAGAGCAGCTTTGAAACACTGTTTTTCTAGAATCTGCAAGTGGACATTTGGAGGGCTTTGTGTTCTGCGGTGGAAAAGGAAATATCTTCTCATCAAAACTACATAGAAGCATTCTCAGAAACAATTCGGTGATGATTGCATTCAGCTGACAGAGTTGAACATTCCTTTTGATAGAGCAGTTTGGAAACACTCTTTTTGTAGAATCTGCATGTGGAGATTTGGACCGCTTTGAGACCTATGGTAGTAAAGGAAATAACTTCATAGAAAAACCAAATGGAAGCATTCTCAGAAAATTCTTTGTGATGATTGAGTTGAACTCAGAGACCTGAACATTCCTTTTGATGGAGCAGTTTCCAAACACACTTCTCGTGGAATCTGCAAGTGGATATTTGGACCTCTCTGAGGATTTCGTTGGAAGAGGTATAATCTTCCCAGAACTAAACGGAAGCATTCTCAGAAACTTCTTTCTGATGTTTGCATTCAACTCACAGAGTTGAACCTTCCATTCATAGTTCAGGTTTGAAACACTCTTTTTGTAGAATCTGGAAGTGGATATTTGGACCACTGTGAGGACTTCGTTGGAAACGGGTATATCTTCACCTCAAACCTAGACAGAAGCATTCTCAGAAAGTTCTCTGTGTTGACTGCATTCAACTCACAGACTTGAACAATCGTTTTGATGGAGCAGTTTTGAAACTCTCTTTCTTTGGAATCTGCAAGTGGATATGTTGACCTCTTTGAAGATTTCGTTGGAAACGGGTTAATCTTCACATAAAAGCTAAACAGAAGCATTCTCAGAAACTTCTTTGTGATGATTGCATTCACCTCACAGAGTTGAACTTTCCCTTTGATAGAGCAGCTGTGAAACACTCTTTTTCTAGGATCCGCAAGTGGACATTTGGAGGGCTTTCTGGACTGTGGTGGAAAAGGAAATATCTTCTCATCGAAAGTACATAGAAGCATTCTCAGAAACTACTCTGTGATGATTGCATTCAACTGACAGAGTTGAACGTTCCTTTTGATAGAGCAGTTTGCAAACACACTTTTTGTAGAATCTGCATGTGGAGATTTGGACCGCTTGGAGACCTATGGAAGTAATGAAATAAGTTCATAGAAAAACCAAACGGAAGCATTCTCTGAAAATCCTTTGTGATGATTGAGTTGAACTGAGAGACCTGAACATTCCTTTTGATGGAGCAGTTTCCAAACACACTTCTCGTGGAATCTGCAAGTGGATATTTGGACCTCTCTGAGGATTTCGTTGGAAGCGGGATAAACTTCGCAGAACTAAATGGAAGCATTCTCAGAAACTTCTTTGAGATGTTTGCATTCAACTCACAGAGTTGAAATTTACTTTCATAGTTCAAGTTTGAAACACTCTTTTTGTAGAACCTGGAAGTGGATATTTGGACCACAGTGTGGTCTTCGTTGGAAACGGGTATATCTTCACCTCAAACCTAGACAGAAGCATTCTCAGAAAGTTCTCTGTGTTGACTGCATTCAACTCACAGAGTTGAACAATCCTTTTGATGGAGCAGTTTTGAAACTCTCTTTCTTTGGAATCTGCAAGTGGATATGTTGACCTCTTTGAAGATTTCTTTGGAAACGGGTTAATCTTCACATAAAAGCTAAACAGAAGCATTGTCAGAAACTTCTTTGTGATGTTTGCATTCACCTCATAGAGTTGAACTTTCCCTTTGATAGAGCAGCTTTGAAACACTCTTTTTCTAGAATCTGCAAGTGGACATTTGGAGGGCTTTGTGTTCTGCGGTGGAAAAGGAAATATCTTCTCATCAAAAGTACATAGAAGCATTCTCAGAAACAATTCTGTGATGATTGCATTCAGCTGACAGAGTTGAACATTCCTTTTGATAGAGCAGTTTGGAAACACTCTTTTTGTAGAATCTGCATGTGGATATTTGGTCCGCTTGGAGACCTATGGTAGTAGAGGAAATAAGTTCATAGAAAAACCAAATGGAAGCATTCTCAGAAAATTCTTTGTGATGATTGAGTTGAACTCAGAGACCTGAACATTTCTTTTGATGGAGCAGTTTCCAAACACACTTCTCGTGGAATCTGCAAGTGGATATTTGGACCTCTCTGAGGATTTCGTTGGAAGCGGGATAAACTTCCCAGAACTAAACGGAAGCATTCTCAGAAACTTCTTTGTGATGTTTGCATTCAACTCACAGAGTTGAACCTTCCTTTCATAGTTCAGGTTTGAAACACTCTTTTTGTAGAATCTGGAAGTGGATATTTGGACCTCTGTGAGGACTTCGTTGGAAACGGGTATATCTTCACCTCAAACCTAGACAGAAGCATTCACAGAAAGTTCTCTGTGTTGACTACATTCAACTCACAGACTTGAACAATCGTTTTGATGGAGCAGTTTTGAAACTCTCTTTCTTTGGAATCTGCAAGTGGATATGTTGACCTCTTTGAAGATTTCGTTGGAAACGGGTTAATCTTCACATAAAAGCTAAACAGAAGCATTCTCAGAATCTTCTTTGTGATGATTGCATTCACCTCACAGAGTTGAACTTTCCCTTTGATAGAGCAGCGGTGAAACACTCTTTTTCTAGAATCTGCAAGTGGACATTTGGAGGGCTTTCTGGACTGTGGTGGAAAAGGAAATATCTTCTCATCGAAAGTACATAGAAGCATTCTCAGAAACTACTCTGTGATGATTGCATTCAACTGACAGAGTTGAACGTTCCTTTTGATAGAGCAGTTTGCAAACACTCTTTTTGTAGAATCTGCATGTGGAGATTTGGACCGCTTGGAGACCTACGGTAGTAAAGGAAATAATTTCATAGAAAAACCAAACGGAAGCATTCTCAGAAAATCCTTTGTGATGATTGAGTTGAACTGAGAGACCTGAACATTCCTTTTGATGGAGCAGTTTCCAAACACACTTCTCGTGGAATCTGCAAGTGGATATTTGGACCTCTCAGAGGATTTCTTTGGAAGCGGGATAAACTTCCCAGAACTAAACGGAAGCATTCTCAGAAACTTCTTAGTGATGTTTGCATTCAACTCACAGAGTTGAACTTTCCTTTCATAGTTCAAGTTTGAAACACTCTTTTTGTAGAATCTGGAAGTGGATATTTGGACCACAGTGTGGTCTTCGTTGGAAACGGGTATATCTTCACCTCAAACCTAGACAGAAGCATTCTCAGAAAGTTCTCTGTGTTGACTGCATTCAACTCACAGAGTTGAACAATCCTTTTGATGGAGCAGTTTTGAAACTCTCTTTCTTTGGAATCTGCAAGTGGATATGTTGACCTCTTTGAAGATTTCTTTGGAAACGGGTTAATCTTCACATAGAAGCTAAACAGAAGCATTGTCAGAAACTTCTTTGTGATGTTTGCATTCACCTCATAGAGTTGAACTTTCCCTTTGATAGAGCAGCTTTGAAACACTCTTTTTCTAGAATCTGCAAGTGGACATTTGGAGGGCTTTGTGTTCTGCGGTGGAATAGGAAATATCTTCTCATCAAAACTACATAGAAGCATTCTCAGAAACAATTCGGTGATGATTGCATTCAGCTGACAGAGTTGAACATTCCTTTTGATAGAGCAGTTTGGAAACACTCTTTTTGTAGAATCTGCATGTGGAGATTTGGACCGCTTGGAGACCTATGGTAGTAAAGGAAATAACTTCATAGAAAAACCAAATGGAAGCATTCTCAGAAAATTCTTTGTGATGATTGAGTTGAACTCAGAGACCTGAACATTCCTTTTGATGGAGCAGTTTCCAAACACACTTCTCGTGGAATCTGCAAGTGGATATTTGGACCTCTCTGAGGATTTCGTTGGAAGCGGTATAATCTTCCCAGAACTAAACGGAAGCATTCTCAGAAACTTCTTTCCGATGTTTGCATTCAACTCACAGAGTTGAACCTTCCTTTCATAGTTCAGGTTTGAAACACTCTTTTTGTAGAATCTGGAAGTGGATATTTGGACCACTGTGAGGACTTCGTTGGAAACGGGTATATCTTCACCTCAAACCTAGACAGAAGCATTCTCAGAAAGTTCTCTGTGTTGACTGCATTCAACTCACAGACTTGAACAATCGTTTTGATGGAGCAGTTTTGAAACTCTCTTTCTTTGGAATCTGCAAGTGGATATGTTGACCTCTTTGAAGATTTCGTTGGAAACGGGTTAATCTTCACATAAAAGCTAAACAGAAGCATTCTCAGAAACTTCTTTGTGATGATTGCATTCACCTCACAGAGTTGAACTTTCCCTTTGATAGAGCAGCTGTGAAACACTCTTTTTCTAGAATCTGCAAGTGGACATTTGGAGGGCTTTCTGGACTGTGGTGGAAAAGGAAATATCTTCTCATCGAAAGTACATAGAAGCATTCTCAGAAACTACTCTGTGATGATTGCATTCAACTGACAGAGTTGAACGTTCCTTTTGATAGAGCAGTTTGCAAACACACTTTTTGTAGAATCTGCATGTGGAGATTTGGACCGCTTGGAGACCTATGGAAGTAATGAAATAAGTTCATAGAAAAACAAAACGGAAGCATTCTCAGAAAATCCTTTGTGATGATTGAGTTGAACTCAGAGACCTGAACATTCCTTTTGATGGAGCAGTTTCCAAACAAACTTCTCGTGGAATCTGCAAGTGGATATTTGGACCTCTCTGAGGATTTCGTTGGAAGCGGGATAAACTTCCCAGAACTAAACGGAAGCATTCTCAGAAACTTCTTGGTGATGTTTGCATTCAACTCACAGAGTTGAACTTTCCTTTCATAGTTCAAGTTTGAAACACTCTTTTTGTAGAATCTGGAAGTGGATATTTGGACCACTGTGTGGTCTTCGTTGGAAACGGGTATATCTTCACCTCAAACCTAGACAGAAGCATTCTCAGAAAGTTCTCTGTGTTGACTGCATTCAACTCACAGAGTTGAACAATCCTTTTGATGGAGCAGTTTTGAAACTCTCTTTCTTTGGAATCTGCAAGTGGATATGTTGACCTCTTTGAAGATTTCTTTGGAAACGGGTTAATCTTCACATAAAAGCTAAACAGAAGCATTGTCAGAAACTTCTTTGTGATGTTTGCATTCACCTCATAGAGTTGAACTTTCCCTTTGATAGAGCAGCTTTGAAACACTCTTTTTCTAGAATCTGCAAGTGGACATTTGGAGGGCTTTGTGTTCTGCGGTGGAAAAGGAAATATCTTCTCATCAAAACTACATAGAAGAATTCTCAGAAACAATTCTGTGATGATTGCATTCAGCTGACAGAGTTGAACATTCCTTTTGATAGAGCAGTTTGGAAACACTCTTTTTGTAGAATCTGCATGTGGAGATTTGGACCGCTTGGAGACCTATGTTAGTAAAGGAAATAACTTCATAGAAAAACCAAATGGAAGCATTCTCAGAAAATTCTTTGTGATGATTGAGTTGAACTCAGAGACCTGAACATTCCTTTTGATGGAGCAGTTTCCAAACACACTTCTCGTGGAATCTGCAAGTGGATATTTGGACCTCTCTGAGGATTTCGTTGGAAGCGGTATAAACTTCCCAGAACTAAACGGAAGCATTCTCAGAAACTTCTTTCTGATGTTTGCATTCAACTCACAGAGTTGAACCTTCCTTTCATAGTTCAGGTTTGAAACACTCTTTTTGTAGAATCTGGAAGTGGATATTTGGACCACTGTGAGGACTTCGTTGGAAACGGGTATATCTTCACCTCAAACCTAGACAGAAGCATTCTCAGAAAGTTCTCTGTGTTGACTGCATTCAACTCACAGACTTGAACAATCGTTTTGATGGAGCAGTTTTGAAACTCTCTTTCTTTGGAATCTGCAAGTGGATATGTTGACCTCTTTGAAGATTTCGTTGGAAACGGGTTAATCTTCACATAAAAGCTAAACAGAAGCATTCTCAGAAACTTCTTTGTGATGATTGCATTCACCTCACAGAGTTGAACTTTCCCTTTGATAGAGCAGCTTTGAAACACTCTTTTTCTAGAATCTGCAAGTGGACATTTGGAGGGCTTTCTGGACTGTGGTGGAAAAGGAAATATCTTCTCATCGAAAGTACATAGAAGCATTCTCAGAAACTACTCTGTGATGATTGCATTCAACTGACAGAGTTGAACGTTCCTTTTGATAGAGCAGTTTGGAAACACTCTTTTTGTAGAATCTGCATGTGGAGATTTGGACCGCTTGGAGACCTATGGTAGTAAAGGAAATAAGTTCATAGAAAAACCAAATGGAAGCATTCTCAGAAAATTCTTTGTGATGATTGAGTTGAACTCAGAGACCTGAACATTCCTTTTGATGGAGCAGTTTCCAAACACACTTCTCGTGGAATCTGCAAGTGGATATTTGGACCTCTCTGAGGATTTCGTTGGAAGAGGTATAATCTTCCCAGAACTAAACGGAAGCATTCTCAGAAACTTCTTTCTGATGTTTGCATTCAACTCACAGAGTTGAACCTTCCATTCATAGTTCAGGTTTGAAACACTCTTTTTGTAGAATCTGGAAGTGGATATTTGGACCACTGTGAGGACTTCGTTGGAAACGGGTATATCTTCACCTCAAACCTAGACAGAAGCATTCTCAGAAAGTTCTCTGTGTTGACTGCATTCAACTCACAGACTTGAACAATCGTTTTGATGGAGCAGTTTTGAAACTCTCTTTCTTTGGAATCTGCAAGTGGATATGTTGACCTCTTTGAAGATTTCGTTGGAAACGGGTTAATCTTCACATAAAAGCTAAACAGAAGCATTCTCAGAAACTTCTTTGTGATGATTGCATTCACCTCACAGAGTTGAACTTTCCCTTTGATAGAGCAGCTGTGAAACACTCTTTTTCTAGAATCTGCAAGTGGACATTTGGAGGGCTTTGTGTTCTGCGGTGGAAAAGGAAATATCTTCTCATCAAAACTACATAGAAGCATTCTCAGAAACAATTCTGTGATGATTGCATTCAGCTGACAGAGTTGAACATTCCTTTTGATAGAGCAGTTTGGAAACACTCTTTTTGTAGAATCTGCATGTGGATATTTGGTCCGCTTGGAGACCTATGGTAGTAGAGGAAATAAGTTCATAGAAAAACCAAATGGAAGCATTCTCAGAAAATTCTTTGTGATGATTGAGTTGAACTCAGAGACCTGAACATTTCTTTTGATGGAGCAGTTTCCAAACACACTTCTCGTGGAATCTGCAAGTGGATATTTGGACCTCTCTGAGGATTTCGTTGGAAGCGGGATAAACTTCCCAGAACTAAACGGAAGCATTCTCAGAAACTTCTTTGTGATGTTTGCATTCAACTCACAGAGTTGAACCTTCCTTTCATAGTTCAGGTTTGAAACACTCTTTTTGTAGAATCTGGAAGTGGATATTTGGACCTCTGTGAGGACTTCGTTGGAAACGGGTATATCTTCACCTCAAACCTAGACAGAAGCATTCACAGAAAGTTCTCTGTGTTGACTACATTCAACTCACAGACTTGAACAATCGTTTTGATGGAGCAGTTTTGAAACTCTCTTTCTTTGGAATCTGCAAGTGGATATGTTGACCTCTTTGAAGATTTCGTTGGAAAAGGGTTAATCTTCACATAAAAGCTAAACAGAAGCATTCTCAGAATCTTCTTTGTGATGATTGCATTCACCTCACAGAGTTGAACTTTCCCTTTGATAGAGCAGCGGTGAAACACTCTTTTTCTAGAATCTGCAAGTGGACATTTGGAGGGCTTTCTGGACTGTGGTGGAAAAGGAAATATCTTCTCATCGAAAGTACATAGAAGCATTCTCAGAAACTACTCTGTGATGATTGCATTCAACTGACAGAATTGAACGTTCCTTTTGATAGAGCAGTTTGCAAACACTCTTTTTGTAGAATCTGCATGTGGAGATTTGGACCGCTTGGAGACCTATGGTAGTAAAGGAAATAAGTTCATAGAAAAACCAAACGGAAGCATTCTCAGAAAATCCTTTGTGATGATTGAGTTGAACTGAGAGACCTGAACATTCCTTTTGATGGAGCAGTTTCCAAACACACTTCTCGTGGAATCTGCAAGTGGATATTTGGACCTCTCAGAGGATTTCTTTGGAAGCGGGATAAACTTCCCAGAACTAAACGGAAGCATTCTCAGAAACTTCTTAGTGATGTTTGCATTCAACTCACAGAGTTGAACTTTCCTTTCATAGTTCAAGTTTGAAACACTCTTTTTGTAGAATCTGGAAGTGGATATTTGGACCACAGTGTGGTCTTCGTTGGAAACGGGTATATCTTCACCTCAAACCTAGACAGAAGCATTCTCAGAAAGTTCTCTGTGTTGACTGCATTCAACTCACAGAGTTGAACAATCCTTTTGATGGAGCAGTTTTGAAACTCTCTTTCTTTGGAATCTGCAAGTGGATATGTTGACCTCTTTGAAGATTTCTTTGGAAACGGGTTAATCTTCACATAGAAGCTAAACAGAAGCATTGTCAGAAACTTCTTTGTGATGTTTGCATTCACCTCATAGAGTTGAACTTTCCCTTTGATAGAGCAGCTTTGAAACACTCTTTTTCTAGAATCTGCAAGTGGACATTTGGAGGGCTTTGTGTTCTGCGGTGGAAAAGGAAGTATCTTCTCATCAAAACTACATAGAAGCATTCTCAGAAACAATTCGGTGATGATTGCATTCAGCTGACAGAGTTGAACATTCCTTTTGATAGAGCAGTTTGTAAACACTCTTTTTGTAGAATCTGCATGTGGAGATTTGGACCGCTTTGAGACCTATGGTAGTAAAGGAAATAACTTCATAGAAAAACCAAATGGAAGCATTCTCAGAAAATTCTTTGTGATGATTGAGTTGAACTCAGAGACCTGAACATTCCTTTTGATGGAGCAGTTTCCAAACACACTTCTCGTGGAATCTGCAAGTGGATATTTGGACCTCTCTGAGGATTTCGTTGGAAGCGGTATAATCTTCCCAGAACTAAACGGAAGCATTCTCAGAAACTTCTTTCTGATATTTGCATTCAACTCACAGAGTTGAACCTTCCTGTCATAGTTCAGGTTTGAAACACTCTTTTTGTAGAATCTGGAAGTGGATATTTGGACCACTGTGAGGACTTCGTTGGAAACGGGTATATCTTCACCTCAAACCTAGACAGAAGCATTCTCAGAAAGTTCTCTGTGTTGACTGCATTCAACTCACAGACTTGAACAATCGTTTTGATGGAGCAGTTTTGAAACTCTCTTTCTTTGGAATCTGCAAGTGGATATGTTGACCTCTTTGAAGATTTCGTTGGAAACGGGTTAATCTTCACATAAAAGCTAAACAGAAGCATTCTCAGAAACTTCTTTGTGATGATTGCATTCACCTCACAGAGTTGAACTTTCCCTTTGATACAGCAGCTGTGAAACACTCTTTTTCTAGAATCTGCAAGTGGACATTTGGAGGGCTTTCTGGACTGTGGTGGAAAAGGAAATATCTTCTCATCGAAAGTACATAGAAGCATTCTCAGAAACTACTCTGTGATGATTGCATTCAACTGACAGAGTTGAACGTTCCTTTTGATAGAGCAGTTTGCAAACACACTTTTTGTAGAATCTGCATGTGGAGATTTGGACCGCTTGGAGACCTATGGAAGTAATGAAATAAGTTCATAGAAAAACAAAACGGAAGCATTCTCAGAAAATCCTTTGTGATGATTGAGTTGAACTCAGAGACCTGAACATTCCTTTTGATGGAGCAGTTTCCAAACAAACTTCTCGTGGAATCTGCAAGTGGATATTTGGACCTCTCTGAGGATTTCGTTGGAAGCGGGATAAACTTCCCAGAACTAAACGGAAGCATTCTCAGAAACTTCTTGGTGATGTTTGCATTCAACTCACAGAGTTGAACTTTCCTTTCATAGTTCAAGTTTGAAACACTCTTTTTGTAGAATCTGGAAGTGGATATTTGGACCACTGTGTGGTCTTCGTTGGAAACGGGTATATCTTCACCTCAAACCTAGACAGAAGCATTCTCAGAAAGTTCTCTGTGTTGACTGCATTCAACTCACAGAGTTGAACAATCCTTTTGATAGAGCAGTTTTGAAACTCTCTTTCTTTGGAATCTGCAAGTGGATATGTTGACCTCTTTGAAGATTTCGTTGGAAACGGGTTAATCTTCACATAGAAGCTAAACAGAAGCATTCTCAGAAACTTCTTTGTGATGATTGCATTCACCTCACAGAGTTGAACTTTCCCTTTGATAGAGCAGCTTTGAAACACTCTTTTTCTAGAATCTGCAAGTGGACATTTGGAGGGCTTTCTGGACTGTGGTGGAAAAGGAAATATCTTCTCATCGAAAGTACATAGAAGCATTCTCAGAAACTACTCTGTGATGATTGCATTCAACTGACAGAGTTGAACGTTCCTTTTGATAGAGCAGTTTGGAAACACTCTTTTTGTAGAATCTGCATGTGGAGATTTGGACCGCTTGGAGACCTATGGTAGTAAAGGATATAAGTTCATAGAAAAACCAAATGGAAGCATTCTCAGAAAATAATTTGTGATGATTGAGTTGAACTCAGAGACCTGAACATTCCTTTTGATGGAGCAGTTTCCAAACACACTTCTCGTGGAATCTGCAAGTGGATATTTGGACCTCTCTGAAGATTTCATTGGAAGCGGGATTAACTTCCCAGAACTAAACGGAAGCATTCTCAGAAACTTCTTTGTGATGTTTGCATTCAACTCACAGAGTTGAACCTTCCTTTCATAGTTAAGGTTTGAAACACTCTTTTTGTAATATCAGGAAGTAGATATTTGGACCACTGTGTGGTCTTCGATGGAAACGGGTATATCTTCACCTCAAACCTAGACAGAAGCATTCTCAGAATGTTCTCTGTGTTGACTGCATTCAACTCACAGAGTTGAACAATCCTTTTGATGGAGCAGTTTTGAAACTCTCTTTCTTTGGAATCTGCAAGTGGATATGTTGACCTCTTTGAAGATTTCGTTGGAAACCTGTTAATCTTCACATAAAAGCTAAACAGAAGCATTGTCAGAAACTTCTTTGTGATGTTTGCATTCACCTCATAGAGTTGAACTTTCCCTTTGATAGAGCAGCTTTGAAACACTCTTTTTCTAGAATCTGCAAGTGGACATTTGGAGGGCTTTGTGTTCTGCGGTGGAAAAGGAAATATCTTCTCATCAAAACTACATAGAAGCATTCTCAGAAACAATTCGGTGATGATTGCATTCAGCTGACAGAGTTGAACATTCCTTTTGATAGAGCAGTTTGGAAACACTCTTTTTGTAGAATCTGCATGTGGAGATTTGGACCGCTTGGAGACCTATGGTAGTAAAGGAAATAACTTCATAGAAAAACCAAATGGAAGCATTCTCAGAAAATTCTTTGTGATGATTGAGTTGAACTCAGAGACCTGAACATTCCTTTTGATGGAGCAGTTTCCAAACACACTTCTCGTGGAATCTGCAAGGGGATATTTGGACCTCTCTGAGGATTTCGTTGGAAGCGGTATAAACTTCAAAGAACTAAACGGAAGCATTCTCAGAAACTTCTTTCTGATGTTTGCATTCAACTCACAGAGTTGAACCTTACTTTCATAGTTCAGGTTTGAAACACTCTTTTTGTAGAATCTAGAAGTGGATATTTGGACCACTGTGAGGACTTCGTTGGAAACGGTTATATCTTCACCTCAAACCTAGACAGAAGCATTCTCAGAAAGTTCTCTGTGTTGACTGCATTCAACTCACAGACTTGAACAATCGTTTTGATGGAGCAGTTTTGAAACTCTCTTTCTTTGGAATCTGCAAGTGGATATGTTGACCTCTTTGAAGATTTCGTTGGAAACGGGTTAATCTTCACATAAAAGCTAAACAGAAGCATTCTCAGAAACTTCTTTGTGATGATTGCATTCACCTCACAGAGTTGAACTTTCCCTTTGATAGAGCAGCTTTGAAACACTCTTTTTCTAGAATCTGCAAGTGGACATTTGGAGGGCTTTCTGGACTGTGGTGGAAAAGGAAATATCTTCTCATCGAAAGTACATAGAAGCATTCTCAGAAACTACTCTGTGATGATTGCATTCAACTGACAGAGTTGAACGTTCCTTTTGATAGAGCAGTTTGGAAACACTCTTTTTGTAGAATCTGCTTGTGGAGATTTGGACTGCTTGGAGACGTATGGTAGTAAAGGAAATAAGTTCATAGAAAAACCAAATGGAAGCATTCTCAGAAAATACTTTGTGATGATTGAGTTGAACTCAGAGACCTGAACATTCCTTTTGATGGAGCAGTTTCCAAACACACTTCTCGTGGAATCTGCAAGTGGATATTTGGACCTCTCTGAGGATTTCGTTGGAAGCGGGATAAACTTCCCAGAACTAAACGGAAGCATTCTCAGAAACTTCTTTGTGATGTTTGCATTCAACTCACAGAGTTGAACCTTCCGTTCATAGCTCAGGTTTGAAACACTCTTTTTGTAGAATCTGGAAGTGGATATTTGGACCACAGTGTGGTCTTCGTTGGAAACGTGTATATCTTCACCTCAAACCTAGACAGAAGCATTCTCAGAAAGTTCTCTGTGTTGACTGCATTCAACTCACAGAGTTGAACAATCCTTTTGATGGAGCAGTTTTGAAACTCTCTTTCTTTGGAATCTGCAAGTGGATATGTTGACCTCTTTGAAGATTTCGTTGGAAACGGGTTAATCTTCACATAAAAGCTAAACAGAAGCATTCTCAGAAACTTCTTTGTGATGATTGCATTCACCTCACAGAGTTGAACTTTCCCTTTGATAGAGCAGCTTTGAAACACTCTTTTTCTAGAATCTGCAAGTGGACATTTGGAGGGCTTTCTGGACTGTGGTGGAAAAGGAAATATCTTCTCATCGAAAGTACATAGAAGCATTTTCAGAAACTACTCTGTGATGATTGCATTCAACTGACAGAGTTGAACGTTCCTTTTGATAGAGCAGTTTGGAAACACTCTTTTTGTAGAATCTGCATGTGGAGATTTGGACCGCTTTGAGACCTATGGTAGTAAAGGAAATAAGTTCATAGAAAAACCAAATGGAAGCATTCTCAGAAAATAATTTGTGATGATTGAGTTGAACTCACAGACCTGAACATTCCTTTTGATGGAGCAGTTTCCAAACACACTTCTCGTGGAATCTGCAAGTGGATATTTGGACCTCTCTGAAGATTTCATTGGAAGCGGGATTAACTTCCCAGAACTAAACGGAAGCATTCTCAGAAACTTCTTTGTGATGTTTGCATTCAACTCACAGAGTTGAACCTTCCTTTCATAGTTCAGGTTTGAAACACTCTTTTTGTAATATCAGGAAGTAGATATTTGGACCACTGTGTGGTCTTCGATGGAAACGGGTATATCTTCACCTCAAACCTAGACAGAAGCATTCTCAGAAAGTTCTCTGTGTTGACTGCATTCAACTCACAGAGTTGAACAATCCTTTTGATGGAGCAGTTTTGAAACTCTCTTTCTTTGGAATCTGCAAGTGGATATGTTAACCTCTTTGAAGATTTCGTTGGAAACCTGTTAATCTTCACATAAAAGCTAAACAGAAGCATTGTCAGAAACTTCTTTGTGATGTTTGCATTCACCTCATAGAGTTGAACTTTCCCTTTGATAGAGCAGCTTTGAAACACTCTTTTTCTAGAATCTGCAAGTGGACATTTGGAGGGCTTTGTGTTCTGCGGTGGAAAAGGAAATATCTTCTCATCAAAACTACATAGAAGCATTCTCAGAAACAATTCTGTGATGATTGCATTCAGCTGACAGAGTTGAACATTCCTTTTGATAGAGCAGTTTGGAAACACTCTTTTTGTAGAATCTGCATGTGGAGATTTGGACCGCTTGGAGACCTATGGTAGTAAAGGAAATAACTTCACAGAAAAACCAAATGGAAGCATTCTCAGAAACTTCTTTGTGATGATTGAGTTGAACTCAGAGACCTGAACATTCCTTTTGATGGAGCAGTTTCCAAACACACTTCTCGTGGAATCTGCAAGGGGATATTTGGACCTCTCTGAGGATTTCGTTGGAAGCGGTATAAACTTCCCAGAACTAAACGGAAGCATTCTCAGAAACTTCTTTCTGATGTTTGCATTCAACTCACAGAGTTGAACCTTCCTTTCATAGTTCAGGTTTGAAACACTCTTTTTGTAGAATCTGGAAGTGGATATTTGGACCACTGTGAGGACTTCGTTGGAAACGGGTATATCTTCACCTCAAACCTAGACAGAAGCATTCTCAGAAAGTTCTCTGTGTTGACTGCATTCAACTCACAGACTTGAACAATCGTTTTGATGGAGCAGTTTTGAAACTCTCTTTCTTTGGAATCTGCAAGTGGATATGTTGACCTTTTTGAAGATTTCGTTGGAAACGGGTTAATCTTCACATAAAAGCTAAACAGAAGCATTCTCAGAAACTTCTTTGTGATGATTGCATTCACCTCACAGAGTTGAACTTTCCCTTTGATAGAGCAGCTGTGAAACACTCTTTTTCTAGAATCTGCAAGTGGACATTTGAGGGGCTTTCTGGACTGTGGTGGAAAAGGAAATATCTTCTCATCGAAAGTACATAGAAGCATTGTCAGAAACTACTCTGTGATGATTGCATTCAACTGACAGAGTTGAACGTTCCTTTTGATAGAGCAGTTTGCAAACACTCTTTTTGTAGAATCTGCATGTGGAGATTTGGACCGCTTGGAGACCTATGGTAGTAAAGGAAATAAGTTCATAGAAAAACCAAGCGGAAGCATTCTCAGAAAATCCTTTGTGATGATTGAGTTGAACTCAGAGACCTGAACATTCCTTTTGATGGAGCAGTTTCCAAACACACTTCTCGTGGAATCTGCAAGTGGATATTTGGACTTCTCTGAGGATTTCGTTGGAAGCGGGATAAACTTCCCAGAACTAAACGGAAGCATTCTCAGAAACTTCTTTGTGATGTTTGCATTCAACTCACAGAGTTGAACTTTCCTTTCATAGTTCAAGTTTGAAACACTCTTTTTGTAGAATCTGGAAGTGGATATTTGGACCACAGTGTGGTCTTCGTTGGAAACGGGTATATCTTCACCTCAGACCTAGACAGAAGCATTCTCAGAAAGTTCTCTGTGTTGACTGCATTCAACTCACGGAGTTGAACAATCCTTTTGATGGAGCAGTTTTGAAACTCTCTTTCTTTGGAATCTGCAAGTGGATATGTTGACCTCTTTGAAGATTTCTTTGGAAACGGGTTAATCTTCACATAAAAGCTAAACAGAAGCATTGTCAGAAACTTCTTTGTGATGTTTGCATTCACCTCATAGAGTTGAACTTTCCCTTTGATAGAGCAGCTTTGAAACACTCTTTTTCTAGAATCTGCAAGTGGACATTTGGAGGGCTTTGTGTTCTGCGGTGGAAAAGGAAATATCTTCTCATCAAAACTACATAGAAGCATTCTCAGAAACAATTCTGTGATGATTGCATTCAGCTGACAGAGTTGAACATTCCTTTTGATAGAGCAGTTTGGAAACACTCTTTTTGTAGAATCTGCATGTGGAGATTTGGACCGCTTGGAGACCTATGGTAGTAAAGGAAATAACTTCATAGAAAAACCAAATGGAAGCATTCTCAGAAAATTCTTTGTGATGATTGAGTTGAACTCAGAGACCTGAACATTCCTTTTGATGGAGCAGTTTCCAAACACACTTCTCGTGGAATCTGCAAGGGGATATTTGGACCTCTCTGAGGATTTCGTTGGAAGCGGTATAAACTTCCCAGAACTAAACGGAAGCATTCTCAGAAACTTCTTTCTGATGTTTGCATTCAACTCACAGAGTTGAACCTTACTTTCATAGTTCAGGTTTGAAACACTCTTTTTGTAGAATCTAGAAGTGGATATTTGGACCACTGTGAGGACTTCGTTGGAAACGGTTATATCTTCACCTCAAACCTAGACAGAAGCATTCTCAGAAAGTTCTCTGTGTTGACTGCATTCAACTCACAGACTTGAACAATCGTTTTGATGGAGCAGTTTTGAAACTCTCTTTCTTTGGAATCTGCAAGTGGATATGTTGACCTCTTTGAAGATTTCGTTGGAAACGGGTTAATCTTCACATAAAAGCTAAACAGAAGCATTCTCAGAAACTTCTTTGTGATGATTGCATTCACCTCACAGAGTTGAACTTTCCCTTTGATAGAGCAGCTTTGAAACACTCTTTTTCTAGAATCTGCAAGTGGACATTTGGAGGGCTTTCTGGACTGTGGTGGAAAAGGAAATATCTTCTCATCGAAAGTACATAGAAGCATTCTCAGAAACTACTCTGTGATGATTGCATTCAACTGACAGAGTTGAACGTTCCTTTTGATAGAGCAGTTTGGAAACACTCTTTTTGTAGAATCTGCTTGTGGAGATTTGGACTGCTTGGAGACGTATGGTAGTAAAGGAAATAAGTTCATAGAAAAACCAAATGGAAGCATTCTCAGAAAATACTTTGTGATGATTGAGTTGAACTCAGAGACCTGAACATTCCTTTTGATGGAGCAGTTTCCAAACACACTTCTCGTGGAATCTGCAAGTGGATATTTGGACCTCTCTGAGGATTTCGTTGGAAGCGGGATAAACTTCCCAGAACTAAACGGAAGCATTCTCAGAAACTTCTTTGTGGTGTTTGCATTCAACTCACAGAGTTGAAACTTCCGTTCATAGTTCAGGTTTGAAACACTCTTTTTGTAGAATCTGGAAGTGGATATTTGGACCACAGTGTGGTCTTCGTTGGAAACGTGTATATCTTCACCTCAAACCTAGACAGAAGCATTCTCAGAAAGTTCTCTGTGTTGACTGCATTCAACTCACAGAGTTGAACAATCCTTTTGATGGAGCAGTTTTGAAACTCTCTTTCTTTGGAATCTGCAAGTGGATATGTTGACCTCTTTGAAGATTTCGTTGGAAACGGGTTAATCTTCACATAAAAGCTAAACAGAAGCATTCTCAGAAACTTCTTTGTGATGATTGCATTCACCTCACAGAGTTGAACTTTCCCTTTGATAGAGCAGCTTTGAAACACTCTTTTTCTAGAATCTGCAAGTGGACATTTGGAGGGCTTTCTGGACTGTGGTGGAAAAGGAAATATCTTCTCATCGAAAGTACATAGAAGCATTCTCAGAAACTACTCTGTGATGATTGCATTCAACTGACAGAGTTGAACGTTCCTTTTGATAGAGCAGTTTGGAAACACTCTTTTTGTAGAATCTGCATGTGGAGATTTGGACCGCTTTGAGACCTATGGTAGTAAAGGAAATAAGTTCATAGAAAAACCAAATGGAAGCATTCTCAGAAAATAATTTGTGATGATTGAGTTGAACTCACAGACCTGAACATTCCTTTTGATGGAGCAGTTTCCAAACACACTTCTCGTGGAATCTGCAAGTGGATATTTGGACCTCTCTGAAGATTTCATTGGAAGCGGGATTAAATTCCCAGAACTAAACGGAAGCATTCTCAGAAACTTCTTTGTGATGTTTGCATTCAACTCACAGAGTTGAACCTTCCTTTCATAGTTAAGGTTTGAAACACTCTTTTTGTAATATCAGGAAGTAGATATTTGGACCACTGTGTGGTCTTCGATGGAAACGGGTATATCTTCACCTCAAACCTAGACAGAAGCATTCTCAGAAAGTTCTCTGTGTTGACTGCATTCAACTCACAGAGTTGAACAATCCTTTTGATGGAGCAGTTTTGAAACTCTCTTTCTTTGGAATCTGCAAGTGGATATGTTAACCTCTTTGAAGATTTCGTTGGAAACCTGTTAATCTTCACATAAAAGCTAAACAGAAGCATTGTCAGAAACTTCTTTGTGATGTTTGCATTCACCTCATAGAGTTGAACTTTCCCTTTGATAGAGCAGCTTTGAAACACTCTTTTTCTAGAATCTGCAAGTGGACATTTGGAGGGCTTTGTGTTCTGCGGTGGAAAAGGAAATATCTTCTCATCAAAACTACATAGAAGCATTCTCAGAAACAATTCTGTGATGATTGCATTCAGCTGACAGAGTTGAACATTCCTTTTGATAGAGCAGTTTGGAAACACTCTTTTTGTAGAATCTGCATGTGGAGATTTGGACCGCTTGGAGACCTATGGTAGTAAAGGAAATAACTTCACAGAAAAAACAAATGGAAGCATTCTCAGAAAATTCTTTGTGATGATTGAGTTGAACTCAGAGACCTGAACATTCCTTTTGATGGAGCAGTTTCCAAACACACTTCTCGTGGAATCTGCAAGGGGATATTTGGACCTCTCTGAGGATTTCGTTGGAAGCGGTATAAACTTCCCAGAACTAAACGGAAGCATTCGCAGAAACTTCTTTGTGATGTTTGCATTCAACTCACAGAGTTGAACCTTCCTTTCATAGTTCACGTTTGAAACACTCTTTTTGTAGAATCTGGAAGTGGATATTTGGACCACAGTGTGGTCTTCGTTGGAAACGTGTATATCTTCACCTCAAACCTAGACAGAAGCATTCTCAGAAAGTTCTCTGTGTTGACTGCATTCAACTCACAGAGTTGAACAATCCTTTTGATGGAGCAGTTTTGAAACTCTCTTTCTTTGGAATCTGCAAGTGGATATGTTGACCTCTTTGAAGATTTCGTTGGAAACGGGTTTATCTTCACATAAAAGCTAAACAGAAGCATTCTCAGAAACTTCTTTGTGATGATTGCATTCACCTCACAGAGTTGAACTTTCCCTTTGATAGAGCAGCTTTGAAACACTCTTTTTCTAGAATCTGCAAGTGGACATTTGGAGGGCTTTCTGGACTGTGGTGGAAAAGGAAATATCTTCTCATCGAAAGTACATAGAAGCATTCTCAGAAACTACTCTGTGATGATTGCATTCAACTGACAGAGTTGAACGTTCCTTTTGATAGAGCAGTTTGGAAACACTCTTTTTGTAGAATCTGCATGTGGAGATTTGGACCGCTTGGAGACCTATGGTAGTAAAGGAAATAAGTTCATAGAAAAACCAAATGGAAGCATTCTCAGAAAATAATTTGTGATGATTGAGTTGAACTCAGAGACCTGAACATTCCTTTTGATGGAGCAGTTTCCAAACACACTTCTCGTGGAATCTGCAAGTGGATATTTGGACCTCTCTGAAGATTTCATTGGAAGCGGGATTAACTTCCCAGAACTAAACGGAAGCATTCTCAGAAACTTCTTTGTGATGTTTGCATTCAACTCACAGAGTTGAACCTTCCTTTCATAGTTAAGGTTTGAAACACTCTTTTTGTAATATCAGGAAGTAGATATTTGGACCACTGTGTGGTCTTCGATGGTAACGGTATATCTTCACCTCAAACCTAGACAGAAGCATTCTCAGAAAGTTCTCTGTGTTGACTGCATTCAACTCACAGAGTTGAACAATCCTTTTGATGGAGCAGTTTTGAAACTCTCTTTCTTTGGAATCTGCAAGTGGATATGTTGACCTCTTTGAAGATTTCGTTGGAAACCTGTTAATCTTCACATAAAAGCTAAACAGAAGCATTGTCAGAAACTTCTTTGTGATGTTTGCATTCACCTCATAGAGTTGAACTTTCCCTTTGATAGAGCAGCTTTGAAACACTCTTTTTCTAGAATCTGCAAGTGGACATTAGGAGGGCTTTCTGGACTGTGGTGGAAAAGGAAATATCTTCTCATCGAAAGTTCATAGAAGCATTCTCAGAAACTACTCTGTGATGATTGCATTCAACTGACAGAGTTGAACGTTCCTTTTGATAGAGCAGTTTGGAAACACTCTTTTTGTAGAATCTGCATGTGGAGATGTGGACCGCTTTGAGACCTATGGTAGTAAAGGAAATAAGTTCATAGAAAAACCAAATGGAAGCATTCTCAAAAAATAATTTGTGATGATTGAGTTGAACTCAGAGACCTGAACATTCCTTTTGATGGAGCAGTTTCCAAACACACTTCTCGTGGAATCTGCAAGTGGATATTTGGACCTCTCTGAAGATTTCATTGGAAGCGGGATTAACTTCCCAGAACTAAACGGAAGCATTCTCAGAAACTTCTTTGTGATGTTTGCATTCAACTCACAGAGTTGAACCTTCCTTTCATAGTTAAGGTTTGAAACACTCTTTTTGTAATATCAGGAAGTAGATATTTGGACCACTGTGTGGTCTTCGATGGAAACGGGTATATCTTTACCTCAAACCTAGACAGAAGCATTCTCAGAAAGTTCTCTGTGTTGACTGCATTCAACTCACAGAGTTGAACAATCCTTATGATGGAGCAGTTTTGAAACTCTCTTTCTTTGGATTCTGCAAGTGGATATGTTGAACTCTTTGAAGATTTCGTTGGAAACCTGTTAATCTTCACATAAAAGCTAAACAGAAGCATTGTCAGAAACTTCTTTGTGATGTTTGCATTCACCTCATAGAGTTGAACTTTCCCTTTGATAGAGCAGCTTTGAAACACTCTTTTTCTAGAATCTGCAAGTGGACATTTGGAGGGCTTTGTGTTCTGCGGTGGAAAAGGAAATCTCTTCTCATCAAAACTACATAGAAGCATTCTCAGAAACAATTTTGTGATGATTGCATTCAGCTGACAGAGTTGAACATTCCTTTTGATAGAGCAGTTTGGAAACACTCTTTTTGTAGAATCTGCATGTGGAGATTTGGACCGCTTTGAGACCTATGGTAGTAAAGGAAATAACTTCACAGAAAAACCAAATGGAAGCATTCTCAGAAAATTCTTTGTGATGATTGAGTTGAACTCAGAGACCTGAACATTCCTTTTGATGGAGCAGTTTCCAAACACACTTCTCGTGGAATCTGCAAGGGGATATTTGGACCTCTCTGAGGATTTCGTTGGAAGCGGTATAAACTTCCCAGAACTAAACGGAAGCATTCTCAGAAACTTCTTTGTGATGTTTGCCTTCAACTCACAGAGTTGAACCTTCCTTTCATAGTTCAGGTTTGAAACACTCTTTTTGTAGAATCTGGAAGTGGATATTTGGACCACTGTGAGGACTTCGTTGGAAACGGGTATATCTTCACCTCAAACCTAGACAGAAGCATTCTCAGAAAGTTCTCTGTGTTGACTGCATTCAACTCACAGACTTGAACAATCGTTTTGATGGAGCAGTTTTGAAACTCTCTTTCTTTGGAATCTGCAAGTGGATATGTTGACCTTTTTGAAGATTTCGTTGGAAACGGGTTAATCTTCACATAAAAGCTAAACAGAAGCATTCTCAGAAACTTCTTTGTGATGACTGCATTCACCTCACAGAGTTGAACTTTCCCTTTGATAGAGCAGCTGTGAAACACTCTTTTTCTAGATTCTGCAAGTGGACATTTGGAGGGCTTTCTGGACTGTGGTGGAAAAGGAAATATCTTCTCATCGAAAGTACATAGAAGCATTGTCAGAAACTACTCTGTGATGATTGCATTCAACTGACAGAGTTGAACGTTCCTTTTGATAGAGCAGTTTGCAAACACTCTTTTTGTAGAATCTGCATGTGGAGATTTGGACCGCTTGGAGACCTATGGTAGTAAAGGAAATAAGTTCATAGAAAAACCAAACGGAATCATTCTCAGAAAATCCTTTGTGATGATTGAGTTGAACTCAGAGACCTGAACATTCCTTTTGATGGAGCAGTTTCCAAACACACTTCTCGTGGAATCTGCAAGTGGATATTTGGACCTCTCTGAGGATTTCGTTGGAAGCGGGATAAACTTCCCAGAACTAAACGGAAGCATTCTCAGAAACTTCTTTGTGATGTTTGCATTCAACTCACAGAGTTGAACCTTTCTTTCATAGTTCAGGTTTGAAACACACTTTTTGTAGAATCTGGAAGTAGATATTTGGACCACTGTTTGGTCTTCGTTGGAAACGGGTATATCTTCACCTCAAACATAGACAGAAGCATTCTCAGAAAGTTCTCTGTGTTGACTGCATTCAACTCACAGACCTGAACAATCGTTTTGATGGAGCAGTTTTGAAACTCTCTTTCTTTGGAATCTGCAAGTGGATATCTTGACCTCTTTGAAGATTTCGTTGGAAACGGGTTAATCTTCACATAAAAGCTAAACAGAAGCATTCTCAGAAACTTCTTTGTGATGATTGCATTCACCTCACAGAGTTGAACTTTCCCTTTGTTAGAGCAGCTTTGAAACACTCTTTTTCTAGAATCTGCAAGTGGACATTTGGAGGGCTTTCTGGACTGTGGTGGAAAAGGAAATATCTTCTCATCGAAAGTACATAGAAGCATTGTCAGAAACTACTCTGTGATGATTGCATTCAACTGACAGAGTTGAACGTTCCTTTTGATAGAGCAGTTTGCAAACACTCTTTTTGTAGAATCTGCATGTGGAGATTTGGACCGCTTGGAGACCTATGGTAGTAAAGGAAATAAGTTCACAGAAAAACCAAATGGAAGCATTCTCAGAAAATTCTTTGTGATGATTGAGTTGAACTCAGAGACCTGAACATTCCTTTTGATGGAGCAGTTTCCAAACACACTTCTCGTGGAATCTGCAAGGGGATATTTGGACCTCTCTGAGGATTTCGTTGGAAGCGGTATAAACTTCCCAGAACTAAACGGAAGCATTCTCAGAAACTTCTTTGTGATGTTTGCCTTCAACTCACAGAGTTGAACCTTCCTTTCATAGTTCAGGTTTGAAACACTCTTTTTGTAGAATCTGGAAGTGGATATTTGGACCACTGTGAGGACTTCGTTGGAAACGGGTATATCTTCACCTCAAACCTAGACAGAAGCATTCTCAGAAAGTTCTCTGTGTTGACTGCATTCAACTCACAGACTTGAACAATCGTTTTGATGGAGCAGTTTTGAAACTCTCTTTCTTTGGAATCTGCAAGTGGATATGTTGACCTTTTTGAAGATTTCGTTGGAAACGGGTTAATCTTCACATAAAAGCTAAACAGAAGCATTCTCAGAAACTTCTTTGTGATGACTGCATTCACCTCACAGAGTTGAACTTTCCCTTTGATAGAGCAGCTGTGAAACACTCTTTTTCTAGATTCTGCAAGTGGACATTTGGAGGGCTTTCTGGACTGTGGTGGAAAAGGAAATATCTTCTCATCGAAAGTACATAGAAGCATTGTCAGAAACTACTCTGTGATGATTGCATTCAACTGACAGAGTTGAACGTTCCTTTTGATAGAGCAGTTTGCAAACACTCTTTTTGTAGAATCTGCATGTGGAGATTTGGACCGCTTGGAGACCTATGGTAGTAAAGGAAATAAGTTCATAGAAAAACCAAACGGAATCATTCTCAGAAAATCCTTTGTGATGATTGAGTTGAACTCAGAGACCTGAACATTCCTTTTGATGGAGCAGTTTCCAAACACACTTCTCGTGGAATCTGCAAGTGGATATTTGGACCTCTCTGAGGATTTCGTTGGAAGCGGGATAAACTTCCCAGAACTAAACGGAAGCATTCTCAGAAACTTCTTTGTGATGTTTGCATTCAACTCACAGAGTTGAACCTTTCTTTCATAGTTCAGGTTTGAAACACACTTTTTGTAGAATCTGGAAGTAGATATTTGGACCACTGTTTGGTCTTCGTTGGAAACGGGTATATCTTCACCTCAAACATAGACAGAAGCATTCTCAGAAAGTTCTCTGTGTTGACTGCATTCAACTCACAGACCTGAACAATCGTTTTGATGGAGCAGTTTTGAAACTCTCTTTCTTTGGAATCTGCAAGTGGATATCTTGACCTCTTTGAAGATTTCGTTGGAAACGGGTTAATCTTCACATAAAAGCTAAACAGAAGCATTCTCAGAAACTTCTTTGTGATGATTGCATTCACCTCACAGAGTTGAACTTTCCCTTTGTTAGAGCAGCTTTGAAACACTCTTTTTCTAGAATCTGCAAGTGGACATTTGGAGGGCTTTCTGGACTGTGGTGGAAAAGGAAATATCTTCTCATCGAAAGTACATAGAAGCATTGTCAGAAACTACTCTGTGATGATTGCATTCAACTGACAGAGTTGAACGTTCCTTTTGATAGAGCAGTTTGCAAACACTCTTTTTGTAGAATCTGCATGTGGAGATTTGGACCGCTTGGAGACCTATGGTAGTAAAGGAAATAAGTTCATAGAAAAACCAAACGGAAGCATTCTCAGAAAATCCTTTGTGATGATTGAGTTGAACTCAGAGACCTGAACATTCCTTTTGATGGAGCAGTTTCCAAACACACTTCTCGTGGAATCTGCAAGTGGATATTTGGACCTCCCTGAGGATTTCGTTGGAAGCGGGATAAACTTCCCAGAACTAAACGGAAGCATTCTCAGAAACTTCTTTGTGATGTTTGCATTCAACTCACAGAGTTGAACTTTCCTTTCATACTTCAAGTTTGAAACACTCTTTTTGTAGAATCTGGAAGTGGATATTTGGACCACAGTGTGGTCTTCGTTGGAAACGGGTATATCTTCACCTCAAACCTAGACAGAAGCATTCTCAGAAAGTTCTCTGTGTTGACTGCATTCAACTCACAGAGTTGAACAATCCTTTTGATGGAGCAGTTTTGAAACTCTCTTTCTTTGGAATCTGCAAGTGGATATGTTGACCTCTTTGAAGATTTCGTTGGAAACCTGTTAATCTTCACATAAAAGCTAAACAGAAGCATTGTCAGAAACTTCTTTGTGATGTTTGCATTCACCTCATAGAGTTGAACTTTCCCTTTGATAGAGCAGCTTTGAAACACTCTTTTTCTAGAATCTGCAAGTGGACATTTGGAGGGCTTTGTGTTCTGCGGTGGAAAAGGAAATATCTTCTCATCAAAACTACATAGAAGCATTCTCAGAAACAATTCGGTGATGATTGCATTCAGCTGACAGAGTTGAACATTCCTTTTGATAGAGCAGTTTGGAAACACTCTTTTTGTAGAATCTGCATGTGGAGATTTGGACCACTTTGAGACCTATGGTAGTAAAGGAAATAAGTTCATAGAAAAACCAAATGGAAGCATTCTCAGAAAATTCTTTGTGATGATTGAGTTGAACTCAGAGACCTGAACATTCCTTTTGATGGAGCAGTTTCCAAACACACTTCTCGTGGAATCTGCAAGTGGATATTTGGACCTCTCTGAGGATTTCGTTGGAAGCGGTATAATCTTCCCAGAACTAAACGGAAGCATTCTCAGAAACTTCTTTGTGATGTTTGCATTCAACTCACAGAGTTCAACCTTCCTTTCACAGTTCAGGTTTGAAACACTCTTTTTGTAGAATCTGGAAGTGGATATTTGGACCTCTGTGAGGACTTCGTTGGAAACGGGTATATTTTCACCTCAAACCTAGACAGAAGCATTCTCAGAAAGTTCTCTGTGTTGACTGCATTCAACTCACAGACTTGAACAATCGTTTTGATGGAGCAGTTTTGAAACTCTCTTTCTTTGGAATCTGCAAGTGGATATGTTGACCTCTTTGAAGATTTCGTTGGAAACGGGTTAATCTTCACATAAAAGCTAAACAGAAGCATTCTCAGAAAGTTCTTTGTGATGATTGCATTCACCTCACAGAGTTGAACTTTCCCTTTGATAGAGCAGCTTTGAAACACTCTTTTTCTAGAATCTGCAAGTGGACATTTGTAGGGCTTTCTGGACTGTGGTGGAAAAGGAAATATCTTCTCATCGAAAGTACATAGAAGCATTCTCAGAAACTACTCTGTGATGATTGCATTCAACTGACAGAGTTGAACGTTCCTTTTGATAGAGCAGTTTGGAAACACTCTTTTTGTAGAATCTGCATGTGGAGATTTGGACCGCTTTGAGACCTATGGTAGTAAAGGAAATAAGTTCATAGAAAAACCAAATGGAAGCATTCTCAGAAAATAATTTGTGATGATTGAGTTGAACTCAGAGACCTGAACATTCCTTTTGATGGAGCAGTTTCCAAGCACACTTCTCGTGGAATCTGCAAGTGCATATTTGGACCTCTCTGAAGATTTCATTGGAAGCGGGATTAACTTCCCAGAACTAAACGGAAGCATTCTCAGAAACTTCTTTGTGATGTTTGCATTCAACTCACAGAGTTGAACCTTCCTTTCATAGTTAAGGTTTGAAACACTCTTTTTGTAATATCAGGAAGTAGATATTTGGACCACTGTGTGGTCTTCGATGGAAACGGGTATATCTTCACCTCAAACCTAGACAGAAGCATTCTCAGAAAGTTCTCTGTGTTGACTGCATTCAACTCACAGAGTTGAACAATCCTTTTGATGGAGCAGTTTTGAAACTCTCTTTCTTTGGAATCTGCAAGTGGATATGTTGACCTCTTTGAAGATTTCGTTGGAAACCTGTTAATCTTCACATAAAAGCTAAACAGAAGCATTGTCAGAAACTTCTTTGTGATGTTTGCATTCACCTCATAGAGTTGAACTTTCCCTTTGATAGAGCAGCTTTGAAACACTCTTTTTCTAGAATCTGCAAGTGGACATTTGGAGGGCTTTGTGTTCTGCGGTGGAAAAGGAAATATCTTCTCATCAAAACTACATAGAAGCATTCTCAGAAACAATTCTGTGATGATTGCATTCAGCTGACAGAGTTGAACATTCCTTTTGATAGAGCAGTTTGCAAACACTCTTTTTGTAGAATCTGCATGTGGAGATTTGGACCGCTTGGAGACCTATGGTAGTAAAGGAAATAAGTTCATAGAAAAACCAAACGGAAGCATTCTCAGAAAATCCTTTGTGATGATTGAGTTGAACTCAGAGACCTGAACATTCCTTTTGATGGAGCAGTTTCCAAACACACTTCTCGTGGAATCTGCAAGTGGATATTTGGACCTCTCTGAGGATTTTGTTGGAAGCGGGATAAACTTCCCAGAACTAAACGGAAGCATTCTCAGAAACTTCTTTGTGATGTTTGCATTCAACTCACAGAGTTGAACCTTCCTTTCATAGTTCAAGTTTGAAACACTCTTTTTGTAGAATCTGGAAGTGGATATTTGGACCACAGTGTGGTCTTCGTTGGAAACGGGTATATCTTCACCTCAAACCTAGACAGAAGCATTCTCAGAAAGTTCTCTGTTTTGACTGCATTCAACTCACAGAGTTGAACAATCCTTTTGATGGAGCAGTTTTGAAACTCTCTTTCTTTGGAATCTGCAAGTGGATATGTTGACCTCTTTGAAGATTTCTTTGGAAACGGGTTAATCTTCACATAAAAGCTAAACAGAAGCATTGTCAGAAACTTCTTTGTGATGTTTGCATTCACCTCATAGAATTGAACTTTCCCTTTGATAGAGCAGCTTTGAAACACTCTTTTTCTAGAATCTGCAAGTGGACATTTGGAGGGCTTTGTGTTCTGCGGTAGAAAAGGAAATATCTTCTCATCAAAACTACCTAGAAGCATTCTCAGAAACAATTCGGTGATGATTGCATTCAGCTGACAGAGTTGAACATTCCTTTTGATAGAGCAGTTTGGAAACACTCTTTTTGTAGAATCTGCATGTGGAGATGTGGACCGCTTGGAGACCTATGGTAGTAAAGGAAATAAGTTCATAGAAAAACCAAATGGAAGCATTCTCAGAAAATTCTTTGTGATGATTGAGTTGAACTCAGAGACCTGAACATTCCTTTTGATGGAGCAGTTTCCAAACACACTTCTCGTGGAATCTGCAAGTGGATATTTGGACCTCTCTGAGGATTTCGTTGGAAGCGGGATAAACTTCCCAGAACTAAACGGAAGCATTCTCAGAAACTTCTTTGTGATGTTTGCATTCAACTCAAAGAGTTGAACCTTCCTTTCGTAGTTCAGGTTTGAAACACTCTTTTTGTAGAATCTGGAAGTAGATATTTGGACCACTCTGTGGTCTTCGTTGGAAACGGGTATATCTTCACCTCAAACCTAGACAGAAGCATTCTCAGAAAGTTCTCTGTGTTGACTGCATTCAACTCACAGACTTGAACAATCGTTTTGATGGAGCAGTTTTGAAACTCTCTTTCTTTGGAATCTGCAAGTGGATATGTTGACCTCTTTGAAGATTTCGTTGGAAACGGGTTAATCTTCACATAAAAGCTAAACAGAAGCATTCTCAGAAACTTCTTTGTGATGATTGCATTCACCTCACAGAGTTGAACTTTCCCTTTGATAGAGCAGCTTTGAAACACTCTTTTTCTAGAATCTGCAAGTGGACATTTGGAGGGCTTTGTGTTCTGCGGTGGAAAAGGAAATATCTTCTCATCAAAACTACATAGAAGCATTCTCAGAAACAATTCGGTGATGATTGCATTCAAATGACAGAGTTGAACATTCCTTTTGATAGAGCAGTTTGGAAACACTCTTTTTGTAGAATCTGCATGTGGAGATTTGGACCGCTTGGAGACCTATGGTAGTAAAGGAAATAACTTCATAGAAAAACCAAATGGAAGCATTCTCAGGAAATTCTTTGTGATGATTGAGTTGAACTCAGAGACCTGAACATTCCTTTTGATGGAGCAGTTTCCAAACACACTTCTCGTGGAATCTGCAAGTGGATATTTGGACCTCTCTGAGGATTTCGTTGGAAGCGGGATAAACTTCCCAGAACTAAACGGAAGCATTCTCAGAAACTTCTTTGTGATGTTTGCATTCAACTCACAGAGTTGAACCTTGCTTTCGTAGTTCAGGTTTGAAACACTCTTTTTGTAGAATCTGGAAGTGGATATTTGGACCACTGTGAGGACTTCGTTGGAAACGGGTATATCTTCACCTCAAACCTAGACAGAAGCATTCTCAGAAAGTTCTCTGTGTTGACTGCATTCAACTCACAGACTTGAACAATCGTTTTGATGGAGCAGTTTTGAAACTGTCTTTCTTTGGAATCTGCAAGTGGATATGTTGACCTCTTTGAAGATTTCGTTGGAAACGGGTTAATCTTCACATAAAAGCTAAACAGAAGCATTCTCAGAAACTTCTTTGTGATGATTGCATTCACCTCACAGAGTTGAACTTTCCCTTTGATAGAGCAGCTGTGAAACACTCTTTTTCTACAATCTGCAAGTGGACATTTGGAGGGCTTTCTGGACTGTGGTGGAAAAGGAAATATCTTCTCATCGAAAGTACATAGAAGCATTGTCAGAAACTACTCTGTGATGATTGCATTCAACTGACAGAGTTGAACGTTCCTTTTGATAGAGCAGTTTGCAAACACACTTTTTGTAGAATCTGCATGTGGAGATTTGGACCGCTTGGAGACCTATGGTAGTAATGAAATAAGTTCATAGAAAAACCAAACGGAAGCATTCTCAGAAAATCCTTTGTGATGATTGAGTTGAACTGAGAGACCTGAACATTCCTTTTGATGGAGCAGTTTCCAAACACACTTCTCGTGGAATCTGCAAGTGGATATTTGGACCTCTCTGAGGATTTCGTTGGAAGCGGGATAAAGTTCCCAGAACTAAACGGAAGCATTCTCAGAAACTTCTTTGTGATGTTTGCATATAACTCACAGAGTTGAACCTTCCTTTCATAGTTCAGGTTTGAAACACTCTTTTTGTAGAATCTGGAAGTGGATATTTGGACCACAGTGTGGTCTTCGTTGGAAAAGGGTATATCTTCACCTCAAACCTAGACTGAAGCATTCTCAGAAAGTTCTCTGTGTTGACTGCATTCAACTCACAGACTTGAACAATCGTTTTGATGGAGCAGTTTTGAAACTCTCTTTCTTTGGAATCTGCAAGTGGATATGTTGACCTCTTTGAAGATTTCTTTGGAAACCGGTTAATCTTCACATTAAAGCTAAACAGAAGCATTGTCAGAAACTTCTTTGTGATGTTTGCATTCACCTCATAGAGTTGAACTTTCCCTTTGATAGAGCAGCTTTGAAACACTCTTTTTCTAGAATCTGCAAGTGGACATTTGGAGGGCTTTGTGTTCTGCGGTGGAAAAGGAAATATCTTCTCATCAAAACTACATAGAAGCATTCTCAGAAACAATTCTGTGATGATTGCATTCAGCTGACAGAGTTGAACATTCCTTTTGATAGAGCAGTTTGGAAACACTCTTTTTGTAGAATCTGCATGTGGATATTTGGTCCGCATGGAGACCTATGGTAGTAGAGGAAATAAGTTCATAGAAAAACCAAATGGAAGCATTCTCAGAAAATTCTTTGTGATGATTGAGTTGAACTCAGAGACCTGAACATTTCTTTTGATGGAGCAGTTTCCAAACACGCTTCTCGTGGAATCTGCAAGTGGATATTTGGACCTCTCTGAGGATTTCGTTGGAAGCGGGATAAACTTCCCAGAACTAAACGGAAGCATTCTCAGAAACTTCTTTGTGATGCTTGCATTCAACTCACAGAGTTGAACCTTCCTTTCATAGTTCAGGTTTGAAACACTCTTTTTGTAGAATCTGGAAGTGGATATTTGGACCTCTGTGAGGACTTCGTTGGAAACGGGTATATCTTCACCTCAAACCTAGACAGAAGCATTCTCAGAAAGTTCTCTGTGTTGACTGCATTCAACTCACAGACTTGAACAATCGTTTTGATGGAGCAGTTTTGAAACTCTCTTTCTTTGGAATCTGCAAGTGGATATGTTGACCTCTTTGAAGATTTCGTTGGAAACGGGTTAATCTTCACATAAAAGCTAAACAGAAGCATTCTCAGAAACTTCTTTGTGATGATTGCATTCACCTCACAGAGTTGAACTTTCCCTTTGATAGAGCAGCTTTGAAACACTCTTTTTCTAGAATCTGCAAGTGGACATTTGGAGGGCTTTCTGGACTGTGGTGGAAAAGGAAATATCTTCTCATCGAAAGTACATAGAAGCATTGTCAGAAACTACTCTGTGATGATTGCATTCAACTGACAGAGTTGAACGTTCCTTTTGATAGAGCAGTTTGGAAACACTCTTTTTGTAGAATCTGCATGTGGAGATTTGGACCGCTTTGAGACCTATGGTAGTAAAGGAAATAAGTTCATAGAAAAACCAAATGGAAGCATTCTCAGAAAATAATTTGTGATGATTGAGTTGAACTCAGAGATCTGAACATTCCTTTTGATGGAGCAGTTTCCAAACACACTTCTCGTGGAATCTGCAAGTGGATATTTGGACCTCTCTGAGGATTTCGTTGGAAGCGGGATAAACTTCCCAGAACTAAACGGAAGCATTCTCAGAAACTTCTTTGTGATGTTTGCATTCAACTCACAGAGTTGAACCTTCCTTTCATAGTTCAGGTTTGAAACACTCTTTTTGTAGAATCTGGAAGTGGATATTTGGACCACTGTGAGGACTTCGTTGGAAACGGGTATATCTTCACCTCAAACCTAGACAGAAGCATTCTCAGAAAGTTCTCTGTGTTGCCTGCATTCAACTCACAGACTTGAACAATCGTTTTGATGGAGCAGTTTTGAAACTCTCTTTCTTTGGAATCTGCAAGTGGATATGTTGACCTCTTTGAAGATTTCGTTGGAAACGGGTTAATCTTCACATAAAAGCTAAACAGAAGCATTCTCAGAAACTTCTTTGTGATGATTGCATTCACCTCACAGAGTTGAACTTTCCCTTTGATAGAGCAGCTGTGAAACACTCTTTTTCTAGAATCTGCAAGTGGACATTTGGAGGGCTTTCTGGACTGTGGTGGAAAAGGAAATATCTTCTCATCGAAAGTACATAGAAGCATTGTCAGAAACTACTCTGTGATGATTGCATTCAACTGACAGAGTTGAACGTTCCTTTTGATAGAGCAGTTTGCAAACACTCTTTTTGTAGAATCTGCATGTGGAGATTTGGACCGCTTGGAGACCTATGGTAGTAAAGGAAATAAGTTCATAGAAAAACCAAACGGAAGCATTCTCAGAAAATCCTTTGTGATGATTGAGTTGAACTCAGAGACCTGAACATTCCTTTTGATGGAGCAGTTTCCAAACACACTTCTCGTGGAATCTGCAAGTGGATATTTGGACCTCTCTGAGGATTTCGTTGGAAGCGGGATAAACTTCCCAGAACTAAACGGAAGCATTCTCAGAAACTTCTTTGTGATGTTTGCATTCAACTCACAGAGTTGAACCTTCCTTTCATAGTTCAAGTTTGAAACACTCTTTTTGTAGAATCTGGAAGTGGATATTTGGACCACAGTGTGGTCTTCGTTGGAAACGGATATATCTTCACCTCAAACCTAGACAGAAGCATTCTCAGAAAGTTCTCTGTGTTGACTGCATTCAACTCACAGAGTTGAACAATCCTTTTGATGGAGCAGTTTTGAAACTCTCTTTCTTTGGAATCTGCAAGTGGATATGTTGACCTCTTTGAAGATTTCGTTGGAAACCTGTTAATCTTCACATAAAAGCTAAACAGAAGCATTGTCAGAAACTTCTTTGTGATGTTTGCATTCACCTCATAGAGTTGAACTTTCCCTTTGATAGAGCAGCTTTGAAACACTCTTTTTCTAGAATCTGCAAGTGGACATTTGGAGGGCTTTGTGTTCTGCGGTGGAAAAGGAAATCTCTTCTCATCAAAACTACATAGAAGCATTCTCAGAAACAATTCTGTGATGATTGCATTCAGCTGACAGAGTTGAACATTCCTTTTGATAGAGCAGTTTGGAAACACTCTTTTTGTAGAATCTGCATGTGGAGATTTGGACCGCTTTGAGACCTATGGTAGTAAAGGAAATAACTTCACAGAAAAACCAAATGGAAGCATTCTCAGAAAATTCTTTGTGATGATTGAGTTGAACTCAGAGACCTGAACATTCCTTTTGATGGAGCAGTTTCCAAACACACTTCTCGTGGAATCTGCAAGTGGATATTTGGACCTCTCTGAGGATTTCGTTGGAAGCGGGATAAACTTCCCAGAACTAAACGGAAGCATTCTCAGAAACTTCTTTGTGATGTTTGCCTTCAACTCACAGAGTTGAACCTTCCTTTCATAGTTCAGGTTTGAAACACTCTTTTTGTAGAATCTGGAAGTAGATATTTGGACCACTGTTTGGTCTTCGTTGGAAACGGGTATATCTTCACCTCAAACCTAGACAGAAGCATTCTCAGAAAGTTCTCTGTGTTGACTGCATTCAACTCACAGACCTGAACAATCGTTTTGATGGAGCAGTTTTGAAACTCTCTTTCTTTGGAATCTGCAAGTGGATATCTTGACCTCTTTGAAGATTTCGTTGGAAACGGGTTAATCTTCACATAAAAGCTAAACAGAAGCATTCTCAGAAACTTCTTTGTGATGATTGCATTCACCTCACAGAGTTGAACTTTCCCTTTGTTAGAGCAGCTTTGAAACACTCTTTTTCTAGAATCTGCAAGTGGACATTTGGAGGGCTTTCTGGACTGTGGTGGAAAAGGAAATATCTTCTCATCGAAAGTACATAGAAGCATTGTCAGAAACTACTCTGTGATGATTGCATTCAACTGACAGAGTTGAACGTTCCTTTTGATAGAGCAGTTTGCAAACACTCTTTTTGTAGAATCTGCATGTGGAGATTTGGACCGCTTGGAGACCTATGGTAGTAAAGGAAATAAGTTCATAGAAAAACCAAACGGAAGCATTCTCAGAAAATCCTTTGTGATGATTGAGTTGAACTCAGAGACCTGAACATTCCTTTTGATGGAGCAGTTTCCAAACACACTTCTCGTGGAATCTGCAAGTGGATATTTGGACCTCCCTGAGGATTTCGTTGGAAGCGGGATAAACTTCCCAGAACTAAACGGAAGCATTCTCAGAAACTTCTTTGTGATGTTTGCATTCAACTCACAGAGTTGAACTTTCCTTTCATACTTCAAGTTTGAAACACTCTTTTTGTAGAATCTGGAAGTGGATATTTGGACCACAGTGTGGTCTTCGTTGGAAACGGTTATATCTTCACCTCAAACCTAGACAGAAGCATTCTCAGAAAGTTCTCTGTGTTGACTGCATTCAACTCACAGAGTTGAACAATCCTTTTGATGGAGCAGTTTTGAAACTCTCTTTCTTTGGAATCTGCAAGTGGATATGTTGACCTCTTTGAAGATTTCTTTGGAAACGAGTTAATCTTCACATAAAAGCTAAACAGAAGCATTGTCAGAAACTACTTTGTGATGTTTGCATTCACCTCATAGAGTTGAACTTTCCCTTTGATAGAGCAGCTTTGAAACACTCTTTTTCTAGAATCTGCAAGTGGACATTTGGAGGGCTTTGTGTTCTGCGGTGGAAAAGGAAATATCTTCTCATCAAAACTACATAGAAGCATTCTCAGAAACAATTCGGTGATGATTGCATTCAGCTGACAGCGTTGAACATTCCTTTTGATAGAGCAGTTTGGAAACACTCTTTTTGTAGAATCTGCATGTGGAGATTTGGACCACTTTGAGACCTATGGTAGTAAAGGAAATAAGTTCATAGAAAAACCAAATGGAAGCATTCTCAGAAAATTCTTTGTGATGATTGAGTTGAACTCAGAGACCTGAACATTCCTTTTGATGGAGCAGTTTCCAAACACACTTCTCGTGGAATCTGCAAGTGGATATTTGGACCTCTCTGAGGATTTCGTTGGAAGCGGTATAATCTTCCCAGAACTAAACGGAAGCATTCTCAGAAACTTCTTTCTGATGTTTGCATTCAACTCACAGAGTTGAACCTTCCTTTCATAGTTCAGGTTTGAAACACTCTTTTTGTAGAATCTGGAAGTGGATATTTGGACCACTGTGAGGACTTCGTTGGAAACGGGTATATCTTCACCTCAAACCTAGACAGAAGCATTCTCAGAAAGTTCTCTGTGTTGACTGCATTCAACTCACAGACTTGAACAATCGTTTTGATGGAGCAGTTTTGAAACTCTCTTTCTTTGGAATCTGCAAGTGGATATGTTGACCTCTTTGAAGATTTCTTTGGAAACGGGTTAATCTTCACATAAAAGCTAAACAGAAGCATTCTCAGAAACTTCTTTGTGATGATTGCATTCACCTCACAGAGTTGAACTTTCCCTTTGATAGAGCAGCTGTGAAACACTCTTTTTCTAGAATCTGCAAGTGGACATTTGGAGGGCTTTCTGGACTGTGGTGGAAAAGGAAATATCTTCTCATCGAAAGTACATAGAAGCATTGTCAGAAACTACTCTGTGATGATTGCATTCAACTGACAGAGTTGAACGTTCCTTTTGATAGAGCAGTTTGCAAACACACTTTTTGTAGAATCTGCATGTGGAGATTTGGACCGCTTGGAGACCTATGGAAGTAATGAAATAAGTTCATAGAAAAACCAAACGGAAGCATTCTCAGAAAATCCTTTGTGATGATTGAGTTGAACTCAGAGACCTGAACATTCCTTTTGATGGAGCAGTTTCCAAACACACTTCTCGTGGAATCTGCAAGTGGATATTTGGACCTCTCTGAGGATTTCGTTGGAAGCGGGATAAACTTCCCAGAACTAAACGGAAGCATTCTCAGAAACTTCTTTGTGATGTTTGCATTCAACTCACAGAGTTGAACTTTCCTTTCATAGTTAAGGTTTGAAACACTCTTTTTGTAGAATCTGGAAGTGGATATTTGGACCACAGTGTGGTCTTCGTTGGAAACGGGTATATCTTCACCTCAAACCTAGACAGAAGCATTCTCAGAAAGTTCTCTGTGTTGACTGCATTCAACTCACAGAGTTGAACAATCCTTTTGATGGAGCAGTTTTGAAACTCTCTTTCTTTGGAATCTGCAAGTGGATATGTTGACCTCTTTGAAGATTTCTTTGGAAACGGGTTAATCTTCACATAAAAGCTAAACAGAAGCATTGTCAGAAACTTCTTTGTGATGTTTGCATTCACCTCTTAGAGTTGAACTTTCCCTTTGATAGAGCAGCTTTGAAACACTCTTTTTCTAGAATCTGCAAGTGGACATTTGGAGGGCTTTGTGTTCTGCGGTGGAAAAGGAAATATCTTCTCATCAAAACTACATAGAAGCATTCTCAGAAACAATTCTGTGATGATTGCATTCAGCTGACAGAGTTGAACATTCCTTTTGATAGAGCAGTTTGGAAACACTCTTTTTGTAGAATCTGCATGTGGATATTTGGTCCGCTTGGAGACCTATGGTAGTAGAGGAAATAAGTTCATAGAAAAACCAAATGGAAGCATTCTCAGAAAATTCTTTGTGATGATTGAGTTGAACTCAGAGACCTGAACATTTCTTTTGATGGAGCAGTTTCCAAACACACTTCTCGTGGAAGCTGCAAGTGGATATTTGGACCTCTCTGAGGATTTCGTTGGAAGCCGGATAAACTTCCCAGAACTAAACGGAAGCATTCTCAGAAACTTCTTTCTGATGTTTGCATTCAACTCACAGAGTTGAACCTTCCTTTCACAGTTCAGGTTTGAAACACTCTTTTTGTAGAATCTGGAAGTGGATATTTGGACCTCTGTGAGGACTTCGTTGGAAACGGGTATATTTTCACCTCAAACCTAGACAGAAGCATTCTCAGAAAGTTCTCTGTGTTGACTGCATTCAACTCACAGACTTGAACAATCGTTTTGATGGAGCAGTTTTGAAACTCTCTTTCTTTGGAATCTGCAAGTGGATATGTTGACCTCTTTGAAGATTTCGTTGGAAACGGGTTAATCTTCACATAAAAGCTAAACAGAAGCATTCTCAGAAACTTCTTTGTGATGATTGCATTCACCTCACAGAGTTGAACTTTCCCTTTGATAGAGCAGCTTTGAAACACTCTTTTTCTAGAATCTGCAAGTGGACATTTGGAGGGCTTTCTGGACTGTGGTGGAAAAGGAAATATCTTCTCATCGAAAGTACATAGAAGCATTCTCAGAAACTACTCTGTGATGATTGCATTCAACTGACAGAGTTGAACGTTCCTTTTGATAGAGCAGTTTGGAAACACTCTTTTTGTAGAATCTGCATGTGGAGATTTGGACCGCTTTGAGACCTATGGTAGTAAAGGAAATAAGTTCATAGAAAAACCAAATGGAAGCATTCTCAGAAAATAATTTGTGATGATTGAGTTGAACTCAGAGACCTGAACATTCCTTTTGATGGAGCAGTTTCCAAGCACACTTCTCGTGGAATCTGCAAGTGCATATTTGGACCTCTCTGAAGATTTCATTGGAAGCGGGATTAACTTCCCAGAACTAAACGGAAGCATTCTCAGAAACTTCTTTGTGATGTTTGCATTCAACTCACAGAGTTGAACCTTCCTTTCATAGTTAAGGTTTGAAACACTCTTTTTGTAATATGAGGAAGTAGATATTTGGACCACTGTGTGGTCTTCGATGGAAACGGGTATATCTTCACCTCAAACCTAGACAGAAGCATTCTCAGAAAGTTCTCTGTGTTGACTGCATTCAACTCACAGAGTTGAACAATCCTTTTGATGGAGCAGTTTTGAAACTCTCTTTCTTTGGAATCTGCAAGTGGATATGTTGACCTCTTTGAAGATTTCGTTGGAAACCTGTTAATCTTCACATAAAAGCTAAACAGAAGCATTGTCAGAAACTTCTTTGTGATGTTTGCATTCACCTCACAGAGTTGAACTTTCCCTTTGATAGAGCAGCTTTGAAACACTCTTTTTCTAGAATCTGCAAGTGGACATTTGGAGGGCTTTGTGTTCTGCGGTGGAAAAGGAAATATCTTCTCATCAAAACTACATAGAAGCATTCTCAGAAACAATTCGGTGATGATTGCATTCAAATGACAGAGTTGAACATTCCTTTTGATAGAGCAGTTTGTAAACACTCTTTTTGTAGAATCTGCATGTGGAGATTTGGACCGCTTGGAGACCTATGGTAGTAAAGGAAATAACTTCATAGAAAAACCAAATGGAAGCATTCTCAGAAAATTCTTTGTGATGATTGAGTTGAACTCAGAGACCTGAACATTCCTTTTGATGGAGCAGTTTCCAAACACACTTCTCGTGGAATCTGCAAGTGGATATTTGGACCTCTCTGAGGATTTCGTTGGAAGCGGGATAAACTTCCCAGAACTAAACGGAAGCATTCTCAGAAACTTCTTTGTGATGTTTGCATTCAACTCAAAGAGTTGAACCTTCCTTTCGTAGTTCAGGTTTGAAACACTCTTTTTGTAGAATCTGGAAGTAGATATTTGGACCACTCTGTGGTCTTCGTTGGAAACGGGTATATCTTCACCTCAAACCTAGACAAAAGCATTCTCAGAAAGTTCTCTGTGTTGACTGCATTCAACTCACAGAGTTGTACAATCCTTTTGATGGAGCAGTTTTGAAACTCTCTTTCTTTGGAATCTGCAAGTGGATATGTTGACCTCTTTGAAGATTTCGTTGGAAACCTGTTAATCTTCACATAAAATCTAAACAGAAGCATTGTCAGAAACTTCTTTGTGATGTTTGCATTCACCTCATAGAGTTGAACTTTCCCTTTGATAGAGCAGCTTTGAAACACACTTTTTCTAGAATCTGCAAGTGGACATTTGGAGGGCTTTGTGTTCTGCGGTGGAAAAGGAAATATCTTCTCATCAAAACTACATAGAAGCATTCTCAGAAACAATTCTGTGATGATTGCATTCAGCTGACAGAGTTGAACATTCCTTTTGATAGAGCAGTTTGGAAACACTCTTTTTGTAGAATCTGCATGTGGAGATTTGGACCGCTTGGAGACCTATGGTAGTAAAGGAAATAAGTTCATAGAAAAACCAAATGGAAGCATTCTCAGAAAATTCTTTGTGATGATTGAGTTGAACTCAGAGACCTGAACATTCCTTTTGATGTAGCAGTTTCGAAACACACTTCTCGTGGAATCTGCAAGTGGATATTTGGACCTCTCTGAGGATTTCGTTGGAAGCGGGATAAACTTCCCAGAACTAAACGGAAGCATTCTCAGAAACTTCTTTGTGATGTTTGCATTCAACTCACAGAGTTCAACCTTCCTTTCATAGTTCAGGTTTGAAACACTCTTTTTGTAGAATCTGGAAGTGGATATTTGGACCACTGTGAGGACTTCGTTGGAAACGGGTATATCTTCACCTCAAACCTAGACAGAAGCATTCTCAGAAAGTTCTCTGTGTTGACTGCATTCAACTCACAGACTTGAACAATCGTTTTGATGGAGCAGTTTTGAAACTCTCTTTCTTTGGAATCTGCAAGTGGATATGTTGACCTCTTTGAAGATTTCGTTGGAAACGGGTTAATCTTCACATAAAAGCTAAACAGAAGCATTCTCAGAAACTTCTTTGTGATGATTGCATTCACCTCACAGAGTTGAACTTTCCCTTTGATAGAGCAGCTGTGAAACACTCTTTTTCTAGAATCTGCAAGTGGACATTTGGAGGGCTTTCTGGACTGTGGTGGAAAAGGAAATATCTTCTCATCGAAAGTACATAGAAGCATTGTCAGAAACTACTCTGTGATGATTGCATTCAACTGACAGAGTTGAACGTTCCTTTTGATAGAGCAGTTTGCAAACACACTTTTTGTAGAATCTGCATGTGGAGATTTGGACCGCTTGGAGACCTATGGTAGTAATGAAATAAGTTCATAGAAAAACCAAACGGAAGCATTCTCAGAAAATCCTTTGTGATGATTGAGTTGAACTGAGAGACCTGAACATTCCTTTTGATGGAGCAGTTTCCAAACACACTTCTCCTGGAATCTGCAAGTGGATATTTGGACCTCTCTGAGGATTTCGTTGGAAGCGGGATAAAGTTCCCAGAACTAAACGGAAGCATTCTCAGAAACTTCTTTGTGATGTTTGCATTCAACTCACAGAGTTGAACCTTCCTTTCATAGTTCAGGTTTGAAACACTCTTTTTGTAGAATCTGGAAGTGGATATTTGGACCACAGTGTGGTCTTCGTTGGAAAAGGGTATATCTTCACCTCAAACCTAGACTGAAGCATTCTCAGAAAGTTCTCTGTGTTGACTGCATTCAACTCACAGACTTGAACAATCGTTTTGATGGAGCAGTTTTGAAACTCTCTTTCCTTGGAATCTGCAAGTGGATATGTTGACCTCTTTGAAGATTTCTTTGGAAACGGGTTAATCTTCACATAAAAGCTAAATAGAAGCATTGTCAGAAACTTCTTTGTGATGTTTGCATTCACCTCATAGAGTTGAACTTTCCCTTTGATAGAGCAGCTTTGAAACACTCTTTTTCTAGAATCTGCAAGTGGACATTTGGAGGGCTTTGTGTTCTGCGGTGGAAAAGGAAATATCTTCTCATCAAAACTACATAGAAGCATTCTCAGAAACAATTCTGTGATGATTGCATTCAGCTGACAGAGTTGAACATTCCTTTTGATAGAGCAGTTTGGAAACACTCTTTTTGTAGAATCTGCATGTGGATATTTGGTCCGCATGGAGACCTATGGTAGTAGAGGAAATAAGTTCATAGAAAAACCAAATGGAAGCATTCTCAGAAAATTCTTTGTGATGATTGAGTTGAACTCAGAGACCTGAACATTTCTTTTGATGGAGCAGTTTCCAAACACGCTTCTCGTGGAATCTGCAAGTGGATATTTGGACCTCTCTGAGGATTTCGTTGGAAGCGGGATAAACTTCCCAGAACTAAACGGAAGCATTCTCAGAAACTTCTTTGTGATGCTTGCATTCAACTCACAGAGTTGAACCTTCCTTTCATAGTTCAGGTTTGAAACACTCTTTTTGTAGAATCTGGAAGTGGATATTTGGACCTCTGTGAGGACTTCGTTGGAAACGGGTATATCTTCACCTCAAACCTAGACAGAAGCATTCTCAGAAAGTTCTCTGTGTTGACTGCATTCAACTCACAGACTTGAACAATCGTTTTGATGGAGCAGTTTTGAAACTCTCTTTCTTTGGAATCTGCAAGTGGATATGTTGACCTCTTTGAAGATTTCGTTGGAAACGGGTTAATCTTCACATAAAAGCTAAACAGAAGCATTCTCAGAAACTTCTTTGTGATGATTGCATTCACCTCACAGAGTTGAACTTTCCCTTTGATAGAGCAGCTTTGAAACACTCTTTTTCTAGAATCTGCAAGTGGACATTTGGAGGGCTTTCTGGACTGTGGTGGAAAAGGAAATATCTTCTCATCGAAAGTACATAGAAGCATTGTCAGAAACTACTCTGTGATGATTGCATTCAACTGACAGAGTTGAACGTTCCTTTTGATAGAGCAGTTTGGAAACACTCTTTTTGTAGAATCTGCATGTGGAGATTTGGACCGCTTTGAGACCTATGGTAGTAAAGGAAATAAGTTCATAGAAAAACCAAATGGAAGCATTCTCAGAAAATAATTTGTGATGATTGAGTTGAACTCAGAGATCTGAACATTCCTTTTGATGGAGCAGTTTCCAAACACACTTCTCGTGGAATCTGCAAGTGGATATTTGGACCTCTCTGAGGATTTCGTGGGAAGCGGGATAAACTTCCCAGAACTAAACGGAAGCATTCTCAGAAACTTCTTTGTGATGTTTGCATTCAACTCACAGAGTTGAACCTTCCTTTCATAGTTCAGGTTTGAAACACTCTTTTTGTAGAATCTGGAAGTGGATATTTGGACCACTGTGAGGACTTCGTTGGAAACGGGTATATCTTCACCTCAAACCTAGACAGAAGCATTCTCAGAAAGTTCTCTGTGTTGCCTGCATTCAACTCACAGACTTGAACAATCGTTTTGATGGAGCAGTTTTGAAACTCTCTTTCTTTGGAATCTGCAAGTGGATATGTTGACCTCTTTGAAGATTTCGTTGGAAACGGGTTAATCTTCACATAAAAGCTAAACAGAAGCATTCTCAGAAACTTCTTTGTGATGATTGCATTCACCTCACAGAGTTGAACTTTCCCTTTGATAGAGCAGCTGTGAAACACTCTTTTTCTAGAATCTGCAAGTGGACATTTGGAGGGCTTTCTGGACTGTGGTGGAAAAGGAAATATCTTCTCATCGAAAGTACATAGAAGCATTGTCAGAAACTACTCTGTGATGATTGCATTCAACTGACAGAGTTGAACGTTCCTTTTGATAGAGCAGTTTGCAAACACTCTTTTTGTAGAATCTGCATGTGGAGATTTGGACCGCTTGGAGACCTATGGTAGTAAAGGAAATAAGTTCATAGAAAAACCAAACGGAAGCATTCTCAGAAAATCCTTTGTGATGATTGAGTTGAACTCAGAGACCTGAACATTCCTTTTGATGGAGCAGTTTCCAAACACACTTCTCGTGGAATCTGCAAGTGGATATTTGGACCTCTCTGAGGATTTCGTTGGAAGTGGGATAAACTTCCCAGAACTAAACGGAAGCATTCTCAGAAACTTCTTTGTGATGTTTGCATTCAACTCACAGAGTTGAACCTTCCTTTCATAGTTCAAGTTTGAAACACTCTTTTTGTAGAATCTGGAAGTGGATATTTGGACCACAGTGTGGTCTTCGTTGGAAACGGGTATATCTTCACCTCAAACCTAGACAGAAGCATTCTCAGAAAGTTCTCTGTGTTGACTGCATTCAACTCACAGAGTTGAACAATCCTTTTGATGGAGCAGTTTTGAAACTCTCTTTCTTTGGAATCTGCAAGTGGATATGTTGACCTCTTTGAAGATTTCGTTGGAAACCTGTTAATCTTCACATAAAAGCTAAACAGAAGCATTGTCAGAAACTTCTTTGTGATGTTTGCATTCACCTCATAGAGTTGAACTTTCCCTTTGATAGAGCAGCTTTGAAACACTCTTTTTCTAGAATCTGCAAGTGGACATTTGGAGGGCTTTGTGTTCTGCGGTGGAAAAGGAAATCTCTTCTCATCAAAACTACATAGAAGCATTCTCAGAAACAATTCTGTGATGATTGCATTCAGCTGACAGAGTTGAACATTCCTTTTGATAGAGCAGTTTGGAAACACTCTTTTTGTAGAATCTGCATGTGGAGATTTGGACCGCTTTGAGACCTATGGTAGTAAAGGAAATAACTTCACAGAAAAACCAAATGGAAGCATTCTCAGAAAATTCTTTGTGATGATTGAGTTGAACTCAGAGACCTGAACATTCCTTTTGATGGAGCAGTTTCCAAACACACTTCTCGTGGAATCTGCAAGGGGATATTTGGACCTCTCTGAGGATTTCGTTGGAAGCGCTATAAACTTCCCAGAACTAAACGGAAGCATTCTCAGAAACTTCTTTCTGATGTTTGCATTCAACTCACAGAGTTGAACCTTCCTTTCGTAGTTCAGGTTTGAAACACTCTTTTTGTAGAATCTGGAAGTGGATATTTGGACCACTGTGAGGACTTCGTTGGAAACGGGTATATCTTCAACTCAAACCTAGACAGAAGCATTCTCAGAAAGTTCTCTGTGTTGACTGCATTCAACTCACAGACTTGAACAATCGTTTTGATGGAGCAGTTTTGAAACTCTCTTTCTTTGGAATCTGCAAGTGGATATGTTGACCTTTTTGAAGATTTCGTTGGAAACGGGTTAATCTTCACATAAAAGCTAAACAGAAGCATTCTCAGAAACTTCTTTGTGATGATTGCATTCACCTCACAGAGTTGAACTTTCCCTTTGATAGAGCAGCTGTGAAACACTCTTTTTCTAGATTCTGCAAGTGGACATTTGGAGGGCTTTCTGGACTGTGGTGGAAAAGGAAATATCTTCTCATCGAAAGTACATAGAAGCATTGTCAGAAACTACTCTGTGATGATTGCATTCAACTGACAGAGTTGAACGTTCCTTTTGATAGAGCAGTTTGCAAACACTCTTTTTGTAGAATCTGCATGTGGAGATTTGGACCGCTTGGAGACCTATGGTAGTAAAGGAAATAAGTTCATAGAAAAACCAAACGGAATCATTCTCAGAGAATCCTTTGTGATGATTGAGTTGAACTCAGAGACCTGAACATTCCTTTTGATGGAGCAGTTTCCAAACACACTTCTCGTGGAATCTGCAAGTGGATATTTGGACCTCTCTGAGGATTTCGTTGGAAGCGGGATAAACTTCCCAGAACTAAACGGAAGCATTCTCAGAAACTTCTTTGTGATGTTTGCATTCAACTCACAGAGTTGAACCTTCCTTTCATAGTTCAGGTTTGAAACACTCTTTTTGTAGAATCTGGAAGTAGATATTTGGACCACTGTTTGGTCTTCGTTGGAAACGGGTATATCTTCACCTCAAACCTAGACAGAAGCATTCTCAGAAAGTTCTCTGTGTTGACTGCATTCAACTCACAGACCTGAACAATCGTTTTGATGGAGCAGTTTTGAAACTCTCTTTCTTTGGAATCTGCAAGTGGATATCTTGACCTCTTTGAAGATTTCGTTGGAAACGGGTTAATCTTCACATAAAAGCTAAACAGAAGCATTCTCAGAAACTTCTTTGTGATGATTGCATTCACCTCACAGAGTTGAACTTTCCCTTTGTTAGAGCAGCTTTGAAACACTCTTTTTCTAGAATCTGCAAGTGGACATTTGGAGGGCTTTCTGGACTGTGGTGGAAAAGGAAATATCTTCTCATCGAAAGTACATAGAAGCATTGTCAGAAACTACTCTGTGATGATTGCATTCAACTGACAGAGTTGAACGTTCCTTTTGATAGAGCAGTTTGCAAACACTCTTTTTGTAGAATCTGCATGTGGAGATTTGGACCGCTTGGAGACCTATGGTAGTAAAGGAAATAAGTTCATAGAAAAACCAAACGGAAGCATTCTCAGAAAATCCTTTGTGATGATTGAGTTGAACTCAGAGACCTGAACATTCCTTTTGATGGAGCAGTTTCCAAACACACTTCTCGTGGAATCTGCAAGTGGATATTTGGACCTCCCTGAGGATTTCGTTGGAAGCGGGATAAACTTCCCAGAACTAAACGGAAGCATTCTCAGAAACTTCTTTGTGATGTTTGCATTCAACTCACAGAGTTGAACTTTCCTTTCATACTTCAAGTTTGAAACACTCTTTTTGTAGAATCTGGAAGTGGATATTTGGACCACAGTGTGGTCTTCGTTGGAAACGGGTATATCTTCACCTCAAACCTAGACAGAAGCATTCTCAGAAAGTTCTCTGTGTTGACTGCATTCAACTCACAGAGTTGAACAATCCTTTTGATGGAGCAGTTTTGAAACTCTCTTTCTTTGGAATCTGCAAGTGGATATGTTGACCTCTTTGAAGATTTCTTTGGAAACGAGTTAATCTTCACATAAAAGCTAAACAGAAGCATTGTCAGAAACTTCTTTGTGATGTTTGCATTCACCTCATAGAGTTGAACTTTCCCTTTGATAGAGCAGCTTTGAAACACTCTTTTTCTAGAATCTGCAAGTGGACATTTGGAGGGCTTTGTGTTCTGCGGTGGAAAAGGAAATATCTTCTCATCAAAACTACATAGAAGCATTCTCAGAAACAATTCGGTGATGATTGCATTCAGCTGACAGAGTTGAACATTCCTTTTGATAGAGCAGTTTGGAAACACTCTTTTTGTAGAATCTGCATGTGGAGATTTGGACCACTTTGAGACCTATGGTAGTAAAGGAAATAAGTTCATAGAAAAACCAAATGGAAGCATTCTCAGAAAATTCTTTGTGATGATTGAGTTGAACTCAGAGACCTGAACATTCCTTTTGATGGAGCAGTTTCCAAACACACTTCTCGTGGAATCTGCAAGTGGATATTTGGACCTCTCTGAGGATTTCGTTGGAAGCGGTATAATCTTCCCAGAACTAAACGGAAGCATTCTCAGAAACTTCTTTCTGATGTTTGCATTCAACTCACAGAGTTGAACCTTCCTTTCATAGTTCAGGTTTGAAACACTCTTTTTGTAGAATCTGGAAGTGGATATTTGGACCACTGTGAGGACTTCGTTGGAAACGGGTATATCTTCACCTCAAACCTAGACAGAAGCATTCTCAGAAAGTTCTCTGTGTTGACTGCATTCAACTCACAGACTTGAACAATCGTTTTGATGGAGCAGTTTTGAAACTCTCTTTCTTTGGAATCTGCAAGTGGATATGTTGACCTCTTTGAAGATTTCTTTGGAAACGGGTTAATCTTCACATAAAAGCTAAACAGAAGCATTCTCAGAAACTTCTTTGTGATGATTGCATTCACCTCACAGAGTTGAACTTTCCCTTTGATAGAGCAGCTGTGAAACACTCTTTTTCTAGAATCTGCAAGTGGACATTTGGAGGGCTTTCTGGACTGTGGTGGAAAAGGAAATATCTTCTCATCGAAAGTACATAGAAGCATTGTCAGAAACTACTCTGTGATGATTGCATTCAACTGACAGAGTTGAACGTTCCTTTTGATAGAGCAGTTTGCAAACACACTTTTTGTAGAATCTGCATGTGGAGATTTGGACCGCTTGGAGACCTATGGAAGTAATGAAATAAGTTCATAGAAAAACCAAACGGAAGCATTCTCAGAAAATCCTTTGTGATGATTGAGTTGAACTCAGAGACCTGAACATTCCTTTTGATGGAGCAGTTTCCAAACACACTTCTCGTGGAATCTGCAAGTGGATATTTGGACCTCCCTGAGGATTTCGTTGGAAGCGGGATAAACTTCCCAGAACTAAACGGAAGCATTCTCAGAAACTTCTTTGTGATGTTTACATTCAACTCACAGAGTTGAACTTTCCTTTCATAGTTAAGGTTTGAAACACTCTTTTTGTAGAATCTGGAAGTGGATATTTGGACCACAGTGTGGTCTTCGTTGGAAACGGGTATATCTTCACCTCAAACCTAGACAGAAGCATTCTCAGAAAGTTCTCTGTGTTGACTGCATTCAACTCACAGAGTTGAACAATCCTTTTGATGGAGCAGTTTTGAAACTCTCTTTCTTTGGAATCTGCAAGTGGATATGTTGACCTCTTTGAAGATTTCTTTGGAAACGGGTTAATCTTCACATAAAAGCTAAACAGAAGCATTGTCAGAAACTTCTTTGAGATGTTTGCATTCACCTCTTAGAGTTGAACTTTCCCTTTGATAGAGCAGCTTTGAAACACTCTTTTTCTAGAATCTGCAAGTGGACATTTGGAGGGCTTTGTGTTCTGCGGTGGAAAAGGAAATATCTTCTCATCAAAACTACATAGAAGCATTCTCAGAAACAATTCTGTGATGATTGCATTCAGCTGACAGAGTTGAACATTCCTTTTGATAGAGCAGTTTGGAAACACTCTTTTTGTAGAATCTGCATGTGGATATTTGGTCCACTTGGAGACCTATGGTAGTAGAGGAAATAAGTTCATAGAAAAACCAAATGGAAGCATTCTCAGAAAATTCTTTGTGATGATTGAGTTGAACTCAGAGACCTGAACATTTCTTTTGATGGAGCAGTTTCCAAACACACTTCTCGTGGAAGCTGCAAGTGGATATTTGGACCTCTCTGAGGATTTCGTTGGAAGCCGGATAAACTTCCCAGAACTAAACGGAAGCATTCTCAGAAACTTCTTTGTGATGTTTGCATTCAACTCAAAGAGTTGAACCTTCCTTTCACAGTTCAGGTTTGAAACACTCTTTTTGTAGAATCTGGAAGTGGATATTTGGACCTCTGTGAGGACTTCGTTGGAAACGGGTATATTTTCACCTCAAACCTAGACAGAAGCATTCTCAGAAAGTTCTCTGTGTTGACTGCATTCAACTCACAGACTTGAACAATCGTTTTGATGGAGCAGTTTTGAAACTCTCTTTCTTTGGAATCTGCAAGTGGATATGTTGACCTCTTTGAAGATTTCGTTGGAAACGGGTTAATCTTCACATAAAAGCTAAACAGAAGCATTCTCAGAAACTTCTTTGTGATGATTGCATTCACCTCACAGAGTTGAACTTTCCCTTTGATAGAGCAGCTTTGAAACACTCTTTTTCTAGAATCTGCAAGTGGACATTTGGAGGGCTTTCTGGACTGTGGTGGAAAAGGAAATATCTTCTCATCGAAAGTACATAGAAGCATTGTCAGAAACTACTCTGTGATGATTGCATTCAACTGACAGAGTTGAACGTTCCTTTTGATAGAGCAGTTTGGAAACACTCTTTTTGTAGAATCTGCATGTGGAGATTTGGACCGCTTTGAGACCTATGGTAGTAAAGGAAATAAGTTCATAGAAAAACCAAATGGAAGCATTCTCAGAAAATAATTTGTGATGATTGAGTTGAACTCAGAGACCTGAACATTCCTTTTGATGGAGCAGTTTCCAAACACACTTCTCGTGGAATCTGCAAGTGGATATTTGGACCTCTCTGAGGATTTCATTGGAAGCGGGATTAACTTCCCAGAACTAAACGGAAGCATTCTCAGAAACTACTTTGTGATGTTTGCATTCAACTCACAGAGTTGAACCTTCCTTTCATAGTTAAGGTTTGAAACACTCTTTTTGTAATATCAGGAAGTAGATGTTTGGACCACTGTGTGGTCTTCGTTGGAAACGGGTATATCTTCACCTCAAACCTAGACAGAAGCATTCTCAGAAAGTTCTCTGTGTTGACTGCATTCAACTCACAGAGTTGAACAATCCTTTTGATGGAGCAGTTTTGAAACTCTCTTTCTTTGGAATCTGCAAGTGGATATGTTGACCTCTTTGAAGATTTCGTTGGAAACCTGTTAATCTTCACATAAAAGCTAAACAGAAGCATTGTCAGAAACTTCTTTGTGATGTTTGAATTCACCTCATAGAGTTGAACTTTCCCTTTGATAGAGCAGCTTTGAAACACTCTTTTTCTAGAATCTGCAAGTGGACATTTGGAGGGCTTTGTGTTCTGCGGTGGAAAAGGAAATATCTTCTCATCAAAACTACATAGAAGCATTCTCAGAAACAATTCGGTGATGATTGCATTCAGCTGACAGAGTTGAACATTCCTTTTGATAGAGCAGTTTGGAAACACTCTTTTTGTAGAATCTGCATGTGGAGATTTGGACCGCTTTGAGAACTATGGTAGTAAAGGAAATAACTTCATAGAAAAACCAAATGGAAGCATTCTCAGAAAATCCTTTGTGATGATTGAGTTGAACTCAGAGACCTGAACATTCCTTTTGATGGAGCAGTTTCCGAACACACTTCTCGTGGAATCTGCAAGTGGATATTTGGACCTCTCTGAGGATTGCGTTTGAAGCGGGATAAACTTCCCAGAACTAAACGGAAGCATTCTCAGAAACTTCTTTGTGATGTTTGCATTCAACTCACGGAGTTGAACCTTCCTTTCGTAGTTCAGGTTTGAAACACACTTTTTGTAGAATCTGGAAGTAGATATTTGGACCACTGTGTGGTCTTCGTTGGAAACGGGTATATCTTCACCTCAAACCTAGACAGAAGCATTCTCAGAAAGTTCTCTGTGTTGACTGCATTCAACTCACAGAGTTGAACAATCGTTTTGATGGAGCAGTTTTGAAACTCTCTTTCTTTCGAATCTGCAAGTGGATATGTTGTCCTCTTTGAAGATTTCGTTGGAAACCTGTTAATCTTCACCTAAAATCTAAACAGAAGCATTGTCAGAAACTTCTTTGTGATGTTTGAATTCACCTCATAGAGTTGAACTTTCCCTTGATAGAGCATCTTTGAAACACTCTTTTTCTAGAATCTGCAAGTGGACATTTGGAGGGCTTTGTGTTCTGCGGTGGAAAAGGAAATATCTTCTCATCAAAACTACATAGAAGCATTCTCAGAAACAATTCTGTGATGATTGCATTCAGCTGACAGAGTTGAACATTCCTTTTGATAGAGCAGTTTGGAAACACTCTTTTTGTAGAATCTGCATGTGGAGATTTGGACCGCTTGGAGACCTATGGTAGTAAAGGAAATAAGTTCATAGAAAAACCAAATGGAAGCATTCTCAGAAAATCCTTTGTGATGATTGAGTTTAACTCAGAGACCTGAACATTCCTTTTGATGGAGCAGTTTCCAAACACACTTCTCGTGGAATCTGCAAGTGGATATTTGGACCTCTCTGAGGATTTCGTTGGAAGCGGGATAAACTTCCCAGAACTAAACGGAAGCATTCTCAGAAACTTCTTTGTGATGTTTGCATTCAACTCACAGAGTTGAACCTTCCTTTCATAGTTCAGGTTTGAAACACTCTTTTTGTAGAATCTGGAAGTGGATATTTGGACCACAGTGTGGTCTTCGTTGGAAACGTGTATATCTTCACCTCAAACCTAGACAGAAGCATTCTCAGAAAGTTCTCTGTGTTGACTGCATTCAACTCACAGAGTTGAACAATCCTTTTGATGGAGCAGTTTTGAAACTCTCTTTCTTTGGAATGTGCAAGTGGATATGTTGACCTCTTTGAAGATTTCGTTGGAAACGGGTTAATCTTCACATAAAAGCTAAACAGAAGCATTCTCAGAAACTTCTTTGTGATGATTGCATTCACCTCACAGAGTTGAACTTTCCCTTTGATAGAGCAGCTGTGAAACACTCTTTTTCTAGAATCTGCAAGTGGACATTTGGAGGGCTTTCTGGACTGTGGTGGAAAAGGAAATATCTTCTCATCGAAAGTACATAGAAGCATTCTCAGAAACTACTCTGTGATGATTGCATTCAACTGACAGAGTTGAACGTTCCTTTTGATAGAGCAGTTTGCAAACACACTTTTTGTAGAATCTGCATGTGGAGATTTGGACCGCTTGGAGACCTATGGAAGTAATGAAATAAGTTCATAGAAAAACCAAACGGAAGCATTCTCAGAAAATCCTTTGTGATGATTGAGTTGAACTGAGAGACCTGAACATTCCTTTTGATGGAGCAGTTTCCAAACACACTTCTCGTGGAATCTGCAAGTGGATATTTGGACCTCTCTGAGGATTTCGTTGGAAGCGGGATAAACTTCCCAGAACTAAACGGAAGCATTCTCAGAAACTTCTTTGTGATGTTTGCATTCAACTCACAGAGTTGAACTTTACTTTCATAGTTCAAGTTTGAAACACTCTTTTTGTAGAATCTGGAAGTGGATATTTGGACCACAGTGTGGTCTTCGTTGGAAACGGGTATATCTTCACCTCAAACCTAGACAGAAGCATTCTCAGAAAGTTCTCTGTGTTGACTGCATTCAACTCACAGAGTTGAACAATCCTTTTGATGGAGCAGTTTTGAAACTCTCTTTCTTTGGAATCTGCAAGTGGATATGTTGACCTCTTTGAAGATTTCGTTGGAAACCTGTTAATCTTCACATAAAAGCTAAACAGAAGCATTGTCAGAAACTTCTTTGTGATGTTTGCATTCACCTCATAGAGTTGAACTTTCCCTTTGATAGAGCAGCTTTGAAACACTCTTTTTCTAGAATCTGCAAGTGGACATTTGGAGGGCTTTGTGTTCTGCGGTGGAAAAGGAAATATCTTCTCATCGAAAGTACATAGAAGCATTCTCAGAAACTACTCTGTGATGATTGCATTCAACTGACAGAGTTGAACGTTCCTTTTGATAGAGCAGTTTGCAAACACACTTTTTGTAGAATCTGCATGTGGAGATTTGGACCGCTTGGAGACCTATGGAAGTAATGAAATAAGTTCATAGAAAAACCAAACGGAAGCATTCTCAGAAAATCCTTTGTGATGATTGAGTTGAACTCAGAGACCTGAACATTCCTTTTGATGGAGCAGTTTCCAAACACACTTCTCGTGGAATCTGCAAGTGGATATTTGGACCTCTCTGAGGATTTCGTTGGAAGCGGGATAAACTTCCCAGAACTAAACGGAAGCATTCTCAGAAACTTCTTTGTGATGTTTGCATTCAACTCGCAGAGTTGAACTTTCCTTTCATAGTTCAAGTTTGAAACACTCTTTTTGTAGAATCTGGAAGTGGATATTTGGACCACAGTGTGGTCTTCGTTGGAAACGGGTATATCTTCACCTCAAACCTAGACAGAAGCATTCTCAGAAAGTTCTCTGTGTTGACTGCATTCAACTCACAGACTTGAACAATCGTTTTGATGGAGCAGTTTTGAAACTCTCTTTCTTTCGAATCTGCAAGTGGATATGTTGTCCTCTTTGAAGATTTCGTTGGAAACCTGTTAATCTTCACATAAAATCTAAACAGAAGCATTGTCAGAAACTTCTTTGTGATGTTTGAATTCACCTCATAGAGTTGAACTTTCCCTTGATAGAGCAGCTTTGAAACACTCTTTTTCTAGAATCTGCAAGTGGACATTTGGAGGGCTTTGTGTTCTGCGGTGGAAAAGGAAATATCTTCTCATCAAAACTACATAGAAGCATTCTCAGAAACAATTCTGTGATGATTGCATGCAGCTGACAGAGTTGAACATTCCTTTTGATAGAGCAGTTTGGAAACACTCTTTTTGTAGAATGTGCATGTGGAGATTTGGACCGCTTGGAGACCTATGGTAGTAAAGGAAATAAGTTCATAGAAAAACCAAATGGAAGCATTCTCAGAAAATCCTTTGTGATGATTGAGTTGAACTCAGAGACCTGAACATTCCTTTTGATGGAGCAGTTTCCAAACACACTTCTCGTGGAATCTGCAAGTGGATATTTGGACCTCTCTGAGGATTTCGTTGGAAGCGGGATAAACTTCCCAGAACTAAACGGAAGCATTCTCAGAAACTTCTTTGTGATGTTTGCATTCAACTCACAGAGTTGAACCTTCCTTTCATAGTTCAGGTTTGAAACACTCTTTTTGTAGAATCTGGAAGTGGATATTTGGACCACAGTGTGGTCTTCGTTGGAAACGTGTATATCTTCACCTCAAACCTAGACAGAAGCATTCTCAGAAAGTTCTCTGTGTTGACTGCATTCAACTCACAGAGTTGAACAATCCTTTTGATGGAGCAGTTTTGAAACTCTCTTTCTTTGGAATGTGCAAGTGGATATGTTGACCTCTTTGAAGATATCGTTGGAAACGGGTTAATCTTCACATAAAAGCTAAACAGAAGCATTCTCAGAAACTTCTTTGTGATGATTGCATTCACCTCACAGAGTTGAACTTTCCCTTTGATAGAGCAGCTTTGAAACACTCTTTTTCTAGAATCTGCAAGTGGTCATTTGGAGGGCTTTCTGGACTGTGGTGGAAAAGGAAATATCTTCTCATCGAAAGTACATAGAAGCATTCTCAGAAACTACTCTGTGATGATTGCATTCAACTGACAGAGTTGAACGTTCCTTTTGATAGAGCAGTTTGGAAACACTCTTTTTGTAGAATCTGCATGTGGAGATTTGGACCGCTTTGAGACCTATGGTAGTAAAGGAAATAAGTTCATAGAAAAACCAAATGGAAGCATTCTCAGAAAATAATTTGTGATGATTGAGTTGAACTCAGAGACCTGAACATTCCTTTTGATGGAGCAGTTTCCAAACACACTTCTCGTGGAATCTGCAAGTGGATATTTGGACCTCTCTGAGGATTGCGTTTGAAGCGGGATAAACTTCCCAGAACTAAACGGAAGCATTCTCAGAAACTTCTTTGTGATGTTTGCATTCAACTCACGGAGTTGAACCTTCCTTTCGTAGTTCAGGTTTGAAACACACTTTTTGTAGAATCTGGAAGTAGATGTTTGGACCACTGTGTGGTCTTCGTTGGAAACGGGTATATCTTCACCTCAAACCTAGACAGAAGCATTCTCAGAAAGTTCTCTGTGTTGACTGCATTCAACTCACAGAGTTGAACAATCGTTTTGATGGAGCAGTTTTGAAACTCTCTTTCTTTCGAATCTGCAAGTGGATATGTTGTCCTCTTTGAAGATTTCGTTGGAAACCTGTTAATCTTCACATAAAATCTAAACAGAAGCATTGTCAGAAACTTCTTTGTGATGTTTGAATTCACCTCATAGAGTTGAACTTTCCCTTGATAGAGCAGCTTTGAAACACTCTTTTTCTAGAATCTGCAAGTGGACATTTGGAGGGCTTTGTGTTCTGCGGTGGAAAAGGAAATATCTTCTCATCAAAACTGCATAGAAGCATTCTCAGAAACAATTCTGTGATGATTGCATTCAGCTGACAGAGTTGAACATTCCTTTTGATAGAGCAGTTTGGAAACACTCTTTTTGTAGAATCTGCATGTGGAGATTTGGACCGCTTGGAGACCTATGGTAGTAAAGGAAATAAGTTCATAGAAAAACCAAATGGAAGCATTCTCAGAAAATCCTTTGTGATGATTGAGTTGAACTCAGAGACCTGAACATTCCTTTTGATGGAGCAGTTTCCAAACACACTTCTCGTGGAATCTGCAAGTGGATATTTGGACCTCTCTGAGGATTTCTTTGGAAGCGGGATAAACTTCCCAGAACTAAACGGAAGCATTCTCAGAAACTTCTTTGTGATGTCTGCATTCAACTCACAGAGTTGAACCTTCCTTTCATAGTTCAGGTTTGAAACACTCTTTTTGTAGAATCTGGAAGTGAATATTTGGACCACAGTGTGGTCTTCGTTGGAAACGTGTATATCTTCACCTCAAACCTAGACAGAAGCATTCTCAGAAAGTTCTCTGTGTTGACTGCATTCAACTCACAGAGTTGAACAATCCTTTTGATGGAGCAGTTTTGAAACTCTCTTTCTTTGGAATCTGCAAGTGGATATGTTGACCTCTTTGAAGATTTCGTTGGAAACCTGTTAATCTTCACATAAAAGCTAAACAGAAGCATTGTCAGAAACTTCTTTGTGATGTTTGCATTCACCTCATAGAGTTGAACTTTCCCTTTGATAGAGCAGCTTTGAAACACTCTTTTTCTAGAATCTGCAAGTGGACATTTGGAGGGCTTTGTGTTCTGCGGTGGAAAAGGAAATATCTTCTCATCAAAACTACATAGAAGCATTCTCAGAAACAATTCTGTGATGATTGCATTCAGCTGACAGAGTTGAACATTCCTTTTGATAGAGCAGTTTGGAAACACTCTTTTTGTAGAATCTGCATGTGGAGATTTGGACCGCTTGGAGACCTATGGTAGTAAAGGAAATAACTTCACAGAAAAACCAAATGGAAGCATTCTCAGAAAATTCTTTGTGATGATTGAGTTGAACTCAGAGACCTGAACATTCCTTTTGATGGAGCAGTTTCCAAACACACTTCTCGTGGAATCTGCAAGGGGATATTTGGACCTCTCTGAGGATTTCGTTGGAAGCGGTATAAACTTCCCAGAACTAAACGGAAGCATTCTCAGAAACTTCTTTCTGATGTTTGCATTCAACTCACAGAGTTGAACCTTCCTTTCATAGTTCAGGTTTGAAACACTCTTTTTGTAGAATCTGGAAGTGGATATTTGGACCACTGTGAGGACTTCGTTGGAAACGGGTATATCTTCACCTCAAACCTAGACAGAAGCATTCTCAGAAAGTTCTCTGTGTTGACTGCATTCAACTCACAGACTTGAACAATCGTTTTGATGGAGCAGTTTTGAAACTCTCTTTCTTTGGAATCTGCAAGTGGATATGTTGACCTCTTTGAAGATTTCGTTGGAAACGGGTTAATCTTCACATAAAAGCTAAACAGAAGCATTCTCAGAAACTTCTTTGTGATGATTGCATTCACCTCACAGAGTTGAACTTTCCCTTTGATAGAGCAGCTGTGAAACACTCTTTTTCTAGAATCTGCAAGTGGACATTTGGAGGGCTTTCTGGACTGTGGTGGAAAAGGAAATATCTTCTCATCGAAAGTACATAGAAGCATTGTCAGAAACTACTCTGTGATGATTGCATTCAACTGACAGAGTTGAACGTTCCTTTTGATAGAGCAGTTTGCAAACACTCTTTTTGTAGAATCTGCATGTGGAGATTTGGACCGCTTGGAGACCTATGGTAGTAAAGGAAATAAGTTCATAGAAAAACCAAACGGAATCATTCTCAGAAAATCCTTTGTGATGATTGAGTTGAACTCAGAGACCTGAACATTCCTTTTGATGGAGCAGTTTCCAAACACACTTCTCGTGGAATCTGCAAGTGGATATTTGGACCTCTCTGAGGATTTCGTTGGAAGCGGGATAAACTTCCCAGAACTAAACGGAAGCATTCTCAGAAACTTCTTTCTGATGTTTGCATTCAACTCACAGAGTTGAACCTTCCTTTCATAGTTCAGGTTTGAAACACTCTTTTTGTAGAATCTGGAAGTAGATATTTGGACCACTGTTTGGTCTTCGTTGGAAACGGGTATATCTTCACCTCAAACCTAGACAGAAGCATTCTCAGAAAGTTCTCTGTGTTGACTGCATTCAACTCACAGACCTGAACAATCGTTTTGATGGAGCAGTTTTGAAACTCTCTTTCTTTGGAATCTGCAAGTGGATATGTTGACCTCTTTGAAGATTTCGTTGGAAACGGGTTAATCTTCACATAAAAGCTAAACAGAAGCATTCTCAGAAACTTCTTTGTGATGATTGCATTCACCTCACAGAGTTGAACTTTCCCTTTGATAGAGCAGCTTTGAAACACTCTTTTTCTAGAATCTGCAAGTGGACATTTGGAGGGCTTTCTGGACTGTGGTGGAAAAGGAAATATCTTCTCATTGAAAGTACATAGAAGCATTGTCAGAAACTACTCTGTGATGATTGCATTCAACTGACAGAGTTGAACGTTCCTTTTGATAGAGCAGTTTGCAAACACTCTTTTTGTAGAATCTGCATGTGGAGATTTGGACCGCTTGGAGACCTATGGTAGTAAAGGAAATAAGTTCATAGAAAAACCAAACGGAAGCATTCTCAGAAAGTCCTTTGTGATGATTGAGTTGAACTCAGAGACCTGAACATTCCTTTTGATGGAGCAGTTTCCAAACACACTTCTCGTGGAATCTGCAAGTGGATATTTGGACCTCTCTGAGGATTTCGTTGGAAGCGGGATAAACTTCCCAGAACTAAACGGAAGCATTCTCAGAAACTTCTTTGTGATGTTTGCATTCAACTCACAGAGTTGAACTTTCCTTTCATAGTTCAAGTTTGAAACACTCTTTTTGTAGAATCTGGAAGTGGATATTTGGACCACAGTGTGGTCTTCGTTGGAAACGGGTATATCTTCACCTCAAACCTAGACAGAAGCATTCTCAGAAAGTTCTCTGTGTTGACTGCATTCAACTCACAGACTTGAACAATCGTTTTGATGGAGCAGTTTTGAAACTCTCTTTCTTTGGAATCTGCAAGTGGATATGTTGACCTCTTTGAAGATTTCTTTGGAAACGGGTTAATCTTCACATAAAAGCTAAACAGAAGCATTGTCAGAAACTTCTTTGTGATGTTTGCATTCACCTCATAGAGTTGAACTTTCCCTTTGATAGAGCAGCTTTGAAACACTCTTTTTCTAGAATCTGCAAGTGGACATTTGGAGGGCTTTGTGTTCTGCGGTGGAAAAGGAAATATCTTCTCAGCAAAACTACATAGAAGCATTCTCAGAAACAATTCGGTGATGATTGCATTCAGCTGACAGAGTTGAACATTCCTTTTGATAGAGCAGTTTGGAAACACTCTTTTTGTAGAATCTGCATGTGGAGATTTGGACCGCTTGGAGACCTATGGTAGTAAAGGAAATAACTTCATAGAAAAACCAAATGGAAGCATTCTCAGAAAATTATTTGTGATGATTGAGTTGAACTCAGAGACCTGAACATTCCTTTTGATGGAGCAGTTTCCAAACACACTTCTCGTGGAATCTGCAAGTCGATATTTGGACCTCTCTGAGGATTTCGTTGGAAGCGGTATAATCTTCCCAGAACTAAACGGAAGCATTCTCAGAAACTTCTTTCTGATGTTTGCATTCAACTCACAGAGTTGAACCTTCCTTTCATAGTTCAGGTTTGAAACACTCTTTTTGTAGAATCTGGAAGTGGATATTTGGACCACAGTGTGGTCTTCGTTGGAAACGGGTATATCTTCACCTCAAACCTAGACAGAAGCATTCTCAGAAAGTTCTCTGTGTTGACTGCATTCAACTCACAGAGTTGAACAATCGTTTTGATGGAGCAGTTTTGAAACTCTCTTTCTTTGGAATCTGCAAGTGGATATGTTGACCTCTTTGAAGATTTCTTTGGAAACGGGTTAATCTTCACATAAAAGCTAAACAGAAGCATTGTCAGAAACTTCTTTGTGATGTTTGCATTCACCTCATAGAGTTGAACTTTCCCTTTGATAGAGCAGCTTTGAAACACTCTTTTTCTAGAATCTGCAAGTGGACATTTGGAGGGCTTTGTGTTCTGCGGTGGAAAAGGAAATATCTTCTCATCAAAACTACATAGAAGCATTCTCAGAAACAATTCTGTGATGATTGCATTCAGCTGACAGAGTTGAACATTCCTTTTGATAGAGCAGTTTGGAAACACTCTTTTTGTAGAATCTGCATGTGGATATTTGGTCCGCTTTGAGACCTATGGTAGTAGAGGAATTAAGTTCATAGAAAAACCAAATGGAAGCATTCTCAGAAAATTCTTTGTGATGATTGAGTTGAACTCAGAGACCTGAACATTTCTTTTGATGGAGCAGTTTCCAAACACACTTCTCGTGGAATCTGCAAGTGGATATTTGGACCTCTCTGAGGATTTCGTTGGAAGCGGGATAAACTTCCCAGAACTAAACGGAAGCATTCTCAGAAACTTCTTTGTGATGTTTGCATTCAACTCACAGAGTTGAACCTTCCTTTCATAGTTCAGGTTTGAAACACTCTTTTTGTAGAATCTGGAAGTGGATATTTGGACCTCTGTGAGGACTTCGTTGGAAACGGGTATATCTTCACCTCAAACCTAGACAGAAGCATTCTCAGAAAGTTCTCTGTGTTGACTGCATTCAACTCACAGAGTTGAACAATCGTTTTGATGGAGCAGTTTTGAAACTCTCTTTCTTTGGAATCTGCAAGTGGATATGTTGACCTCTTTGAAGATTTCGTTGGAAACGGGTTAATCTTCACATAAAAGCTAAACAGAAGCATTCTCAGAAACTTCTTTGTGATGATTGCATTCACCTCACAGAGTTGAACTTTCCCTTTGATAGAGCAGCTTTGAAACACTCTTTTTCTAGAATCTGCAAGTGGACATTTGTAGGGCTTTCTGGACTGTGGTGGAAAAGGAAATATCTTCTCATCGAAAGTACATAGAAGCATTCTCAGAAACTACTCTGTGATGATTGCATTCAACTGACAGAGTTGAACGTTCCTTTTGATAGAGCAGTTTGGAAACACTCTTTTTGTAGAATCTGCATGTGGAGATTTGGACCGCTTTGAGACCTATGGTAGTAAAGGAAATAAGTTCATAGAAAAACCAAATGGAAGCATTCTCAGAAAATAATTTGTGATGATTGAGTTGAACTCAGAGACCTGAACATTCCTTTTGATGGAGCAGTTTCCAAACACACTTCTCGTGGAATCTGCAAGTGGATATTTGGACCTCTCTGAAGATTTCATTGGAAGAGGGATTAACTTCCCAGAACTAAACAGAAGCATTCTCAGAAACTTCTTTGTGATGTTTGCATTCAACTCACAGAGTTGAACCTTCCTTTCATAGTTAAGGTTTGAAACACTCTTTTTGTAATATCAGGAAGTAGATATTTGGACCACTGTGTGGTCTTCGATGGAAACGGGTATATCTTCACCTCAAACCTAGACAGAAGCATTCTCAGAAAGTTCTCTGTGTTGACTGCATTCAACTCACAGAGTTGAACAATCCTTTTGATGGAGCAGTTTTGAAACTCTCTTTCTTTGGAATCTGCAAGTGGATATGTTGACCTCTTTGAAGATTTCGTTGGAAACCTGTTAATCTTCACATAAAAGCTAAACAGAAGCATTGTCAGAAACTTCTTTGTGATGTTTGCATTCACCTCATAGAGTTGAACTTTCCCTTTGATAGAGCAGCTTTGAAACACTCTTTTTCTAGAATCTGCAAGTGGACATTTGGAGGGCTTTGTGTTCTGCGGTGGAAAAGGAAATATCTTCTCATCAAAACTACATAGAAGCATTCTCAGAAACAATTCTGTGATGATTGCATTCAGCTGACAGAGTTGAACATTCCTTTTGATAGAGCAGTTTGGAAACACTCTTTTTGTAGAATCTGCATGTGGAGATTTGGACCGCTTGGAGACCTATGGTAGTAAAGGAAATAACTTCATAGAAAAACCAAATGGAAGCATTCTCAGAAAATTCTTTGTGATGATTGAGTTGAACTCAGAGACCAGAACATTCCTTTTGATGGAGCAGTTTCCAAACACACTTCTCGTGGAATCTGCAAGGGGATATTTGGACCTCTCTGAGGATTTCGTTGGAAGTGGGATAAACTTCCCAGAACTAAACGGAAGCATTCTCAGATACTTCTTTGTGATGTTTGCATTCAACTCACAGAGTTGAACCTTCCTTTCATAGTTCAGGTTTGAAACACTCTTTTTGTAGAATCTGGAAGTAGATATTTGGACCACTGTTTGGTCTTCGTTGGAAACGGGTATATCTTCACCTCAAACCTAGACAGAAGCATTCTCAGAAAGTTCTCTGTGTTGACTGCATTCAACTCACAGACTTGAACAATCGTTTTGATGGAGCAGTTTTGAAACTCTCTTTCTTTGGAATCTGCAAGTGGATATGTTGACCTCTTTGAAGATTTCGTTGGAAACGGGTTAATCTTCACATAAAAGCTAAACAGAAGCATTCTCAGAAACTTCTTTGTGATGATTGCATTCACCTCACAGAGTTGAACTTTCCGTTTGATAGAGCAGCTTTGAAACACTCTTTTTCTAGAATCTGCAAGTGGACATTTGGAGGGCTTTGTGTTCTGCGGTGGAAAAGGAAATATCTTCTCAGCAAAACTACATAGAAGCATTCTCAGAAACAATTCGGTGATGATTGCATTCAGCTGACAGAGTTGAACATTCCTTTTGATAGAGCAGTTTGGAAACACTCTTTTTGTAGAATCTGCATGTGGAGATTTGGACCGCTTGGAGACCTATGGTAGTAAAGGAAATAACTTCATAGAAAAACCAAATGGAAGCATTCTCAGAAAATTATTTGTGATGATTGAGTTGAACTCAGAGACCTGAACATTCCTTTTGATGGAGCAGTTTCCAAACACACTTCTCGTGGAATCTGCAAGTCGATATTTGGACCTCTCTGAGGATTTCGTTGGAAGCGGTATAATCTTCCCAGAACTAAACGGAAGCATTCTCAGAAACTTCTTTCTGATGTTTGCATTCAACTCACAGAGTTGAACCTTCCTTTCATAGTTCAGGTTTGAAACACTCTTTTTGTAGAATCTGGAAGTGGATATTTGGACCACAGTGTGGTCTTCGTTGGAAACGGGTATATCTTCACCTCAAACCTAGACAGAAGCATTCTCAGAAAGTTCTCTGTGTTGACTGCATTCAACTCACAGAGTTGAACAATCGTTTTGATGGAGCAGTTTTGAAACTCTCTTTCTTTGGAATCTGCAAGTGGATATGTTGACCTCTTTGAAGATTTCTTTGGAAACGGGTTAATCTTCACATAAAAGCTAAACAGAAGCATTGTCAGAAACTTCTTTGTGATGTTTGCATTCACCTCATAGAGTTGAACTTTCCCTTTGATAGAGCAGCTTTGAAACACTCTTTTTCTAGAATCTGCAAGTGGACATTTGGAGGGCTTTGTGTTCTGCGGTGGAAAAGGAAATATCTTCTCATCAAAACTACATAGAAGCATTCTCAGAAACAATTCTGTGATGATTGCATTCAGCTGACAGAGTTGAACATTCCTTTTGATAGAGCAGTTTGGAAACACTCTTTTTGTAGAATCTGCATGTGAATATTTGGTCCGCTTGGAGACCTATGGTAGTAGAGGAAATAAGTTCATAGAAAAACCAAATGGAAGCATTCTCAGAAAATTCTTTGTGATGATTGAGTTGAACTCAGAGACCTGAACATTTCTTTTGATGGAGCAGTTTCCAAACACACTTCTCGTGGAATCTGCAAGTGGATATTTGGACCTCTCTGAGGATTTCGTTGGAAGCGGGATAAACTTCCCAGAACTAAACGGAAGCATTCTCAGAAACTTCTTTGTGATGTTTGCATTCAACTCACAGAGTTGAACCTTCCTTTCATAGTTCAGGTTTGAAACACTCTTTTTGTAGAATCTGGAAGTGGATATTTGGACCTCTGTGAGGACTTCGTTGGAAACGGGTATATCTTCACCTCAAACCTAGACAGAAGCATTCTCAGAAAGTTCTCTGTGTTGACTGCATTCAACTCACAGACTTGAACAATCGTTTTGATGGAGCAGTTTTGAAACTCTCTTTCTTTGGAATCTGCAAGTGGATATGTTGACCTCTTTGAAGATTTCGTTGGGAACGGGTTAATCTTCACATAAAAGCTAAACAGAAGCATTCTCAGAAACTTCTTTGTGATGATTGCATTCACCTCACAGAGTTGAACTTTCCCTTTGATAGAGCAGCTTTGAAACACTCTTTTTCTAGAATCTGCAAGTGGACATTTGGAGGGCTTTCTGGACTGTGGTGGAAAAGGAAATATCTTCTCATCGAAAGTACATAGAAGCATTCTCAGAAACTACTCTGTGATGATTGCATTCAACTGACAGAGTTGAACGTTCCTTTTGATAGAGCAGTTTGGAAACACTCTTTTTGTAGAATCTGCATGTGGAGATTTGGACCGCTTTGAGACCTATGGTAGTAAAGGAAATAAGTTCATAGAAAAACCAAATGGAAGCATTCTCAGAAAATAATTTGTGATGATTGAGTTGAACTCAGAGACCTCAACATTCCTTTTGATGGAGCAGTTTCCAAACACACTTCTCGTGGAATCTGCAAGTGGATATTTGGACCTCTCTGAAGATTTCATTGGAAGAGGGATTAACTTCCCAGAACTAAACAGAAGCATTCTCAGAAACTTCTTTGTGATGTTTGCATTCAACTCACAGAGTTGAACCTTCCTTTCATAGTTAAGGTTTGAAACACTCTTTTTGTAATATCAGGAAGTAGATATTTGGACCACTGTGTGGTCTTCGATGGAAACGGGTATATCTTCACCTCAAACCTAGACAGAAGCATTCTCAGAAAGTTCTCTGTGTTGACTGCATTCAACTCACAGAGTTGAACAATCCTTTTGATGGAGCAGTTTTGAAACTCTCTTTCTTTGGAATCTGCAAGTGGATATGTTGACCTCTTTGAAGATTTCGTTGGAAACCTGTTAATCTTCACATAAATGCTAAACAGAAGCATTGTCAGAAACTTCTTTGTGATGTTTGCATTCACCTCATAGAGTTGAACTTTCCCTTTTATAGAGCAGCTTTGAAACACTCTTTTTCTAGAATCTGCAAGTGGACATTTGGAGGGCTTTGTGTTCTGCGGTGGAAAAGGAAATATCTTCTCATCAAAACTACATAGAAGCATTCTCAGAAACAATTCTGTGATGATTGCATTCAGCTGACAGAGTTGAACATTCCTTTTGATAGAGCAGTTTGGAAACACTCTTTTTGTAGAATCTGCATGTGGAGATTTGGACCGCTTGGAGACCTATGGTAGTAAAGGAAATAACTTCATAGAAAAACCAAATGGAAGCATTCTCAGAAAATTCTTTGTGATGATTGAGTTGAACTCAGAGACCAGAACATTCCTTTTGATGGAGCAGTTTCCAAACACACTTCTCGTGGAATCTGCAAGGGGATATTTGGACCTCTCTGAGGATTTCGTTGGAAGCGGGATAAACTTCCCAGAACTAAACGGAAGCATTCTCAGAAACTTCTTTGTGATGTTTGCATTCAACTCACAGAGTTGAACCTTCCTTTCATAGTTCAGGTTTGAAACACTCTTTTTGTAGAATCTGGAAGTAGATATTTGGACCACTGTTTGGTCTTCGTTGGAAACGGGTATATCTTCACCTCAAACCTAGACAGAAGCATTCTCAGAAAGTTCTCTGTGTTGACTGCATTCAACTCACAGACTTGAACAATCGTTTTGATGGAGCAGTTTTGAAACTCTCTTTCTTTGGAATCTGCAAGTGGATATGTTGACCTCTTTGAAGATTTCGTTGGAAACGGGTTAATCTTCACATAAAAGCTAAACAGAAGCATTCTCAGAAACTTCTTTGTGATGATTGCATTCACCTCACAGAGTTGAACTTTCCGTTTGATAGAGCAGCTGTGAAACACTCTTTTTCTAGAATCTGCAAGTGGACATTTGGAGGGCTATCTGGACTGTGGTGGAAAAGGAAATATCTTCTCATCGAAAGTACATAGAAGCATTCTCAGAAACTACTCTGTGATGATTGCATTCAACTGACAGAGTTGAACGTTCCTTTTGATAGAGCAGTTTGCAAACACACTTTTTGTAGAATCTGCATGTGGAGATTTGGACCGCTTGGAGACCTATGGAAGTAATGAAATAAGTTCATAGAAAAACCAAACGGAAGCATTCTCAGAAAATCCTTTGTGATGATTGAGTTGAACTCAGAGACCTGAACATTCCTTTTGATGGAGCAGTTTCCAAACACACTTCTCGTGGAATCTGCAAGTGGATATTTGGACCTCTCTGAGGATTTCGTTGGAAGCGGGATAAACTTCCCAGAACTAAACGGAAGCATTCTCAGAAACTTCTTTGTGATGTTTGCATTCAACTCACAGAGTTGAACTTTCCTTTCATAGTTCAAGTTTGAAACACTCTTTTTGTAGAATCAGGAAGTGGATATTTGGACCACAGTGTGGTCTTCGTTGGAAACGGGTATATCTTCACCTCAAACCTAGACAGAAGCATTCTCAGAAAGTTCTCTGTGTTGACTGCATTCAACTCACAGAGTTGAACAATCCTTTTGATGGAGCAGTTTTGAAACTCTCTTTCTTTGGAATCTGCAAGTGGATATGTTGACCTCTTTGAAGATTTCTTTGGAAACGGGTTAATCTTCACATAAAAGCTAAACAGAAGCATTGTCAGAAACTTCTTTGTGATGTTTGCATTCACCTCATAGAGTTGAACTTTCCCTTTGATAGAGCAGCTTTGAAACACTCTTTTTCTAGAATCTGCAAGTGGACATTTGGAGGGCTTTGTGTTCTGCGGTGGAAAAGGAAATATCTTCTCATCAAAACTACATAGAAGCATTCTCAGAAACAATTCTGTGATGATAGCATTCAGCTGACAGAGTTGAACATTCCTTTTGATAGAGCAGTTTGGAAACACTCTTTTTGTAGAATCTGCATGTGAATATTTGGTCCGCTTGGAGACCTATGGTAGTAGAGGAAATAAGTTCATAGAAAAACCAAATGGAAGCATTCTCAGAAAATTCTTTGTGATGATTGAGTTGAACTCAGAGACCTGAACATTTCTTTTGATGGAGCAGTTTCCAAACACACTTCTCGTGGAATCTGCAAGTGGATATTTGGACCTCTCTGAGGATTTCGTTGGAAGAGGGATAAACTTCCCAGAACTAAACGGAAGCATTCTCAGAAACTTCTTTGTGATGTTTGCATTCAACTCACAGAGTTGAACCTTCCTTTCATAGTTCAGGTTTGAAACACTCTTTTTGTAGAATCTGGAAGTGGATATTTGGACCTCTGTGAGGACTTCGTTGGAAACGGGTATATCTTCACCTCAAACCTAGACAGAAGCATTCTCAGAAAGTTCTCTGTGTTGACTGCATTCAACTCACAGACTTGAACAATCGTTTTGATGGAGCAGTTTTGAAACTCTCTTTCTTTGGAATCTGCAAGTGGATATGTTGACCTCTTTGAAGATTTCGTTGGGAACGGGTTAATCTTCACATAAAAGCTAAACAGAAGCATTCTCAGAAACTTCTTTGTGATGATTGCATTCACCTCACAGAGTTGAACTTTCCCTTTGATAGAGCAGCTTTGAAACACTCTTTTTCTAGAATCTGCAAGTGGACATTTGGAGGGCTTTCTGGACTGTGGTGGAAAAGGAAATATCTTCTCATCGAAAGTACATAGAAGCATTCTCAGAAACTACTCTGTGATGATTGCATTCAACTGACAGAGTTGAACGTTCCTTTTGATAGAGCAGTTTGGAAACACTCTTTTTGTAGAATCTGCATGTGGAGATTTGGACCGCTTTGAGACCTATGGTAGTAAAGGAAATAAGTTCATAGAAAAACCAAATGGAAGCATTCTCAGAAAATAATTTGTGATGATTGAGTTGAACTCAGAGACCTGAACATTCCTTTTGATGGAGCAGTTTCCAAACACACTTCTCGTGGAATCTGCAAGTGGATATTTGGACCTCTCTGAAGATTTCATTGGAAGAGGGATTAACTTCCCAGAACTAAACAGAAGCATTCTCAGAAACTTCTTTGTGATGTTTGCATTCAACTCACAGAGTTGAACCTTCCTTTCATAGTTAAGGTTTGAAACACTCTTTTTGTAATATCAGGAAGTAGATATTTGGAGCACTGTGTGGTCTTCGATGGAAACGGGTATATCTTCACCTCAAACCTAGACAGAAGCATTCTCAGAAAGTTCTCTGTGTTGACTGCATTCAACTCACAGAGTTGAACAATCCTTTTGATGGAGCAGTTTTGAAACTCTCTTTCTTTGGAATCTGCAAGTGGATATGTTGACCTCTTTGAAGATTTCGTTGGAAACCTGTTAATCTTCACATAAAAGCTAAACAGAAGCATTGTCAGAAACTTCTTTGTGATGTTTGCATTCACCTCATAGAGTTGAACTTTCCCTTTGATAGAGCAGCTTTGAAACACTCTTTTTCTAGAATCTGCAAGTGGACATTTGGAGGGCTTTGTGTTCTGCGGTGGAAAAGGAAATATCTTCTCATCAAAACTACATAGAAGCATTCTCAGAAACAATTCTGTGATGATTGCATTCAGCTGACAGAGTTGAACATTCCTTTTGATAGAGCAGTTTGGAAACACTCTTTTTGTAGAATCTGCATGTGGAGATTTGGACCGCTTGGAGACCTATGGTAGTAAAGGAAATAACTTCATAGAAAAACCAAATGGAAGCATTCTCAGAGAATTCTTTGTGATGATTGAGTTGAACTCAGAGACCAGAACATTCCTTTTGATGGAGCAGTTTCCAAACACACTTCTCGTGGAATCTGCAAGGGGATATTTGGACCTCTCTGAGGATTTCGTTGGAAGCGGGATAAACTTCCCAGAACTAAACGGAAGCATTCTCAGAAACTTCTTTGTGATGTTTGCATTCAACTCACAGAGTTGAACCTTCCTTTCATAGTTCAGGTTTGAAACACTCTTTTTGTAGAATCTGGAAGTAGATATTTGGACCACTGTTTGGTCTTCGTTGGAAACGGGTATATCTTCACCTCAAACCTAGACAGAAGCATTCTCAGAAAGTTCTCTGTGTTGACTGCATTCAACTCACAGACTTGAACAATCGTTTTGATGGAGCAGTTTTGAAACTCTCTTTCTTTGGAATCTGCAAGTGGATATGTTGACCTCTTTGAAGATTTCGTTGGAAACGGGTTAATCTTCACATAAAAGCTAAACAGAAGCATTCTCAGAAACTTCTTTGTGATGATTGCATTCACCTCACAGAGTTGAACTTTCCCTTTGATAGAGCAGCTGTGAAACACTCTTTTTCTAGAATCTGCAAGTGGACATTTGGAGGGCTATCTGGACTGTGGTGGAAAAGGAAATATCTTCTCATCGAAAGTACATAGAAGCATTCTCAGAAACTACTCTGTGATGATTGCATTCAACTGACAGAGTTGAACGTTCCTTTTGATAGAGCAGTTTGCAAACACACTTTTTGTAGAATCTGCATGTGGAGATTTGGACCGCTTGGAGACCTATGGAAGTAATGAAATAAGTTCATAGAAAAACCAAACGGAAGCATTCTCAGAAAATCCTTTGTGATGATTGAGTTGAACTCAGAGACCTGAACATTCCTTTTGATGGAGCAGTTTCCAAACACACTTCTCGTGGAATCTGCAAGTGGATATTTGGACCTCTCTGAGGATTTCGTTGGAAGCGGGATAAACTTCCCAGAACTAAACGGAAGCATTCTCAGAAACTTCTTTGTGATGTTTGCATTCAACTCACAGAGTTGAACTTTCCTTTCATAGTTCAAGTTTGAAACACTCTTTTTGTAGAATCTGGAAGTGGATATTTGGACCACAGTGTGGTCTTCGTTGGAAACGGGTATATCTTCACCTCAAACCTAGACAGAAGCATTCTCAGAAAGTTCTCTGTGTTGACTGCATTCAACTCACAGAGTTGAACAATCCTTTTGATGGAGCAGTTTTGAAACTCTCTTTCTTTGGAATCTGCAAGTGGATATGTTGACCTCTTTGAAGATTTCTTTGGAAACGGGTTAATCTTCACATAAAAGCTAAACAGAAGCATTGTCAGAAACTTCTTTGTGATGTTTGCATTCACCTCATAGAGTTGAACTTTCCCTTTGATAGAGCAGCTTTGAAACACTCTTTTTCTAGAATCTGCAAGTGGACATTTGGAGGGCTTTGTGTTCTGCGGTGGAAAAGGAAATATCTTCTCATCAAAACTACATAGAAGCATTCTCAGAAACAATTCTGTGATGATAGCATTCAGCTGACAGAGTTGAACATTCCTTTTGATAGAGCAGTTTGGAAACACTCTTTTTGTAGAATCTGCATGTGAATATTTGGTCCGCTTGGAGACCTATGGTAGTAGAGGAAATAAGTTCATAGAAAAACCAAATGGAAGCATTCTCAGAAAATTCTTTGTGATGATTGAGCTGAACTCAGAGACCTGAACATTTCTTTTGATGGAGCAGTTTCCAAACACACTTCTCGTGGAATCTGCAAGTGGATATTTGGACCTCTCTGAGGATTTCGTTGGAAGCGGGATAAACTTCCCAGAACTAAACGGAAGCATTCTCAGAAACTTCTTTGTGATGTTTGCATTCAACTCACAGAGTAGAACCTTCCTTTCATAGTTCAGGTTTGAAACACTATTTTTGTAGAATCTGGAAGTGGATATTTGGACCTCTGTGAGGACTTCGTTGGAAACGGGTATATCTTCACCTCAAACCTAGACAGAAGCATTCTCAGAAAGTTCTCTGTGTTGACTGCATTCAACTCACAGACTTGAACAATCGTTTTGATGGAGCAGTTTTGAAACTCTCTTTCTTTGGAATCTGCAAGTGGATATGTTGACCTCTTTGAAGATTTCGTTGGAAACGGGTTAATCTTCACATAAAAGCTAAACAGAAGCATTCTCAGAATCTTCCTTGTGATGATTGCATTCACCTCACAGAGTTGAACTTTCCCTTTGATAGAGCAGCTTTGAAACACTCTTTTTCTAGAATCTGCAAGTGGACATTTGGAGGGCTTTCTGGACTGTGGTGGAAAAGGAAATATCTTCTCATCGAAAGTACATAGAAGCATTCTCAGAAACTACTCTGTGATGATTGCATTCAACTGACAGAGTTGAACGTTCCTTTTGATAGAGCAGTTTGGAAACACTCTTTTTGTAGAATCTGCATGTGGAGATTTGGACCGCTTTGAGACCTATGGTAGTAAAGGAAATAAGTTCATAGAAAAACCAAATGGAAGCATTCTCAGAAAATAATTTGTGATGATTGAGTTGAACTCAGAGACCTCAACATTCCTTTTGATGGAGCAGTTTCCAAACACACTTCTCGTGGAATCTGCAAGTGGATATTTGGACCTCTCTGAGGATTTCATTGGAAGCGGGATTAACTTCCCAGAACTAAACGGAAGCATTCGCAGAAACTTCTTTGTGATGTTTGCATTCAACTCACAGAGTTGAACCTTCCTTTCATAGTTAAGGTTTGAAACACTCTTTTTGTAGAATCTGGAAGTGGATATTTGGACCACAGTGTGGTCTTCGTTGGAAACGGGTATATCTTCACCTCAAACCTAGACAGAAGCATTCTCAGAAAGTTCTCTGTGTTGACTGCATTCAACTCACAGAGTTGAACAATCCTTTTGATGGAGCAGTTTTGAAACTCTCTTTCTTTGGAATCTGCAAGTGGATATGTTGACCTCTTTGAAGATTTCTTTGGAAACGGGTTAATCTTCACATAAAAGCTAAACAGAAGCATTGTCAGAAACTTCTTTGTGATGTTTGCATTCACCTCATAGAGTTGAACTTTCCCTTTGATAGAGCAGCTTTGAAACACTCTTTTTCTAGAATCTGCAAGTGGACATTTGGAGGGCTTTGTGTTCTGCGGTGGAAAAGGAAATATCTTCTCATCAAAACTACATAGAAGCATTCTCAGAAACAATTCTGTGATGATAGCATTCAGCTGACAGAGTTGAACATTCCTTTTGATAGAGCAGTTTGGAAACACTCTTTTTGTAGAATCTGCATGTGAATATTTGGTCCGCTTGGAGACCTATGGTAGTAGAGGAAATAAGTTCATAGAAAAACCAAATGGAAGCATTCTCAGAAAATTCTTTGTGATGATTGAGCTGAACTCAGAGACCTGAACATTTCTTTTGATGGAGCAGTTTCCAAACACACTTCTCGTGGAATCTGCAAGTGGATATTTGGACCTCTCTGAGGATTTCGTTGGAAGCGGGATAAACTTCCCAGAACTAAACGGAAGCATTCTCAGAAACTTCTTTGTGATGTTTGCATTCAACTCACAGAGTTGAACCTTCCTTTCATAGTTCAGGTTTGAAACACTCTTTTTGTAGAATCTGGAAGTGGATATTTGGACCTCTGTGAGGACTTCGTTGGAAACGGGTATATCTTCACCTCAAACCTAGACAGAAGCATTCTCAGAAAGTTCTCTGTGTTGACTGCATTCAACTCACAGACTTGAACAATCGTTTTGATGGAGCAGTTTTGAAACTCTCTTTCTTTGGAATCTGCAAGTGGATATGTTGACCTCTTTGAAGATTTCGTTGGGAACGGGTTAATCTTCACATAAAAGCTAAACAGAAGCATTCTCAGAAACTTCTTTGTGATGATTGCATTCACCTCACAGAGTTGAACTTTCCCTTTGATAGAGCAGCTTTGAAACACTCTTTTTCTAGAATCTGCAAGTGGACATTTGGAGGGCTTTCTGGACTGTGGTGGAAAAGGAAATATCTTCTCATCGAAAGTACATAGAAGCATTCTCAGAAACTACTCTGTGATGATTGCATTCAACTGACAGAGTTGAACGTTCCTTTTGATAGAGCAGTTTGGAAACACTCTTTTTGTAGAATCTGCATGTGGAGATTTGGACCGCTTTGAGACCTATGGTAGTAAAGGAAATAAGTTCATAGAAAAACCAAATGGAAGCATTCTCAGAAAATAATTTGTGATGATTGAGTTGAACTCAGAGACCTGAACATTCCTTTTGATGGAGCAGTTTCCAAACACACTTCTCGTGGAATCTGCAAGTGGATATTTGGACCTCTCTGAAGATTTCATTGGAAGAGGGATTAACTTCCCAGAACTAAACAGAAGCATTCTCAGAAACTTCTTTGTGATGTTTGCATTCAACTCACAGAGTTGAACCTTCCTTTCATAGTTAAGGTTTGAAACACTCTTTTTGTAATATCAGGAAGTAGATATTTGGAGCACTGTGTGGTCTTCGATGGAAACGGGTATATCTTCACCTCAAACCTAGACAGAAGCATTCTCAGAAAGTTCTCTGTGTTGACTGCATTCAACTCACAGAGTTGAACAATCCTTTTGATGGAGCAGTTTTGAAACTCTCTTTCTTTGGAATCTGCAAGTGGATATGTTGACCTCTTTGAAGATTTCGTTGGAAACCTGTTAATCTTCACATAAAAGCTAAACAGAAGCATTGTCAGAAACTTCTTTGTGATGTTTGCATTCACCTCATAGAGTTGAACTTTCCCTTTGATAGAGCAGCTTTGAAACACTCTTTTTCTAGAATCTGCAAGTGGACATTTGGAGGGCTTTGTGTTCTGCGGTGGAAAAGGAAATATCTTCTCATCAAAACTACATAGAAGCATTCTCAGAAACAATTCTGTGATGATTGCATTCAGCTGACAGAGTTGAACATTCCTTTTGATAGAGCAGTTTGGAAACACTCTTTTTGTAGAATCTGCATGTGGAGATTTGGACCGCTTGGAGACCTATGGTAGTAAAGGAAATAACTTCATAGAAAAACCAAATGGAAGCATTCTCAGAGAATTCTTTGTGATGATTGAGTTGAACTCAGAGACCAGAACATTCCTTTTGATGGAGCAGTTTCCAAACACACTTCTCGTGGAATCTGCAAGGGGATATTTGGACCTCTCTGAGGATTTCGTTGGAAGCGGGATAAACTTCCCAGAACTAAACGGAAGCATTCTCAGAAACTTCTTTGTGATGTTTGCATTCAACTCACAGAGTTGAACCTTCCTTTCATAGTTCAGGTTTGAAACACTCTTTTTGTAGAATCTGGAAGTAGATATTTGGACCACTGTTTGGTTTTCGTTGGAAACGGGTATATCTTCACCTCAAACCTAGACAGAAGCATTCTCAGAAAGTTCTCTGTGTTGACTGCATTCAACTCACAGACTTGAACAATCGTTTTGATGGAGCAGTTTTGAAACTCTCTTTCTTTGGAATCTGCAAGTGGATATGTTGACCTCTTTGAAGATTTCGTTGGAAACGGGTTAATCTTCACATAAAAGCTAAACAGAAGCATTCTCAGAAACTTCTTTGTGATGATTGCATTCACCTCACAGAGTTGAACTTTCCCTTTGATAGAGCAGCTGTGAAACACTCTTTTTCTAGAATCTGCAAGTGGACATTTGGAGGGCTATCTGGACTGTGGTGGAAAAGGAAATATCTTCTCATCGAAAGTACATAGAAGCATTCTCAGAAACTACTCTGTGATGATTGCATTCAACTGACAGAGTTGAACGTTCCTTTTGATAGAGCAGTTTGCAAACACACTTTTTGTAGAATCTGCATGTGGAGATTTGGACCGCTTGGAGACCTATGGAAGTAATGAAATAAGTTCATAGAAAAACCAAACGGAAGCATTCTCAGAAAATCCTTTGTGATGATTGAGTTGAACTCAGAGACCTGAACATTCCTTTTGATGGAGCAGTTTCCAAACACACTTCTCGTGGAATCTGCAAGTGGATATTTGGACCACTCTGAGGATTTCGTTGGAAGCGGGATAAACTTCCCAGAACTAAACGGAAGCATTCTCAGAAACTTCTTTGTGATGTTTGCATTCAACTCTCAGAGTTGAACTTTCCTTTCATAGTTCAAGTTTGAAACACTCTTTTTGTAGAATCTGGAAGTGGATATTTGGACCACAGTGTGGTCTTCGTTGGAAACGGGTATATCTTCACCTCAAACCTAGACAGAAGCATTCTCAGAAAGTTCTCTGTGTTGACTGCATTCAACTCACAGAGTTGAACAATCCTTTTGATGGAGCAGTTTTGAAACTCTCTTTCTTTGGAATCTGCAAGTGGATATGTTGACCTCTTTGAAGATTTCTTTGGAAACGGGTTAATCTTCACATAAAAGCTAAACAGAAGCATTGTCAGAAACTTCTTTGTGATGTTTGCATTCACCTCATAGAGTTGAACTTTCCCTTTGATAGAGCAGCTTTGAAACACTCTTTTTCTAGAATCTGCAAGTGGACATTTGGAGGGCTTTGTGTTCTGCGGTGGAAAAGGAAATATCTTCTCATCAAAACTACATAGAAGCATTCTCAGAAACAATTCTGTGATGATAGCATTCAGCTGACAGAGTTGAACATTCCTTTTGATAGAGCAGTTTGGAAACACTCTTTTTGTAGAATCTGCATGTGAATATTTGGTCCGCTTGGAGACCTATGGTAGTAGAGGAAATAAGTTCATAGAAAAACCAAATGGAAGCATTCTCAGAAAATTCTTTGTGATGATTGAGCTGAACTCAGAGACCTGAACATTTCTTTTGATGGAGCAGTTTCCAAACACACTTCTCGTGGAATCTGCAAGTGGATATTTGGACCTCTCTGAGGATTTCGTTGGAAGCGGGATAAACTTCCCAGAACTAAACGGAAGCATTCTCAGAAACTTCTTTGTGATGTTTGCATTCAACTCACAGAGTAGAACCTTCCTTTCATAGTTCAGGTTTGAAACACTATTTTTGTAGAATCTGGAAGTGGATATTTGGACCTCTGTGAGGACTTCGTTGGAAACGGGTATATCTTCACCTCAAACCTAGACAGAAGCATTCTCAGAAAGTTCTCTGTGTTGACTGCATTCAACTCACAGACTTGAACAATCGTTTTGATGGAGCAGTTTTGAAACTCTCTTTCTTTGGAATCTGCAAGTGGATATGTTGACCTCTTTGAAGATTTCGTTGGAAACGGGTTAATCTTCACATAAAAGCTAAACAGAAGCATTCTCAGAATCTTCCTTGTGATGATTGCATTCACCTCACAGAGTTGAACTTTCCCTTTGATAGAGCAGCTTTGAAACACTCTTTTTCTAGAATCTGCAAGTGGACATTTGGAGGGCTTTCTGGACTGTGGTGGAAAAGGAAATATCTTCTCATCGAAAGTACATAGAAGCATTCTCAGAAACTACTCTGTGATGATTGCATTCAACTGACAGAGTTGAACGTTCCTTTTGATAGAGCAGTTTGGAAACACTCTTTTTGTAGAATCTGCATGTGGAGATTTGGACCGCTTTGAGACCTATGGTAGTAAAGGAAATAAGTTCATAGAAAAACCAAATGGAAGCATTCTCAGAAAATAATTTGTGATGATTGAGTTGAACTCAGAGACCTCAACATTCCTTTTGATGGAGCAGTTTCCAAACACACTTCTCGTGGAATCTGCAAGTGGATATTTGGACCTCTCTGAGGATTTCATTGGAAGCGGGATTAACTTCCCAGAACTAAACGGAAGCATTCGCAGAAACTTCTTTGTGATGTTTGCATTCAACTCACAGAGTTGAACCTTCCTTTCATAGTTAAGGTTTGAAACACTCTTTTTGTAATATCTGGAAGTAGATATTTGGACCACTGTGTGTTCTTCGTTGGAAACGTGTATATCTTCACCTCATACCTAGACAGAAGCATTCTCAGAAAGTTCTCTGTGTTGACTGCATTCAACTCACAGAGTTGAACAATCCTTTTGATGGAGCAGTTTTGAAACTCTCTTTCTTTGGAATCTGCAAGTGGATATGTTGACCTCTTTGAAGATTTCGTTGGAAACCTGTTAATCTTCACATAAAAGCTAAACAGAAGCATTGTCAGAAACTTCTTTGTGATGTTTGAATTCACCTCATAGAGTTGAACTTTCCCTTTGATAGAGCAGCTTTGAAACACTCTTTTTCTAGAATCTGCAAGTGCACATTTGGAGGGCTTTGTGTTCTGCGGTAGAAAAGGAAATATCTTCTCATCAAAACTACCTAGAAGCATTCTCAGAAACAATTCGGTGATGATTGCATTCAGCTGACAGAGTTGAACATTCCTTTTGATAGAGCAGTTTGGAAACACTATTTTGTAGAATCTGCATGTGGAGATGTGGACCGCTTGGAGACCTATGGTAGTAAAGGAAATAACTTCATAGAAAAACCAAATGGAAGCATTCTCAGAAAATTCTTTGTGATGATTGAGTTGAACTCACAGACCTGAACATTCCTTTTGATGGAGCAGTTTCCAAACACACTTCTCGTGGAATCTGCAAGTGGATATTTGGACCTCTCTGAGGATTTCGTTGGAAGCGGGATAAACTTCCCAGAACTAAACGGAAGCATTCTCAGAAACTTCTTTGTGATGTTTGCATTCAACTCACAGAGTTGAACCTTCGTTTCGTAGTTCAGGTTTGAAACACTCTTTTTGTAGAATCTGGAAGTAGATATTTGGACCACTCTGTGGTCTCGTTGGAAACGGGTATATCTTCACCTCAAACCTAGACAGAAGCATTCTCAGAAAGTTCTCTGTGTTGACTGCATTCAACTCACAGACTTGAACAATCGTTTTGATGGAGCAGTTTTGAAACTCTCTTTCTTTGGAATCTGCAAGTGGATATGTTGACCTCTTTGAAGATTTCGTTGGGAACGGGTTAATCTTCACATAAAAGCTAAACAGAAGCATTCTCAGAAACTTCTTTGTGATGATTGCATTCACCTCACAGAGTTGAACTTTCCCTTTGATAGAGCAGCTTTGAAACACTCTTTTTCTAGAATCTGCAAGTGGACATTTGGAGGGCTTTGTGTTCTGCGGTGGAAAAGGAAATATCTTCTCATCAAAACTACATAGAAGCATTCTCAGAAACAATTCGGTGATGATTGCATTCAACTGACAGAGTTGAACATTCCTTTTGATAGAGCAGTTTGGAAACACTCTTTTTGTAGAATCTGCATGTGGAGATTTGGACCGCTTTGAGACCTATGGTAGTAAAGGAAATAACTTCATAGAAAAACCAAATGGAAGCATTCTCAGAAAATTCTTTGTGATGATTGAGTTGAACTCAGAGACCTGAACATTCCTTTTGATGGAGCAGTTTCCAAACACACTTCTCGTGGAATCTGCAAGTGGATATTTGGACCTCTCTGAGGATTTCGTTGGAAGCGGGATAAACTTCCCAGAACTAAACGGAAGCATTCTCAGAAACTTCTTTGTGATGTTTGCATTCAACTCACAGAGTTGAACCTTCCTTTCGTAGTTCAGGTTTGAAACACTCTTTTTGTAGAATCTGGAAGTGGATATTTGGACCACTGTGAGGACTTCGTTGGAAACGGGTATATCTTCACCTCAAACCTAGACAGAAGCATTCTCAGAAAGTTCTCTGTGTTGACTGCATTCAACTCACAGACTTGAACAATCGTTTTGATGGAGCAGTTTTGAAACTCTCTTTCTTTGGAATCTGCAAGTGGATATGTTGACCTCTTTGAAGATTTCGTTGGAAACGGGTTAATCTTCACATAAAAGCTAAACAGAAGCATTCTCAGAAACTTCTTTGTGATGATTGCATTCACCTCACAGAGTTTAACTTTCCCTTTGATAGAGCAGCTGTGAAACACTCTTTTTCTAGAATCTGCAAGTGGACATTTGGAGGGCTTTCTGGACTGTGGTGGAAAAGGAAATATCTTCTCATCGAAAGTACATAGAAGCATTGTCAGAAACTACTCTGTGATGATTGCATTCAACTGACAGAGTTGAACGTTCCTCTTGATAGAGCAGTTTGCAAACACACTTTTTGTAGAATCTGCATGTGGAGATTTGGACCGCTTTGAGACCTATGGTAGTAAAGGAAATAAGTTCATAGAAAAACCAAATGGAAGCATTCTCAGAAAATAATTTGTGATGATTGAGTTGAACTCAGAGACCTCAACATTCCTTTTGATGGAGCAGTTTCCAAACACACTTCTCGTGGAATCTGCAAGTGGATATTTGGACCTCTCTGAGGATTTCATTGGAAGCGGGATTAACTTCCCAGAACTAAACGGAAGCATTCTCAGAAACTTCTTTGTGATGTTTGCATTCAACTCACAGAGTTGAACCTTCCTTTCATAGTTAAGGTTTGAAACACTCTTTTTGTAATATCTGGAAGTAGATATTTGGACCACTGTGTGGTCTTCGTTGGAAACGTGTATATCTTCACCTCAAACCTAGACAGAAGCATTCTCAGAAAGTTCTCTGTGTTGACTGCATTCAACTCACAGTGTTGAACAATCCTTTTGATGGAGCAGTTTGGAAACTCTCTTTCTTTGGAATCTGCAAGTGGATATGTTGACCTCTTTGAAGATTTCGTTGGAAACCTGTTAATCTTCACATAAAAGCTAAACAGAAGCATTGTCAGAAACTTCTTTGTGATGTTTGAATTCACCTCATAGAGTTGAACTTTCCCTTTGATAGAGCAGCTTTGAAACACTCTTTTTCTAGAATCTGCAAGTGGACATTTGGAGGGCTTTGTGTTCTGCGGTAGAAAAGGAAATATCTTCTCATCAAAACTACCTAGAAGCATTCTCAGAAACAATTCGGTGATGATTGCATTCAGCTGACAGAGTTGAACATTCCTTTTGATAGAGCAGTTTGGAAACACTCTTTTTGTAGAATCTGCATGTGGAGATGTGGACCGCTTGGAGACCTATGGTAGTAAAGGAAATAACTTCATAGAAAAACCAAATGGAAGCATTCTCAGAAAATTCTTTGTGATGATTGAGTTGAACTCAGAGACCTGAACATTCCTTTTGATGGAGCAGTTTCCAAACACACTTCTCGTGGAATCTGCAAGTGGATATTTGGACCTCTCTGAGGATTGCGTTGGAAGCGGGATAAACTTCCCAGAACTAAACGGAAGCATTCTCAGAAACTTCTTTGTGATGTTTGCATTCAACTCACAGAGTTCAACCTTCCTTTCATAGTTCAGGTTTGCAACACTCTTTTTGTAGAATCTGGAAGTGGATATTTGGACCACTGTGAGGACTTCGTTGGAAACGGGTATATCTTCACCTCAAACCTAGACAGAAGCATTCTCAGAAAGTTTTCTGTGTTGACTGCATTCAACTCACAGACTTGAACAATCGTTTTGATGGAGCAGTTTTGAAACTCTCTTTCTTTGGAATCTGCAAGTGGATATGTTGACCTCTTTGAAGATTTCGTTGGAAACGGGTTAATCTTCACATAAAAGCTAAACAGAAGCATTCTCAGAAACTTCTTTGTGATGATTGCATTCACCTCACAGAGTTGAACTTTCCCTTTGATAGAGCAGCTGTGAAACACTCTTTTTCTAGAATCTGCAAGTGGACATTTGGAGGGCTTTCTGGACTGTGGTGGAAAAGGAAATATCTTCTCATCGAAAGTACGTAGAAGCATTGTCAGAAACTACTCTGTGATGATTGCATTCAACTGACAGAGTTGAACGTTCCTTTTGATAGAGCAGTTTGCAAACACACTTTTTGTAGAATCTGCATGTGGAGATTTGGACCGCTTGGAGACCTATGGTAGTAATGAAATAAGTTCATAGAAAAACCAAACGGAAGCATTCTCAGAAAATCCTTTGTGATGATTGAGTTGAACTGAGAGACCTGAACATTCCTTTTGATGGAGCAGTTTCCAAACACACTTCTCGTGGAATCTGCAAGTGGATATTTGGACCTCTCTGACGATTTCGTTGGAAGCGGGATAAAGTTCCCAGAACTAAACGGAAGCATTCTCAGAAACTTCTTTGTGATGTTTGCATTCAACTCACAGAGTTGAACCTTCCTTTCATAGTTCAGGTTTGAAACACTCTTTTTGTAGAATCTGGAAGTGGATATTTGGACCACAGTGTGGTCTTCGTTGGAAACGGGTATATCTTCACCTCAAACCTAGACAGAAGCATTCTCAGAAAGTTCTCTGTGTTGACTGCATTCAACTCTCAGACTTGAACAATCGTTTTGATGGAGCAGTTTTGAAACTCTCTTTCTTTGGAATCTGCAAGTGGATATGTTGACCTCTTTGAAGATTTCTTTGGAAATGGGTTAATCTTCACATAAAAGCTAAACAGAAGCATTGTCAGAAACTTCTTTGTGATGTTTGCATTCACCTCATAGAGTTGAACTTTCCCTTTGATAGAGCAGCTTTGAAACACTCTTTTTCTAGAATCTGCAAGTGGACATTTGGAGGGCTTTGTGTTCTGCGGTGGAAAAGGAAATATCTTCTCATCAAAACTACATAGAAGCATTCTCAGAAACAATTCTGTGATGATTGCATTCAGCTGACAGAGTTGAACATTCCTTTTGATAGAGCAGTTTGGAAACACTCTTTTTGTAGAATCTGCATGTGGATATTTGGTCCGCATGGAGACCTATGGTAGTAGAGGAAATAAGTTCATAGAAAAACCAAATGGAAGCATTCTCAGAAAATTCTTTGTGATGATTGAGTTGAACTCAGAGACCTGAACATTTCTTTTGATGGAGCAGTTTCCAAACACGCTTCTCGTGGAATCTGCAAGTGGATATTTGGACCTCTCTGAGGATTTCGTTGGAAGCGGGATAAACTTCCCAGAACTAAACGGAAGCATTCTCAGAAACTTCTTTGTGATGTTTGCATTCAACTCACAGAGTTGAACCTTCCTTTCATAGTTCAGGTTTGAAACACTCTTTTTGTAGAATCTGGAAGTGGATATTTGGACCTCTGTGAAGACTTCGTTGGAAACGGGTATATCTTCACCTCAAACCTAGGCAGAAGCATTCTCAGAAAGTTCTCTGTGTTGACTGCATTCAACTCACAGACTTGAACAATCGTTTTGATGGCCAGTTTTGAAACTCTCTTTCTTTGGAATCTGCAAGTGGATATGTTGACCTCTTTGAAGATTTCGTTGGAAACGGGTTAATCTTCACATAAAAGCTAAACAGAAGCATTCTCAGAAACTTCTTTGTGATGATTGCATTCACCTCACAGAGTTGAACTTTCCCTTTGATAGAGCAGCTGTGAAACACTCTTTTTCTAGAATCTGCAAGTGGACATTTGGAGGGCTTTCTGGACTGTGTTGGAAAAGGAAATATATTCTCATCGAAAGTACATAGAAGCATTGTCAGAAACTACTCTGTGATGATTGCATTCAACTGACAGATTTGAACGTTCCTTTTGATAGAGCAGTTTGGAAACACTCTTTTTGTAGAATCTGCATGTGGAGATTTGGACCGCTTGGAGACCTATGGTAGTAAAGGAAATAAGTTCATAGAAAAACCAAACGGAAGCATTCTCAGAAAATCCATTGTGATGATTGAGTTGAACTCAGAGACCTGAACATTCCTTTTGATGGAGCAGTTTCCAAACACACTTCTCGTGGAATCTGCAAGTGGATATTTGGACCTCTCTGAGGATTTCGTTGGAAGCGGGATAAACTTCCCAGAACTAAACGGAAGCATTCTCAGAAACTTCTTTGTGATGTTTGCATTCAACTCACAGAGTTGAACCTTCCTTTCATAGTTCAAGTTTGAAACACTCTTTTTGTAGAATCTGGAAGTGGATATTTGGACCTCTGTGAGGACTTCGTTGGAAACGGGTATATCTTCACCTCAAACCTAGACAGAAGCATTCTCAGAAAGTTCTCTGTGTTGACTGCATTCAACTCACAGTGTTGAATAATCCTTTTGATGGAGCAGTTTGGAAACTCTCTTTCTTTGGAATCTGCAAGTGGATATGTTGACCTCTTTGAAGATTTCGTTGGAAACCTGTTAATCTTCACATAAAAGCTAAACAGAAGCATTGTCAGAAACTTCTTTGTGATGTTTGAATTCACCTCATGGAGTTGAACTTTCCCTTTGATAGAGCAGCTTTGAAACACTCTTTTTCTAGAATCTGCAAGTGGACATTTGGAGGGCTTTGTGTTCTGCGGTAGAAAAGGAAATATCTTCTCATAAAAACTACCTAGAAGCATTCTCAGAAACAATTCGGTGATGATTGCATTCAGCTGAAAGAGTTGAACATTCCTTTTGATAGAGCAGTTTGGAAACACTCTTTTTGTAGAATCTGCATGTGGAGATGTGGACCGCTTGGAGACCTATGGTAGTAAAGGAAATAACTTCATAGAAAAACCAAATGGAAGCATTCTCAGAAAATTCTTTGTGATGATTGAGTTGAACTCAGAGACCTGAACATTCCTTTTGATGGAGCAGTTTCCAAACACACTTCTCGTGGAATCTGCAAGTGGATATTTGGACCTCTCTGAGGATTTCGTTGGAAGTGGGATAAACTTCCCAGAACTAAACGGAAGCATTCTCAGAAACTTCTTTGTGATGTTTGCATTCAACTCACAGAGTTGAACCTTCGTTTCGTAGTTCAGGTTTGAAACACTCTTTTTGTAGAATCTGGAAGTAGATATTTGGACCACTCTGTGGTCTTCGTTGGAAACGGGTATATCTTCACCTCAAACCTAGACAGAAGCATTCTCAGAAAGTTCTCTGTGTTGACTGCATTCAACTCACAGACTTGAACAATCGTTTTGATGGAGCAGTTTTGAAACTCTCTTTCTTTGGAATCTGCAAGTGGATATGTTGACCTCTTTGAAGATTTCGTTGGAAACGGGTTAATCATCACATAAAAGCTAAACAGAAGCATTCTCAGAAACTTCTTTGTGATGATTGCATTCACTTCACAGAGTTGAACTTTCCCTTTGATAGAGCAGCTTTGAAACACTCTTTTTCTAGAATCTGCAAGTGGACATTTGGAGGGCTTTGTGTTCTGCGGTGGAAAAGGAAATATCTTCTCATCAAAACTACATAGAAGCATTCTCAGAAACAATTCTGTGATGATTGCATTCAGCTGACAGAGTTGAACATTCCTTTTGATAGAGCAGTTTGGAAACACTCTTTTTGTAGAATCTGCATGTGGAGATTTGGATCGCTTGGAGACCTATGGTAGTAAAGGAAATAAGTTCATAGAAAAACCAAATGGAAGCATTCTCAGAAAATTATTTGTGATGATTGAGTTGAACTCAGAGACCTGAACATTCCTTTTGATGTAGCAGTTTCGAAACACACTTCTCGTGGAATCTGCAAGTGGATATTTGGACCTCTCTGAGGATTTCGTTGGAAGCGGGATAAACTTCCCAGAACTAAACGGAAGCATTCTCAGAAACTTCTTTGTGATGTTTGCATTCAACTCACAGAGTTGAACCTTCCTTTCATAGTTCAGGTTTGAAACACTCTTTTTGTAGAATCTGGAAGTGGATATTTGGACCTCTGTGAAGACTTCGTTGGAAACGGGTATATCTTCACCTCAAACCTAGGCAGAAGCATTCTCAGAAAGTTCTCTGTGTTGACTGCATTCAACTCACAGACTTGAACAATCGTTTTGATGGCCAGTTTTGAAACTCTCTTTCTTTGGAATCTGCAAGTGGATATGTTGACCTCTTTGAAGATTTCGTTGGAAACGGGTTAATCTTCACATAAAAGCTAAACAGAAGCATTCTCAGAAACTTCTTTGTGATGATTGCATTCACCTCACAGAGTTGAACTTTCCCTTTGATAGAGCAGCTGTGAAACACTCTTTTTCTAGAATCTGCAAGTGGACATTTGGAGGGCTTTCTGGACTGTGTTGGAAAAGGAAATATATTCTCATCGAAAGTACATAGAAGCATTGTCAGAAACTACTCTGTGATGATTGCATTCAACTGACAGATTTGAACGTTCCTTTTGATAGAGCAGTTTGGAAACACTCTTTTTGTAGAATCTGCATGTGGAGATTTGGACCGCTTGGAGACCTATGGTAGTAAAGGAAATAAGTTCATAGAAAAACCAAACGGAAGCATTCTCAGAAAATCCATTGTGATGATTGAGTTGAACTCAGAGACCTGAACATTCCTTTTGATGGAGCAGTTTCCAAACACACTTCTCGTGGAATCTGCAAGTGGATATTTGGACCTCTCTGAGGATTTCGTTGGAAGCGGGATAAACTTCCCAGAACTAAACGGAAGCATTCTCAGAAACTTCTTTGTGATGTTTGCATTCAACTCACAGAGTTGAACCTTCCTTTCATAGTTCAAGTTTGAAACACTCTTTTTGTAGAATCTGGAAGTGGATATTTGGACCTCTGTGAGGACTTCGTTGGAAACGGGTATATCTTCACCTCAAACCTAGACAGAAGCATTCTCAGAAAGTTCTCTGTGTTGACTGCATTCAACTCACAGTGTTGAATAATCCTTTTGATGGAGCAGTTTGGAAACTCTCTTTCTTTGGAATCTGCAAGTGGATATGTTGACCTCTTTGAAGATTTCGTTGGAAACCTGTTAATCTTCACATAAAAGCTAAACAGAAGCATTGTCAGAAACTTCTTTGTGATGTTTGAATTCACCTCATGGAGTTGAACTTTCCCTTTGATAGAGCAGCTTTGAAACACTCTTTTTCTAGAATCTGCAAGTGGACATTTGGAGGGCTTTGTGTTCTGCGGTAGAAAAGGAAATATCTTCTCATAAAAACTACCTAGAAGCATTCTCAGAAACAATTCGGTGATGATTGCATTCAGCTGAAAGAGTTGAACATTCCTTTTGATAGAGCAGTTTGGAAACACTCTTTTTGTAGAATCTGCATGTGGAGATGTGGACCGCTTGGAGACCTATGGTAGTAAAGGAAATAACTTCATAGAAAAACCAAATGGAAGCATTCTCAGAAAATTCTTTGTGATGATTGAGTTGAACTCAGAGACCTGAACATTCCTTTTGATGGAGCAGTTTCCAAACACACTTCTCGTGGAATCTGCAAGTGGATATTTGGACCTCTCTGAGGATTTCGTTGGAAGTGGGATAAACTTCCCAGAACTAAACGGAAGCATTCTCAGAAACTTCTTTGTGATGTTTGCATTCAACTCACAGAGTTGAACCTTCGTTTCGTAGTTCAGGTTTGAAACACTCTTTTTGTAGAATCTGGAAGTAGATATTTGGACCACTCTGTGGTCTTCGTTGGAAACGGGTATATCTTCACCTCAAACCTAGACAGAAGCATTCTCAGAAAGTTCTCTGTGTTGACTGCATTCAACTCACAGACTTGAACAATCGTTTTGATGGAGCAGTTTTGAAACTCTCTTTCTTTGGAATCTGCAAGTGGATATGTTGACCTCTTTGAAGATTTCGTTGGAAACGGGTTAATCATCACATAAAAGCTAAACAGAAGCATTCTCAGAAACTTCTTTGTGATGATTGCATTCACTTCACAGAGTTGAACTTTCCCTTTGATAGAGCAGCTTTGAAACACTCTTTTTCTAGAATCTGCAAGTGGACATTTGGAGGGCTTTGTGTTCTGCGGTGGAAAAGGAAATATCTTCTCATCAAAACTACATAGAAGCATTCTCAGAAACAATTCTGTGATGATTGCATTCAGCTGACAGAGTTGAACATTCCTTTTGATAGAGCAGTTTGGAAACACTCTTTTTGTAGAATCTGCATGTGGAGATTTGGATCGCTTGGAGACCTATGGTAGTAAAGGAAATAAGTTCATAGAAAAACCAAATGGAAGCATTCTCAGAAAATTATTTGTGATGATTGAGTTGAACTCAGAGACCTGAACATTCCTTTTGATGTAGCAGTTTCGAAACACACTTCTCGTGGAATCTGCAAGTGGATATTTGGACCTCTCTGAGGATTTCGTTGGAAGCGGGATAAACTTCCCAGAACTAAACGGAAGCATTCTCAGAAACTTCTTTGTGATGTTTGCGTTCAACTCACAGAGTTCAACCTTCCTTTCATAGTTCAGGTTTGCAACACTCTTTTTGTAGAATCTGGAAGTGGATATTTGGACCACTGTGAGGACTTCGTTGGAAACGGGTATATCTTCACCTCAAACCTAGACAGAAGCATTCTCAGAAAGTTTTCTGTGTTGACTGCATTCAACTCACAGACTTGAACAATCGTTTTGATGGAGCAGTTTTGAAACTCTCTTTCTTTGGAATCTGCAAGTGGATATGTTGACCTCTTTGAAGATTTCGTTGGAAACGGGTTAATCTTCACATAAAAGCTAAACAGAAGCATTCTCAGAAACTTCTTTGTGATGATTGCATTCACCTCACAGAGTTGAACTTTCCCTTTGATAGAGCAGCTGTGAAACACTCTTTTTCTAGAATCTGCAAGTGGACATTTGGAGGGCTTTCTGGACTGTGGTGGAAAAGGAAATATCTTCTCATCGAAAGTACATAGAAGCATTGTCAGAAACTACTCTGTGATGATTGCATTCAACTGACAGAGTTGAACGTTCCTTTTGATAGAGCAGTTTGCAAACACACTTTTTGTAGAATCTGCATGTGGAGATTTGGACCGCTTGGAGACCTATGGTAGTAATGAAATAAGTTCATAGAAAAACCAAACGGAAGCATTCTCAGAAAATCCTTTGTGATGATTGAGTTGAACTGAGAGACCTGAACATTCCTTTTGATGGAGCAGTTTCCAAACACACTTCTCGTGGAATCTGCAAGTGGATATTTGGACCTCTCTGAGGATTTCGTTGGAAGCGGGATAAACTTCCCAGAACTAAACGGAAGCATTCTCAGAAACTTCTTTGTGATGTTTGCATTCAACTCACAGAGTTGAACCTTCCTTTCATAGTTCAGGTTTGAAACACTCTTTTTGTAGAATCTGGAAGTGGATATTTGGACCACAGTGTGGTCTTCATTGGAAACGGGTATATCTTCACCTCAAACCTAGACAGAAGCATTCTCAGAAAGTTCTCTGTGTTGACTGCATTCAACTCACAGACTTGAACAATCGTTTTGATGGAGCAGTTTTGAAACTCTCTTTCTTTGGAATCTGCAAGTGGATATGTTGACCTCTTTGAAGATTTCTTTGGAAACGGGTTAATCTTCACATAAAAGCTAAACAGAAGCATTGTCAGAAACTTCTTTGTGATGTTTGCATTCACCTCATAGAGTTGAACTTTCCCTTTGATAGAGCAGCTTTGAAACACTCTTTTTCTAGAATCTGCAAGTGGACATTTGGAGGGCTTTGTGTTCTGCGGTGGAAAAGGAAATATCTTCTCATCAAAACTACATAGAAGCATTCTCAGAAACAATTCTGTGATGATTGCATTCAGCTGACAGAGTTGAACATTCCTTTTGATAGAGCAGTTTGGAAACACTCTTTTTGTAGAATCTGCATGTGGAGATTTGGACCGCTTTGAGACCTATGGTAGTAAAGGAAATAAGTTCATAGAAAAACCAAATGGAAGCATTCTCAGAAAATAATTTGTGATGATTGAGTTGAACTCAGAGACCTGAACATTCCTTTTGATGGAGCAGTTTCCAAACACAGTTCTCGTGGAATCTGCAAGTGGATATTTGGACCTCTCTGAGGATTTCGTTGGAAGCGGTATAAACTTCCCAGAACTAAACGGAAGCATTCTCAGAAACTTCTTTCTGATGTTTGCATTCAACTCACAGAGTTGAACCTTCCTTTCATAGTTCAGGTTTGAAACACTCTTTTTGTAGAATCTGGAAGTGGATATTTGGACCACTGTGAGGACTTCGTTGGAAACGGGTATATCTTCACCTCAAACCTAGACAGAAGCATTCTCAGAAAGTTCTCTGTGTTGACTGCATTCAACTCACAGACTTGAACAATCGTTTTGATGGAGCAGTTTTGAAACTCTCTTTCTTTGGAATCTGCAAGTGGATATGTTGACCTCTTTGAAGATTTCGTTGGAAACGGGTTAATCTTCACATAAAAGCTAAACAGAAGCATTCTCCGAAACTTCTTTGTGATGATTGCATTCACCTCACAGAGTTGAACTTTCCCTTTGATAGAGCAGCTTTGAAACACTCTTTTTCTAGAATCTGCAAGTGGACATTTGGAGGGCTTTGTGTTCTGCGGTAGAAAAGGAAATATATTCTCATAAAAACTACCTAGAAGCATTCTCAGAATCAATTCGGTGATGATTGCATTCAGCTGAAAGAGTTGAACATTCCTTTTGATAGAGCAGTTTGGAAACACTCTTTTTGTAGAATCTGCATGTGGAGATGTGGACCGCTTGGAGACCTATGGTAGTAAAGGAAATAACTTCATAGAAAAACCAAATGGAAGCATTCTCAGAAAATTCTTTGTGATGATTGAGTTGAACTCAGAGACCTGAACATTCCTTTTGATGGAGCAGTTTCCAAACACACTTCTCGTGGAATCTGCAAGTGGATATTTGGACCTCTCTGAGGATTTCGTTGGAAGCGGGATAAACTTCCCAGAACTAAACGGAAGCATTCTCAGAAACTTCTTTGTGATGTTTGCATTCAACTCACAGAGTTGAACCTTCCTTTCGTAGTTCAGGTTTGAAACACTCTTTTTGTAGAATCTGGAAGTAGATATTTGGACCACTCTGTGGTCTTCGTTGGAAACGGGTATATCTTCACCTCAAACCTAGACAGAAGCATTCTCAGAAAGTTCTCTGTGTTGACTGCATTCAACTCACAGACTTGAACAATCGTTTTGATGGAGCAGTTTTGAAACTCTCTTTCTTTGGAATCTGCAAGTGGATATGTTGACCTCTTTGAAGATTTCGTTGGAAACGGGTTAATCTTCACATAAAAGCTAAACAGAAGCATTCTCAGAAACTTCTTTGTGATGATTGCATTCACCTCACAGAGTTGAACTTTCCCTTTGATAGAGCAGCTTTGAAACACTCTTTTTCTAGAATCTGCAAGTGGACATTTGGAGGGCTTTGTGTTCTGCGGTGGAAAAGGAAATATCTTCTCATCAAAACTACATAGAAGCATTCTCAGAAACAATTCGGTGATGATTGCATTCAACTGACAGAGTTGAACATTCCTTTTGATAGAGCAGTTTGGAAACACTCTTTTTGTAGAATCTGCATGTGGAGATTTGGACCGCTTTGAGACCTATGGTAGTAAAGGAAATAACTTCATAGAAAAACCAAATGGAAGCATTCTCAGAAAATTCTTTGTGATGATTGAGTTGAACTCAGAGACCTGAACATTCCTTTTGATGGAGCAGTTTCCAAACACACTTCTCGTGGAATCTGCAAGTGGATATTTGGACCTCTCTGAGGATTTCGTTGGAAGCGGGATAAACTTCCCAGAACTAAACGGAAGCATTCTCAGAAACTTCTTTGTGATGTTTGCATTCAACTCACAGAGTTGAACCTTCCTTTCGTAGTTCAGGTTTGAAACACTCTTTTTGTAGAATCTGGAAGTAGATATTTGGACCACTGTGTGGTCTTCGTTGGAAACGGGTATATCTTCACCTCAAACCTAGACAAAAGCATTCTCAGAAAGTTCTCTGTGTTGACTGCATTCAACTCACAGAGTTGAACAATCCTTTTGATGGAGCAGTTTTGAAACTCTCTTTCTTTGGAATCTGCAAGTGGATATGTTGACCTCTTTGAAGAGTTCGTTGGAAACCTGTTAATCTTCACATAAAATCTAAACAGAAGCATTGTCAGAAACTTCTTTGTGATGTTTGCATTCACCTCATAGAGTTGAACTTTCCCTTTGATAGAGCAGCTTTGAAACACTCTTTTTCTAGAATCTGCAAGTGGACATTTGGAGGCCTTTGTGTTCTGCGGTGGAAAAGGAAATATCTTCTCATCAAAACTACATAGAAGCATTCTCAGAAACAATTCTGTGATGATTGCATTCAGCTGACAGAGTTGAACATTCCTTTTGATAGAGCAGTTTGGAAACACTCTTTTTGTAGAATCTGCATGTGGAGATTTGGACCGCTTGGAGACCTATGGTAGTAAAGGAAATAAGTTCATAGAAAAACCAAATGGAAGCATTCTCAGAAAATTCTTTGTGATGATTGAGTTGAACTCAGAGACCTGAACATTCCTTTTGATGTATCAGTTTTGAAACACACTTCTCGTGGAATCTGCAAGTGGATATTTGGACCTCTCTGAGGATTTCGTTGGAAGCGGGATAAACTTCCCAGAACTAAACAGAAGCATTCTCAGAAACTTCTTTGTGATGTTTGCATTCAACTCACAGAGTTCAACCTTCCTTTCATAGTTCAGGTTTGAAACACTCTTTTTGTAGAATCTGGAAGTGGATATTTGGACCACTGTGAGGACTTCGTTGGAAACGGGTAAATCTTCACCTCAAACCTAGACAGAAGGATTCTCAGAAAGTTCTCTGTGTTGACTGCATTCAACTCACAGACTTGAACAATCGTTTTGATGGAGCAGTTTTGAAACTCTCTTTCTTTGGAATCTGCAAGTGGATATGTTGACCTCTTTGAAGATTTCGTTGGAAACGGGTTAATCTTCACATAAAAGCTAAACAGAAGCATTCTCAGAAACTTCTTTGTGATGATTGCATTCACCTCACAGAGTTGAACTTTCCCTTTGATAGAGCAGCTGTGAAACACTCTTTTTCTAGAATCTGCAAGTGGACATTTGGAGGGCTTTCTGGACTGTGGTGGAAAAGGAAATATCTTCTCATCGAAAGTACATAGAAGCATTGTCAGAAACTACTCTGTGATGATTGCATTCAACTGACAGAGTTGAACGTTCCTTTTGATAGAGCAGTTTGCAAACACACTTTTTGTAGAATCTGCATGTGGAGATTTGGACCGCTTGGAGACCTATGGTAGTAATGAAATAAGTTCATAGAAAAACCAAACGGAAGCATTCTCAGAAAATCCTTTGTGATGATTGAGTTGAACTGAGAGACCTGAACATTCCTTTTGATGGAGCAGTTTCCAAACACACTTCTCGTGGAATCTGCAAGTGGATATTTGGACCTCTCTGAGGATTTCGTTGGAAGCGGGATAAAGTTCCCAGAACTAAACGGAAGCATTCTCAGAAACTTCTTTGTGATGTTTGCATTCAACTCACAGAGTTGAACCTTCCTTTCATAGTTCAGGTTTGAAACACTCTTTTTGTAGAATCTGGAAGTGGATATTTGGACCACAGTGTGGTCTTCATTGGAAACGGGTATATCTTCACCTCAAACCTAGACAGAAGCATTCTCAGAAAGTTCTCTGTGTTGACTGCATTCAACTCACAGACTTGAACAATCGTTTTGATGGAGCAGTTTTGAAACTCTCTTTCTTTGGAATCTGCAAGTGGATATGTTGACCTCTTTGAAGATTTCTTTGGAAACGGGTTAATCTTCACATAAAAGCTAAACAGAAGCATTGTCAGAAACTTCTTTGTGATGTTTGCATTCACCTCATAGAGTTGAACTTTCCCTTTGATAGAGCAGCTTTGAAACACTCTTTTTCTAGAATCTGCAAGTGGACATTTGGAGGGCTTTGTGTTCTGCGGTGGAAAAGGAAATATCTTCTCATCAAAACTACATAGAAGCATTCTCAGAAACAATTCTGTGATGATTGCATTCAGCTGACAGAGTTGAACATTCCTTTTGATAGAGCAGTTTGGAAACACTCTTTTTGTAGAATCTGCATGTGGATATTTGGTCCGCATGGAGTCCTATGGTAGTAGAGGAAATAAGTTCATAGAAAAACCAAATGGAAGCATTCTCAGAAAATTCTTTGTGATGATTGAGTTGAACTCAGAGACCTGAACATTTCTTTTGATGGAGCAGTTTCCAAACAAGCTTCTCGTGGAATCTGCAAGTGGATATTTGGACCTCTCTGAGGATTTCGTTGGAAGCGGGATAAACTTCCCAGAACTAAACGGAAGCATTCTCAGAAACTTCTTTGTGATGTTTGCATTCAACTCACAGAGTTGAACCTTCCTTTCATAGTTCAGGTTTGAAACACTCTTTTTGTAGAATCTGGAAGTGGATATTTGGACCTCTGTGAGGACTTCGTTGGAAACGGGTATATCTTCACCTCAAACCTAGACAGAAGCATTCTCAGAAAGTTCTCTGTGTTGACTGCATTCAACTCACAGACTTGAACAATCGTTTTGATGGAGCAGTTTTGAAACTCTCTTTCTTTGGAATCTGCAAGTGGATATGTTGACCTCTTTGAAGATTTCGTTGGAAACGGGTTAATCTTCACATAAAAGCTAAACAGAAGCATTCTCAGAAACTTCTTTGTGATGATTGCATTCACCTCACAGAGTTGAACTTTCCCTTTGATAGAGCAGCTTTGAAACACTCTTTTTCTAGAATCTGCAAGTGGACATTTGGAGGGCTTTCTGGACTGTGGTGGAAAAGGAAATATCTTCTCATCGAAAGTACATAGACGCATTCTCAGAAACTACTCTGTGATGATTGCATTCAACTGACAGAGTTGAACGTTCCTTTTGATAGAGCAGTTTGGAAACACTCTTTTTGTAGAATCTGCATGTGGAGATTTGGACCGCTTTGAGACCTATGGTAGTAAAGGAAATAAGTTGATAGAAAAACCAAATGGAAGCATTCTCAGAAAATAATTTGTGATGATTGAGTTGAACTCAGAGACCTGAACATTCCTTTTGATGGAGCAGTTTCCAAACACAGTTCTCGTGGAATCTGCAAGTGGATATTTGGACCTCTCTGAGGATTTCGTTGGAAGCGGTATAAACTTCCCAGAACTAAACGGAAGCATTCTCAGAAACTTCTTTCTGATGTTTGCATTCAACTCACAGAGTTGAACCTTCCTTTCATAGTTCAGGTTTGAAACACTCTTTTTGTAGAATCTGGAAGTGGATATTTGGACCACTGTGAGGACTTCGTTGGAAACGGGTATATCATCACCTCAAACCTAGACAGAAGCATTCTCAGAAAGTTCTCTGTGTTGACTGCATTCAACTCACAGACTTGAACAATCGTTTTGATGGAGCAGTTTTGAAACTCTCTTTCTTTGGAATCTGCAAGTGGATATGTTGACCTCTTTGAAGATTTCGTTGGAAACGGGTTAATCTTCACATAAAAGCTAAACAGAAGCATTCTCAGAAACTTCTTTGTGATGATTGCATTCACCTCACAGAGTTGAACTTTCCCTTTGATAGAGCAGCTTTGAAACACTCTTTTTCTAGAATCTGCAAGTGGACATTTGGAGGGCTTTGTGTTCTGCGGTAGAAAAGGAAATATCTTCTCATAAAAACTACCTAGAAGCATTCTCAGAATCAATTCGGTGATGATTGCATTCAGCTGAAAGAGTTGAACATTCCTTTTGATAGAGCAGTTTGGAAACACTCTTTTTGTAGAATCTGCATGTGGAGATGTGGACCGCTTGGAGACCTATGGTAGTAAAGGAAATAACTTCATAGAAAAACCAAATGGAAGCATTCTCAGAAAATTCTTTGTGATGATTGAGTTGAACTCAGAGACCTGAACATTCCTTTTGATGGAGCAGTTTCCAAACACACTTCTCGTGGAATCTGCAAGTGGATATTTGGACCTCTCTGAGGATTTCGTTGGAAGCGGGATAAACTTCCCAGAACTAAACGGAAGCATTCTCAGAAACTTCTTTGTGATGTTTGCATTCAACTCACAGAGTTGAACCTTCCTTTCGTAGTTCAGGTTTGAAACACTCTTTTTGTAGAATCTGGAAGTAGATATTTGGACCACTCTGTGGTCTTCGTTGGAAACGGGTATATCTTCACCTCAAACCTAGACAGAAGCATTCTCAGAAAGTTCTCTGTGTTGACTGCATTCAACTCACAGACTTGAACAATCGTTTTGATGGAGCAGTTTTGAAACTCTCTTTCTTTGGAATCTGCAAGTGGATATGTTGACCTCTTTGAAGATTTCGTTGGAAACGGGTTAATCTTCACATAAAAGCTAAACAGAAGCATTCTCAGAAACTTCTTTGTGATGATTGCATTCACCTCACAGAGTTGAACTTTCCCTTTGATAGAGCAGCTTTGAAACACTCTTTTTCTAGAATCTGCAAGTGGACATTTGGAGGGCTTTGTGTTCTGCGGTGGAAAAGGAAATATCTTCTCATCAAAACTACATAGAAGCATTCTCAGAAACAATTCTGTGATGATTGCATTCAGCTGACAGAGTTGAACATTCCTTTTGATAGAGCAGTTTGGAAACACTCTTTTTGTAGAATCTGCATGTGGATATTTGGTCCGCATGGAGACCTATGGTAGTAGAGGAAATAAGTTCATAGAAAAACCAAATGGAAGCATTCTCAGAAAATTCTTTGTGATGATTGAGTTGAACTCAGAGACCTGAACATTTCTTTTGATGGAGCAGTTTCCAAACACGCTTCTCGTGGAATCTGCAAGTGGATATTTGGACCTCTCTGAGGATTTCGTTGGAAGCGGGATAAACTTCCCAGAACTAAACGGAAGCATTCTCAGAAACTTCTTTGTGATGTTTGCATTCAACTCACAGAGTTCAACCTTCCTTTCATAGTTCAGGTTTGAAACACTCTTTTTGTAGAATCTGTAAGTGGATATTTGGACCACTGTGAGGACTTCGTTGGAAACGGGTAAATCTTCACCTCAAACCTAGACAGAAGGATTCTCAGAAAGTTCTCTGTGTTGACTGCATTCAACTCACAGACTTGAACAATCGTTTTGATGGAGCAGTTTTGAAACTCTCTTTCTTTGGAATCTGCAAGTGGATATGTTGACCTCTTTGAAGATTTCGTTGGAAACGGGTTAATCTTCACATAAAAGCTAAACAGAAGCATTCTCAGAAACTTCTTTGTGATGATTGCATTCACCTCACAGAGTTGAACTTTCCCTTTGATAGAGCAGCTGTGAAACACTCTTTTTCTAGAATCTGCAAGTGGACATTTGGAGGGCTTTCTGGACTGTGGTGGAAAAGGAAATATCTTCTCATCGAAAGTACATAGAAGCATTGTCAGAAACTACTCTGTGATGATTGCATTCAACTGACAGAGTTGAACGTTCCTTTTGATAGAGCAGTTTGCAAACACACTTTTTGTAGAATCTGCATGTGGAGATTTGGACCGCTTGGAGACCTATGGTAGTAATGAAATAAGTTCATAGAAAAACCAAACGGAAGCATTCTCAGAAAATCCTTTGTGATGATTGAGTTGAACTGAGAGACCTGAACATTCCTTTTGATGGAGCAGTTTCCAAACACACTTCTCGTGGAATCTGCAAGTGGATATTTGGACCTCTCTGAGGATTTCGTTGGAAGCGGGATAAACTTCCCAGAACTAAACGGAAGCATTCTCAGAAACTTCTTTGTGATGTTTGCATTCAACTCACAGAGTTGAACCTTCCTTTCATAGTTCAGGTTTGAAACACTCTTTTTGTAGAATCTGGAAGTGGATATTTGGACCACAGTGTGGTCTTCGTTGGAAACGGGTATATCTTCACCTCAAACCTAGACAGAAGCATTCTCAGAAAGTTCTCTGTGTTGACTGCATTCAACTCACAGACTTGAACAATCGTTTTGATGGAGCAGTTTTGAAACTCTCTTTCTTTGGAATCTGCAGGTGGATATGTTGACCTCTTTGAAGATTTCTTTGGAAACGGGTTAATCTTCACATAAAAGCTAAACAGAAGCATTGTCAGAAACTTCGTTGTGATGTTTGCATTCACCTCAGAGAGTTGAACTTTCCCTTTGATAGAGCAGCTTTGAAACACTCTTTTTCTAGAATCTGCAAGTGGACATTTGGAGGGCTTTGTGTTCTGCGGTGGAAAAGGAAATATCTTCTCATCAAAACTACATAGAAGCATTCTCAGAAACAATTCTGTGATGATTGCATTCAGCTGATAGAGTTGAACATTCCTTTTGATAGAGCAGTTTGGAAACACTCTTTTTGTAGAATCTGCATGTGGATATTTGGTCCGCATGGAGACCTATGGTAGTAGAGGAAATAAGTTCATAGAAAAACCAAATGGAAGCATTCTCAGAAAATTCTTTGTGATGATTGAGTTGAACTCAGAGACCTGAACATTTCTTTTGATGGAGCAGTTTCCAAACACGCTTCTCGTGGAATCTGCAAGTGGATATTTAGACCTCTCTGAGGATTTCGTTGGAAGCGGGATAAACTTCCCAGAACTAAACGGAAGCATTCTCAGAAACTTCTTTGTGATGTTTGCATTCAACTCACAGAGTTGAACCTTCCTTTCATAGTTCAGGTTTGAAACACTCTTTTTGTAGAATCTGGAAGTGGATATTTGGACCTCTGTGAGGACTTCGTTGGAAACGGGTATATCTTCACCTCAAACCTAGACAGAAGCATTCTCAGAAAGTTCTCTGTGTTGACTGCATTCAACTCACAGACTTGAACAATCGTTTTGATGGAGCAGTTTTGAAACTCTCTTTCTTTGGAATCTGCAAGTGGATATGTTGACCTCTTTGAAGATTTCGTTGGAAACGGGTTAATCTTCACATAAAAGCTAAACAGAAGCATTCTCAGAAACTTCTTTGTGATGATTGCATTCACCTCACAGAGTTGAACTTTCCCTTTGATAGAGCAGCTGTGAAACACTCTTTTTCTAGAATCTGCAAGTGGACATTTGGAGGGCTTTCTGGACTGTGGTGGAAAAGGAAATATCTTCTCATCGAAAGTACATAGAAGCATTCTCAGAAACTACTCTGTGATGATTGCATTCAACTGACAGAGTTGAACGCTCCTTTTGATAGAGCAGTTTGGAAACACTCTTTTTGTAGAATCTGCATGTGGAGATGTGGACCGCTTGGAGACCTATGGTAGTAAAGGAAATAACTTCATAGAAAAACCAAATGGAAGCATTCTCAGAAAATTCTTTGTGATGATTGAGTTGAACTCAGAGACCTGAACATTCCTTTTGATGGAGCAGTTTCCAAACACACTTCTCGTGTAATCTGCAAGTGGATATTTGGACCTCTCTGAGGATTTCGTTGGAAGCGGGATAAACTTCCCAGAACTAAACGGAAGCATTCTCAGAAACTTCTTTGTGATGTTTGCATTCAACTCACAGAGTTGAACCTTCCTTTTATAGTTCAGGTTTGAAACACTCTTTTTGTAGAATCTGGAAGTGGATATTTGGACCACAGTGTGGTCTTCGTTGGAAACGGGTATATCTTCACCTCAAACCTAGACAGAAGCATTCTCAGAAAGTTCTCTGTGTTGACTGCATTCAACTCACAGAGTTGAACAATCGTTTTGATGGAGCAGTTTTGAAACTCTCTTTCTTTGGAATCTGCAAGTGGATATGTTGACCTCTTTGAAGATTTCGTTGGAAACGGGTTAATCTTCACATAAAAGCTAAACAGAAGCATTCTCAGAAACTTCTTAGTGATGATTGCATTCACCTCACAGAGTTGAACTTTCCCTTTGATAGAGCAGCTTTGAAACACTCTTTTTCTAGAATCTGCAAGTGGACATTTGGAGGGCTTTCTGGACTGTGGTGGAAAACGAAATATCTTCTCATCGAAAGTACATAGAAGCATTCTCAGAAACTACTCTGTGATGATTGCATTCAACTGACAGAGTTGAACGTTCCTTTTGATAGAGCAGTTTGGAAACACTCTTTTTGTAGAATCTGCATGTGGAGATGTGGACCGCTTGGAGACCTATGGTAGTAAAGGAAATAACTTCATAGAAAAACCAAATGGAAGCATTCTCAGAAAATTCTTTGTGATGATTGAGTTGAACTCAGAGACCTGAACATTTCTTTTGATGGAGCAGTTTCCAAACACACTTCTCGTGGAATCTGCAAGTGGATATTTGGACCTCTCTGAGGATTTCGTTGGAAGCGGGATAAACTTCCCAGAACTAAACGGAAGCATTCTCAGAAACTTCTTTGTGATGTTTGCATTCAACTCACAGAGTTGAACCTTCCTTTCGTAGTTCAGGTTTGAAACACTCTTTTTGTAGAATCTGGAAGTAGATATTTGGACCACTCTGTGGTCTTCGTTGGAAACGGGTATATCTTCACCTCAAACCTAGACAGAAGCATTCTCAGAAAGTTCTCTGTGTTGACTGCATTCAACTCACAGACTTGAACAATCGTTTTGATGGAGCAGTTTTGAAACTCTCTTTCTTTGGAATCTGCAAGTGGATATGTTGACCTCTTTGAAGATTTCGTTGGAAACGGGTTAATCTTCACATAAAAGCTAAACAGAAGCATTCTCAGAAACTTCTTTGTGATGATTGCATTCACCTCACAGAGTTGAACTTTCCCTTTGATAGAGCAGCTTTGAAACACTCTTTTTCTAGAATCTGCAAGTGGACATTTGGAGGGCTTTGTGTTCTGCGGTGGAAAAGGAAATATCTTCTCATCAAAACTACATAGAAGCATTCTCAGAAACAATTCGGTGATGATTGCATTCAACTGACAGAGTTGAACATTCCTTTTGATAGAGCAGTTTGGAAACACTCTTTTTGTAGAATCTGCATGTGGAGATTTGGACCGCTTTGAGACCTATGGTAGTAAAGGAAATAACTTCATAGAAAAACCAAATGGAAGCATTCTCAGAAAATTCTTTGTGATGATTGAGTTGAACTCAGAGACCTGAACATTCCTTTTGATGGAGCAGTTTCCAAACACACTTCTCGTGGAATCTGCAAGTGGATATTTGGACCTCTCTGAGGATTTCGTTGGAAGCGGGATAAACTTCCCAGAACTAAACGGAAGCATTCTCAGAAACTTCTTTGTGATGTTTGCATTCAACTCACAGAGTTGAACCTTCCTTTCGTAGTTCAGGTTTGAAACACTCTTTTTGTAGAATCTGGAAGTAGATATTTGGACCACTGTGTGGTCTTCGTTGGAAACGGGTATATCTTCACCTCAAACCTAGACAGAAGCATTCTCAGAAAGTTCTCTGTGTTGACTGCATTCAACAAACAGAGTTGAACAATCCTTTTGATGGAGCAGTTTTGAAACTCTCTTTCTTTGGAATCTGCAAGTGGATATGTTGACCTCTTTGAAGATTTCGTTGGAAACCTGTTAATCTTCACATAAAATCTAAACAGAAGCATTGTCAGAAACTTCTTTGTGATGTTTGCATTCACCTCATAGAGTTGAACTTTCCCTTTGATAGAGCAGCTTTGAAACACTCTTTTTCTAGAATCTGCAAGTGGACATTTGGAGGGCTTTGTGTTCTGCGGTGGAAAAGGAAATATCTTCTCATCAAAACTACATAGAAGCATTCTCAGAAACAATTCTGTGATGATTGCATTCAGCTGACAGAGTTGAACATTCCTTTTGATAGAGCAGTTTGGAAACACTCTTTTTGTAGAATCTGCATGTGGAGATTTGGACCGCTTGGAGACCTATGGTAGTAAAGGAAATAAGTTCATAGAAAAACCAAATGGAAGCATTCTCAGAAAATTCTTTGTGATGATTGAGTTGAACTCAGAGACCTGAACATTCCTTTTGATGGAGCAGTTTCGAAACACACTTCTCGTGGAATCTGCAAGTGGATATTTGGACCTCTCTGAGGATTTCGTTGGAAGCGGGATAAACTTCCCAGAACTAAACGGAAGCATTCTCAGAAACTTCTTTGTGATGTTTGCATTCAACTCACAGAGTTCAACCTTCCTTTCATAGTTCAGGTTTGAAACACTCTTTTTGTAGAATCTGGAAGTGGATATTTGGACCACTGTGAGGACTTCGTTGGAAACGGGTAAATCTTCACCTCAAACCTAGACAGAAGGATTCTCAGAAAGTTCTCTGTTGACTGCATTCAACTCACAGACTTGAACAATCGTTTTGATGGAGCAGTTTTGAAACTCTCTTTCTTTGGAATCTGCAAGTGGATATGTTGACCTCTTTGAAGATTTCGTTGGAAACGGGTTAATCTTCACATAAAAGCTAAACAGAAGCATTCTCAGAAACTTCTTTGTGATGATTGCATTCACCTCACAGAGTTGAACTTTCCCTTTCATAGAGCAGCTGTGAAACACTCTTTTTCTAGAATCTGCAAGTGGACATTTGGAGGGCTTTCTGGACTGTGGTGGAAAAGGAAATATCTTCTCATCGAAAGTACATAGAAGCATTCTCAGAAACTACTCTGTGATGATTGCATTCAACTGACAGAGTTGAACGTTCCTTTTGATAGAGCAGTTTGCAAACACACTTTTTGTAGAATCTGCATGTGGAGATTTGGACCGCTTGGAGACCTATGGTAGTAATGAAATAAGTTCATAGAAAAACCAAACGGAAGCATTCTCAGAAAATCCTTTGTGATGATTGAGTTGAACTGAGAGACCTGAACATTCCTTTTGATGGAGCAGTTTCCAAACACACTTCTCGTGGAATCTGCAAGTGGATATTTGGACCTCTCTGAGGATTTCGTTGGAAGCGGGATAAACTTCCCAGAACTAAACGGAAGCATTCTCAGAAACTTCTTTGTGATGTTTGCATTCAACTCACAGAGTTGAACCTTCCTTTCATAGTTCAGGTTTGAAACACTCTTTTTGTAGAATCTGGAAGTGGATATTTGGACCACAGTGTGGTCTTCGTTGGAAACGGGTATATCTTCACCTCAAACCTAGACAGAAGCATTCTCAGAAAGTTCTCTGTGTTGACTGCATTCAACTCACAGACTTGAACAATCGTTTTGATGGAGCAGTTTTGAAACTCTCTTTCTTTGGAATCTGCAGGTGGATATGTTGACCTCTTTGAAGATTTCTTTGGAAACGGGTTAATCTTCACATAAAAGCTAAACAGAAGCATTGTCAGAAACTTCGTTGTGATGTTTGCATTCACCTCAGAGAGTTGAACTTTCCCTTTGATAGAGCAGCTTTGAAACACTCTTTTTCTAGAATCTGCAAGTGGACATTTGGAGGGCTTTGTGTTCTGCGGTGGAAAAGGAAATATCTTCTCATCAAAACTACATAGAAGCATTCTCAGAAACAATTCTGTGATGATTGCATTCAGCTGACAGAGTTGAACATTCCTTTTGATAGAGCAGTTTGGAAACACTCTTTTTGTAGAATCTGCATGTGGATATTTGGTCCGCATGGAGACCTATGGTAGTAGAGGAAATAAGTTCATAGAAAAACCAAATGGAAGCATTCTCAGAAAATTCTTTGTGATGATTGAGTTGAACTCAGAGACCTGAACATTTCTTTTGATGGAGCAGTTTCCAAACTCGCTTCTCGTGGAATCTGCAAGTGGATATTTGGACCTCTCTGAGGATTTCGTTGGAAGCGGGATAAACTTCCCAGAACTAAACGGAAGCATTCTCAGAAACTTCTTTGTGATGTTTGCATTCAACTCACAGAGTTGAACCTTCCTTTCATAGTTCAGGTTTGAAACACTCTTTTTGTAGAATCTGGAAGTGGATATTTGGACCTCTGTGAGGACTTCGTTGGAAACGGGTATATCTTCACCTCAAACCTAGACAGAAGCATTCTCAGAAAGTTCTCTGTGTTGACTGCATTCAACTCACAGACTTGAACAATCGTTTTGATGGAGCAGTTTTGAAACTCTCTTTCTTTGGAATCTGCAAGTGGATATGTTGACCTCTTTGAAGATTTCGTTGGAAACGGGTTAATCTTCACATAAAAGCTAAACAGAAGCATTCTCAGAAACTTCTTTGTGATGATTGCATTCACCTCACAGAGTTGAACTTTCCCTTTGATAGAGCAGCTGTGAAACACTCTTTTTCTAGAATCTGCAAGTGGACATTTGGAGGGCTTTCTGGACTGTGGTGGAAAAGGAAATATCTTCTCATCGAAAGTACATAGAAGCATTCTCAGAAACTACTCTGTGATGATTGCATTCAACTGACAGAGTTGAACGTTCCTTTTGATAGAGCAGTTTGGAAACACTCTTTTTGTAGAATCTGCATGTGGAGATGTGGACCGCTTGGAGACCTATGGTAGTAAAGGAAATAACTTCATAGAAAAACCAAATGGAAGCATTCTCAGAAAATTCTTTGTGATGATTGAGTTGAACTCAGAGACCTGAACATTCCTTTTGATGGAGCAGTTTCCAAACACACTTCTCGTGGAATCTGCAAGTGGATATTTGGACCTCTCTGAGGATTTCGTTGGAAGCAGGATAAACTTCCCAGAACTAAACGGAAGCATTCTCAGAAACTTCTTTGTGATGTTTGCATTCAACTCACAGAGTTGAACCTTCCTTTTATAGTTCAGGTTTGAAACACTCTTTTTGTAGAATCTGGAAGTGGATATTTGGACCACAGTGTGGTCTTCGTTGGAAACGGGTATATCTTCACCTCAAACCTAGACAGAAGCATTCTCAGAAAGTTCTCTGTGTTGACTGCATTCAACTCACAGAGTTGAACAATCCTTTTGATGGAGCAGTTTTGAAACTCTCTTTCTTTGGAATCTGCAAGTGGATATGTTGACCTCTTTGAAGATTTCGTTGGAAACGGGTTAATCTTCACATAAAAGCTAAACAGAAGCATTCTCAGAAACTTCTTTGTGATGATTGCATTCACCTCACAGAGTTGAACTTTCCCTTTGATAGAGCAGCTTTGAAACACTCTTTTTCTAGAATCTGCAAGTGGACATTTGGAGGGCTTTCTGGACTGTGGTGGAAAAGGAAATATCTTCTCATCGAAAGTACATAGAAGCATTCTCAGAAACTACTCTGTGATGATTGCATTCAACTGACAGAGTTGAACGTTCCTTTTGATAGAGCAGTTTGGAAACACTCTTTTTGTAGAATCTGCATGTGGAGATGTGGACCGCTTGGAGACCTATGGTAGTAAAGGAAATAACTTCATAGAAAAACCAAATGGAAGCATTCTCAGAAAATTCTTTGTGATGATTGAGTTGAACTCAGAGACCTGAACATTCCTTTTGATGGAGCAGTTTCCAAACACACTTCTCGTGGAATCTGCAAGTGGATATTTGGACCTCTCTGAGGATTTCGTTGGAAGCGGGATAAACTTCCCAGAACTAAACGGAAGCATTCTCAGAAACTTCTTTGTGATGTTTGCATTCAACTCACAGAGTTGAACCTTCCTTTCGTAGTTCAGGTTTGAAACACTCTTTTTGTAGAATCTGGAAGTAGATATTTGGACCACTCTGTGGTCTTCGTTGGAAACGGGTATATCTTCACCTCAAACCTAGACAGAAGCATTCTCAGAAAGTTCTCTGTGTTGACTGCATTCAACTCACAGACTTGAACAATCGTTTTGATGGAGCAGTTTTGAAACTCTCTTTCTTTGGAATCTGCAAGTGGATATGTTGACCTCTTTGAAGATTTCGTTGGAAACGGGTTAATCTTCACATAAAAGCTAAACAGAAGCATTCTCAGAAACTTCTTTGTGATGATTGCATTCACCTCACAGAGTTGAACTTTCCCTTTGATAGAGCAGCTTTGAAACACTCTTTTTCTAGAATCTGCAAGTGGACATTTGGAGGGCTTTGTGTTCTGCGGTGGAAAAGGAAATATCTTCTCATCAAAACTACATAGAAGCATTCTCAGAAACAATTCGGTGATGATTGCATTCAACTGACAGAGTTGAACATTCCTTTTGATAGAGCAGTTTGGAAACACTCTTTTTGTAGAATCTGCATGTGGAGATTTGGACCGCTTGGAGACCTATGGTAGTAAAGGAAATAACTTCATAGAAAAACCAAATGGAAGCATTCTCAGAAAATTCTTTGTGATGATTGAGTTGAACTCAGAGACCTGAACATTCCTTTTGATGGAGCAGTTTCCAAACACACTTCTCGTGGAATCTGCAAGTGGATATTTGGACCTCTCTGAGGATTTCGTTGGAAGCGGGATAAACTTCCCAGAACTAAACGGAAGCATTCTCAGAAACTTCTTTCTGATGTTTGCATTCAACTCACAGAGTTGAACCTTCCTTTCATAGTTCAGGTTTGAAACACTCTTTTTGTAATATCTGGAAGTAGATATTTGGACCACTGTGTGGTCTTCGTTGGAAACGTGTATATCTTCACCTCAAACCTAAACAGAAGCATTCTCAGAAAGTTCTCTGTGTTGACTGCATTCAACTCACAGAGTTGAACAATCCTTTTGATAGAGCAGTTTGGAAACTCTCTTTCTTTGGAATCTGCAAGTGGATATGTTGACCTCTTTGAAGATTTCGTTGGAAACCTGTTAATCTTCACATAAAAGCTAAACAGAAGCATTGTCAGAAACTTCTTTGTGATGTTTGAATTCACCTCATAGAGTTGAACTTTCCCTTTGATAGAGCAGCTTTGAAACACTCTTTTTCTAGAATCTGCAAGTGGACATTTGGAGGGCTTTGTGTTCTGCGATAGAAAAGGAAATATCTTCTCATCAAAACTACATAGAAGCATTCTCAGAAACAATTCGGTGATGATTGCATTCAGCTGACAGAGTTGAACATTCCTTTTGATAGAGCAGTTTGGAAACACTCTTTTTGTAGAATCTGCATGTGGAGATTTGGACCGCTTTGAGACCTATGGTAGTAAAGGAAATCAGTTCATAAAAAAACCAAATGGAAGCATTCTCAGAAAATCCTTTGTGATGATTGAGTTGAACTCAGAGACCTGAACATTCCTTTTGATGGAGCAGTTTCCAAACACACTTCTCATGGAATCTGCAAGTGGATATTTGGACCTCTCTGAGGATTTCATTGGAAGCGGGATTAACTTCCCAGAACTAAACGGAAGCATTCTCAGAAACTTCTTTGTGATGTTTGCATTCAACTCACAGAGTTGAACCTTCCTTTCATAGTTAAGGTTTGAAACACTCTTTTTGTAATATCTGGAAGTAGATGTTTGGACCACTGTGTGGTCTTCGTTGGAAACGGGTATATCTTCACCTCAAACCTAGACAGAAGCATTCTCAGAAAGTTCTCTGTGTTGACTGCATTCAACTCACAGAGTTGAACAATCCTTTTGATGGAGCAGTTTTGAAACTCTCTTTCTTTGGAGTCTGAAAGTGGATATGTTGACCTCTTTGAAGATTTCGTTGGAAACGGGTTAATCTTCACATAAAAGCTAAACAGAAGCATTGTCAGAAACTTCTTTGTGATGTTTGCATTCACCTCAGAGAGTTGAACTTTCCCTTTGATAGAGCAGCTTTGAAACACTCTTTTTCTAGAATCTGCAAGTGGACATTTGGAGGGCTTTGTGTTCTGCGGTGGAAAAGGAAATATCTTCTCATCAAAACTACATAGAAGCATTCTCAGAAACAATTCTGTGATGATTGCATTCAGCTGACAGAGTTGAACATTCCTTTTGATAGAGCAGTTTGGAAACACTCTTTTTGTAGAATCTGCATGTGGATATTTGGTCCGCATGGAGACCTATGGTAGTAGAGGAAATAAGTTCATAGAAAAACCAAATGGAAGCATTCTCAGAAAATTCTTTGTGATGATTGAGTTGAACTCAGAGACCTGAACATTTCTTTTGATGGAGCAGTTTCCAAACACGCTTCTCGTGGAATCTGCAAGTGGATATTTGGACCTCTCTGAGGATTTCGTTGGAAGCGGGATAAATTTCCCAGAACTAAACGGAAGCATTCTCAGAAACTTCTTTGTGATGTTTGCATTCAACTCACAGAGTTGAACCTTCCTTTCATAGTTCAGGTTTGAAACACTCTTTTTGTAGAATCTGGAAGTGGATATTTGGACCTCTGTGAGGACTTCGTTGGAAACGGCTATATCTTCACCTCAAACCTAGACAGAAGCATTCTCAGAAAGTTCTCTGTGTTGACTGCATTCAACTCACAGACTGGAACAATCGTTTTGATGGAGCAGTTTTGAAACTCTCTTTCTTTGGAATCTGCAAGTGGATATGTTGACCTCTTTGAAGATTTCGTTGGAAACGGGTTAATCTTCATATAAAAGCTAAACAGAAGCATTCTCAGAAACTTCTTTGTGATGATTGCATTCACCTCACAGAGTTGAACTTTCCCTTTGATAGAGCAGCTTTGAAACACTCTTTTTCTAGAATCTGCAAGTGGACATTTGGAGGGCTTTCTGGACTGTGGTGGAAAAGGAAATATCTTCTCATCGAAAGTACATAGAAGCATTCTCAGAAACTACTCTGTGATGATTGCATTCAACTGACAGAGTTGAACGTTCCTTTTGATAGAGCAGTTTGGAAACACTCTTTTTGTAGAATCTGCATGTGGAGATTTGGACCACTTTGAGACCTATGGTAGTAAAGGAAATAAGTTCATAGAAAAACCAAATGGAAGCATTCTCAGAAAATAATTTGTGATGATTGAGTTGAACTCAGAGACCTGAACATTCCTTTTGATGGAGCAGTTTCCAAACACACTTCTCGTGGAATCTGCAAGTGGATATTGGGACCTCTCTGAAGATTTCATTGGAAGCGGGATTACCTTCCCAGAACTAAACGGAAGCATTCTCAGAAACTTCTTTGTGATGTTTGCATTCAACTCACAGAGTTGAACCTTCCTTTCATAGTTAAGGTTTGAAACACTCTTTTTGTAATATCAGGAAGTAGATATTTGGACCACTGTGTGGTCTTCGATGGAAACGGGTATATCTTCACCTCAAACCTAGACAGAAGCATTCTCAGAAAGTTCTCTGTGTTGACTGCATTCAACTCACAGACTTGAACAATCCTTTTGAGGAGCAGTTTTGAAACTCTCTTTCTTTGGAATCTGCAAGTGGATATGTTGACCTCTTTGAAGATTTCGTTGGAAACCTGTTAATCTTCACATAAAAGCTAAACAGAAGCATTGTCAGAAACTTCTTTGTGATGTTTGCATTCACCTCATAGAGTTGAACTTTCCCTTTGATAGAGCAGCTTTGAAACACTCTTTTTCTAGAATCTGCAAGTGGACATTTGGAGGGCTTTGTGTTCTGCGGTGGAAAAGGAAATCTCTTCTCATCAAAACTACATAGAAGCATTCTCAGAAACAATTCTGTGATGATTGCATTCAGCTGACAGAGTTGAACATTCCTTTTGATAGAGCAGTTTGGAAACACTCTTTTTGTAGAATCTGCATGTGGAGATTTGGACCGCTTGGAGACCTATGGTAGTAAAGGAAATAACTTCATAGAAAAACCAAATGGAAGCATTCTCAGAAAATTCTTTGTGATGATTGAGTTGAACTCAGAGACCTGAACATTCCTTTTGATGGAGCAGTTTCCAAACACACTTCTCGTGGAATCTGCAAGTGGATATTTGGACCTCTCTGAGGATTTCGTTGGAAGCGGTATAAACTTCCCAGAACTAAACGAAAGCATTCTCAGAAACTTCTTTCTGATGTTTGCATTCAACTCACAGAGTTGAACCTTCCTTTCATAGTTCAGGTTTGAAACACTCTTTTTGTAGAATCTGGAAGTGGATATTTGGACCACTGTGAGGACTTCGTTGGAAACGGGTATATCTTCACCTCAAACCTAGACAGAAGCATTCTCAGAAAGTTCTCTGTGTTGACTGCATTCAACTCACAGACTTGAACAATCGTTTTGATGGAGCAGTTTTGAAACTCTCTTTCTTTGGAATCTGCAAGTGGATATGTTGACCTCTTTGAAGATTTCGTTGGAAACGGGTTAATCTTCACATAAAAGCTAAACAGAAGCATTCTCAGAAACTTCTTTGTGATGATTGCATTCACCTCACAGAGTTGAACTTTCCCTTTGATAGAGCAGCTTTGAAACACTCTTTTTCTAGAATCTGCAAGTGGACATTTGGAGGGCTTTCTGGACTGTGGTGGAAAAGGAAATATCTTCTCATCGAAAGTACATAGAAGCATTGTCAGAAACTACTCTCCGATGATTGCATTCAACTGACAGAGTTGAACGTTCCTTTTGATAGAGCAGTTTGGAAACACTCTTTTTGTAGAATCTGCATGTGGAGATTTGGACCGCTTTGAGACCTATGGTAGTAAAGGAAATAAGTTCATAGAAAAACCAAATGGAAGCATTCTCAGAAAATAATTTGTGATGATTGAGTTGAACTCAGAGACCTGAACATTCCTTTTTATGGAGCAGTTTCCAAACACACTTCTCGTGGAATCTGCAAGTGGATATTTGGACCTCTCTGAGGATTTCGTTGGAAGCGGTATAAACTTCCCAGAACTAAACGGAAGCATTCTCAGAAACTTCTTTGTGATGTTTGCATTCAACTCACAGAGTTGAACCTTCCTTTCATAGTTCAGGTTTGAAACACTCTTTTTGTAGAATCTGGAAGTGGATATTTGGACCGCTGTGAGGACTTCGTTGGAAACGGGTATATCTTCACCTCAAACCTAGACAGAAGCATTCTCAGAAAGTTCTCTGTGTTGACTGCATTCAACTCACAGAGTTGAACAATCCTTTTGATGGAGCAGTTTTGAAACTCTCTTTCTTTGGAATCTGCAAGTGGATATGTTGACCTCTTTGAAGATTTCTTTGGAAACGGGTTAATCTTCACATAAAAGCTAAATAGAAGCATTCTCAGAAACTTCTTTGTGATGATTGCATTCACCTCACAGAGTTGAACTTTCCCTTTGATAGAGCAGCTTTGAAACACTCTTTTTCTAGAATCTGCAAGTGGACAGTTGGAGGGCTTTCTGGACTGTGGTGGAAAAGGAAATATCTTCTCATCGAAAGTACATAGAAGCATTCTCAGAAACTACTCTGTGATGATTGCATTCAACTGACAGAGTTGAACGTTCCTTTTGATAGAGCAGTTTGGAAACACTCTTTTTGTAGAATCTGCATGTGGAGATGTGGACCGCTTGGAGACCTATGGTAGTAAAGGAAATAACTTCATAGAAAAACCAAATGGAAGCATTCTCAGAAAATTCTTTGTGATGATTGAGTTGAACTCAGAGACCTGAACATTCCTTTTGATGGAGCAGTTTCCAAACACACTTCTCGTGGAATCTGCAAGTGGATATTTGGACCTCTCTGAGGATTTCGTTGGAAGCGGGATAAACTTCCCAGAACTAAACGGAAGCATTCTCAGAAACTTCTTTGTGATGTTTTCATTCAACTCACAGAGTTGAACCTTCCTTTCGTAGTTCAGGTTTGAAACACTCTTTTTGTAGAATCTGGAAGTAGATATTTGGACCACTCTGTGGTCTTCGTTGGAAACGGGTATATCTTCACCTCAAACCTAGACAGAAGCATTCTCAGAAAGTTCTCTGTGTTGACTGCATTCAACTCACAGACTTGAACAATCGTTTTGATGGAGCAGTTTTGAAACTCTCTTTCTTTGGAATCTGCAAGTGGATATGTTGACCTCTTTGAAGATTTCGTTGGAAACGGGTTAATCTTCACATAAAAGCTAAACAGAAGCATTCTCAGAAATTTCTTTGTGATGATTGCATTCACCTCACAGAGTTGAACTTTCCCTTTGATAGAGCAGCTTTGAAACACTCTTTTTCTAGAATCTGCAAGTGGACATTTGGAGGGCTTTGTGTTCTGCGGTGGAAAAGGAAATATCTTCTCATCAAAACTACATAGAAGCATTCTCAGAAACAATTCGGTGATGATTGCATTCAACTGACAGAGTTGAACATTCCTTTTGATAGAGCAGTTTGGAAACACTCTTTTTGTAGAATCTGCATGTGGAGATTTGGACCGCTTTGAGACCTATGGTAGTAAAGGAAATAACTTCATAGAAAAACCAAATGGAAGCATTCTCAGAAAATTCTTTGTGATGATTGGGTTGAACTCAGAGACCTGAACATTCCTTTTGATGGAGCAGTTTCCAAACACACTTCTCGTGGAATCTGCAAGTGGATATTTGGACCTCTCTGAGGATTTCGTTGGAAGCGGGATAAACTTCCCAGAACTAAACGGAAGCATTCTCAGAAACTTCTTTGTGATGTTTGCATTCAACTCACAGAGTTGAACCTTCCTTTCGTAGTTCAGGTTTGAAACACTCTTTTTGTAGAATCTGGAAGTAGATATTTGGACCACTGTGTGGTCTTCGTTGGAAACGGGTATATCTTCACCTCAAACCTAGACAGAAGCATTCTCAGAAAATTCTCTGTGTTGACTGCATTCAACTCAGAGTTGAACAATCCTTTTGATGGAGCAGTTTTGAAACTCTCTTTCTTTGGAATCTGCAAGTGGATATGTTGACCTCTTTGAAGATTTCGTTGGAAACCTTTTAATCTTCACATAAAAGCTAAACAGAAGCATTGTCAGAAACTTCTTTGTGATGTTTGCATTCACCTCATAGAGTTGAACTTTCCCTTTGATAGAGCAGCTTTGAAACACTCTTTTTCTAGAATCTGCAAGTGGACATTTGGAGGGCTTTGTGTTCTGCGGTGGAAAAGGAAATCTCTTCTCATCAAAACTACATAGAAGCATTCTCAGAAACAATTCTGTGATGATTGCATTCAGCTGACAGAGTTGAACGTTCCTTTTGATAGAGCAGTTTGGAAACACTCTTTTTGTAGAATCTGCATGTGGAGATGTGGACCGCTTGGAGACCTATGGTAGTAAAGGAAATAACTTCATAGAAAAACCAAATGGAAGCATTCTCAGAAAATTCTTTGTGATGATTGAGTTGAACTCAGAGACCTGAACATTCCTTTTGATGGAGCAGTTTCCAAACACACTTCTCGTGGAATCTGCAAGTGGATATTTGGACCTCTCTGAGGATTTCGTTGGAAGCGGGATAAAATTCCCAGAACTAAACGGAAGCATTCTCAGAAACTTCTTTGTGATGTTTTCATTCAACTCACAGAGTTGAACCTTCCTTTCGTAGTTCAGGTTTGAAACACTCTTTTTGTAGAATCTGGAAGTAGATATTTGGACCACTCTGTGGTCTTCGTTGGAAACGGGTATATCTTCACCTCAAACCTAGACAGAAGCATTCTCAGAAAGTTCTCTGTGTTGACTGCATTCAACTCACAGAGTTGAACAATCGTTTTGATGGAGCAGTTTTGAAACTCTCTTTCTTTGGAATCTGCAAGTGGATATGTTGACCTCTTTGAAGATTTCGTTGGAAACGGGTTAATCTTCACATAAAAGCTAAACAGAAGCATTCTCAGAAACTTCTTTGTGATGATTGCATTCACCTCACAGAGTTGAACTTTCCCTTTGATAGAGCAGCTTTGAAACACTCTTTTTCTAGAATCTGCAAGTGGACATTTGGAGGGCTTTGTGTTCTGCGGTGGAAAAGGAAATATCTTCTCATCAAAACTACATAGAAGCATTCTCAGAAACAAATCGGTGATGATTGCATTCAACTGACAGAGTTGAACATTCCTTTTCATAGAGCAGTTTGGAAACACTCTTTTTGTAGAATCTGCATGTGGAGATTTGGACCGCTTTGAGACCTATGGTAGTAAAGGAAATAACTTCATAGAAAAACCAAATGGAAGCATTCTCAGAAAATTCTTTGTGATGATTGAGTTGAACTCAGAGACCTGAACATTTGATAGAGCAGTTTCCAAACACACTTCTCGTGGAATCTGCAAGTGGATATTTGGACCTCTCTGAGGATTTCGTTGGAAGCGGGATAAAGTTCCCAGAACTAAACGGAAGCATTCTCAGAAACTTCTTTGTGATGTTTGCATTCAACTCACAGAGTTGAACCTTCCTTTCATAGTTCAGGTTTGAAACACTCTTTTTGTAGAATCTGGAAGTAGATATTTGGACCACTGTGTGGTCTTCGTTGGAAACGGGTATATCTTCACCTCAAACCTAGACAGAAGCATTCTCAGAAAGTTCTCTGTGTTGACTGCATTCAACTCACAGAGTTGAACAATCGTTTTGATGGAGCAGTTTTCAAACTCTCTTTCTTTGGAATCTGCAATTGGATATGTTGACCTCTTTGAAGATTTCGTTGGAAACCAGTTAGTCTTCACATAAAAGCTAAACAGAAGCATTGTCAGAAACTTCTTTGTGGTGTTTGCATTCACCTCATAGAGTTGAACTTTCCCTTTGATAGAGCAGCTTTGAAACACTCTTTTTCTAGAATCTGCAAGTGGACATTTGGAGGGCTTTGTGTTCTGCGGTGGAAAAGGAAATATCTTCTCATCAAAACTACATAGAAGCATTCTCAGAAACAATTCTGTGATGATTGCATTCAGCTGACAGAGTTGAACATTCCTTTTGATAGAGCAGTTTGGAAACACTCTTTTTGTAGAATCTGCATGTGGATATTTGGTCCGCATGGAGACCTATGGTAGTAGAGGAAATAAGTTCATAGAAAAACCAAATGGAAGCATTCTCAGAAAATTCTTTGTGATGATTGAGTTGAACTCAGAGACCTGAACATTTCTTTTGATGGAGCAGTTTCCAAACACGCTTCTCGTGGAATCTGCAAGTGGATATTTGGACCTCTCTGAGGATTTCGTTGGAAGCGGGATAAATTTCCCAGAACTAAACGGAAGCATTCTCAGAAACTTCTTTGTGATGTTTGCATTCAACTCACAGAGTTGAACCTTCCTTTCATAGTTCAGGTTTGAAACACTCTTTTTGTAGAATCTGGAAGTGGATATTTGGACCTCTGTGAGGACTTCGTTGGAAACGGCTATATCTTCACCTCAAACCTAGACAGAAGCATTCTCAGAAAGTTCTCTGTGTTGACTGCATTCAACTCACAGACTGGAACAATCGTTTTGATGGAGCAGTTTTGAAACTCTCTTTCTTTGGAATCTGCAAGTGGATATGTTGACCTCTTTGAAGATTTCGTTGGAAACGGGTTAATCTTCATATAAAAGCTAAACAGAAGCATTCTCAGAAACTTCTTTGTGATGATTGCATTCACCTCACAGAGTTGAACTTTCCCTTTGATAGAGCAGCTTTGAAACACTCTTTTTCTAGAATCTGCAAGTGGACATTTGGAGGGCTTTCTGGACTGTGGTGGAAAAGGAAATATCTTCTCATCGAAAGTACATAGAAGCATTCTCAGAAACTACTCTGTGATGATTGCATTCAACTGACAGAGTTGAACGTTCCTTTTGATAGAGCAGTTTGGAAACACTCTTTTTGTAGAATCTGCATGTGGAGATTTGGACCACTTTGAGACCTATGGTAGTAAAGGAAATAAGTTCATAGAAAAACCAAATGGAAGCATTCTCAGAAAATAATTTGTGATGATTGAGTTGAACTCAGAGACCTGAACATTCCTTTTGATGGAGCAGTTTCCAAACACACTTCTCGTGGAATCTGCAAGTGGATATTTGGACCTCTCTGAAGATTTCATTGGAAGCGGGATTAACTTCCCAGAACTAAACGGAAGCATTCTCAGAAACTTCTTTGTGATGTTTGCATTCAACTCACAGAGTTGAACCTTCCTTTCATAGTTAAGGTTTGAAACACTCTTTTTGTAATATCAGGAAGTAGATATTTGGACCACTGTGTGGTCTTCGATGGAAACGGGTATATCTTCACCTCAAACCTAGACAGAAGCATTCTCAGAAAGTTCTCTGTGTTGACTGCATTCAACTCACAGACTTGAACAATCCTTTTGAGGAGCAGTTTTGAAACTCTCTTTCTTTGGAATCTGCAAGTGGATATGTTGACCTCTTTGAAGATTTCGTTGGAAACCTGTTAATCTTCACATAAAAGCTAAACAGAAGCATTGTCAGAAACTTCTTTGTGATGTTTGCATTCACCTCATAGAGTTGAACTTTCCCTTTGATAGAGCAGCTTTGAAACACTCTTTTTCTAGAATCTGCAAGTGGACATTTGGAGGGCTTTGTGTTCTGCGGTGGAAAAGGAAATCTCTTCTCATCAAAACTACATAGAAGCATTCTCAGAAACAATTCTGTGATGATTGCATTCAGCTGACAGAGTTGAACATTCCTTTTGATAGAGCAGTTTGGAAACACTCTTTTTGTAGAATCTGCATGTGGAGATTTGGACCGCTTGGAGACCTATGGTAGTAAAGGTAATAACTTCATAGAAAAACCAAATGGAAGCATTCTCAGAAAATTCTTTGTGATGATTGAGTTGAACTCAGAGACCTGAACATTCCTTTTGATGGAGCAGTTTCCAAACACACTTCTCGTGCAATCTGCAAGTGGATATTTGGACCTCTCTGAGGATTTCGTTGGAAGCGGTATAAACTTCCCAGAACTAAACGAAAGCATTCTCAGAAACTTCTTTCTGATGTTTGCATTCAACTCACAGAGTTGAACCTTCCTTTCATAGTTCAGGTTTGAAACACTCTTTTTGTAGAATCTGGAAGTGGATATTTGGACCACTGTGAGGACTTCGTTGGAAACGGGTATATCTTCACCTCAAACCTAGACAGAAGCATTCTCAGAAAGTTCTCTGTGTTGACTGCATTCAACTCACAGACTTGAACAATCGTTTTGATGGAGCAGTTTTGAAACTCTCTTTCTTTGGAATCTGCAAGTGGATATGTTGACCTCTTTGAAGATTTCGTTGGAAACGGGTTAATCTTCACATAAAAGCTAAACAGAAGCATTCTCAGAAACTTCTTTGTGATGATTGCATTCACCTCACAGAGTTGAACTTTCCCTTTGATAGAGCAGCTTTGAAACACTCTTTTTCTAGAATCTGCAAGTGGACATTTGGAGGGCTTTCTGGACTGTGGTGGAAAAGGAAATATCTTCTCATCGAAAGTACATAGAAGCATTGTCAGAAACTACTCTCCGATGATTGCATTCAACTGACAGAGTTGAACGTTCCTTTTGATAGAGCAGTTTGGAAACACTCTTTTTGTAGAATCTGCATGTGGAGATTTGGACCGCTTTGAGACCTATGGTAGTAAAGGAAATAAGTTCATAGAAAAACCAAATGGAAGCATTCTCAGAAAATAATTTGTGATGATTGAGTTGAACTCAGAGACCTGAACATTCCTTTTTATGCAGCAGTTTCCAAACACACTTCTCGTGGAATCTGCAAGTGGATATTTGGACCTCTCTGAAGATTTCATTGGAAGCGGGATTAACTTCCCAGAACTAAACGGAAGCATTCTCAGAAACTTCTTTGTGATGTTTGAATTCAACTCACAGAGTTGAACCTTCCTTTCATAGTTAAGGTTTGAAACACTCTTTTTGTAATATCAGGAAGTAGATATTTGGACCACTGTGTGGTCTTCGATGGAAACGGGTATATCTTCACCTCAAACCTAGACAGAAGCATTCTCAGAAAGTTCTCTGTGTTGACTGCATTCAACTCACAGAGTTGAACAATCCTTTTGATGGAGCAGTTTTGAAACTCTCTTTCTTTGGAATCTGCAAGTGGATATGTTGACCTCTTTGAAGATTTCGTTGGAAACCTGTTAATCTTCACATAAAAGCTAAACAGAAGCATTGTCAGAAACTTCTTTGTGATGTTTGCATTCACCTCATAGAGTTGAACTTTCCCTTTGATAGAGCAGCTTTGAAACACTCTTTTTCTAGAATCTGCAAGTGGACATTTGGAGGGCTTTGTGTTCTGCGGTGGAAAAGGAAATATCTTCTCATCAAAACTACATAGAAGCATTCTCAGAAACAATTCTGTGATGATTGCACTCAGCTGACAGAGTTGAACATTCCTTTTGATAGAGCAGTTTGGAAACACTCTTTTTGTAGAATCTGCATGTGGAGATTTGGACCGCTTGGAGACCTATGTTAGTAAAGGAAATAACTTCATAGAAAAACCAAATGGAAGCATTCTCAGAAAATTCTTTGTGATGATTGAGTTGAACTCAGAGACCTGAACATTCCTTTTGATGGAGCAGTTTCCAAACACACTTCTCGTGGAATCTGCAAGTGGATATTTGGACCTCTCTGAGGATTTCGTTGGAAGCGGGATAAAGTTCCCAGAACTAAACGGAAGCATTCTCAGAAACTTCTTTGTGATGTTTGCATTCAACTCACAGAGTTGAACCTTCCTTTCATAGTTCAGGTTTGAAACACTCTTTTTGTAGAATCTGGAAGTAGATATTTGGACCACTGTGTGGTCTTCGTTGGAAACGGGTATATCTTCACCTCAAACCTAGACAGAAGCATTCTCAGAAAGTTCTCTGTGTTGACTGCATTCAACTCACAGAGTTGAACAATCGTTTTGATGGAGCAGTTTTCAAACTCTCTTTCTTTGGAATCTGCAATTGGATATGTTGACCTCTTTGAAGATTTCGTTGGAAACCAGTTAGTCTTCACATAAAAGCTAAACAGAAGCATTGTCAGAAACTTCTTTGTGATGTTTGCATTCGCCTCATAGAGTTGAACTTTCCCTTTGATAGAGCAGCTTTGAAACACTCTTTTTCTAGAATCTGCAAGTGGACATTTGGAGGGCTTTGTGTTCTGCGGTGGAAAAGGAAATATCTTCTCATCAAAACTACATAGAAGCATTCTCAGAAACAATTCTGTGATGATTGCATTCAGCTGACAGAGTTGAACATTCCTTTTGATAGAGCAGTTTGGAAACACTCTTTTTGTAGAATCTGCATGTGGATATTTGGTCCGCATGGAGACCTATGGTAGTAGAGGAAATAAGTTCATAGAAAAACCAAATGGAAGCATTCTCAGAAAATTCTTTGTGATGATTGAGTTGAACTCAGAGACCTGAACATTTCTTTTGATGGAGCAGTTTCCAAACACGCTTCTCGTGGAATCTGCAAGTGGATATTTGGACCTCTCTGAGGATTTCGTTGGAAGCGGGATAAATTTCCCAGAACTAAACGGAAGCATTCTCAGAAACTTCTTTGTGATGTTTGCATTCAACTCACAGAGTTGAACCTTCCTTTCATAGTTCAGGTTTGAAACACTCTTTTTGTAGAATCTGGAAGTGGATATTTGGACCTCTGTGAGGACTTCGTTGGAAACGGCTATATCTTCACCTCAAACCTAGACAGAAGCATTCTCAGAAAGTTCTCTGTGTTGACTGCATTCAACTCACAGACTGGAACAATCGTTTTGATGGAGCAGTTTTGAAACTCTCTTTCTTTGGAATCTGCAAGTGGATATGTTGACCTCTTTGAAGATTTCGTTGGAAACGGGTTAATCTTCATATAAAAGCTAAACAGAAGCATTCTCAGAAACTTCTTTGTGATGATTGCATTCACCTCACAGAGTTGAACTTTCCCTTTGATAGAGCAGCTTTGAAACACTCTTTTTCTAGAATCTGCAAGTGGACATTTGGAGGGCTTTCTGGACTGTGGTGGAAAAGGAAATATCTTCTCATCGAAAGTACATAGAAGCATTCTCAGAAACTACTCTGTGATGATTGCATTCAACTGACAGAGTTGAACGTTCCTTTTGATAGAGCAGTTTGGAAACACTCTTTTTGTAGAATCTGCATGTGGAGATTTGGACCACTTTGAGACCTATGGTAGTAAAGGAAATAAGTTCATAGAAAAACCAAATGGAAGCATTCTCAGAAAATAATTTGTGATGATTGAGTTGAACTCAGAGACCTGAACATTCCTTTTGATGGAGCAGTTTCCAAACACACTTCTCGTGGAATCTGCAAGTGGATATTTGGACCTCTCTGAAGATTTCATTGGAAGCGGGATTAACTTCCCAGAACTAAACGGAAGCATTCTCAGAAACTTCTTTGTGATGTTTGCATTCAACTCACAGAGTTGAACCTTCCTTTCATAGTTAAGGTTTGAAACACTCTTTTTGTAATATCAGGAAGTAGATATTTGGACCACTGTGTGGTCTTCGATGGAAACGGGTATATCTTCACCTCAAACCTAGACAGAAGCATTCTCAGAAAGTTCTCTGTGTTGACTGCATTCAACTCACAGACTTGAACAATCCTTTTGAGGAGCAGTTTTGAAACTCTCTTTCTTTGGAATCTGCAAGTGGATATGTTGACCTCTTTGAAGATTTCGTTGGAAACCTGTTAATCTTCACATAAAAGCTAAACAGAAGCATTGTCAGAAACTTCTTTGTGATGTTTGCATTCACCTCATAGAGTTGAACTTTCCCTTTGATAGAGCAGCTTTGAAACACTCTTTTTCTAGAATCTGCAAGTGGACATTTGGAGGGCTTTGTGTTCTGCGGTGGAAAAGGAAATCTCTTCTCATCAAAACTACATAGAAGCATTCTCAGAAACAATTCTGTGATGATTGCATTCAGCTGACAGAGTTGAACATTCCTTTTGATAGAGCAGTTTGGAAACACTCTTTTTGTAGAATCTGCATGTGGAGATTTGGACCGCTTGGAGACCTATGGTAGTAAAGGTAATAACTTCATAGAAAAACCAAATGGAAGCATTCTCAGAAAATTCTTTGTGATGATTGAGTTGAACTCAGAGACCTGAACATTCCTTTTGATGGAGCAGTTTCCAAACACACTTCTCGTGCAATCTGCAAGTGGATATTTGGACCTCTCTGAGGATTTCGTTGGAAGCGGTATAAACTTCCCAGAACTAAACGAAAGCATTCTCAGAAACTTCTTTCTGATGTTTGCATTCAACTCACAGAGTTGAACCTTCCTTTCATAGTTCAGGTTTGAAACACTCTTTTTGTAGAATCTGGAAGTGGATATTTGGACCACTGTGAGGACTTCGTTGGAAACGGGTATATCTTCACCTCAAACCTAGACAGAAGCATTCTCAGAAAGTTCTCTGTGTTGACTGCATTCAACTCACAGACTTGAACAATCGTTTTGATGGAGCAGTTTTGAAACTCTCTTTCTTTGGAATCTGCAAGTGGATATGTTGACCTCTTTGAAGATTTCGTTGGAAACGGGTTAATCTTCACATAAAAGCTAAACAGAAGCATTCTCAGAAACTTCTTTGTGATGATTGCATTCACCTCACAGAGTTGAACTTTCCCTTTGATAGAGCAGCTTTGAAACACTCTTTTTCTAGAATCTGCAAGTGGACATTTGGAGGGCTTTGTGTTCTGCGGTAGAAAAGGAAATATATTCTCATAAAAACTACCTAGAAGCATTCTCAGAATCAATTCGGTGATGATTGCATTCAGCTGAAAGAGTTGAACATTCCTTTTGATAGAGCAGTTTGGAAACACTCTTTTTGTAGAATCTGCATGTGGAGATGTGGACCGCTTGGAGACCTATGGTAGTAAAGGAAATAACTTCATAGAAAAACCAAATGGAAGCATTCTCAGAAAATTCTTTGTGATGATTGAGTTGAACTCAGAGACCTGAACATTCCTTTTGATGGAGCAGTTTCCAAACACACTTCTCGTGGAATCTGCAAGTGGATATTTGGACCTCTCTGAGGATTTCGTTGGAAGCGGGATAAACTTCCCAGAACTAAACGGAAGCATTCTCAGAAACTTCTTTGTGATGTTTGCATTCAACTCACAGAGTTGAACCTTCCTTTCGTAGTTCAGGTTTGAAACACTCTTTTTGTAGAATCTGGAAGTAGATATTTGGACCACTGTGTGGTCTTCGTTGGAAACGGGTATATCTTCACCTCAAACCTAGACAGAAGCATTCTCAGAAAGTTCTCTGTGTTGACTGCATTCAACTCACAGACTTGAACAATCGTTTTGATGGAGCAGTTTTGAAACTCTCTTTCTTTGGAATCTGCAAGTGGATATGTTGACCTCTTTGAAGATTTCGTTGGAAACGGGTTAATCTTCACATAAAAGCTAAACAGAAGCATTCTCAGAAACTTCTTTGTGATGATTGCATTCACCTCACAGAGTTGAACTTTCCCTTTGATAGAGCAGCTTTGAAACACTCTTTTTCTAGAATCTGCAAGTGGACATTTGGAGGGCTTTGTGTTCTGCGGTGGAAAAGGAAATATCTTCTCATCAAAACTACATAGAAGCATTCTCAGAAACAATTCGGTGATGATTGCATTCAACTGACAGAGTTGAACATTCCTTTTGATAGAGCAGTTTGGAAACACTCTTTTTGTAGAATCTGCATGTGGAGATTTGGACCGCTTTGAGACCTATGGTAGTAAAGGAAATAACTTCATAGAAAAACCAAATGGAAGCATTCTCAGAAAATTCTTTGTGATGATTGAGTTGAACTCAGAGACCTGAACATTCCTTTTGATGGAGCAGTTTCCAAACACACTTCTCGTGGAATCTGCAAGTGGATATTTGGACCTCTCTGAGGATTTCGTTGGAAGCGGGATAAACTTCCCAGAACTAAACGGAAGCATTCTCAGAAACTTCTTTGTGATGTTTGCATTCAACTCACAGAGTTGAACCTTCCTTTCGTAGTTCAGGTTTGAAACACTCTTTTTGTAGAATCTGGAAGTAGATATTTGGACCACTGTGTGGTCTTCGTTGGAAACGGGTATATCTTCACCTCAAACCTAGACAAAAGCATTCTCAGAAAGTTCTCTGTGTTGACTGCATTCAACTCACAGAGTTGAACAATCCTTTTGATGGAGCAGTTTTGAAACTCTCTTTCTTTGGAATCTGCAAGTGGATATGTTGACCTCTTTGAAGAGTTCGTTGGAAACCTGTTAATCTTCACATAAAATCTAAACAGAAGCATTGTCAGAAACTTCTTTGTGATGTTTGCATTCACCTCATAGAGTTGAACTTTCCCTTTGATAGAGCAGCTTTGAAACACTCTTTTTCTAGAATCTGCAAGTGGACATTTGGAGGCCTTTGTGTTCTGCGGTGGAAAAGGAAATATCTTCTCATCAAAACTACATAGAAGCATTCTCAGAAACAATTCTGTGATGATTGCATTCAGCTGACAGAGTTGAACATTCCTTTTGATAGAGCAGTTTGGAAACACTCTTTTTGTAGAATCTGCATGTGGAGATTTGGACCGCTTGGAGACCTATGGTAGTAAAGGAAATAAGTTCATAGAAAAACCAAATGGAAGCATTCTCAGAAAATTCTTTGTGATGGTTGAGTTGAACTCAGAGACCTGAACATTCCTTTTGATGTAGCAGTTTTGAAACACACTTCTCGTGGAATCTGCAAGTGGATATTTGGACCTCTCTGAGGATTTCGTTGGAAGCGGGATAAACTTCCCAGAACTAAACAGAAGCATTCTCAGAAACTTCTTTGTGATGTTTGCATTCAACTCACAGAGTTCAACCTTCCTTTCATAGTTCAGGTTTGAAACACTCTTTTTGTAGAATCTGGAAGTGGATATTTGGACCACTGTGAGGACTTCGTTGGAAACGGGTAAATCTTCACCTCAAACCTAGACAGAAGGATTCTCAGAAAGTTCTCTGTGTTGACTGCATTCAACTCACAGACTTGAACAATCGTTTTGATGGAGCAGTTTTGAAACTCTCTTTCTTTGGAATCTGCAAGTGGATATGTTGACCTCTTTGAAGATTTCGTTGGAAACGGGTTAATCTTCACATAAAAGCTAAACAGAAGCATTCTCAGAAACTTCTTTGTGATGATTGCATTCACCTCACAGAGTTGAACTTTCCCTTTGATAGAGCAGCTGTGAAACACTCTTTTTCTAGAATCTGCAAGTGGACATTTGGAGGGCTTTCTGGACTGTGGTGGAAAAGGAAATATCTTCTCATCGAAAGTACATAGAAGCATTGTCAGAAACTACTCTGTGATGATTGCATTCAACTGACAGAGTTGAACGTTCCTTTTGATAGAGCAGTTTGCAAACACACTTTTTGTAGAATCTGCATGTGGAGATTTGGACCGCTTGGAGACCTATGGTAGTAATGAAATAAGTTCATAGAAAAACCAAACGGAAGCATTCTCAGAAAATCCTTTGTGATGATTGAGTTGAACTGAGAGACCTGAACATTCCTTTTGATGGAGCAGTTTCCAAACACACTTCTCGTGGAATCTGCAAGTGGATATTTGGACCTCTCTGAGGATTTCGTTGGAAGCGGGATAAAGTTCCCAGAACTAAACGGAAGCATTCTCAGAAACTTCTTTGTGATGTTTGCATTCAACTCACAGAGTTGAACCTTCCTTTCATAGTTCAGGTTTGAAACACTCTTTTTGTAGAATCTGGAAGTGGATATTTGGACCACAGTGTGGTCTTCATTGGAAACGGGTATATCTTCACCTCAAACCTAGACAGAAGCATTCTCAGAAAGTTCTCTGTGTTGACTGCATTCAACTCACAGACTTGAACAATCGTTTTGATGGAGCAGTTTTGAAACTCTCTTTCTTTGGAATCTGCAAGTGGATATGTTGACCTCTTTGAAGATTTCTTTGGAAACGGGTTAATCTTCACATAAAAGCTAAACAGAAGCATTGTCAGAAACTTCTTTGTGATGTTTGCATTCACCTCATAGAGTTGAACTTTCCCTTTGATAGAGCAGCTTTGAAACACTCTTTTTCTAGAATCTGCAAGTGGACATTTGGAGGGCTTTGTGTTCTGCGGTGGAAAAGGAAATATCTTCTCATCAAAACTACATAGAAGCATTCTCAGAAACAATTCTGTGATGATTGCATTCAGCTGACAGAGTTGAACATTCCTTTTGATAGAGCAGTTTGGAAACACTCTTTTTGTAGAATCTGCATGTGGATATTTGGTCCGCATGGAGTCCTATGGTAGTAGAGGAAATAAGTTCATAGAAAAACCAAATGGAAGCATTCTCAGAAAATTCTTTGTGATGATTGAGTTGAACTCAGAGACCTGAACATTTCTTTTGATGGAGCAGTTTCCAAACAAGCTTCTCGTGGAATCTGCAAGTGGATATTTGGACCTCTCTGAGGATTTCGTTGGAAGCGGGATAAACTTCCCAGAACTAAACGGAAGCATTCTCAGAAACTTCTTTGTGATGTTTGCATTCAACTCACAGAGTTGAACCTTCCTTTCATAGTTCAGGTTTGAAACACTCTTTTTGTAGAATCTGGAAGTGGATATTTGGACCTCTGTGAGGACTTCGTTGGAAACGGGTATATCTTCACCTCAAACCTAGACAGAAGCATTCTCAGAAAGTTCTCTGTGTTGACTGCATTCAACTCACAGACTTGAACAATCGTTTTGATGGAGCAGTTTTGAAACTCTCTTTCTTTGGAATCTGCAAGTGGATATGTTGACCTCTTTGAAGATTTCGTTGGAAACGGGTTAATCTTCACATAAAAGCTAAACAGAAGCATTCTCAGAAACTTCTTTGTGATGATTGCATTCACCTCACAGAGTTGAACTTTCCCTTTGATAGAGCAGCTTTGAAACACTCTTTTTCTAGAATCTGCAAGTGGACATTTGGAGGGCTTTGTGTTCTGCGGTAGAAAAGGAAATATATTCTCATAAAAACTACCTAGAAGCATTCTCAGAATCAATTCGGTGATGATTGCATTCAGCTGAAAGAGTTGAACATTCCTTTTGATAGAGCAGTTTGGAAACACTCTTTTTGTAGAATCTGCATGTGGAGATGTGGACCGCTTGGAGACCTATGGTAGTAAAGGAAATAACTTCATAGAAAAACCAAATGGAAGCATTCTCAGAAAATTCTTTGTGATGATTGAGTTGAACTCAGAGACCTGAACATTCCTTTTGATGGAGCAGTTTCCAAACACACTTCTCGTGGAATCTGCAAGTGGATATTTGGACCTCTCTGAGGATTTCGTTGGAAGCGGGATAAACTTCCCAGAACTAAACGGAAGCATTCTCAGAAACTTCTTTGTGATGTTTGCATTCAACTCACAGAGTTGAACCTTCCTTTCGTAGTTCAGGTTTGAAACACTCTTTTTGTAGAATCTGGAAGTAGATATTTGGACCACTGTGTGGTCTTCGTTGGAAACGGGTATATCTTCACCTCAAACCTAGACAGAAGCATTCTCAGAAAGTTCTCTGTGTTGACTGCATTCAACTCACAGACTTGAACAATCGTTTTGATGGAGCAGTTTTGAAACTCTCTTTCTTTGGAATCTGCAAGTGGATATGTTGACCTCTTTGAAGATTTCGTTGGAAACGGGTTAATCTTCACATAAAAGCTAAACAGAAGCATTCTCAGAAACTTCTTTGTGATGATTGCATTCACCTCACAGAGTTGAACTTTCCCTTTGATAGAGCAGCTTTGAAACACTCTTTTTCTAGAATCTGCAAGTGGACATTTGGAGGGCTTTGTGTTCTGCGGTGGAAAAGGAAATATCTTCTCATCAAAACTACATAGAAGCATTCTCAGAAACAATTCGGTGATGATTGCATTCAACTGACAGAGTTGAACATTCCTTTTGATAGAGCAGTTTGGAAACACTCTTTTTGTAGAATCTGCATGTGGAGATTTGGACCGCTTTGAGACCTATGGTAGTAAAGGAAATAACTTCATAGAAAAACCAAATGGAAGCATTCTCAGAAAATTCTTTGTGATGATTGAGTTGAACTCAGAGACCTGAACATTCCTTTTGATGGAGCAGTTTCCAAACACACTTCTCGTGGAATCTGCAAGTGGATATTTGGACCTCTCTGAGGATTTCGTTGGAAGCGGGATAAACTTCCCAGAACTAAACGGAAGCATTCTCAGAAACTTCTTTGTGATGTTTGCATTCAACTCACAGAGTTGAACCTTCCTTTCGTAGTTCAGGTTTGAAACACTCTTTTTGTAGAATCTGGAAGTAGATATTTGGACCACTGTGTGGTCTTCGTTGGAAACGGGTATATCTTCACCTCAAACCTAGACAAAAGCATTCTCAGAAAGTTCTCTGTGTTGACTGCATTCAACTCACAGAGTTGAACAATCCTTTTGATGGAGCAGTTTTGAAACTCTCTTTCTTTGGAATCTGCAAGTGGATATGTTGACCTCTTTGAAGAGTTCGTTGGAAACCTGTTAATCTTCACATAAAATCTAAACAGAAGCATTGTCAGAAACTTCTTTGTGATGTTTGCATTCACCTCATAGAGTTGAACTTTCCCTTTGATAGAGCAGCTTTGAAACACTCTTTTTCTAGAATCTGCAAGTGGACATTTGGAGGCCTTTGTGTTCTGCGGTGGAAAAGGAAATATCTTCTCATCAAAACTACATAGAAGCATTCTCAGAAACAATTCTGTGATGATTGCATTCAGCTGACAGAGTTGAACATTCCTTTTGATAGAGCAGTTTGGAAACACTCTTTTTGTAGAATCTGCATGTGGAGATTTGGACCGCTTGGAGACCTATGGTAGTAAAGGAAATAAGTTCATAGAAAAACCAAATGGAAGCATTCTCAGAAAATTCTTTGTGATGATTGAGTTGAACTCAGAGACCTGAACATTCCTTTTGATGTAGCAGTTTTGAAACACACTTCTCGTGGAATCTGCAAGTGGATATTTGGACCTCTCTGAGGATTTCGTTGGAAGCGGGATAAACTTCCCAGAACTAAACAGAAGCATTCTCAGAAACTTCTTTGTGATGTTTGCATTCAACTCACAGAGTTCAACCTTCCTTTCATAGTTCAGGTTTGAAACACTCTTTTTGTAGAATCTGGAAGTGGATATTTGGACCACTGTGAGGACTTCGTTGGAAACGGGTAAATCTTCACCTCAAACCTAGACAGAAGGATTCTCAGAAAGTTCTCTGTGTTGACTGCATTCAACTCACAGACTTGAACAATCGTTTTGATGGAGCAGTTTTGAAACTCTCTTTCTTTGGAATCTGCAAGTGGATATGTTGACCTCTTTGAAGATTTCGTTGGAAACGGGTTAATCTTCACATAAAAGCTAAACAGAAGCATTCTCAGAAACTTCTTTGTGATGATTGCATTCACCTCACAGAGTTGAACTTTCCCTTTGATAGAGCAGCTGTGAAACACTCTTTTTCTAGAATCTGCAAGTGGACATTTGGAGGGCTTTCTGGACTGTGGTGGAAAAGGAAATATCTTCTCATCGAAAGTACATAGAAGCATTGTCAGAAACTACTCTGTGATGATTGCATTCAACTGACAGAGTTGAACGTTCCTTTTGATAGAGCAGTTTGCAAACACACTTTTTGTAGAATCTGCATGTGGAGATTTGGACCGCTTGGAGACCTATGGTAGTAATGAAATAAGTTCATAGAAAAACCAAACGGAAGCATTCTCAGAAAATCCTTTGTGATGATTGAGTTGAACTGAGAGACCTGAACATTCCTTTTGATGGAGCAGTTTCCAAACACACTTCTCGTGGAATCTGCAAGTGGATATTTGGACCTCTCTGAGGATTTCGTTGGAAGCGGGATAAAGTTCCCAGAACTAAACGGAAGCATTCTCAGAAACTTCTTTGTGATGTTTGCATTCAACTCACAGAGTTGAACCTTCCTTTCATAGTTCAGGTTTGAAACACTCTTTTTGTAGAATCTGGAAGTGGATATTTGGACCACAGTGTGGTCTTCATTGGAAACGGGTATATCTTCACCTCAAACCTAGACAGAAGCATTCTCAGAAAGTTCTCTGTGTTGACTGCATTCAACTCACAGACTTGAACAATCGTTTTGATGGAGCAGTTTTGAAACTCTCTTTCTTTGGAATCTGCAAGTGGATATGTTGACCTCTTTGAAGATTTCGTTGGAAACGGGTTAATCTTCACATAAAAGCTAAACAGAAGCATTGTCAGAAACTTCTTTGTGATGTTTGCATTCACCTCATAGAGTTGAACTTTCCCTTTGATAGAGCAGCTTTGAAACACTCTTTTTCTAGAATCTGCAAGTGGACATTTGGAGGGCTTTGTGTTCTGCGGTGGAAAAGGAAATATCTTCTCATCAAAACTACATAGAAGCATTCTCAGAAACAATTCTGTGATGATTGCATTCAGCTGACAGAGTTGAACATTCCTTTTGATAGAGCAGTTTGGAAACACTCTTTTTGTAGAATCTGCATGTGGATATTTGGTCCGCATGGAGTCCTATGGTAGTAGAGGAAATAAGTTCATAGAAAAACCAAATGGAAGCATTCTCAGAAAATTCTTTGTGATGATTGAGTTGAACTCAGAGACCTGAACATTTCTTTTGATGGAGCAGTTTCCAAACAAGCTTCTCGTGGAATCTGCAAGTGGATATTTGGACCTCTCTGAGGATTTCGTTGGAAGCGGGATAAACTTCCCAGAACTAAACGGAAGCATTCTCAGAAACTTCTTTGTGATGTTTGCATTCAACTCACAGAGTTGAACCTTCCTTTCATAGTTCAGGTTTGAAACACTCTTTTTGTAGAATCTGGAAGTGGATATTTGGACCTCTGTGAGGACTTCGTTGGAAACGGGTATATCTTCACCTCAAACCTAGACAGAAGCATTCTCAGAAAGTTCTCTGTGTTGACTGCATTCAACTCACAGACTTGAACAATCGTTTTGATGGAGCAGTTTTGAAACTCTCTTTCTTTGGAATCTGCAAGTGGATATGTTGACCTCTTTGAAGATTTCGTTGGAAACGGGTTAATCTTCACATAAAAGCTAAACAGAAGCATTCTCAGAAACTTCTTTGTGATGATTGCATTCACCTCACAGAGTTGAACTTTCCCTTTGATAGAGCAGCTTTGAAACACTCTTTTTCTAGAATCTGCAAGTGGACATTTGGAGGGCTTTCTGGACTGTGGTGGAAAAGGAAATATCTTCTCATCGAAAGTACATAGACGCATTCTCAGAAACTACTCTGTGATGATTGCATTCAACTGACAGAGTTGAACGTTCCTTTTGATAGAGCAGTTTGGAAACACTCTTTTTGTAGAATCTGCATGTGGAGATTTGGACCGCTTTGAGACCTATGGTAGTAAAGGAAATAAGTTCATAGAAAAACCAAATGGAAGCATTCTCAGAAAATAATTTGTGATGATTGAGTTGAACTCAGAGACCTGAACATTCCTTTTGATGGAGCAGTTTCCAAACACAGTTCTCGTGGAATCTGCAAGTGGATATTTGGACCTCTCTGAGGATTTCGTTGGAAGCGGTATAAACTTCCCAGAACTAAACGGAAGCATTCTCAGAAACTTCTTTCTGATGTTTGCATTCAACTCACAGAGTTGAACCTTCCTTTCATAGTTCAGGTTTGAAACACTCTTTTTGTAGAATCTGGAAGTGGATATTTGGACCACTGTGAGGACTTCGTTGGAAACGGGTATATCATCACCTCAAACCTAGACAGAAGCATTCTCAGAAAGTTCTCTGTGTTGACTGCATTCAACTCACAGACTTGAACAATCGTTTTGATGGAGCAGTTTTGAAACTCTCTTTCTTTGGAATCTGCAAGTGGATATGTTGACCTCTTTGAAGATTTCGTTGGAAACGGGTTAATCTTCACATAAAAGCTAAACAGAAGCATTCTCAGAAACTTCTTTGTGATGATTGCATTCACCTCACAGAGTTGAACTTTCCCTTTGATAGAGCAGCTTTGAAACACTCTTTTTCTAGAATCTGCAAGTGGACATTTGGAGGGCTTTGTGTTCTGCGGTAGAAAAGGAAATATCTTCTCATAAAAACTACCTAGAAGCATTCTCAGAATCAATTCGGTGATGATTGCATTCAGCTGAAAGAGTTGAACATTCCTTTTGATAGAGCAGTTTGGAAACACTCTTTTTGTAGAATCTGCATGTGGAGATGTGGACCGCTTGGAGACCTATGGTAGTAAAGGAAATAACTTCATAGAAAAACCAAATGGAAGCATTCTCAGAAAATTCTTTGTGATGATTGAGTTGAACTCAGAGACCTGAACATTCCTTTTGATGGAGCAGTTTCCAAACACACTTCTCGTGGAATCTGCAAGTGGATATTTGGACCTCTCTGAGGATTTCGTTGGAAGCGGGATAAACTTCCCAGAACTAAACGGAAGCATTCTCAGAAACTTCTTTGTGATGTTTGCATTCAACTCACAGAGTTGAACCTTCCTTTCGTAGTTCAGGTTTGAAACACTCTTTTTGTAGAATCTGGAAGTAGATATTTGGACCACTCTGTGGTCTTCGTTGGAAACGGGTATATCTTCACCTCAAACCTAGACAGAAGCATTCTCAGAAAGTTCTCTGTGTTGACTGCATTCAACTCACAGACTTGAACAATCGTTTTGATGGAGCAGTTTTGAAACTCTCTTTCTTTGGAATCTGCAAGTGGATATGTTGACCTCTTTGAAGATTTCGTTGGAAACGGGTTAATCTTCACATAAAAGCTAAACAGAAGCATTCTCAGAAACTTCTTTGTGATGATTGCATTCACCTCACAGAGTTGAACTTTCCCTTTGATAGAGCAGCTTTGAAACACTCTTTTTCTAGAATCTGCAAGTGGACATTTGGAGGGCTTTGTGTTCTGCGGTGGAAAAGGAAATATCTTCTCATCAAAACTACATAGAAGCATTCTCAGAAACAATTCTGTGATGATTGCATTCAGCTGACAGAGTTGAACATTCCTTTTGATAGAGCAGTTTGGAAACACTCTTTTTGTAGAATCTGCATGTGGATATTTGGTCCGCATGGAGACCTATGGTAGTAGAGGAAATAAGTTCATAGAAAAACCAAATGGAAGCATTCTCAGAAAATTCTTTGTGATGATTGAGTTGAACTCAGAGACCTGAACATTTCTTTTGATGGAGCAGTTTCCAAACACGCTTCTCGTGGAATCTGCAAGTGGATATTTGGACCTCTCTGAGGATTTCGTTGGAAGCGGGATAAACTTCCCAGAACTAAACGGAAGCATTCTCAGAAACTTCTTTCTGATGTTTGCATTCAACTCACAGAGTTGAACCTTCCTTTCATAGTTCAGGTTTGAAACACTCTTTTTGTAGAATCTGGAAATGGATATTTGGACCTCTGTGAGGACTTCGTTGGAAACGGGTATATCTTCACCTCAAACCTAGACAGAAGCATTCTCAGAAAGTTCTCTGTGTTGACTGCATTCAACTCACAGACTTGAACAATCGTTTTGGTGGAGCAGTTTTGAAACTCTCTTTCTTTGGAATCTGCAGGTGGATATGTTGACCTCTTTGAAGATTTCGTTGGAAACGGGTTAATCTTCACATAAAAGCTAAACAGAAACATTCTCAGAAACTTCTTTGTGATGATTGCATTCACCTCACAGAGTTGAACTTTCCCTTTGATAGAGCAGCTTTGAAACACTCTTTTTCTAGAATCTGCAAGTGGACATTTGGAGGGCTTTCTGGACTGTGGTGGAAAAGGAAATATCTTCTCATCGAAAGTACATAGAAGCATTCTCAGAAACTACTCTGTGATGATTGCATTCAACTGACAGAGTTGAACGTTCCTTTTGATAGAGCAGTTTGGAAACACTCTTTTTGTAGAATCTGCATGTGGAGATGTGGACCGCTTGGAGACCTATGGTAGTAAAGGAAATAACTTCATAGAAAAACCAAATGGAAGCATTCTCAGAAAATTCTTTGTGATGATTGAGTTGAACTCAGAGACCTGAACATTCCTTTTGATGGAGCAGTTTCCAAACACACTTCTCGTGGAATCTGCAAGTGGATATTTGGACCTCTCTGAGGATTTCGTTGGAAGCGGGATAAGCTTCCCAGAACTAAACGGAAGCATTCTCAGAAACTTCTTTGTGATGTTTGCATTCAACTCACAGAGTTCAACCTTCCTTTTATAGTTCAGGTTTGAAACACTCTTTTTGTAGAATCTGGAAGTGGATATTTGGACCACAGTGTGGTCTTCGTTGGAAACGGGTATATCTTCACCTCAAACCTAGACAGAAGCATTCTCAGAAAGTTCTCTGTGTTGACTGCATTCAACTCACAGAGTTGAACAATCCTTTTGATGGAGCAGTTTTGAAACTCTCTTTCTTTGGAATCTGCAAGTGGATATGTTGACCTCTTTGAAGATTTCGTTGGAAACCTGTTAATCTTCACATAAAATCTAAACAGAAGCATTGTCAGAAACTTCTTTGTGATGTTTGCATTCACCTCATAGAGTTGAACTTTCCCTTTGATAGAGCAGCTTTGAAACACTCTTTTTCTAGAATCTGCAAGTGGACATTTGGAGGGCTTTGTGTTCTGCGGTGGAAAAGGAAATATCTTCTCATCAAAACTACATAGAAGCATTCTCAGAAACAATTCTGTGATGATTGCATTCAGCTGACAGAGTTGAACATTCCTTTTGATAGAGCAGTTTGGAAACACTCTTTTTGTAGAATCTGCATGTGGAGATTTGGACCGCTTGGAGACCTATGGTAGTAAAGGAAATAAGTTCATAGAAAAACCAAATGGAAGCATTCTCAGAAAATTCTTTGTGATGATTGAGTTGAACTCAGAGACCTGAACATTCCTTTTGATGGAGCAGTTTCGAAACACACTTCTCGTGGAATCTGCAAGTGGATATTTGGACCTCTCTGAGGATTTCGTTGGAAGCGGGATAAACTTCCCAGAACTAAACGGAAGCATTCTCAGAAACTTCTTTGTGATGTTTGCATTCAACTCACAGAGTTCAACCTTCCTTTCATAGTTCAGGTTTGAAACACTCTTTTTGTAGAATCTGGAAGTGGATATTTGGACCACTGTGAGGACTTCGTTGGAAACGGGTAAATCTTCACCTCAAACCTAGACAGAAGGATTCTCAGAAAGTTCTCTGTGTTGACTGCATTCAACTCACAGACTTGAACAATCGTTTTGATGGAGCAGTTTTGAAACTCTCTTTCTTTGGAATCTGCAAGTGGATATGTTGACCTCTTTGAAGATTTCGTTGGAAACGGGTTAATCTTCACATAAAAGCTAAACAGAAGCATTCTCAGAAACTTCTTTGTGATGATTGCATTCACCTCACAGAGTTGAACTTTCCCTTTGATAGAGCAGCTGTGAAACACTCTTTTTCTAGAATCTGCAAGTGGACATTTGGAGGGCTTTCTGGACTGTGGTGGAAAAGGAAATATCTTCTCATCGAAAGTACATAGAAGCATTGTCAGAAACTACTCTGTGATGATTGCATTCAACTGACAGAGTTGAACGTTCCTTTTGATAGAGCAGTTTGCAAACACACTTTTTGTAGAATCTGCATGTGGAGATTTGGACCGCTTGGAGACCTATGGTAGTAATGAAATAAGTTCATAGAAAAACCAAACGGAAGCATTCTCAGAAAATCCTTTGTGATGATTGAGTTGAACTGAGAGACCTGAACATTCCTTTTGATGGAGCAGTTTCCAAACACACTTCTCGTGGAATCTGCAAGTGGATATTTGGACCTCTCTGAGGATTTCGTTGGAAGCGGGATAAACTTCCCAGAACTAAACGGAAGCATTCTCAGAAACTTCTTTGTGATGTTTGCATTCAACTCACAGAGTTGAACCTTCCTTTCATAGTTCAGGTTTGAAACACTCTTTTTGTAGAATCTGGAAGTGGATATTTGGACCTCTGTGAGGACTTCGTTGGAAACGGGTATATCTTCACCTCAAACCTAGACAGAAGCATTCTCAGAAAGTTCTCTGTGTTGACTGCATTCAACTCACAGACTTGAACAATCGTTTTGATGGAGCAGTTTTGAAACTCTCTTTCTTTGGAATCTGCAAGTGGATATGTTGACCTCTTTGAAGATTTCGTTGGAAACGGGTTAATCTTCACATAAAAGCTAAACAGAAGCATTCTCAGAAACTTCTTTGTGATGATTGCATTCACCTCACAGAGTTGAACTTTCCCTTTGATAGAGCAGCTGTGAAACACTCTTTTTCTAGAATCTGCAAGTGGACATTTGGAGGGCTTTCTGGACTGTGGTGGAAAAGGAAATATCTTCTCATCGAAAGTACATAGAAGCATTCTCAGAAACTACTCTGTGATGATTGCATTCAACTGACAGAGTTGAACGCTCCTTTTGATAGAGCAGTTTGGAAACACTCTTTTTGTAGAATCTGCATGTGGAGATGTGGACCGCTTGGAGACCTATGGTAGTAAAGGAAATAACTTCATAGAAAAACCAAATGGAAGCATTCTCAGAAAATTCTTTGTGATGATTGAGTTGAACTCAGAGACCTGAACATTCCTTTTGATGGAGCAGTTTCCAAACACACTTCTCGTGTAATCTGCAAGTGGATATTTGGACCTCTCTGAGGATTTCGTTGGAAGCGGGATAAACTTCCCAGAACTAAACGGAAGCATTCTCAGAAACTTCTTTGTGATGTTTGCATTCAACTCACAGAGTTGAACCTTCCTTTTATAGTTCAGGTTTGAAACACTCTTTTTGTAGAATCTGGAAGTGGATATTTGGACCACAGTGTGGTCTTCGTTGGAAACGGGTATATCTTCACCTCAAACCTAGACAGAAGCATTCTCAGAAAGTTCTCTGTGTTGACTGCATTCAACTCACAGAGTTGAACAATCGTTTTGATGGAGCAGTTTTGAAACTCTCTTTCTTTGGAATCTGCAAGTGGATATGTTGACCTCTTTGAAGATTTCGTTGGAAACGGGTTAATCTTCACATAAAAGCTAAACAGAAGCATTCTCAGAAACTTCTTTGTGATGATTGCATTCACCTCACAGAGTTGAACTTTCCCTTTGATAGAGCAGCTTTGAAACACTCTTTTTCTAGAATCTGCAAGTGGACATTTGGAGGGCTTTCTGGACTGTGGTGGAAAAGGAAATATCTTCTCATCGAAAGTACATAGAAGCATTCTCAGAAACTACTCTGTGATGATTGCATTCAACTGACAGAGTTGAACGTTCCTTTTGATAGAGCAGTTTGGAAACACTCTTTTTGTAGAATCTGCATGTGGAGATGTGGACCGCTTGGAGACCTATGGTAGTAAAGGAAATAACTTCATAGAAAAACCAAATGGAAGCATTCTCAGAAAATTCTTTGTGATGATTGAGTTGAACTCAGAGACCTGAACATTCCTTTTGATGGAGCAGTTTCCAAACACACTTCTCGTGGAATCTGCAAGTGGATATTTGGACCTCTCTGAGGATTTCGTTGGAAGCGGGATAAACTTCCCAGAACTAAACGGAAGCATTCTCAGAAACTTCTTTGTGATGTTTGCATTCAACTCACAGAGTTGAACCTTCCTTTCGTAGTTCAGGTTTGAAACACTCTTTTTGTAGAATCTGGAAGTAGATATTTGGACCACTCTGTGGTCTTCGTTGGAAACGGGTATATCTTCACCTCAAACCTAGACAGAAGCATTCTCAGAAAGTTCTCTGTGTTGACTGCATTCAACTCACAGACTTGAACAATCGTTTTGATGGAGCAGTTTTGAAACTCTCTTTCTTTGGAATCTGCAAGTGGATATGTTGACGTCTTTGAAGATTTCGTTGGAAACGGGTTAATCTTCACATAAAAGCTAAACAGAAGCATTCTCAGAAACTTCTTTGTGATGATTGCATTCACCTCACAGAGTTGAACTTTCCCTTTGATAGAGCAGCTTTGAAACACTCTTTTTCTAGAATCTGCAAGTGGACATTTGGAGGGCTTTGTGTTCTGCGGTGGAAAAGGAAATATCTTCTCATCAAAACTACATAGAAGCATTCTCAGAAACAATTCGGTGATGATTGCATTCAACTGACAGAGTTGAACATTCCTTTTGATAGAGCAGTTTGGAAACACTCTTTTTGTAGAATCTGCATGTGGAGATTTGGACCGCTTTGAGACCTATGGTAGTAAAGGAAATAACTTCATAGAAAAACCAAATGGAAGCATTCTCAGAAAATTCTTTGTGATGATTGAGTTGAACTCAGAGACCTGAACATTCCTTTTGATGGAGCAGTTTCCAAACACACTTCTCGTGGAATCTGCAAGTGGATATTTGGACCTCTCTGAGGATTTCGTTGGAAGCGGGATAAACTTCCCAGAACTAAACGGAAGCATTCTCAGAAACTTCTTTGTGATGTTTGCATTCAACTCACAGAGTTGAACCTTCCTTTCGTAGTTCAGGTTTGAAACACTCTTTTTGTAGAATCTGGAAGTAGATATTTGGACCACTGTGTGGTCTTCGTTGGAAACGGGTATATCTTCACCTCAAACCTAGACAGAAGCATTCTCAGAAAGTTCTCTGTGTTGACTGCATTCAACAAACAGAGTTGAACAATCCTTTTGATGGAGCAGTTTTGAAACTCTCTTTCTTTGGAATCTGCAAGTGGATATGTTGACCTCTTTGAAGATTTCGTTGGAAACCTGTTAATCTTCACATAAAATCTAAACAGAAGCATTGTCAGAAACTTCTTTGTGATGTTTGCATTCACCTCATAGAGTTGAACTTTCCCTTTGATAGAGCAGCTTTGAAACACTCTTTTTCTAGAATCTGCAAGTGGACATTTGGAGGGCTTTGTGTTCTGCGGTGGAAAAGGAAATATCTTCTCATCAAAACTACATAGAAGCATTCTCAGAAACAATTCTGTGATGATTGCATTCAGCTGACAGAGTTGAACATTCCTTTTGATAGAGCAGTTTGGAAACACTCTTTTTGTAGAATCTGCATGTGGAGATTTGGACCGCTTGGAGACCTATGGTAGTAAAGGAAATAAGTTCATAGAAAAACCAAATGGAAGCATTCTCAGAAAATTCTTTGTGATGATTGAGTTGAACTCAGAGACCTGAACATTCCTTTTGATGGAGCAGTTTCGAAACACACTTCTCGTGGAATCTGCAAGTGGATATTTGGACCTCTCTGAGGATTTCGTTGGAAGCGGGATAAACTTCCCAGAACTAAACGGAAGCATTCTCAGAAACTTCTTTGTGATGTTTGCATTCAACTCACAGAGTTCAACCTTCCTTTCATAGTTCAGGTTTGAAACACTCTTTTTGTAGAATCTGGAAGTGGATATTTGGACCACTGTGAGGACTTCGTTGGAAACGGGTAAATCTTCACCTCAAACCTAGACAGAAGGATTCTCAGAAAGTTCTCTGTGTTGACTGCATTCAACTCACAGACTTGAACAATCGTTTTGATGGAGCAGTTTTGAAACTCTCTTTCTTTGGAATCTGCAAGTGGATATGTTGACCTCTTTGAAGATTTCGTTGGAAACGGGTTAATCTTCACATAAAAGCTAAACAGAAGCATTCTCAGAAACTTCTTTGTGATGATTGCATTCACCTCACAGAGTTGAACTTTCCCTTTGATAGAGCAGCTGTGAAACACTCTTTTTCTAGAATCTGCAAGTGGACATTTGGAGGGCTTTCTGGACTGTGGTGGAAAAGGAAATATCTTCTCATCGAAAGTACATAGAAGCATTCTCAGAAACTACTCTGTGATGATTGCATTCAACTGACAGAGTTGAACGTTCCTTTTGATAGAGCAGTTTGCAAACACACTTTTTGTAGAATCTGCATGTGGAGATTTGGACCGCTTGGAGACCTATGGTAGTAATGAAATAAGTTCATAGAAAAACCAAACGGAAGCATTCTCAGAAAATCCTTTGTGATGATTGAGTTGAACTGAGAGACCTGAACATTCCTTTTGATGGAGCAGTTTCCAAACACACTTCTCGTGGAATCTGCAAGTGGATATTTGGACCTCTCTGAGGATTTCGTTGGAAGCGGGATAAACTTCCCAGAACTAAACGGAAGCATTCTCAGAAACTTCTTTGTGATGTTTGCATTCAACTCACAGAGTTGAACCTTCCTTTCATAGTTCAGGTTTGAAACACTCTTTTTGTAGAATCTGGAAGTGGATATTTGGACCACAGTGTGGTCTTCGTTGGAAACGGGTATATCTTCACCTCAAACCTAGACAGAAGCATTCTCAGAAAGTTCTCTGTGTTGACTGCATTCAACTCACAGACTTGAACAATCGTTTTGATGGAGCAGTTTTGAAACTCTCTTTCTTTGGAATCTGCAGGTGGAGATGTTGACCTCTTTGAAGATTTCTTTGGAAACGGGTTAATCTTCACATAAAAGCTAAACAGAAGCATTGTCAGAAACTTCGTTGTGATGTTTGCATTCACCTCAGAGAGTTGAACTTTCCCTTTGATAGAGCAGCTTTGAAACACTCTTTTTCTAGAATCTGCAAGTGGACATTTGGAGGGCTTTGTGTTCTGCGGTGGAAAAGGAAATATCTTCTCATCAAAACTACATAGAAGCATTCTCAGAAACAATTCTGTGATGATTGCATTCAGCTGACAGAGTTGAACATTCCTTTTGATAGAGCAGTTTGGAAACACTCTTTTTGTAGAATCTGCATGTGGATATTTGGTCCGCATGGAGACCTATGGTAGTAGAGGAAATAAGTTCATAGAAAAACCAAATGGAAGCATTCTCAGAAAATTCTTTGTGATGATTGAGTTGAACTCAGAGACCTGAACATTTCTTTTGATGGAGCAGTTTCCAAACTCGCTTCTCGTGGAATCTGCAAGTGGATATTTGGACCTCTCTGAGGATTTCGTTGGAAGCGGGATAAACTTCCCAGAACTAAACGGAAGCATTCTCAGAAACTTCTTTGTGATGTTTGCATTCAACTCACAGAGTTGAACCTTCCTTTCATAGTTCAGGTTTGAAACACTCTTTTTGTAGAATCTGGAAGTGGATATTTGGACCTCTGTGAGGACTTCGTTGGAAACGGGTATATCTTCACCTCAAACCTAGACAGAAGCATTCTCAGAAAGTTCTCTGTGTTGACTGCATTCAACTCACAGACTTGAACAATCGTTTTGATGGAGCAGTTTTGAAACTCTCTTTCTTTGGAATCTGCAAGTGGATATGTTGACCTCTTTGAAGATTTCGTTGGAAACGGGTTAATCTTCACATAAAAGCTAAACAGAAGCATTCTCAGAAACTTCTTTGTGATGATTGCATTCACCTCACAGAGTTGAACTTTCCCTTTGATAGAGCAGCTGTGAAACACTCTTTTTCTAGAATCTGCAAGTGGACATTTGGAGGGCTTTCTGGACTGTGGTGGAAAAGGAAATATCTTCTCATCGAAAGTACATAGAAGCATTCTCAGAAACTACTCTGTGATGATTGCATTCAACTGACAGAGTTGAACGTTCCTTTTGATAGAGCAGTTTGGAAACACTCTTTTTGTAGAATCTGCATGTGGAGATGTGGACCGCTTGGAGACCTATGGTAGTAAAGGAAATAACTTCATAGAAAAACCAAATGGAAGCATTCTCAGAAAATTCTTTCTGATGATTGAGTTGAACTCAGAGACCTGAACATTCCTTTTGATGGAGCAGTTTCCAAACACACTTCTCGTGGAATCTGCAAGTGGATATTTGGACCTCTCTGAGGATTTCGTTGGAAGCAGGATAAACTTCCCAGAACTAAACGGAAGCATTCTCAGAAACTTCTTTGTGATGTTTGCATTCAACTCACAGAGTTGAACCTTCCTTTTATAGTTCAGGTTTGAAACACTCTTTTTGTAGAATCTGGAAGTGGATATTTGGACCACAGTGTGGTCTTCGTTGGAAACGGGTATATCTTCACCTCAAACCTAGACAGAAGCATTCTCAGAAAGTTCTCTGTGTTGACTGCATTCAACTCACAGAGTTGAACAATCCTTTTGATGGAGCAGTTTTGAAACTCTCTTTCTTTGGAATCTGCAAGTGGATATGTTGACCTCTTTGAAGATTTCGTTGGAAACGGGTTAATCTTCACATAAAAGCTAAACAGAAGCATTCTCAGAAACTTCTTTGTGATGATTGCATTCACCTCACAGAGTTGAACTTTCCCTTTGATAGAGCAGCTTTGAAACACTCTTTTTCTAGAATCTGCAAGTGGACATTTGGAGGGCTTTCTGGACTGTGGTGGAAAAGGAAATATCTTCTCATCGAAAGTACATAGAAGCATTCTCAGAAACTACTCTGTGATGATTGCATTCAACTGACAGAGTTGAACGTTCCTTTTGATAGAGCAGTTTGGAAACACTCTTTTTGTAGAATCTGCATGTGGAGATGTGGACCGCTTGGAGACCTATGGTAGTAAAGGAAATAACTTCATAGAAAAACCAAATGGAAGCATTCTCAGAAAATTCTTTGTGATGATTGAGTTGAACTCAGAGACCTGAACATTCCTTTTGATGGAGCAGTTTCCAAACACACTTCTCGTGGAATCTGCAAGTGGATATTTGGACCTCTCTGAGGATTTCGTTGGAAGCGGGATAAACTTCCCAGAACTAAACGGAAGCATTCTCAGAAACTTCTTTGTGATGTTTGCATTCAACTCACAGAGTTGAACCTTCCTTTCGTAGTTCAGGTTTGAAACACTCTTTTTGTAGAATCTGGAAGTAGATATTTGGACCACTGTGTGGTCTTCGTTGGAAACGGGTACATCTTCACCTCAAACCTAGACAGAAGCATTCTCAGAAAGTTCTCTGTGTTGACTGCATTCAACTCACAGAGTTGAACAATCCTTTTGATGGAGCAGTTTTGAAACTCTCTTTCTTTGGAGTCTGCAAGTGGATATGTTGACCTCTTTGAAGATTTCGTTGGAAACGGGTTAATCTTCACATAAAAGCTAAACAGAAGCATTGTCAGAAACTTCTTTGTGATGTTTGCATTCACCTCAGAGAGTTGAACTTTCCCTTTGATAGAGCAGCTTTGAAACACTCTTTTTCTAGAATCTGCAAGTGGACATTTGGAGGGCTTTGTGTTCTGCGGTGGAAAAGGAAATATCTTCTCATCAAAACTACATAGAAGCATTCTCAGAAACAATTCTGTGATGATTGCATTCAGCTGACAGAGTTGAACATTCCTTTTGATAGAGCAGTTTGGAAACACTCTTTTTGTAGAATCTGCATGTGGATATTTGGTCCGCATGGAGACCTATGGTAGTAGAGGAAATAAGTTCATAGAAAAACCAAATGGAAGCATTCTCAGAAAATTCTTTGTGATGATTGAGTTGAACTCAGAGACCTGAACATTTCTTTTGATGGAGCAGTTTCCAAACACGCTTCTCGTGGAATCTGCAAGTGGATATTTGGACCTCTCTGAGGATTTCGTTGGAAGCGGGATAAATTTCCCAGAACTAAACGGAAGCATTCTCAGAAACTTCTTTGTGATGTTTGCATTCAACTCACAGAGTTGAACCTTCCTTTCATAGTTCAGGTTTGAAACACTCTTTTTGTAGAATCTGGAAGTGGATATTTGGACCTCTGTGAGGACTTCGTTGGAAACGGCTATATCTTCACCTCAAACCTAGACAGAAGCATTCTCAGAAAGTTCTCTGTGTTGACTGCATTCAACTCACAGACTGGAACAATCGTTTTGATGGAGCAGTTTTGAAACTCTCTTTCTTTGGAATCTGCAAGTGGATATGTTGACCTCTTTGAAGATTTCGTTGGAAACGGGTTAATCTTCATATAAAAGCTAAACAGAAGCATTCTCAGAAACTTCTTTGTGATGATTGCATTCACCTCACAGAGTTGAACTTTCCCTTTGATAGAGCAGCTTTGAAACACTCTTTTTCTAGAATCTGCAAGTGGACATTTGGAGGGCTTTCTGGACTGTGGTGGAAAAGGAAATATCTTCTCATCGAAAGTACATAGAAGCATTCTCAGAAACTACTCTGTGATGATTGCATTCAACTGACAGAGTTGAACGTTCCTTTTGATAGAGCAGTTTGGAAACACTCTTTTTGTAGAATCTGCATGTGGAGATTTGGACCACTTTGAGACCTATGGTAGTAAAGGAAATAAGTTCATAGAAAAACCAAATGGAAGCATTCTCAGAAAATAATTTGTGATGATTGAGTTGAACTCAGAGACCTGAACATTCCTTTTGATGGAGCAGTTTCCAAACACACTTCTCGTGGAATCTGCAAGTGGATATTGGGACCTCTCTGAAGATTTCATTGGAAGCGGGATTACCTTCCCAGAACTAAACGGAAGCATTCTCAGAAACTTCTTTGTGATGTTTGCATTCAACTCACAGAGTTGAACCTTCCTTTCATAGTTAAGGTTTGAAACACTCTTTTTGTAATATCAGGAAGTAGATATTTGGACCACTGTGTGGTCTTCGATGGAAACGGGTATATCTTCACCTCAAACCTAGACAGAAGCATTCTCAGAAAGTTCTCTGTGTTGACTGCATTCAACTCACAGACTTGAACAATCCTTTTGAGGAGCAGTTTTGAAACTCTCTTTCTTTGGAATCTGCAAGTGGATATGTTGACCTCTTTGAAGATTTCGTTGGAAACCTGTTAATCTTCACATAAAAGCTAAACAGAAGCATTGTCAGAAACTTCTTTGTGATGTTTGCATTCACCTCATAGAGTTGAACTTTCCCTTTGATAGAGCAGCTTTGAAACACTCTTTTTCTAGAATCTGCAAGTGGACATTTGGAGGGCTTTGTGTTCTGCGGTGGAAAAGGAAATCTCTTCTCATCAAAACTACATAGAAGCATTCTCAGAAACAATTCTGTGATGATTGCATTCAGCTGACAGAGTTGAACATTCCTTTTGATAGAGCAGTTTGGAAACACTCTTTTTGTAGAATCTGCATGTGGAGATTTGGACCGCTTGGAGACCTATGGTAGTAAAGGAAATAACTTCATAGAAAAACCAAATGGAAGCATTCTCAGAAAATTCTTTGTGATGATTGAGTTGAACTCAGAGACCTGAACATTCCTTTTGATGGAGCAGTTTCCAAACACACTTCTCGTGGAATCTGCAAGTGGATATTTGGACCTCTCTGAGGATTTCGTTGGAAGCGGTATAAACTTCCCAGAACTAAACGAAAGCATTCTCAGAAACTTCTTTCTGATGTTTGCATTCAACTCACAGAGTTGAACCTTCCTTTCATAGTTCAGGTTTGAAACACTCTTTTTGTAGAATCTGGAAGTGGATATTTGGACCACTGTGAGGACTTCGTTGGAAACGGGTATATCTTCACCTCAAACCTAGACAGAAGCATTCTCAGAAAGTTCTCTGTGTTGACTGCATTCAACTCACAGACTTGAACAATCGTTTTGATGGAGCAGTTTTGAAACTCTCTTTCTTTGGAATCTGCAAGTGGATATGTTGACCTCTTTGAAGATTTCGTTGGAAACGGGTTAATCTTCACATAAAAGCTAAACAGAAGCATTCTCAGAAACTTCTTTGTGATGATTGCATTCACCTCACAGAGTTGAACTTTCCCTTTGATAGAGCAGCTTTGAAACACTCTTTTTCTAGAATCTGCAAGTGGACATTTGGAGGGCTTTCTGGACTGTGGTGGAAAAGGAAATATCTTCTCATCGAAAGTACATAGAAGCATTGTCAGAAACTACTCTCCGATGATTGCATTCAACTGACAGAGTTGAACGTTCCTTTTGATAGAGCAGTTTGGAAACACTCTTTTTGTAGAATCTGCATGTGGAGATTTGGACCGCTTTGAGACCTATGGTAGTAAAGGAAATAAGTTCATAGAAAAACCAAATGGAAGCATTCTCAGAAAATAATTTGTGATGATTGAGTTGAACTCAGAGACCTGAACATTCCTTTTTATGGAGCAGTTTCCAAACACACTTCTCGTGGAATCTGCAAGTGGATATTTGGACCTCTCTGAGGATTTCGTTGGAAGCGGTATAAACTTCCCAGAACTAAACGGAAGCATTCTCAGAAACTTCTTTGTGATGTTTGCATTCAACTCACAGAGTTGAACCTTCCTTTCATAGTTCAGGTTTGAAACACTCTTTTTGTAGAATCTGGAAGTGGATATTTGGACCGCTGTGAGGACTTCGTTGGAAACGGGTATATCTTCACCTCAAACCTAGACAGAAGCATTCTCAGAAAGTTCTCTGTGTTGACTGCATTCAACTCACAGAGTTGAACAATCCTTTTGATGGAGCAGTTTTGAAACTCTCTTTCTTTGGAATCTGCAAGTGGATATGTTGACCTCTTTGAAGATTTCTTTGGAAACGGGTTAATCTTCACATAAAAGCTAAATAGAAGCATTCTCAGAAACTTCTTTGTGATGATTGCATTCACCTCACAGAGTTGAACTTTCCCTTTGATAGAGCAGCTTTGAAACACTCTTTTTCTAGAATCTGCAAGTGGACATTTGGAGGGCTTTCTGGACTGTGGTGGAAAAGGAAATATCTTCTCATCGAAAGTACATAGAAGCATTCTCAGAAACTACTCTGTGATGATTGCATTCAACTGACAGAGTTGAACGTTCCTTTTGATAGAGCAGTTTGGAAACACTCTTTTTGTAGAATCTGCATGTGGAGATGTGGACCGCTTGGAGACCTATGGTAGTAAAGGAAATAACTTCATAGAAAAACCAAATGGAAGCATTCTCAGAAAATTCTTTGTGATGATTGAGTTGAACTCAGAGACCTGAACATTCCTTTTGATGGAGCAGTTTCCAAACACACTTCTCGTGGAATCTGCAAGTGGATATTTGGACCTCTCTGAGGATTTCGTTGGAAGCGGGATAAACTTCCCAGAACTAAACGGAAGCATTCTCAGAAACTTCTTTGTGATGTTTTCATTCAACTCACAGAGTTGAACCTTCCTTTCGTAGTTCAGGTTTGAAACACTCTTTTTGTAGAATCTGGAAGTAGATATTTGGACCACTCTGTGGTCTTCGTTGGAAACGGGTATATCTTCACCTCAAACCTAGACAGAAGCATTCTCAGAAAGTTCTCTGTGTTGACTGCATTCAACTCACAGACTTGAACAATCGTTTTGATGGAGCAGTTTTGAAACTCTCTTTCTTTGGAATCTGCAAGTGGATATGTTGACCTCTTTGAAGATTTCGTTGGAAACGGGTTAATCTTCACATAAAAGCTAAACAGAAGCATTCTCAGAAATTTCTTTGTGATGATTGCATTCACCTCACAGAGTTGAACTTTCCCTTTGATAGAGCAGCTTTGAAACACTCTTTTTCTAGAATCTGCAAGTGGACATTTGGAGGGCTTTGTGTTCTGCGGTGGAAAAGGAAATATCTACTCATCAAAACTACATAGAAGCATTCTCAGAAACAATTCGGTGATGATTGCATTCAACTGACAGAGTTGAACATTCCTTTTGATAGAGCAGTTTGGAAACACTCTTTTTGTAGAATCTGCATGTGGAGATTTGGACCGCTTTGAGACCTATGGTAGTAAAGGAAATAACTTCATAGAAAAACCAAATGGAAGCATTCTCAGAAAATTCTTTGTGATGATTGGGTTGAACTCAGAGACCTGAACATTCCTTTTGATGGAGCAGTTTCCAAACACACTTCTCGTGGAATCTGCAAGTGGATATTTGGACCTCTCTGAGGATTTCGTTGGAAGCGGGATAAACTTCCCAGAACTAAACGGAAGCATTCTCAGAAACTTCTTTGTGATGTTTGCATTCAACTCACAGAGTTGAACCTTCCTTTCGTAGTTCAGGTTTGAAACACTCTTTTTGTAGAATCTGGAAGTAGATATTTGGACCACTGTGTGGTCTTCGTTGGAAACGGGTATATCTTCACCTCAAACCTAGACAGAAGCATTCTCAGAAAATTCTCTGTGTTGACTGCATTCAACTCAGAGTTGAACAATCCTTTTGATGGAGCAGTTTTGAAACTCTCTTTCTTTGGAATCTGCAAGTGGATATGTTGACCTCTTTGAAGATTTCGTTGGAAACCTTTTAATCTTCACATAAAAGCTAAACAGAAGCATTGTCAGAAACTTCTTTGTGATGTTTGCATTCACCTCATAGAGTTGAACTTTCCCTTTGATAGAGCAGCTTTGAAACACTCTTTTTCTAGAATCTGCAAGTGGACATTTGGAGGGCTTTGTGTTCTGCGGTGGAAAAGGAAATCTCTTCTCATCAAAACTACATAGAAGCATTCTCAGAAACAATTCTGTGATGATTGCATTCAGCTGACAGAGTTGAACGTTCCTTTTGATAGAGCAGTTTGGAAACACTCTTTTTGTAGAATCTGCATGTGGAGATGTGGAACGCTTGGAGACCTATGGTAGTAAAGGAAATAACTTCATAGAAAAACCAAATGGAAGCATTCTCAGAAAATTCTTTGTGATGATTGAGTTGAACTCAGAGACCTGAACATTCCTTTTGATGGAGCAGTTTCCAAACACACTTCTCGTGGAATCTGCAAGTGGATATTTGGACCTCTCTGAGGATTTCGTTGGAAGCGGGATAAAGTTCCCAGAACTAAACGGAAGCATTCTCAGAAACTTCTTTGTGATGTTTTCATTCAACTCACAGAGTTGAACCTTCCTTTCGTAGTTCAGGTTTGAAACACTCTTTTTGTAGAATCTGGAAGTAGATATTTGGACCACTCTGTGGTCTTCGTTGGAAACGGGTATATCTTCACCTCAAACCTAGACAGAAGCATTCTCAGAAAGTTCTCTGTGTTGACTGCATTCAACTCACAGAGTTGAACAATCGTTTTGATGGAGCAGTTTTGAAACTCTCTTTCTTTGGAATCTGCAAGTGGATATGTTGACCTCTTTGAAGATTTCGTTGGAAACGGGTTAATCTTCACATAAAAGCTAAACAGAAGCATTCTCAGAAACTTCTTTGTGATGATTGCATTCACCTCACAGAGTTGAACTTTCCCTTTGATAGAGCAGCTTTGAAACACTCTTTTTCTAGAATCTGCAAGTGGACATTTGGAGGGCTTTGTGTTCTGCGGTGGAAAAGGAAATATCTTCTCATCAAAACTACATAGAAGCATTCTCAGAAACAAATCGGTGATGATTGCATTCAACTGACAGAGTTGAACATTCCTTTTCATAGAGCAGTTTGGAAACACTCTTTTTGTAGAATCTGCATGTGGAGATTTGGACCGCTTTGAGACCTATGGTAGTAAAGGAAATAACTTCATAGAAAAACCAAATGGAAGCATTCTCAGAAAATTCTTTGTGATGATTGAGTTGAACTCAGAGACCTGAACATTTGATAGAGCAGTTTCCAAACACACTTCTCGTGGAATCTGCAAGTGGATATTTGGACCTCTCTGAGGATTTCGTTGGAAGCGGGATAAAGTTCCCAGAACTAAACGGAAGCATTCTCAGAAACTTCTTTGTGATGTTTGCATTCAACTCACAGAGTTGAACCTTCCTTTCATAGTTCAGGTTTGAAACACTCTTTTTGTAGAATCTGGAAGTAGATATTTGGACCACTGTGTGGTCTTCGTTGGAAACGTGTATATCTTCACCTCAAACCTAGACAGAAGCATTCTCAGAAAGTTCTCTGTGTTGACTGCATTCAACTCACAGAGTTGAACAATCGTTTTGATGGAGCAGTTTTCAAACTCTCTTTCTTTGGAATCTGCAATTGGATATGTTGACCTCTTTGAAGATTTCGTTGGAAACCAGTTAGTCTTCACATAAAAGCTAAACAGAAGCATTGTGAGAAACTTCTTTGTGGTGTTTGCATTCACCTCATAGAGTTGAACTTTCCCTTTGATAGAGCAGCTTTGAAACACTCTTTTTCTAGAATCTGCAAGTGGACATTTGGAGGGCTTTGTGTTCTGCGGTGGAAAAGGAAATATCTTCTCATCAAAACTACATAGAAGCATTCTCAGAAACAATTCTGTGATGATTGCATTCAGCTGACAGAGTTGAACATTCCTTTTGATAGAGCAGTTTGGAAACACTCTTTTTGTAGAATCTGCATGTGGATATTTGGTCCGCATGGAGACCTATGGTAGTAGAGGAAATAAGTTCATAGAAAAACCAAATGGAAGCATTCTCAGAAAATTCTTTGTGATGATTGAGTTGAACTCAGAGACCTGAACATTTCTTTTGATGGAGCAGTTTCCAAACACGCTTCTCGTGGAATCTGCAAGTGGATATTTGGACCTCTCTGAGGATTTCGTTGGAAGCGGGATAAATTTCCCAGAACTAAACGGAAGCATTCTCAGAAACTTCTTTGTGATGTTTGCATTCAACTCACAGAGTTGAACCTTCCTTTCATAGTTCAGGTTTGAAACACTCTTTTTGTAGAATCTGGAAGTGGATATTTGGACCTCTGTGAGGACTTCGTTGGAAACGGCTATATCTTCACCTCAAACCTAGACAGAAGCATTCTCAGAAAGTTCTCTGTGTTGACTGCATTCAACTCACAGACTGGAACAATCGTTTTGATGGAGCAGTTTTGAAACTCTCTTTCTTTGGAATCTGCAAGTGGATATGTTGACCTCTTTGAAGATTTCGTTGGAAACGGGTTAATCTTCATATAAAAGCTAAACAGAAGCATTCTCAGAAACTTCTTTGTGATGATTGCATTCACCTCACAGAGTTGAACTTTCCCTTTGATAGAGCAGCTTTGAAACACTCTTTTTCTAGAATCTGCAAGTGGACATTTGGAGGGCTTTCTGGACTGTGGTGGAAAAGGAAATATCTTCTCATCGAAAGTACATAGAAGCATTCTCAGAAACTACTCTGTGATGATTGCATTCAACTGACAGAGTTGAACGTTCCTTTTGATAGAGCAGTTTGGAAACACTCTTTTTGTAGAATCTGCATGTGGAGATTTGGACCACTTTGAGACCTATGGTAGTAAAGGAAATAAGTTCATAGAAAAACCAAATGGAAGCATTCTCAGAAAATAATTTGTGATGATTGAGTTGAACTCAGAGACCTGAACATTCCTTTTGATGGAGCAGTTTCCAAACACACTTCTCGTGGAATCTGCAAGTGGATATTTGGACCTCTCTGAAGATTTCATTGGAAGCGGGATTAACTTCCCAGAACTAAACGGAAGCATTCTCAGAAACTTCTTTGTGATGTTTGCATTCAACTCACAGAGTTGAACCTTCCTTTCATAGTTAAGGTTTGAAACACTCTTTTTGTAATATCAGGAAGTAGATATTTGGACCACTGTGTGGTCTTCGATGGAAACGGGTATATCTTCACCTCAAACCTAGACAGAAGCATTCTCAGAAAGTTCTCTGTGTTGACTGCATTCAACTCACAGACTTGAACAATCCTTTTGAGGAGCAGTTTTGAAACTCTCTTTCTTTGGAATCTGCAAGTGGATATGTTGACCTCTTTGAAGATTTCGTTGGAAACCTGTTAATCTTCACATAAAAGCTAAACAGAAGCATTGTCAGAAACTTCTTTGTGATGTTTGCATTCACCTCATAGAGTTGAACTTTCCCTTTGATAGAGCAGCTTTGAAACACTCTTTTTCTAGAATCTGCAAGTGGACATTTGGAGGGCTTTGTGTTCTGCGGTGGAAAAGGAAATCTCTTCTCATCAAAACTACATAGAAGCATTCTCAGAAACAATTCTGTGATGATTGCATTCAGCTGACAGAGTTGAACATTCCTTTTGATAGAGCAGTTTGGAAACACTCTTTTTGTAGAATCTGCATGTGGAGATTTGGACCGCTTGGAGACCTATGGTAGTAAAGGTAATAACTTCATAGAAAAACCAAATGGAAGCATTCTCAGAAAATTCTTTGTGATGATTGAGTTGAACTCAGAGACCTGAACATTCCTTTTGATGGAGCAGTTTCCAAACACACTTCTCGTGCAATCTGCAAGTGGATATTTGGACCTCTCTGAGGATTTCGTTGGAAGCGGTATAAACTTCCCAGAACTAAACGAAAGCATTCTCAGAAACTTCTTTCTGATGTTTGCATTCAACTCACAGAGTTGAACCTTCCTTTCATAGTTCAGGTTTGAAACACTCTTTTTGTAGAATCTGGAAGTGGATATTTGGACCACTGTGAGGACTTCGTTGGAAACGGGTATATCTTCACCTCAAACCTAGACAGAAGCCTTCTCAGAAAGTTCTCTGTGTTGACTGCATTCAACTCACAGACTTGAACAATCGTTTTGATGGAGCAGTTTTGAAACTCTCTTTCTTTGGAATCTGCAAGTGGATATGTTGACCTCTTTGAAGATTTCGTTGGAAACGGGTTAATCTTCACATAAAAGCTAAACAGAAGCATTCTCAGAAACTTCTTTGTGATGATTGCATTCACCTCACAGAGTTGAACTTTCCCTTTGATAGAGCAGCTTTGAAACACTCTTTTTCTAGAATCTGCAAGTGGACATTTGGAGGGCTTTCTGGACTGTGGTGGAAAAGGAAATATCTTCTCATCGAAAGTACATAGAAGCATTGTCAGAAACTACTCTCCGATGATTGCATTCAACTGACAGAGTTGAACGTTCCTTTTGATAGAGCAGTTTGGAAACACTCTTTTTGTAGAATCTGCATGTGGAGATTTGGACCGCTTTGAGACCTATGGTAGTAAAGGAAATAAGTTCATAGAAAAACCAAATGGAAGCATTCTCAGAAAATAATTTGTGATGATTGAGTTGAACTCAGAGACCTGAACATTCCTTTTTATGCAGCAGTTTCCAAACACACTTCTCGTGGAATCTGCAAGTGGATATTTGGACCTCTCTGAAGATTTCATTGGAAGCGGGATTAACTTCCCAGAACTAAACGGAAGCATTCTCAGAAACTTCTTTGTGATGTTTGCATTCAACTCACAGAGTTGAACCTTCCTTTCATAGTTAAGGTTTGAAACACTCTTTTTGTAATATCAGGAAGTAGATATTTGGACCACTGTGTGGTCTTCGATGGAAACGGGTATATCTTCACCTCAAACCTAGACAGAAGCATTCTCAGAAAGTTCTCTGTGTTGACTGCATTCAACTCACAGAGTTGAACAATCCTTTTGATGGAGCAGTTTTGAAACTCTCTTTCTTTGGAATCTGCAAGTGGATATGTTGACCTCTTTGAAGATTTCGTTGGAAACCTGTTAATCTTCACATAAAAGCTAAACAGAAGCATTGTCAGAAACTTCTTTGTGATGTTTGCATTCACCTCATAGAGTTGAACTTTCCCTTTGATAGAGCAGCTTTGAAACACTCTTTTTCTAGAATCTGCAAGTGGACATTTGGAGGGCTTTGTGTTCTGCGGTGGAAAAGGAAATATCTTCTCATCAAAACTACATAGAAGCATTCTCAGAAACAATTCTGTGATGATTGCACTCAGCTGACAGAGTTGAACATTCCTTTTGATAGAGCAGTTTGGAAACACTCTTTTTGTAGAATCTGCATGTGGAGATTTGGACCGCTTGGAGACCTATGTTAGTAAAGGAAATAACTTCATAGAAAAACCAAATGGAAGCATTCTCAGAAAATTCTTTGTGATGATTGAGTTGAACTCAGAGACCTGAACATTCCTTTTGATGGAGCAGTTTCCAAACACACTTCTCGTGGAATCTGCAAGTGGATATTTGGACCTCTCTGAGGATTTCGTTGGAAGCGGGATAAAGTTCCCAGAACTAAACGGAAGCATTCTCAGAAACTTCTTTGTGATGTTTGCATTCAACTCACAGAGTTGAACCTTCCTTTCATAGTTCAGGTTTGAAACACTCTTTTTGTAGAATCTGGAAGTAGATATTTGGACCACTGTGTGGTCTTCGTTGGAAACGGGTATATCTTCACCTCAAACCTAGACAGAAGCATTCTCAGAAAGTTCTCTGTGTTGACTGCATTCAACTCACAGAGTTGAACAATCGTTTTGATGGAGCAGTTTTCAAACTCTCTTTCTTTGGAATCTGCAATTGGATATGTTGACCTCTTTGAAGATTTCGTTGGAAACCAGTTAGTCTTCACATAAAAGCTAAACAGAAGCATTGTCAGAAACTTCTTTGTGATGTTTGCATTCGCCTCATAGAGTTGAACTTTCCCTTTGATAGAGCAGCTTTGAAACACTCTTTTTCTAGAATCTGCAAGTGGACATTTGGAGGGCTTTGTGTTCTGCGGTGGAAAAGGAAATATCTTCTCATCAAAACTACATAGAAGCATTCTCAGAAACAATTCTGTGATGATTGCATTCAGCTGACAGAGTTGAACATTCCTTTTGATAGAGCAGTTTGGAAACACTCTTTTTGTAGAATCTGCATGTGGATATTTGGTCCGCATGGAGACCTATGGTAGTAGAGGAAATAAGTTCATAGAAAAACCAAATGGAAGCATTCTCAGAAAATTCTTTGTGATGATTGAGTTGAACTCAGAGACCTGAACATTTCTTTTGATGGAGCAGTTTCCAAACACGCTTCTCGTGGAATCTGCAAGTGGATATTTGGACCTCTCTGAGGATTTCGTTGGAAGCGGGATAAATTTCCCAGAACTAAACGGAAGCATTCTCAGAAACTTCTTTGTGATGTTTGCATTCAACTCACAGAGTTGAACCTTCCTTTCATAGTTCAGGTTTGAAACACTCTTTTTGTAGAATCTGGAAGTGGATATTTGGACCTCTGTGAGGACTTCGTTGGAAACGGCTATATCTTCACCTCAAACCTAGACAGAAGCATTCTCAGAAAGTTCTCTGTGTTGACTGCATTCAACTCACAGACTGGAACAATCGTTTTGATGGAGCAGTTTTGAAACTCTCTTTCTTTGGAATCTGCAAGTGGATATGTTGACCTCTTTGAAGATTTCGTTGGAAACGGGTTAATCTTCATATAAAAGCTAAACAGAAGCATTCTCAGAAACTTCTTTGTGATGATTGCATTCACCTCACAGAGTTGAACTTTCCCTTTGATAGAGCAGCTTTGAAACACTCTTTTTCTAGAATCTGCAAGTGGACATTTGGAGGGCTTTCTGGACTGTGGTGGAAAAGGAAATATCTTCTCATCGAAAGTACATAGAAGCATTCTCAGAAACTACTCTGTGATGATTGCATTCAACTGACAGAGTTGAACGTTCCTTTTGATAGAGCAGTTTGGAAACACTCTTTTTGTAGAATCTGCATGTGGAGATTTGGACCACTTTGAGACCTATGGTAGTAAAGGAAATAAGTTCATAGAAAAACCAAATGGAAGCATTCTCAGAAAATAATTTGTGATGATTGAGTTGAACTCAGAGACCTGAACATTCCTTTTGATGGAGCAGTTTCCAAACACACTTCTCGTGGAATCTGCAAGTGGATATTTGGACCTCTCTGAAGATTTCATTGGAAGCGGGATTAACTTCCCAGAACTAAACGGAAGCATTCTCAGAAACTTCTTTGTGATGTTTGCATTCAACTCACAGAGTTGAACCTTCCTTTCATAGTTAAGGTTTGAAACACTCTTTTTGTAATATCAGGAAGTAGATATTTGGACCACTGTGTGGTCTTCGATGGAAACGGGTATATCTTCACCTCAAACCTAGACAGAAGCATTCTCAGAAAGTTCTCTGTGTTGACTGCATTCAACTCACAGACTTGAACAATCCTTTTGAGGAGCAGTTTTGAAACTCTCTTTCTTTGGAATCTGCAAGTGGATATGTTGACCTCTTTGAAGATTTCGTTGGAAACCTGTTAATCTTCACATAAAAGCTAAACAGAAGCATTGTCAGAAACTTCTTTGTGATGTTTGCATTCACCTCATAGAGTTGAACTTTCCCTTTGATAGAGCAGCTTTGAAACACTCTTTTTCTAGAATCTGCAAGTGGACATTTGGAGGGCTTTGTGTTCTGCGGTGGAAAAGGAAATCTCTTCTCATCAAAACTACATAGAAGCATTCTCAGAAACAATTCTGTGATGATTGCATTCAGCTGACAGAGTTGAACATTCCTTTTGATAGAGCAGTTTGGAAACACTCTTTTTGTAGAATCTGCATGTGGAGATTTGGACCGCTTGGAGACCTATGGTAGTAAAGGTAATAACTTCATAGAAAAACCAAATGGAAGCATTCTCAGAAAATTCTTTGTGATGATTGAGTTGAACTCAGAGACCTGAACATTCCTTTTGATGGAGCAGTTTCCAAACACACTTCTCGTGCAATCTGCAAGTGGATATTTGGACCTCTCTGAGGATTTCGTTGGAAGCGGTATAAACTTCCCAGAACTAAACGAAAGCATTCTCAGAAACTTCTTTCTGATGTTTGCATTCAACTCACAGAGTTGAACCTTCCTTTCATAGTTCAGGTTTGAAACACTCTTTTTGTAGAATCTGGAAGTGGATATTTGGACCACTGTGAGGACTTCGTTGGAAACGGGTATATCTTCACCTCAAACCTAGACAGAAGCATTCTCAGAAAGTTCTCTGTGTTGACTGCATTCAACTCACAGACTTGAACAATCGTTTTGATGGAGCAGTTTTGAAACTCTCTTTCTTTGGAATCTGCAAGTGGATATGTTGACCTCTTTGAAGATTTCGTTGGAAACGGGTTAATCTTCACATAAAAGCTAAACAGAAGCATTCTCAGAAACTTCTTTGTGATGATTGCATTCACCTCACAGAGTTGAACTTTCCCTTTGATAGAGCAGCTTTGAAACACTCTTTTTCTAGAATCTGCAAGTGGACATTTGGAGGGCTTTCTGGACTGTGGTGGAAAAGGAAATATCTTCTCATCGAAAGTACATAGAAGCATTGTCAGAAACTACTCTCCGATGATTGCATTCAACTGACAGAGTTGAACGTTCCTTTTGATAGAGCAGTTTGGAAACACTCTTTTTGTAGAATCTGCATGTGGAGATTTGGACCGCTTTGAGACCTATGGTAGTAAAGGAAATAAGTTCATAGAAAAACCAAATGGAAGCATTCTCAGAAAATAATTTGTGATGATTGAGTTGAACTCAGAGACCTGAACATTCCTTTTTATGCAGCAGTTTCCAAACACACTTCTCGTGGAATCTGCAAGTGGATATTTGGACCTCTCTGAAGATTTCATTGGAAGCGGGATTAACTTCCCAGAACTAAACGGAAGCATTCTCAGAAACTTCTTTGTGATGTTTGCATTCAACTCACAGAGTTGAACCTTCCTTTCATAGTTAAGGTTTGATACACTCTTTTTGTAATATCAGGAAGTAGATATTTGGACCACTGTGTGGTCTTCGATGGAAACGGGTATATCTTCACCTCAAACCTAGACAGAAGCATTCTCAGAAAGTTCTCTGTGTTGACTGCATTCAACTCACAGAGTTGAACAATCCTTTTGATGGAGCAGTTTTGAAACTCTCTTTCTTTGGAATCTGCAAGTGGATATGTTGACCTCTTTGAAGATTTCGTTGGAAACCTGTTAATCTTCACATAAAAGCTAAACAGAAGCATTGTCAGAAACTTCTTTGTGATGTTTGCATTCACCTCATAGAGTTGAACTTTCCCTTTGATAGAGCAGCTTTGAAACACTCTTTTTCTAGAATCTGCAAGTGGACATTTGGAGGGCTTTGTGTTCTGCGGTGGAAAAGGAAATATCTTCTCATCAAAACTACATAGAAGCATTCTCAGAAACAATTCTGTGATGATTGCACTCAGCTGACAGAGTTGAACATTCCTTTTGATAGAGCAGTTTGGAAACACTCTTTTTGTAGAATCTGCATGTGGAGATTTGGACCGCTTGGAGACCTATGTTAGTAAAGGAAATAACTTCATAGAAAAACCAAATGGAAGCATTCTCAGAAAATTCTTTGTGATGATTGAGTTGAACTCAGAGACCTGAACATTTGATAGAGCAGTTTCCAAACACACTTCTCGTGGAATCTGCAAGTGGATATTTGGACCTCTCTGAGGATTTCGTTGGAAGCGGGATAAAGTTCCCAGAACTAAACGGAAGCATTCTCAGAAACTTCTTTGTGATGTTTGCATTCAACTCACAGAGTTGAACCTTCCTTTCATAGTTCAGGTTTGAAACACTCTTTTTGTAGAATCTGGAAGTAGATATTTGGACCACTGTGTGGTCTTCGTTGGAAACGGGTATATCTTCACCTCAAACCTAGACAGAAGCATTCTCAGAAAGTTCTCTGTGTTGACTGCATTCAACTCACAGAGTTGAACAATCGTTTTGATGGAGCAGTTTTGAAACTCTCTTTCTTTGGAATCTGCAATTGGATATGTTGACCTCTTTGAAGATTTCGTTGGAAACCAGTTAGTCTTCACATAAAAGCTAAACAGAAGCATTGTGAGAAACTTCTTTGTGGTGTTTGCATTCACCTCATAGAGTTGAACTTTCCCTTTGATAGAGCAGCTTTGAAACACTCTTTTTCTAGAATCTGCAAGTGGACATTTGGAGGGCTTTGTGTTCTGCGGTGGAAAAGGAAATATCTTCTCATCAAAACTACATAGAAGCATTCTCAGAAACAATTCTGTGATGATTGCATTCAGCTGACAGAGTTGAACATTCCTTTTGATAGAGCAGTTTGGAAACACTCTTTTTGTAGAATCTGCATGTGGATATTTGGTCCGCATGGAGACCTATGGTAGTAGAGGAAATAAGTTCATAGAAAAACCAAATGGAAGCATTCTCAGAAAATTCTTTGTGATGATTGAGTTGAACTCAGAGACCTGAACATTTCTTTTGATGGAGCAGTTTCCAAACACGCTTCTCGTGGAATCTGCAAGTGGATATTTGGACCTCTCTGAGGATTTCGTTGGAAGCGGGATAAATTTCCCAGAACTAAACGGAAGCATTCTCAGAAACTTCTTTGTGATGTTTGCATTCAACTCACAGAGTTGAACCTTCCTTTCATAGTTCAGGTTTGAAACACTCTTTTTGTAGAATCTGGAAGTGGATATTTGGACCTCTGTGAGGACTTCGTTGGAAACGGCTATATCTTCACCTCAAACCTAGACAGAAGCATTCTCAGAAAGTTCTCTGTGTTGACTGCATTCAACTCACAGACTGGAACAATCGTTTTGATGGAGCAGTTTTGAAACTCTCTTTCTTTGGAATCTGCAAGTGGATATGTTGACCTCTTTGAAGATTTCGTTGGAAACGGGTTAATCTTCATATAAAAGCTAAACAGAAGCATTCTCAGAAACTTCTTTGTGATGATTGCATTCACCTCACAGAGTTGAACTTTCCCTTTGATAGAGCAGCTTTGAAACACTCTTTTTCTAGAATCTGCAAGTGGACATTTGGAGGGCTTTCTGGACTGTGGTGGAAAAGGAAATATCTTCTCATCGAAAGTACATAGAAGCATTCTCAGAAACTACTCTGTGATGATTGCATTCAACTGACAGAGTTGAACGTTCCTTTTGATAGAGCAGTTTGGAAACACTCTTTTTGTAGAATCTGCATGTGGAGATTTGGACCACTTTGAGACCTATGGTAGTAAAGGAAATAAGTTCATAGAAAAACCAAATGGAAGCATTCTCAGAAAATAATTTGTGATGATTGAGTTGAACTCAGAGACCTGAACATTCCTTTTGATGGAGCAGTTTCCAAACACACTTCTCGTGGAATCTGCAAGTGGATATTTGGACCTCTCTGAAGATTTCATTGGAAGCGGGATTAACTTCCCAGAACTAAACGGAAGCATTCTCAGAAACTTCTTTGTGATGTTTGCATTCAACTCACAGAGTTGAACCTTCCTTTCATAGTTAAGGTTTGAAACACTCTTTTTGTAATATCAGGAAGTAGATATTTGGACCACTGTGTGGTCTTCGATGGAAACGGGTATATCTTCACCTCAAACCTAGACAGAAGCATTCTCAGAAAGTTCTCTGTGTTGACTGCATTCAACTCACAGACTTGAACAATCCTTTTGAGGAGCAGTTTTGAAACTCTCTTTCTTTGGAATCTGCAAGTGGATATGTTGACCTCTTTGAAGATTTCGTTGGAAACCTGTTAATCTTCACATAAAAGCTAAACAGAAGCATTGTCAGAAACTTCTTTGTGATGTTTGCATTCACCTCATAGAGTTGAACTTTCCCTTTGATAGAGCAGCTTTGAAACACTCTTTTTCTAGAATCTGCAAGTGGACATTTGGAGGGCTTTGTGTTCTGCGGTGGAAAAGGAAATCTCTTCTCATCAAAACTACATAGAAGCATTCTCAGAAACAATTCTGTGATGATTGCATTCAGCTGACAGAGTTGAACATTCCTTTTGATAGAGCAGTTTGGAAACACTCTTTTTGTAGAATCTGCATGTGGAGATTTGGACCGCTTGGAGACCTATGGTAGTAAAGGTAATAACTTCATAGAAAAACCAAATGGAAGCATTCTCAGAAAATTCTTTGTGATGATTGAGTTGAACTCAGAGACCTGAACATTCCTTTTGATGGAGCAGTTTCCAAACACACTTCTCGTGCAATCTGCAAGTGGATATTTGGACCTCTCTGAGGATTTCGTTGGAAGCGGTATAAACTTCCCAGAACTAAACGAAAGCATTCTCAGAAACTTCTTTCTGATGTTTGCATTCAACTCACAGAGTTGAACCTTCCTTTCATAGTTCAGGTTTGAAACACTCTTTTTGTAGAATCTGGAAGTGGATATTTGGACCACTGTGAGGACTTCGTTGGAAACGGGTATATCTTCACCTCAAACCTAGACAGAAGCATTCTCAGAAAGTTCTCTGTGTTGACTGCATTCAACTCACAGACTTGAACAATCGTTTTGATGGAGCAGTTTTGAAACTCTCTTTCTTTGGAATCTGCAAGTGGATATGTTGACCTCTTTGAAGATTTCGTTGGAAACGGGTTAATCTTCACATAAAAGCTAAACAGAAGCATTCTCAGAAACTTCTTTGTGATGATTGCATTCACCTCACAGAGTTGAACTTTCCCTTTGATAGAGCAGCTTTGAAACACTCTTTTTCTAGAATCTGCAAGTGGACATTTGGAGGGCTTTCTGGACTGTGGTGGAAAAGGAAATATCTTCTCATCGAAAGTACATAGAAGCATTGTCAGAAACTACTCTCCGATGATTGCATTCAACTGACAGAGTTGAACGTTCCTTTTGATAGAGCAGTTTGGAAACACTCTTTTTGTAGAATCTGCATGTGGAGATTTGGACCGCTTTGAGACCTATGGTAGTAAAGGAAATAAGTTCATAGAAAAACCAAATGGAAGCATTCTCAGAAAATAATTTGTGATGATTGAGTTGAACTCAGAGACCTGAACATTCCTTTTTATGCAGCAGTTTCCAAACACACTTCTCGTGGAATCTGCAAGTGGATATTTGGACCTCTCTGAAGATTTCATTGGAAGCGGGATTAACTTCCCAGAACTAAACGGAAGCATTCTCAGAAACTTCTTTGTGATGTTTGCATTCAACTCACAGAGTTGAACCTTCCTTTCATAGTTAAGGTTTGAAACACTCTTTTTGTAATATCAGGAAGTAGATATTTGGACCACTGTGTGGTCTTCGATGGAAACGGGTATATCTTCACCTCAAACCTAGACAGAAGCATTCTCAGAAAGTTCTCTGTGTTGACTGCATTCAACTCACAGAGTTGAACAATCCTTTTGATGGAGCAGTTTTGAAACTCTCTTTCTTTCGAATCTGCAAGTGGATATGTTGACCTCTTTGAAGATTTCGTTGGAAACCTGTTAATCTTCACATAAAAGCTAAACAGAAGCATTGTCAGAAACTTCTTTGTGATGTTTGCATTCACCTCATAGAGTTGAACTTTCCCTTTGATAGAGCAGCTTTGAAACACTCTTTTTCTAGAATCTGCAAGTGGACATTTGGAGGGCTTTGTGTTCTGCGGTGGAAAAGGAAATATCTTCTCATCAAAACTACATAGAAGCATTCTCAGAAACAATTCTGTGATGATTGCACTCAGCTGACAGAGTTGAACATTCCTTTTGATAGAGCAGTTTGGAAACACTCTTTTTGTAGAATCTGCATGTGGAGATTTGGACCGCTTGGAGACCTATGTTAGTAAAGGAAATAACTTCATAGAAAAACCAAATGGAAGCATTCTCAGAAAATTCTTTGTGATGATTGAGTTGAACTCAGAGACCTGAACATTTGATAGAGCAGTTTCCAAACACACTTCTCGTGGAATCTGCAAGTGGATATTTGGACCTCTCTGAGGATTTCGTTGGAAGCGGGATAAAGTTCCCAGAACTAAACGGAAGCATTCTCAGAAACTTCTTTGTGATGTTTGCATTCAACTCACAGAGTTGAACCTTCCTTTCATAGTTCAGGTTTGAAACACTCTTTTTGTAGAATCTGGAAGTAGATATTTGGACCACTGTGTGGTCTTCGTTGGAAACGGGTATATCTTCACCTCAAACCTAGACAGAAGCATTCTCAGAAAGTTCTCTGTGTTGACTGCATTCAACTCACAGAGTTGAACAATCGTTTTGATGGAGCAGTTTTGAAACTCTCTTTCTTTGGAATCTGCAATTGGATATGTTGACCTCTTTGAAGATTTCGTTGGAAACCAGTTAGTCTTCACATAAAAGCTAAACAGAAGCATTGTGAGAAACTTCTTTGTGGTGTTTGCATTCACCTCATAGAGTTGAACTTTCCCTTTGATAGAGCAGCTTTGAAACACTCTTTTTCTAGAATCTGCAAGTGGACATTTGGAGGGCTTTGTGTTCTGCGGTGGAAAAGGAAATATCTTCTCATCAAAACTACATAGAAGCATTCTCAGAAACAATTCTGTGATGATTGCATTCAGCTGACAGAGTTGAACATTCCTTTTGATAGAGCAGTTTGGAAACACTCTTTTTGTAGAATCTGCATGTGGATATTTGGTCCGCATGGAGACCTATGGTAGTAGAGGAAATAAGTTCATAGAAAAACCAAATGGAAGCATTCTCAGAAAATTCTTTGTGATGATTGAGTTGAACTCAGAGACCTGAACATTTCTTTTGATGGAGCAGTTTCCAAACACGCTTCTCGTGGAATCTGCAAGTGGATATTTGGACCTCTCTGAGGATTTCGTTGGAAGCGGGATAAATTTCCCAGAACTAAACGGAAGCATTCTCAGAAACTTCTTTGTGATGTTTGCATTCAACTCACAGAGTTGAACCTTCCTTTCATAGTTCAGGTTTGAAACACTCTTTTTGTAGAATCTGGAAGTGGATATTTGGACCTCTGTGAGGACTTCGTTGGAAACGGCTATATCTTCACCTCAAACCTAGACAGAAGCATTCTCAGAAAGTTCTCTGTGTTGACTGCATTCAACTCACAGACTTGAACAATCGTTTTGATGGAGCAGTTTTGAAACTCTCTTTCTTTGGAATCTGCAAGTGGATATGTTGACCTCTTTGAAGATTTCGTTGGAAACGGGTTAATCTTCACATAAAAGCTAAACAGAAGCATTCTCAGAAACTTCTTTGTGATGATTGCATTCACCTCACAGAGTTGAACTTTCCCTTTGATAGAGCAGCTTTGAAACACTCTTTTTCTAGAATCTGCAAGTGGACATTTGGAGGGCTTTCTGGACTGTGGTGGAAAAGGAAATATCTTCTCATCGAAAGTACATAGAAGCATTGTCAGAAACTACTCTCCGATGATTGCATTCAACTGACAGAGTTGAACGTTCCTTTTGATAGAGCAGTTTGGAAACACTCTTTTTGTAGAATCTGCATGTGGAGATTTGGACCGCTTTGAGACCTATGGTAGTAAAGGAAATAAGTTCATAGAAAAACCAAATGGAAGCATTCTCAGAAAATAATTTGTGATGATTGAGTTGAACTCAGAGACCTGAACATTCCTTTTTATGCAGCAGTTTCCAAACACACTTCTCGTGGAATCTGCAAGTGGATATTTGGACCTCTCTGAAGATTTCATTGGAAGCGGGATTAACTTCCCAGAACTAAACGGAAGCATTCTCAGAAACTTCTTTGTGATGTTTGCATTCAACTCACAGAGTTGAACCTTCCTTTCATAGTTAAGGTTTGAAACACTCTTTTTGTAATATCAGGAAGTAGATATTTGGACCACTGTGTGGTCTTCGATGGAAACGGGTATATCTTCACCTCAAACCTAGACAGAAGCATTCTCAGAAAGTTCTCTGTGTTGACTGCATTCAACTCACAGAGTTGAACAATCCTTTTGATGGAGCAGTTTTGAAACTCTCTTTCTTTGGAATCTGCAAGTGGATATGTTGACCTCTTTGAAGATTTCGTTGGAAACCTGTTAATCTTCACATAAAAGCTAAACAGAAGCATTGTCAGAAACTTCTTTGTGATGTTTGCATTCACCTCATAGAGTTGAACTTTCCCTTTGATAGAGCAGCTTTGAAACACTCTTTTTCTAGAATCTGCAAGTGGACATTTGGAGGGCTTTGTGTTCTGCGGTGGAAAAGGAAATCTCTTCTCATCAAAACTACATAGAAGCATTCTCAGAAACAATTCTGTGATGATTGCACTCAGCTGACAGAGTTGAACATTCCTTTTGATAGAGCAGTTTGGAAACACTCTTTTTGTAGAATCTGCATGTGGAGATTTGGACCGCTTGGAGACCTATGTTAGTAAAGGAAATAACTTCATAGAAAAACCAAATGGAAGCATTCTCAGAAAATTCTTTGTGATGATTGAGTTGAACTCAGAGACCTGAACATTCCTTTTGATGGAGCAGTTTCCAAACACACTTCTCGTGGAATCTGCAAGTGGATATTTGGACCTCTCTGAGGATTTCGTTGGAAGCGGGATAAAGTTCCCAGAACTAAACGGAAGCATTCTCAGAAACTTCTTTGTGATGTTTGCATTCAACTCACAGAGTTGAACCTTCCTTTCATAGTTCAGGTTTGAAACACTCTTTTTGTAGAATCTGGAAGTAGATATTTGGACCACTGTGTGGTCTTCGTTGGAAACGGGTATATCTTCACCTCAAACCTAGACAGAAGCATTCTCAGAAAGTTCTCTGTGTTGACTGCATTCAACTCACAGAGTTGAACAATCGTTTTGATGGAGCAGTTTTGAAACTCTCTTTCTTTGGAATCTGCAATTGGATATGTTGACCTCTTTGAAGATTTCGTTGGAAACCAGTTAGTCTTCACATAAAAGCTAAACAGAAGCATTGTGAGAAACTTCTTTGTGGTGTTTGCATTCGCCTCATAGAGTTGAACTTTCCCTTTGATAGAGCAGCTTTGAAACACTCTTTTTCTAGAATCTGCAAGTGGACATTTGGAGGGCTTTGTGTTCTGCGGTGGAAAAGGAAATATCTTCTCATCAAAACTACATAGAAGCATTCTCAGAAACAATTCTGTGATGATTGCATTCAGCTGACAGAGTTGAACATTCCTTTTGATAGAGCAGTTTGGAAACACTCTTTTTGTAGAATCTGCATGTGGATATTTGGTCCGCATGGAGACCTATGGTAGTAGAGGAAATAAGTTCATAGAAAAACCAAATGGAAGCATTCTCAGAAAATTCTTTGTGATGATTGAGTTGAACTCAGAGACCTGAACATTTCTTTTGATGGAGCAGTTTCCAAACACGCTTCTCGTGGAATCTGCAAGTGGATATTTGGACCTCTCTGAGGATTTCGTTGGAAGCGGGATAAATTTCCCAGAACTAAACGGAAGCATTCTCAGAAACTTCTTTGTGATGTTTGCATTCAACTCACAGAGTTGAACCTTCCTTTCATAGTTCAGGTTTGAAACACTCTTTTTGTAGAATCTGGAAGTGGATATTTGGACCTCTGTGAGGACTTCGTTGGAAACGGCTATATCTTCACCTCAAACCTAGACAGAAGCATTCTCAGAAAGTTCTCTGTGTTGACTGCATTCAACTCACAGACTGGAACAATCGTTTTGATGGAGCAGTTTTGAAACTCTCTTTCTTTGGAATCTGCAAGTGGATATGTTGACCTCTTTGAAGATTTCGTTGGAAACGGGTTAATCTTCATATAAAAGCTAAACAGAAGCATTCTCAGAAACTTCTTTGTGATGATTGCATTCACCTCACAGAGTTGAACTTTCCCTTTGATAGAGCAGCTTTGAAACACTCTTTTTCTAGAATCTGCAAGTGGACATTTGGAGGGCTTTCTGGACTGTGGTGGAAAAGGAAATATCTTCTCATCGAAAGTACATAGAAGCATTCTCAGAAACTACTCTGTGATGATTGCATTCAACTGACAGAGTTGAACGTTCCTTTTGATAGAGCAGTTTGGAAACACTCTTTTTGTAGAATCTGCATGTGGAGATTTGGACCACTTTGAGACCTATGGTAGTAAAGGAAATAAGTTCATAGAAAAACCAAATGGAAGCATTCTCAGAAAATAATTTGTGATGATTGAGTTGAACTCAGAGACCTGAACATTCCTTTTGATGGAGCAGTTTCCAAACACACTTCTCGTGGAATCTGCAAGTGGATATTTGGACCTCTCTGAAGATTTCATTGGAAGCGGGATTAACTTCCCAGAACTAAACGGAAGCATTCTCAGAAACTTCTTTGTGATGTTTGCATTCAACTCACAGAGTTGAACCTTCCTTTCATAGTTCAGGTTTGAAACACTCTTTTTGTAGAATCTGGAAGTAGATATTTTGACCACTGTGTGGTCTTCGTTGGAAACGGGTATATCTTCACCTCAAACCTAGACAGAAGCATTCTCAGAAAGTTCTCTGTGTTGACTGCATTCAACTCACAGAGTTGAACAATCGTTTTGATGGAGCAGTTTTCAAACTCTCTTTCTTTGGAATCTGCAATTGGATATGTTGACCTCTTTGAAGATTTCGTTGGAAACCAGTTAGTCTTCACATAAAAGCTAAACAGAAGCATTGTCAGAAACTTCTTTGTGATGTTTGCATTCGCCTCATAGAGTTGAACTTTCCCTTTGATAGAGCAGCTTTGAAACACTCTTTTTCTAGAATCTGCAAGTGGACATTTGGAGGGCTTTGTGTTCTGCGGTGGAAAAGGAAATCTCTTCTCATCAAAACTACATAGAAGCATTCTCAGAAACAATTCTGTGATGATTGCATTCAGCTGACAGAGTTGAACATTCCTTTTGATAGAGCAGTTTGGAAACACTCTTTTTGTAGAATCTGCATGTGGATATTTGGTCCGCATGGAGACCTATGGTAGTAGAGGAAATAAGTTCATAGAAAAACCAAATGGAAGCATTCTCAGAAAATTCTTTGTGATGATTGAGTTGAACTCAGAGACCTGAACATTCCTTTTGATGGAGCAGTTTCCAAACACACTTCTCGTGCAATCTGCAAGTCGATATTTGGACCTCTCTGAGGATTTCGTTGGAAGCGGGATAAAGTTCCCAGAACTAAACGGAAGCATTCTCAGAAACTTCTTTGTGATGTTTGCATTCAACTCACAGAGTTGAACCTTCCTTTCATAGTTCAGGTTTGAAACACTCTTTTTGTAGAATCTGGAAGTAGATATTTGGACCACTGTGTGGTCTTCGTTGGAAACGGGTATATCTTCACCTCAAACCTAGACAGAAGCATTCTCAGAAAGTTCTCTGTGTTGACTGCATTCAACTCACAGAGTTGAACAATCGTTTTGATGGAGCAGTTTTCAAACTCTCTTTCTTTGGAATCTGCAATTGGATATGTTGACCTCTTTGAAGATTTCGTTGGAAACCAGTTAGTCTTCACATAAAAGCTAAACAGAAGCATTGTCAGAAACTTCTTTGTGATGTTTGCATTCGCCTCATAGAGTTGAACTTTCCCTTTGATAGAGCAGCTTTGAAACACTCTTTTTCTAGAATCTGCAAGTGGACATTTGGAGGGCTTTCTGGACTGTGGTGGAAAAGGAAATATCTTCTCATCGAAAGTACATAGAAGCATTCTCAGAAACTACTCTGTGATGATTGCATTCAACTGACAGAGTTGAACGTTCCTTTTGATAGAGCAGTTTGGAAACACTCTTTTTGTAGAATCTGCATGTGGAGATTTGGACCACTTTGAGACCTATGGTAGTAAAGGAAATAAGTTCATAGAAAAACCAAATGGAAGCATTCTCAGAAAATAATTTGTGATGATTGAGTTGAACTCAGAGACCTGAACATTCCTTTTGATGGAGCAGTTTCCAAACACACTTCTCGTGGAATCTGCAAGTGGATATTTGGACCTCTCTGAAGATTTCATTGGAAGCGGGATTAACTTCCCAGAACTAAACGGAAGCATTCTCAGAAACTTCTTTGTGATGTTTGCATTCAACTCACAGAGTTGAGCCTTCCTTTCATAGTTAAGGTTTGAAACACTCTTTTTGTAATATCAGGAAGTAGATATTTGGACCACTGTGTGGTCTTCGATGGAAACGGGTATATCTTCACCTCAAACCTAGACAGAAGCATTCTCAGAAAGTTCTCTGTGTTGACTGCATTCAACTCACAGAGTTGAACAATCCTTTTGATGGAGCAGTTTTGAAACTCTCTTTCTTTGGAATCTGCAAGTGGATATGTTGACCTCTTTGAAGATTTCGTTGGAAACCTGTTAATCTTCACATAAAAGCTAAACAGAAGCATTGTCAGAAACTTCTTTGTGATGTTTGCATTCACCTCATAGAGTTGAACTTTCCCTTTGATAGAGCAGCTTTGAAACACTCTTTTTCTAGAATCTGGAAGTGGACATTTGGAGGGCTTTGTGTTCTGCGGTGGAAAGGGAAATATCTTCTCATCAAAACTACATAGAAGCATTCTCAGAAACAATTCTGTGATGATTGCATTCAGCTGACAGAGTTGAACATTCCTTTTGATAGAGCAGTTTGGAAACACTCTTTTTGTAGAATCTGCATGTGGAGATTTGGACCGCTTGGAGACCTATGGTAGTAAAGGAAATAACTTCATAGAAAAACCAAATGGAAGCATTCTCAGAAAATTCTTTGTGATGATTGAGTTGAACTCAGAGACCTGAACATTCCTTTTGATGGAGCAGTTTCCAAACACACTTCTCGTGGAATCTGCAAGTGGATATTTGGACCTCTCTGAGGATTTCGTTGGAAGCGGTATAAACTTCCCAGAACTAAACGGAAGCATTCTCAGAAACTTCTTTCTGATGTTTGCATTCAACTCACAGAGTTGAACCTTCCTTTCATAGTTCAGGTTTGAAACACTCTTTTTGTAGAATCTGGAAGTGGATATTTGGACCACTGTGTGGACTTCGTTGGAAACGGGTATATCTTCACCTCAAACCTAGACAGAAGCATTCTCAGAAAGTTCTCTGTGTTGACTGCATTCAACTAACAGACTTGAACAATCCTTTTGATGGAGCAGTTTTGAAACTCTCTTTGGAATCTGCAAGTGGATATGTTGACCTCTTTGAAGATTTCCTTGGAAACGGGATAATCTTCACATAAAAGCTATACAGAAGCATTCTCAGAAACTTCTTTGTGATGATTGCATTCACCTCACAGAGTTGAACTTTCCCTTTGATAGAGTAGTTTTGAAACACAGTTTTTCTACAATCTGCAAGTGGACATTTGGAGGGCTTTGTGTTCTTCGGTGGAAAAGGAAATATCTTCTCATCAAAACTACATAGAAGCATTCTCAGAAACTACTCTGTGATGATTGCATTCAACTGACAGAGTTGAACATTCCTTTTGTTAGAGCAGTTTGGAAACACTCTTTTTCTAGAATCTGAATGTGGAGATTTGGACCGCTTGGAGACCTATGGTAGTAAAGAAAATAAGTTCATAGAAAAACCAAATGGAAGCATTCTCAGAAAATTCTTTGTGATGATTGAGTTGAACTCAGAGACCTGAACATTCCTTTTGATGGAGCAGTTTCCAAACACACTTCTCGTGGAATCTGCAAGTGGATATTTGGACCTCTCTGAGGATTTCGTTGGAAGCGGGATAAACTTCCCAGAACTAAACGGAAGCATTCTCAGAAACTTCTTTGTGATGTTTGCATTCAACTCACAGAGTTGAACCTTCCTTTCATAGTTCAGGTTTGAAACACTCTTTTTGTAGAATCTGGAAGTGGATATTTGGACCACTGTGTGGACTTCGTTGGAAACGGATATATCTTCACCTCAAACCTAGACAGAAGCATTCTCAGAAAATTCTCTGTGTTGACTGCATTCAACTCACAGAGTTGAACAATCCTTTTGATGGAGCAGTTTTGAAACTCTCTTTCTTTGGAATCTGCAAGTGGATATGTTGACCTCTTTGAAGATTTCGTTGGAAACCTGTTAATCTTCACATAAAAGCTAAACAGAATCATTGTCAGAAACTTCTTTGTGATGTTTGTATTCACCTCATAGAGTTGAACTTTCCCTTTGATAGAGCAGCTGTGAAACACTCTTTTTCTAGAATCTGCAAGTGGACATTTGGAGGGCTTTCTGGACTGTGGTGGAAAAGGAAATATCTTCTCATCGAAAGTACATAGAAGCATTGTCAGAAACTACTGTGTGATTATTGCATTCAACTGACAGAGTTGAACGTTCCTTTTGATAGAGCAGTTTGCAAACACTCTTTTTGTAGAATCTGCATGTGGAGATTTGGACCGCTTGGCGACCTATGGTAGTAAAGGAAATAAGTTCATAGAAAAACCAAACGGAAGCATTCTCAGAAAATCCTTTGTGATGATTGAGTTGAACTCAGAGACCTGAACATTCCTTTTGATGGAGCAGTTTCCAAACACACTTCTCGTGGAATCTGCAAGTGGATATTTGGACCTCTCTGAAGATTTCGTTGGAAGTGGGATAAACTTCCCAGAACTAAACGGAAGCATTCTCAGAAACTTCTTTGTGATGTTTGCATTCAACTCACAGAGTTGAACCTTCCTTTCATAGTTCAGGTTTGAAACACTCTTTTTGTAGAATCTGGAAGTGGATATTTGGACCACAGTGTGGTCTTCGTTGGAAACGGGTATATCTTCACCTCAAACCTAGACAGAAGCAATCTCAGAGAGTTCTCTGTGTTGACTGCATTCAACTCACAGAGTTGAACAATCCTTTTGATGGAGCAGTTTTGAAACTCTCTTTCTTTGGAATCTGCAAGTGGATATGTTGACCTCTTTGAAGATTTCGTTGGAAACGGGTTAATCTTCACATAAAAGCTAAACAGAAGCATTGTCAGAAACTTCTTTGTGATGTTTGCATTCACCTCATAGAGTTGAACTTTCCCTTTGACAGAGCAGCTTTGAAACACTCTTTTTCTAGAATCTGCAAGTGGACATTTGGAGGGCTTTGTGTTCTGCGGTGGAAAAGGAAATATCTTCTCATCAAAACTACATAGAAGCATTCTCAGAAACAATTCGGTGATGACTGCATTTAGCTGACAGAGTTGAACATTCCTTTTGATAGAGCAGTTTGGAAACACTCTTTTTGTAGAATCTGCATGTGGATATTTGGTCCGCTTGGAGACCTATGGTAGTAGAGGAAATAAGTTCATAGAAAAACCAAATGGAAGCATTCTCAGAAAATTCTTTGTGATGATTGAGTTGAACTCAGAGACCTGAACATTCCTTTTGATGGAGCAGTTTCCAAACACACTTCTCGTGGAATCTGCAAGTGGATATTTGGACCTCTCTGAGGATTTCGTTGGAAGCGGGATAAACTTCCCAGAACTAACGGAAGCATTCTCAGAAACTTCTTTGTGATGTTTGCATTCAACTCACAGAGTTGAACCTTCCTTTCATAGTTCAGGTTTGAAACACTCTTTTTGTAGAATCTGGAAGTGGATATTTGGACCATTGTGTGGACTTCGTTGGAAACGGGTATTTCTTCACCTCAAACCTAGACAGAAGCATTCTCAGAAAGTTCTCTGTGTTGACTGCATTCAACTCACAGACTTGAACAATCCTTTTGATGGAGCAGTTTTGAAACTCTCTTTCTTTGGAATCTGCAAGTGGATATGTTGACTCTTTGAAGATTTCGTTGGAAACGGGTTAATCTTCACATAAAAGCTAAACAGAAGCATTCTCACAAACTTCTTTGTGATGATTGCATTCACCTCACAGAGTTAAACTTTCCCTTTGATAGAGCAGCTTTGAAACACTCTTTTTCTAGAATCTGCAAGTGGACATTTGGAGGGCTTTGTGTTCTGCGGTGGAACAGGAAATATCTTCTCATCAAAACTACATAGAAGCATTCTCAGAAACGACTCTGTGATGATTGCATTCAGCTGACAGAGTTGAACATTCCTTTTGATAGAGCAGTTTGGAAACAGTCTTTTTGTAGATTCTGCATGTGGAGATTTGGACCGCTTGGAGACCTATGGTAGTAAGGGAAATAACTTAATGTAAAAACCAAATGGAAGCATTCTCAGAAAATAATTTGTGATGATTGAGTTGAACTCAGAGACGTGAACATTCCTTTTGATGGAGCAGTTTCCAAACACACTTCTCGTGGAATCTGCAAGTGGATATTTGGACCTCTCTGAGGATTTCATTGGAAGCGGGATAAACTTCCCAGAACTAAACGGAAGCATTCTCAGAAACTTCTTTGTGATGTTTGCATTCAACTCACAGAGTTGAACCTTCCTTTCATAGTTAAGGTTTGAAACACTCTTTTTGTAATATCTGGAAGTAGATATTTGGACCACTGTGTGGTCTTCGTTGGAAAAGGGTATTTCTTCACCTCAAACCTAGACAGAAGCATTCTCAGAAAGCTCTCTGTGTTGACTGCATTAAACTCACAGAGTTGAACAATCCTTTTGATGGAGCAGTTTTGAAACTCTCTTTCTTTGGAATCTGCAAGTGGATATGTTGACCTCTTTGAAGATTTCGTTGGAAACCTGTTAATCTTCACATAAAAGCTAAACAGAAGCATTGTCAGAAACTTCTTTGTGATGTTTGAATTCACCTCATAGAGTTGAACTTTCCCTTTGATAGAGCAGCTTTGAAACACCCTTTTTCTAGAATCTGCAAGTGGACATTTGGAGGGCTTTGTGTTCTGCGGTGGAAAAGGAAATATCTTCTCATCAAAACTACATAGAAGCATTCTCAGAAACAATTCGGTGATGATTGCATTCAGCTGACAGAGTTGAACATTCCTTTTGATAGCGCAGTTTGGAAACACTCTTTTTGTAGAATCTGCATGTGGAGATTTGGACCGCTTGGAGACCTATGGTAGTAAAGGAAATAACTTCATAGAAAAACCAAATGGAAGCATTCTCAGAAAATTCTTTGTGATGATTGAGTTGAACTCAGAGACCTGAACATTCCTTTTGATGGAGCAGTTTCCAAACACACTTCTCGTGGAATCTGCAAGTGGATATTTGGACCTCTCTGAGGATTTCGCTGGAAGCGGGATAAACTTCCCAGAACTAAACGGAAGCATTCTCAGAAACTTCTTTGTGATGTTTGCATTCAACTCACAGAGTCGAACCTTCCTTTCATAGTTCAGGTTTGAAACACTCTTTTTGTAGAATCTGGAAGTGGATATTTGGACCACTGTGAGGAATTCGTTGGAAACGGGTATATCTTCAACTCAAACCTAGACAGAAGCATTCTCAGAGAGTTCTCTGTGTTGACTGCATTCAACTCACAGAGTTGAACAATCCTTTTGATGGAGCAGTTTTGAAATTCTCTTTCTTTGGAATCTGCAAGTGGATATGTTGACCTCTTTGAAGATTTCGTTGGAAACGGGTTAATCTTCACATAAAAGCTAAACAGAAGCATTGTCAGAAACTTCTTTTTGATGTTTGTATTCACCTCATAGAGTTGAACTTTCCCTTTGACAGAGCAGCTTTGAAACACTCTTTTTCTAGAATCTGCAAGTGGACATTTGGAGGGCTTTGTGTTCTGCGGTGGAAAAGGAAATATCTTCTCATCAAAACTACATAGAAGCATTCTCAGAAACAATTCGGTGATGATTGCATTTAGCTGACAGAGTTGAACATTCCTTTTGATAGAGCAGTTTGGAAACACTCTTTTTGTAGAATCTGCATGTGGATATTTGGTCCGCTTGGAGACCTATGGTAGTAGAGGAAATAAGTTCATAGAAAAACCAAATGGAAGCATTCTCAGAAAATTCTTTGCGATGATTGAGTTGAACTCAGAGACCTGAACATTCCTTTTGATGGAGCAGTTTCCAAACACGCTTCTCGTGGAATCTGCAAGTGGATATTTGGACCTCTCTCAGGATTTCTTTGGAAGCGGGATAAACTTCCCAGAACTAAACGGAAGCATTCTCAGAAACTTCTTTGTGATGTTTGCATTCAACTCACAGAGTTGAACCTTCCTTTCATAGTTCAGGTTTGAAACACTCTTTTTCTAGAATCTGGAAGTGGATATTTGGACCTCTGTGAGGACTTCGTTGGAAACGGGTATATCTTCACCTCAAACCTAGACAGAAGCATTCTCAGAAAGTTCTCTGTGTTGACTGCATTCAACTCACAGACTTGAACAATCGTTTTGATGGAGCAGTTTTGAAACTCTCTTTCTTTGGAATCTGCAAGTGGACATGTTGACCTCTTTGAAGATTTCGTTGGAAACGGGTTAATCTTCACATAAAAGCTAAACAGAAGCATTCTCAGAAACTTCTTTGTGATGATTGCATTCACCTCACAGAGTTGAACTCTCCCTTTGATAGAGCAGCTTTGAAACACTCTTTTTCTAGAATCTGCAAGTGGACATTTGGAGGGCTTTCTGGACTGTGGTGGAAAAGGAAATATCTTCTCATCGAAAGTACATAGAAGCATTCTCAGAAACGACTCTGTGATGATTGCATTCAGCTGACAGAGTTGAACATTCCTTTTGATAGAGCAGTTTGGAAACACTCTTTTTGTAGAATCTGCATGTGGAGATTTGGACCGCTTGGAGACCTATGGTAGTAAAGGAAATAAGTTCATAGAAAAACCAAATGGAAGCATTCTCAGAAAATTCTTTGTGATGATTGAGTTGAACTCAGTGACCTGAACATTCCTTTTGATGGAGCAGTTTCCAAACACACTTCTCGTGGAATCTGCAAGTGGATATTTGGACCTCTCTGAGGATTTCGTTGGAAGCGGGATAAACTTCCCAGAACTAAACGGAAGCATTCTCAGAAACTTCTTTGTGATGTTTGCATTCAACTCACAGAGTTGAACCTTCCTTTCATAGTTCAGGTTTGAAACACTCTTTTTGTAGAATCTGGAAGTGGATATTTGGACCAATGTGAGGACTTCGTTGGAAAAGGGTATATCGTCACCTCAAACCTAGACAGAAGCATTCTCAGAAAGTTCTCTGTGTTGACTGCATTCAACTCACAGACTTGAACAATCGTTTTGATGGAGCAGTTTTGAAACTCTCTTTCCTTGGTATCTGCAAGTGGACATGTTGACCTCTTTGAAGATTTCATTGGAAACGGGTAAATCTTCACATAAAAGCTAAACAGAAGCATTCTCAGAAACTTCTTTGTGATGATTGCATTCACCTCACAGAATTGAACTTTCCCTTTGATAGAGCAGCTGTGAAACACTCTTTTTCTAGAATCTGCAAGTGGACATTTGGAGGGCTTTCTGGACTGTGGTGGAAAAGGAAATATCTTCTCATCGAAAGTACATAGAAGCATTGTCAGAAACTACTCTGTGATGATTGCATTCAACTGACAGAGTTGAACGTTCTTTTTGATAGAGCAGTTTTCAAACACTCTTTTTGTAGAATCTGCATGTGGAGATTTGGACCGCTTGGAGACCTATGGTAGTAAAGGAAATAAGTTCATAGAAAAACCAAACGGAAGCATTCTCAGAAAATTTTTTGTGATGATTGAGTTGAACTCAGAGACCTGAACATTCCTTTTGATGGAGCAGTTTCCAAACACACTTCTCGTGGAATCTGCAAGTGGATATTTGGACCTCTCTGAGGATTTCGTTGGAAGCGGGATAAACTTCCCAGAACTAAACGGAAGCATTCTCAGAAACTTCTTTGTGATGTTTGCATTCAACTCACAGAGCTGAACCTTCCTTTCATAGTTCAGGTTTGAAACACTCTTTTCGTAGAATCTAGAAGTGGATATTTGGACCACTGTGTGGACTTCGTTGGAAATGGGTATATCTTCACCTCAAACCTAGACAGAAGCATTCTCAGAAAGTTCTCTGTGTTGACTGCATTCAACTCACAGACTTGAACAATCGTTTTGATGGAGCAGTTTTGAAACTCTCTTTCTTTGGAATCTGCAAGTGGATATATTGACCTCTTTGAAGATTTCGTTGGAAACCTGTTAATCTTCACATAAAAGCTAAACAGAAGCATTGTCAGAAACTTCTTTGTGATGTTTGCATTCACATCATGGAGTTGAACTTTCCCTTTGATAGAGCAGCTTTGAAACACTCTTTTTCTAGAATCTGCAAGTGGACATTTGGAGGGCTTTGTGTTCTGCGGTGGAAAAGGAAATATCTTCTCATCAAAACTACATAGAAGCATTCTCAGAAACAATTCTGTGATGATTGCATTCAGCTGACAGAGTTGAACATTCCTTTTGATAGAGCAGTTTGGAAACACTCTTTTTGTAGAATCTGCATGTGGAGATTTGGACCGCTTTGAGACCTATGGTAGTAAAGGAAATTACTTCATAGAAAAACCAAATGGAAGCATTCTCAGAAAATTCTTTGTGATGATTGAGTTGAACTCAGAGACCTGAACATTCCTTTTGATGGAGCAGTTTCCAAACACACTTCTCGTGGAATCTGCAAGTGGATATTTGGACCTCTCTGAGGATTTCGTTGGAAGCGGGATAAACTTCCCAGAACTAAACGGAAGCATTCTCAGAAACTTCTTTGTGATGTTTGCATTCAACTCACAGAGTTGAACCTTCCTTTCATAGTTCAGGTTTGAAACACTCTTTTTGTAGAATCTGGAAGTGGATATTTGTACCACTGTGTGGACTTCGTTGGAAATGGGTATATCTTCACCTCAAACCTAGACAGAAGCATTCTCAGAAAGTTCTCTGTGTTGACTGCATTCAACTCACAGAGTTGAACAATCCTTTTGATGGAGCAGTTTTGATACTCTCTTTCTTTGGAATCTGCAAGTGGATATGTTGACCTCTTTGAAGATTTCGTTGGAAACGGGTTAATCTTCACATAAAAGCTAAACAGAAGCATTCTCAGAAACTTCTTTGTGATGATTGCATTCACCTCACAGAGTTGAACTTTCCCTTTGATAGAGCAGCTTTGAAACACTCTTTTTCTAGAATCTGCAAGTGGACATTTGGAGGGCTTTGTGTTCTGCGGTGGAAAAGGAAATATCTTCTCATCAAAACTACATAGAAGCATTCTCAGAAACTACTCTGTGATGATTGCATTCAGCTGACAGAGTTGAACATTCCTTTTGATAGAGCAGTTTGGAAACACTCTTTTTGTAGAATCTGCATGTGGAGATTTGGACCGCTTGGAGACCTATGGTAGTAAAGGAAATAACTTCATAGAAAAACCAAATGGAAGCATTCTCAGAAAATTCTTTGTGATGATTGAGTTGAACTCAGAGACCTGAACATTCCTTTTGATGGAGCAGTTTCCAAACACACTTCTCGTGGAATCTGCAAGTGGATATTTGGACCTCTCTGAGGATTTCGTTGGAAGCGGGATAAACTTCCCAGAACTAAACGGAAGCATTCTCAGAAACTTCTTTGTGATGTTTGCATTCAACTCACAGAGTTGAAACTTCCTTTCATAGTTCAGGTTTGAAACACTCTTTTTGTAGAATCTGAAAGTGGATATTTGGACCACTGTGTGGTCTTCGTTGGAAACGGGTATATCTTCACCTCAAACCTAGACAGAAGCATTCTCAGAAAGTTCTCTGTGTTGACTGCATTCAACTCACAGAGTTGAACAATCCTTTTGATGGAGCAGTTTTGAAACTCTCTTTCTTTGGAATCTGCAAGTGGATATGTTGACCGCTTTGAAGATTTCGTTGGAAACGGGTTAATCTTCACATAAAAGCTAAACAGAAGCATTCTCAGAAACTTCTTTGTGATGATTGCATTCACCTCACAGAGTTGAACTTTCCCTTTGATAGAGCAGCTTTGAAACACTCTTTTTCTAGAATCTGCAAGTGGACATTTGGAGGGCTTTGTGTTCTGCGGTGGAAAAGGAAATATCTTCTCATCAAAACTACATAGAAGCATTCTCAGAAAGTACTCTGTGATGATTGCATTCAGCTGACAGAGTTGAACATTCCTTTTGATAGAGCAGTTTGGAAACACTCTTTTTGTAGAATCTGCATGTGGAGATTTGGACCGCTTGGAGACCTATGGTAGTAAAGGAAATAACTTCATAGAAAAACCAAATGGAAGCATTCTCAGAAAATTCTTTGTGATGATTGAGTTGAACTCAGAGACCTGAACATTCCTTTTGATGGAGCAGTTTCCAAACACACTTCTCGTGGAATCTGCAAGTGGATATTTGGACCTCTCTGAGGATTTCGTTGGAAGCGGGATAAACTTCCCAGAACTAAACGGAAGCATTCTCAGAAACTTCTTTGTGATGTTTGCATTCAACTCACAGAGTTGAACCTTCCTGTCATAGTTCAGGTTTGAAACACTCTTTTTGTAGAATCTGGAAGTGGATATTTGGACCACTGTGAGGACTTCGTTGGAAACGGATATATCTTCACCTCAAACCTAGACAGAAGCATTCTCAGAAAGTTCTCTGTGTTGACTGCATTTAACTGACAGACTTGAACAATCGTTTTGATGGAGCAGTTTTGAAACTCTCTTTCTTTGGAATCTGCAAGTGGATATGTTGACCTCTTTGAAGATTTCGTTGGAAACGGGTTAATCTTCACATAAAAGCTAAACAGAAGCATTCTCAGAAACATCTTTGTGATGATTGCATTCACCTCACAGAGTTGAACTTTCTCTTTGATAGAGCAGCTTTGAAACACTCTTTTTCTAGAATCTGCAAGTGGACATTTGGAGGGCTTTCTGGACTGTGGTGGAAAAGGAAATATCTTCTCATCGAAAGTACATTTGGAGGGCTTTGTGTTCTGCGGTGGAAAAGGAAATATCTTCTCATGGAAACAACATAGAAGCATTCTCAGAAACAATTCTGTGATGATTACATTCAGCTGACACAGTTGAACATTCCTTTTGATAGAGCAGTTTCGAAACACTCTTTTTGTAGAATCTGCATGTGGAGATTTGGACCGCTTGGAGACCTATGGTAGTAAAGGAAATAACTTCATAGAAAAACCAAATGGAAGCATTCTCAGAAAATTCTTTGTGATGATTGAGTTGAACTCAGAGACCTGAACATTCCTTTTGATGGAGCAGTTTCCAAACACACTTCTCGTGGAATCTGCAAGTGGATATTTGGACCTCTCTGAGGATTTCGTTGGAAGTGGGATAAACTTCCCAGAACTAAACGGAAGCATTCTCAGAAACTTCTTTGTGATGTTTGCATTCAACTCACAGAGTTGAAACTTCCTTTCATAGTTCAGGTTTGAAACACTCTTTTTGTAGAATCTGGAAGTGGATATTTGGACCACTGTGTGGTCTTCGTTGGAAACGGGTATATCTTCACCTCAAACCTAGACAGAAGCATTCTCAGAAAGTTCTCTGTGTTGACTGCATTCAACTCACAGAGTTGAACAATCCTTTTGATGGAGCAGTTTTGAAACTCTCTTTCTTTGGAATCTGCAAGTGGATATGTTGACCTCTTTGAAGATTTCGTTGGAAACGGGTTAATCTTCACATAAAAGCTAAACAGAAGCATTCTCAGAAACTTCTTTGTGATGATTGCATTCACCTCACAGAGTTGAACTTTCCCTTTGATAGAGCAGCTTTGAAACACTCTTTTTCTAGAATCTGCAAGTGGACATTTGGAGGGCTTTGTGTTCCGCGGTGGAAAAGGAAATATCTTCTCATCAAAACTACATAGAAGCATTCTCAGAAACTACTCTGTGATGATTGCATTCAGCTGACAGAGTTGAACATTCCTTTTGATAGAGCAGTTTGGAAACACTCTTTTTGTAGAATCTGCATGTGGAGATTTGGACCGCTTGGAGACCTATGGTAGTAAAGGAAATAACTTCATAGAAAAACCAAATGGAAGCATTCTCAGAAAATTCTTTGTGATGATTGAGTTGAACTCAGAGACCTGAACATTCCTTTTGATGGAGCAGTTTCCAAACACACTTCTCGTGGAATCTGCAAGTGGATATTTGGACCTCTCTGAGGATTTCGTTGGAAGCGGGATAAACTTCCCAGAACTAAACGGAAGCATTCTCAGAAACTTCTTTGTGATGTTTGCATTCAACTCACAGAGTTGAAACTTCCTTTCATAGTTCAGGTTTGAAACACTCTTTTTGTAGAATCTGAAAGTGGATATTTGGACCACTGTGTGGTCTTCGTTGGAAACGGGTATATCTTCACCTCAAACCTAGACAGAAGCATTCTCAGAAAGTTCTCTGTGTTGACTGCATTCAACTCACAGAGTTGAACAATCCTTTTGATGGAGCAGTTTTGAAACTCTCTTTCTTTGGAATCTGCAAGTGGATATGTTGACCTCTTTGAAGATTTCGTTGGAAACGGGTTAATCTTCACATAAAAGCTAAACAGAAGCATTCTCAGAAACTTCTTTGTGATGATTGCATTCACCTCACAGAGTTGAACTTTCCCTTTGATAGAGCAGCTTTGAAACACTCTTTTTCTAGAATCTGCAAGTGGACATTTGGAGGGCTTTGTGTTCTGCGGTGGAAAAGGAAATATCTTCTCATCAAAACTACATAGAAGCATTCTCAGAAACTACTCTGTGATGATTGCATTCAGCTGACAGAGTTGAACATTCCTTTTGATAGAGCAGTTTGGAAACACTCTTTTTGTAGAATCTGCATGTGGAGATTTGGACCGCTTGGAGACCTATGGTAGTAAAGGAAATAACTTCATAGCAAAACCAAATGGAAGCATTCTCAGAAAATTCTTTGTGATGATTGAGTTGAACTCAGAGACCTGAGCATTCCTTTTGATGGAGCAGTTTCCAAACACACTTCTCGTGGAATCTGCAAGTGGATATTTGGACCTCCCTGAGGATTTCGTTGGAAGCGGGATAAATTTCCCAGAACTAAACGGAAGCATTCTCAGAAACTTCTTTGTGATGTTTGCATTCAACTCACAGAGTTGAAACTTCCTTTCATAGTTCAGGTTTGAAACACTCTTTTTGTAGAATCTGGAAGTGGATATTTGGACCACTGTGAGGACTTCGTTGGAAAAGGATATATCTTCACCTCAAACCTAGACAGAAGCATTCTCAGAAAGTTCTCTGTGTTGACTGCATTCAACTGACAGACTTGAACAATCGTTTTGATGGAGCAGTTTTGAAACTCTCTTTCTTTGGAATCTGCAAGTGGATATGTTGACCTCTTTGAAGATTTCGTTGGAAACGGGTTAATCTTCACATAAAAGCTAAACAGAAGCATTCTCAGAAACATCTTTGTGATGATTGCATTCACCTCACAGAGTTGAACTTTCTCTTTGATAGAGCAGCTTTGAAACACTCTTTTTCTAGAATCTGCAAGTGGACATTTGGAGGGCTTTCTGGACTGTGGTGGAAAAGGAAATATCTTCTCATCGAAAGTACATTTGGAGGGCTTTGTGTTCTGCGGTGGAAAAGGAAATATCTTCTCATCAAAACTACATAGAAGCATTCTCAGAAACTACTCTGTGATGATTGCATTCAGCTGACAGTGTTGAACATTCCTTTTGATAGAGCAGTTTGGAAAACACTCTTTTTGTAGAATCTGCATGTGGAAATTTGGACCGATTGGAGACCTATGGTAGTAAAGGAAATAACTTCATAGAAAAACCAAATGGAAGCATTCTCAGAAAATTCTTTCTGATGATTGAGTTGAACTCAGAGACCTGAACATTCCTTTTGATGGAGCAGTTTCCAAACACACTTCTCGTGGAATCTGCAAGTGGATATTTGGACCTCTCTGAGGATTTCGTTGGAAGCGGGATAAACTTCCCAGAACTAAACGGAAGCATTCTCAGAAACTTCTTTGTGATGTTTGCATTCAACTCACAGAGTTGAAACTTCCTTTCATAGTTCAGGTTTGAAACACTCTTTTTGTAGAATCTGGAAGTGGATATTTGGACCACTGTGTGGTCTTCGTTGGAAACGGGTATATCTTCACCTCAAACCTAGACAGAAGCATTCTCAGAAAGTTCTCTGTGTTGACTGCATTCAACTCACAGAGTTGAACAATCCTTTTGATGGAGCAGTTTTGAAACTCTCTTTCTTTGGGATCTGCAAGTGGATATGTTGACCTCTTTGAAGATTTCGTTGGAAACGGGTTAATCTTCACATAAAAGCTAAACAGAAGCATTCTCAGAAACTTCTTTGTGATTATTGCATTCACCTCACAGAGTTGAACTTTCCCTTTGATAGAGCAGCTTTGAAACACTCTTTTTCTAGAATCTGCAAGTGGACATTTGGATGGCTTTGTGTTCTGCGGTGGAAAAGGAAATATCTTCTCATCAAAACTACATAGAAGCATTCTCAGAAACTACTCTGTGATTATTGCATTCAGCTGACAGAGTTGAACATTCCTTTTGATAGAGCAGTTTGGAAACACTCTTTTTGTAGAATCTGCATGTGGAGATTTGGACCGCTTGGAGACCTATGGTAGTAAAGGAAATAACTTCATAGAAAAACCAAAAGGAAGCATTCTCAGAAAATTCTTTGTGATGATTGAGTTGAACTCAGAGACCTGAGCATTCCTTTTGATGGAGCAGTTTCCAAACACACTTCTCGTGGAATCTGCAAGTGGATATTTGGACCTCTCTGAGGATTTCGTTGGAAGAGGGATAAACTTCCCAGAACTAAACGGAAGCATTCTCAGAAACTTCTTTGTGATGTTTGCATTCAACTCACAGAGTTGAACCTTCCTTTCATAGTTCAGGTTTGAAACACTCTTTTTGTAGAATCTGGAAGTGGATATTTGGACCACTGTGAGGACTTCGTTGGAAACGGATATATCTTCACCTCAAACCTAGACAGAAGCATTCTCAGAAAGTTCTCTGTGTTGACTGCATTCAACTGACAGACTTGAACAATCGTTTTGATGGAGCAGTTTTGAAACTCTCTTTCTTTGGAATCTGCAAGTGGATATGTTGACCTCTTTGAAGATTTCGTTGGAAACGGGTTAATCTTCACATAAAAGCTAAACAGAAGCATTCTCAGAAACATCTTTGTGATGATTGCATTCACCTCACAGAGTTGAACTTTCTCTTTGATAGAGCAGCTTTGAAACACTCTTTTTCTAGAATCTGCAAGTGGACATTTGGAGGGCTTTCTGGACTGTGGTGGAAAAGGAAATATCTTCTCATCGAAAGTACATTTGGAGGGCTTTGTGTTCTGCGGTGGAAAAGGAAATATCTTCTCATGGAAACAACATAGAAGCATTCTCAGAAACAATTCTGTGATGATTGCATTCAGCTGACAGAGTTGAACATTCCTTTTGATAGAGCAGTTTGGAAACACTCTTTTTGTAGAATCTGCATGTGGAGATTTGGACCGCTTGGAGACCTATGGTAGTAAAGGAAATAACTTCATAGAAAAACCAAATGGAAGCATTCTCAGAAAATTCTTTGTGATGATTGAGTTGAACTCAGAGACCTGAACATTCCTTTTGATGGAGCAGTTTCCAAACACACTTCTCGTGGAATCTGCAAGTGGATATTTGGACCTCTCTGAGGATTTCGTTGGAAGCGGGATAAACTACCCAGAACTAAACGGAAGCATTCTCAGAAACTTCTTTGTGATGTTTGCATTCAACTCACAGAGTTGTACCTTCCTTTCATAGTTCAGGTTTGAAACACTCTTTTTGTAGAATCTGGAAGTGGATATTTGGACCACTGTGTGGTCTTCGTTGGAAACGGGTATATCTTCACCTCAAACCTAGACAGAAGCATTCTCAGAAAGTTCTCTGTGTTGACTGCATTCAACTCACAGAGTTGAACAATCCTTTTGATGGAGCAGTTTTGAAACTCTCTTTCTTTGGAATCTGCAAGTGGATATGTTGACCTCTTTGAAGATTTCGTTGGAAACGGGTTAATCTTCACATAAAAGCTAAACAGAAGCATTGTCAGAAACTTCTTTGTGATGTTTGCATTCACCTCATAGAGTTGAAATTTCCCTTTGATATAGCAGCTTTGAAACACTCTTTTTCTAGAATCTGCAAGTGGACATTTGGAGGGCTTTCTGGACTGTGGTGGAAAAGGAAATATCTTCTCATCGAAAGTACATTTGGAGGGCTTTGTGTTCTGCGGTGGAAAAGGAAATATCTTCTCATCAAAACTACATAGAAGCATTCTCAGAAACTACTCTGTGATGATTGCATTCAGCTGACAGAGTTGAACATTCCTTTTGATAGAGCAGTTTGGAAAACACTCTTTCTGTAGAATCTGCATGTGGAAATTTGGACCGATTGGAGACCTATGGTAGTAAAGGAAATAACTTCATAGAAAAACCAAATGGAAGCATTCTCAGAAAATTCTTTCTGATGATTGAGTTGAACTCAGAGACCTGAACATTCCTTTTGATGGAGCAGTTTCCAAACACACTTCTCGTGGAATCTGCAAGTGGATATTTGGACCTCTCTGAGGATTTCGTTGGAAGAGGGATAAACTTCCCAGAACTAAACGGAAGCATTCTCAGAAACTTCTTTGTGATGTTTGCATTCAACTCACAGAGTTGAAACTTCCTTTCATAGTTCAGGTTTGAAACACTCTTTTTGTAGAATCTGGAAGTGGATATTTGGACCACTGTGTGGTCTTCGTTGGAAACGGGTATATCTTCACCTCAAACCTAGACAGAAGCATTCTCAGAAAGTTCTCTGTGTTGACTGCATTCAACTCACAGAGTTGAACAATCCTTTTGATGGAGCAGTTTTGAAACTCTCTTTCTTTGGAATCTGCAAGTGGATATGTTGACCTCTTTGAAGATTTCGTTGGAAACGGGTTAATCTTCACATAAAAGCTAAACAGAAGCATTCTCAGAAACTTCTTTGTGATGATTGCATTCACCTCACAGAGTTGAACTTTCCCTTTGATAGAGCAGCTTTGAAACACTCTTTTTCTAGAATCTGCAAGTGGACATTTGGAGGGCTTTGTGTTCTGCGGTGGAAAAGGAAATATCTTCTCATGAAAACTACATAGAAGCATTCTCAGAAACTACTCTGTGATTATTGCATTCAGCTGACAGAGTTGAACATTCCTTTTGATAGAGCAGTTTGGAAACACTCTTTTTGTAGAATCTGCATGTGGAGATTTGGACCGCTTGGAGACCTGTGGTAGTAAAGGAAATAACTTCATAGAAAAACCAAATGGAAGCATTCTCAGAAAATTCTTTGTGATGATTGAGTTGAACTCAGAGACCTGAGCATTCCTTTTGATGGAGCAGTTTCCAAACACACTTCTCGTGGAATCTGCAAGTGGATATTTGGACCTCTCTGAGGATTTCATTGGAAGAGGGATAAACTTCCCAGAACTAAACGGAAGCATTCTCAGAAACTTCTTTGTGATGTTTGCATTCAACTCACAGAGTTGAACCTTCCTTTCATAGTTCAGGTTTGAAACACTCTTTTTGTAGAATCTGGAAGTGGATATTTGGACCACTGTGAGGACTTCGTTGGAAACGGATATATCTTCACCTCAAACCTAGACAGAAGCATTCTCAGAAAGTTCTCTGTGTTGACTGCATTCAACTGACAGACTTGAACAATCGTTTTGATGGAGCAGTTTTGAAACTCTCTTTCTTTGGAATCTGCAAGTGGATATGTTGACCTCTTTGAAGATTTCGTTGGAAACGGGTTAATCTTCACATAAAAGCTAAACAGAAGCATTCTCAGAAACATCTTTGTGATGATTGCATTCACCTCACAGAGTTGAACTTTCTCTTTGATAGAGCAGCTTTGAAACACTGTTTTTCTAGAATCTGCAAGTGGACATTTGGAGGGCTTTCTGGACTGTGGTGGAAAAGGAAATATCTTCTCATCGAAAGTACATTTGGAGGGCTTTGTGTTCTGCGGTGGAAAAGGAAATATCTTCTCATGGAAACAACATAGAAGCATTCTCAGAAACAATTCTGTGATGATTGCATTCAGCTGACAGAGTTGAACATTCCTTTTGATAGAGCAGTTTGGAAACACTCTTTTTGTAGAATCTGCATGTGGAGATTTGGACCGCTTGGAGACCTATGGTAGTAAAGGAAATAACTTCATAGAAAAACCAAATGGAAGCATTCTCAGAAAATTCTTTGTGATGATTGAGTTGAACTCAGAGACCTGAACATTCCTTTTGATGGAGCAGTTTCCAAACACACTTCTCGTGGAATCTGCAAGTGGATATTTGAACCTCTCTGAGGATTTCGTTGGAAGCGGGATAAACTACCCAGAACTAAACGGAAGCATTCTCAGAAACTTCTTTGTGATGTTTGCATTCAACTCACAGAGTTGTAGCTTCCTTTCATAGTTCAGGTTTGAAACACTCTTTTTGTAGAATCTGGAAGTGGATATTTGGACCACTGTGTGGTCTTCGTTGGAAACGGGTATATCTTCACCTCAAACCTAGACAGAAGCATTCTCAGAAAGTTCTCTGTGTTGACTGCATTCAACTCACAGAGTTGAACAATCCTTTTGATGGAGCAGTTTTGAAACTGTCTTTCTTTGGAATCTGCAAGTGGATATGTTGACCTCTTTGAAGATTTCGTTGGAAACGGGTTAATCTTCACATAAAAGCTAAACAGAAGCATTGTCAGAAACTTCTTTGTGATGTTTGCATTCACCTCATAGAGTTGAAATTTCCCTTTGATATAGCAGCTTTGAAACACTCTTTTTCTAGAATCTGCAAGTGGACATTTGGAGGGCTTTGTGTTCTGCGGTGGAAAAGGAAATATCTTCTCATCAAAACTACATAGAAGCATTCTCAGAAACAATTATGTGATGATTGCATTCAGCTGACAGAGTTGAACATTCCTTTTGATAGAGCAGTTTGGAAACACTCTTTTTGTAGAATCTGCATGTGGAGATTTGGACCGCTTGGAGACCTATGGTAGTAAAGGAAATAACTTCATAGAAAAACCAAATGGAAGCATTCTCAGAAAATTCTTTGTGATGATTGAGTTGAACTCAGAGACCTGAACATTCCTTTTGATGGAGCAGTTTCCAAATACACTTCTCGTGGAATCTGCAAGTGGATATTTGGACCTCTCTGAGGATTTCGTTGGAAGCGGGATAAACTTCCCAGAACTAAACGGAAGCATTCTCAGAAACATCTTTGTGATGTTTGCATTCAACTCACAGAGTTGAAACTTCCTTTCATAGTTCAGGTTTGAAACACTCTTTTTGTAGAATCTGGAAGTGGATATTTGGACCACTGTGTGGTCTTCGTTGGAAACGGGTATATCTTCACCTCAAACCTAGACAGAAGCATTCTCAGAAAGTACTCTGTGTTGACTGCATTCAACTCACAGAGTTGAACAATCCTTTTGATGGAGCAGTTTTGAAACTCTCTTTCTTTGGAATCTGCAAGTGGATATGTTGACCTCTTTGAAGATTTCGTTGGAAACGGGTTAATCTTCACATAAAAGCTAAACAGAAGCATTCTCAGAAACATCTTTGTGATGATTGCATTCACCTCACAGAGTTGAACTTTCCCCTTGATAGAGCAGCTTTGAAACACTCTTTTTCTAGAATCTGCAAGTGGACATTTGGAGGGCTTTGTGTTCTGCGGTGGAAAAGGAAATATCTTCTCATCAAAACTACATAGAAGCTTTCTCAGAAACTACTCTGTGATGATTGCATTCAGCTGACAGAATTGAACATTCCTTTTGATAGAGCAGTTTGGAAACACTCTTTTTGTAGAATCTGCATGTGGAGATTTGGACCGCTTGGAGACCTATGGTAGTAAAGGAAATAACTTCATAGAAAAACCAAATGGAAGCATTCTCAGAAAATTCTTTGTGATGATTGAGTTGAACTCAGAGACCTGAACATTCCTTTTGATGGAGCAGTTTCCAAACACACCTCTCGTGGAATCTGCAAGTGGATATTTGGACCTCTCTGAGGATTTCGTTGGAAGCGGGATAAACTTCCCAGAACTAAACGGAAGCATTCTCAGAAACTTCTTTGTGATGTTTGCATTCAACTCACAGAGTTGAACCTTCCTTTCATAGTTCAGGTTTGAAACACTCTTTTTGTAGAATCTGGAAGTGGATATTTGGACCACTGTGTTGACTTCGTTGGAAACGGGTATATCTTCACCTCAAACCTAGACAGAAGCATTCTCAGAAAGTTCTCTGTGTTGACTGCATTCAACTGACAGACTTGAACAATCGTTTTGATGGAGCAGTTTTGATACTATCTTTCTTTGGAATCTGCAAGTGGATATGTTGACCTCTTTGAAGATTTCGTTTGAAACGGGTTAATCTTCACATAAAAGCTAAACAGAAGCATTCTCAGAAACTTCTTTGTGATGATTGCATTCACCTCACAGAGTTGAACTTTCTCTTTCATAGAGCAGCTTTGAAACACGCTTTTTCTAGAATCTGCAAGTGGACATTTGGAGGGCTTTCTGGACTGTGGTGGAAAAGGAAATATCTTCTCATCGAAAGTACATTTGGAGGGCTTTGTGTTCTGCGGTGGAAAAGGAAATATCTTCTCATGGAAACAACATAGAAGCATTCTCAGAAACAATTCTGTGATGATTGCATTCAGCTGACAGAGTTGAACATTCCTTTTGATAGAGCAGTTTGGAAACACTCTTTTTGTAGAATCTGCATGGGGAGATTTGGACCGCTTGGAGACCTATGGTAGTAAAGGAAATAACTTCATAGAAAAACCAAATGGAAGCATTCTCAGAAAATTCTTTGTGATGATTGAGTTGAACTCAGAGACCTGAACATTCCTTTTGATGGAGCAGTTTCCAAACACACTTCTCGTGGAATCTGCAAGTGGATATTTGGACCTCTCTGAGGATTTCGTTGGAAGCGGGATAAACTTCCCAGAACTAAACGGAAGCATTCTCGGAAACTTCTTTGTGATGTTTGCATTCAACTCACAGAGTTGAAACTTCCTTTCATAGTTCAGGTTTGAAACACTCTTTTTGTAGAATCTGGAAGTGGATATTTGGACCACTGTGTGGACTTCGTTGGAAACGGGTATATCTTCACCTCAAACCTAGACAGAAGCATTCTCAGAAAGTTCTCTGTGTTGACTGCATTCAACTCACAGAGTTGAACAATCCTTTTGATGGAGCAGTTTTGAAACTCTCTTTCTTTGGGATCTGCAAGTGGATATGTTGAACTCTTTGAAGATTTCGTTGGAAACGGGTTAATCTTCACATAAAACCTAAACAGAAGCATTCTCAGAAACTTCTTTGTGATCATTGCATTCACCTCACAGAGTTGAACTTTCCCTTTGATAGAGCAGCTTTGAAACACTCTTTTTCTAGAATCTGCAAATGGACATTTGGAGGGCTTTGTGTTCTGCGGTGGAAAAGGAAATATCTTCTCATCAAAACTACATAGAAGCATTCTCAGAAACAATTCTGTGATGATTGCATTCAGCTGACAGAGTTGAACATTCCTTTTGATAGAGCTGTTTGGAAACACTCTTTTTGTAGAATCTGCATGTGGAGATTTGGACCGCTTGGAGACCTATGGTAGTAAAGGAAATAACTTCATAGAAAAACCAAATGGAAGCATTCTCAGAAAATTCTTTGTGATGATTGAGTTGAACTCAGAGACCTGAACATTCCTTTTGATGGAGCAGTTTCCAAATACACTTCTCGTGGAATCTGCAAGTGGATATTTGGACCTCTCTGAGGATTTCGTTGGAAGCGGGATAAACTTCCCAGAACTAAACGGAAGCATTCTCAGAAACATCTTTGTGATGTTTGCATTCAACTCACAGAGTTGAAACTTCCTTTCATAGTTCAGGTTTGAAACACTCTTTTTGTAGAATCTGGAAGTGGATATTTGGACCACTGTGTGGTCTTCGTTGGAAACGGGTATATCTTCACCTCAAACCTAGACAGAAGCATTCTCAGAAAGTACTCTGTGTTGACTGCATTCAACTCACAGAGTTGAACAATCCTTTTGATGGAGCAGTTTTGAAACTCCCTTTCTTTGGAATCTGCAAGTGGATATGTTGACCTCTTTGAAGATTTCGTTGGAAACGGGTTAATCTTCACATAAAAGCTAAACAGAAGCATTCTCAGAAACATCTTTGTGATGATTGCATTCACCTCACAGAGTTGAACTTTCCCCTTGATAGAGCAGCTTTGAAACACTCTTTTTCTAGAATCTGCAAGTGGACATTTGGAGGGCTTTGTGTTCTGCGGTGGAAAAGGAAATATCTTCTCATCAAAACTACATAGAAGCTTTCTCAGAAACTACTCTGTGATGATTGCATTCAGCTGACAGAATTGAACATTCCTTTTGATAGAGCAGTTTGGAAACACTCTTTTTGTAGAATCTGCATGTGGAGATTTGGACCGCTTGGAGACCTATGGTAGTAAAGGAAATAACTTCATAGAAAAACCAAATGGAAGCATTCTCAGAAAATTCTTTGTGATGATTGAGTTGAACTCAGAGACCTGAACATTCCTTTTGATGGAGCAGTTTCCAAACACACCTCTCGTGGAATCTGCAAGTGGATATTTGGACCTCTCTGAGGATTTCGTTGGAAGCGGGATAAACTTCCCAGAACTAAACGGAAGCATTCTCAGAAACTTCTTTGTGATGTTTGCATTCAACTCACAGAGTTGAACCTTCCTTTCATAGTTCAGGTTTGAAACACTCTTTTTGTAGAATCTGGAAGTGGATATTTGGACCACTGTGTTGACTTCGTTGGAAACGGGTATATCTTCACCTCAAACCTAGACAGAAGCATTCTCAGAAAGTTCTCTGTGTTGACTGCATTCAACTGACAGACTTGAACAATCGTTTTGATGGAGCAGTTTTGATACTATCTTTCTTTGGAATCTGCAAGTGGATATGTTGACCTCTTTGAAGATTTCGTTTGAAACGGGTTAATCTTCACATAAAAGCTAAACAGAAGCATTCTCAGAAACTTCTTTGTGATGATTGCATTCACCTCACAGAGTTGAACTTTCTCTTTCATAGAGCAGCTTTGAAACACGCTTTTTCTAGAATCTGCAAGTGGACATTTGGAGGGCTTTCTGGACTGTGGTGGAAAAGGAAATATCTTCTCATCGAAAGTACATTTGGAGGGCTTTGTGTTCTGCGGTGGAAAAGGAAATATCTTCTCATGGAAACAACATAGAAGCATTCTCAGAAACAATTCTGTGATGATTGCATTCAGCTGACAGAGTTGAACATTCCTTTTGATAGAGCAGTTTGGAAACACTCTTTTTGTAGAATCTGCATGGGGAGATTTGGACCGCTTGGAGACCTATGGTAGTAAAGGAAATAACTTCATAGAAAAACCAAATGGAAGCATTCTCAGAAAATTCTTTGTGATGATTGAGTTGAACTCAGAGACCTGAACATTCCTTTTGATGGAGCAGTTTCCAAACACACTTCTCGTGGAATCTGCAAGTGGATATTTGGACCTCTCTGAGGATTTCGTTGGAAGCGGGATAAACTTCCCAGAACTAAACGGAAGCATTCTCGGAAACTTCTTTGTGATGTTTGCATTCAACTCACAGAGTTGAAACTTCCTTTCATAGTTCAGGTTTGAAACACTCTTTTTGTAGAATCTGGAAGTGGATATTTGGACCACTGTGTGGACTTCGTTGGAAACGGGTATATCTTCACCTCAAACCTAGACAGAAGCATTCTCAGAAAGTTCTCTGTGTTGACTGCATTCAACTCACAGAGTTGAACAATCCTTTTGATGGAGCAGTTTTGAAACTCTCTTTCTTTGGGATCTGCAAGTGGATATGTTGAACTCTTTGAAGATTTCGTTGGAAACGGGTTAATCTTCACATAAAACCTAAACAGAAGCATTCTCAGAAACTTCTTTGTGATCATTGCATTCACCTCACAGAGTTGAACTTTCCCTTTGATAGAGCAGCTTTGAAACACTCTTTTTCTAGAATCTGCAAATGGACATTTGGAGGGCTTTGTGTTCTGCGGTGGAAAAGGAAATATCTTCTCATCAAAACTACATAGAAGCATTCTCAGAAACAATTCTGTGATGATTGCATTCAGCTGACAGAGTTGAACATTCCTTTTGATAGAGCTGTTTGGAAACACTCTTTTTGTAGAATCTGCATGTGGAGATTTGGACCGCTTGGAGACCTATGGTAGTAAAGGAAATAACTTCATAGAAAAACCAAATGGAAGCATTCTCAGAAAATTCTTTGTGATGATTGAGTTGAACTCAGAGACCTGAACATTCCTTTTGATGGAGCAGTTTCCAAACACACTTCTCGTGGAATCTGCAAGTGGATATTTGGACCTCTCTGAGGATTTCGTTGGAAGCGGGATAAACTTCCCAGAACTAAACGGAAGCATTCTCAGAAACTTCTTTGTGATGTTTGCATTCAACTCACAGAGTTGAACCTTCCTTTCATAGTTCAGGTTTGAAACACTCTTTTTGTAGAATCTGGAAGTGGATATTTGGACCACTGTGAGGACTTCGTTGGAAACGGGTATATCTTCACCTCAAACCTAGAGAGAAGCATTCTCAGAAAGTTCTCTGTGTTGACTGCATTCAACTCACAGACTTGAACAATCGTTTTGATGGAGCAGTTTTGAAACTCTCTTTCTTTGGAATCTGCAATTGGATATGTTGACCTCTTTGAAGATTTCGTTGGAAACGGGTTAATCTTCACATAAAAGCTAAACAGAAGCATTCTCAGAAACTTCTTTGTGATGATTGCATTCACCTCACAGAGTTGAACTTTCTCTTTGATAGAGCAGCTTTGAAACACTCTTTTTCTAGAATCTGCAAGTGGACATTTGGAGGGCTTTCTGGACTGTGGTGGAAAACGAAATATCTTCTCATCGAAAGTACATAGAAGCATTCTCAGAAACTACTCTGTGATGATTGCATTCAACTGACATAGTTGAACGTTCCTTTTGATAGAGCAGTTTGTAAACACTCTTTTTGTAGAATCTGCATGTGGAGATTTGGACCGCTTTGAGACCTATGGTAGTAAAGGAAATAAGTTCATAGAAAAACCAAATGGAAGCATTCTCAGAAAATTCTTTGTGATGATTGAGTTGAACTCAGAGACCTGAACATTCCTTTTGATGGAGCAGTTTCCAAACACACTTCTCGTGGAATCTGCAAGTGGATATTTGGACCTCTCTGACGATTTCGTTCGAAGCGGGATAAACTTCCCAGAACTAAACGGAAGCATTCTCAGAAACTTCTTTGTGATGTTTGCATTCAACTCACAGAGTTGAACCTTCCTTTCATAGTTCAGGTTTGAAAGACTCTTTTTGTAGAATCTGGAAGTGGATATTTGGACCACTGTGTGGACTTCGTTGGAAACGGATATATCTTCACCTCAAACCTAGACAGAAGCATTCTCAGAAAGTTCTCTGTGTTGACTGCATTCAACTCACAGAGTTGAATAATCCTTTTGATGGAGCAGTTTTGAAACTCTCTTTCTTTGGAATCTGCAAGTCGATATGTTGACCTCTTTGAAGATATCGTTGGAAACGGGTTAATCTCACATAAAAGCTAAACAGAAGCATTGTCAGAAACTTCTTTGTGATGTTTGCATTCACCTCATAGAGTTGAACTTTCCCTTTGATAGAGCAGCTTTGAAACACTCTTTTTCAAGAATCTGCAAGTGTACATTTGGAGGGCTTTGTGTTCTGCGGTGGAAAAGGAAATATCTTCTCATCAAAACTACATAGAAGCATTCTCAGAAACAATTCTGTGATGATTGCATTCAGCTGACAGAGTTGAACATTCCTTTTGATAGAGCAGTTTGGAAACACTCTTTTTGTAGAATCTGCATGGGGAGATTTGGACCGCTTGGAGACCTATGGTAGTAAAGGAAATAACTTCATAGAAAAACCAAATGGAAGCATTCTCAGAAAATTCTTTGTGATGATTGAGTTGAACTCAGAGACCTGAACATTCCTTTTGATGGAGCAGTTTCCAAACACACTTCTCGTGGAATCTGCAAGTGGATATTTGGACCTCTCTGAGGATTTCGTTGGAAGCGGGATAAACTTCCCAGAACTAAACGGAAGCATTCTCGGAAACTTCTTTGTGATGTTTGCATTCAACTCACAGAGTTGAAACTTCCTTTCATAGTTCAGGTTTGAAACACTCTTTTTGTAGAATCTGGAAGTGGATATTTGGACCACTGTGTGGACTTCGTTGGAAACGGGTATATCTTCACCTCAAACCTAGACAGAAGCATTCTCAGAAAGTTCTCTGTGTTGACTGCATTCAACTCACAGAGTTGAACAATCCTTTTGATGGAGCAGTTTTGAAACTCTCTTTCTTTGGGATCTGCAAGTGGATATGTTGAACTCTTTGAAGATTTCGTTGGAAACGGGTTAATCTTCACATAAAACCTAAACAGAAGCATTCTCAGAAACTTCTTTGTGATCATTGCATTCACCTCACAGAGTTGAACTTTCCCTTTGATAGAGCAGCTTTGAAACACTCTTTTTCTAGAATCTGCAAATGGACATTTGGAGGGCTTTGTGTTCTGCGGTGGAAAAGGAAATATCTTCTCATGGAAACAACATAGAAGCATTCTCAGAAACAATTCTGTGATGATTGCATTCAGCTGACAGAGTTGAACATTCCTTTTGATAGAGCAGTTTGGAAACACTCTTTTTGTAGAATCTGCATGTGGAGATTTGGACCGCTTGGAGACCTATGGTAGTAAAGGAAATAACTTCATAGAAAAACCAAATGGAAGCATTCTCAGAAAATTCTTTGTGATGATTGAGTTGAACTCAGAGACCTGAACATTCCTTTTGATGGAGCAGTTTCCAAACACACTTCTCGTGGAATCTGCAAGTGGATATTTGGACCTCTCTGAGGATTTCGTTGGAAGCGGGATAAACTTCCCAGAACTAAACGGAAGCATTCTCAGAAACTTCTTTGTGATGTTTGCATTCAACTCACAGAGTTGAACCTTCCTTTCATAGTTCAGGTTTGAAACACTCTTTTTGTAGAATCTGGAAGTGGATATTTGGACCACTGTGAGGACTTCGTTGGAAACGGGTATATCTTCACCTCAAACCTAGAGAGAAGCATTCTCAGAAAGTTCTCTGTGTTGACTGCATTCAACTCACAGACTTGAACAATCGTTTTGATGGAGCAGTTTTGAAACTCTCTTTCTTTGGAATCTGCAATTGGATATGTTGACCTCTTTGAAGATTTCGTTGGAAACGGGTTAATCTTCACATAAAAGCTAAACAGAAGCATTCTCAGAAACTTCTTTGTGATGATTGCATTCACCTCACAGAGTTGAACTTTCTCTTTGATAGAGCAGCTTTGAAACACTCTTTTTCTAGAATCTGCAAGTGGACATTTGGAGGGCTTTCTGGACTGTGGTGGAAAACGAAATATCTTCTCATCGAAAGTACATAGAAGCATTCTCAGAAACTACTCTGTGATGATTGCATTCAACTGACATAGTTGAACGTTCCTTTTGATAGAGCAGTTTGTAAACACTCTTTTTGTAGAATCTGCATGTGGAGATTTGGACCGCTTTGAGACCTATGGTAGTAAAGGAAATAAGTTCATAGAAAAACCAAATGGAAGCATTCTCAGAAAATTCTTTGTGATGATTGAGTTGAACTCAGAGACCTGAACATTCCTTTTGATGGAGCAGTTTCCAAACACACTTCTCGTGGAATCTGCAAGTGGATATTTGGACCTCTCTGACGATTTCGTTCGAAGCGGGATAAACTTCCCAGAACTAAACGGAAGCATTCTCAGAAACTTCTTTGTGATGTTTGCATTCAACTCACAGAGTTGAACCTTCCTTTCATAGTTCAGGTTTGAAAGACTCTTTTTGTAGAATCTGGAAGTGGATATTTGGACCACTGTGTGGACTTCGTTGGAAACGGATATATCTTCACCTCAAACCTAGACAGAAGCATTCTCAGAAAGTTCTCTGTGTTGACTGCATTCAACTCACAGAGTTGAATAATCCTTTTGATGGAGCAGTTTTGAAACTCTCTTTCTTTGGAATCTGCAAGTCGATATGTTGACCTCTTTGAAGATATCGTTGGAAACGGGTTAATCTCACATAAAAGCTAAACAGAAGCATTGTCAGAAACTTCTTTGTGATGTTTGCATTCACCTCATAGAGTTGAACTTTCCCTTTGATAGAGCAGCTTTGAAACACTCTTTTTCAAGAATCTGCAAGTGTACATTTGGAGGGCTTTGTGTTCTGCGGTGGAAAAGGAAATATCTTCTCATCAAAACTACATAGAAGCATTCTCAGAAACAATTCTGTGATGATTGCTTTCAGCTGACAGAGTTGAACATTCCTTTTATTAGAGCAGTTTGGAAACACTCTTTTTGTAGAATCTGCATGTGGAGATTTGGACCGCTTGGAGACCTATGGTAGTAAAGGAAATAACTTCATAGAAAAACCAAATGGAAGCATTCTCAGAAAATTCTTTGTGATGATTGAGTTGAACTCAGAGACCTGAACATTCCTTTTGATGGAGCAGTTTCCAAACACACCTCTCGTGGAATCTGCAAGTGGATATTTGGACCTCTCTGAGGATTTCGTTGGAAGCGGGATAAACTTCCCAGAACTAAACGGAAGCATTCTCCGAAACTTCTTTGTGATGTTTGCATTCAACTCACAGAGTTGAACCTTCCTTTCATAGTTCAGGTTTGAAACACTCTTTTTGTAGAATCTGGAAGTGGATATTTGGACCACTGTGTTGACTTCGTTGGAAACGGGTATATCTTCACCTCAAACCTAGACAGAAGCATTCTCAGAAAGTTCTCTGTGTTGACTGCATTCAACTGACAGACTTGAACAATCGTTTTGATGGAGCAGTTTTGATACTATCTTTCTTTGGAATCTGCAAGTGGATATGTTGACCTCTTTGAAGATTTCGTTTGAAACGGGTTAATCTTCACATAAAAGCTAAACAGAAGCATTCTCAGAAACTTCTTTGTGATGATTGCATTCACCTCACAGAGTTGAACTTTCTCTTTCATAGAGCAGCTTTGAAACACGCTTTTTCTAGAATCTGCAAGTGGACATTTGGAGGGCTTTCTGGACTGTGGTGGAAAAGGAAATATCTTCTCATCGAAAGTACATTTGGAGGGCTTTGTGTTCTGCGGTGGAAAAGGAAATATCTTCTCATGGAAACAACATAGAAGCATTCTCAGAAACAATTCTGTGATGATTGCATTCAGCTGACAGAGTTGAACATTCCTTTTGATAGAGCAGTTTGGAAACACTCTTTTTGTAGAATCTGCATGGGGAGATTTGGACCGCTTGGAGACCTATGGTAGTAAAGGAAATAACTTCATAGAAAAACCAAATGGAAGCATTCTCAGAAAATTCTTTGTGATGATTGAGTTGAACTCAGAGACCTGAACATTCCTTTTGATGGAGCAGTTTCCAAACACACTTCTCGTGGAATCTGCAAGTGGATATTTGGACCTCTCTGAGGATTTCGTTGGAAGCGGGATAAACTTCCCAGAACTAAACGGAAGCATTCTCGGAAACTTCTTTGTGATGTTTGCATTCAACTCACAGAGTTGAAACTTCCTTTCATAGTTCAGGTTTGAAACACTCTTTTTGTAGAATCTGGAAGTGGATATTTGGACCACTGTGTGGACTTCGTTGGAAACGGGTATATCTTCACCTCAAACCTAGACAGAAGCATTCTCAGAAAGTTCTCTGTGTTGACTGCATTCAACTCACAGAGTTGAACAATCCTTTTGATGGAGCAGTTTTGAAACTCTCTTTCTTTGGGATCTGCAAGTGGATATGTTGAACTCTTTGAAGATTTCGTTGGAAACGGGTTAATCTTCACATAAAACCTAAACAGAAGCATTCTCAGAAACTTCTTTGTGATCATTGCATTCACCTCACAGAGTTGAACTTTCCCTTTGATAGAGCAGCTTTGAAACACTCTTTTTCTAGAATCTGCAAATGGACATTTGGAGGGCTTTGTGTTCTGCGGTGGAAAAGGAAATATCTTCTCATCAAAACTACATAGAAGCATTCTCAGAAACAATTCTGTGATGATTGCATTCAGCTGACAGAGTTGAACATTCCTTTTGATAGAGCTGTTTGGAAACACTCTTTTTGTAGAATCTGCATGTGGAGATTTGGACCGCTTGGAGACCTATGGTAGTAAAGGAAATAACTTCATAGAAAAACCAAATGGAAGCATTCTCAGAAAATTCTTTGTGATGATTGAGTTGAACTCAGAGACCTGAACATTCCTTTTGATGGAGCAGTTTCCAAACACACTTCTCGTGGAATCTGCAAGTGGATATTTGGACCTCTCTGAGGATTTCGTTGGAAGCGGGATAAACTTCCCAGAACTAAACGGAAGCATTCTCAGAAACTTCTTTGTGATGTTTGCATTCAACTCACAGAGTTGAACCTTCCTTTCATAGTTCAGGTTTGAAACACTCTTTTTGTAGAATCTGGAAGTGGATATTTGGACCACTGTGAGGACTTCGTTGGAAACGGGTATATCTTCACCTCAAACCTAGAGAGAAGCATTCTCAGAAAGTTCTCTGTGTTGACTGCATTCAACTCACAGACTTGAACAATCGTTTTGATGGAGCAGTTTTGAAACTCTCTTTCTTTGGAATCTGCAATTGGATATGTTGACCTCTTTGAAGATTTCGTTGGAAACGGGTTAATCTTCACATAAAAGCTAAACAGAAGCATTCTCAGAAACTTCTTTGTGATGATTGCATTCACCTCACAGAGTTGAACTTTCTCTTTGATAGAGCAGCTTTGAAACACTCTTTTTCTAGAATCTGCAAGTGGACATTTGGAGGGCTTTCTGGACTGTGGTGGAAAACGAAATATCTTCTCATCGAAAGTACATAGAAGCATTCTCAGAAACTACTCTGTGATGATTGCATTCAACTGACATAGTTGAACGTTCCTTTTGATAGAGCAGTTTGTAAACACTCTTTTTGTAGAATCTGCATGTGGAGATTTGGACCGCTTTGAGACCTATGGTAGTAAAGGAAATAAGTTCATAGAAAAACCAAATGGAAGCATTCTCAGAAAATTCTTTGTGATGATTGAGTTGAACTCAGAGACCTGAACATTCCTTTTGATGGAGCAGTTTCCAAACACACTTCTCGTGGAATCTGCAAGTGGATATTTGGACCTCTCTGACGATTTCGTTCGAAGCGGGATAAACTTCCCAGAACTAAACGGAAGCATTCTCAGAAACTTCTTTGTGATGTTTGCATTCAACTCACAGAGTTGAACCTTCCTTTCATAGTTCAGGTTTGAAAGACTCTTTTTGTAGAATCTGGAAGTGGATATTTGGACCACTGTGTGGACTTCGTTGGAAACGGATATATCTTCACCTCAAACCTAGACAGAAGCATTCTCAGAAAGTTCTCTGTGTTGACTGCATTCAACTCACAGAGTTGAATAATCCTTTTGATGGAGCAGTTTTGAAACTCTCTTTCTTTGGAATCTGCAAGTCGATATGTTGACCTCTTTGAAGATATCGTTGGAAACGGGTTAATCTCACATAAAAGCTAAACAGAAGCATTGTCAGAAACTTCTTTGTGATGTTTGCATTCACCTCATAGAGTTGAACTTTCCCTTTGATAGAGCAGCTTTGAAACACTCTTTTTCAAGAATCTGCAAGTGTACATTTGGAGGGCTTTGTGTTCTGCGGTGGAAAAGGAAATATCTTCTCATCAAAACTACATAGAAGCATTCTCAGAAACAATTCTGTGATGATTGCTTTCAGCTGACAGAGTTGAACATTCCTTTTATTAGAGCAGTTTGGAAACACTCTTTTTGTAGAATCTGCATGTGGAGATTTGGACCGCTTGGAGACCTATGGTAGTAAAGGAAATAACTTCATAGAAAAACCAAATGGAAGCATTCTCAGAAAATTCTTTGTGATGATTGAGTTGAACTCAGAGACCTGAACATTCCTTTTGATGGAGCAGTTTCCAAACACACTTCTCGAGGAATCTGCAAGTGGATATTTGGACCTCTCCGAGGATTTCGTTGGAAGCGGGATAAACTTCCCAGAACTAAACGGAAGCATTCTCGGAAACTTCTTTGTGATGTTTGCATTCAACTCACAGAGTTGAAACTTCCTTTCATAGTTCAGGTTTGAAACACTCTTTTTGTAGAATCTGGAAGTGGATATTTGGACCACTGTGTGGACTTCGTTGGAAACGGGTATGTCTTCACCTCAAACCTAGACAGAAGCATTCTCAGAAAGTTCTCTGTGTTGACTGCATTCAACTCACAGAGTTGAACAATCCTTTTGATGGAGCAGTTTTGAAACTCTCTTTCTTTGGGATCTGCAAGTGGATATGTTGAACTCTTTGAAGATTTCGTTGGAAACGGGTTAATCTTCACATAAAAGCTAAACAGAAGCATTCTCAGAAACTTCTTTGTGATCATTGAATTCACCTCACAGAGTTGAACTTTCTCTTTGATAGAGCAGCTTTGAAACACTCTTTTTCTAGAATCTGCAAATGGACATTTGGAGGGCTTTGTGTTCTGCGGTGGAAAAGGAAATATCTTCTCATCAAAACTACATGGAAGCATTCTCAGAAACAATTATGTGATGATTGCATTCAGCTGACAGAGTTGAACATTCCTTTTGATAGAGCAGTTTGGAAACACTCTTTTTGTAGAATCTGCATGTGGAGATTTGGACCGCTTGGAGACCTATGGTAGTAAAGGAAATAACTTCATAGAAAAACCAAATGGAAGCATTCTCAGAAAATTCTTTGTGATGATTGAGTTGAACTCAGAGACCTGAACATTCCTTTTGATGGAGCAGTTTCCAAATACACTTCTCGTGGAATCTGCAAGTGGATATTTGGACCTCTCTGAGGATTTCGTTGGAAGCGGGATAAACTTCCCAGAACTAAACGGAAGCATTCTCAGAAACATCTTTGTGATGTTTGCATTCAACTCACAGAGTTGAAACTTCCTTTCATAGTTCAGGTTTGAAACACTCTTTTTGTAGAATCTGGAAGTGGATATTTGGACCACTGTGTGGTCTTCGTTGGAAACGGGTATATCTTCACCTCAAACCTAGACAGAAGCATTCTCAGAAAGTTCTCTGTGTTGACTGCATTCAACTCACAGAGTTGAACAATCCTTTTGATGGAGCAGTTTTGAAACTCTCTTTCTTTGGAATCTGCAAGTGGATATGTTGACCTCTTTGAAGATTTCGTTGGAAACGGGTTAATCTTCACATAAAAGCTAAACAGAAGCATTCTCAGAAACATCTTTGTGATGATTGCATTCACCTCACAGAGTTGAACTTTCCCCTTGATAGAGCAGCTTTGAAACACTCTTTTTCTAGAATCTGCAAGTGGACATTTGGAGGGCTTTGTGTTCTGCGGTGGAAAAGGAAATATCTTCTCATCAAAACTACATAGAAGCTTTCTCAGAAACTACTCTGTGATGATTGCATTCAGCTGACAGAATTGAACATTCCTTTTGATAGAGCAGTTTGGAAACACTCTTTTTGTAGAATCTGCATGTGGAGATTTGGACCGCTTGGAGACCTATGGTAGTAAAGGAAATAACTTCATAGAAAAACCAAATGGAAGCATTCTCAGAAAATTCTTTGTGATGATTGAGTTGAACTCAGAGACCTGAACATTCCTTTTGATGGAGCAGTTTCCAAACACACCTCTCGTGGAATCTGCAAGTGGATATTTGGACCTCTCTGAGGATTTCGTTGGAAGCGGGATAAACTTCCCAGAACTAAACGGAAGCATTCTCCGAAACTTCTTTGTGATGTTTGCACTCAACTCACAGAGTTGAACCTTCCTTTCATAGTTCAGGTTTGAAACACTCTTTTTGTAGAATCTGGAAGTGGATATTTGGACCACTGTGTTGACTTCGTTGGAAACGGGTATATCTTCACCTCAAACCTAGACAGAAGCATTCTCAGAAAGTTCTCTGTGTTGACTGCATTCAACTGACAGACTTGAACAATCGTTTTGATGGAGCAGTTTTGATACTATCTTTCTTTGGAATCTGCAAGTGGATATGTTGACCTCTTTGAAGATTTCGTTTGAAACGGGTTAATCTTCACATAAAAGCTAAACAGAAGCATTCTCAGAAACTTCTTTGTGATGATTGCATTCACCTCACAGAGTTGAACTTTCTCTTTCATAGAGCAGCTTTGAAACACGCTTTTTCTAGAATCTGCAAGTGGACATTTGGAGGGCTTTCTGGACTGTGGTGGAAAAGGAAATATCTTCTCATCGAAAGTACATTTGGAGGGCTTTGTGTTCTGCGGTGGAAAAGGAAATATCTTCTCATGGAAACAACATAGAAGCATTCTCAGAAACAATTCTGTGATGATTGCATTCAGCTGACAGAGTTGAACATTCCTTTTGATAGAGCAGTTTGGAAACACTCTTTTTGTAGAATCTGCATGGGGAGATTTGGACCGCTTGGAGACCTATGGTAGTAAAGGAAATAACTTCATAGAAAAACCAAATGGAAGCATTCTCAGAAAATTCTTTGTGATGATTGAGTAGAACTCAGAGACCTGAACATTCCTTTTGATGGAGCAGTTTCCAAACACACTTCTCGTGGAATCTGCAAGTGGATATTTGGACCTCTCTGAGGATTTCGTTGGAAGCGGGATAAACTTCCCAGAACTAAACGGAAGCATTCTCGGAAACTTCTTTGTGATGTTTGCATTCAACTCACAGAGTTGAAACTTCCTTTCATAGTTCAGGTTTGAAACACTCTTTTTGTAGAATCTGGAAGTGGATATTTGGACCACTGTGTGGACTTCGTTGGAAACGGGTATATCTTCACCTCAAACCTAGACAGAAGCATTCTCAGAAAGTTCTCTGTGTTGACTGCATTCAACTCACAGAGTTGAACAATCCTTTTGATGGAGCAGTTTTGAAACTCTCTTTCTTTGGGATCTGCAAGTGGATATGTTGAACTCTTTGAAGATTTCGTTGGAAACGGGTTAATCTTCACATAAAACCTAAACAGAAGCATTCTCAGAAACTTCTTTGTGATCATTGCATTCACCTCACAGAGTTGAACTTTCCCTTTGATAGAGCAGCTTTGAAACACTCTTTTTCTAGAATCTGCAAATGGACATTTGGAGGGCTTTGTGTTCTGCGGTGGAAAAGGAAATATCTTCTCATGGAAACAACATAGAAGCATTCTCAGAAACAATTCTGTGATGATTGCATTCAGCTGACAGAGTTGAACATTCCTTTTGATAGAGCAGTTTGGAAACACTCTTTTTGTAGAATCTGCATGTGGAGATTTGGACCGCTTGGAGACCTATGGTAGTAAAGGAAATAACTTCATAGAAAAACCAAATGGAAGCATTCTCAGAAAATTCTTTGTGATGATTGAGTTGAACTCAGAGACCTGAACATTCCTTTTGATGGAGCAGTTTCCAAACACACTTCTCGTGGAATCTGCAAGTGGATATTTGGACCTCTCTGAGGATTTCGTTGGAAGCGGGATAAACTTCCCAGAACTAAACGGAAGCATTCTCAGAAACTTCTTTGTGATGTTTGCATTCAACTCACAGAGTTGAACCTTCCTTTCATAGTTCAGGTTTGAAACACTCTTTTTGTAGAATCTGGAAGTGGATATTTGGACCACTGTGAGGACTTCGTTGGAAACGGGTATATCTTCACCTCAAACCTAGAGAGAAGCATTCTCAGAAAGTTCTCTGTGTTGACTGCATTCAACTCACAGACTTGAACAATCGTTTTGATGGAGCAGTTTTGAAACTCTCTTTCTTTGGAATCTGCAATTGGATATGTTGACCTCTTTGAAGATTTCGTTGGAAACGGGTTAATCTTCACATAAAAGCTAAACAGAAGCATTCTCAGAAACTTCTTTGTGATGATTGCATTCACCTCACAGAGTTGAACTTTCTCTTTGATAGAGCAGCTTTGAAACACTCTTTTTCTAGAATCTGCAAGTGGACATTTGGAGGGCTTTCTGGACTGTGGTGGAAAACGAAATATCTTCTCATCGAAAGTACATAGAAGCATTCTCAGAAACTACTCTGTGATGATTGCATTCAACTGACATAGTTGAACGTTCCTTTTGATAGAGCAGTTTGTAAACACTCTTTTTGTAGAATCTGCATGTGGAGATTTGGACCGCTTTGAGACCTATGGTAGTAAAGGAAATAAGTTCATAGAAAAACCAAATGGAAGCATTCTCAGAAAATTCTTTGTGATGATTGAGTTGAACTCAGAGACCTGAACATTCCTTTTGATGGAGCAGTTTCCAAACACACTTCTCGTGGAATCTGCAAGTGGATATTTGGACCTCTCTGACGATTTCGTTCGAAGCGGGATAAACTTCCCAGAACTAAACGGAAGCATTCTCAGAAACTTCTTTGTGATGTTTGCATTCAACTCACAGAGTTGAACCTTCCTTTCATAGTTCAGGTTTGAAAGACTCTTTTTGTAGAATCTGGAAGTGGATATTTGGACCACTGTGTGGACTTCGTTGGAAACGGATATATCTTCACCTCAAACCTAGACAGAAGCATTCTCAGAAAGTTCTCTGTGTTGACTGCATTCAACTCACAGAGTTGAATAATCCTTTTGATGGAGCAGTTTTGAAACTCTCTTTCTTTGGAATCTGCAAGTCGATATGTTGACCTCTTTGAAGATATCGTTGGAAACGGGTTAATCTCACATAAAAGCTAAACAGAAGCATTGTCAGAAACTTCTTTGTGATGTTTGCATTCACCTCATAGAGTTGAACTTTCCCTTTGATAGAGCAGCTTTGAAACACTCTTTTTCAAGAATCTGCAAGTGTACATTTGGAGGGCTTTGTGTTCTGCGGTGGAAAAGGAAATATCTTCTCATCAAAACTACATAGAAGCATTCTCAGAAACAATTCTGTGATGATTGCTTTCAGCTGACAGAGTTGAACATTCCTTTTATTAGAGCAGTTTGGAAACACTCTTTTTGTAGAATCTGCATGTGGAGATTTGGACCGCTTGGAGACCTATGGTAGTAAAGGAAATAACTTCATAGAAAAACCAAATGGAAGCATTCTCAGAAAATTCTTTGTGATGATTGAGTTGAACTCAGAGACCTGAACATTCCTTTTGATGGAGCAGTTTCCAAACACACTTCTCGTGGAATCTGCAAGTGGATATTTGGACCTCTCTGAGGATTTCGTTGGAAGCGGGATAAACTTCCCAGAACTAAACGGAAGCATTCTCGGAAACTTCTTTGTGATGTTTGCATTCAACTCACAGAGTTGAAACTTCCTTTCATAGTTCAGGTTTGAAACACTCTTTTTGTAGAATCTGGAAGTGGATATTTGGACCACTGTGTGGACTTCGTTGGAAACGGGTATATCTTCACCTCAAACCTAGACAGAAGCATTCTCAGAAAGTTCTCTGTGTTGACTGCATTCAACTCACAGAGTTGAACAATCCTTTTGATGGAGCAGTTTTGAAACTCTCTTTCTTTGGGATCTGCAAGTGGATATGTTGAACTCTTTGAAGATTTCGTTGGAAACGGGTTAATCTTCACATAAAAGCTAAACAGAAGCATTCTCAGAAACTTCTTTGTGATCATTGAATTCACCTCACAGAGTTGAACTTTCCCTTTGATAGAGCAGCTTTGAAACACTCTTTTTCTAGAATCTGCAAATGGACATTTGGAGGGCTTTGTGTTCTGCGGTGGAAAAGGAAATATCTTCTCATGGAAACAACATAGAAGCATTCTCAGAAACAATTCTGTGATGATTGCATTCAGCTGACAGAGTTGAACATTCCTTTTGATAGAGCAGTTTGGAAACACTCTTTTTGTAGAATCTGCATGTGGAGATTTGGACCGCTTGGAGACCTATGGCAGTAAAGGAAATAACTTCATAGAAAAACCAAATGGAAGCATTCTCAGAAAATTCTTTCTGATGATTGAGTTGAACTCAGAGACCTGAACATTCCTTTTGATGGAGCAGTTTCCAAACACACTTCTCGTGGAATCTGCAAGTGGATATTTGGACCTCTCTGAGGATTTCGTTGGAAGCGGGATAAACTTCCCAGAACTAAACGGAAGCATTCTCAGAAACTTCTTTGTGATGTTTGCATTCAACTCACAGAGTTGAACCTTCCTTTCATAGTTCAGGTTTGAAACACTCTTTTTGTAGAATCTGGAAGTGGATATTTGGACCACTGTGAGGACTTCGTTGGAAACGGGTATATCTTCACCTCAAACCTAGAGAGAAGCATTCTCAGAAAGTTCTCTGTGTTGACTGCATTCAACTCACAGACTTGAACAATCGTTTTGATGGAGCAGTTTTGAAACTCTCTTTCTTTGGAATCTGCAATTGGATATGTTGACCTCTTTGAAGATTTCGTTGGAAACGGGTTAATCTTCACATAAAAGCTAAACAGAAGCATTCTCAGAAACTTCTTTGTGATGATTGCATTCACCTCACAGAGTTGAACTTTCTCTTTGATAGAGCAGCTTTGAAACACTCTTTTTCTAGAATCTGCAAGTGGACATTTGGAGGGCTTTCTGGACTGTGGTGGAAAACGAAATATCTTCTCATCGAAAGTACATAGAAGCATTCTCAGAAACTACTCTGTGATGATTGCATTCAACTGACATAGTTGAACGTTCCTTTTGATAGAGCAGTTTGTAAACACTCTTTTTGTAGAATCTGCATGTGGAGATTTGGACCGCTTTGAGACCTATGGTAGTAAAGGAAATAACTTCATAGAAAAACCAAATGGAAGCATTCTCAGAAAATTCTTTGTGATGATTGAGTTGAACTCAGAGACCTGAACATTCCTTTTGATGGAGCAGTTTCCAAACACACTTCTCGTGGAATCTGCAAGTGGATATTTGGACCTCTCTGAGGATTTCGTTCGAAGCGGGATAAACTTCCCAGAACTAAACGGAAGCATTCTCAGAAACTTCTTTGTGATGTTTGCATTCAACTCACAGAGTTGAACCTTCCTTTCATAGTTCAGGTTTGAAAGACTCTTTTTGTAGAATCTGGAAGTGGATATTTGGACCACTGTGTGGACTTCGTTGGAAACCGATATATCTTCACCTCAAACCTAGACAGAAGCATTCTCAGAAAGTTCTCTGTGTTGACTGCATTCAACTCACAGAGTTGAATAATCCTTTTGATGGAGCAGTTTTGAAACTCTCTTTCTTTGGAATCTGCAAGTCGATATGTTGACCTCTTTGAAGATATCGTTGGAAACGGGTTAATCTCACATAAAAGCTAAACAGAAGCATTGTCAGAAACTTCTTTGTGATGTTTGCATTCACCTCATAGAGTTGAACTTTCCCTTTGATAGAGCAGCTTTGAAACATTCTTTTCCTAGAATCTGCAAGTGGACATTTGGAGGGCTTTGTGTTCTGCGGTGGAAAAGGAAATATCTTCTCATCAAAACTACATAGAAGCATTCTCAGAAACAATTCTGTGATGATTGCATTCAGCTGACAGAGTTGAACATTCCTTTTATTAGAGCAGTTTGGAAACACTCTTTTTGTAGAATCTGCATGTGGAGATTTGGACCGCTTGGAGACCTATGGTAGTAAAGGAAATAACTTCATAGAAAAACCAAATGGAAGCATTCTCAGAAAATTCTTTGTGATGATTGAGTTGAACTCAGAGACCTGAACATTCCTTTTGATGGAGCAGTTTCCAAACACACTTCTCGTGGAATCTGCAAGTGGATATTTGGACCTCTCTGAGGATTTCGTTGGAAGAGGGATAAACTTCCCAGAACTAAACGGAAGCATTCTCAGAAACTTCTTTGTGATGTTTGCATTCAACTCACAGAGTTGAACCTTCCTTTCATAGTTCAGGTTTGAAACACTCTTTTTGTAGAATCTGGAAGTGGATATTTGGACCATTGTGTGGACTTCGTTGGAAACGGGTATTTCTTCACCTCAAACCTAGACAGAAGCATTCTCAGAAAGTTCTCTGTGTTGACTGCATTCAACTCACAGACTTGAACAATCGTTTTGATGGAGCAGTTTTGAAACTCTCTTTCTTTGGAATCTGCAAGTGGATATGTTGACTCTTTGAAGATTTCGTTGGAAACGGGTTAATCTTCACATAAAAGCTAAACAGAAGCATTCTCAGAAACTTCTTTGTGATGATTGTATTCACCTCACAGAGTTGAACTTTCCCTTTGATAGAGCAGCTTTGAAACACTCTTTTTCTAGAATCTGCAAGTGGACATTTGGAGGGCTTTGTGTTCTGCGGTGGAAAAGGAAATATCTTCTCATCAAAACTACATAGAAGCATTCTCAGAAACTACTCTGTGATGATTGCATTCAGCTGACAGAGTTGAACATTCCTTTTGATAGAGCAGTTTGGAAACACTCTTTTTGTAGAATCTGCATGTGGAGATTTGGACCGCTTGGAGACCTATGGTAGTAAGGGAAACAACTTCATATAAAAACCAAATGGAAGCATTCTCAGAAAATCCTTTGTGATGATTGAGTTGAACTCAGAGACCTGAACATTCCTTTTGATGGAGCAGTTTCCAAACACACTTCTCGTGGAATCTGCAAGTGGATATTGGGACCTCTCTGAGGATATCGTTGGAAGCGGGATAAACTTCCCAGAACTAAACGGAAGCATTCTCAGAAACTTCTTTGTGATGTTTGCATTCAACTCACAGAGTTGAACCTTCCTTTCATAGTTCAGGTTTGAAACACTCTTTTTGTAGAATCTGGAAGTGGATATTTGGACCACTGTGTGGTCTACGTTGGAAACGGGTATATCTTCACCTCAAACCTAGACAGAAGCATTCTGAGAAAGTGCTCTGTGTTGACTGCATTCAACTCACAGAGTTGAACAATCGTTTTGATGGAGCAGTTTTGAAACTCTCTTTCTTTGGAATCTGCAAGTGGATATGTTGACCTCTTTGAAGATTTCGTTGGAAACGGGTTAATCTTCACATAAAAGCTAAACAGAAGCATTCTCAGAAACTTCTTTGTGCTGATTGCATTCACCTCACAGAGTTGAACTTTCTCTTTGATAGAGCAGCTTTGAAACACTCTTTTTCTTGAATCTGCAAGTGGACATTTGGAGGGCTTTCTGGACTGTGGTGGAAAAGGAAATATCTTCTCATCGAAAGTACATTTGGAGGGCTTTGTGTTCTGCGGTGGAAAAGGAAATATCTTCTCATGGAAACAACATAGAAGCATTCTCAGAAACAATTCTGTGATGATTGCATTCAGCTGACAGAGTTGAACATTCCTTTTGATAGAGCAGTTTGGAAACACTCTTTTTGTAGAATCTGCATGGGGAGATTTGGACCGCTTGGAGACCTATGGTAGTAAAGGAAATAACTTCATAGAAAAACCAAATGGAAGCATTCTCAGAAAATTCTTTGTGATGATTGAGTTGAACTCAGAGACCTGAACATTCCTTTTGATGGAGCAGTTTCCAAACACACTTCTCGTGGAATCTGCAAGTGGATATTTGGACCTCTCTGAGGATTTCGTTGGAAGCGGGATAAACTTCCCAGAACTAAACGGAAGCATTCTCAGAAACTTCTTTGTGATGTTTGCATTCAACTCACAGAGTTGAAACTTCCTTTCATAGTTCAGGTTTGAAACACTCTTTTTGTAGAATCTGGAAGTGGATATTTGGACCACTGTGTGGACTTCGTTGGAAACGGGTATATCTTCACCTCAAACCTAGACAGAAGCATTCTCAGAAAGTTCTCTGTGTTGACTGCATTCAACTCACAGACTTGAACAATCGTTTTGATGGAGCAGTTTTGAAACTCTCTTTCTTTGGAATCTGCAAGTGGATATGTTGACCTCTTTGAAGATTTCTTTGGAAACGGGTTAATCTTCACATAAAAGCTAAACAGAAGCATTGTCAGAAACTTCTTTGTGATGTTTGCATTCACCTCATAGAGTTGAACTTTCCCTTTGATAGAGAAGCTTTGAAACACTCTTTTTCTAGAATCTGCAAGTGGATATTTGGAGGGCTTTGTGTTCTTCGGTGGAAAAGGAAATATCTTCTCATCAAAACAACATAGAAGCATTCTCAGAAACAATTCTGTGATGATTGCATTCAGCTGACAGAGTTGAACATTCCTTTTGATAGAGCAGTTTGGAAACACTCTTTTTGTAGAATCTGCATGTGGCGATTTGGACCGCTTTGAGACCTATGGTAGTAAAGTAAATAACTTCATAGAAAAACCAAATGGAAGCATTCTCAGAAAATTCTTTGTGATGATTGAGTTGAACTCAGAGACCTGAACATTCCTTTTGATGGAGCAGTTTCCAAACACACTTCTCGTGGAATCTGCAAGTGGATATTTGGACCTCTCTGAGGATTTCGTTGGAAGCGGGATAAACTTCCCAGAACTAAACGGAAGCATTCTCGGAAACTTCTTTGTGATGTTTGCATTCAACTCACAGAGTTGAAACTTCCTTTCATAGTTCAGGTTTGAAACACTCTTTTTGTAGAATCTGGAAGTGGATATTTGGACCACTGTGTGGACTTCGTTGGAAACGGGTATATCTTCACCTCAAACCTAGACAGAAGCATTCTCAGAAAGTTCTCTGTGTTGACTGCATTCAACTCACAGAGTTGAACAATCCTTTTGATGGAGCAGTTTTGAAACTCTCTTTCTTTGGGATCTGCAAGTGGATATGTTGAACTCTTTGAAGATTTCGTTGGAAACGGGTTAATCTTCACATAAAAGCTAAACAGAAGCATTCTCAGAAACTTCTTTGTGATCATTGAATTCACCTCACAGAGTTGAACTTTCCCTTTGATAGAGCAGCTTTGAAACACTCTTTTTCTAGAATCTGCAAATGGACATTTGGAGGGCTTTGTGTTCTGCGGTGGAAAAGGAAATATCTTCTCATGGAAACAACATAGAAGCATTCTCAGAAACAATTCTGTGATGATTGCATTCAGCTGACAGAGTTGAACATTCCTTTTGATAGAGCAGTTTGGAAACACTCTTTTTGTAGAATCTGCATGTGGAGATTTGGACCGCTTGGAGACCTATGGCAGTAAAGGAAATAACTTCATAGAAAAACCAAATGGAAGCATTCTCAGAAAATTCTTTGTGATGATTGAGTTGAACTCAGAGACCTGAACATTCCTTTTGATGGAGCAGTTTCCAAACACACTTCTCGTGGAATCTGCAAGTGGATATTTGGACCTCTCTGAGGATTTCGTTGGAAGCGGGATAAACTTCCCAGAACTAAACGGAAGCATTCTCAGAAACTTCTTTGTGATGTTTGCATTCAACTCACAGAGTTGAACCTTCCTTTCATAGTTCAGGTTTGAAACACTCTTTTTGTAGAATCTGGAAGTGGATATTTGGACCACTGTGAGGACTTCGTTGGAAACGGGTATATCTTCACCTCAAACCTAGAGAGAAGCATTCTCAGAAAGTTCTCTGTGTTGACTGCATTCAACTCACAGACTTGAACAATCGTTTTGATGGAGCAGTTTTGAAACTCTCTTTCTTTGGAATCTGCAATTGGATATGTTGACCTCTTTGAAGATTTCGTTGGAAACGGGTTAATCTTCACATAAAAGCTAAACAGAAGCATTCTCAGAAACTTCTTTGTGATGATTGCATTCACCTCACAGAGTTGAACTTTCTCTTTGATAGAGCAGCTTTGAAACACTCTTTTTCTAGAATCTGCAAGTGGACATTTGGAGGGCTTTCTGGACTGTGGTGGAAAACGAAATATCTTCTCATCGAAAGTACATAGAAGCATTCTCAGAAACTACTCTGTGATGATTGCATTCAACTGACATAGTTGAACGTTCCTTTTGATAGAGCAGTTTGTAAACACTCTTTTTGTAGAATCTGCATGTGGAGATTTGGACCGCTTTGAGACCTATGGTAGTAAAGGAAATAACTTCATAGAAAAACCAAATGGAAGCATTCTCAGAAAATTCTTTGTGATGATTGAGTTGAACTCAGAGACCTGAACATTCCTTTTGATGGAGCAGTTTCCAAACACACTTCTCGTGGAATCTGCAAGTGGATATTTGGACCTCTCTGAGGATTTCGTTCGAAGCGGGATAAACTTCCCCGAACTAAACGGAAGCATTCTCAGAAACTTCTTTGTGATGTTTGCATTCAACTCACAGAGTTGAACCTTCCTTTCATAGTTCAGGTTTGAAAGACTCTTTTTGTAGAATCTGGAAGTGGATATTTGGACCACTGTGTGGACTTCGTTGGAAACGGATATATCTTCACCTCAAACCTAGACAGAAGCATTCTCAGAAAGTTCTCTGTGTTGACTGCATTCAACTCACAGAGTTGAATAATCCTTTTGATGGAGCAGTTTTGAAACTCTCTTTCTTTGGAATCTGCAAGTCGATATGTTGACCTCTTTGAAGATATCGTTGGAAACGGGTTAATCTCACATAAAAGCTAAACAGAAGCATTGTCAGAAACTTCTTTGTGATGTTTGCATTCACCTCATAGAGTTGAACTTTCCCTTTGATAGAGCAGCTTTGAAACATTCTTTTCCTAGAATCTGCAAGTGGACATTTGGAGGGCTTTGTGTTCTGCGGTGGAAAAGGAAATATCTTCTCATCAAAACTACATAGAAGCATTCTCAGAAACAATTCTGTGATGATTGCATTCAGCTGACAGAGTTGAACATTCCTTTTATTAGAGCAGTTTGGAAACACTCTTTTTGTAGAATCTGCATGTGGAGATTTGGACCGCTTGGAGACCTATGGTAGTAAAGGAAATAACTTCATAGAAAAACCAAATGGAAGCATTCTCAGAAAATTCTTTGTGATGATTGAGTTGAACTCAGAGACCTGAACATTCCTTTTGATGGAGCAGTTTCCAAACACACTTCTCGTGGAATCTGCAAGTGGATATTTGGACCTCTCTGAGGATTTCGTTGGAAGAGGGATAAACTTCCCAGAACTAAACGGAAGCATTCTCAGAAACTTCTTTGTGATGTTTGCATTCAACTCACAGAGTTGAACCTTCCTTTCATAGTTCAGGTTTGAAACACTCTTTTTGTAGAATCTGGAAGTGGATATTTGGACCATTGTGTGGACTTCGTTGGAAACGGGTATTTCTTCACCTCAAACCTAGACAGAAGCATTCTCAGAAAGTTCTCTGTGTTGACTGCATTCAACTCACAGACTTGAACAATCGTTTTGATGGAGCAGTTTTGAAACTCTCTTTCTTTGGAATCTGCAAGTGGATATGTTGACTCTTTGAAGATTTCGTTGGAAACGGGTTAATCTTCACATAAAAGCTAAACAGAAGCATTCTCAGAAACTTCCTTGTGATGATTGTATTCACCTCACAGAGTTGAACTTTCCCTTTGATAGAGCAGCTTTGAAACACTCTTTTTCTAGAATCTGCAAGTGGACATTTGGAGGGCTTTGTGTTCTGCGGTGGAAAAGGAAATATCTTCTCATCAAAACTACATAGAAGCATTCTCAGAAACTACTCTGTGATGATTGCATTCAGCTGACAGAGTTGAACATTCCTTTTGATAGAGCAGTTTGGAAACACTCTTTTTGTAGAATCTGCATGTGGAGATTTGGACCGCTTGGAGACCTATGGTAGTAAGGGAAACAACTTCATATAAAAACCAAATGGAAGCATACTCAGAAAATCCTTTGTGATGATTGAGTTGAACTCAGAGACCTGAACATTCCTTTTGATGGAGCAGTTTCCAAACACACTTCTCGTGGAATCTGCAAGTGGATATTGGGACCTCTCTGAGGATTTCGTTGGAAGCGGGATAAACTTCCCAGAACTAAACGGAAGCATTCTCAGAAACTTCTTTGTGATGTTTGCATTCAACTCACAGAGTTGAAACTTCCTTTCATAGTTCAGGTTTGAAACACTCTTTTTGTAGAATCTGGAAGTGGATATTTGGACCACTGTGTGGTCTACGTTGGAAACGGGTATATCTTCACCTCAAACCTAGACAGAAGCATTCTGAGAAAGTGCTCTGTGTTGACTGCATTCAACTCACAGAGTTGAACAATCGTTTTGATGGAATAGTTTTGAAACTCTCTTTCTTTGGAATCTGCAAGTGGATATGTTGACCTCTTTGAAGATTTCGTTGGAAACGGGTTAATCTTCACATAAAAGCTAAACAGAAGCATTCTCAGAAACTTCTTTGTGCTGATTGCATTCACCTCACAGAGTTGAACTTTCTCTTTGATAGAGCAGCTTTGAAACACTCTTTTTCTTGAATCTGCAAGTGGACATTTGGAGGGCTTTCTGGACTGTGGTGGAAAAGGAAATATCTTCTCATCGAAAGTACATAGAAGCATTCTCAGAAACTACTCTGTGATGATTGCATTCAACTGACATAGTTGAACGTTCCTTTTGATAGAGCAGTTTGTAAACACTCTTTTTGTAGAATCTGCATGTGGAGATTTGGACCGCTTTGAGACCTATGGTAGTAAAGGAAATAACTTCATAGAAAAATCAAATGGAAGCATTCTCAGAAAATTCTTTGTGATGATTGAGTTGAACTCAGAGACCTGAACATTCCTTTTGATGGAGCAGTTTCCAAACACACTTCTCGTGGAATCTGCAAGTGGATATTTGGACCTCTCTGAGGATTTCGTTGGAAGAGGGATAAACTTCCCAGAACTAAACGGAAGCATTCTCAGAAACTTCTTTGTGATGTTTGCATTCAACTCACAGAGTTGAACCTTCCTTTCATAGTTCAGGTTTGAAACACTCTTTTTGTAGAATCTGGAAGTGGATATTTGGACCATTGTGTGGACTTCGTTGGAAACGGGTATTTCTTCACCTCAAACGTAGACAGAAGCATTCTCAGAAAGTTCTCTGTGTTGACTGCATTCAACTCACAGACTTGAACAATCGTTTTGATGGAGCAGTTTTGAAACTCTCTTTCTTTGGAATCTGCAAGTGGATATGTTGACTCTTTGAAGATTTCGTTGGAAACGGGTTAATCTTCACATAAAAGCTAAACAGAAGCATTCTCAGAAACTTCTTTGTGATTATTGCATTCACCTCACAGAGTTGAACTTTCCCTCTGATAGAGCAGCTTTGAAACACTCTTTTTCTAGAATCTGCAAGTGGACATTTGGAGGGCTTTGTGTTCTGCGGTGGAAAAGGAAATATCTTCTCATCAAAACTACATAGAAGCATTCTCAGAAACTACTCTGTGATGATTGCATTCAGCAGACAGAGTTGAACATTCCTTTTGATAGAGCAGTTTAGAAACACTCTTTTTGTAGAATCTGCATGTGGAGATTTGGACCGCTTGGAGACCTATGGTAGTAAGGGAAATAACTTCATATAAAAACCAAATGGAAGCATTCTCAGAAAATCCTTTGTGATGATTGAGTTGAACTCAGAGACCTGAACATTCCTTTTGATGGAGCAGTTTCCAAACACACTTCTCGTGGAATCTGCAAGTGGATATTTGGACCTCTCTGAGGATTTCGTTGGAAGTGGGATAAACTTCCCAGAACTAAACGGAAGCATTCTCAGAAACTTCTTTGTGATGTTTGCATTCAACTCACAGAGTTGAACCTTCCTTTCATAGTTCAGGTTTGAAACACTCTTTTTGTAGAATCTGGAAGTGGATATTTGGACCACTGTGTGGTCTTCGTTGGAAACGGGTATATCTTCACCTCAAACCTAGACAGAAGCATTCTCAGTAAGTTCTCTGTGTTGACTGCATTCAACTCACAGAGTTGAACAATCCTTTTGATGGAGCAGTTTTGAAACTCTCTTTCTTTGGAATCTGCAAGTGGATATGTTGACCTCTTTGAAGATTTCGTTGGAAACGGTTTAATCTCACATAAAAGCTAAACAGAAGCATTGTCAGAAACTTCTTTGTGATGTTTGCATTCACCTCATAGAGTTGAAATTTCCCTTTGATAGAGCAGCTTTGAAACACTCTTTTTGTAGAATCTGCAAGTGGACATTTGGAGGGCTTTGTGTTCTGCGGTGGAAAAGGAAATATCTTCTCATCAAAACTACATAGAAGCATTCTCAGAAACAATTCTGTGATGATTGCATTCAGCTGACAGAGTTGAACATTCCTTTTGATAGAGCAGTTTGGAAACACTCTTTTTGTAGAATCTGCATGTGGATATTTGGTCCGCTTGGAGACCTATGGTAGTAGAGGAAATAAGTTCATAGAAAAACCAAATGGAAGCATTCTCAGAAAATTCTTTGTGATGATTGAGTTGAACTCAGAGACCTGAACATTTCTTTTGATGGAGCAGTTTCCAAACACACTTCTCGTGGAATCTGCAAGTGGATATTTGGACCTCTCTGAGGATTTCGTTGGAAGCGGGATAAACTTCCCAGAACTAAACGGAAGCATTCTCAGAAACTTCTTTGTGATGTTTGCATTCAACTCACAGAGTTGAACCTTCCTTACATAGTTCAGGTTTGAAACACTCTTTTTGTAGAATCTGGAAGTGGATATTTGGACCACTGTGAGGAATTCGTTGGAAACGGGTATATCTTCACCTCAAACCTAGACAGAAGCATTCTCAGAGAGTTCTCTGTGTTGACTGCATTCAACTCACAGAGTTGAACAATCCTTTTGATGGAGCAGTTTTGAAACTCTCTTTCTTTGGAATCTGCAAGTGGATATGTTGACCTTTTTGAAGATTTCGTTGGAAACGGGTTAATCTTCATATAAAATCTAAAGAGAAGCATTGTCAGAAACTTCTTTGTGATGTTTGCATTCACCTCATTGAGTTGAACTTTCCCTTTGATAGAGCAGCTTTGAAACACTCTTTTTCTAGAATCTGCAAGTGGACATTTGGAGGGCTTTGTGTTCTGTGGTGGAAAAGGAAGTCTCTTCTCATCAAAACTACATAGAAGCATTCTCAGAAACAATTCTGTGATGATTGCATTCAGCTCACAGTGTTGAACATTCCTTTTGATATAGCAGGTTGGAAACACTCTTTTTGTAGAATCTGCATGTGGACATTTGGTCCGCTTTGAGACCTATGGTAGTAAAGGAAATAACTCCATAAAAAAACCAAATTGAAGCATTCTCAGAAAATTCTTTGTGATGATTGAGTTGAACTCAGAGACCTGACCATTCCTTTTGATGGAGCAGTTTCCAAACACACTTCTCGTGGAATCTGCAAGTGGATATTTGGACCTCTCTGAGGATTTCGTTGGAAGCGGGATAAACTTCCCAGAACTAAACGGAAGCATTCTCAGAAACTTCTTCGTGATGTTTGCATTCAACTCACAGAGTTGAACCTTCCTTTCATAGTTCAGGTTTGAAACACTCTTTTTGTAGAATCTGGAAGTGGATATTTGGACCACTGTGTGGACTTCGTTGGAAACGTGTATATCTTCACCTCAAACCTAGACAGAAGCATTCTCAGAAAGTTCTCTGTGTTGACTGCATTCAACTCACAGACTTGAACCATCCTTTTGATGGAGCAGTTTTGAAACTCTCTTTCTTTGGAATCTGCAAGTGGATATGTTGACCTCTTTGAAGATTTTATTGGAAACGGGTTAATCTTCACATAAAAGCTAAACAGAAGCATTCTCAGAAACTTCTTTGTGATGATTGCATTCACCTCAGAGAGTTGAACTTTCCCTTTGATAGAGCAGCTTTGAAACACTCTTTTTCTAGAATCTGCAAGTGGACATTTGGGGGGCTTTGTGTTCTTCGGTGGAAAAGGAAATATCTTCTCATCAAAACTACATAGAAGTATTCTCAGAAACTACTCTGTGATGATTGCATTCAACTGACAGAGTTGAACATTCCTTTTGTTAGAGCAGTTTGGAAACACTCTTTTTGTAGAATCTACATGTGGAGATTTGGACCGCTTGGAGACCTATGGTAGTAAAGAAAATAAGTTCATAGAAAAACCAAATGGAAGCATTCTCAGAAAATTCTTTGTGATGATTGAGTTGAACTCAGAGACCTGAACATTCCTTTTGATGGAGCAGTTTCCAAACACACTTCTCGTGGAATCTGCAAGTGGATATTTGGACCTCTCTGAGGATTTCGTTGGAAGCGGGATAAACTTCCCAGAACTAAACGGAAGCATTCTCAGAAACTTCTTTGTGATGTTTGCATTCAACTCACAGAGTTGAACCTTCCTTTCATAGTTCAGGTTTGAAACACTCTTTTTGTAGAATCTGGAAGTGGATATTTGGACCACTGTGAGGACTTCGTTGGAAACGGGTATATCTTCACCTCAAACCTAGGGAGAAGCATTCTCAGAAAGTTCTCTGTGTTGACTGCATTCAACTCACAGACTTGAACAATCGTTTTGATGGAGCAGTTTTGAAACTCTCTTTCTTTGGAATCTGCAATTGGATATGTTGACCTCTTTGAAGATTTCGTTGGAAACGGGTTAATCTTCACATAAAAGCTAAACAGAAGCATTCTCAGAAACTTCTTTGTGATGATTGCATTCACCTCACAGAGTTGAACTTTCTCTTTGATAGAGCAGCTTTGAAACACTCTTTTTCTAGAATCTGCAAGTGGACATTTGGAGGGCTTTCTGGACTGTGGTGGAAAACGAAATATCTTCTCATCGAAAGTACATAGAAGCATTCTCAGAAACTACTCTGTGATGATTGCATTCAACTGACATAGTTGAACGTTCCTTTTGATAGAGCAGTTTGTAAACACTCTTTTTGTAGAATCTGCATGTGGAGATTTGGACCGCTTTGAGACCTATGGTAGTAAAGGAAATAAGTTCATAGAAAAACCAAATGGAAGCATTCTCAGAAAATTCTTTGTGATGATTGAGTTGAACTCAGAGACCTGAACATTCCTTTTGATGGAGCAGTTTCCAAACACACTTCTCGTGGAATCTGCAAGTGGATATTTGGACCTCTCTGACGATTTCGTTCGAAGCGGGATAAACTTCCCAGAACTAAACGGAAGCATTCTCAGAAACTTCTTTGTGATGTTTGCATTCAACTCACAGAGTTGAACCTTCCTTTCATAGTTCAGGTTTGAAAGACTCTTTTTGTAGAATCTGGAAGTGGATATTTGGACCACTGTGTGGACTTCGTTGGAAACGGATATATCTTCACCTCAAACCTAGACAGAAGCATTCTCAGAAAGTTCTCTGTGTTGACTGCATTCAACTCACAGAGTTGAATAATCCTTTTGATGGAGCAGTTTTGAAACTCTCTTTCTTTGGAATCTGCAAGTCGATATGTTGACCTCTTTGAAGATATCGTTGGAAACGGGTTAATCTCACATAAAAGCTAAACAGAAGCATTGTCAGAAACTTCTTTGTGATGTTTGCATTCACCTCATAGAGTTGAACTTTCCCTTTGATAGAGCAGCTTTGAAACACTCTTTTTCAAGAATCTGCAAGTGTACATTTGGAGGGCTTTGTGTTCTGCGGTGGAAAAGGAAATATCTTCTCATCAAAACTACATAGAAGCATTCTCAGAAACAATTCTGTGATGATTGCATTCAGCTGACAGAGTTGAACATTCCTTTTATTAGAGCAGTTTGGAAACACTCTTTTTGTAGAATCTGCATGTGGAGATTTGGACCGCTTGGAGACCTATGGTAGTAAAGGAAATAACTTCATAGAAAAACCAAATGGAAGCATTCTCAGAAAATTCTTTGTGATGATTGAGTTGAACTCAGAGACCTGAACATTCCTTTTGATGGAGCAGTTTCCAAACACACTTCTCGTGGAATCTGCAAGTGGATATTTGGACCTCTCTGAGGATTTCGTTGGAAGCGGGATAAACTTCCCAGAACTAAACGGAAGCATTCTCGGAAACTTCTTTGTGATGTTTCCATTCAACTCACAGAGTTGAAACTTCCTTTCATAGTTCAGGTTTGAAACACTCTTTTTGTAGAATCTGGAAGTGGATATTTGGACCACTGTGTGGACTTCGTTGGAAACGGGTATATCTTCACCTCAAACCTAGACAGAAGCATTCTCAGAAAGTTCTCTGTGTTGACTGCATTCAACTCACAGAGTTGAACAATCCTTTTGATGGAGCAGTTTTGAAACTCTCTTTCTTTGGGATCTGCAAGTGGATATGTTGAACTCTTTGAAGATTTCGTTGGAATCGGGTTAATCTTCACATAAAAGCTAAACAGAAGCATTCTCAGAAACTTCTTTGTGATCATTGAATTCACCTAACAGAGTTGAACTTTCCCGTTGATAGAGCAGCTTTGAAACACTCTTTTTCTAGAATCTGCAAATGGACATTTGGAGGGCTTTGTGTTCTGCGGTGGAAAAGGAAATATCTTCTCATCAAAACTACATAGAAGCATTCTCAGAAACAATTCTGTGATGATTGCATTCAGCTGACAGAGTTGAACATTCCTTTTGATAGAGCAGTTTGGAAACACTCTTTTTGTAGAATCTGCATGTGGAGATTTGGACCTTTTGGAGACCTATGGCAGTAAAGGAAATAACTTCATAGAAAAACCAAATGGAAGCATTCTCAGAAAATTCTTTGTGATGATTGAGTTGAACTCAGAGACCTGAACATTCCTTTTGATGGAGCAGTTTCCAAACACACTTCTCGTGGAATCTGCAAGTGGATATTTGGACCTCTCTGAGGATTTCGTTGGAAGCGGGATAAACTTCCCAGAACTAAACGGAAGCATTCTCAGAAACTTCTTTGTGATGTTTGCATTCAACTCACAGAGTTGAACCTTCCTTTCATAGTTCAGGTTTGAAACACTCTTTTTGTAGAATCTGGAAGTGGATATTTGGACCACTGTGAGGACTTCGTTGGAAACGGGTATATCTTCACCTCAAACCTAGAGAGAAGCATTCTCAGAAAGTTCTCTGTGTTGACTGCATTCAACTCACAGACTTGAACAATCGTTTTGATGGAGCAGTTTTGAAACTCTCTTTCTTTGGAATCTGCAATTGGATATGTTGACCTCTTTGAAGATTTCGTTGGAAACGGGTTAATCTTCACATAAAAGCTAAACAGAAGCATTCTCAGAAACTTCTTTGTGATGATTGCATTCACCTCACAGAGTTGAACTTTCTCTTTGATAGAGCAGCTTTGAAACACTCTTTTTCTAGAATCTGCAAGTGGACATTTGGAGGGCTTTCTGGACTGTGGTGGAAAACGAAATATCTTCTCATCGAAAGTACATAGAAGCATTCTCAGAAACTACTCTGTGATGATTGCATTCAACTGACATAGTTGAACGTTCCTTTTGATAGAGCAGTTTGTAAACACTCTTTTTGTAGAATCTGCATGTGGAGATTTGGACCGCTTTGAGACCTATGGTAGTAAAGGAAATAACTTCATAGAAAAATCAAATGGAAGCATTCTCAGAAAATTCTTTGTGATGATTGAGTTGAACTCAGAGACCTGAACATTCCTTTTGATGGAGCAGTTTCCAAACACACTTCTCGTGGAATCTGCAAGTGGATATTTGGACCTCTCTGAGGATTTCGTTGGAAGCGGGATAAACTTCCCAGAACTAAACGGAAGCATTCTCAGAAACTTCTTTGTGATGTTTGCATTCAACTCACAGAGTTGAAACTTCCTTTCATAGTTCAGGTTTGAAAGACTCTTTTTGTAGAATCTGGAAGTGGATATTTGGACCACTGTGTGGACTTCGTTGGAAACGGATATATCTTCACCTCAAACCTAGACAGAAGCATTCTCAGAAAGTTCTCTGTGTTGACTGCATTCAACTCACAGAGTTGAATAATCCTTTTGATGGAGCAGTTTTGAAACTCTCTTTCTTTGGAATCTGCAAGTCGATATGTTGACCTCTTTGAAGATATCGTTGGAAACGGGTTAATCTCACATAAAAGCTAAACAGAAGCATTGTCAGAAACTTCTTTGTGATGTTTGCATTCACCTCATAGAGTTGAACTTTCCCTTTGATAGAGCAGCTTTGAAACACTCTTTTCCTAGAATCTGCAAGTGGACATTTGGAGGGCTTTGTGTTCTGCGGTGGAAAAGGAAATATCTTCTCATCAAAACTACATAGAAGCATTCTCAGAAACAATTCTGTGATGATTGCATTCAGCTGACAGAGTTGAACATTCCTTTTATTAGAGCAGTTTGGAAACACTCTTTTTGTAGAATCTGCATGTGGAGATTTGGACCGCTTGGAGACCTATGGTAGTAAAGGAAATAACTTCATAGAAAAACCAAATGGAAGCATTCTCAGAAAATTCTTTGTGATGATTGAGTTGAACTCAGAGACCTGAACATTCCTTTTGATGGAGCAGTTTCCAAACACACTTCTCGTGGAATCTGCAAGTGGATATTTGGACCTCTCTGAGGATTTCGTTGGAAGAGGGATAAACTTCCCAGAACTAAACGGAAGCATTCTCAGAAACTTCTTTGTGATGTTTGCATTCAACTCACAGAGTTGAACCTTCCTTTCATAGTTCAGGTTTGAAACACTCTTTTTGTAGAATCTGGAAGTGGATATTTGGACCATTGTGTGGACTTCGTTGGAAACGGGTATTTCTTCACCTCAAACCTAGACAGAAGCATTCTCAGAAAGTTCTCTGTGTTGACTGCATTCAACTCACAGACTTGAACAATCGTTTTGATGGAGCAGTTTTGAAACTCTCTTTCTTTGGAATCTGCAAGTGGATATGTTGACTCTTTGAAGATTTCGTTGGAAACGGGTTAATCTTCACATAAAAGCTAAACAGAAGCATTCTCAGAAACTTCTTTGTGATGATTGTATTCACCTAACAGAGTTGAACTTTCCCTTTGATAGAGCAGCTTTGAAACACTCTTTTTCTAGAATCTGCAAGTGGACATTTGGAGGGCTTTGTGTTCTGCGGTGGAAAAGGAAATATCTTCTCATCAAAACTACATAGAAGCATTCTCAGAAACTACTCTGTGATGATTGCATTCAGCTGACAGAGTTGAACATTCCTTTTGATAGAGCAGTTTGGAAACACTCTTTTTGTAGAATCTGCATGTGGAGATTTGGACCGCTTGGAGACCTATGGTAGAAAGGGAAACAACTTCATATAAAAACCAAATGGAAGCATTCTCAGAAAATCCTTTGTGATGATTGAGTTGAACTCAGAGACCTGAACATTCCTTTTGATGGAGCAGTTTCCAAACACACTTCTCGTGGAATCTGCAAGTGGATATTGGGACCTCTCTGAGGATTTCGTTGGAAACGGGATAAACTTCCCAGAACTAAACGGAAGCATTCTCAGAAACTTCTTTGTGATGTTTGCATTCAACTCACAGAGTTGAACCTTCCTTTCATAGTTCAGGTTTGAAACACTCTTTTTGTAGAATCTGGAAGTGGATATTTGGACCACTGTGTGGACTTCGTTGGAAACGGGTATATCTTCACCTCAAACCTAGACAGAAGCATTCTCAGTCAGTTCTCTGTGTTGACTGCATTCAACTCACAGAGTTGAACAATCCTTTTGATGGAGCAGTTTTGAAACTCTCTTTCTTTGGAATCTGCAAGTGGATATGTTGACCTCTTTGAAGATTTCGTTGGAAACGGGTTAATCTCACATAAAAGCTAAACAGAAGCATTGTCAGACACTTCTTTGTGATGTTTGCATTCACCTCATAGAGTTGAAATTTCCCTTTGACAGAGCAGCTTTGAAACACTCTTTTTCTGGAATCTGCAAGTGGACATTTGGAGGGCTTTGTGTTCTGCGGTGGAAAAGGAAATATCTTCTCATCAAAACTACATAGAAGCATTCTCAGAAACAATTCTGTGATGATTGCATTCAGCTGACAGAGTTGAACATTCCTTTTATTAGAGCAGTTTGGAAACACTCTCTTTGTAGAATCTGCATGTGGAGATTTGGACCGCTTTGAGACCTATGGTAGTAAAGGAAATAACTTCATAGAAAAACCAAATGGAAGCATTCTCAGAAAATTATTTGTGATGATTGAGTTGAACTCAGAGACCTGAACATTCCTTTTGATGGAGCAGTTTCCAAACACACTTCTCGTGGAATCTGCAAGTGGATATTTGGACCTCTCTGAGGATTTCGTTGGAAGCGGGATAAACTTCCCAGAACTAAACGGAAGCATTCTCAGAAACTTCTTTGTGATGTTTGCATTCAACTCACAGAGTTGAAACTTCCTTTCATAGTTCAGGTTTGAAACACTCTTTTTGTAGAATCTGGAAGTGGATATTTGGACCACTGTGTGGTCTTCGTTGGAAACGGGTATATCTTCACCTCAAACCTAGACAGAAGCATTCTCAGAAAGTTCTCTGTGTTGACTGCATTCAACTCACAGAGTTGAACAATCCTTTTGATGGAGGAGTTTTGAAACTCTCTTTCTTTGGGATCTGCAAGTGGATATGTTGACCTCTTTGAAGATTTCGTTGGAAACGGGTTAATCTTCACATAAAAGCTAAACAGAAGCATTCTCAGAAACTTTTTTCTGATGATTGCATTCACCTCACAGAGTTGAACTTTCCCTTTGATAGAGCAGCTTTGAAACACTCTTTTTCTAGAATCTGCAAATGGACATTTGGAGGGCTTTCTGGACTGTGGTGGAAAAGGAAATATCTTCTCATCGAAAGTACATTTGGAGGGCTTTGTGTTCTGCGGTGGAAAAGGAAATATCTTCTCATCAAAACTACATAGAAGCATTCTCAGAAACAATTCTGTGATGATTGCATTCAGCTGACAGAGTTGAACATTCCTTTTGATAGAGCAGTTTGGAAACACTCTTTTTGTAGAATCTGCATGTGGAGATTTGGTCCGCTTGGAGACCTATGGTAGTAAAGGAAATAACTTCATAGAAAAACCAAATGGAAGCATTCTCAGAAAATTCTTTGTGATGATTGAGTTGAACTCAGAGACCTGAACATTCCTTTTGATGGAGCAGTTTCCAAACACACTTCTCGTGGAATCTGCAAGTGGATATTTGGACCTCTCTGAGGATTTCGTTGGAAGCGGGATAAACTTCCCAGAACTAAACGGAAGCATTCTCAGAAACTTCTTTGTGATGTTTGCATTCAACTCACAGAGTTGAACCTTCCTTTCATAGTTCAGGTTTGAAACACTCTTTTTGTAGAATCTGGAAGTGGATATTTGGACCACTGTGAGGACTTCGTTGGAAACGGGTATATCTTCACCTCAAACCTAGACAGAAGCATTCTCAGAAAGTTCTCTGTGTTGACTGCATTCAACTCACAGACTTGAACAATCGTTTTCATGGAGCAGTTTTGAAACTCTCTTTCTTTGGAATCTGCAATTGGATATGTTGACCTCTTTGAAGATTTCGTTGGAAACGGGTTAATCTTCACATAAAAGCTAAACAGAAGCATTCTCAGAAACTTCTTCGTGATGATTGCATTCACCTCACAGAGTTGAACTTTCTCTTTGATAGAGCAGCTTTGAAACACTCTTTTTCTAGAATCTGCAAGTGGACATTTGGAGGGCTTTCTGGACTGTGGTGGAAAACGAAATATCTTCTCATCGAAAGTACATAGAAGCATTCTCAGAAACTACTCTGTGATGATTGCATTCAACTGACATTGTTGAACGTTCCTTTTGATAGAGCAGTTTGTAAACACTCTTTTTGTAGAATCTGCATGTGGAGATTTGGACCGCTTTGAGACCTATGGTAGTAAAGGAAATAACTTCATAGAAAAACCAAATGGAAGCATTCTCAGAAAATTCTTTGTGATGATTGAGTTGAACTCAGAGACCTGAACATTCCTTTTGATGGAGCAGTTTCCAAACACACTTCTCGTGGAATCTGCAAGTGGATATTTGGACCTCTCTGAGGATTTCTTTCGACGCGGGATAAACTTCCCAGAACTAAACGGAAGCATTCTCAGAAACTTCTTTGTGATGTTTGCATTCAACTCACAGAGTTGAACCTTCCTTTCATAGTTCAGGTTTGAAAGACTCTTTCTGTAGAATCTGGAAGTGGATATTTGGACCACTGTGTGGACTTCGTTGGAAACGGATATATCTTCACCTCAAACCTAGACAGAAGCATTCTCAGAAAGTTCTCTGTGTTGACTGCATTCAACTCACAGAGTTGAATAATCCTTTTGATGGAGCAGTTTTGAAACTCTCTTTCTTTGGAATCTGCAAGTCGATATGTTGACCTCTTTGAAGATATCGTTGGAAACGGATTAATCTCACATAAAAGCTAAACAGAAGCATTGTCAGAAACTTCTTTGTGATGTTTGCATTCACCTCATAGAGTTGAACTTTCCCTTTGATAGAGCAGCTTTGAAACACTCTTTTTCTAGAATCTGCAAGTGGACATTTGGAGGGCTTTGTGTTCTGCGGTGGAAAAGGAAATATCTTCTCATCAAAACTACATAGAAGCATTCTCAGAAACAATTCTGTGATGATTGCATTCAGCTGACAGAGTTGAACATTCCTTTTATTAGAGCAGTTTGGAAACACTCTTTTTGTAGAATCTGCATGTGGAGATTTGGACCGCTTGGAGACCTATGGTAGTAAAGGAAATAACTTCATAGAAAAACCAAATGGAAGCATTCTCAGAAAATTATTTGTGATGATTGAGTTGAACTCAGAGACCTGAACATTCCTTTTGATGGAGCAGTTTCCAAACACACTTCTCGTGGAATCTGCAAGTGGATATTTGGACCTCTCTGAGGATTTCGTTGGAAGCGGGATAAACTTCCCAGAACTAAACGGAAGCATTCTCAGAAACTTCTTTGTGATGTTTGCATTCAACTCACAGAGTTGAACCTTCCTTTCATAGTTCAGGTTTGAAACACTCTTTTTGTAGAATCTGGAAGTGGATATTTGGACCACTGTGAGGACTTCGTTGGAAACGGGTATATCTTCACCTCAAACCTAGACAGAAGCATTCTCAGAAAGTTCTCTGTGTTGACTGCATTCAACTCACAGACTTGAACAATCGTTTTCATGGAGCAGTTTTGAAACTCTCTTTCTTTGGAATCTGCAATTGGATATGTTGACCTCTTTGAAGATTTCGTTGGAAACGGGTTAATCTTCACATAAAAGCTAAACAGAAGCATTCTCAGAAACTTCTTCGTGATGATTGCATTCACCTCACAGAGTTGAACTTTCTCTTTGATAGAGCAGCTTTGAAACACTCTTTTTCTAGAATCTGCAAGTGGACATTTGGAGGGCTTTCTGGACTGTGGTGGAAAACGAAATATCTTCTCATCGAAAGTACATAGAAGCATTCTCAGAAACTACTCTGTGATGATTGCATTCAACTGACATTGTTGAACGTTCCTTTTGATAGAGCAGTTTGTAAACACTCTTTTTGTAGAATCTGCATGTGGAGATTTGGACCGCTTTGAGACCTATGGTAGTAAAGGAAATAACTTCATAGAAAAACCAAATGGAAGCATTCTCAGAAAATTCTTTGTGATGATTGAGTTGAACTCAGAGACCTGAACATTCCTTTTGATGGAGCAGTTTCCAAACACACTTCTCGTGGAATCTGCAAGTGGATATTTGGACCTCTCTGAGGATTTCTTTCGACGCGGGATAAACTTCCCAGAACTAAACGGAAGCATTCTCAGAAACTTCTTTGTGATGTTTGCATTCAACTCACAGAGTTGAACCTTCCTTTCATAGTTCAGGTTTGAAAGACTCTTTCTGTAGAATCTGGAAGTGGATATTTGGACCACTGTGTGGACTTCGTTGGAAACGGATATATCTTCACCTCAAACCTAGACAGAAGCATTCTCAGAAAGTTCTCTGTGTTGACTGCATTCAACTCACAGAGTTGAATAATCCTTTTGATGGAGCAGTTTTGAAACTCTCTTTCTTTGGAATCTGCAAGTCGATATGTTGACCTCTTTGAAGATATCGTTGGAAACGGGTTAATCTCACATAAAAGCTAAACAGAAGCATTGTCAGAAACTTCTTTGTGATGTTTGCATTCACCTCATAGAGTTGAACTTTCCCTTTGATAGAGCAGCTTTGAAACACTCTTTTTCTAGAATCTGCAAGTGGACATTTGGAGGGCTTTGTGTTCTGCGGTGGAAAAGGAAATATCTTCTCATCAAAACTACATAGAAGCATTCTCAGAAACAATTCTGTGATGATTGCATTCAGCTGACAGAGTTGAACATTCCTTTTATTAGAGCAGTTTGGAAACACTCTTTTTGTAGAATCTGCATGTGGAGATTTGGACCGCTTGGAGACCTATGGTAGTAAAGGAAATAACTTCATAGAAAAACCAAATGGAAGCATTCTCAGAAAATTATTTGTGATGATTGAGTTGAACTCAGAGACCTGAACATTCCTTTTGATGGAGCAGTTTCCAAACACACTTCTCGTGGAATCTGCAAGTGGATATTTGGACCTCTCTGAGGATTTCGTTGGAAGCGGGATAAACTTCCCAGAACTAAACGGAAGCATTCTCAGAAACTTCTTTGTGATGTTTGCATTCAACTCACAGAGTTGAACCTTCCTTTCATAGTTCAGGTTTGAAACACTCTTTTTGTAGAATCTGGAAGTGGATATTTGGACCATTGTGTGGACTTCGTTGGAAACGGGTATTTCTTCACCTCAAACCTAGACAGAAGCATTCTCAGAAAGTTCTCTGTGTTGACTGCATTCAACTCACAGACTTGAACAATCGTTTTGATGGAGCAGTTTTGAAACTCTCTTTCTTTGGAATCTGCAAGTGGATATGTTGACTCTTTGAAGATTTCGTTGGAAACGGGTTAATCTTCACATAAAAGCTAAACAGAAGCATTCTCAGAAACTTCTTTGTGATTATTGCATTCACCTCACAGAGTTGAACTTTCCCTTTGATAGAGCAGCTTTGAAACACTCTTTTTCTAGAATCTGCAAGTGGACATTTGGAGGGCTTTGTGTTCTGCGGTGGAAAAGGAAATATCTTCTCATCAAAACTACATAGAAGCATTCTCAGAAACTACTCTGTGATGATTGCATTCAGCAGACAGAGTTGAACATTCCTTTTGATAGAGCAGTTTAGAAACACTCTTTTTGTAGAATCTGCATTTCGAGATTTGGACCGCTTGGAGACCTATGGTAGTAAGGGAAATAACTTCATATAAAAACCAAATGGAAGCATTCTCAGAAAATCCTTTGTGATGATTGAGTTGAACTCAGAGACCTGAACATTCCTTTTGATGGAGCAGTTTCCAAACACACTTCTCGTGGAATCTGCAAGTGGATATTTGGACCTCTCTGAGGATTTCGTTGGAAGAGGGATAAACTTCCCAGAACTAAACGGAAGCATTCTCAGAAACTTCTTTGTGATGTTTGCATTCAACTCACAGAGTTGAACCTTCCTTTCATAGTTCAGGTTTGAAACACTCTTTTTGTAGAATCTGGAAGTGGATATTTGGACCATTGTGTGGACTTCGTTGGAAACGGGTATTTCTTCACCTCAAACCTAGACAGAAGCATTCTCAGAAAGTTCTCTGTGTTGACTGCATTCAACTCACAGACTTGAACAATCGTTTTGATGGAGCAGTTTTGAAACTCTCTTTCTTTGGAATCTGCAAGTGGATATGTTGACTCTTTGAAGATTTCGTTGGAAACGGGTTAATCTTCACATAAAAGCTAAACAGAAGCATTCTCAGAAACTTCTTTGTGATTATTGCATTCACCTCACAGAGTTGAACTTTCCCTTTGATAGAGCAGCTTTGAAACACTCTTTTTCTAGAATCTGCAAGTGGACATTTGGAGGGCTTTGTGTTCTGCGGTGGAAAAGGAAATATCTTCTCATCAAAACTACATAGAAGCATTCTCAGAAACTACTCTGTGATGATTGCATTCAGCAGACAGAGTTGAACATTCCTTTTGATAGAGCAGTTTAGAAACACTCTTTTTGTAGAATCTGCATGTGGAGATTTGGACCGCTTGGAGACCTATGGTAGTAAGGGAAATAACTTCATAGAAAAACCAAATGGAAGCATTCTCAGAAAATCCTTTGTGATGATTGAGTTGAACTCAGAGACCTGAACATTCCTTTTGATGGAGCAGTTTCCAAACACACTTCTCGTGGAATCTGCAAGTGGATATTTGGACCTCTCTGAGGATTTCGTTGGAAGAGGGATAAACTTCCCAGAACTAAACGGAAGCATTCTCAGAAACTTCTTTGTGATGTTTGCATTCAACTCACAGAGTTGAACCTTCCTTTCATAGTTCAGGTTTGAAACACTCTTTTTGTAGAATCTGGAAGTGGATATTTGGACCATTGTGTGGACTTCGTTGGAAACGGGTATTTCTTCACCTCAAACCTAGACAGAAGCATTCTCAGAAAGTTCTCTGTGTTGACTGCATTCAACTCACAGACTTGAACAATCGTTTTGATGGAGCAGTTTTGAAACTCTCTTTCTTTGGAATCAGCAAGTGGATATGTTGACTCTTTGAAGATTTCGTTGGAAACGGGTTAATCTTCACATAAAAGCTAAACAGAAGCATTCTCAGAAACTTCTTTGTGATGATTGTATTCACCTCACTGAGTTGAACTTTCCCTTTGATAGAGCAGCTTTGAAACACTCTTTTTCTAGAATCTGCAAGTGGACATTTGGAGGGCTTTGTGTTCTGCGGTGGAAAAGGAAATATCTTCTCATCAAAACTACATAGAAGAATTCTCAGAAACTACTCTGTGATGATTGCATTCAGCTGACAGAGTTGAACATTCCTTTTGATAGAGCAGTTTGGAAACACTCTTTTTGTAGAATCTGCATGTGGAGATTTGGACCGCTTGGAGACCTATGGTAGTAAGTGAAATAACTTCATATAAAAACCAAATGGAAGCATTCTCAGAAAATCCTTTGTGATGATTGAGTTGAACTCAGAGACCTGAACATTCCTTTTGATGGAGCAGTTTCCAAACACACTTCTCGTGGAATCTGCAAGTGGATATTGGGACCTCTCTGAGGATTTCGTTGGAAGCGGGATAAACTTCCCAGAACTAAACGGAAGCATTCTTAGAAACTTCTTTGTGATGTTTGCATTCAACTCACAGAGTTGAACCTTCCTTTAATAGTTCAGGTTTGAAACACTCTTTTTGTAGAATCTGGAAGTGGATATTTGGACCACTGTGTGGTCTTCGTTGGAAACGGGTATATCTTCACCTCAAACCTAGACAGAAGCATTCTCAGTAAGTTCTCTGTGTTGACTGCATTCAACTCACAGAGTTGAACAATCCTTTTGATGGAGCAGTTTTGAAACTCTCTTTCTTTGGAATCTGCAAGTGGATATGTTGACCTCTTTGAAGATTTCGTTGGAAACGGGTTAATCTCACATAAAAGCTAAACAGAAGCATTGTCAGAAACTTCTTTGTGATGTTTGCATTCACCTCATAGAGTTGAAATTTCCCTTTGATAGAGCAGCTTTGAAACACTCTTTTTCTAGAATCTGCAAGTGGACATTTGGAGGGCTTTGTGTTCTGCGGTGGAAAAGGAAATATCTTCTCATCAAAACTACATAGAAGCATTCTCAGAAACTATTCTGTGATGATTGCATTCAGCTGACAGAGTTGAACATTCCTTTTATTAGAGCAGTTTGGAAACACTCTCTTTGTAGAATCTGCATGTGGAGATTTGGACCGCTTTGAGACCTATGGTAGTAAAGGAAATAACTTCATAGAAAAACCAAATGGAAGCATTCTCAGAAAATTATTTGTGATGATTGAGTTGAACTCAGAGACCTGAACATTCCTTTTGATGGAGCAGTTTCCAAACACACTTCTCGTGGAATCTGCAAGTGGATATTAGGACCTCTCTGAGGATTTCGTTGGAAGCGGGATAAACTTCCCAGAACTAAACGGAAGCATTCTCAGAAACTTCTTTGTGATGTTTGCATTCAACTCACAGAGTTGAACCTTCCTTTCATAGTTCAGGTTTGAAAGACTCTTTTTGTAGAATCTGGAAGTGGATATTTGGACCACTGTGTGGACTTCGTTGGAAACGGATATATCTTCACCTCAAACCTAGACAGAAGCATTCTCAGAAAGTTCTCTGTGTTGACTGCATTCAACTCACAGAGTTGAATAATCCTTTTGATGGAGCAGTTTTGAAACTCTCTTTCTTTGGAATCTGCAAGTCGATATGTTGACCTCTTTGAAGATATCGTTGGAAACGGGTTAATCTCACATAAAAGCTAAACAGAAGCATTGTCAGAAACTTCTTTGTGATGTTTGCATTCACCTCATAGAGTTGAACTTTCCCTTTGATAGAGCAGCTTTGAAACACTCTTTTTCTAGAATCTGCAAGTGGACATTTGGAGGGCTTTGTGTTCTGCGGTGGAAAAGGAAATATCTTCTCATCAAAACTACATAGAAGCATTCTCAGAAACAATTCTGTGATGATTGCATTCAGCTGACAGAGTTGAACATTCCTTTTATTAGAGCAGTTTGGAAACACTCTTTTTGTAGAATCTGCATGTGGAGATTTGGACCGCTTGGAGACCTATGGTAGTAAAGGAAATAACTTCATAGAAAAACCAAATGGAAGCATTCTCAGAAAATTATTTGTGATGATTGAGTTGAACTCAGAGACCTGAACATTCCTTTTGATGGAGCAGTTTCCAAACACACTTCTCGTGGAATCTGCAAGTGGATATTTGGACCTCTCTGAGGATTTCGTTGGAAGCGGGATAAACTTCCCAGAACTAAACGGAAGCATTCTCAGAAACTTCTTTGTGATGTTTGCATTCAACTCACAGAGTTGAACCTTCCTTTCATAGTTCAGGTTTGAAACACTCTTTTTGTAGAATCTGGAAGTGGATATTTGGACCACTGTGAGGACTTCGTTGGAAACGGGTATATCTTCACCTCAAACCTAGACAGAAGCATTCTCAGAAAGTTCTCTGTGTTGACTGCATTCAACTCACAGACTTGAACAATCGTTTTCATGGAGCAGTTTTGAAACTCTCTTTCTTTGGAATCTGCAATTGGATATGTTGACCTCTTTGAAGATTTCGTTGGAAACGGGTTAATCTTCACATAAAAGCTAAACAGAAGCATTCTCAGAAACTTCTTCGTGATGATTGCATTCACCTCACAGAGTTGAACTTTCTCTTTGATAGAGCAGCTTTGAAACACTCTTTTTCTAGAATCTGCAAGTGGACATTTGGAGGGCTTTCTGGACTGTGGTGGAAAACGAAATATCTTCTCATCGAAAGTACATAGAAGCATTCTCAGAAACTACTCTGTGATGATTGCATTCAACTGACATTGTTGAACGTTCCTTTTGATAGAGCAGTTTGTAAACACTCTTTTTGTAGAATCTGCATGTGGAGATTTGGACCGCTTTGAGACCTATGGTAGTAAAGGAAATAACTTCATAGAAAAACCAAATGGAAGCATTCTCAGAAAATTCTTTGTGATGATTGAGTTGAACTCAGAGACCTGAACATTCCTTTTGATGGAGCAGTTTCCAAACACACTTCTCGTGGAATCTGCAAGTGGATATTTGGACCTCTCTGAGGATTTCTTTCGACGCGGGATAAACTTCCCAGAACTAAACGGAAGCATTCTCAGAAACTTCTTTGTGATGTTTGCATTCAACTCACAGAGTTGAACCTTCCTTTCATAGTTCAGGTTTGAAAGACTCTTTCTGTAGAATCTGGAAGTGGATATTTGGACCACTGTGTGGACTTCGTTGGAAACGGATATATCTTCACCTCAAACCTAGACAGAAGCATTCTCAGAAAGTTCTCTGTGTTGACTGCATTCAACTCACAGAGTTGAATAATCCTTTTGATGGAGCAGTTTTGAAACTCTCTTTCTTTGGAATCTGCAAGTCGATATGTTGACCTCTTTGAAGATATCGTTGGAAACGGGTTAATCTCACATAAAAGCTAAACAGAAGCATTGTCAGAAACTTCTTTGTGATGTTTGCATTCACCTCATAGAGTTGAACTTTCCCTTTGATAGAGCAGCTTTGAAACACTCTTTTTCTAGAATCTGCAAGTGGACATTTGGAGGGCTTTGTGTTCTGCGGTGGAAAAGGAAATATCTTCTCATCAAAACTACATAGAAGCATTCTCAGAAACAATTCTGTGATGATTGCATTCAGCTGACAGAGTTGAACATTCCTTTTATTAGAGCAGTTTGGAAACACTCTTTTTGTAGAATCTGCATGTGGAGATTTGGACCGCTTGGAGACCTATGGTAGTAAAGGAAATAACTTCATAGAAAAACCAAATGGAAGCATTCTCAGAAAATTATTTGTGATGATTGAGTTGAACTCAGAGACCTGAACATTCCTTTTGATGGAGCAGTTTCCAAACACACTTCTCGTGGAATCTGCAAGTGGATATTTGGACCTCTCTGAGGATTTCGTTGGAAGCGGGATAAACTTCCCAGAACTAAACGGAAGCATTCTCAGAAACTTCTTTGTGATGTTTGCATTCAACTCACAGAGTTGAACCTTCCTTTCATAGTTCAGGTTTGAAACACTCTTTTTGTAGAATCTGGAAGTGGATATTTGGACCACTGTGAGGACTTCGTTGGAAACGGGTATATCTTCACCTCAAACCTAGACAGAAGCATTCTCAGAAAGTTCTCTGTGTTGACTGCATTCAACTCACAGACTTGAACAATCGTTTTCATGGAGCAGTTTTGAAACTCTCTTTCTTTGGAATCTGCAATTGGATATGTTGACCTCTTTGAAGATTTCGTTGGAAACGGGTTAATCTTCACATAAAAGCTAAACAGAAGCATTCTCAGAAACTTCTTCGTGATGATTGCATTCACCTCACAGAGTTGAACTTTCTCTTTGATAGAGCAGCTTTGAAACACTCTTTTTCTAGAATCTGCAAGTGGACATTTGGAGGGCTTTCTGGACTGTGGTGGAAAACGAAATATCTTCTCATCGAAAGTACATAGAAGCATTCTCAGAAACTACTCTGTGATGATTGCATTCAACTGACATTGTTGAACGTTCCTTTTGATAGAGCAGTTTGTAAACACTCTTTTTGTAGAATCTGCATGTGGAGATTTGGACCGCTTTGAGACCTATGGTAGTAAAGGAAATAACTTCATAGAAAAACCAAATGGAAGCATTCTCAGAAAATTCTTTGTGATGATTGAGTTGAACTCAGAGACCTGAACATTCCTTTTGATGGAGCAGTTTCCAAACACACTTCTCGTGGAATCTGCAAGTGGATATTTGGACCTCTCTGAGGATTTCTTTCGACGCGGGATAAACTTCCCAGAACTAAACGGAAGCATTCTCAGAAACTTCTTTGTGATGTTTGCATTCAACTCACAGAGTTGAACCTTCCTTTCATAGTTCAGGTTTGAAAGACTCTTTCTGTAGAATCTGGAAGTGGATATTTGGACCACTGTGTGGACTTCGTTGGAAACGGATATATCTTCACCTCAAACCTAGACAGAAGCATTCTCAGAAAGTTCTCTGTGTTGACTGCATTCAACTCACAGAGTTGAATAATCCTTTTGATGGAGCAGTTTTGAAACTCTCTTTCTTTGGAATCTGCAAGTCGATATGTTGACCTCTTTGAAGATATCGTTGGAAACGGGTTAATCTCACATAAAAGCTAAACAGAAGCATTGTCAGAAACTTCTTTGTGATGTTTGCATTCACCTCATAGAGTTGAACTTTCCCTTTGATAGAGCAGCTTTGAAACACTCTTTTTCTAGAATCTGCAAGTGGACATTTGGAGGGCTTTGTGTTCTGCGGTGGAAAAGGAAATATCTTCTCATCAAAACTACATAGAAGCATTCTCAGAAACAATTCTGTGATGATTGCATTCAGCTGACAGAGTTGAACATTCCTTTTATTAGAGCAGTTTGGAAACACTCTTTTTGTAGAATCTGCATGTGGAGATTTGGACCGCTTGGAGACCTATGGTAGTAAAGGAAATAACTTCATAGAAAAACCAAATGGAAGCATTCTCAGAAAATTATTTGTGATGATTGAGTTGAACTCAGAGACCTGAACATTCCTTTTGATGGAGCAGTTTCCAAACACACTTCTCGTGGAATCTGCAAGTGGATATTTGGACCTCTCTGAGGATTTCGTTGGAAGCGGGATAAACTTCCCAGAACTAAACGGAAGCATTCTCAGAAACTTCTTTGTGATGTTTGCATTCAACTCACAGAGTTGAACCTTCCTTTCATAGTTCAGGTTTGAAACACTCTTTTTGTAGAATCTGGAAGTGGATATTTGGACCATTGTGTGGACTTCGTTGGAAACGGGTATTTCTTCACCTCAAACCTAGACAGAAGCATTCTCAGAAAGTTCTCTGTGTTGACTGCATTCAACTCACAGACTTGAACAATCGTTTTGATGGAGCAGTTTTGAAACTCTCTTTCTTTGGAATCTGCAAGTGGATATGTTGACTCTTTGAAGATTTCGTTGGAAACGGGTTAATCTTCACATAAAAGCTAAACAGAAGCATTCTCAGAAACTTCTTTGTGATTATTGCATTCACCTCACAGAGTTGAACTTTCCCTTTGATAGAGCAGCTTTGAAACACTCTTTTTCTAGAATCTGCAAGTGGACATTTGGAGGGCTTTGTGTTCTGCGGTGGAAAAGGAAATATCTTCTCATCAAAACTACATAGAAGCATTCTCAGAAACTACTCTGTGATGATTGCATTCAGCAGACAGAGTTGAACATTCCTTTTGATAGAGCAGTTTAGAAACACTCTTTTTGTAGAATCTGCATTTCGAGATTTGGACCGCTTGGAGACCTATGGTAGTAAGGGAAATAACTTCATATAAAAACCAAATGGAAGCATTCTCAGAAAATCCTTTGTGATGATTGAGTTGAACTCAGAGACCTGAACATTCCTTTTGATGGAGCAGTTTCCAAACACACTTCTCGTGGAATCTGCAAGTGGATATTTGGACCTCTCTGAGGATTTCGTTGGAAGAGGGATAAACTTCCCAGAACTAAACGGAAGCATTCTCAGAAACTTCTTTGTGATGTTTGCATTCAACTCACAGAGTTGAACCTTCCTTTCATAGTTCAGGTTTGAAACACTCTTTTTGTAGAATCTGGAAGTGGATATTTGGACCATTGTGTGGACTTCGTTGGAAACGGGTATTTCTTCACCTCAAACCTAGACAGAAGCATTCTCAGAAAGTTCTCTGTGTTGACTGCATTCAACTCACAGACTTGAACAATCGTTTTGATGGAGCAGTTTTGAAACTCTCTTTCTTTGGAATCTGCAAGTGGATATGTTGACTCTTTGAAGATTTCGTTGGAAACGGGTTAATCTTCACATAAAAGCTAAACAGAAGCATTCTCAGAAACTTCTTTGTGATTATTGCATTCACCTCACAGAGTTGAACTTTCCCTTTGATAGAGCAGCTTTGAAACACTCTTTTTCTAGAATCTGCAAGTGGACATTTGGAGGGCTTTGTGTTCTGCGGTGGAAAAGGAAATATCTTCTCATCAAAACTACATAGAAGCATTCTCAGAAACTACTCTGTGATGATTGCATTCAGCAGACAGAGTTGAACATTCCTTTTGATAGAGCAGTTTAGAAACACTCTTTTTGTAGAATCTGCATGTGGAGATTTGGACCGCTTGGAGACCTATGGTAGTAAGGGAAATAACTTCATAGAAAAACCAAATGGAAGCATTCTCAGAAAATCCTTTGTGATGATTGAGTTGAACTCAGAGACCTGAACATTCCTTTTGATGGAGCAGTTTCCAAACACACTTCTCGTGGAATCTGCAAGTGGATATTTGGACCTCTCTGAGGATTTCGTTGGAAGAGGGATAAACTTCCCAGAACTAAACGGAAGCATTCTCAGAAACTTCTTTGTGATGTTTGCATTCAACTCACAGAGTTGAACCTTCCTTTCATAGTTCAGGTTTGAAACACTCTTTTTGTAGAATCTGGAAGTGGATATTTGGACCATTGTGTGGACTTCGTTGGAAACGGGTATTTCTTCACCTCAAACCTAGACAGAAGCATTCTCAGAAAGTTCTCTGTGTTGACTGCATTCAACTCACAGACTTGAACAATCGTTTTGATGGAGCAGTTTTGAAACTCTCTTTCTTTGGAATCAGCAAGTGGATATGTTGACTCTTTGAAGATTTCGTTGGAAACGGGTTAATCTTCACATAAAAGCTAAACAGAAGCATTCTCAGAAACTTCTTTGTGATGATTGTATTCACCTCACTGAGTTGAACTTTCCCTTTGATAGAGCAGCTTTGAAACACTCTTTTTCTAGAATCTGCAAGTGGACATTTGGAGGGCTTTGTGTTCTGCGGTGGAAAAGGAAATATCTTCTCATCAAAACTACATAGAAGAATTCTCAGAAACTACTCTGTGATGATTGCATTCAGCTGACAGAGTTGAACATTCCTTTTGATAGAGCAGTTTGGAAACACTCTTTTTGTAGAATCTGCATGTGGAGATTTGGACCGCTTGGAGACCTATGGTAGTAAGTGAAATAACTTCATATAAAAACCAAATGGAAGCATTCTCAGAAAATCCTTTGTGATGATTGAGTTGAACTCAGAGACCTGAACATTCCTTTTGATGGAGCAGTTTCCAAACACACTTCTCGTGGAATCTGCAAGTGGATATTGGGACCTCTCTGAGGATTTCGTTGGAAGCGGGATAAACTTCCCAGAACTAAACGGAAGCATTCTTAGAAACTTCTTTGTGATGTTTGCATTCAACTCACAGAGTTGAACCTTCCTTTAATAGTTCAGGTTTGAAACACTCTTTTTGTAGAATCTGGAAGTGGATATTTGGACCACTGTGTGGTCTTCGTTGGAAACGGGTATATCTTCACCTCAAACCTAGACAGAAGCATTCTCAGTAAGTTCTCTGTGTTGACTGCATTCAACTCACAGAGTTGAACAATCCTTTTGATGGAGCAGTTTTGAAACTCTCTTTCTTTGGAATCTGCAAGTGGATATGTTGACCTCTTTGAAGATTTCGTTGGAAACGGGTTAATCTCACATAAAAGCTAAACAGAAGCATTGTCAGAAACTTCTTTGTGATGTTTGCATTCACCTCATAGAGTTGAAATTTCCCTTTGATAGAGCAGCTTTGAAACACTCTTTTTCTAGAATCTGCAAGTGGACATTTGGAGGGCTTTGTGTTCTGCGGTGGAAAAGGAAATATCTTCTCATCAAAACTACATAGAAGCATTCTCAGAAACTATTCTGTGATGATTGCATTCAGCTGACAGAGTTGAACATTCCTTTTATTAGAGCAGTTTGGAAACACTCTCTTTGTAGAATCTGCATGTGGAGATTTGGACCGCTTTGAGACCTATGGTAGTAAAGGAAATAACTTCATAGAAAAACCAAATGGAAGCATTCTCAGAAAATTATTTGTGATGATTGAGTTGAACTCAGAGACCTGAACATTCCTTTTGATGGAGCAGTTTCCAAACACACTTCTCGTGGAATCTGCAAGTGGATATTAGGACCTCTCTGAGGATTTCGTTGGAAGCGGGATAAACTTCCCAGAACTAAACGGAAGCATTCTCAGAAACTTCTTTGTGATGTTTGCATTCAACTCACAGAGTTGAACCTTCCTTTCATAGTTCAGGTTTGAAAGACTCTTTTTGTAGAATCTGGAAGTGGATATTTGGACCACTGTGTGGACTTCGTTGGAAACGGATATATCTTCACCTCAAACCTAGACAGAAGCATTCTCAGAAAGTTCTCTGTGTTGACTGCATTCAACTCACAGAGTTGAATAATCCTTTTGATGGAGCAGTTTTGAAACTCTCTTTCTTTGGAATCTGCAAGTCGATATGTTGACCTCTTTGAAGATATCGTTGGAAACGGGTTAATCTCACATAAAAGCTAAACAGAAGCATTGTCAGAAACTTCTTTGTGATGTTTGCATTCACCTCATAGAGTTGAACTTTCCCTTTGATAGAGCAGCTTTGAAACACTCTTTTTCTAGAATCTGCAAGTGGACATTTGGAGGGCTTTGTGTTCTGCGGTGGAAAAGGAAATATCTTCTCATCAAAACTACATAGAAGCATTCTCAGAAACAATTCTGTGATGATTGCATTCAGCTGACAGAGTTGAACATTCCTTTTATTAGAGCAGTTTGGAAACACTCTTTTTGTAGAATCTGCATGTGGAGATTTGGACCGCTTGGAGACCTATGGTAGTAAAGGAAATAACTTCATAGAAAAACCAAATGGAAGCATTCTCAGAAAATTATTTGTGATGATTGAGTTGAACTCAGAGACCTGAACATTCCTTTTGATGGAGCAGTTTCCAAACACACTTCTCGTGGAATCTGCAAGTGGATATTTGGACCTCTCTGAGGATTTCGTTGGAAGCGGGATAAACTTCCCAGAACTAAACGGAAGCATTCTCAGAAACTTCTTTGTGATGTTTGCATTCAACTCACAGAGTTGAACCTTCCTTTCATAGTTCAGGTTTGAAACACTCTTTTTGTAGAATCTGGAAGTGGATATTTGGACCATTGTGTGGACTTCGTTGGAAACGGGTATTTCTTCACCTCAAACTTAGACAGAAGCATTCTCAGAAAGTTCTCTGTGTTGACTGCATTCAACTCACAGACTTGAACAATCGTTTTGATGGAGCAGTTTTGAAACTCTCTTTCTTTGGAATCTGCAAGTGGATATGTTGACTCTTTGAAGATTTCGTTGGAAACGGGTTAATCTTCACATAAAAGCTAAACAGAAGCATTCTCAGAAACTTCTTTGTGATTATTGCATTCACCTCACAGAGTTGAACTTTCCCTTTGATAGAGCAGCTTTGAAACACTCTTTTTCTAGAATCTGCAAGTGGACATTTGGAGGGCTTTGTGTTCTGCGGTGGAAAAGGAAATATCTTCTCATCAAAACTACATAGAAGCATTCTCAGAAACTACTCTGTGATGATTGCATTCAGCAGACAGAGTTGAACATTCCTTTTGATAGAGCAGTTTAGAAACACTCTTTTTGTAGAATCTGCATTTGGAGATTTGGACCGCTTGGAGACCTATGGTAGTAAGGGAAATAACTTCATATAAAAACCAAATGGAAGCATTCTCAGAAAATCCTTTGTGATGATTGAGTTGAACTCAGAGACCTGAACATTCCTTTTGATGGAGCAGTTTCCAAACACACTTCTCGTGGAATCTGCAAGTGGATATTTGGACCTCTCTGAGGATTTCGTTGGAAGCGGGATAAACTTCCCAGAACTAAACGGAAGCATTCTCAGAAACTTCTTTGTGATGTTTGCATTCAACTCACAGAGTTGAACCTTCCTTTCATAGTTCAGGTTTGAAACACTCTTTTTGTAGAATCTGGAAGTGGATATTTGGACCATTGTGTGGACTTCGTTGGAAACGGGTATTTCTTCACCTCAAACCTAGACAGAAGCATTCTCAGAAAGTTCTCTGTGTTGACTGCATTCAACTCACAGACTTGAACAATCGTTTTGATGGAGCAGTTTTGAAACTCTCTTTCTTTGGAATCTGCAAGTGGATATGTTGACTCTTTGAAGATTTCGTTGGAAACGGGTTAATCTTCACATAAAAGCTAAACAGAAGCATTCTCAGAAACTTCTTTGTGATTATTGCATTCACCTCACAGAGTTGAACTTTCCCTTTGATAGAGCAGCTTTGAAACACTCTTTTTCTAGAATCTGCAAGTGGACATTTGGAGGGCTTTGTGTTCTGCGGTGGAAAAGGAAATATCTTCTCATCAAAACTACATAGAAGCATTCTCAGAAACTACTCTGTGATGATTGCATTCAGCAGACAGAGTTGAACATTCCTTTTGATAGAGCAGTTTAGAAACACTCTTTTTGTAGAATCTGCATGTGGAGATTTGGACCGCTTGGAGACCTATGGTAGTAAGGGAAATAACTTCATAGAAAAACCAAATGGAAGCATTCTCAGAAAATCCTTTGTGATGATTGAGTTGAACTCAGAGACCTGAACATTCCTTTTGATGGAGCAGTTTCCAAACACACTTCTCGTGGAATCTGCAAGTGGATATTTGGACCTCTCTGAGGATTTCGTTGGAAGAGGGATAAACTTCCCAGAACTAAACGGAAGCATTCTCAGAAACTTCTTTGTGATGTTTGCATTCAACTCACAGAGTTGAACCTTCCTTTCATAGTTCAGGTTTGAAACACTCTTTTTGTAGAATCTGGAAGTGGATATTTGGACCATTGTGTGGACTTCGTTGGAAACGGGTATTTCTTCACCTCAAACCTAGACAGAAGCATTCTCAGAAAGTTCTCTGTGTTGACTGCATTCAACTCACAGACTTGAACAATCGTTTTGATGGAGCAGTTTTGAAACTCTCTTTCTTTGGAATCTGCAAGTGGATATGTTGACTCTTTGAAGATTTCGTTGGAAACGGGTTAATCTTCACATAAAAGCTAAACAGAAGCATTCTCAGAAACTTCTTTGTGATGATTGTATTCACCTCACTGAGTTGAACTTTCCCTTTGATAGAGCAGCTTTGAAACACTCTTTTTCTAGAATCTGCAAGTGGACATTTGGAGGGCTTTGTGTTCTGCGGTGGAAAAGGAAATATCTTCTCATCAAAACTACATAGAAGAATTCTCAGAAACTACTCTGTGATGATTGCATTCAGCTGACAGAGTTGAACATTCCTTTTGATAGAGCAGTTTGGAAACACTCTTTTTGTAGAATCTGCATGTGGAGATTTGGACCGCTTGGAGACCTATGGTAGTAAGTGAAATAACTTCATATAAAAACCAAATGGAAGCATTCTCAGAAAATCCTTTGTGATGATTGAGTTGAACTCAGAGACCTGAACATTCCTTTTGATGGAGCAGTTTCCAAACACACTTCTCGTGGAATCTGCAAGTGGATATTGGGACCTCTCTGAGGATTTCGTTGGAAGCGGGACAAACTTCCCAGAACTAAACGGAAGCATTCTCAGAAACTTCTTTGTGATGTTTGCATTCAACTCACAGAGTTGAACCTTCCTTTAATAGTTCAGGTTTGAAACACTCTTTTTGTAGAATCTGGAAGTGGATATTTGGACCACTGTGTGGTCTTCGTTGGAAACGGGTATATCTTCACCTCAAACCTAGACAGAAGCATTCTCAGTAAGTTCTCTGTGTTGACTGCATTCAACTCACAGAGTTGAACAATCCTTTTGATGGAGCAGTTTTGAAACTCTCTTTCTTTGGAATCTGCAAGTGGATATGTTGACCTCTTTGAAGATTTCGTTGGAAACGGGTTAATCTCACATAAAAGCTAAACAGAAGCATTGTCAGAAACTTCTTTGTGATGTTTGCATTCACCTCATAGAGTTGAAATTTCCCTTTGATAGAGCAGCTTTGAAACACTCTTTTTCTAGAATCTGCAAGTGGACATTTGGAGGGCTTTGTGTTCTGCGGTGGAAAAGGAAATATCTTCTCATCAAAACTACATAGAAGCATTCTCAGAAACAATTCTGTGATGATTGCATTCAGCTGACAGAGTTGAACATTCCTTTTATTAGAGCAGTTTGGAAACACTCTCTTTGTAGAATCTGCATGTGGAGATTTGGACCGCTTTGAGACCTATGGTAGTAAAGGAAATAACTTCATAGAAAAACCAAATGGAAGCATTCTCAGAAAATTATTTGTGATGATTGAGTTGAACTCAGAGACCTGAACATTCCTTTTGATGGAGCAGTTTCCAAACACACTTCTCGTGGAATCTGCAAGTGGATATTAGGACCTCTCTGAGGATTTCGTTGGAAGCGGGATAAAATTCCCAGAACTAAACGGAAGCATTCTCAGAAACTTCTTTGTGATGTTTGCATTCAACTCACAGAGTTGAACCTTCCTTTCATAGTTCAGGTTTGAAAGACTCTTTTTGTAGAATCTGGAAGTGGATATTTGGACCACTGTGTGGACTTCATTGGAAACGGATATATCTTCACCTCAAACCTAGACAGAAGCATTCTCAGAAAGTTCTCTGTGTTGACTGCATTCAACTCACAGAGTTGAATAATCCTTTTGATGGAGCAGTCTTGAAACTCTCTTTCTTTGGAATCTGCAAGTCGATATGTTGACCTCTTTGAAGATATCGTTGGAAACGGGTTAATCTCACATAAAAGCTAAACAGAAGCATTGTCAGAAACTTCTTTGTGATGTTTGCATTCACCTCATAGAGTTGAACTTTCCCTTTGATAGAGCAGCTTTGAAACACTATTTTTCTAGAATCTGCAAGTGGACATTTGGAGGGCTTTGTGTTCTGCGGTGGAAAAGGAAATATCTTCTCATCAAAACTACATAGAAGCATTCTCAGAAACAATTCTGTGATGATTGCATTCAGCTGACAGAGTTGAACATTCCTTTTATTAGAGCAGTTTGGAAACACTCTTTTTGTAGAATCTGCATGTGGAGATTTGGACCGCTTGGAGACCTATGGTAGTAAAGGAAATAACTTCATAGAAAAACCAAATGGAAGCATTCTCAGAAAATTATTTGTGATGATTGAGTTGAACTCAGAGACCTGAACATTTCTTTTGATGGAGCAGTTTCCAAACACACTTCTCGTGGAATCTGCAAGTGGATATTTGGACGTCTCTGAGGATTTCGTTGGAAGCGGGATAAACTTCCCAGAACTAAACGGAAGCATTCTCAGAAACTTCTTTGTGATGTTTGCATTCAACTCACAGAGTTGAACCTTCCTTTCATAGTTCAGGTTTGAAACACTCTTTTTGTAGAATCTGGAAGTGGATATTTGGACCATTGTGTGGACTTCGTTGGAAACGGGTATTTCTTCACCTCAAACCTAGACAGAAGCATTCTCAGAAAGTTCTCTGTGTTGACTGCATTCAACTCACAGACTTGAACAATCGTTTTGATGGAGCAGTTTTGAAACTCTCTTTCTTTGGAATCTGCAAGTGGATATGTTGACTCTTTGAAGATTTCGTTGGAAACGGGTTAATCTTCACATAAAAGCTAAACAGAAGCATTCTCAGAAACTTCTTTGTGATTATTGCATTCACCTCACAGAGTTGAACTTTCCCTCTGATAGAGCAGCTTTGAAACACTCTTTTTCTAGAATCTGCAAGTGGACATTTGGAGGGCTTTGTGTTCTGCGGTGGAAAAGGAAATATCTTCTCATCAAAACTACATAGAAGCATTCTCAGAAACTACTCTGTGATGATTGCATTCAGCAGACAGAGTTGAACATTCCTTTTGATAGAGCAGTTTAGAAACACTCTTTTTGTAGAATCTGCATGTGGAGATTTGGACCGCTTTGAGACCTATGGTAGTAAGGGAAATAACTTCATATAAAAACCAAATGGAAGCATTCTCAGAAAATCCTTTGTGATGATTGAGTTGAACTCAGAGACCTGAACATTCCTTTTGATGGAGCAGTTTCCAAATACACTTCTCGTGGAATCTGCAAGTGGATATTTGGACCTCTCTGAGGATTTCGTTGGAAGTGGGATAAACTTCCCAGAACTAAACGGAAGCATTCTCAGAAACTTCTTTGTGATGTTTGCATTCAACTCACAGAGTTGAACCTTCCTTTCATAGTTCAGGTTTGAAACACTCTTTTTGTAGAATCTGGAAGTGGATATTTGGACCACTGTGTGGTCTTCGTTGGAAACGGGTATATCTTCACCTCAAACCTAGACAGAAGCATTCTCAGTAAGTTCTCTGTGTTGACTGCATTCAACTCACAGAGTTGAACAATCCTTTTGATGGAGCAGTTTTGAAACTCTCTTTCTTTGGAATCTGCAAGTGGATATGTTGACCTCTTTGAAGATTTCGTTGGAAACGGTTTAATCTCACATAAAAGCTAAACAGAAGCATTGTCAGAAACTTCTTTGTGATGTTTGCATTCACCTCATAGAGTTGAAATTTCCCTTTGATAGAGCAGCTTTGAAACACTCTTTTTGTAGAATCTGCAAGTGGACATTTGGAGGGCTTTGTGTTCTGCGGTGGAAAAGGAAATATCTTCTCATCAAAACTACATAGAAGCATTCTCAGAAACAATTCTGTGATGATTGCATTCAGCTGACAGAGTTGAACATTCCTTTTGATAGAGCAGTTTGGAAACACTCTTTTTGTAGAATCTGCATGGGGAGATTTGGACCGCTTGGAGACCTATGGTAGTAAAGGAAATAACTTCATAGAAAAACCAAATGGAAGCATTCTCAGAAAATTCTTTGTGATGATTGAGTTGAACTCAGAGACCTGAACATTCCTTTTGATGGAGCAGTTTCCAAACACACTTCTCGTGGAATCTGCAAGTGGATATTTGGACCTCTCTGAGGATTTCGTTGGAAGCGGGATAAACTTCCCAGAACTAAACGGAAGCATTCTCAGAAACTTCTTTGTGATGTTTGCATTCAACTCACAGAGTTGAAACTTCCTTTCATAGTTCAGGTTTGAAACACTCTTTTTGTAGAATCTGGAAGTGGATATTTGGACCACTGTGTGGACTTCGTTGGAAACGGGTATATCTTCACCTCAAACCTAGACAGAAGCATTCTCAGAAAGTTCTCTGTGTTGACTGCATTCAACTCACAGAGTTGAACAATCCTTTTGATGGAGCAGTTTTGAAACTCTCTTTCTTTGGGATCTGCAAGTGGATATGTTGAACTCTTTGAAGATTTCGTTGGAAACGGGTTAATCTTCACATAAAAGCTAAACAGAAGCATTCTCAGAAACTTCTTTGTGATCATTGCATTCACCTCACAGAGTTGAACTTTCCCTTTGATAGAGCAGCTTTGAAACACTCTTTTTCTAGAATCTGCAAATGGACATTTGGAGGGCTTTGTGTTCTGCGGTGGAAAAGGAAATATCTTCTCATCAAAACTACATAGAAGCATTCTCAGAAACAATTCTGTGATGATTGCATTCAGCTGACAGAGTTGAACATTCCTTTTGATAGAGCAGTTTGGAAACACTCTTTTTGTAGAATCTGCATGTGGAGATTTGGTCCGCTTGGAGACCTATGGTAGTAAAGGAAATAACTTCATAGAAAAACCAAATGGAAGCATTCTCAGAAAATTCTTTGTGATGATTGAGTTGAACTCAGAGACCTGAACATTCCTTTTGATGGAGCAGTTTCCAAACACACTTCTCGTGGAATCTGCAAGTGGATATTTGGACCTCTCTGAGGATTTCGTTGGAAGCGGGATAAACTTCCCAGAACTAAACGGAAGCATTCTCAGAAACTTCTTTGTGATGTTTGCATTCAACTCACAGAGTTGAACCTTCCTTTCATAGTTCAGGTTTGAAACACTCTTTTTGTAGAATCTGGAAGTGGATATTTGGACCACTGTGAGGACTTCGTTGGAAACGGGTATATCTTCACCTCAAACCTAGAGAGAAGCATTCTCAGAAAGTTCTCTGTGTTGACTGCATTCAACTCACAGACTTGAACAATCGTTTTCATGGAGCAGTTTTGAAACTCTCTTTCTTTGGAATCTGCAATTGGATATGTTGACCTCTTTGAAGATTACGTTGGAAACGGGTTAATCTTCACATAAAAGCTAAACAGAAGCATTCTCAGAAACTTCTTCGTGATGATTGCATTCACCTCACAGAGTTGAACTTTCTCTTTGATAGAGCAGCTTTGAAACACTCTTTTTCTAGAATCTGCAAGTGGACATTTGGAGGGCTTTCTGGACTGTGGTGGAAAACGAAATATCTTCTCATCGAAAGTACATAGAAGCATTCTCAGAAACTACTCTGTGATGATTGCATTCAACTGACATTGTTGAACGTTCCTTTTGATAGAGCAGTTTGTAAACACTCTTTTTGTAGAATCTGCATGTGGAGATTTGGACCGCTTTGAGACCTATGGTAGTAAAGGAAATAACTTCATAGAAAAACCAAATGGAAGCATTCTCAGAAAATTCTTTGTGATGATTGAGTTGAACTCAGAGACCTGAACATTCCTTTTGATGGAGCAGTTTCCAAACACACTTCTCGTGGAATCTGCAAGTGGATATTTGGACCTCTCTGAGGATTTCTTTCGACGTGGGATAAACTTCCCAGAACTAAACGGAAGCATTCTCAGAAACTTCTTTGTGATGTTTGCATTCAACTCACAGAGTTGAACCTTCCTTTCATAGTTCAGGTTTGAAAGACTCTTTCTGTAGAATCTGGAAGTGGATATTTGGACCACTGTGTGGACTTCGTTGGAAACGGATATATCTTCACCTCAAACCTAGACAGAAGCATTCTCAGAAAGTTCTCTGTGTTGACTGCATTCAACTCACAGAGTTGAATAATCCTTTTGATGGAGCAGTTTTGAAACTCTCTTTCTTTGGAATCTGCAAGTCGATATGTTGACCTCTTTGAAGATATCGTTGGAAACGGGTTAATCTCACATAAAAGCTAAACAGAAGCATTGTCAGAAACTTCTTTGTGATGTTTGCATTCACCTCATAGAGTTGAACTTTCCCTTTGATAGAGCAGCTTTGAAACACTCTTTTTCTAGAATCTGCAAGTGGACATTTGGAGGGCTTTGTGTTCTGCGGTGGAAAAGGAAATATCTTCTCATCAAAACTACATAGAAGCATTCTCAGAAACAATTCTGTGATGATTGCATTCAGCTGACAGAGTTGAACATTCCTTTTATTAGAGCAGTTTGGAAACACTCTTTTTGTAGAATCTGCATGTGGAGATTTGGACCGCTTGGAGACCTATGGTAGTAAAGGAAATAACTTCATAGAAAAACCAAATGGAAGCATTCTCAGAAAATCCTTTGTGATGATTGAGTTGAACTCAGAGACCTGAACATTCCTTTTGATGGAGCAGTTTCCAAACACACTTCTCGTGGAATCTGCAAGTGGATATTTGGACCTCTCTGAGGATTTCGTTGGAAGCGGGATAAACTTCCCAGAACTAAACGGAAGCATTCTCAGAAACTTCTTTGTGATGTTTGCATTCAACTCACAGAGTTGAACCTTCCTTTCATAGTTCAGGTTTGAAACACTCTTTTTGTAGAATCTAGAAGTGGATATTTGGACCATTGTGTGGACTTCGTTGGAAACGGGTATTTCTTCACCTCAAACCTAGACAGAAGCATTCTCAGAAAGTTCTCTGTGTTGACTGCATTCAACTCACAGACTTGAACAATCGTTTTGATGGAGCAGTTTTGAAACTCTCTTTCTTTGGAATCTGCAAGTGGATATGTTGACTCTTTGAAGATTTCGTTGGAAACGGGTTAATCTTCACATAAAAGCTAAACAGAAGCATTCTCAGAAACTTCTTTGTGATTATTGCATTCACCTCACAGAGTTGAACTTTCCCTTTGATAGAGCAGCTTTGAAACACTCTTTTTCTAGAATCTGCAAGTGGACATTTGGAGGGCTTTGTGTTCTGCGGTGGAAAAGGAAATATCTTCTCATCAAAACTACATAGAAGCATTCTCAGAAACTACTCTGTGATGATTGCATTCAGCAGACAGAGTTGAACATTCCTTTTGATAGAGCAGTTTAGAAACACTCTTTTTGTAGAATCTGCATTTGGAGATTTGGACCGCTTGGAGACCTATGGTAGTAAGGGAAATAACTTCATATAAAAACCAAATGGAAGCATTCTCAGAAAATCCTTTGTGATGATTGAGTTGAACTCAGAGACCTGAACATTCCTTTTGATGGAGCAGTTTCCAAACACACTTCTCGTGGAATCTGCAAGTGGATATTTGGACCTCTCTGAGGATTTCGTTGGAAGAGGGATAAACTTCCCAGAACTAAACGGAAGCATTCTCAGAAACTTCTTTGTGATGTTTGCATTCAGCTCACAGAGTTGAACCTTCCTTTCATAGTTCAGGTTTGAAACACTCTTTTTGTAGAATCTGGAAGTGGATATTTGGACCATTGTGTGGACTTCGTTGGAAACGGGTATTTCTTCACCTCAAACCTAGACAGAAGCATTCTCAGAAAGTTCTCTGTGTTGACTGCATTCAACTCACAGACTTGAACAATCGTTTTGATGGAGCAGTTTTGAAACTCTCTTTCTTTGGAATCTGCAAGTGGATATGTTGACTCTTTGAAGATTTCGTTGGAAACGGGTTAATCTTCACATAAAAGCTAAACAGAAGCATTCTCAGAAACTTCTTTGTGATTATTGCATTCACCTCACAGAGTTTAACTTTCCCTTTGATAGAGCAGCTTTGAAACACTCTTTTTCTAGAATCTGCAAGTGGACATTTGGAGGGCTTTGTGTTCTGCGGTGGAAAAGGAAATATCTTCTCATCAAAACTACATAGAAGCATTCTCAGAAACTACTCTGTGATGATTGCATTCAGCAGACAGAGTTGAACATTCCTTTTGATAGAGCAGTTTAGAAACACTCTTTTTGTAGAATCTGCATGTGGAGATTTGGACCGCTTGGAGACCTATGGTAGTAAGGGAAATAACTTCATAGAAAAACCAAATGGAAGCATTCTCAGAAAATCCTTTGTGATGATTGAGTTGAACTCAGAGACCTGAACATTCCTTTTGATGGAGCAGTTTCCAAACACACTTCTCGTGGAATCTGCAAGTGGATATTTGGACCTCTCTGAGGATTTCGTTGGAAGAGGGATAAACTTCCCAGAACTAAACGGAAGCATTCTCAGAAACTTCTTTGTGATGTTTGCATTCAACTCACAGAGTTGAACCTTCCTTTCATAGTTCAGGTTTGAAACACTCTTTTTGTAGAATCTGGAAGTGGATATTTGGACCATTGTGTGGACTTCGTTGGAAACGGGTATTTCTTCACCTCAAACCTAGACAGAAGCATTCTCAGAAAGTTCTCTGTGTTGACTGCATTCAACTCACAGACTTGAACAATCGTTTTGATGGAGCAGTTTTGAAACTCTCTTTCTTTGGAATCTGCAAGTGGATATGTTGACTCTTTGAAGATTTCGTTGGAAACGGGTTAATCTTCACATAAAAGCTAAACAGAAGCATTCTCAGAAACTTCTTTGTGATGATTGTATTCACCTCACTGAGTTGAACTTTCCCTTTGATAGAGCAGCTTTGAAACACTCTTTTTCTAGAATCTGCAAGTGGACATTTGGAGGGCTTTGTGTTCTGCGGTGGAAAAGGAAATATCTTCTCATCAAAACTACATAGAAGAATTCTCAGAAACTACTCTGTGATGATTGCATTCAGCTGACAGAGTTGAACATTCCTTTTGATAGAGCAGTTTGGAAACACTCTTTTTGTAGAATCTGCATGTGGAGATTTGGACCGCTTGGAGACCTATGGTAGTAAGTGAAATAACTTCATATAAAAACCAAATGGAAGCATTCTCAGAAAATCCTTTGTGATGATTGAGTTGAACTCAGAGACCTGAACATTCCTTTTGATGGAGCAGTTTCCAAACACACTTCTCGTGGAATCTGCAAGTGGATATTGGGACCTCTCTGAGGATTTCGTTGGAAGCGGGATAAACTTCCCAGAACTAAACGGAAGCATTCTCAGAAACTTCTTTGTGATGTTTGCATTCAACTCACAGAGTTGAACCTTCCTTTCATAGTTCAGGTTTGAAACACTCTTTTTGTAGAATCTGGAAGTGGATATTTGGACCACTGTGTGGTCTTCGTTGGAAACGGGTATATCTTCACCTCAAACCTAGACAGAAGCATTCTCAGTAAGTTCTCTGTGTTGACTGCATTCAACTCACAGAGTTGAACAATCCTTTTGATGGAGCAGTTTTGAAACTCTCTTTCTTTGGAATCTGCAAGTGGATATGTTGACCTCTTTGAAGATTTCGTTGGAAACGGGTTAATCTCACATAAAAGCTAAACAGAAGCATTGTCAGAAACTTCTTTGTGATGTTTGCATTCACCTCATAGAGTTGAAATTTCCCTTTGATAGAGCAGCTTTGAAACACTCTTTTTCTAGAATCTGCAAGTGGACATTTGGAGGGCTTTGTGTTCTGCGGTGGAAAAGGAAATATCTTCTCATCAAAACTACATAGAAGCATTCTCAGAAACTATTCTGTGATGATTGCATTCAGCTGACAGAGTTGAACATTCCTTTTATTAGAGCAGTTTGGAAACACTCTCTTTGTAGAATCTGCATGTGGAGATTTGGACCGCTTTGAGACCTATGGTAGTAAAGGAAATAACTTCATAGAAAAACCAAATGGAAGCATTCTCAGAAAATTATTTGTGATGATTGAGTTGAACTCAGAGACCTGAACATTCCTTTTGATGGAGCAGTTTCCAAACACACTTCTCGTGGAATCTGCAAGTGGATATTAGGACCTCTCTGAGGATTTCGTTGGAAGCGGGATAAACTTCCCAGAACTAAACGGAAGCATTCTCAGAAACTTCTTTGTGATGTTTGCATTCAACTCACAGAGTTGAACCTTCCTTTCATAGTTCAGGTTTGAAAGACTCTTTTTGTAGAATCTGGAAGTGGATATTTGGACCACTGTGTGGACTTCGTTGGAAACGGATATATCTTCACCTCAAACCTAGACAGAAGCATTCTCAGAAAGTTCTCTGTGTTGACTGCATTCAACTCACAGAGTTGAATAATCCTTTTGATGGAGCAGTTTTGAAACTCTCTTTCTTTGGAATCTGCAAGTCGATATGTTGACCTCTTTGAAGATATCGTTGGAAACGGGTTAATCTCACATAAAAGCTAAACAGAAGCATTGTCAGAAACTTCTTTGTGATGTTTGCATTCACCTCATAGAGTTGAACTTTCCCTTTGATAGAGCAGCTTTGAAACACTCTTTTTCTAGAATCTGCAAGTGGACATTTGGAGGGCTTTGTGTTCTGCGGTGGAAAAGGAAATATCTTCTCATCAAAACTACATAGAAGCATTCTCAGAAACAATTCTGTGATGATTGCATTCAGCTGACAGAGTTGAACATTCCTTTTATTAGAGCAGTTTGGAAACACTCTTTTTGTAGAATCTGCATGTGGAGATTTGGACCGCTTGGAGACCTATGGTAGTAAAGGAAATAACTTCATAGAAAAACCAAATGGAAGCATTCTCAGAAAATTATTTGTGATGATTGAGTTGAACTCAGAGACCTGAACATTCCTTTTGATGGAGCAGTTTCCAAACACACTTCTCGTGGAATCTGCAAGTGGATATATGGACCTCTCTGAGGATTTCGTTGGAAGAGGGATAAACTTCCCAGAACTAAACGGAAGCATTCTCAGAAACTTCTTTGTGATGTTTGCATTCAACTCACAGAGTTGAACCTTCCTTTCATAGTTCAGGTTTGAAACACTCTTTTTGTAGAATCTGGAAGTGGATATTTGGACCATTGTGTGGACTTCGTTGGAAACGGGTATTTCTTCACCTCAAACCTAGACAGAAGCATTCTCAGAAAGTTCTCTGTGTTGACTGCATTCAACTCACAGACTTGAACAATCGTTTTGATGGAGCAGTTTTGAAACTCTCTTTCTTTGGAATCTGCAAGTGGATATGTTGACTCTTTGAAGATTTCGTTGGAAACGGGTTAATCTTCACATAAAAGCTAAACAGAAGCATTCTCAGAAACTTCTTTGTGATGATTGTATTCACCTCACTGAGTTGAACTTTCCCTTTGATAGAGCAGCTTTGAAACACTCTTTTTCTAGAATCTGCAAGTGGACATTTGGAGGGCTTTGTGTTCTGCGGTGGAAAAGGAAATATCTTCTCATCAAAACTACATAGAAGAATTCTCAGAAACTACTCTGTGATGATTGCATTCAGCTGACAGAGTTCAACATTCCTTTTGATAGAGCAGTTTGGAAACACTCTTTTTGTAGAATCTGCATGTGGAGATTTGGACCGCTTGGAGACCTATGGTAGTAAGTGAAATAACTTCATATAAAAACCAAATGGAAGCATTCTCAGAAAATCCTTTGTGATGATTGAGTTGAACTCAGAGACCTGAACATTCCTTTTGATGGAGCAGTTTCCAAACACACTTCTCGTGGAATCTGCAAGTGGATATTGGGACCTCTCTGAGGATTTCGTTGGAAGCGGGATAAACTTCCCAGAACTAAACGGAAGCATTCTTAGAAACTTCTTTGTGATGTTTGCATTCAACTCACAGAGTTGAACCTTCCTTTAATAGTTCAGGTTTGAAACACTCTTTTTGTAGAATCTGGAAGTGGATATTTGGACCACTGTGTGGTCTTCGTTGGAAACGGGTATATCTTCACCTCAAACCTAGACAGAAGCATTCTCAGTAAGTTCTCTGTGTTGACTGCATTCAACTCACAGAGTTGAACAATCCTTTTGATGGAGCAGTTTTGAAACTCTCTTTCTTTGGAATCTGCAAGTGGATATGTTGACCTCTTTGAAGATTTCGTTGGAAACGGGTTAATCTCACATAAAAGCTAAACAGAAGCATTGTCAGAAACTTCTTTGTGATGTTTGCATTCACCTCATAGAGTTGAAATTTCCCTTTGATAGAGCAGCTTTGAAACACTCTTTTTCTAGAATCTGCAAGTGGACATTTGGAGGGCTTTGTGTTCTGCGGTGGAAAAGGAAATATCTTCTCATCAAAACTACATAGAAGCATTCTCAGAAACTATTCTGTGATGATTGCATTCAGCTGACAGAGTTGAACATTCCTTTTATTAGAGCAGTTTGGAAACACTCTCTTTGTAGAATCTGCATGTGGAGATTTGGACCGCTTTGAGACCTATGGTAGTAAAGGAAATAACTTCATAGAAAAACCAAATGGAAGCATTCTCAGAAAATTATTTGTGATGATTGAGTTGAACTCAGAGACCTGAACATTCCTTTTGATGGAGCAGTTTCCAAACACACTTCTCGTGGAATCTGCAAGTGGATATTAGGACCTCTCTGAGGATTTCGTTGGAAGCGGGATAAACTTCCCAGAACTAAACGGAAGCATTCTCAGAAACTTCTTTGTGATGTTTGCATTCAACTCACAGAGTTGAACCTTCCTTTCATAGTTCAGGTTTGAAAGACTCTTTTTGTAGAATCTGGAAGTGGATATTTGGACCACTGTGTGGACTTCGTTGGAAACGGATATATCTTCACCTCAAACCTAGACAGAAGCATTCTCAGAAAGTTCTCTGTGTTGACTGCATTCAACTCACAGAGTTGAATAATCCTTTTGATGGAGCAGTTTTGAAACTCTCTTTCTTTGGAATCTGCAAGTCGATATGTTGACCTCTTTGAAGATATCGTTGGAAACGGGTTAATCTCACATAAAAGCTAAACAGAAGCATTGTCAGAAACTTCTTTGTGATGTTTGCATTCACCTCATAGAGTTGAACTTTCCCTTTGATAGAGCAGCTTTGAAACACTCTTTTTCTAGAATCTGCAAGTGGACATTTGGAGGGCTTTGTGTTCTGCGGTGGAAAAGGAAATATCTTCTCATCAAAACTACATAGAAGCATTCTCAGAAACAATTCTGTGATGATTGCATTCAGCTGACAGAGTTGAACATTCCTTTTATTAGAGCAGTTTGGAAACACTCTTTTTGTAGAATCTGCATGTGGAGATTTGGACCGCTTGGAGACCTATGGTAGTAAAGGAAATAACTTCATAGAAAAACCAAATGGAAGCATTCTCAGAAAATTCTTTGTGATGATTGAGTTGAACTCAGAGACCTGAACATTCCTTTTGATGGAGCAGTTTCCAAACACACTTCTCGTGGAATCTGCAAGTGGATATTTGGACGTCTCTGAGGATTTCGTTGGAAGCGGGATAAACTTCCCAGAACTAAACGGAAGCATTCTCAGAAACTTCTTTGTGATGTTTGCATTCAACTCACAGAGTTGAACCTTCCTTTCATAGTTCAGGTTTGAAACACTCTTTTTGTAGAATCTGGAAGTGGATATTTGGACCATTGTGTGGACTTCGTTGGAAACGGGTATTTCTTCACCTCAAACCTAGACAGAAGCATTCTCAGAAAGTTCTCTGTGTTGACTGCATTCAACTCACAGACTTGAACAATCGTTTTGATGGAGCAGTTTTGAAACTCTCTTTCTTTGGAATCTGCAAGTGGATATGTTGACTCTTTGAAGATTTCGTTGGAAACGGGTTAATCTTCACATAAAAGCTAAACAGAAGCATTCTCAGAAACTTCTTTGTGATGATTGTATTCACCTCACTGAGTTGAACTTTCCCTTTGATAGAGCAGCTTTGAAACACTCTTTTTCTAGAATCTGCAAGTGGACATTTGGAGGGCTTTGTGTTCTGCGGTGGAAAAGGAAATATCTTCTCATCAAAACTACATAGAAGAATTCTCAGAAACTACTCTGTGATGATTGCATTAAGCTGACAGAGTTGAACATTCCTTTTGATAGAGCAGTTTGGAAACACTCTTTTTGTAGAATCTGCATGTGGAGATTTGGACCGCTTGGAGACCTATGGTAGTAAGTGAAATAACTTCATATAAAAACCAAATGGAAGCATTCTCAGAAAATCCTTTGTGATGATTGAGTTGAACTCAGAGACCTGAACATTCCTTTTGATGGAGCAGTTTCCAAACACACTTCTCGTGGAATCTGCAAGTGGATATTGGGACCTCTCTGAGGATTTCGTTGGAAGCGGGATAAACTTCCCAGAACTAAACGGAAGCATTCTTAGAAACTTCTTTGTGATGTTTGCATTCAACTCACAGAGTTGAACCTTCCTTTAATAGTTCAGGTTTGAAACACTCTTTTTGTAGAATCTGGAAGTGGATATTTGGACCACTGTGTGGTCTTCGTTGGAAACGGGTATATCTTCACCTCAAACCTAGACAGAAGCATTCTCAGTAAGTTCTCTGTGTTGACTGCATTCAACTCACAGAGTTGAACAATCCTTTTGATGGAGCAGTTTTGAAACTCTCTTTCTTTGGAATCTGCAAGTGGATATGTTGACCTCTTTGAAGATTTCGTTGGAAACGGGTTAATCTCACATAAAAGCTAAACAGAAGCATTGTCAGAAACTTCTTTGTGATGTTTGCATTCACCTCATAGAGTTGAAATTTCCCTTTGATAGAGCAGCTTTGAAACACTCTTTTTCTAGAATCTGCAAGTGGACATTTGGAGGGCTTTGTGTTCTGCGGTGGAAAAGGAAATATCTTCTCATCAAAACTACATAGAAGCATTCTCAGAAACTATTCTGTGATGATTGCATTCAGCTGACAGAGTTGAACATTCCTTTTATTAGAGCAGTTTGGAAACACTCTCTTTGTAGAATCTGCATGTGGAGATTTGGACCGCTTTGAGACCTATGGTAGTAAAGGAAATAACTTCATAGAAAAACCAAATGGAAGCATTCTCAGAAAATTATTTGTGATGATTGAGTTGAACTCAGAGACCTGAACATTCCTTTTGATGGAGCAGTTTCCAAACACACTTCTCGTGGAATCTGCAAGTGGATATTAGGACCTCTCTGAGGATTTCGTTGGAAGCGGGATAAACTTCCCAGAACTAAACGGAAGCATTCTCAGAAACTTCTTTGTGATGTTTGCATTCAACTCACAGAGTTGAACCTTCCTTTCATAGTTCAGGTTTGAAAGACTCTTTTTGTAGAATCTGGAAGTGGATATTTGGACCACTGTGTGGACTTCGTTGGAAACGGATATATCTTCACCTCAAACCTAGACAGAAGCATTCTCAGAAAGTTCTCTGTGTTGACTGCATTCAACTCACAGAGTTGAATAATCCTTTTGATGGAGCAGTTTTGAAACTCTCTTTCTTTGGAATCTGCAAGTCGATATGTTGACCTCTTTGAAGATATCGTTGGAAACGGGTTAATCTCACATAAAAGCTAAACAGAAGCATTGTCAGAAACTTCTTTGTGATGTTTGCATTCACCTCATAGAGTTGAACTTTCCCTTTGATAGAGCAGCTTTGAAACACTCTTTTTCTAGAATCTGCAAGTGGACATTTGGAGGGCTTTGTGTTCTGCGGTGGAAAAGGAAATATCTTCTCATCAAAACTACATAGAAGCATTCTCAGAAACAATTCTGTGATGATTGCATTCAGCTGACAGAGTTGAACATTCCTTTTATTAGAGCAGTTTGGAAACACTCTTTTTGTAGAATCTGCATGTGGAGATTTGGACCGCTTGGAGACCTATGGTAGTAAAGGAAATAACTTCATAGAAAAACCAAATGGAAGCATTCTCAGAAAATTCTTTGTGATGATTGAGTTGAACTCAGAGACCTGAACATTCCTTTTGATGGAGCAGTTTCCAAACACACTTCTCGTGGAATCTGCAAGTGGATATTTGGACGTCTCTGAGGATTTCGTTGGAAGCGGGATAAACTTCCCAGAACTAAACGGAAGCATTCTCAGAAACTTCTTTGTGATGTTTGCATTCAACTCACAGAGTTGAACCTTCCTTTCATAGTTCAGGTTTGAAACACTCTTTTTGTAGAATCTGGAAGTGGATATTTGGACCATTGTGTGGACTTCGTTGGAAACGGGTATTTCTTCACCTCAAACCTAGACAGAAGCATTCTCAGAAAGTTCTCTGTGTTGACTGCATTCAACTCACAGACTTGAACAATCGTTTTGATGGAGCAGTTTTGAAACTCTCTTTCTTTGGAATCTGCAAGTGGATATGTTGACTCTTTGAAGATTTCGTTGGAAACGGGTTAATCTTCACATAAAAGCTAAACAGAAGCATTCTCAGAAACTTCTTTGTAATGATTGCATTCACCTCACAGAGTTGAACTTTCCCTCTGATAGAGCAGCTTTGAAACACTCTTTTTCTAGAATCTGCAAGTGGACATTTGGAGGGCTTTGTGTTCTGCGGTGGAAAAGGAAATATCTTCTCATCAAAACTACATAGAAGAATTCTCAGAAACTACTCTGTGATGATTGCATTCAGCTGACAGAGTTGAACATTCCTTTTGATAGAGCAGTTTGGAAACACTCTTTTTGTAGAATCTGCATGTGGATATTTGGGCCGCTTGGAGACCTATGGTAGTAAGTGAAATAACTTCATATAAAAACCAAATGGAAGCATTCTCAGAAAATCCTTTGTGATGATTGAGTTGAACTCAGAGACCTGAACATTCCTTTTGATGGAGCAGTTTCCAAACACACTTCTCGTGGAATCTGCAAGTGGATATTGGGACCTCTCTGAGGATTTCGTTGGAAGCGGGATAAACTTCCCAGAACTAAACGGAAGCATTCTCAGAAACTTCTTTGTGATGTTTGCATTCAACTCACAGAGTTGAACCTTCCTTTAATAGTTCAGGTTTGAAACACTCTTTTTGTAGAATCTGGAAGTGGATATTTGGACCACTGTGTGGTCTTCGTTGGAAACGGGTATATCTTCACCTCAAACCTAGACAGAAGCATTCTCAGTAAGTTCTCTGTGTTGACTGCATTCAACTCACAGAGTTGAACAATCCTTTTGATGGAGCAGTTTTGAAACTCTCTTTCTTTGGAATCTGCAAGTGGATATGTTGACCTCTTTGAAGATTTCGTTGGAAACGGGTTAATCTCACATAAAAGCTAAACAGAAGCATTGTCAGAAACTTCTTTGTGATGTTTGCATTCACCTCATAGAGTTGAAATTTCCCTTTGATAGAGCAGCTTTGAAACACTCTTTTTCTAGAATCTGCAAGTGGACATTTGGAGGGCTTTGTGTTCTGCGGTGAAAAAGGAAATATCTTCTCATCAAAACTACATAGAAGCATTCTCAGAAACAATTCTGTGATGATTGCATTCAGCTGACAGAGTTGAACATTCCTTTTATTAGAGCAGTTTGGAAACACTCTCTTTGTAGAATCTGCATGTGGAGATTTGGACCGCTTTGAGACCTATGGTAGTAAAGGAAATAACTTCATAGAAAAACCAAATGGAAGCATTCTCAGAAAATCCTTTGTGATGATTGAGTTGAACTCAGAGACCTGAACATTCCTTTTGATGGAGCAGTTTCCAAACACACTTCTCGTGGAATCTGCAAGTGGATATTTGGACCTCTCTGAGGATTTCGTTGGAAGACGGATAAACTTCCCAGAACTAAACGGAAGCATTCTCAGAAACTTCTTTGTGATGTTTGCATTCAACTCACAGAGTTGAAACTTCCTTTCATAGTTCAGGTTTGAAACACTCTTTTTGTAGAATCTGGAAGTGGATATTTGGACCATTGTGTGGACTTCGTTGGAAACGGGTATTTCTTCACCTCAAACCTAGACAGAAGCATTCTCAGAAAGTTCTCTGTGTTGACTGCATTCAACTCACAGACTTGAACAATCGTTTTGATGGAGCAGTTTTGAAACTCTCTTTCTTTGGAATCTGCAAGTGGATATGTTGACTCTTTGAAGATTTCGTTGGAAACGGGTTAATCTTCACATAAAAGCTAAACAGAAGCATTCTCAGAAACTTCTTTGTGATTATTGCATTCACCTCACAGAGTTGAACTTTCCCTTTGATAGAGCAGCTTTGAAACACTCTTTTTCTAGAATCTGCAAGTGGACATTTGGAGGGCTTTGTGTTCTGCGGTGGAAAAGGAAATATCTTCTCATCAAAACTACATAGAAGCATTCTCAGAAACTACTCTGTGATGATTGCATTCAGCAGACAGAGTTGAACATTCCTTTTGATAGAGCAGTTTAGAAACACTCTTTTTGTAGAATCTGCATGTGGAGATTTGGACCGCTTGGAGACCTATGGTAGTAAGGGAAATAACTTCATAGAAAAACCAAATGGAAGCATTCTCAGAAAATCCTTTGTGATGATTGAGTTGAACTCAGAGACCTGAACATTCCTTTTGATGGAGCAGTTTCCAAACACACTTCTCGTGGAATCTGCAAGTGGATATTTGGACCTCTCTGAGGATTTCGTTGGAAGAGGGATAAACTTCCCAGAACTAAACGGAAGCATTCTCAGAAACTTCTTTGTGATGTTTGCATTCAACTCACAGAGTTGAACCTTCCTTTCATAGTTCAGGTTTGAAACACTCTTTTTGTAGAATCTGGAAGTGGATATTTGGACCATTGTGTGGACTTCGTTGGAAACGGGTATTTCTTCACCTCAAACCTAGACAGAAGCATTCTCAGAAAGTTCTCTGTGTTGACTGCATTCAACTCACAGACTTGAACAATCGTTTTGATGGAGCAGTTTTGAAACTCTCTTTCTTTGGAATCTGCAAGTGGATATGTTGACTCTTTGAAGATTTCGTTGGAAACGGGTTAATCTTCACATAAAAGCTAAACAGAAGCATTCTCAGAAACTTCTTTGTGATGATTGTATTCACCTCACTGAGTTGAACTTTCCCTTTGATAGAGCAGCTTTGAAACACTCTTTTTCTAGAATCTGCAAGTGGACATTTGGAGGGCTTTGTGTTCTGCGGTGGAAAAGGAAATATCTTCTCATCAAAACTACATAGAAGAATTCTCAGAAACTACTCTGTGATGATTGCATTCAGCTGACAGAGTTGAACATTCCTTTTGATAGAGCAGTTTGGAAACACTCTTTTTGTAGAATCTGCATGTGGAGATTTGGACCGCTTGGAGACCTATGGTAGTAAGTGAAATAACTTCATATAAAAACCAAATGGAAGCATTCTCAGAAAATCCTTTGTGATGATTGAGTTGAACTCAGAGACCTGAACATTCCTTTTGATGGAGCAGTTTCCAAACACACTTCTCGTGGAATCTGCAAGTGGATATTGGGACCTCTCTGAGGATTTCGTTGGAAGCGGGATAAACTTCCCAGAACTAAACGGAAGCATTCTCAGAAACTTCTTTGTGATGTTTGCATTCAACTCACAGAGTTGAACCTTCCTTTAATAGTTCAGGTTTGAAACACTCTTTTTGTAGAATCTGGAAGTGGATATTTGGACCACTGTGTGGTCTTCGTTGGAAACGGGTATATCTTCACCTCAAACCTAGACAGAAGCATTCTCAGTAAGTTCTCTGTGTTGACTGCATTCAACTCACAGAGTTGAACAATCCTTTTGATGGAGCAGTTTTGAAACTCTCTTTCTTTGGAATCTGCAAGTGGATATGTTGACCTCTTTGAAGATTTCGTTGGAAACGGGTTAATCTCACATAAAAGCTAAACAGAAGCATTGTCAGAAACTTCTTTGTGATGTTTGCATTCACCTCATAGAGTTGAAATTTCCCTTTGATAGAGCAGCTTTGAAACACTCTTTTTCTAGAATCTGCAAGTGGACATTTGGAGGGCTTTGTGTTCTGCGGTGAAAAAGGAAATATCTTCTCATCAAAACTACATAGAAGCATTCTCAGAAACAATTCTGTGATGATTGCATTCAGCTGACAGAGTTGAACATTCCTTTTATTAGAGCAGTTTGGAAACACTCTCTTTGTAGAATCTGCATGTGGAGATTTGGACCGCTTTGAGACCTATGGTAGTAAAGGAAATAACTTCATAGAAAAACCAAATGGAAGCATTCTCAGAAAATCCTTTGTGATGATTGAGTTGAACTCAGAGACCTGAACATTCCTTTTGATGGAGCAGTTTCCAAACACACTTCTCGTGGAATCTGCAAGTGGATATTTGGACCTCTCTGAGGATTTCGTTGGAAGACGGATAAACTTCCCAGAACTAAACGGAAGCATTCTCAGAAACTTCTTTGTGATGTTTGCATTCAACTCACAGAGTTGAACCTTCCTTTCATAGTTCAGGTTTGAAACACTCTTTTTGTAGAATCTGGAAGTGGATATTTGGACCATTGTGTGGACTTCGTTGGAAACGGGTATTTCTTCACCTCAAACCTAGACAGAAGCATTCTCAGAAAGTTCTCTGTGTTGACTGCATTCAACTCACAGACTTGAACAATCGTTTTGATGGAGCAGTTTTGAAACTCTCTTTCTTTGGAATCTGCAAGTGGATATGTTGACTCTTTGAAGATTTCGTTGGAAACGGGTTAATCTTCACATAAAAGCTAAACAGAAGCATTCTCAGAAACTTCTTTGTGATTATTGCATTCACCTCACAGAGTTGAACTTTCCCTTTGATAGAGCAGCTTTGAAACACTCTTTTTCTAGAATCTGCAAGTGGACATTTGGAGGGCTTTGTGTTCTGCGGTGGAAAAGGAAATATCTTCTCATCAAAACTACATAGAAGCATTCTCAGAAACTACTCTGTGATGATTGCATTCAGCAGACAGAGTTGAACATTCCTTTTGATAGAGCAGTTTAGAAACACTCTTTTTGTAGAATCTGCATGTGGAGATTTGGACCGCTTGGAGACCTATGGTAGTAAGGGAAATAACTTCATAGAAAAACCAAATGGAAGCATTCTCAGAAAATCCTTTGTGATGATTGAGTTGAACTCAGAGACCTGAACATTCCTTTTGATGGAGCAGTTTCCAAACACACTTCTCGTGGAATCTGCAAGTGGATATTTGGACCTCTCTGAGGATTTCGTTGGAAGAGGGATAAACTTCCCAGAACTAAACGGAAGCATTCTCAGAAACTTCTTTGTGATGTTTGCATTCAACTCACAGAGTTGAACCTTCCTTTCATAGTTCAGGTTTGAAACACTCTTTTTGTAGAATCTGGAAGTGGATATTTGGACCATTGTGTGGACTTCGTTGGAAACGGGTATTTCTTCACCTCAAACCTAGACAGAAGCATTCTCAGAAAGTTCTCTGTGTTGACTGCATTCAACTCACAGACTTGAACAATCGTTTTGATGGAGCAGTTTTGAAACTCTCTTTCTTTGGAATCTGCAAGTGGATATGTTGACTCTTTGAAGATTTCGTTGGAAACGGGTTAATCTTCACATAAAAGCTAAACAGAAGCATTCTCAGAAACTTCTTTGTGATGATTGTATTCACCTCACTGAGTTGAACTTTCCCTTTGATAGAGCAGCTTTGAAACACTCTTTTTCTAGAATCTGCAAGTGGACATTTGGAGGGCTTTGTGTTCTGCGGTGGAAAAGGAAATATCTTCTCATCAAAACTACATAGAAGAATTCTCAGAAACTACTCTGTGATGATTGCATTCAGCTGACAGAGTTGAACATTCCTTTTGATAGAGCAGTTTGGAAACACTCTTTTTGTAGAATCTGCATGTGGAGATTTGGACCGCTTGGAGACCTATGGTAGTAAGTGAAATAACTTCATATAAAAACCAAATGGAAGCATTCTCAGAAAATCCTTTGTGATGATTGAGTTGAACTCAGAGACCTGAACATTCCTTTTGATGGAGCAGTTTCCAAACACACTTCTCGTGGAATCTGCAAGTGGATATTGGGACCTCTCTGAGGATTTCGTTGGAAGCGGGATAAACTTCCCAGAACTAAACGGAAGCATTCTCAGAAACTTCTTTGTGATGTTTGCATTCAACTCACAGAGTTGAACCTTCCTTTAATAGTTCAGGTTTGAAACACTCTTTTTGTAGAATCTGGAAGTGGATATTTGGACCACTGTGTGGTCTTCGTTGGAAACGGGTATATCTTCACCTCAAACCTAGACAGAAGCATTCTCAGTAAGTTCTCTGTGTTGACTGCATTCAACTCACAGAGTTGAACAATCCTTTTGATGGAGCAGTTTTGAAACTCTCTTTCTTTGGAATCTGCAAGTGGATATGTTGACCTCTTTGAAGATTTCGTTGGAAACGGGTTAATCTCACATAAAAGCTAAACAGAAGCATTGTCAGAAACTTCTTTGTGATGTTTGCATTCACCTCATAGAGTTGAAATTTCCCTTTGATAGAGCAGCTTTGAAACACTCTTTTTCTAGAATCTGCAAGTGGACATTTGGAGGGCTTTGTGTTCTGCGGTGGAAAAGGAAATATCTTCTCATCAAAACTACATAGAAGCATTCTCAGAAACTATTCTGTGATGATTGCATTCAGCTGACAGAGTTGAACATTCCTTTTATTAGAGCAGTTTGGAAACACTCTCTTTGTAGAATCTGCATGTGGAGATTTGGACCGCTTTGAGACCTATGGTAGTAAAGGAAATAACTTCATAGAAAAACCAAATGGAAGCATTCTCAGAAAATTATTTGTGATGATTGAGTTGAACTCAGAGACCTGAACATTCCTTTTGATGGAGCAGTTTCCAAACACACTTCTCGTGGAATCTGCAAGTGGATATTAGGACCTCTCTGAGGATTTCGTTGGAAGCGGGATAAACTTCCCAGAACTAAACGGAAGCATTCTCAGAAACTTCTTTGTGATGTTTGCATTCAACTCACAGAGTTGAACCTTCCTTTCATAGTTCAGGTTTGAAAGACTCTTTTTGTAGAATCTGGAAGTGGATATTTGGACCACTGTGTGGACTTCGTTGGAAACGGATATATCTTCACCTCAAACCTAGACAGAAGCATTCTCAGAAAGTTCTCTGTGTTGACTGCATTCAACTCACAGAGTTGAATAATCCTTTTGATGGAGCAGTTTTGAAACTCTCTTTCTTTGGAATCTGCAAGTCGATATGTTGACCTCTTTGAAGATATCGTTGGAAACGGGTTAATCTCACATAAAAGCTAAACAGAAGCATTGTCAGAAACTTCTTTGTGATGTTTGCATTCACCTCATAGAGTTGAACTTTCCCTTTGATAGAGCAGCTTTGAAACACTCTTTTTCTAGAATCTGCAAGTGGACATTTGGAGGGCTTTGTGTTCTGCGGTGGAAAAGGAAATATCTTCTCATCAAAACTACATAGAAGCATTCTCAGAAACAATTCTGTGATGATTGCATTCAGCTGACAGAGTTGAACATTCCTTTTATTAGAGCAGTTTGGAAACACTCTTTTTGTAGAATCTGCATGTGGAGATTTGGACCGCTTGGAGACCTATGGTAGTAAAGGAAATAACTTCATAGAAAAACCAAATGGAAGCATTCTCAGAAAATTATTTGTGATGATTGAGTTGAACTCAGAGACCTGAACATTCCTTTTGATGGAGCAGTTTCCAAACACACTTCTCGTGGAATCTGCAAGTGGATATTTGGACCTCTCTGAGGATTTCGTTGGAAGAGGGATAAACTTCCCAGAACTAAACGGAAGCATTCTCAGAAACTTCTTTGTGATGTTTGCATTCAACTCACAGAGTTGAACCTTCCTTTCATAGTTCAGGTTTGAAACACTCTTTTTGTAGAATCTGGAAGTGGATATTTGGACCATTGTGTGGACTTCGTTGGAAACGGGTATTTCTTCACCTCAAACCTAGACAGAAGCATTCTCAGAAAGTTCTCTGTGTTGACTGCATTCAACTCACAGACTTGAACAATCGTTTTGATGGAGCAGTTTTGAAACTCTCTTTCTTTGGAATCTGCAAGTGGATATGTTGACTCTTTGAAGATTTCGTTGGAAACGGGTTAATCTTCACATAAAAGCTAAACAGAAGCATTCTCAGAAACTTCTTTGTGATGATTGTATTCACCTCACTGAGTTGAACTTTCCCTTTGATAGAGCAGCTTTGAAACACTCTTTTTCTAGAATCTGCAAGTGGACATTTGGAGGGCTTTGTGTTCTGCGGTGGAAAAGGAAATATCTTCTCATCAAAACTACATAGAAGAATTCTCAGAAACTACTCTGTGATGATTGCATTCAGCTGACAGAGTTGAACATTCCTTTTGATAGAGCAGTTTGGAAACACTCTTTTTGTAGAATCTGCATGTGGAGATTTGGACCGCTTGGAGACCTATGGTAGTAAGTGAAATAACTTCATATAAAAACCAAATGGAAGCATTCTCAGAAAATCCTTTGTGATGATTGAGTTGAACTCAGAGACCTGAACATTCCTTTTGATGGAGCAGTTTCCAAACACACTTCTCGTGGAATCTGCAAGTGGATATTGGGACCTCTCTGAGGATTTCGTTGGAAGCGGGATAAACTTCCCAGAACTAAACGGAAGCATTCTTAGAAACTTCTTTGTGATGTTTGCATTCAACTCACAGAGTTGAACCTTCCTTTAATAGTTCAGGTTTGAAACACTCTTTTTGTAGAATCTGGAAGTGGATATTTGGACCACTGTGTGGTCTTCGTTGGAAACGGGTATATCTTCACCTCAAACCTAGACAGAAGCATTCTCAGTAAGTTCTCTGTGTTGACTGCATTCAACTCACAGAGTTGAACAATCCTTTTGATGGAGCAGTTTTGAAACTCTCTTTCTTTGGAATCTGCAAGTGGATATGTTGACCTCTTTGAAGATTTCGTTGGAAACGGGTTAATCTCACATAAAAGCTAAACAGAAGCATTGTCAGAAACTTCTTTGTGATGTTTGCATTCACCTCATAGAGTTGAAATTTCCCTTTGATAGAGCAGCTTTGAAACACTCTTTTTCTAGAATCTGCAAGTGGACATTTGGAGGGCTTTGTGTTCTGCGGTGGAAAAGGAAATATCTTCTCATCAAAACTACATAGAAGCATTCTCAGAAACTATTCTGTGATGATTGCATTCAGCTGACAGAGTTGAACATTCCTTTTATTAGAGCAGTTTGGAAACACTCTCTTTGTAGAATCTGCATGTGGAGATTTGGACCGCTTTGAGACCTATGGTAGTAAAGGAAATAACTTCATAGAAAAACCAAATGGAAGCATTCTCAGAAAATTATTTGTGATGATTGAGTTGAACTCAGAGACCTGAACATTCCTTTTGATGGAGCAGTTTCCAAACACACTTCTCGTGGAATCTGCAAGTGGATATTAGGACCTCTCTGAGGATTTCGTTGGAAGCGGGATAAACTTCCCAGAACTAAACGGAAGCATTCTCAGAAACTTCTTTGTGATGTTTGCATTCAACTCACAGAGTTGAACCTTCCTTTCATAGTTCAGGTTTGAAAGACTCTTTTTGTAGAATCTGGAAGTGGATATTTGGACCACTGTGTGGACTTCGTTGGAAACGGATATATCTTCACCTCAAACCTAGACAGAAGCATTCTCAGAAAGTTCTCTGTGTTGACTGCATTCAACTCACAGAGTTGAATAATCCTTTTGATGGAGCAGTTTTGAAACTCTCTTTCTTTGGAATCTGCAAGTCGATATGTTGACCTCTTTGAAGATATCGTTGGAAACGGGTTAATCTCACATAAAAGCTAAACAGAAGCATTGTCAGAAACTTCTTTGTGATGTTTGCATTCACCTCATAGAGTTGAACTTTCCCTTTGATAGAGCAGCTTTGAAACACTCTTTTTCTAGAATCTGCAAGTGGACATTTGGAGGGCTTTGTGTTCTGCGGTGGAAAAGGAAATATCTTCTCATCAAAACTACATAGAAGCATTCTCAGAAACAATTCTGTGATGATTGCATTCAGCTGACAGAGTTGAACATTCCTTTTATTAGAGCAGTTTGGAAACACTCTTTTTGTAGAATCTGCATGTGGAGATTTGGACCGCTTGGAGACCTATGGTAGTAAAGGAAATAACTTCATAGAAAAACCAAATGGAAGCATTCTCAGAAAATTATTTGTGATGATTGAGTTGAACTCAGAGACCTGAACATTCCTTTTGATGGAGCAGTTTCCAAACACACTTCTCGTGGAATCTGCAAGTGGATATTTGGACGTCTCTGAGGATTTCGTTGGAAGCGGGATAAACTTCCCAGAACTAAACGGAAGCATTCTCAGAAACTTCTTTGTGATGTTTGCATTCAACTCACAGAGTTGAACCTTCCTTTCATAGTTCAGGTTTGAAACACTCTTTTTGTAGAATCTGGAAGTGGATATTTGGACCATTGTGTGGACTTCGTTGGAAACGGGTATTTCTTCACCTCAAACCTAGACAGAAGCATTCTCAGAAAGTTCTCTGTGTTGACTGCATTCAACTCACAGACTTGAACAATCGTTTTGATGGAGCAGTTTTGAAACTCTCTTTCTTTGGAATCTGCAAGTGGATATGTTGACTCTTTGAAGATTTCGTTGGAAACGGGTTAATCTTCACATAAAAGCTAAACAGAAGCATTCTCAGAAACTTCTTTGTAATGATTGCATTCACCTCACAGAGTTGAACTTTCCCTCTGATAGAGCAGCTTTGAAACACTCTTTTTCTAGAATCTGCAAGTGGACATTTGGAGGGCTTTGTGTTCTGCGGTGGAAAAGGAAATATCTTCTCATCAAAACTACATAGAAGAATTCTCAGAAACTACTCTGTGATGATTGCATTCAGCTGACAGAGTTGAACATTCCTTTTGATAGAGCAGTTTGGAAACACTCTTTTTGTAGAATCTGCATGTGGAGATTTGGGCCGCTTGGAGACCTATGGTAGTAAGTGAAATAACTTCATATAAAAACCAAATGGAAGCATTCTCAGAAAATCCTTTGTGATGATTGAGTTGAACTCAGAGACCTGAACATTCCTTTTGATGGAGCAGTTTCCAAACACACTTCTCGTGGAATCTGCAAGTGGATATTGGGAACTCTCTGAGGATTTCGTTGGAAGCGGGATAAACTTCCCAGAACTAAACGGAAGCATTCTCAGAAACTTCTTTGTGATGTTTGCATTCAACTCACAGAGTTGAACCTTCCTTTAATAGTTCAGGTTTGAAACACTCTTTTTGTAGAATCTGGAAGTGGATATTTGGACCACTGTGTGGTCTTCGTTGGAAACGGGTATATCTTCACCTCAAACCTAGACAGAAGCATTCTCAGTAAGTTCTCTGTGTTGACTGCATTCAACTCACAGAGTTGAACAATCCTTTTGATGGAGCAGTTTTGAAACTCTCTTTCTTTGGAATCTGCAAGTGGATATGTTGACCTCTTTGAAGATTTCGTTGGAAACGGGTTAATCTCACATAAAAGCTAAACAGAAGCATTGTCAGAAACTTCTTTGTGATGTTTGCATTCACCTCATAGAGTTGAAATTTCCCTTTGATAGAGCAGCTTTGAAACACTCTTTTTCTAGAATCTGCAAGTGGACATTTGGAGGGCTTTGTGTTCTGCGGTGGAAAAGGAAATATCTTCTCATCAAAACTACATAGAAGCATTCTCAGAAACAATTCTGTGATGATTGCATTCAGCTGACAGAGTTGAACATTCCTTTTATTAGAGCAGTTTGGAAACACTCTCTTTGTAGAATCTGCATGTGGAGATTTGGACCGCTTTGAGACCTATGGTAGTAAAGGAAATAACTTCATAGAAAAACCAAATGGAAGCATTCTCAGAAAATTCTTTGTGATGATTGAGTTGAACTCAGAGACCTGAACATTCCTTTTGATGGAGCAGTTTCCAAACACACTTCTCGTGGAATCTGCAAGTGGATATTAGGACCTCTCTGAGGATTTCGTTGGAAGCGGGATAAACTTCCCAGAACTAAACGGAAGCATTCTCAGAAACTTCTTTGTGATGTTTGCATTCAACTCACAGAGTTGAACCTTCCTTTCATAGTTCAGGTTTGAAAGACTCTTTTTGTAGAATCTGGAAGTGGATATTTGGACCACTGTGTGGACTTCGTTGGAAACGGATATATCTTCACCTCAAACCTAGACAGAAGCATTCTCAGAAAGTTCTCTGTGTTGACTGCATTCAACTCACAGAGTTGAATAATCCTTTTGATGGAGCAGTTTTGAAACTCTCTTTCTTTGGAATCTGCAAGTCGATATGTTGACCTCTTTGAAGATATCGTTGGAAACGGGTTAATCTCACATAAAAGCTAAACAGAAGCATTGTCAGAAACTTCTTTGTGATGTTTGCATTCACCTCATAGAGTTGAACTTTCCCTTTGATAGAGCAGCTTTGAAACACTCTTTTTCTAGAATCTGCAAGTGGACATTTGGAGGGCTTTGTGTTCTGCGGTGGAAAAGGAAATATCTTCTCATCAAAACTACATAGAAGCATTCTCAGAAACAATTCTGTGATGATTGCATTCAGCTGACAGAGTTGAACATTCCTTTTATTAGAGCAGTTTGGAAACACTCTTTTTGTAGAATCTGCATGTGGAGATTTGGACCGCTTGGAGACCTATGGTAGTAAAGGAAATAACTTCATAGAAAAACCAAATGGAAGCATTCTCAGAAAATTATTTGTGATGATTGAGTTGAACTCAGAGACCTGAACATTCCTTTTGATGGAGCAGTTTCCAAACACACTTCTCGTGGAATCTGCAAGTGGATATTTGGACCTCTCTGAGGATTTCGTTGGAAGCGGGATAAACTTCCCAGAACTAAACGGAAGCATTCTCAGAAACTTCTTTGTGATGTTTGCATTCAACTCACAGAGTTGAACCTTCCTTTCATAGTTCAGGTTTGAAACACTCTTTTTGTAGAATCTGGAAGTGGATATTTGGACCATTGTGTGGACTTCGTTGGAAACGGGTATTTCTTCACCTCAAACCTAGACAGAAGCATTCTCAGAAAGTTCTCTGTGTTGACTGCATTCAACTCACAGACTTGAACAATCGTTTTGATGGAGCAGTTTTGAAACTCTCTTTCTTTGGAATCTGCAAGTGGATATGTTGACTCTTTGAAGATTTCGTTGGAAACGGGTTAATCTTCACATAAAAGCTAAACAGAAGCATTCTCAGAAACTTCTTTGTGATTATTGCATTCACCTCACAGAGTTGAACTTTCCCTTTGATAGAGCAGCTTTGAAACACTCTTTTTCTAGAATCTGCAAGTGGACATTTGGAGGGCTTTGTGTTCTGCGGTGGAAAAGGAAATATCTTCTCATCAAAACTACATAGAAGCATTCTCAGAAACTACTCTGTGATGATTGCATTCAGCAGACAGAGTTGAACATTCCTTTTGATAGAGCAGTTTAGAAACACTCTTTTTGTAGAATCTGCATTTGGAGATTTGGACCGCTTGGAGACCTATGGTAGTAAGGGAAATAACTTCATATAAAAACCAAATGGAAGCATTCTCAGAAAATCCTTTGTGATGATTGAGTTGAACTCAGAGACCTGAACATTCCTTTTGATGGAGCAGTTTCCAAACACACTTCTCGTGGAATCTGCAAGTGGATATTTGGACCTCTCTGAGGATTTCGTTGGAAGACGGATAAACTTCCCAGAACTAAACGGAAGCATTCTCAGAAACTTCTTTGTGATGTTTGCATTCAACTCACAGAGTTGAACCTTCCTTTCATAGTTCAGGTTTGAAACACTCTTTTTGTAGAATCTGGAAGTGGATATTTGGACCATTGTGTGGACTTCGTTGGAAACGGGTATTTCTTCACCTCAAACCTAGACAGAAGCATTCTCAGAAAGTTCTCTGTGTTGACTGCATTCAACTCACAGACTTGAACAATCGTTTTGATGGAGCAGTTTTGAAACTCTCTTTCTTTGGAATCTGCAAGTGGATATGTTGACTCTTTGAAGATTTCGTTGGAAACGGGTTAATCTTCACATAAAAGCTAAACAGAAGCATTCTCAGAAACTTCTTTGTGATTATTGCATTCACCTCACAGAGTTGAACTTTCCCTTTGATAGAGCAGCTTTGAAACACTCTTTTTCTAGAATCTGCAAGTGGACATTTGGAGGGCTTTGTGTTCTGCGGTGGAAAAGGAAATATCTTCTCATCAAAACTACATAGAAGCATTCTCAGAAACTACTCTGTGATGATTGCATTCAGCAGACAGAGTTGAACATTCCTTTTGATAGAGCAGTTTAGAAACACTCTTTTTGTAGAATCTGCATGTGGAGATTTGGACCGCTTGGAGACCTATGGTAGTAAGGGAAATAACTTCATAGAAAAACCAAATGGAAGCATTCTCAGAAAATCCTTTGTGATGATTGAGTTGAACTCAGAGACCTGAACATTCCTTTTGATGGAGCAGTTTCCAAACACACTTCTCGTGGAATCTGCAAGTGGATATTTGGACCTCTCTGAGGATTTCGTTGGAAGAGGGATAAACTTCCCAGAACTAAACGGAAGCATTCTCAGAAACTTCTTTGTGATGTTTGCATTCAACTCACAGAGTTGAACCTTCCTTTCATAGTTCAGGTTTGAAACACTCTTTTTGTAGAATCTGGAAGTGGATATTTGGACCATTGTGTGGACTTCGTTGGAAACGGGTATTTCTTCACCTCAAACCTAGACAGAAGCATTCTCAGAAAGTTCTCTGTGTTGACTGCATTCAACTCACAGACTTGAACAATCGTTTTGATGGAGCAGTTTTGAAACTCTCTTTCTTTGGAATCTGCAAGTGGATATGTTGACTCTTTGAAGATTTCGTTGGAAACGGGTTAATCTTCACATAAAAGCTAAACAGAAGCATTCTCAGAAACTTCTTTGTGATGATTGTATTCACCTCACTGAGTTGAACTTTCCCTTTGATAGAGCAGCTTTGAAACACTCTTTTTCTAGAATCTGCAAGTGGACATTTGGAGGGCTTTGTGTTCTGCGGTGGAAAAGGAAATATCTTCTCATCAAAACTACATAGAAGAATTCTCAGAAACTACTCTGTGATGATTGCATTCAGCTGACAGAGTTGAACATTCCTTTTGATAGAGCAGTTTGGAAACACTCTTTTTGTAGAATCTGCATGTGGAGATTTGGACCGCTTGGAGACCTATGGTAGTAAGTGAAATAACTTCATATAAAAACCAAATGGAAGCATTCTCAGAAAATCCTTTGTGATGATTGAGTTGAACTCAGAGACCTGAACATTCCTTTTGATGGAGCAGTTTCCAAACACACTTCTCGTGGAATCTGCAAGTGGATATTGGGACCTCTCTGAGGATTTCGTTGGAAGCGGGATAAACTTCCCAGAACTAAACGGAAGCATTCTTAGAAACTTCTTTGTGATGTTTGCATTCAACTCACAGAGTTGAACCTTCCTTTAATAGTTCAGGTTTGAAACACTCTTTTTGTAGAATCTGGAAGTGGATATTTGGACCACTGTGTGGTCTTCGTTGGAAACGGGTATATCTTCACCTCAAACCTAGACAGAAGCATTCTCAGTAAGTTCTCTGTGTTGACTGCATTCAACTCACAGAGTTGAACAATCCTTTTGATGGAGCAGTTTTGAAACTCTCTTTCTTTGGAATCTGCAAGTGGATATGTTGACCTCTTTGAAGATTTCGTTGGAAACGGGTTAATCTCACATAAAAGCTAAACAGAAGCATTGTCAGAAACTTCTTTGTGATGTTTGCATTCACCTCATAGAGTTGAAATTTCCCTTTGATAGAGCAGCTTTGAAACACTCTTTTTCTAGAATCTGCAAGTGGACATTTGGAGGGCTTTGTGTTCTGCGGTGGAAAAGGAAATATCTTCTCATCAAAACTACATAGAAGCATTCTCAGAAACTATTCTGTGATGATTGCATTCAGCTGACAGAGTTGAACATTCCTTTTATTAGAGCAGTTTGGAAACACTCTCTTTGTAGAATCTGCATGTGGAGATTTGGACCGCTTTGAGACCTATGGTAGTAAAGGAAATAACTTCATAGAAAAACCAAATGGAAGCATTCTCAGAAAATTATTTGTGATGATTGAGTTGAACTCAGAGACCTGAACATTCCTTTTGATGGAGCAGTTTCCAAACACACTTCTCGTGGAATCTGCAAGTGGATATTAGGACCTCTCTGAGGATTTCGTTGGAAGCGGGATAAACTTCCCAGAACTAAACGGAAGCATTCTCAGAAACTTCTTTGTGATGTTTGCATTCAACTCACAGAGTTGAACCTTCCTTTCATAGTTCAGGTTTGAAAGACTCTTTTTGTAGAATCTGGAAGTGGATATTTGGACCACTGTGTGGACTTCGTTGGAAACGGATATATCTTCACCTCAAACCTAGACAGAAGCATTCTCAGAAAGTTCTCTGTGTTGACTGCATTCAACTCACAGAGTTGAATAATCCTTTTGATGGAGCAGTTTTGAAACTCTCTTTCTTTGGAATCTGCAAGTCGATATGTTGACCTCTTTGAAGATATCGTTGGAAACGGGTTAATCTCACATAAAAGCTAAACAGAAGCATTGTCAGAAACTTCTTTGTGATGTTTGCATTCACCTCATAGAGTTGAACTTTCCCTTTGATAGAGCAGCTTTGAAACACTCTTTTTCTAGAATCTGCAAGTGGACATTTGGAGGGCTTTGTGTTCTGCGGTGGAAAAGGAAATATCTTCTCATCAAAACTACATAGAAGCATTCTCAGAAACAATTCTGTGATGATTGCATTCAGCTGACAGAGTTGAACATTCCTTTTATTAGAGCAGTTTGGAAACACTCTCTTTGTAGAATCTGCATGTGGAGATTTGGACCGCTTTGAGACCTATGGTAGTAAAGGAAATAACTTCATAGAAAAACCAAATGGAAGCATTCTCAGAAAATTATTTGTGATGATTGAGTTGAACTCAGAGACCTGAACATTCCTTTTGATGGAGCAGTTTCCAAACACACTTCTCGTGGAATCTGCAAGTGGATATTAGGACCTCTCTGAGGATTTCGTTGGAAGCGGGATAAACTTCCCAGAACTAAACGGAAGCATTCTCAGAAACTTCTTTGTGATGTTTGCATTCAACTCACAGAGTTGAACCTTCCTTTCATAGTTCAGGTTTGAAAGACTCTTTTTGTAGAATCTGGAAGTGGATATTTGGACCACTGTGTGGACTTCGTTGGAAACGGATATATCTTCACCTCAAACCTAGACAGAAGCATTCTCAGAAAGTTCTCTGTGTTGACTGCATTCAACTCACAGAGTTGAATAATCCTTTTGATGGAGCAGTTTTGAAACTCTCTTTCTTTGGAATCTGCAAGTCGATATGTTGACCTCTTTGAAGATATCGTTGGAAACGGGTTAATCTCACATAAAAGCTAAACAGAAGCATTGTCAGAAACTTCTTTGTGATGTTTGCATTCACCTCATAGAGTTGAACTTTCCCTTTGATAGAGCAGCTTTGAAACACTCTTTTTCTAGAATCTGCAAGTGGACATTTGGAGGGCTTTGTGTTCTGCGGTGGAAAAGGAAATATCTTCTCATCAAAACTACATAGAAGCATTCTCAGAAACAATTCTGTGATGATTGCATTCAGCTGACAGAGTTGAACATTCCTTTTATTAGAGCAGTTTGGAAACACTCTTTTTGTAGAATCTGCATGTGGAGATTTGGACCGCTTGGAGACCTATGGTAGTAAAGGAAATAACTTCATAGAAAAACCAAATGGAAGCATTCTCAGAAAATTCTTTGTGATCATTGAGTTGAACTCAGAGACCTGAACATTCCTTTTGATGGAGCAGTTTCCAAACACACTTCTCGTGGAATCTGCAAGTGGATATTTGGACGTCTCTGAGGATTTCGTTGGAAGCGGGATAAACTTCCCAGAACTAAACGGAAGCATTCTCAGAAACTTCTTTGTGATGTTTGCATTCAACTCACAGAGTTGAACCTTCCTTTCATAGTTCAGGTTTGAAACACTCTTTTTGTAGAATCTGGAAGTGGATATTTGGACCATTGTGTGGACTTCGTTGGAAACGGGTATTTCTTCACCTCAAACCTAGACAGAAGCATTCTCAGAAAGTTCTCTGTGTTGACTGCATTCAACTCACAGACTTGAACAATCGTTTTGATGGAGCAGTTTTGAAACTCTCTTTCTTTGGAATCTGCAAGTGGATATGTTGACTCTTTGAAGATTTCGTTGGAAACGGGTTAATCTTCACATAAAAGCTAAACAGAAGCATTCTCAGAAACTTCTTTGTGATTATTGCATTCACCTCACAGAGTTGAACTTTCCCTTTGATAGAGCAGCTTTGAAACACTCTTTTTCTAGAATCTGCAAGTGGACATTTGGAGGGCTTTGTGTTCTGCGGTGGAAAAGGAAATATCTTCTCATCAAAACTACATAGAAGCATTCTCAGAAACTACTCTGTGATGATTGCATTCAGCAGACAGAGTTGAACATTCCTTTTGATAGAGCAGTTTAGAAACACTCTTTTTGTAGAATCTGCATTTGGAGATTTGGACCGCTTGGAGACCTATGGTAGTAAGGGAAATAACTTCATATAAAAACCAAATGGAAGCATTCTCAGAAAATCCTTTGTGATGATTGAGTTGAACTCAGAGACCTGAACATTCCTTTTGATGGAGCAGTTTCCAAACACACTTCTCGTGGAATCTGCAAGTGGATATTTGGACCTCTCTGAGGATTTCGTTGGAAGAGGGATAAACTTCCCAGAACTAAACGGAAGCATTCTCAGAAACTTCTTTGTGATGTTTGCATTCAACTCACAGAGTTGAACCTTCCTTTCATAGTTCAGGTTTGAAACACTCTTTTTGTAGAATCTGGAAGTGGATATTTGGACCATTGTGTGGACTTCGTTGGAAACGGGTATTTCTTCACCTCAAACCTAGACAGAAGCATTCTCAGAAAGTTCTCTGTGTTGACTGCATTCAACTCACAGACTTGAACAATCGTTTTGATGGAGCAGTTTTGAAACTCTCTTTCTTTGGAATCTGCAAGTGGATATGTTGACTCTTTGAAGATTTCGTTGGAAACGGGTTAATCTTCACATAAAAGCTAAACAGAAGCATTCTCAGAAACTTCTTTGTGATTATTGCATTCACCTCACAGAGTTGAACTTTCTCTTTGATAGAGCAGCTTTGAAACACTCTTTTTCTAGAATCTGCAAGTGGACATTTGGAGGGCTTTGTGTTCTGCGGTGGAAAAGGAAATATCTTCTCATCAAAACTACATAGAAGCATTCTCAGAAACTACTCTGTGATGATTGCATTCAGCAGACAGAGTTGAACATTCCTTTTGATAGAGCAGTTTAGAAACACTCTTTTTGTAGAATCTGCATGTGGAGATTTGGACCGCTTGGAGACCTATGGTAGTAAGGGAAATAACTTCATAGAAAAACCAAATGGAAGCATTCTCAGAAAATCCTTTGTGATGATTGAGTTGAACTCAGAGACCTGAACATTCCTTTTGATGGAGCAGTTTCCAAACACACTTCTCGTGGAATCTGCAAGTGGATATTTGGACCTCTCTGAGGATTTCGTTGGAAGAGGGATAAACTTCCCAGAACTAAACGGAAGCATTCTCAGAAACTTCTTTGTGATGTTTGCATTCAACTCACAGAGTTGAACCTTCCTTTCATAGTTCAGGTTTGAAACACTCTTTTTGTAGAATCTGGAAGTGGATATTTGGACCATTGTGTGGACTTCGTTGGAAACGGGTATTTCTTCACCTCAAACCTAGACAGAAGCATTCTCAGAAAGTTCTCTGTGTTGACTGCATTCAACTCACAGACTTGAACAATCGTTTTGATGGAGCAGTTTTGAAACTCTCTTTCTTTGGAATCTGCAAGTGGATATGTTGACTCTTTGAAGATTTCGTTGGAAACGGGTTAATCTTCACATAAAAGCTAAACAGAAGCATTCTCAGAAACTTCTTTGTGATGATTGTATTCACCTCACTGAGTTGAACTTTCCCTTTGATAGAGCAGCTTTGAAACACTCTTTTTCTAGAATCTGCAAGTGGACATTTGGAGGGCTTTGTGTTCTGCGGTGGAAAAGGAAATATCTTCTCATCAAAACTACATAGAAGAATTCTCAGAAACTACTCTGTGATGATTGCATTCAGCTGACAGAGTTGAACATTCCTTTTGATAGAGCAGTTTGGAAACACTCTTTTTGTAGAATCTGCATGTGGAGATTTGGACCGCTTGGAGACCTATGGTAGTAAGTGAAATAACTTCATATAAAAACCAAATGGAAGCATTCTCAGAAAATCCTTTGTGATGATTGAGTTGAACTCAGAGACCTGAACATTCCTTTTGATGGAGCAGTTTCCAAACACACTTCTCGTGGAATCTGCAAGTGGATATTGGGACCTCTCTGAGGATTTCGTTGGAAGCGGGATAAACTTCCCAGAACTAAACGGAAGCATTCTTAGAAACTTCTTTGTGATGTTTGCATTCAACTCACAGAGTTGAACCTTCCTTTAATAGTTCAGGTTTGAAACACTCTTTTTGTAGAATCTGGAAGTGGATATTTGGACCACTGTGTGGTCTTCGTTGGAAACGGGTATATCTTCACCTCAAACCTAGACAGAAGCATTCTCAGTAAGTTCTCTGTGTTGACTGCATTCAACTCACAGAGTTGAACAATCCTTTTGATGGAGCAGTTTTGAAACTCTCTTTCTTTGGAATCTGCAAGTGGATATGTTGACCTCTTTGAAGATTTCGTTGGAAACGGGTTAATCTCACATAAAAGCTAAACAGAAGCATTGTCAGAAACTTCTTTGTGATGTTTGCATTCACCTCATAGAGTTGAAATTTCCCTTTGATAGAGCAGCTTTGAAACACTCTTTTTCTAGAATCTGCAAGTGGACATTTGGAGGGCTTTGTGTTCTGCGGTGGAAAAGGAAATATCTTCTCATCAAAACTACATAGAAGCATTCTCAGAAACTATTCTGTGATGATTGCATTCAGCTGACAGAGTTGAACATTCCTTTTATTAGAGCAGTTTGGAAACACTCTCTTTGTAGAATCTGCATGTGGAGATTTGGACCGCTTTGAGACCTATGGTAGTAAAGGAAATAACTTCATAGAAAAACCAAATGGAAGCATTCTCAGAAAATTATTTGTGATGATTGAGTTGAACTCAGAGACCTGAACATTCCTTTTGATGGAGCAGTTTCCAAACACACTTCTCGTGGAATCTGCAAGTGGATATTAGGACCTCTCTGAGGATTTCGTTGGAAGCGGGATAAACTTCCCAGAACTAAACGGAAGCATTCTCAGAAACTTCTTTGTGATGTTTGCATTCAACTCACAGAGTTGAACCTTCCTTTCATAGTTCAGGTTTGAAAGACTCTTTTTGTAGAATCTGGAAGTGGATATTTGGACCACTGTGTGGACTTCGTTGGAAACGGATATATCTTCACCTCAAACCTAGACAGAAGCATTCTCAGAAAGTTCTCTGTGTTGACTGCATTCAACTCACAGAGTTGAATAATCCTTTTGATGGAGCAGTTTTGAAACTCTCTTTCTTTGGAATCTGCAAGTCGATATGTTGACCTCTTTGAAGATATCGTTGGAAACGGGTTAATCTCACATAAAAGCTAAACAGAAGCATTGTCAGAAACTTCTTTGTGATGTTTGCATTCACCTCATAGAGTTGAACTTTCCCTTTGATAGAGCAGCTTTGAAACACTCTTTTTCTAGAATCTGCAAGTGGACATTTGGAGGGCTTTGTGTTCTGCGGTGGAAAAGGAAATATCTTCTCATCAAAACTACATAGAAGCATTCTCAGAAACAATTCTGTGATGATTGCATTCAGCTGACAGAGTTGAACATTCCTTTTATTAGAGCAGTTTGGAAACACTCTTTTTGTAGAATCTGCATGTGGAGATTTGGACCGCTTGGAGACCTATGGTAGTAAAGGAAATAACTTCATAGAAAAACCAAATGGAAGCATTCTCAGAAAATTATTTGTGATGATTGAGTTGAACTCAGAGACCTGAACATTCCTTTTGATGGAGCAGTTTCCAAACACACTTCTCGTGGAATCTGCAAGTGGATATTTGGACGTCTCTGAGGATTTCGTTGGAAGCGGGATAAACTTCCCAGAACTAAACGGAAGCATTCTCAGAAACTTCTTTGTGATGTTTGCATTCAACTCACAGAGTTGAACCTTCCTTTCATAGTTCAGGTTTGAAACACTCTTTTTGTAGAATCTGGAAGTGGATATTTGGACCATTGTGTGGACTTCGTTGGAAACGGGTATTTCTTCACCTCAAACCTAGACAGAAGCATTCTCAGAAAGTTCTCTGTGTTGACTGCATTCAACTCACAGACTTGAACAATCGTTTTGATGGAGCAGTTTTGAAACTCTCTTTCTTTGGAATCTGCAAGTGGATATGTTGACTCTTTGAAGATTTCGTTGGAAACGGGTTAATCTTCACATAAAAGCTAAACAGAAGCATTCTCAGAAACTTCTTTGTGATGATTGCATTCACCTCACAGAGTTGAACTTTCCCTCTGATAGAGCAGCTTTGAAACACTCTTTTTCTAGAATCTGCAAGTGGACATTTGGAGGGCTTTGTGTTCTGCGGTGGAAAAGGAAATATCTTCTCATCAAAACTACATAGAAGCATTCTCAGAAACTACTCTGTGATGATTGCATTCAGCAGACAGAGTTGAACATTCCTTTTGATAGAGCAGTTTAGAAACACTCTTTTTGTAGAATCTGCATGTGGAGATTTGGACCGCTTGGAGACCTATGGTAGTAAGGGAAATAACTTCATATAAAAACCAAATGGAAGCATTCTCAGAAAATCCTTTGTGATGATTGAGTTGAACTCAGAGACCTGAACATTCCTTTTGATGGAGCAGTTTCCAAACACACTTCTCGTGGAATCTGCAAGTGGATATTTGGACCTCTCTGAGGATTTCGTTGGAAGTGGGATAAACTTCCCAGAACTAAACGGAAGCATTCTCAGAAACTTCTTTGTGATGTTTGCATTCAACTCACAGAGTTGAACCTTCCTTTCATAGTTCAGGTTTGAAACACTCTTTTTGTAGAATCTGGAAGTGGATATTTGGACCACTGTGTGGTCTTCGTTGGAAACGGGTATATCTTCACCTCAAACCTAGACAGAAGCATTCTCAGTAAGTTCTCTGTGTTGACTGCATTCAACTCACAGAGTTGAACAATCCTTTTGATGGAGCAGTTTTGAAACTCTCTTTCTTTGGAATCTGCAAGTGGATATGTTGACCTCTTTGAAGATTTCGTTGGAAACGGTGTAATCTCACATAAAAGCTAAACAGAAGCATTGTCAGAAACTTCTATGTGATGTTTGCATTCACCTCATAGAGTTGAAATTTCCCTTTGATAGAGCAGCTTTGAAACACTCTTTTTGTAGAATCTGCAAGTGGACATTTGGAGGGCTTTGTGTTCTGCGGTGGAAAAGGAAATATCTTCTCATCAAAACTACATAGAAGCATTCTCAGAAACAATTCTCTGATGATTGCATTCAGCTGACAGAGTTGAACATTCCTTTTGATAGAGCAGTTTGGAAACACTCTTTTTGTAGAATCTGCATGTGGATATTTGGTCCGCTTGGAGACCTATGGTAGTAGAGGAAATAAGTTCATAGAAAAACCAAATGGAAGCATTCTCAGAAAATTCTTTGTGATGATTGAGTTGAACTCAGAGACCTGAACATTTCTTTTGATGGAGCAGTTTCCAAACACACTTCTCGTGGAATCTGCAAGTGGATATTTGGACCTCTCTGAGGATTTCGTTGGAAGCGGGATAAACTTCCCAGAACTAAACGGAAGCATTCTCAGAAACATCTTTGTGATGTTTGCATTCAACTCACAGAGTTGAACCTTCCTTCCATAGTTCAGGTTTGAAACACTCTTTTTGTAGAATCTGGAAGTGGATATTTGGACCACTGTGTGGACTTCGTTGGAAACGGGTATATCTTCACCTCAAACCTAGACAGAAGCATTCTCAGAGAGTTCTCTGTGTAGACTGCATTCAACTCACAGAGTTGAACAATCCTTTTGATGGAGCAGTTTTGAAACTCTCTTTGGAATCTGCAAGTGGATATGTTGACCTCTTTGAGGATTTCGTTGGAAACGGGTTAATCTTCACATAAAAGCTAAACAGAAGCATTCTCAGAAACTTCTTTGTGATGATTGCATTCACCTCACAGAGTTGAACTTTCCCTTTGATAGAGCAGCTTTGAAACACTCTTTTTCTAGAATCTGCAAGTGGACATTTGGAGGGCTTTGTGTTCTGCGGTGGAAAAGGAAATATCTTCTCATCAAAACTACATAGAAGCATTCTCAGGAACTATTCTGTGATGATTGCATTCAGCTGACAGAGTTGAACATTCCTTTTGATAGAGCAGTTTCGAAACACTCTTTTTGTAGAATCTGCATGTGGAGATTTGGACCGCTTGGAGACCTATGGTAGTAAAGGAAATAACTTCATAGAAAAACCAAATGGAAGCATTCTCAGAAAATTCTTTGTGATGATTGAGTTGAACTCAGAGACCTGAACATTCCTTTTGATGGAGCAGTTTCCAAACACACTTCTCGTGGAATCTGCAAGTGGATATTTGGACCTCTCTGAGGATTTCGTTGGAAGCGGGATAAACTTCCCAGAACTAAACGGAAGCATTCTCAGAAACTTCTTTGTGATGTTTGCATTCAACTCACAGAGTTGAAACTTCCTTTCATAGTTCAGGTTTGAAACACTCTTTTTGTAGAATCTGGAAGTGGATATTTGGACCACTGTGTGGTCTTCGTTGGAAACGGGTATATCTTCACCTCAAACCTAGACAGAAGCATTCTCAGAAAGTTCTCTGTGTTGACTGCGTTCAACTCACAGAGTTGAACAATCCTTTTGATGGAGCAGTTTTGAAACTCTCTTTCTTTGGAATCTGCAAGTGGATATGTTGACCTCTTTGAAGATTTCGTTGGAAACGGGTTAATCTTCACATAAAAGCTAAACAGAAGCATTCTCAGAAACTTCTTTGTGATGATTGCATTCACCTCACAGAGTTGAACTTTCCCTTTGATAGAGCAGCTTTGAAACACTCTTTTTCTAGAATCTGCAAGTGGACATTTGGAGGGCTTTGTGTTCTGCGGTGGAAAAGGAAATATCTTCTCATGGAAACAACATAGAAGCATTCTCAGAAACAATTCTGAGATGATTGCATTCAGCTGACAGAGTTGAACATTCCTTTTGATAGAGCAGTTTGGAAACACTCTTTTTGTAGAATCTGCATGTGGAGATTTGGACCGCTTGGAGACCTATGGTAGTAAAGGAAATAACTTCATAGAAAAACCAAATGGAAGCATTCTCAGAAAATTCTTTGTGATGATTGAGTTGAACTCAGAGACCTGAACATTCCTTTTGATGGAGCAGTTTCCAAACACACTTCTCGTGGAATCTGCAAGTGGATATTTGGACCTCTCTGAGGATTTCGTTGGAAGCGGGATAAACTTCCCAGAACTAAACGGAAGCATTCTCAGAAACTTCTTTGTGATGTTTGCATTCAACTCACAGAGTTGAACCTTCCTTTCATAGTTCAGGTTTGAAACACTCTTTTTGTAGAATCTGGAAGTGGATATTTGGACCACTGTGAGGACTTCGTTGGAAACGGGTATATCTTCACCTCAAACGTAGAGAGAAGCATTCTCAAAAAGTTCTCTGTGTTGACTGCATTCAACTGACAGACTTGAACAATCGTTTTGATGGAGCAGTTTTGAAACTCTCTTTCTTTGGAATCTGCAAGTGGATACGTTGACCTCTTTGAAGATTTCGTTGGAAACGGGTTAATCTTCACATAAAAGCTAAACAGAAGCATTCTCAGAAACTTCTTTGTGATGATTGCATTCACCTCACAGAGTTGAACTTTCTCTTTGATAGAGCAGCTTTGAAACACTCTTTTTTTTGAATCTGCATGTGGACATTTGGAGGGCTTTCTGGACTGTGGTGGAAAAGGAAATATCTTCTCATCGAAAGTACATTTGGAGGGCTTTGTGTTCTGCGGTGGAAAAGGGAATATCTTCTCATGGAAACAACATAGAAGCATTCTCAGAAACAATTCTGTGATGATTGCATTCAGCTGACAGAGTTGAACATTCCTTTTGATAGAGCAGTTTGGAATCACTCTTTTTGTAGAATCTGCATGGGGAGATTTGGACCGCTTGGAGACCTATGGTAGTAAAGGAAATAACTTCATAGAAAAACCAAATGGAAGCATTCTCAGAAAATTCTTTGTGATGATTGAGTTGAACTCAGAGACCTGAACATTCCTTTTGATGGAGCAGTTTCCAAACACACTTCTCGTGGAATCTGCAAGTGGATATTTGGACCTCTCTGAGGATTTCGTTGGAAGCGGGATAAACTTCCCAGAACTAAACGGAAGCATTCTCAGAAACTTCTTTGTGATGTTTGCATTCAACTCACAGAGTTGAAACTTCCTTTCATAGTTCAGGTTTGAAACACTCTTTTTGTAGAATCTGGAAGTGGATATTTGGACCACTGTGTGGTCTTCGTTGGAAACGGGTATATCTTCACCTCAAACCTAGACAGAAGCATTCTCAGAAAGTTCTCTGTGTTGACTGCTTTCAACTCACAGAGTTGAACAATCCTTTTGATGGAGGAGTTTTGAAACTCTCTTTCTTTGGGATCTGCAAGTGGATATGTTGACCTCTTTGAAGATTTCGTTGGAAACGGGTTAATCTTCACATAAAAGCTAAACAGAAGCATTCTCAGAAACTTTTTTCTGATGATTGCATTCACCTCACAGAGTTGAACTTTCCCTTTGATAGAGCAGCTTTGAAACACTCTTTTTCTAGAATCTGCAAATGGACATTTGGAGGGCTTTGTGTTCTGCGGTGGAAAAGGAAATATCTTCTCATCAAAACTACATAGAAGCATTCTCAGAAACAATTCTGTGATGATTGCATTCAGCTGACAGAGTTGAACATTCCTTTTGATAGAGCAGTTTGGAAACACTCTTTTTGTAGAATCTGCATGTGGAGATTTGGACCGCTTTGAGACCTATGGTAGTAAAGGAAATAACTTCATAGAAAAACCAAATGGAAGCATTCTCAGAAAATTCTTTGTGATGATTGAGTTGAACTCAGAGACCTGAACATTCCTTTTGATGGAGCAGTTTCCAAACACACTTCTCGTGGAATCTGCAAGTGGATATTTGGACCTCTCTGAGGATTTCGTTGGAAGCGGGATAAACTTCCCAGAACTAAACGGAAGCATTCTCAGAAACTTCTTTGTGATGTTTGCATTTAACTCGCAGAGTTGAACCTTCCTTTCATAGTTCAGGTTTGAAACACTCTTTTTGTAGAATCTGGAAGTGGATATTTGGACCACTGTGAGGACTTCGTTGGAAACGGGTATATCTTCACCTCAAACCTAGAGAGAAGCATTCTCAGAAAGTTCTCTGTGTTGACTGCATTCAACTGACAGAGTTGAACAATCGTTTTGATGGAGCAGTTTTGAATCTCTCTTTCTTTGGAATCTGCAAGTGGATATGTTGACCTCTTTGAAGATTTCGTTGGAAACGGGTTAATCTTCACATAAAAGCTAAACAGAAGCATTCTCAGAAACTTCTTTGTGATGATTGCATTCACCTCACAGAGTTGAACTTTCCCTTTGATAGAGCAGCTTTGAAACACTCTTTTTCTAGAATCTGCAAGTGGACATTTGGAGGGCTTTGTGTTCTGCGGTGGAAAAGGAAATATCTTCTCATGGAAACAACATAGAAGCATTCTCAGAAACAATTCTGAGATGATTGCATTCAGCTGACAGAGTTGAACATTCCTTTTGATAGAGCAGTTTGGAAACACTCTTTTTGTAGAATCTGCATGTGGAGATTTGGACCGCTTGGAGACCTATGGTAGTAAAGGAAATAACTTCATAGAAAAACCAAATGGAAGCATTCTCAGAAAATTCTTTGTGATGATTGAGTTGAACTCAGAGACCTGAACATTCCTTTTGATGGAGCAGTTTCCAAACACACTTCTCGTGGAATCTGCAAGTGGATATTTGGACCTCTCTGAGGATTTCGTTGGAAGCGGGATAAACTTCCCAGAACTAAACGGAAGCATTCTCAGAAACTTCTTTGTGATGTTTGCATTCAACTCACAGAGTTGAACCTTCCTTTCATAGTTCAGGTTTGAAACACTCTTTTTGTAGAATCTGGAAGTGGATATTTGGACCACTGTGAGGACTTCGTTGGAAACGGGTATATCTTCACCTCAAACGTAGAGAGAAGCATTCTCAAAAAGTTCTCTGTGTTGACTGCATTCAACTGACAGACTTGAACAATCGTTTTGATGGAGCAGTTTTGAAACTCTCTTTCTTTGGAATCTGCAAGTGGATACGTTGACCTCTTTGAAGATTTCGTTGGAAACGGGTTAATCTTCACATAAAAGCTAAACAGAAGCATTCTCAGAAACTTCTTTGTGATGATTGCATTCACCTCACAGAGTTGAACTTTCTCTTTGATAGAGCAGCTTTGAAACACTCTTTTTTTTGAATCTGCATGTGGACATTTGGAGGGCTTTCTGGACTGTGGTGGAAAAGGAAATATCTTCTCATCGAAAGTACATTTGGAGGGCTTTGTGTTCTGCGGTGGAAAAGGAAATATCTTCTCATGGAAACAACATAGAAGCATTCTCAGAAACAATTCTGTGATGATTGCATTCAGCTGACAGAGTTGAACATTCCTTTTGATAGAGCAGTTTGGAATCACTCTTTTTGTAGAATCTGCATGGGGAGATTTGGACCGCTTGGAGACCTATGGTAGTAAAGGAAATAACTTCATAGAAAAACCAAATGGAAGCATTCTCAGAAAATTCTTTGTGATGATTGAGTTGAACTCAGAGACCTGAACATTCCTTTTGATGGAGCAGTTTCCAAACACACTTCTCGTGGAATCTGCAAGTGGATATTTGGACCTCTCTGAGGATTTCGTTGGAAGCGGGATAAACTTCCCAGAACTAAACGGAAGCATTCTCAGAAACTTCTTTGTGATGTTTGCATTCAACTCACAGAGTTGAAACTTCCTTTCATAGTTCAGGTTTGAAACACTCTTTTTGTAGAATCTGGAAGTGGATATTTGGACCACTGTGTGGTCTTCGTTGGAAACGGGTATATCTTCACCTCAAACCTAGACAGAAGCATTCTCAGAAAGTTCTCTGTGTTGACTGCTTTCAACTCACAGAGTTGAACAATCCTTTTGATGGAGGAGTTTTGAAACTCTCTTTCTTTGGGATCTGCAAGTGGATATGTTGACCTCTTTGAAGATTTCGTTGGAAACGGGTTAATCTTCACATAAAAGCTAAACAGAAGCATTCTCAGAAACTTTTTTCTGATGATTGCATTCACCTCACAGAGTTGAACTTTCCCTTTGATAGAGCAGCTTTGAAACACTCTTTTTCTAGAATCTGCAAATGGACATTTGGAGGGCTTTGTGTTCTGCGGTGGAAAAGGAAATATCTTCTCATCAAAACTACATAGAAGCATTCTCAGAAACAATTCTGTGATGATTGCATTCAGCTGACAGAGTTGAACATTCCTTTTGATAGAGCAGTTTGGAAACACTCTTTTTGTAGAATCTGCATGTGGAGATTTGGACCGCTTTGAGACCTATGGTAGTAAAGGAAATAACTTCATAGAAAAACCAAATGGAAGCATTCTCAGAAAATTCTTTGTGATGATTGAGTTGAACTCAGAGACCTGAACATTCCTTTTGATGGAGCAGTTTCCAAACACACTTCTCGTGGAATCTGCAAGTGGATATTTGGACCTCTCTGAGGATTTCGTTGGAAGCGGGATAAACTTCCCAGAACTAAACGGAAGCATTCTCAGAAACTTCTTTGTGATGTTTGCATTTAACTCGCAGAGTTGAACCTTCCTTTCATAGTTCAGGTTTGAAACACTCTTTTTGTAGAATCTGGAAGTGGATATTTGGACCACTGTGAGGACTTCGTTGGAAACGGGTATATCTTCACCTCAAACCTAGAGAGAAGCATTCTCAGAAAGTTCTCTGTGTTGACTGCATTCAACTGACAGAGTTGAACAATCGTTTTGATGGAGCAGTTTTGAATCTCTCTTTCTTTGGAATCTGCAAGTGGATATGTTGACCTCTTTGAAGATTTCGTTGGAAACGGGTTAATCTTCACATAAAAGCTAAACAGAAGCATTCTCAGAAACTTCTTTGTGATGATTGCATTCACCTCACAGAGTTGAACTTTCCCTTTGATAGAGCAGCTTTGAAACACTCTTTTTCTAGAATCTGCAAGTGGACATTTGGAGGGCTTCTTGGACTGTGGTGGAAAAGGAAATATCTTCTCATCGAAAGGACATTTGGAGGGCTTTGTGTTCTGCGGTGGAAAAGGAAATATCTTCTCATGGAAACAACTTAGAAGCATTCTCAGAAACAATTCTGTGATGATTGCATTCAGCTGACAGGGTTGAACATTCCTTTTGATAGAGCAGTTTGGAAACACTCTTTTTGTAGTATCTGCATGTGGAGATTTGGACCGCTTGGAGACCTATGGTAGTAAAGGAAATAACTTCATAGAAAAACCAAATGGAAGCATTCTCAGAAAATTCTTTGTGATGAGTGAGTTGAACTCAGAGACCTGAACATTCCTTTTGATGGAGCAGTTTCCAAATACACTTCTCGTGGAATCTGCAAGTGGATATTTGGACCTCTCTGAGGATTTCGTTGGAAGCGGGATAAACTTCCCAGAACTAAACGGAAGCATTCTCAGAAACTTCTTTGTGATGTTTGCATTCAACTCACAGAGTTGAACCTTCCTTTCATAGTTCAGGTTTGAAACACTCTTTTTGTGGAATCTGGAAGTGGATATTTGGACCACTGTGAGGACTTCGTTGGAAACGGGTATATCTTCACCTCAAACCTAGAGAGAAGCATTCTCAGAAAGTTCTCTGTGTTGACTGCATTCAACTGACAGACTTGAACAATCGTTTTGATGGAGCAGTTTTGAAACTCTCTTTCTTTGGAATCTGCAAGTGGATATGTTGACCTCTTTGAAGATTTCGTTGGAAACGGGTTAATCTTCACATAAAAGCTAAACAGAAGCATTCTCAGAAACTTCTTTGTGATGATTGCATTCACCTCACAGAGTTGAACTTTCTCTTTGATAGAGCAGCTTGGAAACACTCTTTTTCTTGAATCTGCAAGTGGACATTTGGAGGGCTTTCTGGACTGTGGTGGAAAAGGAAATATCTTCTCATCGAAAGTACATTTGGACGGCTTTGTGTTCTGCGGTGGAAAAGGAAATATCTTCTCATGGAAACAACATAGAAGCATTCTCAGAAACAATTCTGTGATGATTGCATTCAGCTGACAGAGTTGAACATTCCTTTTGATAGAGCAGTTTGGAATCACTCTTTTTGTAGAATCTGCATGGGGAGATTTGGACCGCTTGGAGACCTATGGTAGTAAAGGAAATAACTTCATAGAAAAACCAAATGGAAGCATTCTCAGAAAATTCTTTGTGATGATTGAGTTGAACTCAGAGACCTGAACATTCCTTTTGATGGAGCAGTTTCCAAACACACTTCTCGTGGAATCTGCAAGTGGATATTTGGACCTCTCTGAGGATTTCATTGGAAGCGGGATAAACTTCCCAGAACTAAACGGAAGCATTCTCAGAAACTTCTTTGTGATGTTTGCATTCAACTCACAGAGTTGAAACTTCCTTTCATAGTTCAGGTTTGAAACACTCTTTTTGTAGAATCTGGAAGTGGATATTTGGACCACTGTGTGGTCTTCGTTGGAAACGGGTATATCTTCACCTCAAACCTAGAGAGAAGCATTCTCAGAAAGTTCTCTGTGTTGACTGCATTCAACTGACAGACTTGAACAATCGTTTTGATGGAGCAGTTTTGAAACTCTCTTTCTTTGGAATCTGCAAGTGGATATGTTGACCTCTTTGAAGATTTCGTTGGAAACGGGTTAATCTTCACATAAAAGCTAAACAGAAGCATTCTCAGAAACTTCTTTGTGATGATTGCATTCACCTCACAGAGTTGAACTTTCTCTTTGATAGAGCAGCTTTGAAACACTCTTTTTCTTGAATCTGCAAGTGGACATTTGGAGGGCTTTCTGGACTGTGGTGGAAAAGGAAATATCTTCTCATCAAAAGTACATTTGGAGGGCTTTGTGTTCTGCGGTGGAAAAGGAAATATCTTCTCATGGAAACAACATAGAAGCATTCTCAGAAACAATTCTGTGATGATTGCATTCAGCTGACAGAGTTGAACATTCCTTTTGATAGAGCAGTTTGGAAACACTCTTTTTGTAGAATCTGCATGGGGAGATTTGGACCGCTTGGAGACCTATGGTAGTAAAGGAAATAACTTCATAGAAAAACCAAATGGAAGCATTCTCAGAAAATTCTTTGTGATGATTGAGTTGAACTCAGAGACCTGAACATTCCTTTTGATGGAGCAGTTTCCAAACACACTTCTCGTGGAATCTGCAAGTGGATATTTGGACCTCTCTGAGGATTTCGTTGGAAGCGGGATAAACTTCCCAGAACTAAACGGAAGCATTCTCAGAAACTTCTTTGTGATGTTTGCATTCAACTCACAGAGTTGAAACTTCCTTTCATAGTTCAGGTTTGAAACACTCTTTTTGTAGAATCTGGAAGTGGATATTTGGACCACTGTGTGGTCTTCGTTGGAAACGGGTATATCTTCACCTCAAACCTAGACAGAAGCATTCTCAGAAAGTTCTCTGTGTTGACTGCATTCAACTCACAGAGTTGAACAATCCTTTTGATGGAGCAGTTTTGAAACTCTCTTTCTTTGGGATCTGCAAGTGGATATGTTGACCTCTTTGAAGATTTCGTTGGAAACGGGTTAATCTTCACATAAAAGCTAAACAGAAGCATTCTCAGAAACTTCTTTGTGATCATTGCATTCACCTCACAGAGTTGAACTTTCTCTTTGATAGAGCAGCTTTGAAACACTCTTTTTCTAGAATCTGCAAATGGACATTTGGAGGGCTTTGTGTTCTGCGGTGGAAAAGGAAATATCTTCTCATCAAAACTACATAGAAGCATTCTCAGAAACAATTCTGTGATGATTGCATTCAGCTGACAGAGTTGAACATTCCTTTTGATAGAGCAGTTTGGAAACACTCTTTTTGTAGAATCTGCATGTGGAGATTTGGACCGCTTGGAGACCTATGGTAGTAAAGGAAATAACTTCATAGAAAAACCAAATGGAAGCATTCTCAGAAAATTCTTTGTGATGATTGAGTTGAACTCAGAGACCTGAACATTCCTTTTGATGGAGCAGTTTCCAAACACACTTCTCGTGGAATCTGCAAGTGGATATTTGGACCTCTCTGAGGATTTCGTTGGAAGCGGGATAAACTTCCCAGAACTAAACGGAAGCATTCTCAGAAACTTCTTTGTGATGTTTGCATTCAACTCACAGAGTTGAACCTTCCTTTCATAGTTCAGGTTTGAAACACTCTTTTTGTAGAATCTGGAAGTGGATATTTGGACCACTGTGAGGACTTCGTTGGAAAAGGGTATATCTTCACCTCAAACCTAGAGAGAAGCATTCTCAGAAAGTTCTCTGTGTTGACTGCATTCAACTGACAGACTTGAACAATCGTTTTGATGGAGCAGTTTTGAAACTCTCTTTCTTTGGAATCTGCAAGTGGATATGTTGACCTCTTTGAAGATTTCGTTGGAAACGGGTTAATCTTCACATAAAAGCTAAACAGAAGCATTCTCAGAAACTTCTTTGTGATGATTGCATTCACCTCACAGAGTTGAACTTTCTCTTTGATAGAGCAGCTTTGAAACACTCTTTTTCTTGAATCTGCAAGTGGACATTTGGAGGGCTTTCTGGACTGTGGTGGAAAAGGAAATATCTTCTCATCAAAAGTACATTTGGAGGGCTTTGTGTTCTGCGGTGGAAAAGGAAATATCTTCTCATGGAAACAACATAGAAGCATTCTCAGAAACAATTCTGTGATGATTGCATTCAGCTGACAGAGTTGAACATTCCTTTTGATAGAGCAGTTTGGAAACACTCTTTTTGTAGAATCTGCATGGGGAGATTTGGACCGCTTGGAGACCTATGGTAGTAAAGGAAATAACTTCATAGAAAAACCAAATGGAAGCATTCTCAGAAAATTCTTTGTGATGATTGAGTTGAACTCAGAGACCTGAACATTCCTTTTGATGGAGCAGTTTCCAAACACACTTCTCGTGGAATCTGCAAGTGGATATTTGGACCTCTCTGAGGATTTCGTTGGAAGCGGGATAAACTTCCCAGAACTAAACGGAAGCATTCTCAGAAACTTCTTTGTGATGTTTGCATTCAACTCACAGAGTTGAAACTTCCTTTCATAGTTCAGGTTTGAAACACTCTTTTTGTAGAATCTGGAAGTGGATATTTGGACCACTGTGTGGTCTTCGTTGGAAACGGGTATATCTTCACCTCAAACCTAGACAGAAGCATTCTCAGAAAGTTCTCTGTGTTGACTGCATTCAACTCACAGAGTTGAACAATCCTTTTGATGGAGCAGTTTTGAAACTCTCTTTCTTTGGGATCTGCAAGTGGATATGTTGACCTCTTTGAAGATTTCGTTGGAAACGGGTTAATCTTCACATAAAAGCTAAACAGAAGCATTCTCAGAAACTTCTTTGTGATCATTGCATTCACCTCACAGAGTTGAACTTTCCCTTTGATAGAGCAGCTTTGAAACACTCTTTTTCTAGAATCTGCAAGTGGACATTTGGAGGGCTTTGTGTTCTGCGGTGGAAAAGGAAATATCTTCTCATCAAAACTACATAGAAGCATTCTCAGAAACAATTCTGTGATGATTGCATTCAGCTGACAGAGTTGAACATTCCTTTCGATAGAGCAGTTTGGAAACACTCCTTTTGTAGAATCTGCATGGGGAGATTTGGACCGCTTGGAGACCTATGGTAGTAAAGGAAATAACTTCATAGAAAAACCAAATGGAAGCATTCTCAGAAAATTCTTTGTGATGATTGAGTTGAACTCAGAGACCTGAACATTCCTTTTGATGGAGCAGTTTCCAAACACACTTCTCGTGGAATCTGCAAGTGGATATTTGGACCTCTCTGAGGATTTCGTTGGAAGCGGGATAAACTTCCCAGAACTAAACGGAAGCATACTCAGAAACTTCTTTGTGATGTTTGCATTCAACTCACAGAGTTGAAACTTCCTTTCATAGTTCAGGTTTGAAACACTCTTTTTGTAGAATCTGGAAGTGGATATTTGGACCACTGTGAGGACTTCGTTGGAAACGGGTATATCTTCACCTCAAACCTAGAGAGAAGCATTCTCAGAAAGTTCTCTGTGTTGACTGCATTCAACTGACAGACTTGAACAATCGTTTTGATGGAGCAGTTTTGAAACTCTCTTTCTTTGGAATCTGCAAGTGGATATGTTGACCTCTTTGAAGATTTCGTTGGAAACGGGTTAATCTTCACATAAAAGCTAAACAGAAGCATTCTCAGAAACTTCTTTGTGATGATTGCATTCACCTCACAGAGTTGAACTTTCTCTTTGATAGAGCAGCTTTGAAACACTCTTTTTCTTGAATCTGCAAGTGGACATTTGGAGGGCTTTCTGGACTGTGGTGGAAAAGGAAATATCTTCTCATCAAAAGTACATTTGGAGGGCTTTGTGTTCTGCGGTGGAAAAGGAAATATCTTCTCATGGAAACAACATAGAAGCATTCTCAGAAACAATTCTGTGATGATTGCATTCAGCTGACAGAGTTGAACATTCCTTTTGATAGAGCAGTTTGGAAACACTCTTTTTGTAGAATCTGCATGGGGAGATTTGGACCGCTTGGAGACCTATGGTAGTAAAGGAAATAACTTCATAGAAAAACCAAATGGAAGCATTCTCAGAAAATTCTTTGTGATGATTGAGTTGAACTCAGAGACCTGAACATTCCTTTTGATGGAGCAGTTTCCAAACACACTTCTCGTGGAATCTGCAAGTGGATATTTGGACCTCTCTGAGGATTTCGTTGGAAGCGGGATAAACTTCCCAGAACTAAACGGAAGCATTCTCAGAAACTTCTTTGTGATGTTTGCATTCAACTCACAGAGTTGAAACTTCCTTTCATAGTTCAGGTTTGAAACACTCTTTTTGTAGAATCTGGAAGTGGATATTTGGACCACTGTGTGGTCTTCGTTGGAAACGGGTATATCTTCACCTCAAACCTAGACAGAAGCATTCTCAGAAAGTTCTCTGTGTTGACTGCATTCAACTCACAGAGTTGAACAATCCTTTTGATGGAGCAGTTTTGAAACTCTCTTTCTTTGGGATCTGCAAGTGGATATGTTGACCTCTTTGAAGATTTCGTTGGAAACGGGTTAATCTTCACATAAAAGCTAAACAGAAGCATTCTCAGAAACTTCTTTGTGATCATTGCATTCACCTCACAGAGTTGAACTTTCTCTTTGATAGAGCAGCTTTGAAACACTCTTTTTCTAGAATCTGCAAATGGACATTTGGAGGGCTTTGTGTTCTGCGGTGGAAAAGGAAATATCTTCTCATCAAAACTACATAGAAGCATTCTCAGAAACAATTCTGTGATGATTGCATTCAGCTGACAGAGTTGAACATTCCTTTTGATAGAGCAGTTTGGAAACACTCTTTTTGTAGAATCTGCATGTGGAGATTTGGACCGCTTGGAGACCTATGGTAGTAAAGGAAATAACTTCATAGAAAAACCAAATGGAAGCATTCTCAGAAAATTCTTTGTGATGATTGAGTTGAACTCAGAGACCTGAACATTCCTTTTGATGGAGCAGTTTCCAAACACACTTCTCGTGGAATCTGCAAGTGGATATTTGGACCTCTCTGAGGATTTCGTTGGAAGCGGGATAAACTTCCCAGAACTAAACGGAAGCATTCTCAGAAACTTCTTTGTGATGTTTGCATTCAACTCACAGAGTTGAACCTTCCTTTCATAGTTCAGGTTTGAAACACTCTTTTTGTAGAATCTGGAAGTGGATATTTGGACCACTGTGAGGACTTCGTTGGAAACGGGTATATCTTCACCTCAAACCTAGAGAGAAGCATTCTCAGAAAGTTCTCTGTGTTGACTGCATTCAACTGACAGACTTGAACAATCGTTTTGATGGAGCAGTTTTGAAACTCTCTTTCTTTGGAATCTGCAAGTGGATATGTTGACCTCTTTGAAGATTTCGTTGGAAACGGGTTAATCTTCACATAAAAGCTAAACAGAAGCATTCTCAGAAACTTCTTTGTGATGATTGCATTCACCTCACAGAGTTGAACTTTCTCTTTGATAGAGCAGCTTTGAAACACTCTTTTTCTTGAATCTGCAAGTGGACATTTGGAGGGCTTTCTGGACTGTGGTGGAAAAGGAAATATCTTCTCATCAAAAGTACATTTGGAGGGCTTTGTGTTCTGCGGTGGAAAAGGAAATATCTTCTCATGGAAACAACATAGAAGCATTCTCAGAAACAATTCTGTGATGATTGCATTCAGCTGACAGAGTTGAACATTCCTTTTGATAGAGCAGTTTGGAAACACTCTTTTTGTAGAATCTGCATGGGGAGATTTGGACCGCTTGGAGACCTATGGTAGTAAAGGAAATAACTTCATAGAAAAACCAAATGGAAGCATTCTCAGAAAATTCTTTGTGATGATTGAGTTGAACTCAGAGACCTGAACATTCCTTTTGATGGAGCAGTTTCCAAACACACTTCTCGTGGAATCTGCAAGTGGATATTTGGACCTCTCTGAGGATTTCGTTGGAAGCGGGATAAACTTCCCAGAACTAAACGGAAGCATTCTCAGAAACTTCTTTGTGATGTTTGCATTCAACTCACAGAGTTGAAACTTCCTTTCATAGTTCAGGTTTGAAACACTCTTTTTGTAGAATCTGGAAGTGGATATTTGGACCACTGTGTGGTCTTCGTTGGAAACGGGTATATCTTCACCTCAAACCTAGACAGAAGCATTCTCAGAAAGTTCTCTGTGTTGACTGCATTCAACTCACAGAGTTGAACAATCCTTTTGATGGAGCAGTTTTGAAACTCTCTTTCTTTGGGATCTGCAAGTGGATATGTTGACCTCTTTGAAGATTTCGTTGGAAACGGGTTAATCTTCACATAAAAGCTAAACAGAAGCATTCTCAGAAACTTCTTTGTGATCATTGCATTCACCTCACAGAGTTGAACTTTCCCTTTGATAGAGCAGCTTTGAAACACTCTTTTTCTAGAATCTGCAAATGGACATTTGGAGGGCTTTGTGTTCTGCGGTGGAAAAGGAAATATCTTCTCATCAAAACTACATAGAAGCATTCTCAGAAACAATTCTGTGATGATTGCATTCAGCTGACAGAGTTGAACATTCCTTTCGATAGAGCAGTTTGGAAACACTCCTTTTGTAGAATCTGCATGGGGAGATTTGGACCGCTTGGAGACCTATGGTAGTAAAGGAAATAACTTCATAGAAAAACCAAATGGAAGCATTCTCAGAAAATTCTTTGTGATGATTGAGTTGAACTCAGAGACCTGAACATTCCTTTTGATGGAGCAGTTTCCAAACACACTTCTCGTGGAATCTGCAAGTGGATATTTGGACCTCTCTGAGGATTTCGTTGGAAGCGGGATAAACTTCCCAGAACTAAACGGAAGCATACTCAGAAACTTCTTTGTGATGTTTGCATTCAACTCACAGAGTTGAAACTTCCTTTCATAGTTCAGGTTTGAAACACTCTTTTTGTAGAATCTGGAAGTGGATATTTGGACCACTGTGAGGACTTCGTTGGAAACGGGTATATCTTCACCTCAAACCTAGAGAGAAGCATTCTCAGAAAGTTCTCTGTGTTGACTGCATTCAACTGACAGACTTGAACAATCGTTTTGATGGAGCAGTTTTGAAACTCTCTTTCTTTGGAATCTGCAAGTGGATATGTTGACCTCTTTGAAGATTTCGTTGGAAACGGGTTAATCTTCACATAAAAGCTAAACAGAAGCATTCTCAGAAACTTCTTTGTGATGATTGCATTCACCTCACAGAGTTGAACTTTCTCTTTGATAGAGCAGCTTTGAAACACTCTTTTTCTTGAATCTGCAAGTGGACATTTGGAGGGCTTTCTGGACTGTGGTGGAAAAGGAAATATCTTCTCATCGAAAGTACATTTGGAGGGCTTTGTGTTCTGCGGTGGAAAAGGAAATATCTTCTCATGGAAACAACATAGAAGCATTCTCAGAAACAATTCTGTGATGATTGCATTCAGCTGACAGAGTTGAACATTCCTTTTGATAGAGCAGTTTGGAAACACTCTTTTTGTAGAATCTGCATGGGGAGATTTGGACCGCTTGGAGACCTATGGTAGTAAAGGAAATAACTTCATAGAAAAACCAAATGGAAGCATTCTCAGAAAATTCTTTGTGATGATTGAGTTGAACTCAGAGACCTGAACATTCCTTTTGATGGAGCAGTTTCCAAACACACTTCTCGTGGAATCTGCAAGTGGATATTTGGACCTCTCTGAGGATTTCGTTGGAAGCGGGATAAACTTCCCAGAATTAAACGGAAGCATTCTCAGAAACTTCTTTGTGATGTTTGCATTCAACTCACAGAGTTGAAACTTCCTTTCATAGTTCAGGTTTGAAACACTCTTTTTGTAGAATCTGGAAGTGGATATTTGGACCACTGTGTGGTCTTCGTTGGAAACGGGTATATCTTCACCTCAAACCTAGACAGAAGCATTCTCAGAAAGTTCTCTGTGTTGACTGCATTCAACTCACAGAGTTGAACAGTCCTTTTGATGGAGCAGTTTTGAAACTCTCTTTCTTTGGGATCTGCAAGTGGATATGTTGACCTCTTTGAAGATTTCGTTGGAAACGGGTTAATCTTCACATAAAAGCTAAACAGAAGCATTCTCAGAAACTTTTTTCTGATGATTGCATTCACCTCACAGAGTTGAACTTTCCCTTTGATAGAGCAGCTTTGAAACACTCTTTTTCTAGAATCTGCAAATGGACATTTGGAGGGCTTTGTGTTCTGCGGTGGAAAAGGAAATATCTTCTCATCAAAACTACATAGAAGCATTCTCAGAAACAATTCTGTGATGATTGCATTCAGCTGACAGAGTTGAACATTCCTTTTGATAGAGCAGTTTGGAAACACTCTTTTTGTAGAATCTGCATGTGGAGATTTGGACCGCTTTGAGACCTATGGTAGTAAAGGAAATAACTTCATAGAAAAACCAAATGGAAGCATTCTCAGAAAATTCTTTGTGATGATTGAGTTGAACTCAGAGACCTGAACATTCCTTTTGATGGAGCAGTTTCCAAACACACTTCTCGTGGAATCTGCAAGTGGATATTTGGACCTCTCTGAGGATTTCGTTGGAAGCGGGATAAACTTCCCAGAACTAAACGGAAGCATTCTCAGAAACTTCTTTGTGATGTTTGCATTTAACTCACAGAGTTGAACCTTCCTTTCATAGTTCAGGTTTGAAACACTCTTTTTGTAGAATCTGGAAGTGGATATTTGGACCACTGTGAGGACTTCGTTGGAAACGGGTATATCTTCACCTCAAACCTAGAGAGAAGCATTCTCAGAAAGTTCTCTGTGTTGACTGCATTCAACTCACAGAGTTGAACAATCGTTTTGATGGAGCAGTTTTGAAACTCTCTTTCTTTGGAATCTGCAAGTGGATATGTTGACCTCTTTGAAGATTTTGTTGGAAACGGGTTAATCTTCACATAAAAGCTAAACAGAAGCATTCTCAGAAACTTCTTTGTGATGATTGCATTCACCTCACAGAGTTGAACTTTCTCTTTGATAGAGCAGCTTTGAAACACTCTTTTTCTAGAATCTGCAAGTGGACATTTGGAGGGATTTCTGGACTGTGGTGGAAAAGGAAATATCTTCTCATCGAAAGTACATTTGGAGGGCTGTGTGTTCTCCGGTGGAAAAGGAAATATCTTCTCATGGAAACAACATAGAAGCATTCTCAGAAACAATTCTGTGATGATTGCATTCAGCTGACAGAGTTGAACATTCCTTTTGATAGAGCAGTTTGGAAACACTCTTTTTGTAGAATCTGCATGGGGAGATTTGGACCGCTTGGAGACCTATGGTAGTAAAGGAAATAACTTCATAGAAAAACCAAATGGAAGCATTCTCAGAAAATTCTTTGTGATGATTGAGTTGAACTCAGAGACCTGAACATTCCTTTTGATGGAGCAGTTTCCAAACACACTTCTCGTGGAATCTGCAAGTGGATATTTGGACCTCTCTGAGGATTTCGTTGGAAGCGGGATAAACTTCCCAGAACTAAACGGAAGCATTCTCAGAAACTTCTTTGTGATGTTTGCATTCAACTCACAGAGTTGAAACTTCCTTTCATAGTTCAGGTTTGAAACACTCTTTTTGTAGAATCTGGAAGTGGATATTTGGACCACTGTGTGGTCTTCGTTGGAAACGGGTATATCTTCACCTCAAACCTAGACAGAAGCATTCTCAGAAAGTTCTCTGTGTTGACTGCATTCAACTCACAGAGTTGAACAATCCTTTTGATGGAGCAGTTTTGAAACTCTCTTTCTTTGGGATCTGCAAGTGGATATGTTGACCTCTTTGAAGATTTCGTTGGAAACGGGTTAATCTTCACATAAAAGCTAAACAGAAGCATTCTCAGAAACTTTTTTCTGATGATTGCATTCACCTCACAGAGTTGAACTTTCCCTTTGATAGAGCAGCTTTGAAACACTCTTTTTCTAGAATCTGCAAATGGACATTTGGAGGGCTTTGTGTTCTGCGGTGGAAAAGGAAATATCTTCTCATCAAAACTACATAGAAGCATTCTCAGAAACAATTCTGTGATGATTGCATTCAGCTGACAGAGTTGAACATTCCTTTTGATAGAGCAGTTTGGAAACACTCTTTTTGTAGAATCTGCATGTGGAGATTTGGACCGCTTTGAGACCTATGGTAGTAAAGGAAATAACTTCATAGAAAAACCAAATGGAAGCATTCTCAGAAAATTCTTTGTGATGATTGAGTTGAACTCAGAGACCTGAACATTCCTTTTGATGGAGCAGTTTCCAAACACACTTCTCGTGGAATCTGCAAGTGGATATTTGGACCTCTCTGAGGATTTCGTTGGAAGCGGGATAAACTTCCCAGAACTAAACGGAAGCATTCTCAGAAACTTCTTTGTGATGTTTGCATTTAACTCACAGAGTTGAACCTTCCTTTCATAGTTCAGGTTTGAAACACTCTTTTTGTAGAATCTGGAAGTGGATATTTGGACCACTGTGAGGACTTCGTTGGAAACGGGTATATCTTCACCTCAAACCTAGAGAGAAGCATTCTCAGAAAGTTCTCTGTGTTGACTGCATTCAACTCACAGAGTTGAACAATCGTTTTGATGGAGCAGTTTTGAAACTCTCTTTCTTTGGAATCTGCAAGTGGATATGTTGACCTCTTTGAAGATTTCGTTGGAAACGGGTTAATCTTCACATAAAAGCTAAACAGAAGCATTCTCAGAAACTTCTTTGTGATGATTCCATTCACCTCACAGAGTTGAACTTTCTCTTTGATAGAGCAGCTTTGAAACACTCTTTTTCTAGAATCTGCAAGTGGACATTTGGAGGGATTTCTGGACTGTGGTGGAAAAGGAAATATCTTCTCATCGAAAGTACATTTGGAGGGCTGTGTGTTCTGCGGTGGAAAAGGAAATATCTTCTCATGGAAACAACATAGAAGCATTCTCAGAAACAATTCTGTGATGATTGCATTCAGCTGACAGAGTTGAACATTCCTTTTGATAGAGCAGTTTGGAAACACTCTTTTTGTAGAATCTGCATGGGGAGATTTGGACCGCTTGGAGACCTATGGTAGTAAAGGAAATAACTTCATAGAAAAACCAAATGGAAGCATTCTCAGAAAATTCTTTGTGATGATTGAGTTGAACTCAGAGACCTGAACATTCCTTTTGATGGAGCAGTTTCCAAACACACTTCTCGTGGAATCTGCAAGTGGATATTTGGACCTCTCTGAGGATTTCGTTGGAAGCGGGATAAACTTCCCAGAACTAAACGGAAGCATTCTCAGAAACTTCTTTGTGATGTTTGCATTCAACTCACAGAGTTGAAACTTCCTTTCATAGTTCAGGTTTGAAACACTCTTTTTGTAGAATCTGGAAGTGGATATTTGGACCACTGTGTGGTCTTCGTTGGAAACGGGTATATCTTCACCTCAAACCTAGACAGAAGCATTCTCAGAAAGTTCTCTGTGTTGACTGCATTCAACTCACAGAGTTGAACAATCCTTTTGATGGAGCAGTTTTGAAACTCTCTTTCTTTGGAATCTGCAAGTGGATATGTTGACCTCTTTGAAGATTTCGTTGGAAACGGGTTAATCTTCACATAAAAGCTAAACTGAAGCATTCTCAGAAACTTCTTTGTGATGATTGCATTCACCTCACAGAGTTGAACTTTCCCTTTGATAGAGCAGCTTTGAAACACTCTTTTTCTAGAATCTGCAAGTGGACATTTGGAGGGCTTTGTGTTCTGCGGTGGAAAAGGAAATATCTTCTCATCAAAACTACATAGAAGCATTCTCAGAAACTACTCTGTGATGATTGCATTCAGCTGACAGAATTGAACATTCCTTTTGATAGAGCAGTTTGGAAACACTCTTTTTGTAGAATCTGCATGTGGAGATTTGGACCGCTTGGAGACCTATGGTAGTAAAGGAAATAACTTCATAGAAAAACCAAATGGAAGCATTCTCAGAAAATTCTTTGTGATGATTGAGTTGAACTCAGAGACCTGAACATTCCTTTTGATGGAGCAGTTTCCAAACACACTTCTCGTGGAATCTGCAAGTGGATATTTGGACCTCTCTGAGGATTTCGTTGGAAGCGGGATAAACTTCCCAGAACTAAACGGAAGCATTCTCAGAAACTTCTTTGTGATGTTTGCATTCAACTCACAGAGTTGAACCTTCCTTTCATAGTTCAGGTTTGAAACACTCTTTTTGTAGAATCTGGAAGTGGATATTTGGACCACTGTGAGGACTTCGTTGGAAACGGGTATATCTTCACCTCAAACCTAGAGAGAAGCATTCTCAGAAAGTTCTCTGTGTTGACTGCATTCAACTGACAGACTTGAACAATCGTTTTGATGGAGCAGTTTTGAAACTCTCTTTCTTTGGAATCTGCAAGTGGATATGTTGACCTCTTTGAAGATTTCGTTGGAAACGGGTTAATCTTCACATAAAAGCTAAACAGAAGCATTCTCAGAAACTTCTTTGTGCTGATTGCATTCACCTCACAGAGTTGAACTTTCTCTTTGATAGAGCAGCTTTGAAACACTCTTTTTCTTGAATCTGCAAGTGGACATTTGGAGAGCTTTCTGGACTGTGGTGGAAAAGGAAATATCTTCTCATCGAAAGTACATTTGGAGGGCTTTGTGTTCTGCGGTGGAAAAGGAAATATCTTCTCATGGAAACAACATAGAAGCATTCTCAGAAACAATTCTGTGATGATTGCATTCAGCTGACAGAGTTGAACATTCCTTTTGATAGAGCAGTTTGGAAACACTCTTTTTGTACAATCTGCATGGGGAGATTTGGACCGCTTGGAGACCTATGGTAGTAAAGGAAATAACTTCATAGAAAAACCAAATGGAAGCATTCTCAGAAAATTCTTTGTGATGATTGAGTTGAACTCAGAGACCTGAACATTCCTTTTGATGGAGCAGTTTCCAAACACACTTCTCGTGGAATCTGCAAGTGGATATTTGGACCTCTCTGAGGATTTCGTTGGAAGCGGGATAAACTTCCCAGAACTAAACGGAAGCATTCTCAGAAACTTCTTTGTGATGTTTGCATTCAACTCACAGAGTTGAAACTTCCTTTCATAGTTCAGGTTTGAAACACTCTTTTTGTAGAATCTGGAAGTGGATATTTGGACCACTGTGTGCTCTTCGTTGGAAACGGGTATATCTTCACCTCAAACCTAGACAGAAGCATTCTCAGAAAGTTCTCTGTGTTGACTGCATTCAACTCACAGAGTTGAACAATCCTTTTGATGGAGCAGTTTTGAAACTCTCTTTCTTTGGGATCTGCAAGTGGATATGTTGACCTCTTTGAAGATTTCGTTGGAAACGGGTTAATCTTCACATAAAAGCTAAACAGAAGCATTCTCAGAAACTTCTTTGTGATGATTGCATTCACCTCACAGAGTTGAACTTTCCCTTTGATAGAGCAGCTTTGAAACACTCTTTTTCTAGAATCTGCAAGTGGACATTTGGAGGGCTTTGTGTTCTGCGGTGGAAAAGGAAATATATTCTCATCAAAACTACATAGAAGCATTCTCAGAAACTACTCTGTGATGATTGCATTCAGCTGACAGAGTTGAACATTCCTTTTGATAGAGCAGTTTGGAAACACTCTTTTTGCAGAATCTGCATGTGGAGATTTGGACCGCTTTGAGACCTATGGTAGTAAAGGAAATAACTTCATAGAAAAACCAAATGGAAGCATTCTCAGAAAATTCTTTGTGATGATTGAGTTGAACTCAGAGACCTGAACATTCCTTTTGATGGAGCAGTTTCCAAACACACTTCTCGTGGAATCTGCAAGTGGATATTTGGACCTCTCTGAGGATTTCGTTGGAAGCGGGATAAACTTCCCAGAACTAAACGGAAGCATTCTCAGAAACTTCTTTGTGATGTTTGCATTCAACTCACAGAGTTGAACCTTCCTTTCATAGTTCAGGTTTGAAACACTCTTTTTGTAGAATCTGGAAGTGGATATTTGGACCACTGTGTGGTCTACGTTGGAAACGGGTATATCTTCACCTCAAACCTAGACAGAAGCATTCTCAGAAAGTTCTCTGTGTTGACTGCATTCAACTCACAGAGTTGAACAATCCTTTTGATGGAGCAGTTTTGAAACTCTCTTTCTTTGGAATCTGCAAGTGGATATGTTGACCTCTTTGAAGATTTCGTTGGAAACGGGTTAATCTTCACATAAAAGCTAAACAGAAGCATTCTCAGAAACTTCTTTGTGATGATTGCATTCACCTCACAGAGTTGAACTTTCCCTTTGATAGAGCAGCTTTGAAACACTCTTTTTCTAGAATCTGCAAGTGGACATTTGGAGGGCTTTGTGTTCTGCGGTGGAAAAGGAAATATCTTCTCATCAAAACTACATAGAAGCATTCTCAGAAACTACTCTGTGATGATTGCATTCAGCTGACAGAGTTGAACATTCCTTTTGATAGAGCAGTTTGGAAACACTCTTTTTGTAGAATCTGCATGTGGGGATTTGGACCGCTTGGAGACCTATGGTAGTAAAGGAAATAACTTCATAGAAAAACCAAATGGAAGCATTCTCAGAAAATTCTTTGTGATGATTGAGTTGAACTCAGAGACCTGAACATTCCTTTTGATGGAGCAGTTTCCAAACACACTTCTCGTGGAATCTGCAAGTGGATATTTGGACCTCTCTGAGGATTTCGTTGGAAGTGGGATAAACTTCCCAGAACTAAACGGAAGCATTCTCAGAAACTTCTTTGTGATGTTTGCATTCAACTCACAGAGTTGAAACTTCCTTTCATAGTTCAGGTTTGAAACACTCTTTTTGTAGAATCTGGAAGTGGATATTTGGACCACTGTGTGGTCTTCGTTGGAAACGGGTATATCTTCACCTCAAACCTAGACAGAAGCATTCTCAGAAAGTTCTCTGTGTTGACTGCATTCAACTCACAGAGTTGAACAATCCTTTTGATGGAGCAGTTTTGAAACTCTCTTTCTTTGGAATCTGCAAGTGGATATGTTGACCTCTTTGAAGATTTCGTTGGAAACGGGTTAATCTTCACATAAAAGCTAAACGGAAGCATTCTCAGAAACATCTTTGAGATGATTGAATTCACATCACAGAGTTGAACTTTCCCTTTGATAGAGCAGCTTTGAAACACTCTTTTTCTAAAATCTGCAAGTGGACATTTGGAGGGCTTTGTGTTCTGCGGTGGAAAAGGAAATATCTTCTCATCAAAACTACATAGAAGCATTCTCAGAAACTACTCTGTGATGATTGCATTCAGCTGACAGAGTTGAACATTCCTTTTGATAGAGCAGTTTGGAAACACTCTTTTTGTAGAATCTGCATGTGGAGATTTGGACCGCTTGGAGACCTATGGTAGTAAAGGAAATAACTTCATAGAAAAACCAAATGGAAGCATTCTCAGAAAATTCTTTGTGATGATTGAGTTGAACTCAGAGACCTGAACATTCCTTTTGATGGAGCAGTTTCCAAACACACTTCTCGTGGAATCTGCAAGTGGATATTTGGACCTCTCTGAGGATTTCGTTGGAAGCGGGATAAACTTCCCAGAACTAAACGGAAGCATTCTCAGAAACTTCTTTGTGATGTTTGCATTCAACTCACAGAGTTGAACCTTCCTTTCATAGTTCAGGTTTGAAACACTCTTTTTGTAGAATCTAGAAGTGGATATTTGGACCACTGTGAGGACTTCGTTGGAAACGGGTATATCTTCACCTCAAACCTAGAGAGAAGCATTCTCAGAATGTTCTCTGTGTTGACTGCATTCAACTGACAGACTTGAACAATCGTTTTGATGGAGCAGTTTTGAAACTCTCTTTCTTTGGAATCTGCAAGTGGATATGTTGACCTCTTTGAAGATTTCGTTGGAAACGGGTTAATCTTCACATAAAAGCTAAACAGAAGCATTCTCAGAAACTTCTTTGTGATGATTGCATTCACCTCACAGAGTTGAACTTTCTCTTTGATAGAGCAGCTTTGAAACACTCTTTTTCTAGAATCTGCAAGTGGACATTTGGAGGGCTTTCTGGACTGTGGTGGAAAAGGAAATATCTTCTCATCGAAAGTACATTTGGAGGGCTTTGTGTTCTGCGGTGGAAAAGGAAATATCTTCTCATGGAAACAACATAGAAGCATTCTCAGAAACAATTCTGTGATGATTGCATTCAGCTGACAGAGTTGAACATTCCTTTTGATAGAGCAGTTTGGAAACACTCTTTTTGTAGAATCTGCATGGGGAGATTTGGACCGCTTGGAGACCTATGGTAGTAAAGGAAATAACTTCATAGAAAAACCAAATGGAAGCATTCTCAGAAAATTCTTTGTGATGATTGAGTTGAACTCAGAGACCTGAACATTCCTTTTGATGGAGCAGTTTCCAAACACACTTCTCGTGGAATCTGCAAGTGGATATTTGGACCTCTCTGAGGATTTCGTTGGAAGCGGGATAAACTTCCCAGAACTAAACGGAAGCATTCTCAGAAACTTCTTTGTGATGTTTGCATTCAACTCACAGAGTTGAAACTTCCTTTCATAGTTCAGGTTTGAAACACTCTTTTTGTAGAATCTGGAAGTGGATATTTGGACCACTGTGTGGTCTTCGTTGGAAACGGGTATATCTTCACCTCAAACCTAGACAGAAGCATTCTCAGAAAGTTCTCTGTGTTGACTGCATTCAACTCACAGAGTTGAACAATCCTTTTGATGGAGCAGTTTTGAAACTCTCTTTCTTTGGAATCTGCAAGTGCATATGTTGACCTCTTTGAAGATTTCGTTGGAAACGGGTTAATCTTCACATAAAAGCTAAACAGAAGCATTCTCAGAAACTTCTTTGTGATGATTGCATTCACCTCACAGAGTTGAACTTTCTCTTTGATAGAGCAGCTTTGAAACACTCTTTTTCATGAATCTGCAAGTGGACATTTGGAGGGCTTTCTGGACTGTGGTGGAAAAGGAAATATTTTCTCATCGAAAGTACATTTGGAGGGCTTTGTGTTCTGTGGTGGAAAAGGAAATATCTTCTCATGGAAACAACATAGAAGCATTCTCAGAAACAATTCTGTGATGATTGCATTCAGCTGACAGAGTTGAACATTCCTTTTGATAGAGCAGTTTGGAAACACTCTTTTTGTAGAATCTGCATGGGGAGATTTGGACCGCTTGGAGACCTATGGTAGTAAAGGAAATAACTTCATAGAAAAACCAAATGGAAGCATTCTCAGAAAATTCTTTGTGATGATTGTGTTGAACTCAGAGACCTGAACATTCCTTTTGATGGAGCAGTTTCCAAACACACTTCTCGTGGAATCTGCAAGTGGATATTTGGACCTCTCTGAGGATTTCGTTGGAAGCGGGATAAACTTCCCAGAACTAAACGGAAGCATTCTCAGAAACTTCTTTGTGATGTTTGCATTCAACTCACAGAGTTGAAACTTCCTTTCATAGTTCAGGTTTGAAACACTCTTTTTGTAGAATCTGGAAGTGGATATTTGGACCACTGTGTGGTCTTCGTTGGAAACGGGTATATCTTCACCTCAAACCTAGACAGAAGCATTCTCAGAAAGTTCTCTGTGTTGACTGCATTCAACTCACAGAGTTGAACAATCCTTTTGATGGAGCAGTTTTGAAACTCTCTTTCTTTGGGATCTGCAAGTGGATATGTTGACCTCTTTGAAGATTTCGTTGGAAACGGGTTAATCTTCACATAAAAGCTAAACAGAAGCATTCTCAGAAACTTTTTTCTGATGATTGCATTCACCTCACAGAGTTGAACTTTCCCTTTGATAGAGCAGCTTTGAAACACTCTTTTTCTAGAATCTGCAAATGGACATTTGGAGGGCTTTGTGTTCTGCGGTGGAAAAGGAAATATCTTCTCATCAAAACTACATAGAAGCATTCTGAGAAACTACTCTGTGATGATTGCATTCAGCTGACAGAATTGAACATTCCTTTTGATAGAGCAGTTTGGAAACACTCTTTTTGTAGAATCTGCATGTGGAGATTTGGACCGCTTGGAGACCTATGGTAGTAAAGGAAATAACTTCATAGAAAAACCAAATGGAAGCATTCTCAGAAAATTCTTTGTGATGATTGAGTTGAACTCAGAGACCTGAACATTCCTTTTGATGGAGCAGTTTCCAAACACACTTCTCGTGGAATCTGCAAGTGGATATTTGGACCTCTCTGAGGATTTCGTTGGAAGCGGGATAAACTTCCCAGAACTAAACGGAAGCATTCTCAGAAACTTCTTTGTGATGTTTGCATTCAACTCACAGAGTTGAACCTTCCTTTCATAGTTCAGGTTTGAAACACTCTTTTTGTAGAATCTGGAAGTGGATATTTGGACCACTGTGAGGACTTCGTTGGAAACGGGTATATCTTCATCTCAAACCTAGAGAGAAGCATTCTCAGAAAGTTCTCTGTGTTGACTGCATTCAACTGACAGACTTGAACAATCGTTTTGATGGAGCAGTTTTGAAACTCTCTTTCTTTGGAATCTGCAAGTGCATATGTTGACCTCTTTGAAGATTTCGTTGGAAACGGGTTAATCTTCACATAAAAGCTAAACAGAAGCATTCTCAGAAACTTCTTTGTGATGATTGCATTCACCTCACAGAGTTGAACTTTCTCTTTGATAGAGCAGCTTTGAAACACTCTTTTTCATGAATCTGCAAGTGGACATTTGGAGGGCTTTCTGGACTGTGGTGGAAAAGGAAATATTTTCTCATCGAAAGTACATTTGGAGGGCTTTGTGTTCTGTGGTGGAAAAGGAAATATCTTCTCATGGAAACAACATAGAAGCATTCTCAGAAACAATTCTGTGATGATTGCATTCAGCTGACAGAGTTGAACATTCCTTTTGATAGAGCAGTTTGGAAACACTCTTTTTGTAGAATCTGCATGGGGAGATTTGGACCGCTTGGAGACCTATGGTAGTAAAGGAAATAACTTCATAGAAAAACCAAATGGAAGCATTCTCAGAAAATTCTTTGTGATGATTGAGTTGAACTCAGAGACCTGAACATTCCTTTTGATGGAGCAGTTTCCAAACACACTTCTCGTGGAATCTGCAAGTGGATATTTGGACCTCTCTGAGGATTTCGTTGGAAGCGGGATAAACTTCCCAGAACTAAACGGAAGCATTCTCAGAAACTTCTTTGTGATGTTTGCATTCAACTCACAGAGTTGAAACTTCCTTTCATAGTTCAGGTTTGAAACACTCTTTTTGTAGAATCTGGAAGTGGATATTTGGACCACTGTGTGGTCTTCGTTGGAAACGGGTATATCTTCACCTCAAACCTAGACAGAAGCATTCTCAGAAAGTTCTCTGTGTTGACTGCATTCAACTCACAGAGTTGAACAATCCTTTTGATGGAGCAGTTTTGAAACTCTCTTTCTTTGGGATCTGCAAGTGGATATGTTGACCTCTTTGAAGATTTCGTTGGAAACGGGTTAATCTTCACATAAAAGCTAAACAGAAGCATTCTCAGAAACTTCTTTGTGATGATTGCATTCACCTCACAGAGTTGAACTTTCCCTTTGATAGAGCAGCTTTGAAACACTCTTTTTCTAGAATCTGCAAATGGACATTTGGAGGGCTTTGTGTTCTGCGGTGGAAAAGGAAATATCTTCTCATCAAAACTACATAGAAGCATTCTGAGAAACTACTCTGTGATGATTGCATTCAGCTGACAGAATTGAACATTCCTTTTGATAGAGCAGTTTGGAAACACTCTTTTTGTAGAATCTGCATGGGGAGATTTGGACCGCTTGGAGACCTATGGTAGTAAAGGAAATAACTTCATAGAAAAACCAAATGGAAGCATTCTCAGAAAATTCTTTGTGATGATTGAGTTGAACTCAGAGACCTGAACATTCCTTTTGATGGAGCAGTTTCCAAACACACTTCTCGTGGAATCTGCAAGTGGATATTTGGACCTCTCTGAGGATTTCGTTGGAAGCGGGATAAACTTCCCAGAACTAAACGGAAGCATTCTCAGAAACTTCTTTGTGATGTTTGCATTCAACTCACAGAGTTGAACCTTCCTTTCATAGTTCAGGTTTGAAACACTCTTTTTGTAGAATCTGGAAGTGGATATTTGGACCACTGTGAGGACTTCGTTGGAAACGGGTATATCTTCATCTCAAACCTAGAGAGAAGCATTCTCAGAAAGTTCTCTGTGTTGACTGCATTCAACTGACAGACTTGAACAATCGTTTTGATGGAGCAGTTTTGAAACTCTCTTTCTTTGGAATCTGCAAGTGCATATGTTGACCTCTTTGAAGATTTCGTTGGAAACGGGTTAATCTTCACATAAAAGCTAAACAGAAGCATTCTCAGAAACTTCTTTGTGATGATTGCATTCACCTCACAGAGTTGAACTTTCTCTTTGATAGAGCAGCTTTGAAACACTCTTTTTCATGAATCTGCAAGTGGACATTTGGAGGGCTTTCTGGACTGTGGTGGAAAAGGAAATATTTTCTCATCGAAAGTACATTTGGAGGGCTTTGTGTTCTGTGGTGGAAAAGGAAATATCTTCTCATGGAAACAACATAGAAGCATTCTCAGAAACAATTCTGTGATGATTGCATTCAGCTGACAGAGTTGAACATTCCTTTTGATAGAGCAGTTTGGAAACACTCTTTTTGTAGAATCTGCATGGGGAGATTTGGACCGCTTGGAGACCTATGGTAGTAAAGGAAATAACTTCATAGAAAAACCAAATGGAAGCATTCTCAGAAAATTCTTTGTGATGATTGAGTTGAACTCAGAGACCTGAACATTCCTTTTGATGGAGCAGTTTCCAAACACACTTCTCGTGGAATCTGCAAGTGGATATTTGGACCTCTCTGAGGATTTCGTTGGAAGCGGGATAAACTTCCCAGAACTAAACGGAAGCATTCTCAGAAACTTCTTTGTGATGTTTGCATTCAACTCACAGAGTTGAAACTTCCTTTCATAGTTCAGGTTTGAAACACTCTTTTTGTAGAATCTGGAAGTGGATATTTGGACCACTGTGTGGTCTTCGTTGGAAACGGGTATATCTTCACCTCAAACCTAGACAGAAGCATTCTCAGAAAGTTCTCTGTGTTGACTGCATTCAACTCACAGAGTTGAACAATCCTTTTGATGGAGCAGTTTTGAAACTCTCTTTCTTTGGGATCTGCAAGTGGATATGTTGACCTCTTTGAAGATTTCGTTGGAAACGGGTTAATCTTCACATAAAAGCTAAACAGAAGCATTCTCAGAAACTTTTTTCTGATGATTGCATTCACCTCACAGAGTTGAACTTTCCCTTTGATAGAGCAGCTTTGAAACACTCTTTTTCTAGAATCTGCAAATGGACATTTGGAGGGCTTTGTGTTCTGCGGTGGAAAAGGAAATATCTTCTCATCAAAACTACATAGAAGCATTCTGAGAAACTACTCTGTGATGATTGCATTCAGCTGACAGAATTGAACATTCCTTTTGATAGAGCAGTTTGGAAACACTCTTTTTGTAGAATCTGCATGTGGAGATTTGGACCGCTTGGAGACCTATGGTAGTAAAGGAAATAACTTCATAGAAAAACCAAATGGAAGCATTCTCAGAAAATTCTTTGTGATGATTGAGTTGAACTCAGAGACCTGAACATTCCTTTTGATGGAGCAGTTTCCAAACACACTTCTCGTGGAATCTGCAAGTGGATATTTGGACCTCTCTGAGGATTTCGTTGGAAGCGGGATAAACTTCCCAGAACTAAACGGAAGCATTCTCAGAAACTTCTTTGTGATGTTTGCATTCAACTCACAGAGTTGAACCTTCCTTTCATAGTTCAGGTTTGAAACACTCTTTTTGTAGAATCTGGAAGTGGATATTTGGACCACTGTGAGGACTTCGTTGGAAACGGGTATATCCTCATCTCAAACCTAGAGAGAAGCATTCTCAGAAAGTTCTCTGTGTTGACTGCATTCAACTGACAGACTTGAACAATCGTTTTGATGGAGCAGTTTTGAAACTCTCTTTCTTTGGAATCTGCAAGTGCATATGTTGACCTCTTTGAAGATTTCGTTGGAAACGGGTTAATCTTCACATAAAAGCTAAACAGAAGCATTCTCAGAAACTTCTTTGTGATGATTGCATTCACCTCACAGAGTTGAACTTTCTCTTTGATAGAGCAGCTTTGAAACACTCTTTTTCATGAATCTGCAAGTGGACATTTGGAGGGCTTTCTGGACTGTGGTGGAAAAGGAAATATTTTCTCATCGAAAGTACATTTGGAGGGCTTTGTGTTCTGTGGTGGAAAAGGAAATATCTTCTCATGGAAACAACATAGAAGCATTCTCAGAAACAATTCTGTGATGATTGCATTCAGCTGACAGAGTTGAACATTCCTTTTGATAGAGCAGTTTGGAAACACTCTTTTTGTAGAATCTGCATGGGGAGATTTGGACCGCTTGGAGACCTATGGTAGTAAAGGAAATAACTTCATAGAAAAACCAAATGGAAGCATTCTCAGAAAATTCTTTGTGATGATTGAGTTGAACTCAGAGACCTGAATATTCCTTTTGATGGAGCAGTTTCCAAACACACTTCTCGTGGAATCTGCAAGTGGATATTTGGACCTCTCTGAGGATTTCGTTGGAAGCGGGATAAACTTCCCAGAACTAAACGGAAGCATTCTCAGAAACTTCTTTGTGATGTTTGCATTCAACTCACAGAGTTGAAACTTCCTTTCATAGTTCAGGTTTGAAACACTCTTTTTGTAGAATCTGGAAGTGGATATTTGGACCACTGTGTGGTCTTCGTTGGAAACGGGTATATCTTCACCTCAAACCTAGACAGAAGCATTCTCAGAAAGTTCTCTGTGTTGACTGCATTCAACTCACAGAGTTGAACAATCCTTTTGATGGAGCAGTTCTGAAACTCTCTTTCTTTGGGATCTGCAAGTGGATATGTTGACCTCTTTGAAGATTTCGTTGGAAACGGGTTAATCTTCACATAAAAGCTAAACAGAAGCATTCTCAGAAACTTCTTTGTGATGATTGCATTCACCTCACAGAGTTGAACTTTCCCTTTGATAGAGCAGCTTTGAAACACTCTTTTTCTAGAATCTGCAAGTGGACATTTGGAGGGCTTTGTGTTCTGCGGTGGAAAAGGAAATATCTTCTCATCAAAACTACATAGAAGCATTCTCAGAAAATACTCTGTGATGATTGCATTCAGCTGACAGAGTTGAACATTCCTTTTGATAGAGCAGTTTGGAAACACTCTTTTTGTAGAATCTGCATGTGGAGATTTGGACCGCTTGGAGACCTATGGTAGTAAAGGAAATAACTTCATAGAAAAACCAAATGGAAGCATTCTCAGAAAATTCTTTGTGATGATTGAGTTGAACTCAGAGACCTGAACATTCCTTTTGATGGAGCAGTTTCCAAACACACTTCTCGTGGAATCTGCAAGTGGATATTTGGACCTCTCTGAGGATTTCGTTGGAAGCGGGATAAACTTCCCAGAACTAAACGGAAGCATTCTCAGAAACTTCTTTGTGATGTTTGCATTCAACTCACAGAGTTGAACCTTCCTTTCATAGTTCAGGTTTGAAACACTCTTTTTGTAGAATCTGGAAGTGGATATTTGGACCACTGTTTGGTCTACGTTGGAAACGGGTATATCTTCACCTCAAACCTAGAGAGAAGCATTCTCAGAAAGTTCTCTGTGTTGACTGCATTCAACTCACAGAGTTGAACAATCCTTTTGATGGAGCAGTTTTGAAACTCTCTTTCTTTGGAATCTGCAAGTGGATATGTTGACCTCTTTGAAGATTTCGTTGGAAACGGGTTAATCTTCACATAAAAGCTAAACAGAAGCATTCTCAGAAACTTCTTTGTGCTGATTGCATTCACCTCACAGAGTTGAACTTTCTCTTTGATAGAGCAGCTTTGAAACACTCTTTTTCTTGAATCTGCAAGTGGACATTTGGAGGGCTTTCTGGACTGTGGTGGAAAAGGAAATATCTTCTCATCGAAAGTACATTTGGAGGGCTTTGTGTTCTGCGGTGGAAAACGAAATATCTTCTCATGGAAACAACATAGAAGCATTCTCAGAAACAATTCTGTGATGATTGCATTCAGCTGACAGAGTTGAACATTCCTTTTGATAGAGCAGTTTGGAAACACTCTTTTTGTAGAATCTGCATGGGGAGATTTGGACCGCTTGGAGACCTATGGTAGTAAAGGAAATAACTTCATAGAAAAACCAAATGGAAGCATTCTCAGAAAATTCTTTGTGATGATTGAGTTGAACTCAGAGACCTGAACATTCCTTTTGATGGAGCAGTTTCCAAACACACTTCTCGTGGAATCTGCAAGTGGATATTTGGACCTCTCTGAGGATTTCGTTGGAAGCGGGATAAACTTCCCAGAACTAAACGGAAGCATTCTCAGAAACTTCTTTGTGATGTTTGCATTCAACTCACAGAGTTGAAACTTCCTTTCATAGTTCAGGTTTGAAACACTCTTTTTGTAGAATCTGGAAGTGGATATTTGGAGCACTGTGTGGTCTTCGTTGGAAACGGGTATATCTTCACCTCAAACCTAGACAGAAGCATTCTCAGAAAGTTCTCTGTGTTGACTGCATTCAACTCACAGAGTTGAACAATCCTTTTGATGGAGCAGTTTTGAAACTCTCTTTCTTTGGGATCTGCAAGTGGATATGTTGACCTCTTTGAAGATTTCGTTGGAAACGGGTTAATCTTCACATAAAAGCTAAACAGAAGCATTCTCAGAAACTTTTTTCTGATGATTGCATTCACCTCACAGAGTTGAACTTTCCCTTTGATAGAGCAGCTTTGAAACACTCTTTTTCTAGAATCTGCAAATGGACATTTGGAGGGCTTTGTGTTCTGCGGTGGAAAAGGAAATATCTTCTCATCAAAACTACATAGAAGCATTCTGAGAAACTACTCTGTGATGATTGCATTCAGCTGACAGAATTGAACATTCCTTTTGATAGAGCAGTTTGGAAACACTCTTTTTGTAGAATCTGCATGGGGAGATTTGGACCGCTTGGAGACCTATGGTAGTAAAGGAAATAACTTCATAGAAAAACCAAATGGAAGCATTCTCAGAAAATTCTTTGTGATGATTGAGTTGAACTCAGAGACCTGAACATTCCTTTTGATGGAGCAGTTTCCAAACACACTTCTCGTGGAATCTGCAAGTGGATATTTGGACCTCTCTGAGGATTTCGTTGGAAGCGGGATAAACTTCCCAGAACTAAACGGAAGCATTCTCAGAAACTTCTTTGTGATGTTTGCATTCAACTCACAGAGTTGAACCTTCCTTTCATAGTTCAGGTTTGAAACACTCTTTTTGTAGAATCTGGAAGTGGATATTTGGACCACTGTGAGGACTTCGTTGGAAACGGGTATATCTTCATCTCAAACCTAGAGAGAAGCATTCTCAGAAAGTTCTCTGTGTTGACTGCATTCAACTGACAGACTTGAACAATCGTTTTGATGGAGCAGTTTTGAAACTCTCTTTCTTTGGAATCTGCAAGTGCATATGTTGACCTCTTTGAAGATTTCGTTGGAAACGGGTTAATCTTCACATAAAAGCTAAACAGAAGCATTCTCAGAAACTTCTTTGTGATGATTGCATTCACCTCACAGAGTTGAACTTTCTCTTTGATAGAGCAGCTTTGAAACACTCTTTTTCATGAATCTGCAAGTGGACATTTGGAGGGCTTTCTGGACTGTGGTGGAAAAGGAAATATTTTCTCATCGAAAGTACATTTGGAGGGCTTTGTGTTCTGTGGTGGAAAAGGAAATATCTTCTCATGGAAACAACATAGAAGCATTCTCAGAAACAATTCTGTGATGATTGCATTCAGCTGACAGAGTTGAACATTCCTTTTGATAGAGCAGTTTGGAAACACTCTTTTTGTAGAATCTGCATGGGGAGATTTGGACCGCTTGGAGACCTATGGTAGTAAAGGAAATAACTTCATAGAAAAACCAAATGGAAGCATTCTCAGAAAATTCTTTGTGATGATTGAGTTGAACTCAGAGACCTGAACATTCCTTTTGATGGAGCAGTTTCCAAACACACTTCTCGTGGAATCTGCAAGTGGATATTTGGACCTCTCTGAGGATTTCGTTGGAAGCGGGATAAACTTCCCAGAACTAAACGGAAGCATTCTCAGAAACTTCTTTGTGATGTTTGCATTCAACTCACAGAGTTGAAACTTCCTTTCATAGTTCAGGTTTGAAACACTCTTTTTGTAGAATCTGGAAGTGGATATTTGGACCACTGTGTGGTCTTCGTTGGAAACGGGTATATCTTCACCTCAAACCTAGACAGAAGCATTCTCAGAAAGTTCTCTGTGTTGACTGCATTCAACTCACAGAGTTGAACAATCCTTTTGATGGAGCAGTTTTGAAACTCTCTTTCTTTGGGATCTGCAAGTGGATATGTTGACCTCTTTGAAGATTTCGTTGGAAACGGGTTAATCTTCACATAAAAGCTAAACAGAAGCATTCTCAGAAACTTTTTTCTGATGATTGCATTCACCTCACAGAGTTGAACTTTCCCTTTGATAGAGCAGCTTTGAAACACTCTTTTTCTAGAATCTGCAAATGGACATTTGGAGGGCTTTGTGTTCTGCGGTGGAAAAGGAAATATCTTCTCATCAAAACTACATAGAAGCATTCTGAGAAACTACTCTGTGATGATTGCATTCAGCTGACAGAATTGAACATTCCTTTTGATAGAGCAGTTTGGAAACACTCTTTTTGTAGAATCTGCATGTGGAGATTTGGACCGCTTGGAGACCTATGGTAGTAAAGGAAATAACTTCATAGAAAAACCAAATGGAAGCATTCTCAGAAAATTCTTTGTGATGATTGAGTTGAACTCAGAGACCTGAACATTCCTTTTGATGGAGCAGTTTCCAAACACACTTCTCGTGGAATCTGCAAGTGGATATTTGGACCTCTCTGAGGATTTCGTTGGAAGCGGGATAAACTTCCCAGAACTAAACGGAAGCATTCTCAGAAACTTCTTTGTGATGTTTGCATTCAACTCACAGAGTTGAACCTTCCTTTCATAGTTCAGGTTTGAAACACTCTTTTTGTAGAATCTGGAAGTGGATATTTGGACCACTGTGAGGACTTCGTTGGAAACGGGTATATCCTCATCTCAAACCTAGAGAGAAGCATTCTCAGAAAGTTCTCTGTGTTGACTGCATTCAACTGACAGACTTGAACAATCGTTTTGATGGAGCAGTTTTGAAACTCTCTTTCTTTGGAATCTGCAAGTGCATATGTTGACCTCTTTGAAGATTTCGTTGGAAACGGGTTAATCTTCACATAAAAGCTAAACAGAAGCATTCTCAGAAACTTCTTTGTGATGATTGCATTCACCTCACAGAGTTGAACTTTCTCTTTGATAGAGCAGCTTTGAAACACTCTTTTTCATGAATCTGCAAGTGGACATTTGGAGGGCTTTCTGGACTGTGGTGGAAAAGGAAATATTTTCTCATCGAAAGTACATTTGGAGGGCTTTGTGTTCTGTGGTGGAAAAGGAAATATCTTCTCATGGAAACAACATAGAAGCATTCTCAGAAACAATTCTGTGATGATTGCATTCAGCTGACAGAGTTGAACATTCCTTTTGATAGAGCAGTTTGGAAACACTCTTTTTGTAGAATCTGCATGTGGAGATTTGGACCGCTTGGAGACCTATGGTAGTAAAGGAAATAAGTTCATAGAAAAACCAAATGGAAGCATTCTCAGAAAATTCTTTGTGATGATTGAGTTGAACTCAGAGACCTGAATATTCCTTTTGATGGAGCAGTTTCCAAACACACTTCTCGTGGAATCTGCAAGTGGATATTTGGACCTCTCTGACGATTTCGTTCGAAGCGGGATAAACTTCCCAGAACTAAACGGAAGCATTCTCAGAAACTTCTTTGTGATGTTTGCATTCAACTCACAGAGTTGAACCTTCCTTTCATAGTTCAGGTTTGAAAGACTCTTTTTGTAGAATCTGGAAGTGGATATTTGGACCACTGTGTGGACTTCGTTGGAAACGGATATATCTTCACCTCAAACCTAGACAGAAGCATTCTCAGAAAGTTCTCTGTGTTGACTGAATTCAACTCACAGAGTTGAATAATCCTTTTGATGGAGCAGTTTTGAAACTCTCTTTCTTTGGAATCTGCAAGTCGATATGTTGACCTCTTTGAAGATATCGTTGGAAACGGGTTAATCTCACATAAAAGCTAAACAGAAGCATTGTCAGAAACTTCTTTGTGATGTTTGCATTCACCTCATAGAGTTGAACTTTCCCTTTGATAGAGCAGCTTTGAAACACTCTTTTTCAAGAATCTGCAAGTGTACATTTGGAGGGCTTTGTGTTCTGCGGTGGAAAAGGAAATATCTTCTCATCAAAACTACATAGAAGCATTCTCAGAAACAATTCTGTGATGATTGCATTCAGCTGACAGAGTTGAACATTCCTTTTATTAGAGCAGTTTGGAAACACTCTTTTTGTAGAATCTGCATGTGGAGATTTGGACCGCTTGGAGACCTATGGTAGTAAAGGAAATAACTTCATAGAAAAACCAAATGGAAGCATTCTCAGAAAATTCTTTGTGATGATTGAGTTGAACTCAGAGACCTGAACATTCCTTTTGATGGAGCAGTTTCCAAACACACTTCTCGTGGAATCTGCAAGTGGATATTTGGACCTCTCTGAGGATTTCGTTGGAAGCGGGATAAACTTCCCAGAACTAAACGGAAGCATTCTCGGAAACTTCTTTGTGATGTTTCCATTCAACTCACAGAGTTGAAACTTCCTTTCATAGTTCAGGTTTGAAACACTCTTTTTGTAGAATCTGGAAGTGGATATTTGGACCACTGTGTGGACTTCGTTGGAAACGGGTATATCTTCACCTCAAACCTAGACAGAAGCATTCTCAGAAAGTTCTCTGTGTTGACTGCATTCAACTCACAGAGTTGAACAATCCTTTTGATGGAGCAGTTTTGAAACTCTCTTTCTTTGGGATCTGCAAGTGGATATGTTGAACTCTTTGAAGATTTCGTTGGAATCGGGTTAATCTTCACATGAAAGCTAAACAGAAGCATTCTCAGAAACTTCTTTGTGATCATTGAATTCACCTAACAGAGTTGAACTTTCCCGTTGATAGAGCAGCTTTGAAACACTCTTTTTCTAGAATCTGCAAATGGACATTTGGAGGGCTTTGTGTTCTGCGGTGGAAAAGGAAATATCTTCTCATCAAAACTACATAGAAGCATTCTCAGAAACAATTCTGTGATGATTGCATTCAGCTGACAGAGTTGAACATTCCTTTTGATAGAGCAGTTTGGAAACACTCTTTTTGTAGAATCTGCATGTGGAGATTTGGACCTTTTGGAGACCTATGGCAGTAAAGGAAATAACTTCATAGAAAAACCAAATGGAAGCATTCTCAGAAAATTCTTTGTGATGATTGAGTTGAACTCAGAGACCTGAACATTCCTTTTGATGGAGCAGTTTCCAAACACACTTCTCGTGGAATCTGCAAGTGGATATTTGGACCTCTCTGAGGATTTCGTTGGAAGCGGGATAAACTTCCCAGAACTAAACGGAAGCATTCTCAGAAACTTCTTTGTGATGTTTGCATTCAACTCACAGAGTTGAACCTTCCTTTCATAGTTCAGGTTTGAAACACTCTTTTTGTAGAATCTGGAAGTGGATATTTGGACCACTGTGAGGACTTCGTTGGAAACGGGTATATCTTCACCTCAAACCTAGAGAGAAGCATTCTCAGAAAGTTCTCTGTGTTGACTGCATTCAACTCACAGACTTGAACAATCGTTTTGATGGAGCAGTTTTGAAACTCTCTTTCTTTGGAATCTGCAATTGGATATGTTGACCTCTTTGAAGATTTCGTTGGAAACGGGTTAATCTTCACATAAAAGCTAAACAGAAGCATTCTCAGAAACTTCTTTGTGATGATTGCATTCACCTCACAGAGTTGAACTTTCTCTTTGATAGAGCAGCTTTGAAACACTCTTTTTCTAGAATCTGCAAGTGGACATTTGGAGGGCTTTCTGGACTGTGGTGGAAAACGAAATATCTTCTCATCGAAAGTACATAGAAGCATTCTCAGAAACTACTCTGTGATGATTGCATTCAACTGACATAGTTGAACGTTCCTTTTGATAGAGCAGTTTGTAAACACTCTTTTTGTAGAATCTGCATGTGGAGATTTGGACCGCTTTGAGACCTATGGTAGTAAAGGAAATAACTTCATAGAAAAATCAAATGGAAGCATTCTCAGAAAATTCTTTGTGATGATTGAGTTGAACTCAGAGACCTGAACATTCCTTTTGATGGAGCAGTTTCCAAACACACTTCTCGTGGAATCTGCAAGTGGATATTTGGACCTCTCTGAGGATTTCGTTGGAAGCGGGATAAACTTCCCAGAACTAAACGGAAGCATTCTCAGAAACTTCTTTGTGATGTTTGCATTCAACTCACAGAGTTGAAACTTCCTTTCATAGTTCAGGTTTGAAAGACTCTTTTTGTAGAATCTGGAAGTGGATATTTGGACCACTGTGTGGACTTCGTTGGAAACGGATATATCTTCACCTCAAACCTAGACAGAAGCATTCTCAGAAAGTTCTCTGTGTTGACTGCATTCAACTCACAGAGTTGAATAATCCTTTTGATGGAGCAGTTTTGAAACTCTCTTTCTTTGGAATCTGCAAGTCGATATGTTGACCTCTTTGAAGATATCGTTGGAAACGGGTTAATCTCACATAAAAGCTAAACAGAAGCATTGTCAGAAACTTCTTTGTGATGTTTGCATTCACCTCATAGAGTTGAACTTTCCCTTTGATAGAGCAGCTTTGAAACACTCTTTTCCTAGAATCTGCAAGTGGACATTTGGAGGGCTTTGTGTTCTGCGGTGGAAAAGGAAATATCTTCTCATCAAAACTACATAGAAGCATTCTCAGAAACAATTCTGTGATGATTGCATTCAGCTGACAGAGTTGAACATTCCTTTTATTAGAGCAGTTTGGAAACACTCTTTTTGTAGAATCTGCATGTGGAGATTTGGACCGCTTGGAGACCTATGGTAGTAAAGGAAATAACTTCATAGAAAAACCAAATGGAAGCATTCTCAGAAAATTCTTTGTGATGATTGAGTTGAACTCAGAGACCTGAACATTCCTTTTGATGGAGCAGTTTCCAAACACACTTCTCGTGGAATCTGCAAGTGGATATTTGGACCTCTCTGAGGATTTCGTTGGAAGAGGGATAAACTTCCCAGAACTAAACGGAAGCATTCTCAGAAACTTCTTTGTGATGTTTGCATTCAACTCACAGAGTTGAACCTTCCTTTCATAGTTCAGGTTTGAAACACTCTTTTTGTAGAATCTGGAAGTGGATATTTGGACCATTGTGTGGACTTCGTTGGAAACGGGTATTTCTTCACCTCAAACCTAGACAGAAGCATTCTCAGAAAGTTCTCTGTGTTGACTGCATTCAACTCACAGACTTGAACAATCGTTTTGATGGAGCAGTTTTGAAACTCTCTTTCTTTGGAATCTGCAAGTGGATATGTTGACTCTTTGAAGATTTCGTTGGAAACGGGTTAATCTTCACATAAAAGCTAAACAGAAGCATTCTCAGAAACTTCTTTGTGATGATTGTATTCACCTAACAGAGTTGAACTTTCCCTTTGATAGAGCAGCTTTGAAACACTCTTTTTCTAGAATCTGCAAGTGGACATTTGGAGGGCTTTGTGTTCTGCGGTGGAAAAGGAAATATCTTCTCATCAAAACTACATAGAAGCATTCTCAGAAACTACTCTGTGATGATTGCATTCAGCTGACAGAGTTGAACATTCCTTTTGATAGAGCAGTTTGGAAACACTCTTTTTGTAGAATCTGCATGTGGAGATTTGGACCGCTTGGAGACCTATGGTAGAAAGGGAAACAACTTCATATAAAAACCAAATGGAAGCATTCTCAGAAAATCCTTTGTGATGATTGAGTTGAACTCAGAGACCTGAACATTCCTTTTGATGGAGCAGTTTCCAAACACACTTCTCGTGGAATCTGCAAGTGGATATTGGGACCTCTCTGAGGATTTCGTTGGAAACGGGATAAACTTCCCAGAACTAAACGGAAGCATTCTCAGAAACTTCTTTGTGATGTTTGCATTCAACTCACAGAGTTGAACCTTCCTTTCATAGTTCAGGTTTGAAACACTCTTTTTGTAGAATCTGGAAGTGGATATTTGGACCACTGTGTGGACTTCGTTGGAAACGGGTATATCTTCACCTCAAACCTAGACAGAAGCATTCTCAGTCAGTTCTCTGTGTTGACTGCATTCAACTCACAGAGTTGAACAATCCTTTTGATGGAGCAGTTTTGAAACTCTCTTTCTTTGGAATCTGCAAGTGGATATGTTGACCTCTTTGAAGATTTCGTTGGAAACGGGTTAATCTCACATAAAAGCTAAACAGAAGCATTGTCAGACACTTCTTTGTGATGTTTGCATTCACCTCATAGAGTTGAAATTTCCCTTTGACAGAGCAGCTTTGAAACACTCTTTTTCTGGAATCTGCAAGTGGACATTTGGAGGGCTTTGTGTTCTGCGGTGGAAAAGGAAATATCTTCTCATCAAAACTACATAGAAGCATTCTCAGAAACAATTCTGTGATGATTGCATTCAGCTGACAGAGTTGAACATTCCTTTTATTAGAGCAGTTTGGAAACACTCTCTTTGTAGAATCTGCATGTGGAGATTTGGACCGCTTTGAGACCTATGGTAGTAAAGGAAATAACTTCATAGAAAAACCAAATGGAAGCATTCTCAGAAAATTATTTGTGATGATTGAGTTGAACTCAGAGACCTGAACATTCCTTTTGATGGAGCAGTTTCCAAACACACTTCTCGTGGAATCTGCAAGTGGATATTTGGACCTCTCTGAGGATTTCGTTGGAAGCGGGATAAACTTCCCAGAACTAAACGGAAGCATTCTCAGAAACTTCTTTGTGATGTTTGCATTCAACTCACAGAGTTGAAACTTCCTTTCATAGTTCAGGTTTGAAACACTCTTTTTGTAGAATCTGGAAGTGGATATTTGGACCACTGTGTGGTCTTCGTTGGAAACGGGTATATCTTCACCTCAAACCTAGACAGAAGCATTCTCAGAAAGTTCTCTGTGTTGACTGCATTCAACTCACAGAGTTGAACAATCCTTTTGATGGAGGAGTTTTGAAACTCTCTTTCTTTGGGATCTGCAAGTGGATATGTTGACCTCTTTGAAGATTTCGTTGGAAACGGGTTAATCTTCACATAAAAGCTAAACAGAAGCATTCTCAGAAACTTTTTTCTGATGATTGCATTCACCTCACAGAGTTGAACTTTCCCTTTGATAGAGCAGCTTTGAAACACTCTTTTTCTAGAATCTGCAAATGGACATTTGGAGGGCTTTCTGGACTGTGGTGGAAAAGGAAATATCTTCTCATCGAAAGTACATTTGGAGGGCTTTGTGTTCTGCGGTGGAAAAGGAAATATCTTCTCATCAAAACTACATAGAAGCATTCTCAGAAACAATTCTGTGATGATTGCATTCAGCTGACAGAGTTGAACATTCCTTTTGATAGAGCAGTTTGGAAACACTCTTTTTGTAGAATCTGCATGTGGAGATTTGGTCCGCTTGGAGACCTATGGTAGTAAAGGAAATAACTTCATAGAAAAACCAAATGGAAGCATTCTCAGAAAATTCTTTGTGATGATTGAGTTGAACTCAGAGACCTGAACATTCCTTTTGATGGAGCAGTTTCCAAACACACTTCTCGTGGAATCTGCAAGTGGATATTTGGACCTCTCTGAGGATTTCGTTGGAAGCGGGATAAACTTCCCAGAACTAAACGGAAGCATTCTCAGAAACTTCTTTGTGATGTTTGCATTCAACTCACAGAGTTGAACCTTCCTTTCATAGTTCAGGTTTGAAACACTCTTTTTGTAGAATCTGGAAGTGGATATTTGGACCACTGTGAGGACTTCGTTGGAAACGGGTATATCTTCACCTCAAACCTAGACAGAAGCATTCTCAGAAAGTTCTCTGTGTTGACTGCATTCAACTCACAGACTTGAACAATCGTTTTCATGGAGCAGTTTTGAAACTCTCTTTCTTTGGAATCTGCAATTGGATATGTTGACCTCTTTGAAGATTTCGTTGGAAACGGGTTAATCTTCACATAAAAGCTAAACAGAAGCATTCTCAGAAACTTCTTCGTGATGATTGCATTCACCTCACAGAGTTGAACTTTCTCTTTGATAGAGCAGCTTTGAAACACTCTTTTTCTAGAATCTGCAAGTGGACATTTGGAGGGCTTTCTGGACTGTGGTGGAAAACGAAATATCTTCTCATCGAAAGTACATAGAAGCATTCTCAGAAACTACTCTGTGATGATTGCATTCAACTGACATTGTTGAACGTTCCTTTTGATAGAGCAGTTTGTAAACACTCTTTTTGTAGAATCTGCATGTGGAGATTTGGACCGCTTTGAGACCTATGGTAGTAAAGGAAATAACTTCATAGAAAAACCAAATGGAAGCATTCTCAGAAAATTCTTTGTGATGATTGAGTTGAACTCAGAGACCTGAACATTCCTTTTGATGGAGCAGTTTCCAAACACACTTCTCGTGGAATCTGCAAGTGGATATTTGGACCTCTCTGAGGATTTCTTTCGACGCGGGATAAACTTCCCAGAACTAAACGGAAGCATTCTCAGAAACTTCTTTGTGATGTTTGCATTCAACTCACAGAGTTGAACCTTCCTTTCATAGTTCAGGTTTGAAAGACTCTTTCTGTAGAATCTGGAAGTGGATATTTGGACCACTGTGTGGACTTCGTTGGAAACGGATATATCTTCACCTCAAACCTAGACAGAAGCATTCTCAGAAAGTTCTCTGTGTTGACTGCATTCAACTCACAGAGTTGAATAATCCTTTTGATGGAGCAGTTTTGAAACTCTCTTTCTTTGGAATCTGCAAGTCGATATGTTGACCTCTTTGAAGATATCGTTGGAAACGGGTTAATCTCACATAAAAGCTAAACAGAAGCATTGTCAGAAACTTCTTTGTGATGTTTGCATTCACCTCATAGAGTTGAACTTTCCCTTTGATAGAGCAGCTTTGAAACACTCTTTTTCTAGAATCTGCAAGTGGACATTTGGAGGGCTTTGTGTTCTGCGGTGGAAAAGGAAATATCTTCTCATCAAAACTACATAGAAGCATTCTCAGAAACAATTCTGTGATGATTGCATTCAGCTGACAGAGTTGAACATTCCTTTTATTAGAGCAGTTTGGAAACACTCTTTTTGTAGAATCTGCATGTGGAGATTTGGACCGCTTGGAGACCTATGGTAGTAAAGGAAATAACTTCATAGAAAAACCAAATGGAAGCATTCTCAGAAAATTATTTGTGATGATTGAGTTGAACTCAGAGACCTGAACATTCCTTTTGATGGAGCAGTTTCCAAACACACTTCTCGTGGAATCTGCAAGTGGATATTTGGACCTCTCTGAGGATTTCTTTCGACGCGGGATAAACTTCCCAGAACTAAACGGAAGCATTCTCAGAAACTTCTTTGTGATGTTTGCATTCAACTCACAGAGTTGAACCTTCCTTTCATAGTTCAGGTTTGAAAGACTCTTTCTGTAGAATCTGGAAGTGGATATTTGGACCACTGTGTGGACTTCGTTGGAAACGGATATATCTTCACCTCAAACCTAGACAGAAGCATTCTCAGAAAGTTCTCTGTGTTGACTGCATTCAACTCACAGAGTTGAATAATCCTTTTGATGGAGCAGTTTTGAAACTCTCTTTCTTTGGAATCTGCAAGTCGATATGTTGACCTCTTTGAAGATATCGTTGGAAACGGGTTAATCTCACATAAAAGCTAAACAGAAGCATTGTCAGAAACTTCTTTGTGATGTTTGCATTCACCTCATAGAGTTGAACTTTCCCTTTGATAGAGCAGCTTTGAAACACTCTTTTTCTAGAATCTGCAAGTGGACATTTGGAGGGCTTTGTGTTCTGCGGTGGAAAAGGAAATATCTTCTCATCAAAACTACATAGAAGCATTCTCAGAAACAATTCTGTGATGATTGCATTCAGCTGACAGAGTTGAACATTCCTTTTATTAGAGCAGTTTGGAAACACTCTTTTTGTAGAATCTGCATGTGGAGATTTGGACCGCTTGGAGACCTATGGTAGTAAAGGAAATAACTTCATAGAAAAACCAAATGGAAGCATTCTCAGAAAATTATTTGTGATGATTGAGTTGAACTCAGAGACCTGAACATTCCTTTTGATGGAGCAGTTTCCAAACACACTTCTCGTGGAATCTGCAAGTGGATATTTGGACCTCTCTGAGGATTTCGTTGGAAGCGGGATAAACTTCCCAGAACTAAACGGAAGCATTCTCAGAAACTTCTTTGTGATGTTTGCATTCAACTCACAGAGTTGAACCTTCCTTTCATAGTTCAGGTTTGAAACACTCTTTTTGTAGAATCTGGAAGTGGATATTTGGACCATTGTGTGGACTTCGTTGGAAACGGGTATTTCTTCACCTCAAACCTAGACAGAAGCATTCTCAGAAAGTTCTCTGTGTTGACTGCATTCAACTCACAGACTTGAACAATCGTTTTGATGGAGCAGTTTTGAAACTCTCTTTCTTTGGAATCTGCAAGTGGATATGTTGACTCTTTGAAGATTTCGTTGGAAACGGGTTAATCTTCACATAAAAGCTAAACAGAAGCATTCTCAGAAACTTCTTTGTGATTATTGCATTCACCTCACAGAGTTGAACTTTCCCTTTGATAGAGCAGCTTTGAAACACTCTTTTTCTAGAATCTGCAAGTGGACATTTGGAGGGCTTTGTGTTCTGCGGTGGAAAAGGAAATATCTTCTCATCAAAACTACATAGAAGCATTCTCAGAAACTACTCTGTGATGATTGCATTCAGCAGACAGAGTTGAACATTCCTTTTGATAGAGCAGTTTAGAAACACTCTTTTTGTAGAATCTGCATTTGGAGATTTGGACCGCTTGGAGACCTATGGTAGTAAGGGAAATAACTTCATATAAAAACCAAATGGAAGCATTCTCAGAAAATCCTTTGTGATGATTGAGTTGAACTCAGAGACCTGAACATTCCTTTTGATGGAGCAGTTTCCAAACACACTTCTCGTGGAATCTGCAAGTGGATATTTGGACCTCTCTGAGGATTTCGTTGGAAGAGGGATAAACTTCCCAGAACTAAACGGAAGCATTCTCAGAAACTTCTTTGTGATGTTTGCATTCAACTCACAGAGTTGAACCTTCCTTTCATAGTTCAGGTTTGAAACACTCTTTTTGTAGAATCTGGAAGTGGATATTTGGACCATTGTGTGGACTTCGTTGGAAACGGGTATTTCTTCACCTCAAACCTAGACAGAAGCATTCTCAGAAAGTTCTCTGTGTTGACTGCATTCAACTCACAGACTTGAACAATCGTTTTGATGGAGCAGTTTTGAAACTCTCTTTCTTTGGAATCTGCAAGTGGATATGTTGACTCTTTGAAGATTTCGTTGGAAACGGGTTAATCTTCACATAAAAGCTAAACAGAAGCATTCTCAGAAACTTCTTTGTGATTATTGCATTCACCTCACAGAGTTGAACTTTCCCTTTGATAGAGCAGCTTTGAAACACTCTTTTTCTAGAATCTGCAAGTGGACATTTGGAGGGCTTTGTGTTCTGCGGTGGAAAAGGAAATATCTTCTCATCAAAACTACATAGAAGCATTCTCAGAAACTACTCTGTGATGATTGCATTCAGCAGACAGAGTTGAACATTCCTTTTGATAGAGCAGTTTAGAAACACTCTTTTTGTAGAATCTGCATGTGGAGATTTGGACCGCTTGGAGACCTATGGTAGTAAGGGAAATAACTTCATAGAAAAACCAAATGGAAGCATTCTCAGAAAATCCTTTGTGATGATTGAGTTGAACTCAGAGACCTGAACATTCCTTTTGATGGAGCAGTTTCCAAACACACTTCTCGTGGAATCTGCAAGTGGATATTTGGACCTCTCTGAGGATTTCGTTGGAAGAGGGATAAACTTCCCAGAACTAAACGGAAGCATTCTCAGAAACTTCTTTGTGATGTTTGCATTCAACTCACAGAGTTGAACCTTCCTTTCATAGTTCAGGTTTGAAACACTCTTTTTGTAGAATCTGGAAGTGGATATTTGGACCATTGTGTGGACTTCGTTGGAAACGGGTATTTCTTCACCTCAAACCTAGACAGAAGCATTCTCAGAAAGTTCTCTGTGTTGACTGCATTCAACTCACAGACTTGAACAATCGTTTTGATGGAGCAGTTTTGAAACTCTCTTTCTTTGGAATCAGCAAGTGGATATGTTGACTCTTTGAAGATTTCGTTGGAAACGGGTTAATCTTCACATAAAAGCTAAACAGAAGCATTCTCAGAAACTTCTTTGTGATGATTGTATTCACCTCACTGAGTTGAACTTTCCCTTTGATAGAGCAGCTTTGAAACACTCTTTTTCTAGAATCTGCAAGTGGACATTTGGAGGGCTTTGTGTTCTGCGGTGGAAAAGGAAATATCTTCTCATCAAAACTACATAGAAGAATTCTCAGAAACTACTCTGTGATGATTGCATTCAGCTGACAGAGTTGAACATTCCTTTTGATAGAGCAGTTTGGAAACACTCTTTTTGTAGAATCTGCATGTGGAGATTTGGACCGCTTGGAGACCTATGGTAGTAAGTGAAATAACTTCATATAAAAACCAAATGGAAGCATTCTCAGAAAATCCTTTGTGATGATTGAGTTGAACTCAGAGACCTGAACATTCCTTTTGATGGAGCAGTTTCCAAACACACTTCTCGTGGAATCTGCAAGTGGATATTGGGACCTCTCTGAGGATTTCGTTGGAAGCGGGATAAACTTCCCAGAACTAAACGGAAGCATTCTTAGAAACTTCTTTGTGATGTTTGCATTCAACTCACAGAGTTGAACCTTCCTTTAATAGTTCAGGTTTGAAACACTCTTTTTGTAGAATCTGGAAGTGGATATTTGGACCACTGTGTGGTCTTCGTTGGAAACGGGTATATCTTCACCTCAAACCTAGACAGAAGCATTCTCAGTAAGTTCTCTGTGTTGACTGCATTCAACTCACAGAGTTGAACAATCCTTTTGATGGAGCAGTTTTGAAACTCTCTTTCTTTGGAATCTGCAAGTGGATATGTTGACCTCTTTGAAGATTTCGTTGGAAACGGGTTAATCTCACATAAAAGCTAAACAGAAGCATTGTCAGAAACTTCTTTGTGATGTTTGCATTCACCTCATAGAGTTGAAATTTCCCTTTGATAGAGTAGCTTTGAAACACTCTTTTTCTAGAATCTGCAAGTGGACATTTGGAGGGCTTTGTGTTCTGCGGTGGAAAAGGAAATATCTTCTCATCAAAACTACATAGAAGCATTCTCAGAAACTATTCTGTGATGATTGCATTCAGCTGACAGAGTTGAACATTCCTTTTATTAGAGCAGTTTGGAAACACTCTCTTTGTAGAATCTGCATGTGGAGATTTGGACCGCTTTGAGACCTATGGTAGTAAAGGAAATAACTTCATAGAAAAACCAAATGGAAGCATTCTCAGAAAATTATTTGTGATGATTGAGTTGAACTCAGAGACCTGAACATTCCTTTTGATGGAGCAGTTTCCAAACACACTTCTCGTGGAATCTGCAAGTGGATATTAGGACCTCTCTGAGGATTTCGTTGGAAGCGGGATAAACTTCCCAGAACTAAACGGAAGCATTCTCAGAAACTTCTTTGTGATGTTTGCATTCAACTCACAGAGTTGAACCTTCCTTTCATAGTTCAGGTTTGAAAGACTCTTTTTGTAGAATCTGGAAGTGGATATTTGGACCACTGTGTGGACTTCGTTGGAAACGGATATATCTTCACCTCAAACCTAGACAGAAGCATTCTCAGAAAGTTCTCTGTGTTGACTGCATTCAACTCACAGAGTTGAATAATCCTTTTGATGGAGCAGTTTTGAAACTCTCTTTCTTTGGAATCTGCAAGTCGATATGTTGACCTCTTTGAAGATATCGTTGGAAACGGGTTAATCTCACATAAAAGCTAAACAGAAGCATTGTCAGAAACTTCTTTGTGATGTTTGCATTCACCTCATAGAGTTGAACTTTCCCTTTGATAGAGCAGCTTTGAAACACTCTTTTTCTAGAATCTGCAAGTGGACATTTGGAGGGCTTTGTGTTCTGCGGTGGAAAAGGAAATATCTTCTCATCAAAACTACATAGAAGCATTCTCAGAAACAATTCTGTGATGATTGCATTCAGCTGACAGAGTTGAACATTCCTTTTATTAGAGCAGTTTGGAAACACTCTTTTTGTAGAATCTGCATGTGGAGATTTGGACCGCTTGGAGACCTATGGTAGTAAAGGAAATAACTTCATAGAAAAACCAAATGGAAGCATTCTCAGAAAATTATTTGTGATGATTGAGTTGAACTCAGAGACCTGAACATTCCTTTTGATGGAGCAGTTTCCAAACACACTTCTCGTGGAATCTGCAAGTGGATATTTGGACCTCTCTGAGGATTTCGTTGGAAGCGGGATAAACTTCCCAGAACTAAACGGAAGCATTCTCAGAAACTTCTTTGTGATGTTTGCATTCAACTCACAGAGTTGAACCTTCCTTTCATAGTTCAGGTTTGAAACACTCTTTTTGTAGAATCTGGAAGTGGATATTTGGACCATTGTGTGGACTTCGTTGGAAACGGGTATTTCTTCACCTCAAACTTAGACAGAAGCATTCTCAGAAAGTTCTCTGTGTTGACTGCATTCAACTCACAGACTTGAACAATCGTTTTGATGGAGCAGTTTTGAAACTCTCTTTCTTTGGAATCTGCAAGTGGATATGTTGACTCTTTGAAGATTTCGTTGGAAACGGGTTAATCTTCACATAAAAGCTAAACAGAAGCATTCTCAGAAACTTCTTTGTGATTATTGCATTCACCTCACAGAGTTGAACTTTCCCTTTGATAGAGCAGCTTTGAAACACTCTTTTTCTAGAATCTGCAAGTGGACATTTGGAGGGCTTTGTGTTCTGCGGTGGAAAAGGAAATATCTTCTCATCAAAACTACATAGAAGCATTCTCAGAAACTACTCTGTGATGATTGCATTCAGCAGACAGAGTTGAACATTCCTTTTGATAGAGCAGTTTAGAAACACTCTTTTTGTAGAATCTGCATTTGGAGATTTGGACCGCTTGGAGACCTATGGTAGTAAGGGAAATAACTTCATATAAAAACCAAATGGAAGCATTCTCAGAAAATCCTTTGTGATGATTGAGTTGAACTCAGAGACCTGAACATTCCTTTTGATGGAGCAGTTTCCAAACACACTTCTCGTGGAATCTGCAAGTGGATATTTGGACCTCTCTGAGGATTTCGTTGGAAGCGGGATAAACTTCCCAGAACTAAACGGAAGCATTCTCAGAAACTTCTTTGTGATGTTTGCATTCAACTCACAGAGTTGAACCTTCCTTTCATAGTTCAGGTTTGAAACACTCTTTTTGTAGAATCTGGAAGTGGATATTTGGACCATTGTGTGGACTTCGTTGGAAACGGGTATTTCTTCACCTCAAACCTAGACAGAAGCATTCTCAGAAAGTTCTCTGTGTTGACTGCATTCAACTCACAGACTTGAACAATCGTTTTGATGGAGCAGTTTTGAAACTCTCTTTCTTTGGAATCTGCAAGTGGATATGTTGACTCTTTGAAGATTTCGTTGGAAACGGGTTAATCTTCACATAAAAGCTAAACAGAAGCATTCTCAGAAACTTCTTTGTGATTATTGCATTCACCTCACAGAGTTGAACTTTCCCTTTGATAGAGCAGCTTTGAAACACTCTTTTTCTAGAATCTGCAAGTGGACATTTGGAGGGCTTTGTGTTCTGCGGTGGAAAAGGAAATATCTTCTCATCAAAACTACATAGAAGCATTCTCAGAAACTACTCTGTGATGATTGCATTCAGCAGACAGAGTTGAACATTCCTTTTGATAGAGCAGTTTAGAAACACTCTTTTTGTAGAATCTGCATGTGGAGATTTGGACCGCTTGGAGACCTATGGTAGTAAGGGAAATAACTTCATAGAAAAACCAAATGGAAGCATTCTCAGAAAATCCTTTGTGATGATTGAGTTGAACTCAGAGACCTGAACATTCCTTTTGATGGAGCAGTTTCCAAACACACTTCTCGTGGAATCTGCAAGTGGATATTTGGACCTCTCTGAGGATTTCGTTGGAAGAGGGATAAACTTCCCAGAACTAAACGGAAGCATTCTCAGAAACTTCTTTGTGATGTTTGCATTCAACTCACAGAGTTGAACCTTCCTTTCATAGTTCAGGTTTGAAACACTCTTTTTGTAGAATCTGGAAGTGGATATTTGGACCATTGTGTGGACTTCGTTGGAAACGGGTATTTCTTCACCTCAAACCTAGACAGAAGCATTCTCAGAAAGTTCTCTGTGTTGACTGCATTCAACTCACAGACTTGAACAATCGTTTTGATGGAGCAGTTTTGAAACTCTCTTTCTTTGGAATCTGCAAGTGGATATGTTGACTCTTTGAAGATTTCGTTGGAAACGGGTTAATCTTCACATAAAAGCTAAACAGAAGCATTCTCAGAAACTTCTTTGTGATGATTGTATTCACCTCACTGAGTTGAACTTTCCCTTTGATAGAGCAGCTTTGAAACACTCTTTTTCTAGAATCTGCAAGTGGACATTTGGAGGGCTTTGTGTTCTGCGGTGGAAAAGGAAATATCTTCTCATCAAAACTACATAGAAGAATTCTCAGAAACTACTCTGTGATGATTGCATTCAGCTGACAGAGTTGAACATTCCTTTTGATAGAGCAGTTTGGAAACACTCTTTTTGTAGAATCTGCATGTGGAGATTTGGACCGCTTGGAGACCTATGGTAGTAAGTGAAATAACTTCATATAAAAACCAAATGGAAGCATTCTCAGAAAATCCTTTGTGATGATTGAGTTGAACTCAGAGACCTGAACATTCCTTTTGATGGAGCAGTTTCCAAACACACTTCTCGTGGAATCTGCAAGTGGATATTGGGACCTCTCTGAGGATTTCGTTGGAAGCGGGACAAACTTCCCAGAACTAAACGGAAGCATTCTCAGAAACTTCTTTGTGATGTTTGCATTCAACTCACAGAGTTGAACCTTCCTTTAATAGTTCAGGTTTGAAACACTCTTTTTGTAGAATCTGGAAGTGGATATTTGGACCACTGTGTGGTCTTCGTTGGAAACGGGTATATCTTCACCTCAAACCTAGACAGAAGCATTCTCAGTAAGTTCTCTGTGTTGACTGCATTCAACTCACAGAGTTGAACAATCCTTTTGATGGAGCAGTTTTGAAACTCTCTTTCTTTGGAATCTGCAAGTGGATATGTTGACCTCTTTGAAGATTTCGTTGGAAACGGGTTAATCTCACATAAAAGCTAAACAGAAGCATTGTCAGAAACTTCTTTGTGATGTTTGCATTCACCTCATAGAGTTGAAATTTCCCTTTGATAGAGCAGCTTTGAAACACTCTTTTTGTAGAATCTGCAAGTGGACATTTGGAGGGCTTTGTGTTCTGCGGTGGAAAAGGAAATATCTTCTCATCAAAACTACATAGAAGCATTCTCAGAAACAATTCTGTGATATTTGCATTCAGCTGACAGAGTTGAACATTCCTTTTATTAGAGCAGTTTGGAAACACTCTCTTTGTAGAATCTGCATGTGGAGATTTGGACCGCTTTGAGACCTATGGTAGTAAAGGAAATAACTTCATAGAAAAACCAAATGGAAGCATTCTCAGAAAATTATTTGTGATGATTGAGTTGAACTCAGAGACCTGAACATTCCTTTTGATGGAGCAGTTTCCAAACACACTTCTCGTGGAATCTGCAAGTGGATATTAGGACCTCTCTGAGGATTTCGTTGGAAGCGGGATAAACTTCCCAGAACTAAACGGAAGCATTCTCAGAAACTTCTTTGTGATGTTTGCATTCAACTCACAGAGTTGAACCTTCCTTTCATAGTTCAGGTTTGAAAGACTCTTTTTGTAGAATCTGGAAGTGGATATTTGGACCACTGTGTGGACTTCGTTGGAAACGGATATATCTTCACCTCAAACCTAGACAGAAGCATTCTCAGAAAGTTCTCTGTGTTGACTGCATTCAACTCACAGAGTTGAATAATCCTTTTGATGGAGCAGTTTTGAAACTCTCTTTCTTTGGAATCTGCAAGTCGATATGTTGACCTCTTTGAAGATATCGTTGGAAACGGGTTAATCTCACATAAAAGCTAAACAGAAGCATTGTCAGAAACTTCTTTGTGATGTTTGCATTCACCTCATAGAGTTGAACTTTCCCTTTGATAGAGCAGCTTTGAAACACTATTTTTCTAGAATCTGCAAGTGGACATTTGGAGGGCTTTGTGTTCTGCGGTGGAAAAGGAAATATCTTCTCATCAAAACTACATAGAAGCATTCTCAGAAACAATTCTGTGATGATTGCATTCAGCTGACAGAGTTGAACATTCCTTTTATTAGAGCAGTTTGGAAACACTCTTTTTGTAGAATCTGCATGTGGAGATTTGGACCGCTTGGAGACCTATGGTAGTAAAGGAAATAACTTCATAGAAAAACCAAATGGAAGCATTCTCAGAAAATTATTTGTGATGATTGAGTTGAACTCAGAGACCTGAACATTTCTTTTGATGGAGCAGTTTCCAAACACACTTCTCGTGGAATCTGCAAGTGGATATTTGGACGTCTCTGAGGATTTCGTTGGAAGCGGGATAAACTTCCCAGAACTAAACGGAAGCATTCTCAGAAACTTCTTTGTGATGTTTGCATTCAACTCACAGAGTTGAACCTTCCTTTCATAGTTCAGGTTTGAAACACTCTTTTTGTAGAATCTGGAAGTGGATATTTGGACCATTGTGTGGACTTCGTTGGAAACGGGTATTTCTTCACCTCAAACCTAGACAGAAGCATTCTCAGAAAGTTCTCTGTGTTGACTGCATTCAACTCACAGACTTGAACAATCGTTTTGATGGAGCAGTTTTGAAACTCTCTTTCTTTGGAATCTGCAAGTGGATATGTTGACTCTTTGAAGATTTCGTTGGAAACGGGTTAATCTTCACATAAAAGCTAAACAGAAGCATTCTCAGAAACTTCTTTGTGATTATTGCATTCACCTCACAGAGTTGAACTTTCCCTCTGATAGAGCAGCTTTGAAACACTCTTTTTCTAGAATCTGCAAGTGGACATTTGGAGGGCTTTGTGTTCTGCGGTGGAAAAGGAAATATCTTCTCATCAAAACTACATAGAAGCATTCTCAGAAACTACTCTGTGATGATTGCATTCAGCAGACAGAGTTGAACATTCCTTTTGATAGAGCAGTTTAGAAACACTCTTTTTGTAGAATCTGCATGTGGAGATTTGGACCGCTTTGAGACCTATGGTAGTAAGGGAAATAACTTCATATAAAAACCAAATGGAAGCATTCTCAGAAAATCCTTTGTGATGATTGAGTTGAACTCAGAGACCTGAACATTCCTTTTGATGGAGCAGTTTCCAAATACACTTCTCGTGGAATCTGCAAGTGGATATTTGGACCTCTCTGAGGATTTCGTTGGAAGTGGGATAAACTTCCCAGAACTAAACGGAAGCATTCTCAGAAACTTCTTTGTGATGTTTGCATTCAACTCACAGAGTTGAACCTCCCTTTCATAGTTCAGGTTTGAAACACTCTTTTTGTAGAATCTGGAAGTGGATATTTGGACCACTGTGTGGTCTTCGTTGGAAACGGGTATATCTTCACCTCAAACCTAGACAGAAGCATTCTCAGTAAGTTCTCTGTGTTGACTGCATTCAACTCACAGAGTTGAACAATCCTTTTGATGGAGCAGTTTTGAAACTCTCTTTCTTTGGAATCTGCAAGTGGATATGTTGACCTCTTTGAAGATTTCGTTGGAAACGGTTTAATCTCACATAAAAGCTAAACAGAAGCATTGTCAGAAACTTCTTTGTGATGTTTGCATTCACCTCATAGAGTTGAAATTTCCCTTTGATAGAGCAGCTTTGAAACACTCTTTTTGTAGAATCTGCAAGTGGACATTTGGAGGGCTTTGTGTTCTGCGGTGGAAAAGGAAATATCTTCTCATCAAAACTACATAGAAGCATTCTCAGAAACAATTCTGTGATGATTGCATTCAGCTGACAGAGTTGAACATTCCTTTTGATAGAGCAGTTTGGAAACACTCTTTTTGTAGAATCTGCATGGGGAGATTTGGACCGCTTGGAGACCTATGGTAGTAAAGGAAATAACTTCATAGAAAAACCAAATGGAAGCATTCTCAGAAAATTCTTTGTGATGATTGAGTTGAACTCAGAGACCTGAACATTCCTTTTGATGGAGCAGTTTCCAAACACACTTCTCGTGGAATCTGCAAGTGGATATTTGGACCTCTCTGAGGATTTCGTTGGAAGCGGGATAAACTTCCCAGAACTAAACGGAAGCATTCTCAGAAACTTCTTTGTGATGTTTGCATTCAACTCACAGAGTTGAAACTTCCTTTCATAGTTCAGGTTTGAAACACTCTTTTTGTAGAATCTGGAAGTGGATATTTGGACCACTGTGTGGACTTCGTTGGAAACGGGTATATCTTCACCTCAAACCTAGACAGAAGCATTCTCAGAAAGTTCTCTGTGTTGACTGCATTCAACTCACAGAGTTGAACAATCCTTTTGATGGAGCAGTTTTGAAACTCTCTTTCTTTGGGATCTGCAAGTGGATATGTTGAACTCTTTGAAGATTTCGTTGGAAACGGGTTAATCTTCACATAAAAGCTAAACAGAAGCATTCTCAGAAACTTCTTTGTGATCATTGCATTCACCTCACAGAGTTGAACTTTCCCTTTGATAGAGCAGCTTTGAAACACTCTTTTTCTAGAATCTGCAAATGGACATTTGGAGGGCTTTGTGTTCTGCGGTGGAAAAGGAAATATCTTCTCATCAAAACTACATAGAAGCATTCTCAGAAACAATTCTGTGATGATTGCATTCAGCTGACAGAGTTGAACATTCCTTTTGATAGAGCAGTTTGGAAACACTCTTTTTGTAGAATCTGCATGTGGAGATTTGGTCCGCTTGGAGACCTATGGTAGTAAAGGAAATAACTTCATAGAAAAACCAAATGGAAGCATTCTCAGAAAATTCTTTGTGATGATTGAGTTGAACTCAGAGACCTGAACATTCCTTTTGATGGAGCAGTTTCCAAACACACTTCTCGTGGAATCTGCAAGTGGATATTTGGACCTCTCTGAGGATTTCGTTGGAAGCGGGATAAACTTCCCAGAACTAAACGGAAGCATTCTCAGAAACTTCTTTGTGATGTTTGCATTCAACTCACAGAGTTGAACCTTCCTTTCATAGTTCAGGTTTGAAACACTCTTTTTGTAGAATCTGGAAGTGGATATTTGGACCACTGTGAGGACTTCGTTGGAAACGGGTATATCTTCACCTCAAACCTAGAGAGAAGCATTCTCAGAAAGTTCTCTGTGTTGACTGCATTCAACTCACAGACTTGAACAATCGTTTTCATGGAGCAGTTTTGAAACTCTCTTTCTTTGGAATCTGCAATTGGATATGTTGACCTCTTTGAAGATTACGTTGGAAACGGGTTAATCTTCACATAAAAGCTAAACAGAAGCATTCTCAGAAACTTCTTCGTGATGATTGCATTCACCTCACAGAGTTGAACTTTCTCTTTGATAGAGCAGCTTTGAAACACTCTTTTTCTAGAATCTGCAAGTGGACATTTGGAGGGCTTTCTGGACTGTGGTGGAAAACGAAATATCTTCTCATCGAAAGTACATAGAAGCATTCTCAGAAACTACTCTGTGATGATTGCATTCAACTGACATTGTTGAACGTTCCTTTTGATAGAGCAGTTTGTAAACACTCTTTTTGTAGAATCTGCATGTGGAGATTTGGACCGCTTTGAGACCTATGGTAGTAAAGGAAATAACTTCATAGAAAAACCAAATGGAAGCATTCTCAGAAAATTCTTTGTGATGATTGAGTTGAACTCAGAGACCTGAACATTCCTTTTGATGGAGCAGTTTCCAAACACACTTCTCGTGGAATCTGCAAGTGGATATTTGGACCTCTCTGAGGATTTCTTTCGACGCGGGATAAACTTCCCAGAACTAAACGGAAGCATTCTCAGAAACTTCTTTGTGATGTTTGCATTCAACTCACAGAGTTGAACCTTCCTTTCATAGTTCAGGTTTGAAAGACTCTTTCTGTAGAATCTGGAAGTGGATATTTGGACCACTGTGTGGACTTCGTTGGAAACGGATATATCTTCACCTCAAACCTAGACAGAAGCATTCTCAGAAAGTTCTCTGTGTTGACTGCATTCAACTCACAGAGTTGAATAATCCTTTTGATGGAGCAGTTTTGAAACTCTCTTTCTTTGGAATCTGCAAGTCGATATGTTGACCTCTTTGAAGATATCGTTGGAAACGGGTTAATCTCACATAAAAGCTAAACAGAAGCATTGTCAGAAACTTCTTTGTGATGTTTGCATTCACCTCATAGAGTTGAACTTTCCCTTTGATAGAGCAGCTTTGAAACACTCTTTTTCTAGAATCTGCAAGTGGACATTTGGAGGGCTTTGTGTTCTGCGGTGGAAAAGGAAATATCTTCTCATCAAAACTACATAGAAGCATTCTCAGAAACAATTCTGTGATGATTGCATTCAGCTGACAGAGTTGAACATTCCTTTTATTAGAGCAGTTTGGAAACACTCTTTTTGTAGAATCTGCATGTGGAGATTTGGACCGCTTGGAGACCTATGGTAGTAAAGGAAATAACTTCATAGAAAAACCAAATGGAAGCATTCTCAGAAAATCCTTTGTGATGATTGAGTTGAACTCAGAGACCTGAACATTCCTTTTGATGGAGCAGTTTCCAAACACACTTCTCGTGGAATCTGCAAGTGGATATTTGGACCTCTCTGAGGATTTCGTTGGAAGCGGGATAAACTTCCCAGAACTAAACGGAAGCATTCTCAGAAACTTCTTTGTGATGTTTGCATTCAACTCACAGAGTTGAACCTTCCTTTCATAGTTCAGGTTTGAAACACTCTTTTTGTAGAATCTAGAAGTGGATATTTGGACCATTGTGTGGACTTCGTTGGAAACGGGTATTTCTTCACCTCAAACCTAGACAGAAGCATTCTCAGAAAGTTCTCTGTGTTGACTGCATTCAACTCACAGACTTGAACAATCGTTTTGATGGAGCAGTTTTGAAACTCTCTTTCTTTGGAATCTGCAAGTGGATATGTTGACTCTTTGAAGATTTCGTTGGAAACGGGTTAATCTTCACATAAAAGCTAAACAGAAGCATTCTCAGAAACTTCTTTGTGATTATTGCATTCACCTCACAGAGTTGAACTTTCCCTTTGATAGAGCAGCTTTGAAACACTCTTTTTCTAGAATCTGCAAGTGGACATTTGGAGGGCTTTGTGTTCTGCGGTGGAAAAGGAAATATCTTCTCATCAAAACTACATAGAAGCATTCTCAGAAACTACTCTGTGATGATTGCATTCAGCAGACAGAGTTGAACATTCCTTTTGATAGAGCAGTTTAGAAACACTCTTTTTGTAGAATCTGCATTTGGAGATTTGGACCGCTTGGAGACCTATGGTAGTAAGGGAAATAACTTCATATAAAAACCAAATGGAAGCATTCTCAGAAAATCCTTTGTGATGATTGAGTTGAACTCAGAGACCTGAACATTCCTTTTGATGGAGCAGTTTCCAAACACACTTCTCGTGGAATCTGCAAGTGGATATTTGGACCTCTCTGAGGATTTCGTTGGAAGAGGGATAAACTTCCCAGAACTAAACGGAAGCATTCTCAGAAACTTCTTTGTGATGTTTGCATTCAGCTCACAGAGTTGAACCTTCCTTTCATAGTTCAGGTTTGAAACACTCTTTTTGTAGAATCTGGAAGTGGATATTTGGACCATTGTGTGGACTTCGTTGGAAACGGGTATTTCTTCACCTCAAACCTAGACAGAAGCATTCTCAGAAAGTTCTCTGTGTTGACTGCATTCAACTCACAGACTTGAACAATCGTTTTGATGGAGCAGTTTTGAAACTCTCTTTCTTTGGAATCTGCAAGTGGATATGTTGACTCTTTGAAGATTTCGTTGGAAACGGGTTAATCTTCACATAAAAGCTAAACAGAAGCATTCTCAGAAACTTCTTTGTGATTATTGCATTCACCTCACAGAGTTTAACTTTCCCTTTGATAGAGCAGCTTTGAAACACTCTTTTTCTAGAATCTGCAAGTGGACATTTGGAGGGCTTTGTGTTCTGCGGTGGAAAAGGAAATATCTTCTCATCAAAACTACATAGAAGAATTCTCAGAAACTACTCTGTGATGATTGCATTCAGCTGACAGAGTTGAACATTCCTTTTGATAGAGCAGTTTGGAAACACTCTTTTTGTAGAATCTGCATGTGGAGATTTGGACCGCTTGGAGACCTATGGTAGTAAGTGAAATAACTTCATATAAAAACCAAATGGAAGCATTCTCAGAAAATCCTTTGTGATGATTGAGTTGAACTCAGAGACCTGAACATTCCTTTTGATGGAGCAGTTTCCAAACACACTTCTCGTGGAATCTGCAAGTGGATATTGGGACCTCTCTGAGGATTTCGTTGGAAGCGGGATAAACTTCCCAGAACTAAACGGAAGCATTCTTAGAAACTTCTTTGTGATGTTTGCATTCAACTCACAGAGTTGAACCTTCCTTTAATAGTTCAGGTTTGAAACACTCTTTTTGTAGAATCTGGAAGTGGATATTTGGACCACTGTGTGGTCTTCGTTGGAAACGGGTATATCTTCACCTCAAACCTAGACAGAAGCATTCTCAGTAAGTTCTCTGTGTTGACTGCATTCAACTCACAGAGTTGAACAATCCTTTTGATGGAGCAGTTTTGAAACTCTCTTTCTTTGGAATCTGCAAGTGGATATGTTGACCTCTTTGAAGATTTCGTTGGAAACGGGTTAATCTCACATAAAAGCTAAACAGAAGCATTGTCAGAAACTTCTTTGTGATGTTTGCATTCACCTCATAGAGTTGAAATTTCCCTTTGATAGAGCAGCTTTGAAACACTCTTTTTCTAGAATCTGCAAGTGGACATTTGGAGGGCTTTGTGTTCTGCGGTGGAAAAGGAAATATCTTCTCATCAAAACTACATAGAAGCATTCTCAGAAACTATTCTGTGATGATTGCATTCAGCTGACAGAGTTGAACATTCCTTTTATTAGAGCAGTTTGGAAACACTCTCTTTGTAGAATCTGCATGTGGAGATTTGGACCGCTTTGAGACCTATGGTAGTAAAGGAAATAACTTCATAGAAAAACCAAATGGAAGCATTCTCAGAAAATTATTTGTGATGATTGAGTTGAACTCAGAGACCTGAACATTCCTTTTGATGGAGCAGTTTCCAAACACACTTCTCGTGGAATCTGCAAGTGGATATTAGGACCTCTCTGAGGATTTCGTTGGAAGCGGGATAAACTTCCCAGAACTAAACGGAAGCATTCTCAGAAACTTCTTTGTGATGTTTGCATTCAACTCACAGAGTTGAACCTTCCTTTCATAGTTCAGGTTTGAAAGACTCTTTTTGTAGAATCTGGAAGTGGATATTTGGACCACTGTGTGGACTTCGTTGGAAACGGATATATCTTCACCTCAAACCTAGACAGAAGCATTCTCAGAAAGTTCTCTGTGTTGACTGCATTCAACTCACAGAGTTGAATAATCCTTTTGATGGAGCAGTTTTGAAACTCTCTTTCTTTGGAATCTGCAAGTCGATATGTTGACCTCTTTGAAGATATCGTTGGAAACGGGTTAATCTCACATAAAAGCTAAACAGAAGCATTGTCAGAAACTTCTTTGTGATGTTTGCATTCACCTCATAGAGTTGAACTTTCCCTTTGATAGAGCAGCTTTGAAACACTCTTTTTCTAGAATCTGCAAGTGGACATTTGGAGGGCTTTGTGTTCTGCGGTGGAAAAGGAAATATCTTCTCATCAAAACTACATAGAAGCATTCTCAGAAACAATTCTGTGATGATTGCATTCAGCTGACAGAGTTGAACATTCCTTTTATTAGAGCAGTTTGGAAACACTCTTTTTGTAGAATCTGCATGTGGAGATTTGGACCGCTTGGAGACCTATGGTAGTAAAGGAAATAACTTCATAGAAAAACCAAATGGAAGCATTCTCAGAAAATTATTTGTGATGATTGAGTTGAACTCAGAGACCTGAACATTCCTTTTGATGGAGCAGTTTCCAAACACACTTCTCGTGGAATCTGCAAGTGGATATTTGGACGTCTCTGAGGATTTCGTTGGAAGCGGGATAAACTTCCCAGAACTAAACGGAAGCATTCTCAGAAACTTCTTTGTGATGTTTGCATTCAACTCACAGAGTTGAACCTTCCTTTCATAGTTCAGGTTTGAAACACTCTTTTTGTAGAATCTGGAAGTGGATATTTGGACCATTGTGTGGACTTCGTTGGAAACGGGTATTTCTTCACCTCAAACCTAGACAGAAGCATTCTCAGAAAGTTCTCTGTGTTGACTGCATTCAACTCACAGACTTGAACAATCGTTTTGATGGAGCAGTTTTGAAACTCTCTTTCTTTGGAATCTGCAAGTGGATATGTTGACTCTTTGAAGATTTCGTTGGAAACGGGTTAATCTTCACATAAAAGCTAAACAGAAGCATTCTCAGAAACTTCTTTGTAATGATTGCATTCACCTCACAGAGTTGAACTTTCCCTCTGATAGAGCAGCTTTGAAACACTCTTTTTCTAGAATCTGCAAGTGGACATTTGGAGGGCTTTGTGTTCTGCGGTGGAAAAGGAAATATCTTCTCATCAAAACTACATAGAAGAATTCTCAGAAACTACTCTGTGATGATTGCATTCAGCTGACAGAGTTGAACATTCCTTTTGATAGAGCAGTTTGGAAACACTCTTTTTGTAGAATCTGCATGTGGATATTTGGGCCGCTTGGAGACCTATGGTAGTAAGTGAAATAACTTCATATAAAAACCAAATGGAAGCATTCTCAGAAAATCCTTTGTGATGATTGAGTTGAACTCAGAGACCTGAACATTCCTTTTGATGGAGCAGTTTCCAAACACACTTCTCGTGGAATCTGCAAGTGGATATTGGGACCTCTCTGAGGATTTCGTTGGAAGCGGGATAAACTTCCCAGAACTAAACGGAAGCATTCTCAGAAACTTCTTTGTGATGTTTGCATTCAACTCACAGAGTTGAACCTTCCTTTAATAGTTCAGGTTTGAAACACTCTTTTTGTAGAATCTGGAAGTGGATATTTGGACCACTGTGTGGTCTTCGTTGGAAACGGGTATATCTTCACCTCAAACCTAGACAGAAGCATTCTCAGTAAGTTCTCTGTGTTGACTGCATTCAACTCACAGAGTTGAACAATCCTTTTGATGGAGCAGTTTTGAAACTCTCTTTCTTTGGAATCTGCAAGTGGATATGTTGACCTCTTTGAAGATTTCGTTGGAAACGGGTTAATCTCACATAAAAGCTAAACAGAAGCATTGTCAGAAACTTCTTTGTGATGTTTGCATTCACCTCATAGAGTTGAAATTTCCCTTTGATAGAGCAGCTTTGAAACACTCTTTTTCTAGAATCTGCAAGTGGACATTTGGAGGGCTTTGTGTTCTGCGGTGAAAAAGGAAATATCTTCTCATCAAAACTACATAGAAGCATTCTCAGAAACAATTCTGTGATGATTGCATTCAGCTGACAGAGTTGAACATTCCTTTTATTAGAGCAGTTTGGAAACACTCTCTTTGTAGAATCTGCATGTGGAGATTTGGACCGCTTTGAGACCTATGGTAGTAAAGGAAATAACTTCATAGAAAAACCAAATGGAAGCATTCTCAGAAAATTCTTTGTGATGATTGAGTTGAACTCAGAGACCTGAACATTCCTTTTGATGGAGCAGTTTCCAAACACACTTCTCGTGGAATCTGCAAGTGGATATTAGGACCTCTCTGAGGATTTCGTTGGAAGCGGGATAAACTTCCCAGAACTAAACGGAAGCATTCTCAGAAACTTCTTTGTGATGTTTGCATTCAACTCACAGAGTTGAACCTTCCTTTCATAGTTCAGGTTTGAAAGACTCTTTTTGTAGAATCTGGAAGTGGATATTTGGACCACTGTGTGGACTTCGTTGGAAACGGATATATCTTCACCTCAAACCTAGACAGAAGCATTCTCAGAAAGTTCTCTGTGTTGACTGCATTCAACTCACAGAGTTGAATAATCCTTTTGATGGAGCAGTTTTGAAACTCTCTTTCTTTGGAATCTGCAAGTCGATATGTTGACCTCTTTGAAGATATCGTTGGAAACGGGTTAATCTCACATAAAAGCTAAACAGAAGCATTGTCAGAAACTTCTTTGTGATGTTTGCATTCACCTCATAGAGTTGAACTTTCCCTTTGATAGAGCAGCTTTGAAACACTCTTTTTCTAGAATCTGCAAGTGGACATTTGGAGGGCTTTGTGTTCTGCGGTGGAAAAGGAAATATCTTCTCATCAAAACTACATAGAAGCATTCTCAGAAACAATTCTGTGATGATTGCATTCAGCTGACAGAGTTGAACATTCCTTTTATTAGAGCAGTTTGGAAACACTCTTTTTGTAGAATCTGCATGTGGAGATTTGGACCGCTTGGAGACCTATGGTAGTAAAGGAAATAACTTCATAGAAAAACCAAATGGAAGCATTCTCAGAAAATTCTTTGTGATGATTGAGTTGAACTCAGAGACCTGAACATTCCTTTTGATGGAGCAGTTTCCAAACACACTTCTCGTGGAATCTGCAAGTGGATATTTGGACCTCTCTGAGGATTTCGTTGGAAGCGGGATAAACTTCCCAGAACTAAACGGAAGCATTCTCAGAAACTTCTTTGTGATGTTTGCATTCAACTCACAGAGTTGAACCTTCCTTTCATAGTTCAGGTTTGAAACACTCTTTTTGTAGAATCTGGAAGTGGATATTTGGACCATTGTGTGGACTTCGTTGGAAACGGGTATTTCTTCACCTCAAACCTAGACAGAAGCATTCTCAGAAAGTTCTCTGTGTTGACTGCATTCAACTCACAGACTTGAACAATCGTTTTGATGGAGCAGTTTTGAAACTCTCTTTCTTTGGAATCTGCAAGTGGATATGTTGACTCTTTGAAGATTTCGTTGGAAACGGGTTAATCTTCACATAAAAGCTAAACAGAAGCATTCTCAGAAACTTCTTTGTGATTATTGCATTCACCTCACAGAGTTGAACTTTCCCTTTGATAGAGCAGCTTTGAAACACTCTTTTTCTAGAATCTGCAAGTGGACATTTGGAGGGCTTTGTGTTCTGCGGTGGAAAAGGAAATATCTTCTCATCAAAACTACATAGAAGCATTCTCAGAAACTACTCTGTGATGATTGCATTCAGCAGACAGAGTTGAACATTCCTTTTGATAGAGCAGTTTAGAAACACTCTTTTTGTAGAATCTGCATTTGGAGATTTGGACCGCTTGGAGACCTATGGTAGTAAGGGAAATAACTTCATATAAAAACCAAATGGAAGCATTCTCAGAAAATCCTTTGTGATGATTGAGTTGAACTCAGAGACCTGAACATTCCTTTTGATGGAGCAGTTTCCAAACACACTTCTCGTGGAATCTGCAAGTGGATATTTGGACCTCTCTGAGGATTTCGTTGGAAGACGGATAAACTTCCCAGAACTAAACGGAAGCATTCTCAGAAACTTCTTTGTGATGTTTGCATTCAACTCACAGAGTTGAACCTTCCTTTCATAGTTCAGGTTTGAAACACTCTTTTTGTAGAATCTGGAAGTGGATATTTGGACCATTGTGTGGACTTCGTTGGAAACGGGTATTTCTTCACCTCAAACCTAGACAGAAGCATTCTCAGAAAGTTCTCTGTGTTGACTGCATTCAACTCACAGAGTTGAACAATCGTTTTGATGGAGCAGTTTTGAAACTCTCTTTCTTTGGAATCTGCAAGTGGATATGTTGACTCTTTGAAGATTTCGTTGGAAACGGGTTAATCTTCACATAAAAGCTAAACAGAAGCATTCTCAGAAACTTCTTTGTGATTATTGCATTCACCTCACAGAGTTGAACTTTCCCTTTGATAGAGCAGCTTTGAAACACTCTTTTTCTAGAATCTGCAAGTGGACATTTGGAGGGCTTTGTGTTCTGCGGTGGAAAAGGAAATATCTTCTCATCAAAACTACATAGAAGCATTCTCAGAAACTACTCTGTGATGATTGCATTCAGCAGACAGAGTTGAACATTCCTTTTGATAGAGCAGTTTAGAAACACTCTTTTTGTAGAATCTGCATGTGGAGATTTGGACCGCTTGGAGACCTATGGTAGTAAGGGAAATAACTTCATAGAAAAACCAAATGGAAGCATTCTCAGAAAATCCTTTGTGATGATTGAGTTGAACTCAGAGACCTGAACATTCCTTTTGATGGAGCAGTTTCCAAACACACTTCTCGTGGAATCTGCAAGTGGATATTTGGACCTCTCTGAGGATTTCGTTGGAAGAGGGATAAACTTCCCAGAACTAAACGGAAGCATTCTCAGAAACTTCTTTGTGATGTTTGCATTCAACTCACAGAGTTGAACCTTCCTTTCATAGTTCAGGTTTGAAACACTCTTTTTGTAGAATCTGGAAGTGGATATTTGGACCATTGTGTGGACTTCGTTGGAAACGGGTATTTCTTCACCTCAAACCTAGACAGAAGCATTCTCAGAAAGTTCTCTGTGTTGACTGCATTCAACTCACAGACTTGAACAATCGTTTTGATGGAGCAGTTTTGAAACTCTCTTTCTTTGGAATCTGCAAGTGGATATGTTGACTCTTTGAAGATTTCGTTGGAAACGGGTTAATCTTCACATAAAAGCTAAACAGAAGCATTCTCAGAAACTTCTTTGTGATGATTGTATTCACCTCACTGAGTTGAACTTTCCCTTTGATAGAGCAGCTTTGAAACACTCTTTTTCTAGAATCTGCAAGTGGACATTTGGAGGGCTTTGTGTTCTGCGGTGGAAAAGGAAATATCTTCTCATCAAAACTACATAGAAGAATTCTCAGAAACTACTCTGTGATGATTGCATTCAGCTGACAGAGTTGAACATTCCTTTTGATAGAGCAGTTTGGAAACACTCTTTTTGTAGAATCTGCATGTGGAGATTTGGACCGCTTGGAGACCTATGGTAGTAAGTGAAATAACTTCATATAAAAACCAAATGGAAGCATTCTCAGAAAATCCTTTGTGATGATTGAGTTGAACTCAGAGACCTGAACATTCCTTTTGATGGAGCAGTTTCCAAACACACTTCTCGTGGAATCTGCAAGTGGATATTGGGACCTCTCTGAGGATTTCGTTGGAAGCGGGATAAACTTCCCAGAACTAAACGGAAGCATTCTCAGAAACTTCTTTGTGATGTTTGCATTCAACTCACAGAGTTGAACCTTCCTTTAATAGTTCAGGTTTGAAACACTCTTTTTGTAGAATCTGGAAGTGGATATTTGGACCACTGTGTGGTCTTCGTTGGAAACGGGTATATCTTCACCTCAAACCTAGACAGAAGCATTCTCAGTAAGTTCTCTGTGTTGACTGCATTCAACTCACAGAGTTGAACAATCCTTTTGATGGAGCAGTTTTGAAACTCTCTTTCTTTGGAATCTGCAAGTGGATATGTTGACCTCTTTGAAGATTTCGTTGGAAACGGGTTAATCTCACATAAAAGCTAAACAGAAGCATTGTCAGAAACTTCTTTGTGATGTTTGCATTCACCTCATAGAGTTGAAATTTCCCTTTGATAGAGCAGCTTTGAAACACTCTTTTTCTAGAATCTGCAAGTGGACATTTGGAGGGCTTTGTGTTCTGCGGTGGAAAAGGAAATATCTTCTCATCAAAACTACATAGAAGCATTCTCAGAAACTATTCTGTGATGATTGCATTCAGCTGACAGAGTTGAACATTCCTTTTATTAGAGCAGTTTGGAAACACTCTCTTTGTAGAATCTGCATGTGGAGATTTGGACCGCTTTGAGACCTATGGTAGTAAAGGAAATAACTTCATAGAAAAACCAAATGGAAGCATTCTCAGAAAATTATTTGTGATGATTGAGTTGAACTCAGAGACCTGAACATTCCTTTTGATGGAGCAGTTTCCAAACACACTTCTCGTGGAATCTGCAAGTGGATATTAGGACCTCTCTGAGGATTTCGTTGGAAGCGGGATAAACTTCCCAGAACTAAACGGAAGCATTCTCAGAAACTTCTTTGTGATGTTTGCATTCAACTCACAGAGTTGAACCTTCCTTTCATAGTTCAGGTTTGAAAGACTCTTTTTGTAGAATCTGGAAGTGGATATTTGGACCACTGTGTGGACTTCGTTGGAAACGGATATATCTTCACCTCAAACCTAGACAGAAGCATTCTCAGAAAGTTCTCTGTGTTGACTGCATTCAACTCACAGAGTTGAATAATCCTTTTGATGGAGCAGTTTTGAAACTCTCTTTCTTTGGAATCTGCAAGTCGATATGTTGACCTCTTTGAAGATATCGTTGGAAACGGGTTAATCTCACATAAAAGCTAAACAGAAGCATTGTCAGAAACTTCTTTGTGATGTTTGCATTCACCTCATAGAGTTGAACTTTCCCTTTGATAGAGCAGCTTTGAAACACTCTTTTTCTAGAATCTGCAAGTGGACATTTGGAGGGCTTTGTGTTCTGCGGTGGAAAAGGAAATATCTTCTCATCAAAACTACATAGAAGCATTCTCAGAAACAATTCTGTGATGATTGCATTCAGCTGACAGAGTTGAACATTCCTTTTATTAGAGCAGTTTGGAAACACTCTTTTTGTAGAATCTGCATGTGGAGATTTGGACCGCTTGGAGACCTATGGTAGTAAAGGAAATAACTTCATAGAAAAACCAAATGGAAGCATTCTCAGAAAATTATTTGTGATGATTGAGTTGAACTCAGAGACCTGAACATTCCTTTTGATGGAGCAGTTTCCAAACACACTTCTCGTGGAATCTGCAAGTGGATATTTGGACCTCTCTGAGGATTTCGTTGGAAGAGGGATAAACTTCCCAGAACTAAACGGAAGCATTCTCAGAAACTTCTTTGTGATGTTTGCATTCAACTCACAGAGTTGAACCTTCCTTTCATAGTTCAGGTTTGAAACACTCTTTTTGTAGAATCTGGAAGTGGATATTTGGACCATTGTGTGGACTTCGTTGGAAACGGGTATTTCTTCACCTCAAACCTAGACAGAAGCATTCTCAGAAAGTTCTCTGTGTTGACTGCATTCAACTCACAGACTTGAACAATCGTTTTGATGGAGCAGTTTTGAAACTCTCTTTCTTTGGAATCTGCAAGTGGATATGTTGACTCTTTGAAGATTTCGTTGGAAACGGGTTAATCTTCACATAAAAGCTAAACAGAAGCATTCTCAGAAACTTCTTTGTGATGATTGTATTCACCTCACTGAGTTGAACTTTCCCTTTGATAGAGCAGCTTTGAAACACTCTTTTTCTAGAATCTGCAAGTGGACATTTGGAGGGCTTTGTGTTCTGCGGTGGAAAAGGAAATATCTTCTCATCAAAACTACATAGAAGAATTCTCAGAAACTACTCTGTGATGATTGCATTCAGCTGACAGAGTTGAACATTCCTTTTGATAGAGCAGTTTGGAAACACTCTTTTTGTAGAATCTGCATGTGGAGATTTGGACCGCTTGGAGACCTATGGTAGTAAGTGAAATAACTTCATATAAAAACCAAATGGAAGCATTCTCAGAAAATCCTTTGTGATGATTGAGTTGAACTCAGAGACCTGAACATTCCTTTTGATGGAGCAGTTTCCAAACACACTTCTCGTGGAATCTGCAAGTGGATATTGGGACCTCTCTGAGGATTTCGTTGGAAGCGGGATAAACTTCCCAGAACTAAACGGAAGCATTCTTAGAAACTTCTTTGTGATGTTTGCATTCAACTCACAGAGTTGAACCTTCCTTTAATAGTTCAGGTTTGAAACACTCTTTTTGTAGAATCTGGAAGTGGATATTTGGACCACTGTGTGGTCTTCGTTGGAAACGGGTATATCTTCACCTCAAACCTAGACAGAAGCATTCTCAGTAAGTTCTCTGTGTTGACTGCATTCAACTCACAGAGTTGAACAATCCTTTTGATGGAGCAGTTTTGAAACTCTCTTTCTTTGGAATCTGCAAGTGGATATGTTGACCTCTTTGAAGATTTCGTTGGAAACGGGTTAATCTCACATAAAAGCTAAACAGAAGCATTGTCAGAAACTTCTTTGTGATGTTTGCATTCACCTCATAGAGTTGAAATTTCCCTTTGATAGAGCAGCTTTGAAACACTCTTTTTCTAGAATCTGCAAGTGGACATTTGGAGGGCTTTGTGTTCTGCGGTGGAAAAGGAAATATCTTCTCATCAAAACTACATAGAAGCATTCTCAGAAACTATTCTGTGATGATTGCATTCAGCTGACAGAGTTGAACATTCCTTTTATTAGAGCAGTTTGGAAACACTCTCTTTGTAGAATCTGCATGTGGAGATTTGGACCGCTTTGAGACCTATGGTAGTAAAGGAAATAACTTCATAGAAAAACCAAATGGAAGCATTCTCAGAAAATTATTTGTGATGATTGAGTTGAACTCAGAGACCTGAACATTCCTTTTGATGGAGCAGTTTCCAAACACACTTCTCGTGGAATCTGCAAGTGGATATTAGGACCTCTCTGAGGATTTCGTTGGAAGCGGGATAAACTTCCCAGAACTAAACGGAAGCATTCTCAGAAACTTCTTTGTGATGTTTGCATTCAACTCACAGAGTTGAACCTTCCTTTCATAGTTCAGGTTTGAAAGACTCTTTTTGTAGAATCTGGAAGTGGATATTTGGACCACTGTGTGGACTTCGTTGGAAACGGATATATCTTCACCTCAAACCTAGACAGAAGCATTCTCAGAAAGTTCTCTGTGTTGACTGCATTCAACTCACAGAGTTGAATAATCCTTTTGATGGAGCAGTTTTGAAACTCTCTTTCTTTGGAATCTGCAAGTCGATATGTTGACCTCTTTGAAGATATCGTTGGAAACGGGTTAATCTCACATAAAAGCTAAACAGAAGCATTGTCAGAAACTTCTTTGTGATGTTTGCATTCACCTCATAGAGTTGAACTTTCCCTTTGATAGAGCAGCTTTGAAACACTCTTTTTCTAGAATCTGCAAGTGGACATTTGGAGGGCTTTGTGTTCTGCGGTGGAAAAGGAAATATCTTCTCATCAAAACTACATAGAAGCATTCTCAGAAACAATTCTGTGATGATTGCATTCAGCTGACAGAGTTGAACATTCCTTTTATTAGAGCAGTTTGGAAACACTCTTTTTGTAGAATCTGCATGTGGAGATTTGGACCGCTTGGAGACCTATGGTAGTAAAGGAAATAACTTCATAGAAAAACCAAATGGAAGCATTCTCAGAAAATTATTTGTGATGATTGAGTTGAACTCAGAGACCTGAACATTCCTTTTGATGGAGCAGTTTCCAAACACACTTCTCGTGGAATCTGCAAGTGGATATTTGGACGTCTCTGAGGATTTCGTTGGAAGCGGGATAAACTTCCCAGAACTAAACGGAAGCATTCTCAGAAACTTCTTTGTGATGTTTGCATTCAACTCACAGAGTTGAACCTTCCTTTCATAGTTCAGGTTTGAAACACTCTTTTTGTAGAATCTGGAAGTGGATATTTGGACCATTGTGTGGACTTCGTTGGAAACGGGTATTTCTTCACCTCAAACCTAGACAGAAGCATTCTCAGAAAGTTCTCTGTGTTGACTGCATTCAACTCACAGACTTGAACAATCGTTTT